>NC_137892.1:153927223-155193824 GCF_963455335.1 Martes martes | reverse complement strand
GTACATACTTATCATTCATTCAATCTTGTTAAAATATTTCTCTCTCCAGAATATAGTTAAATCTAATTATTGGAAGTATTTTTGTCATTAATATACAATGGACAAAGAAAAAAAAAGATGAGAAATTTCATCTGTTAGAAAAGTATTTTAAATCCTACACCTGGGTAAGTATGGACCCTGAATAAACTGTGATAATCTTGTAGAGACCTGGTCATTCTTCAGATTAAAATCTAAGATTTCATAAAATACTTGATTATCATTTCTTGATAAAAAGTGGCTTAGGGAAACAAAAAGGTAATATTTACCACAATGATGGCATAAAGAGGTCTGGCAGTTTAACCATGAGATAATAATCACAAAAGTTGAACAATACTGAAAAGAGTGAAAGCAGCAGAAAGTGGCCAAAGTGAAGAGAAATTTGAAACGAGTTTATACCTGAAAAGTACCTAGTTCACTAAAATTTGTGGGTTTATGGATTTTTAACCTGGGAGCAATTCCTTTATTCACCCACTTGTGACAACTGCAGTCTCACACTTTGAAGTAGTCAATGATAAAGCTCAAAGCACCAAACTAGATGAACAGAATGTTAAAGGAATATATCCCAGAAGCAAGATAACCTCAGAAGATCCAAGGTCAAAAATCTGGATAAAAATTCCCCTGGCCAACCAACCCTCACCATCTCCTTGGCTGAATGTTAAACAATACAAACGCACAGGAAACCCAGAGAGCCCAGCAGTAAAGCAGACGGAAAGTGGAGGATGGTCAATCCTAAAAGATAGATTCATTCCTGGTTATACTTGCAAGTTTTCTCCTATACCCAGCTCAGTGCCTCACATGGCTCCTTGAGAAATATCTAATGATCGAAGTCATTACCAATGTATCGAGAAAACATGAATGCTCCAGTAAGCACATTAGAGCTGTAAATAACAAGATAAAAGTAAATACAGGCAATAATAAACTATATAAAATACAAATAACATGTATTTACACACAATAACATAACAACCAAACACAGTATATAGAATTTGTTTGGATCCATAGCACAAATACAAAGCATTGCCTACACTCTGACTTCTTTATGCACACTCCTGACTGGATCAGTTGTTCTCCAGAACATTTCATTTTGTGCATTTGTCTGTTTGTTTCCTTATAGTATATTTTCACTTGTGCCTTAGTTCCTATATTTTCTACAAATGGAAAATAAGTTCTAAAAGCTTGGTTTGATTCTAGTGCTACCATATTTTAGCATAAGAGTTGCTGTATAATTCATATTACATCATATCAAGAGGAATATAACATCCAGCTATCCTACTAAAATTAAGATAAGTTGGTAGTTTCAGACCCTCTCATTGTAAAATTCCCATTAACATTTCATCAAATGGTTTATCTACCTGTGACCAAAGCCAAAGCCAAAAACATTATTTTCTAATTTTAGCATTCCTTTCACATTTATTAGATGAAGTTTTTCTGTAAAGAAGTACTTTAATCAATTAGATTAGTTAGTCAATTTTACACACAATTCTTATAGAAAAGTTAGGGAAAATGCTTAATTCCTTCTATATAATTGTCAAATTTCTAAGTAGAGAGTTGGGTTTTTTTGCCTACTCCTTTTCCTCCCCATTTTGTTATTTCTATATTTTTCCATGTCTGCAATTCCTATAAGAATCTGTCATCCTTATCTTATCTTTTAATTCTACAAATAGATACAGTTGATGGTTATCTCCGGACTTCATGCCAGCTTCTGCAGTTGTTTTGTGATTGGCTAAAAGGGCCTTGTGATTGGTCCCCTATGAATGTCCCTGAGTTCTTAATTGCGTATTTTCCTGTGATCCTTTATCTGAATTTCAAATTTTGGCTAGGTATGAAACCTTTGGTTCACATTTCCTTCCTTTATGTATCTTACAAAACTGTTGCTCCTTCAGTTTCTAGCATAACATTTTACTTTTGAAATTTTATTTCTTATAAATTATTTAATCATTTTGCCAAAAGAGCTGAAGGTGTTTTCTTTCTTTGTTTTTTAATCTATAAAGTTCAATGTTTTTCAGGGTTGACCAATCTGGGAAATTATTTTAAATTACAAGATATGTCTTGTCAATAAGTATTTTGTTGGTCCAGGTCACTACATTTTGGACTGTTTGTTGCACAGAAATAGCTAATTGAAAGATGGTTCTGTCCCTGGAAAAGAGTACTCTTTACAAAAGAGATAAACTAAAAAGCAAACCTTTCACTTTTGAATTAGCATTTGGAGGATATGTAAAAGCTCTAGGACAGTCTTTCATTCCAGCAAAATGTCCTAAAAAAAAATCAATAACTTTGGAGTAGTGCTTCTCAACCTTCCTACTACTGACATTTTGGGATGAATAATTACCTGTTGGTGTGAGGTGGGCCACCTGGGCATTGTGGAACATTTGGCAGAATCTTTGATTTCTCTCCATTAGATGCCCATGGCACCTCCCCATTTGTGAAAAAAACAAACATTTTTCTAAATATTGCCAAGTATCCCCCTGTTCTGCTCCAGGGGAACCACTGGACTGAGGGAACCAGGGATGTGCCTTTAAGACACTTTGTTACTATTTCAGGAAGACGTAAAGCAGTACCTCACATACCAACTTAGTGAAACAAAACAACATCTAAGAATCTTAAGGCTATCTCTTAGTTCTTCTGGGGTAAAAAATACTGCTTCCAACACTCCTAAGAGTACTGTCCCAACAGCAGCTTCACAGAGAGCTCAAGATAGAAGACAGATCTCACATATTCACGGGTATAGCTTTTGTCTGACAAAAAGTGGAGTATAGGGCGCCTGGGTGGCTCAGTTGGTTAAGTGTCTACCTTCTGCTCAGGTCATGATCCCAGGGTCCTGGGACTGAGTCCCACATCAGGCTCCCTCTCAGCAGGGAGTCTGCTTCTCCCTTTTCCTCTGCTGCTCCCCCTGCTCCTGCATGCCTTCTATCTCTCAAATAAATAAATAAAATATTTTTAAAATGCAGATTATAAATAGGTATGTTTCAACTTACGTAGTGTTTAAAAAACTGTACCAACTTAAATTGAAAGTGATGGAAATGTGATAAAATGAAAAGCAAAAAAATGAGGGAAAAAAAAAAAGGCCTTTGGATCTACGGATTTCTTCATGTACCAGGCCAACTGAGAAAATACTCTGTTTCAAACATGGAAATGGAAGGAATATGTAAACAATAGCCACAGAATTAGAGGGCAAAACTAAGAGTCCAGAGGACAGAGTTAAGAACCACAGAAAATCTTTACTAAAGAACAAGACTGAGCCCCAGTAAAGTAAGTGGTAATGTGTCCAGCTGGATTTCAGTGACTTCTGTGTGTTCTGGTTCCCCTCTCTTTCTCAGGAGCTTCTGAGTAATTAACTTTTATCTGTCTGATCCCTGTATATTGGGTATGTACGCATGGTCAGGGATAGATAGGGTCAGATAACTTGTGTCTTTCGTTCACTGGTCTTCAGATTGGGAGGTCTGAATCTGAGGAACCTCATTAGTACTGAATCTATATGACAATATTCTTGACCTCAAATCTGAGCTAATGCCATAACGGGATGAGAGTTGGTAGGGCGGCGAGGGAGGATCTTGGGAAAGAAGGAGGGTACTTTGCATTCAGAAGGAATGTAAATAATTAGTGGCCATAAAAATATTACAGTGGTTTTCAAACATAGCAGCAAATTCCTTGCGACCACTTCCATCTTGAGGTAAGGCCTGTACCCTCTCTTCTTTAATATGGGAGGGTGTCAACTAACAGAGTATGGAAGAGTAATGCTATGTGACATTTGAGAATTGGTTGTAAAAGACCATGAAGTTTCCACCTTATTTGCTGGAACATTCTCTCATGGGGTCCTGAACCAACACACTGGAAAGGCTATGTGTAATCTTTCTACCCAAAGTTCCAGCTTAGGTGAATTTTCAGCCATCCTTGCCAAGAATGAAGTCATCTGGATTCTCCTATAACAGTCCATAGATTACCTGAATACTGCTGAGTGGATTTTGCTGGTACCTCATGGTATAGAAAACTCAGCACTACTCAAATATGCGACTTACAAAATCATGACCTGCAGTGAAGTGGTAGCCATTTGTGCCACTAAGCCTTGAAGTAGATTTTTAGCAGCTATATATAATCAGAGCACGATGAAGTTCTGTCACCTATTTGTGTTAAAGAGATGTTCTTTATAGAGTTTTTAATTTTGATATGTAGTCCTTCATTGTTCTGCTTCACTTTCAAGAGGAGTTTTGAGAAAATAGGAGAAAAAAAATATGCTGCTGTCATTTTCCTACCATATTCTAAATCCTTCATTTTCATTAAAAATTATTAATGCCTTTGGTAGAATAAAGTTGGCATACCATTCAAATTTGCTGATGATCCAAAGCTGGATAAAAAGAGCTAATGTACCATAGAACCTAATACAGAAAGAATCTGTTGGAATAAAATGACGGAATTAATCTAAGGCAAAAAAAAAAAAAAACCTTAAAAGATGGAAAAAAGTTAAAGTCATTAATAGGCTAATGGTAACTTCAAATGGTAATAATTGTGAGGACATCTTTTTAAAAGGTACTAGAATGGTGTTGTAGAAGCTACATCTCTATGGGAATTAAATCTAAATTCCCTGTAAACTTTGTTTTTTTCTGTAAGTAATGAGAAGCTATTCATTTATTGAATATATTGAATGTTTTACGATAATAGGAAATATGTGTTGGGCACCATATTAAGTGGTTTATATGGTATTTCCTACAGAAACAAACCTCAAGAAATAGACATTAGTAGCTCTAGTTAACATGAATCTAATGTTCCTGAGAGGAAATGGATTTGCTTATAGCTGAGCATCTGGTGAATGTCTGAGCCAGTGAAAGTCCATCAGACCCCCAAAAAACATACTATTCCTATTACTCTATTCTGGTGACTAAGACACAGTCCCTGCTCTCTAGAAGGTCACAGTGTTTTTCTAGGGACAGAGAATAAAACCAGCAATGACAGTGCAGTGTGAGGAGAGCTATGGTAGACTCTGAAGTTTAAGCTGTGGGAGAATAAATGATCACACTAAATTCTGCTTCTCTTAGGACATTGAGAAGAGGTGATACTTGACCAAGTCTAGAAAGATAAAGAAACCTAGCTACAAGGCAGGTGGGGAGAGAGGCAAGAAAGTCACAGAAGTCCTAAGCAATGAACTGCAATGCACAAATCCATGAAGGCCTGGAAAAGTTTCATTTCAAAAAGTTTTAGTAAAAAGAGCTCTTGAAACAGATTTGGGGGTGGGGGGAGGGCAGGGTGCAAGAAATGAGGAGGCAACCGATGCATCTAGAGAAGTCAGCAGAGGCTGGCTTATAAAAGGCTTTGTATGCTGAAGGAAAGGGTTTGAAATTTCTCCAAAAGCTATGGAGAGCCAAGAAGGAATTTAAACAGTGGCCAGAGATGATGAGACGAGTATCCGAGTGCCAGCATTCCCAGAAAAAATTCACCTTAGTCTCAAGCCAACTTCTGAACTAATCCCTGTGGCCAGGGAGTTGGCTTGCCAAGTGACTTTTCCTGGAGACAGAGCTGCAGGCAGATCTGGCAGAACTGACTGCTCACTAGAAGTAGGCTCTTGGGATGGATGGGTCCAGAAGGACTGGTTGTCGGGAAGGCAACCAACCCCAACATTCAAACACATTTTCAGATGACTGGATGCTGGCTTTTCACTTTACTCTTTTAGATGCCTTCAGGTAACAAGAAAATTAAGAATCCTTCTTTGCTAAAATTACCAGAACATTCTTTCACCCTATTATATAAATGGAGTATTACAGTTTCTCAGAAAGACATACTTCTACTAATAAAGACTATCAAAAGGGGAATGATATACTCATCATTTTAACTTAGAAGAAAATATAGAAGCCAGTAGTTATATGCACACATATACTTATTTATGTGCACATATAGTTGAATATATGTAGAATACTCATAAAATAAAAAATATTAATAAACATATCCAAGGTGTTTCAAGAAAATTAAAAACATGGAAGCTAAGGATAGAGAGCAAAGTGTACTAAATGATTAATGTGTATCTTTATTAACCTACAATTATATTAAGGAACAAGCCAATTGAATGAGACATGTCATTTATTACCTTGTTTGAAATAAGTCTAATTGACAACTGAGTGGAAACATTAAGGAATTGCCAGAGAAAATAAACAAAAAGAGCCCAATGCTCCTCATAGGGTTTATTATTGGCTTCAGGACACAGCAATTACACAGGTGGACTACAAATTTTCCTTAGCTGGGTAATTAAAGTGAATGTGATGACTTCTTTTTATATAACAAAAGAGAGGGACCCTGAGGAACAGTGTTCATCAAGGATAACCAAACAAAAAAGCTGGAGAAGACACAGATGAAGACTTTAGCAAGACAGGCTGCAAAAGGATCTTTTGCTCAAGAAGTGGATGAGACTGGGAATGTCTGGCAAGAAACCACTGCCCTTGCAGAAGCTCTCCTCAAAGGTGGAAGGATTGCTGGGAGTATACCCAGACACACAAATACTGTCAACTCCTCGACAATCAATATATGACTCTTACATCTCTTCCAAAGAAACTAAATTTATCTTCCAAATTAAAACTGGCCAAATTCAATTGTTTCTTAATGTTTAAAAAAAAAAGAATTAGTCCAAAACAAACAAGCAAGGAAAAGAGAGAGAGAGAGGCAAACAAATAAGAAATAGACTCAACTCTAGAGAAGAAATTGATGATTACCAGAGGGAGTCAGCTAGGGGGTTGGGTGAAACAGGTGATGGGGATTATGCAGTGCACTTGTGATGAACACCAGGATTGTGTGGAATTGCTGAGTCACTAAATTATACACCTGAAACTAATATTACACTGTATGTTAACTAAGTGAAATTTAAACACTTTTAAAAAAAGAAAGAATTAGTTGAAGTTATGGATAAAATATAAGGAAAAGTAGTAAATGATTTCCAATGACATCATACGTACAAAATCACAACTCAATTGCATTCATAAGGAAGCTATCAAACTGTCTACATTAAAATAAGCTTTAGAGGGGCGCCTGAGTGGCTCAGTGGGTTAAGCCACTGCCTTCAGCTCAGGTCATGATCCCAGGGTCCTGGGATCTAGCCCCGCATCTGGCTCTCTGCTCGGCAGGGAGCCTGCTTCCTTTCCTCTCTCTCTGCCTGCCTCTCTGCCTACTTGTGATCTCTGTCTGTCAAATAAATAAATAAAATCTTAAAAAAATAAAATAAAATAAGCTTTAGAGAAAAACAACATGCAACATGGGACAGAACAAAAAGAATGGATTTCAACTCCAAATGCTCTGAAGTAAAAGTCTCAGATCTGCCTTTCCGTAGCTCTGTGATCTTTTTTGCAGTTACTTAATTTCTCTAACTCGGGTTCCTCTCCTGTACAATGGAGAGAGCGGCCCTTACATTATAAATTTATTGTGAGTATTAATGAGCCAACATTTTATAGGACCTCTTATTCTATTAATATGAATTTTGTGGAGAGTCTTACTAGTTATATAAATATGTATTGATTTTTTATTTCCTCCCACAAGTTGCAAGCCTCAGTTTTATTTTATAAATGAAAAGAAAAATGGAAATTGCTTGCAATGTTTCTGTGAGGATAAGTAGACGCCACGTGCCCAAGGACTCTGCAAAGTACCATACAAGTGCTATGTGAAACTCTACTCCCCTTCATCTCAGTTTAGAGAAGATTAACTTTTTGTATTGATCAAAAATTGTGACTTTGACAAGTTCCATAATTTCAGTATAGGTTCAAAGCTATTCATGCTCACTCAAATTCTACACAGTGACATTGTTATTTAGCCAGACTCAGGATGAGTAAGATCAATGTTTTGACAAATAGAATTCCCATTTGAAAGACTGCAAAAGAGGGCTGCATTATAGCCTGCCTCCCCTTCTCCCACATAGCATTTAAATAACAGCAATGCAGGAAATGAGCTGATGGGTGATTAGTTGCCATTGTAGATAAGCACTTCTACACTGAGGGTACTGGTTAAGTGCCCCCCCCCCCCAATGGTGCTGCCTTACAAAGCAAACAAACTTTTTCATTAAATGTTGTTATGTTGTTGGAAAAGACAACTTAGCATCTGTTAGTTCAGCTATATTTTCATTCTTCAGATTTTAAAAGGGCAATGTTATATCATTCTGCAATAAGTAGATCTATTGTGATTAATTCATGGTAATGTCAGGAAAATTGTACTAAGTTCCACTCAAAATTAGCAGTCTTTAAGAATACTCTAAGACTTAATTTCATGAAGGCTCTTGCTTGCTAACATTTTCTTTTGAATTTTTAATACCAAAATCAATGTTTCAAGTGCAATATGACACAGAAACATGTACCCATCATGTTTTAAAGGAGATTAAAAATTATTTTTTTTGATTCATAGAAATATAGATCTTATTTGCTGGTAATCTTTGGACCCACTTCCCTACAAAAGTAAAACTGTGTTACTTTCAGGAAAGAATATTAATTAGGTTCCTTAATATTCACAATCAATTACCAATCCTGTCATTTGCAAATCCGACAACTAAAGCATATGGTGATTTCCCACTTTAATCAGAATTAGAGTATTAACAATTCAAGTGCTTATTTAAAAAACCAAATTGTTGACTTCAATCTAGGACTTAACTTTTCTTGAGACATATGACATAAAGAAATACAGTAAATGACATAATAACTATTCAGCCCTCTATACTAAGTTATATTGCTATAGTTAAATATGAGAAATCGGTTTCTTCTGTGAATCTAATATTGCTCTTTGTGTCCAACACTTTAGTGGCCCTTGCTCACTGTTTGTCATGTCAAAATCACCCACAGTGTCTACCCAAAACTTCTTACTCCACCAACATAAGGAGAACAACACTAACTTTTCTGGAGCACAGGTATCCAAGATAAATCTTTCTACAATGCAAAGCAAGAAGACAAGGGTGTGGGGCACCTGGGTGGCTCAGGGGGTTAAAGCCTCTGCCTTAGGCTCAGGTCATGATCTCAGGGTCCTGGGATCCAGCCCGGAGTAGGGATCTCTGCTCTGCAGAGAGCCTGCTTCCTCCTCTCTCTCCCTTCCTGCCTCTCCGCCTACTTGTGATCTCTGTCAGTCGAATAAATAAAGAAAATCTTAAAAAAAAAAAAAAAAAAAAAAAAGACAACGACAAGGGTGTTAGCACAATAGGGAGAAGAGAAAGTTAAACTCAAGAAAATAAACACAAGCTTTGAGACCCTGTGACGATCAAAGAAATCAGAATGGAGCTGAGTTAGCTTACAAACAGGACCAGACTGGGGATAACATGAGAAGGGTACAGGTGGGCACAGAAGCAAAGCCACTGTGTTCCCAGCTCCCCTGGAACCTGATAGGGGCTCACTAAATATTTGATGAGCAATGAAGGAATGAATGCATGAACAAATGAGTGGAAGTCCAACTGGCTAAAAGTGTGGTGGTTATTGCCAGCTAGTATATATTCACCTGGTCATGTCTTATAAACACGAATTTGTAAAAAGTAAAAACAACAACAACACTAAGTAATCACTGCCTTTGGAATTATTCCTCGTGAGTTCCTTTGTGTCAAAACACTATTTTTCAGCCTCTGCCCATTTGGCTTTTGCCTATTTTTAGATTTTCTTATAGGCTTTGTCAGCCAGGGTCTGGCCAAAGCTGCTAAGTTCTTGATCCAGCATGTTTGACTTTAGTTTGTGACCTTGATAATCAATGTCTTATCACATTTGTGTGGCACCAAAGTACGGCAACTTCCTTCCTGAGATATCCTGACTCCTCTCTCTGCCTGAATTTTATCTGAGCATCTCCTCCTTTATCTTTAGTGCTCCATTCTATTTAATGTTGATTCAATTTCCAGAAATTTCTCCCCATTGTGGACCCTGATTCATAACAAAGCACTGCCAGGTCAGTTTCAAAAGATATCTTTAGCCCCTCTGGTTCTTCTTACCACTGAACCGTTGCATTCCCCTGCTACTGAGAAGGGCAAAGCCTCTTCCCATCGCAGCTGCTGTCCAGACATCTACCTGCTATACTTCCAATGAAGACATGTTGGCTAGCTTGTGATTCTTCTCTGTTCCCAGGTCCATTGCATGCTGCTTGCTGCTTTATTTTCTTCCCCCACACATGGCAACACCATGCAGGTCTTGAAGCTGAGGATAATCTGTCCTTACTCACTTGTATCTTTGGGGCTCATAGCAATATGTTATACAGAATATAATGCTTCCCAAGACGGCTGCAACAATAGCTACCTGCTTACATTACAGTACAGTCTTGACACCATTCCCACTGAGAGGTAAGGTTTTGTGTCCTCTCTCCTTGAAACCGGACTGGCTTTTTAAAATGAATTTTCACACAGAAAATGAAAGAAATATCACTAGTGATTTCTGAAGCCAGGTCATAAAGGGCAGTATGGTCTTCATCCTGCTTGACGGAATACTCTCAGAGCCTTCAGTTATAATGGATGTAGTCTGAATTCCCAGAGGATATGCTCTGAGGAAGCCCAGTCTAGCTGATTTGAAGAGACCACAGGAGACAACCCTGAAACCACATGAGGAGAGCGAACTGCCTGGCCAATGCTCAGCAGCTCCAGCACCCCACTGTTCCAGCCCCAATGTGACTGCAAGCTCCTGGGAGACCAAGAGCTGGAACTATCCAGCTGAGCTGTTTCTGAACCTACGGTCTACAAACACCAGGAAACATAAAAAATGTTTTTGTTATCTAAGCCCCAAAGCTGTGGGGCAGTTTGTTATGCAGCAGCAGATAACCAAAACATCCTGTCACCTAGTTTTGGTGTAAATATTGGTCACAGGTATCTGGATTTGCTATTGAATTGCTCTGGCTGGTTTTAAATGGAGATTTGGAAAGATTTTAACACTACGTTACCACTATCACAATCTTTCCAGAATCCTCAGCAGATTTTTAAGAAGTTGCTAAGGTGATATTCATGTCCAGCCAGATTACATAATTGACTTCATAAACTGGTTCCAATTTATAACTCTCAATTCTTGGGGTCAGCTTTATATCTGGGCTTTCCTCTTAGTTTACATGGCCCACCCCCCCCACGCAGATGCTCCATGAAGGGAGTGGAATTGAACAGATCAGCAGTAGAGTAGATTCTGTACACTTCCTTGCAGTGCTTCTAGCAAATTTACCTGCTGAGAATTTGATTGGTACTTGGCATCATTTCTGTGGGCAGTGACTGGCCTCTTCTAGTCAATTTCCTTTCTGTTATGAGGTAGCTGATAGATATGCCAAGTGAATTAATGAAGGGAAAATCAACAAATGGTAACATAAGCATTCTCTCCTATGTACATATTTAATTAATTAATGTTTAATTAATGATTAATTAAAATAACTCTACCATTTAGAAGTCAAATAGCTAACATACTAAATGAGCTCCTTTGTGCATAATGTTTCTAGGTCAAAAAAAAAAAAACCCCATTGACAATGATTAGAAAAAACTGACATTTTATAATTCAACTGGGTGTGATCGATCATTGGAGTTCTTTTTTAAAGATTCATGTATTCATTTGAGAGAGGGAGAAAAGAGAGCACAAAGTGGGAGGGGTAAAGGAGAAGGAGAGAGAGAATCTCAAGCAGCCTCCACCCTGAACATGGAGATCAACACAGAGCTGATCTGATGACCCTGAGTCAAAACCAAGAATCAGTTATTCAACTGACTGCACCATCCAGGTGCCCCATGGGTATCTTTCCTCTTAATATTCACTTCCCTCCCTTTCTCACCAGAGACGGAGTATACTTTATCATGTTACTTATGTTCAGTTCGACCCTGTGACTACTTTGGTCAGTAGAATGGTATTAGATACAACGTGAGCAGAAGGCTTGCAGAAATTTGGTTGCATCTTCCATTCTGGTGAACTATCATAAGCAGAGTTTGCAGCAAGTAATTATTGCCCCTTCAACCTGGGCCCCAGAACAAACACCTGTGTAGCAGGGCTAACTCAACCTGATGCCTGGATCCAAGCTTAGCCAACCCACATCCTGAAGCAAAGCCACCCAACCTAGATAAGCTAAACTGCAATTCCTTTACAGAGCAGTCAGCGTAAAAATAAATGTTTGGGGAGCCACTGAGGTTTTACATAATTTTTTATTTGATGTTGTTGTGACAGCATTTGACCAAAATATCAAGCATCATCAAATCATAGTTAATTGGATATAAACCAAGGGTCGGCAAATTATGGCCCGCAGGCCAAATCCATCCTGCAGCCAGTTTTTATAAATAAAAGTTATTTATGTATTGTCTATGGCTGCTTTCACGCCTCAGTGACAGAGCACAGTAATTGTGACACATACAGGACAATCCACAAAACTTAAAATATTTACTGTCTGGCTCTTTACAGAAAACATTGCTCAACCAAATATAAAAGGATCATTCACACATGGAGCAATTAAAACTAAGCTCATCTACTCAGAGAGCACAGGTGTTGGAAGGAAATAGCAGTAGGAGTGCAGGGACAGAGCTATGGCAAAGCATAGCTCTGATAGATTTATCTTTGACCACAGTCCTTCCCTCCTCTCTGTATCTACCTTCTTTGCTTTCTGACTTTGCAGTTCTTCCCACTAAATGTAGAGAGAATATTTCTTTGCCCCTTGACTTTGGCCACATGACTTGCTTTTGCCAGTAAAATGAAGACCAAGTGACTGGTACTAGAAGCACCAGTTCTGAGTCTAGACCATAAGAACTCTGTGTCTTTCTGCTTGATCTCTTGGTTGGCCATTATCCTGGCCAATATCAATAGCTTGCTGGTCTCAGGCAGAAGATCAAAGACACATGTAGCAAAACTGCCCCGGCTAAGGTACCCAAGCTAAGCCTGACCACTACCACCCCATTTCACCAATACACACGTACATGAGGCAAACAAATATGTAGGACTGCAAGCTCCTGAGCTTTAATGAAGCTTTGTTATACAGCATCATTGTGACCGCAACTGACTGACTATACAGTAGGCAGAATTTTAAGATGGCTTCCAAGATTTCTCACACCCAGCTACACATGATCTGCGTAATTCCATACTGTGAATATTACGAGTATTATTTCCACAACTAGGTTATATTATATGATAGAGTTAACTTTTAAGAAGCGAGAATATATGAGTAAAACTAACATAATCACATGAGCCCTTTAAATCTGATCTAGACATCAGAGAATGGCAGAAATCAAAGATGTGAGGCACAGGAAGGATTTGATATGCTTTTGCTGGCTGGAAGATGGAGGGAGCCAGGTGGCAGGGCAGGCTGGTAGTTTCCAGATGCTGAGAGTCGTCTCCTGGACGACAGCCAGCGGAAACGGGACCTTAGTCTTAGAAGCACAAGGCACTGGATTCTGCCAACAACCTGGATGAACTTAGTAGCAAATTTTTTGCCAGAGCCTTAGGACCAAGGGGTCAAGATGACCCTTTGCTTTCAGCTTTGTGATATTCTGAGCAGAGAATCCAGCCACACCCTGCCAGACTCCTAACTAAAAGGATAATTGTTCAAAATTACTAAGTTTGTGGCCATTTGTTATGCAGGAATAGAGCATCAATACTCTGACATGATCTCTTTGTACCCATTTTCATCATGTGTACAGTGGGGATTAAAACTCACTCTGCCTTACAGGATTGCCATGAGAATTAAGGAAATAATGTAAGTAATTTTATCACAGTGCCAAGCCCATAGTAAGTATGCAACTGCTTTTAGTATTCTTAATTCCACCATTAGTGGCTCATAATCCAATGCAACCATCAGTGTTGAAGCAGACAAACAGACAATGAGGCAATGATAAACTCTAGAAAGCATAAGATTCCAATAAATATTTGATGAACAAATTAATTAGTGCGTATGGGAAGTAGGAAGTTGTTTGAGACTACAAGAGGCAATAAGTTCTATCTCTAGGAAGGAAAACGGATAAAACACCTAAAATTTAGCCTTTGATTATGTGAACTGAGAATATTATTTGATGATGTAGCTTGACTCCATACTATGTGCAAATATAATTGCAAATTTCAACATAACCATATCTATCATATAATACATCTCAATTAATTTTTATTTAATAGTTAAGAGTCCTACAATGGAAAAAAATTATTTCCAAGATTATATTTGTAAGACAGGGTTATAAGCTAAATTTCTCCACATATCATATGTTGCAGTCCTAATCCCCAGGACCTCAGAATGTAATTGTATTTGGAGACTGGTTTTGAAGAAATCATCAGTTAAAATGAGGTCATTTGCATGGGTCCCAATCCAATCTAACTGGTGTCCTTAAGAGATCAGGACACACGTGCACAAAGAAAGAAGACCGTTGTAAGGACACCAGGAGAAGATGGCCATCTACGAGCCAAAGAGAAGGGCCTCAAAAGAAGTCAATCCCACTAAGGAGTTGACCTCAGACTGTTCATCTCCAGAACTGTGAGAAAACACACCTACATTGTTTAAGCTGCTGTTTAAGCCACCTGGTCCATGATGCTCTGTTACAGCATCCCTAGCAAACTATTCAGACTGGGAATACAGATTCAGCTTAAGAGCATGTTCATCTTATTTGGGGGATTTTTTTTTTTTTTTGGCCTGGAAAAATAAAGAACAACTTTCTATTCTATTAGTAGTGCCTCACTGGTCTTTGCCAAGAAGCCTCCTCTAGATTGTTGAAGTCTCTCATATTTCAACTTGAACATGCCTGAATGGTAAAACTCTCCCTATGGAAAGGGTCAATCTCTTATGTGTAGAGCCATACAACAACCCTCTGCTGAATGTGATCTAACAGAAGAGTTCTCAGACCCCGTCAAATGTACTGAACAATGCCTTACTCATTTAAATATTTGTGTGCATATATTACAGAGGATATTAAAAATGGAGCATACTACTTATGCATTAAACTAATGGTTTTCATCATTTTTCACATAATAGCCATAAAAAAAAAAATCTGTTCCCTGATCATGTGTTGTATGATTAGCACATAACATTTGTGATCAGTTTATTTTGCATCTCTCTACTGAACTACATTTGCCATCTGCTGGCTCACTAAAAAATTATCAAACCTTTCAGCCAGCTTGCACTGTGCATTAGACTTGCCATCACTTTAAAACACTGATAATACAAATACTTGATTGTGAATTCCACTGAATAAATCATTATGTGGGGGCGCACACATTTGCTAGGTTTGAGATGTTCCCCCAAATTTATTGATAACTGGAATTAAACAACTGGTATCCAACTCAATCAGAGTCTTCACTGCTTGTGTCAGTGCACTTATCGATATGACCGAGGCTGGGAGGGCCCATGTCAGACTTGAAGCAAACTCCTCCATTTAAGCCTCTTCACAGCAGGGAAGCGTATCCGGAACGTAAGGAGGCTAGAGCCCAGGAAATGGTGGGACTGAGTGAAAAGCTAAAACAAGAATAAAGACATGTTCAATGGCAACATATGCGTATCTTTGCTCTTCTGTGCCTCGAGTTCCACGTCTCTAAAATTAGAGATAAAAAGTTGTTTGATGAGGTCTCGTCCTGTCAAATGCTGGAGGACTTCGGCATTCAGGGAATAGGACAGTGTCAAAATAAAAACTGCATATACTGTTCAGGTTGCGACCCAATACCTGGATCTTCTATCATAATATACTTTGGGATTGGGCAAGTCTGTGTTCAAATTCAAACTCTGTTACTCATTACCAGCAACATTCAGTCCCTCACATATAAAATGGAGATGATAATAGTGCATGTTTCATAGGAATTTTTTTGAGAATTAAATTAAATAGTCCACTTAAGTTCTTACAAATATAATGTGTGCAACAATATTAAATACTATTTTGTATTACTTTTGTTATACCTCCTCTTAATAATATTTATGTGAGGTATGGCACTCAGAATTAGGTCTTGTTTAGGTACCATTTTTATAAGGGATTTTGTTTACCCTTGATTTCAGTTTCCTGGTTCAAAAGATAATGATTTCACCCAGTTCAGATCTCCTCATAAACAATAAACAGGGCAATTACTGTAGGGCTTATAAAAACAGGATGGTATTAGCAGAAAACAAACTCATTCTATGGACTTCAATATGTATGATGATCTTTCTATCTAATGCAATTAACTTAAGCATAAGGAAATGTAGAAAGATACATGCACATGTCACAGGAACTATAGCAATAAGCACATGATAGTGCAGAGTGGTTCCACTGTTAATTAACCATTCCTGCCAATCACTTTATTAGAAAGTCCTTGTTCGTGAGAGGAGAGGATAAACTCTCTGTCCTTATGTTGGCTTCGGTACCACCCTCCTATTTGTGACTGCGTCCAACACTAAAACATCCATGTGTGTCACCCTACTTGATGAAGAGTCAGTCACTTCACAAATAAGAAACTGCACTCTAACTGCAGAGAACCAAGGTGCACTGGGCTTACATTGCTCATGCATCATCTGATTCACTTCCAGGACTACAGACAGTTCCCTACTTTTTCTCTCACATGTCAGGGAAGTGCTGGAATCAGGGCAGATGGTTTCACTCTCCACCAATGTATCTTCATGCTGTGGATTTGTTGTCAACAAAACCAACTAAAAAAACACCTAGGAAAAATATCTACTATGATTTTCCTGTTGTCTTTAGGCAGGAAAAAAGATAACTTTGAACCCAGGAAATATTAGCACATTACTTATATAACCTTTGTTCTATGGTGTTCCATCTCTCTCAGAGTCTCTTCCTCTCTCCCTGGGTGCAGGATCATAGTGTAAAGATTACCCATTGGCTGTCGGGGCAGGGATTTTACTCTACATTTCTGTGGCCAGTTACACATAAATTATTCCATGCCTCTATATGTAGATCTCATGTCCATGCTTATTGGAAGAGTTTTGCTCTAAATTTTAATGAGATGGCATTTTTCCTTTAGTACCTTCAAAGAATTGAGCAAGTAATGGGTGAGCTGTCTTGTCGTGATATGATTAAACTAAAACACTGATAATCCATAACTGTTCTTTCAGTCTGACCCAACCTGAACACAGCTACCTGAAATTGTCTGAAAGCTTGCTCAAATTACAGTAAATTACAGTTCTTGTTTCCTTTCAATATAGTCACCTGGGCCTCTGCAAGGTACCCACTCATTCACACTGAATTGTATTAGAACACCTGTCAATGGCTCCAATTAGGGTACATAAACGAGAAGGTGGGAACTTTAGACTAAGACACCTAGAGGCCAGTTCCTTTATTCTCTGCTCAAAACAGTTTGTGCAAGTTCATATGCTATCACATGATTTCACCCTTTGTATTAGTTTCCCATTGCCCATGTAACCAATTACCACAAACTCGTGGTTCAGAATAACACAGAGTTATTTTCTTTTTTTAAAAGATTTTGTTTATTTATCTGACAGACAGAGATCACAAGTAGGCAGAGAAGAAGGTGGGAGGGGGAAGCAGGCTTCCCGCTGAGCAGAGACCCCCCCCCCCGCAATGCGGGGCTCGATCCCAGGACCCTAAGATCATGACCTGAGCCAAAAGCAGAGGCTTTAACCCAGTGAGCCACCCAGGCGCCCCAACAGATTTATTTTCTTATGCTTCAGGAGGTCAGAGTCTGAAATGGGTCTTATTGGGCCAAAATCAAGGGGCTGGCAGAGGGCATCCTTTCTGGAAGTTTTAGAGAGAATCTTTCTTTGCCTTTCCATTTCCTAAGGGCTACCTACATTCTTTGGCTCAACCTCTTCCTCAATTTTCAAAGCCAGTAAGATTGAGCCTCTGGGTCAATCTTTTCTGTCTCTCTATCTTCCCCATTTGAGGAATTTTGTGATTACATCAAGGTCCATCCAAATAATCCAGGACAATCTCCTTATTTTAAGGTCAATTGATTAGCAAACTTAATTCCATCTGCAACTTTAATTTCACATTGCCTTGTAGACTAACATATTCATAGATTCTGGGGATCAGGACATGAACATGTTTGGCCATTATCCTGCTTTCCATATCCCTTTATGTGCATAATTATTTTAAAAGTTTGAATAGTTCTGACATCCCAGTTCTAGGGAGAAACAGGTGCAAAGAGTTTTATCTACAATGAACAAACTGTTCCAAAAGATACAGTTCAAGGAGGTCTGGCTCCTTTTGTAATTGTCTTTGGATAGAAATGATCTATAGAAATGAGGTCAACTCATAATTTCATTTCCTTAATGATAGTGGATTCAACAAGCTGACTGCTCCCTATAGCAATTTGAAGCGTGAAGTTATCATAAGTTATCATAATTTTTTCAAAATGTTTTCTCAAATGAACTCTGCAAAATTTTAATCATTGCAAAGTTCTATTAATTGAGATAATGTGAAATTTATTTTTCTTAAGAAAGTAACAGTAAGTTTTGGTGTGAGTTGCTTGAGTGCAATAGCTTATCAAAGCTTATTTCTATCCTTTTTCAAGAAAATATTTTAAAACACTTTACCAAATGTTTTCAGGAAGACAAAGTAGAGTTTGAGCTAGGGTCTCCCAACCTACAAAAACATTTAAAACAGCACGCATTATGTATAAAACCTTTTGGTATACTGAGGTTTCTATAAAGAAGTGTAAGGTACACTTTAAAATTTTTAAATCTATACTTACTGGGAAACTTCAATTGTAAAAATAAATGAAATTGCAAATTATATTAAAATACTAAGGATCAGAAGTCTAAATCAAACCAGAAGCACATGAAATTCAAATGTGACATTACTAATCACTCTTTGTGCATATGCATAAGGAGCTGTCCCAGAAGCTTCATGGTTTGAAGAGAAATTGAGAAGATTAGAAATTAAACAAACACTTGCTTATTCACCAACTTCCACCCTCAAGGAGTACAGCTGGCTAATGAATTTGTGCTCAGTAGTTTGACACTTATCAAGATTCCAAAAGTAAAATTAGTAGTCTTGCTCTCATTATGATCATGTTCTACAGTTTGTCACAAACACTGCTATCTACTGGAGTATTTTCCATGTTAAAGTAAAACCTACAGAAAGATAAGTGTATATCTAGAAAAAAAAAATGTGCTGTTTTCCAACTCATAATATATGAAGTGATAGGACCCATCTCACTTCCTCCTCAACACCTACTTCATTCATGCCTGACATTTGCCCAAAAGAAATATATGTCTGAGCTAAGTATTACCCTCCTGGGAGTATCATTTTTTAAAGGACATACTCTTGAGATTGTATGATGCTATCATAAGATAAATAATAACAATGATAATGATAGCAACAACAATTAAAACTTATGAAGGGGTTATCATATAACTGGCATCATGTTAGCATAGAAACCATGTCAGTATTATTTTCCTATAGGGAATTTCTTTAAGGCTCTTGGTTGCAAAAAACAGAAATCAATCTGACTAGTTCAACTAGGGAAGCAATGTCCACAAAGCCATTCTAAGAAGAACACAACAGAAAACACTAGGTATAACTTTTTCAAAAAGCATATTTTTTAAGTATTAATGAGATAGTTGGAAACAACAATAAAGAACAAATTCAAAGGTAATTGAGTATCAGGAGTCAGTGTTGATGACAGGATTTACGGTGATCCACAATAACATAAAGACTGCTTCTGAAAGAAAGCAAAGGAGAAAAAGAAGGAAGGAAGGAGGGAGGGAGGAAAGAAAAAAATATAAGGATTAGAAAAGAAGCCTAACACGTATTGGCCACTGATCTAATATGTCTTCATAGAAAACCTAAATTAATTTACAGATTAATTTCTCTATATAAAAGTTATTAGAAAAAGTAAGATTTTAATGAGGAGCTATAAAATGACATTCTACCATTGCAACAAATAGTGCTAGGGAAACTGGGTATCCACGTGCAAAAGAATAAAGTTGGATCTTTACCTCAGATTATATACAAAAATTACCTTGAAATGGGTTAAAAGACCTAGACTTAAGAGCTATAAAATTCTTAGAAGAAAACATTGGGGGAAAAGTTTTCATAATTTTAGATTTGTAAAAATTTAAAGGGTGTGACACCAAATACACAGGCAAAAAAAGAAAAAAATAGATAAATTGGACTACATCACAACTTAAAATCTCTGTATATCAAAAGGACACGAATAACAGAATGAAAAAGGAACCCACAGAATGAGAGAAAATATTTACAAACTATATGTCTGACAATGGACTAATATCCAGAATATATAAATAACTCCTACAATTCAACAGTGAAAAGCAACCTGATTAAAAATGAGCAAAGACCTTCCTGCAAAGACATACGAATGGTCAGTAAACATTTCAGAAAGGATGTATAAAGTCATTAGTAATTAGAGAAATGCAAATCAAAACCATGATGAGCTAAGACTTCACAGCTGCCAGGATGGCTATACTTTTTTTTTTAAAGGGTGAGGATACAGAGAAATTGGAACCACTATGCATTGCTGCTAGAATATAAAATAGTGCAGTTGTTATGGAAAACAATTTGGTGGTTCATCAACAAGTTAAACCATAAAATTACTATATGACCCAGAATTGTCCACTCCTAGGTATATATCCAAAAGAATGGAAAGCAGAGACTTGAATGGATATTTTTATACCAGTGTCCATAGCAACATTACTCATAGCAGTCAAAAGTTGAAACAACCAGTGCCCACCAACAGATGAATAGATAAACAAAATGTAGATAAATTATATATTATGTAGATAATATATGAATTCTATTCAGCCACAAGGAAATGAAATTTTGATATAAGCTACAAAATGGGTGGACTTTGAAAACATTATGCTAAGTGAAATTAGACACAAGAAAGGACAAATATTCTCTTATTCCACTTACATACTTATACAAGGTACCTAGAATAGACAAACTCAGAGAGACATAAACTAGGATAAAATTACCAGGAACTTTGGGGAAGAGAAATGGGTACTGTTCAATGGGTAAAAAGTTTATGTCAGGGATGACAAAAAAGTTTTAAGTATAGATGGGGTGATAATTATACAACATTGTGAATATACTTAATGTCACTGGATTATACAGTTACAAATGGTTAAAATGACAAAGACTATGTTATGTATATTTTTACCAAAATAAAAAATGGCATTCTATAGTTCAGTGAAGATCTATTAGAAAATTACATTAAAACACCATTTTTACTAGCAACCAAAAAATAGAATATTTGGAATTAAACTAATAAACTGCATTCATGAACATTTTGCAGGAAATTAAAAGATGTCATTGAAAGACATTAAGGACAACAAAAACAAAAAAAACCACATTAACAAAAACAAAATATATAACATATCCATAGGTGGGGAAATCCAATTATTATACACATATTAATTTCCCCAAATTATGTATAGATTCAATGCAATCCTAATCATACACACACAAGGGTTCTTTATGGAACTTGTAAGCTAATTCTAAATCTATTTGGAAGAGCAAAGCTCCAGTAACAATCAACACATTCCTGAAATAGAATAATCACAAATAACCTCCACTGATATTAAGAATTCTTAAAATAATATGTTGTCACTAAAGTAATATAATATTGACACAGGAAAAGACAAACAGATCAGTGAAACAGAATTAAAAGCTCAGAACTGGGACACCTGGTTATCTATAAAGAATAAAAATTAGAAGATACCACTAGCTTATACTACACACACACACACACACACACACACACACACACACAGAGTAGATGGACAGAACTTAAATGTGTAAGAAAAATCTTTAAAGAAGGAAAATATGGATAAATAACTTCATGATTCTGAGTAAGGAAAGATGTCTTTTAAAAAATATTTTTAACAGTCAACCCATAAAGGAAAAGATTAATACTTATGACTGCATTAAAATTAAGATTTCTGTTCATCCTAAGACACCATGAATGGAGCAAAAAATAACCTACAAATGAGAAAATTTTCAGACAAAGCAAAAGACTGAATTCCAGAACTGTCCAACTCTATCAAAGACAAACCTCCCAGTAGAAAAATGGGTGAAGACATGAACAGGCAATTCACAGGGGGAAAAAAAGGAAAAAAAAAAAACAACCCTCAAATGACTAAAAGTCACATAATGAGATGCACACTTCCAGTAATAATCACAAAAGTGAAATTTGAACTCATAATAATATGGCATTGCACTTCTACAATGCTGGCAAAAGAAGTCTGAAAATATCAAATATTGGCAAGACAGGGAGAAATAGGAACTCTCATAAAACAAATTGTCATCACTTAATAAATATGAACATGCACATCTTATATGAACCAGAACATTTTATTCTTACATGTATTATATACAGGAAATAATTAATGTAAATTTCAAATAGTGCTCATATCTGGAGGGGGAAGACAGTACAAGTGGCAAGGAATATATGATGATTTAAATGTATTCTTAGTATCCTACTTCCTTTTTAAAAAGATTTTATTTAGTTATTTGACATAGAGAAAGAGAGGGCACAAGCAGGGTGAGAATCAGAGGGAGAAGGAGAAGCAGGCTCCCTACTGAGCAGGGAGCTCAATGAGGGTTTCCAACCCAGGACCATGGGGTCATAACCTGAGGCGCAGGCCAATGTTTAACCAACTGAGCCACCCAGGAGTCCCTTAATAACCTACTTCTTAACCTGGAAAGTGATGACATGGGGATGTGTGAATGTTCATTCTTCATTAAATCATATGTTTACAGATACTCTTCAGTACATATAATATGAAACAAATGCTTTAAGTTATTTTAAGGTTGAATGAAAACATAATGGCACCTCGTTCAATCAGCAGGAGCTCTGAAGAACTGGTCTTGAAAAACCAGTAGAAACTGGAAATCTGTTGTGCTGAGAACACACTGTGAGTGGACACCAGTCTTTGCTCTGGCCCTTGCTGCCAGGATGAGGCTCCGCAGACCACGGCATTTTGTATCTTTCTCTTTATATTAGAACAGAAACAAAAGAGCAAACAGTAAAGTTCATTTGACGTGCTTATAAACTGGCCACCAGCAGAGCAGAAAATAAATATTTTTAGCTTTCATAGTGGGAAATGGGCCCCCCAAAAATATGGCAAATATCTCTCCCATGAGGCAAACCCAGTTCATGGGTAGGAGTGAGAGCTGGTCCTTAATTAACTTGTCGATGGCAGCCAGCTAGTGAATGGCAGAACTCACATTTTTACCCACACAGGCACCACATTTCCTTCCTTATGCCTCTGTACTTTATGAGGGCAGGGTCACTCATTAAACATAAGGCAGAAAAAAAAGCCTAAAAACAAAGAAGGTTTGGGTTTGGGGTTTCCTTTGTCTTCGGAGGGGAAATCATTTCTCATGAAAGCAGAGATCTGCTGCTTTTAGAGGCAATCTCTTCTCCTGTACTCACATCTCAACCCCCTCCCTCACCACACTGCTGGGGCACGAACTGGCCATGGACACAAAAGGCAGGGAGAGATGAGGAAAGAGGCAGGCCACTCCAGAGTGCTAGGTAGTTTAACAGGCAAGGGAACATACTTACAAGGCTTATCTCGGGCAGCCACAAGGGGAGTAGAACTCATCACCGGCAGGCCAGAATCTTAACTTTATTATAGAGGCCTTAACTGAGTTCCGTCACCTGTGCCATCCAGATGGTCTCAATAACACCTCGTTCTTTCAAGCCTGTGTCCTTGAGAACAGCTCCCACTGTGGGAATGGTGGGCAGAGTATACAATCCAAGGACAGGGGAGGCAGCAAAAAGCCTCTGATTGCCCAGGTCCAGCTCCTGGGTCAACTGAAGGTCATGTCTTCTCAATGACCTCCTCTAATACATACACACAAACACACACACACACACACACACACACACACACACACACACACACACTTCTTTTACTGGTTTTTTACTGTTTTTGGGGGGGGGGGTCCACTTGTCAGTTTGATTGTTTTATCTGCCACCTTAGAGACATTGCCTTTGGGGTATTATTATGGGAAAACATTGGTTTCTCATTTATGATCCTTTTTTACATGCAGACATTTGAAATTTTAGTAATTACAGGAAACAATCATGTGGGTTATGCATCACACAGTGTGTTGTGTGTATACACGTGTGTATATATGCTATTTGCACATATTATCATATGAAAAATGATTAACACCCTTTAGACCAGTGCCACCTTAGGGATGGTAGTGATGCTGCCCTGTGAGCACTGTGAGGCTCTACAAACTGCATTTTCCTCACCATGAACATGTGCATGGTAGCTGGTCCCAGCAAAGATGCGGAGGCACTTACCCTTCAGTGAGTGACTGGCAGCAACCACAGCCTCAGCCACGTCTCCACTGAGGGCTGTGTTGGGAAGCAAAAGACTTGCATGGAAACCAGTTGCTAATGGCCCATGAAACTCAAACTGTACTCTATGCAAATGCGTAACCCGAGACTAATATTCTGTAAAAAGGGTCCCAAATCATGACGCCTCCATCTTAGGGCAGACCATGTATCATGAGATGTCCATTTTTATCTCCAGAAAGGAAGAACCTGGAAAATGTCATCAGAACTGACTGTATGGCATTTCTGTTTCATTATATATAAACATGGGTGATAAAGGACATGTCATTCAATTATGGAGTGAGAAAGGCATTGCATGACATGAGCATCACATGAGCAAAGCCTCTTAAAGTGGATTTATTATGTTTAATTAGACACAGAAATAATAAATGGGGATTTTTGATGAGTGTCAATTTACCAACATCTTTCTACTTAGACCCTGCAATAACTAATCTCTTTCGGTCATATAAAATGACACCAGCTAAAACCAAAGCTCATTCTTATTTACAACAATTTCAGAAAGAAAAACTGCACAATATTAAAGTTATATAAACAAGTGAATAAATTCCATTTGAAGCTAAAGTCACTAGCAATATTTTCAAAATGAATAAGAAAATCAATGTTTTAAAAGTATTTTCTCAAAATGTAACAACCAGTTAAAATAAGTACATTTATTTTAGCTTCTTAGTAAAATTTAATTTGTTAAAAAATAAAATTCTAGGGAAGTACTTTTATGTAGAGATACACACATGCAGCAAACTGAAATGCATACATAGCTTTACGTAAGACTGTGTCATGTTGAGAGGATTCTAGAAATTTCATTTCAGTTAAACCATGTCTTTGGTTAAAATAATACACTTTCTGTAAGTTACAAAAAATAATTATAACAAAATATCAGATCACACTCACCCTGAGTTCCATTCCCCCACTCCTCAGTGTATAAATGTGTAGAGCCCATTAAAGTTAAGTTTTACAAGAAAAATGAAACCCAGTGTGTCTCTATCCTTTTGAAGATACAAGGCTCATGCATCTTCCTCATGAATATGTCTGATTTTCACTAATTTGGTGAAGAGACCAAGGAGAGCGCTCCGCCTACATGCGTATCCATCATTTGGAGCCCTCAAGATGTGTGTGGCTGAGGAAAACCACAGAACAGACGTGGGAAAGTTACACTGATGTGTTGGGCTGAGCATTCTAGCTCAACTGTGCTGTAGTAGAAATATGTTTATCTGAGTCCTCTTTTGACCCTTACACAGTGAAGATGTTTGCTACCTGCTCAACACCAGTGTTTGCTCAAAACCATAAAGCGAAGAATCAAGTGAAGATCTTGGCTGCTGTCTTGTTTGCCTGTTTCCAAAAATGCTATTCGGGTAAGTGCTGGGTGAGTGAATGTAGGTAAGGATGGATAGATGAAGTTCAGATACCTCATTCCTTCCTAGCAGAGAAGAAAAGAGCTGTGTTATATAATTTTGAAAAGGTACTGTTACTAAAAGTGAGTTGCTTTTATAGTCTTGGGAAATATATGCCCAAAAAGGAAGCAATTACAAAAGGGTAAGTTAAGAGGACAAAGAGGGTAAATAAGGCATAGTTAGAAGGTTAAGTGTGGGAGGCTTTTGAGAGTTAGACAAGAAATCTAGTCATGCAAGCCTGGGCTGAGGTGCTGCTTCCTACCCATGTGGTTGAATCAGCAACGAGGTCTGTAATAAGCATGTGTTACCACATGAACAATGTTTGTGAATGACTAACACGTTTACATTTAAAGCAGTCTTCAATGACTCCTTACAATCTCTTTGATAGAAAATGCATTTGGTTATACTATCTTAAAGAGAGCTGATGAGAATTGCTAATAGGGTCTTCTTCCTTGGAAGTGCATCTGCCATATGCACTCCATAGAGAAAAATGTTGAGAAGTACTATTTTGAAGGACATATGCCTTGGCTAGAACCCCCAAGAACTACTTATGTTTTCTGTCATATAACCTTACAGAGTTGAAGTCTTACAGAACTCTACATACATTAACTAGCTGTATCAACCTCTGCCCAAACATATGTCACATTCAGATAATCATATGCATGTCCAGATAACCCACCAGAATGTACTTTGTATGTCATTTTTGCATATGGGGTGGGGAAGAGGCTGTGTGGCGACAGGATGAAGGTGTCTAAGGAGACAGAAATGTGGGAAGAATAAAATGTAGAAGACCTTATGATGATCCAGTCAGACTTGACTACTTGAAAGGAATAAATAAAAAAGCATGTGATCCTATTAGTGTAAGGCTGCATTAGGGTCCTATGACACTCTGCAAAGTTTTGTAGTGTAAGAACATTAGGTTAAAGCCAAACTGAATATGCCTCTCCACAGAACTAGCAGAGGTGGGACAGATACAGCTGATAGGAAAAGAAAGGATCAGAAGTCTCCTTATCTAAGGATTTCACATTTTGGAGAGGCAAATCCCCATTACAGTTATATGGAGAATGTGAATCTGTGAATCTTTAGAAATATCTTTGTGAAAGCTTGTGAAAACAGAGTGGAAGATTATAGGTAGAGCAATTTTTCAGGAAGATGGGAGGGACAAAGCTCGGAAAGAATGGAGAGCACAACTGAAAAGGTCGGGGCTACCAGGGAAGGATACAAGACAGGCAATGGGAATCTTGAGACTCTCTCTGGCTCATTGTCTCATGGAGTTGTTAATGAATTGGTGGGTTACCTGTGCTTGACATGTCCATTGTAAAGGAGACAACTGGAGAGAGCCATAACTAATCAAAATAAATTGTAACTGAATGGTACGATTTAAGGCACAGTGGCACCTGGGACACATTGAAGCATAGAGAATTCTTCCTGTTCCAAAGTCTAGGCAGACAATTATACTTTTTTTCACCTTCTTCTCCTCCAACCAGTTTTGACTTTTGTTCTCATGACAGATCCACTTTTTTTTCTATCTTTCTGATTCCTCTCTTCCTCTATCACTCAATCTATCAAGAGATTTTAAGTTTCAGTAGCTGTTTTCTTGACCCACTTTTTTACAATAGCTTTTAGAGTGAGTGGCAGAGGGAAGCCCCAGTAGTGCCAGACTGACTCACTGCTCAGTCCCGAGATGGTTTACTTGGAGATTGGCCACCTTGGGCATCATCAAGAGATTACTGGAAAAAATTTTTTTTTTATTTATTCCAAGAGAAATAGCCTTCTGTCACAAACTCATGATGGAAAACTCTGCCCATCTAGCAGAAAAGGAGTTTGCCAAAAAGAGGTGTCAGAAAAGAAGGAAGTCAGATTGCTGAATCAGAATTTGTAGATGTAAAGACTAGAATCCCATCTAATTAGTTTAAACAGAAATAAATTTCCGAAGCAATATAGGTAGCACACAGATTTTCTAAGAGGGTCAAGAACTGCATGTGGAAACCATACAGCTAGCTTAATGCCCAAGTCACACATGCAGAGGCTGCAGTGGAACCCAGTTGCCATCAAAGGTGCCAAAATAGAGCTACCCTATGACCCTGCAATGCACTACAGGGTATTTACCCCAATGATACAGATGTAGTGAAAAGAAGGGCCATCTGTACCCCAATGTTCATAGCAGCAATGGCCACAATCGCCAAACTGTGGAAAGAGCCAAGATGCCCTTCAACAGACAAATGGATAAAGAAGATATGGACCAAATATACAATGGAGTATTATGCCTCCATCAGAAGGGATGAATACCCAACTTTTGTATCAACAGGGACAGAACTGGAGGAAATCATGCTGAGTGAAGCAGAGAAAGCCCATTATCATATGGTTTCACTTACTTCTGGAGCATAAGGAATAACATGGAGGACATTAGGAGAAGAAAAGGAAAAGTGAATTGGGGTAAATTGGAGAGGGAGATGAACCATGAGAGACTGTGGACTCCAAGAAACAAACTGAGGGTTTTGGAGGAGAGGGGGTGGGAGGTTGGGTGAGCGTGGTAGTCGGTATTAGGGAAGGCACATATTGCATGGGGCACTGGGTGTGGTGCATAAACAATGAATCTTGGAACACTGAAAAAAATTTTTTTAAATTTTTTTAAAAAGGTGCCTGCTCTTGGGATCAATGACGTGGGCTAAGGAATTCTTCTGCCAAGACCTAATTGCTGCTCTGTAAAGATAGATATCTCCACCACAGGGATTCCTTCTTCTTCAAGAGGAATGCATCTGAATGATGGAGTCAAGGCTCTGTGCTAAACCCCAGCTGCAAAGAATGTGGAAAAATGGGTTCCTAGTTTCTCCGGTGAGGCCATGGAACTCCTACGATGGAAAAGTCTCACAGAGGAGCAACATTAACAGGGTGCTAGGTGTATCTACAAATGTATGTTAAATGTCCACTACAGTAAGGGAGGTTTAAATAAATAGCTCAAGGTCCTTTAAATGCTAAGAAAATAATATCAGAATGTACATCAAATACCTATACTTATCATTGCTTTAGTTGGTGTCATATTTGATAAAGTGCAATGGATTCTAGCATCAAGTGACAACCAAAGTGGTCATGTCAGAACCCAAGCTTGTCTTTTAAGCTGTAACTAGGCTTAGATAGCCTTTGAGTCAGCCATTTCATTTGATATGTGCATGGACAGTGAATGAATTGACCAAAATGATCCAAATAATCAGCTGCAGAGGCAGAACTGGAGTGATATAATTATGCATGCTCTACACAACCTTCACGTTTGTTCTTCTCTAGAATCAAATGCCAGCAGAGTCAGTCTAACTACTGGATTCAATTTCCATTTCTCATTAGCTTCATAATCCCCCAGTTTCTTGTTGTTTGGATGAAGATCCTGCTCAGACCTGCTTTTAGCTGTATCATGTATTCCTTACACAACTGGTTCTTTCTCTAACCACATCTGACTTGTGCTGGGCCCCAGATTTTCCCCATGCTTCTAGACTTTAGACCCTTGGTTTATCCTGTTTCTTTTGCCTAGAATATCCCTCCAGATTTTTTTTTAGGATTTTATTTATTTATTTGACAGACAGAGACCACAAGCAGGCAGAGAGACAGGCGGGGGCGGGGGAGAGCAGGCTCCCTGCTGAACAGAGAGCCCGACGCGGGGCTCAATCCCAGGACCCTAAGATCATGACCTGGGCTGAAGGCAGAGGTTCAACCCACTGAGCCACCCAGGTGCCCCACTTCCAGATTTTCTAAATGAAGTAATCTAACCATTCTTAGAAAGTAAATAAAGTGTAACCTTAAATCTATTCTGATACACCAGATACAAGCAGGACCAATAGTTTACGAAATGTGTGTGTTTATGCATATTGTGTTATATCTTTATCATTCATTTACACACATATCTCCTCAAACAATGTGACAGTGACATTGTCTTTTTTGTCTTTGAATCCATAGTATTTAAAATATCGCTTTATTCATAGGGCTCTACTAAATGTTCGATGCATGAATGATATTATCCTTCAGTCCATCTTATATGTGAAACACCCTCAGAACAAGAGTCTGGGTACATTGAGATACCACCTTACACCAGTTAGAATGGCCAAAATTAACAAGACAGTAAGCAGCATGTGTTGGAGAGGATGTGGAGAAAGAGAAACCCTCTTACGCTGTTGGTGGGAATGCAAGTTGGTACAGCCACTTTGGAAAACAGTGTGGAGATTCCTTAAGAAATTAAAAATAGAGCTTTCCTATGACCCTTCAATTGCACTACTGGGTATTTACCCCAAAGATACAGATTTAGTGAAAAGAAGGGCCATCTGTACCCTAATGTTCATAGCAGCAATGACCACAGTCGCCAAACTGTGGAAAGAGCCAAGATGCTCTTCAACGGATGAATGGATAAGGAAGATGTGGTCCATATACACTATGGAGTATTATGCCTCCATCAGAAAGGATGAATACCCAACTTTTGTATCAACATGGACGGGACTGGAAGAGATTATGCTGAGTGAAATAAGTCAAGCAGAGAGAATCAATTATTATATGCTTTCCCTTATTTGTGGAGCATAAGAAATAACATGGAAGACATGGGGAGATGGAGAAGAGAAGGGAGTTGAGGGAATTTGGAGGGGGAGACGAAACGTGAGAAACTATGGACTCTGAAAAACAAGTTGAGGGCTACGGAGGGGCAGGAGGTGAGAGGTTGGGTGAACCTGGTGGTGGGTATTATGGAGGGCACATATTGCATGGAACACTGGGTGTGGTACATAAACAATGAATTCCTGAACACTGAAAATAAATTTTAAAAATAAATAATTTTTTTTAGAAAAGAGTTTGGTTACAAAATACATAAATTGAAAATATTTTGTGGATGTGATTTTGTAAACATGTTCTATTTACTAAATCTTATATGTCAAGAATTGTTAGACCAGGCTTTCAGTATACCTAATATTCAGGAGTAGCATAATCTGGGCTTACTTTTAATCATTGCCAGTAGCATTGATTGAGAAAATAAAACATAGTTTACTATGTAAATTTCAGTTCTCTCAAGGCTGTCTCTCAGTTCATTCTTTGAATAAAACTAGTATATATCCCCAAATCTTATCATATAAATCCAGATAAGCATTTTAAAACTGAGGTTTTGTATCCATACTATGAATGAGTGAAACAAATGAGTTACTGAAGCAAGGCTTGGATAAAATCTTAATTGGAGAATTTACTGAGCCAACTTTTCCATTCCAGTTTAATTCAATAGCCATATTGCAAAACAAAAGAAATTGAATCTTCCAGGACCAAATTAAGATTACAAAGAATGATTTATATATTCCTAGTGTAGGACTTTCAAAGTGTGGTTAAATAATAAATATTATTTCATAAGGCAGTGGTCTATCAACTGCTGGGCATTAAAATTTGGTATATAAGAGTTTATGAATATCACATTATCTTTAGCCCTGTATTTCCTATAAAGATTTTCTCACATCACACCTTCTGCACTTCAGAAGAGAACACCAAGTAGAATAGCAAGTGGAAATCTCTAGCTCACAGGCCACTACTATTAGATAGGAAATCTGTGAAGGCCTGGCAGTCTTTTACCTTGATGCCTTTAACTCAAAAGCTGATTGTAAGAAATTTCAATGGAGCTAGATATTAAATTAAAGACTATATCCATCACACCAAAGGGCCTTTTTCAATTAAGCAGAATTCTGGGCTGTCTGGAGTTTAAAAATGTAAGCTTTTTACTCCATATTTCAAGGTAGGACTTGTGTTAGGAAAAGAAAACATGTTAAGATTTACTACCTTTCTAATATGAGAAGGGAGGCAGAGGATAAAATGCAAATTGAATGGAATGATGGACTCAGTCTATACACTGAGGAGCAGAAAGTTACTCCTGTGCTTCTGATTTACTTTAGACAATAATGGAAGTATACATAAGGGGAAGGGGATGTCTGAAATCTTCAAAGATGGAAGAGGTTAGCATTTAAAAATACTTTAATAGTTATATTTGTGTGCTAGGGTTGCTGTAACCAAGAACCACAAACTGGGTGGCTGAAACAAAAACTTATTGCCTCACATTTCTGGAAGCCAGAGGCTGAAATCTAGGTGTTCCAGGGATGGCTCCTTTTGAGGACTGGGAGGGAAACATCTGTCAAGTCCTCTCTCTTTGGCTTGAAGCCAACCATCTTCTTTCTGACTCTTCATGTCATCTCTCCTCTGTGTATGGCTGCCTCTATGTCAAATTTCCCTTTTATAAGGACACCCGTCATACTGGACGTAGATACACCATAACAACATCATTTTAAATTGGTTGCCTCTGTAAAGACCTTATTTCCAAATAAAGTTACATCCAGAGGTACAGGAGGTTAGGACATAAGAAGATCTATTTTGAGGAGGCACAATTCAATGAGTAACAACAGTATCACATGATGACCACTTTGTCTACAAATCTCCTCATCTTGACCTCTGTATTATTTCTACAAGATCTCTTACTCTCTCTTCCCACTGTTGCAATCTTAGGAACACACATGCCCTCACTTTGGCCGCTACAGTGATCTCCCATTTAATGTTCTCACTTGGTTTTTGTACTTCCTCCAACCCACTCTACAGAACACTGTAAAACAAATCCTTCCAATATGTACACCTGATGATGCCATTTTCCTATTTAAAAAAAGCAAAACAAACAACAAAACACTATTGACTCTATATGGCTTATAATGCAAAATCCAGACAGCCATATACCTTTATGATATTCAAGCACTGAATGATGCTACCCTATTTTTTTTTTTTAATCTTATCTCTTCTTCTTTGTCTTCACATGGTCAGGATGTTAGGTTATGTTGCAGTTATAGACAGTCCTCCAAGATCTCAGTGGATTAAATTAGATAAGCTTTGCTTTTTTCTCTTATCATGTCCACCATGTACTGGTCACGAGGCTCTGCTGGCCATAGACAATCAGGAATGTAGGCCAATAGAACAGTCATCATTGCAAACATTATTAAGGAAGAATGTGGGGAAGCATGCAATTGTCCTTAAAATTTCACTTGTGTAAATCCACCACATGACCACACCCAAATTCTATGGGCGAATCCTACCACATGCCCAGGACAAGCTGGAGCCTTTATAATCAGTTAATGACTCCTCTAATACGCTAACTGAACTCCTTTGCTGATTACACATCTCCCTCCTTCTGAAATGCCTGCATCCTTCACACAAACCTAAACACCCTACTCATGACGATTTAAACCAGATATTATATCCTCCACAGAATGTTTTCTCACTGAACTGCCTCAAATCTTAGGTAAACTTCCTTCTCCAAACTCTTTGGTGTTCATTACCTCCATCATGACACTCAGAACAAGTAATCTGGTGTAGCTATTTAGGAAATTCATATACTCCCTATACAACTACTTCCACTGGGACCAAGAATGATGTTTCACTCATTGGAAAAACCACAAGACAAAAACCAAGTGTCTTATGCAAAATGTGTGTTGAATACCCTTTATCATAAGGTGGTAGAGGCTGCTTTTATTACAGGATGGCAGACTTTTTTTTTTTAAGATTTTATTTGTTCATTTGACAGACAGAGATCACAAGTAGGCAGAGAGGCAGGCAGAGAGAGAGGAAGGGAAGCAGGCTCCCTGCTAAGCAGAGAGCCGGACATGGGGCTCGATCCCAGGACCCTGAGATCATGACCTGAGCGGAGGCAGAGGCTTTAACCCACTGAGCCACCCAGGCTCCCCCAGGATGGCAGATTTGAAAGTAATTTTTTTCTTTAACTTTTTTGTGCTCTGTTGCATTTCCAATCTTTGTACAAATAAATTATTTTTATTATAATAATGGAATGACTCAAAATTGTTCTGTTTTGCCACTTATCTTAATATGGATAAAGATTACCACATACAAGTAAACAGAACCAAAGCAAAACTGTCCTTTTGAGTAAAGCTTATATTACATAAGGAATTAAGAAATCTGAAAATATACAGCACAGCAAACAGCCATCCTTCTGATTCAGTTCTTGCCTGAATTCACTTGATTTGATACTCACATTCTTCCATTATATAATGTATTATTGAATCAGTTCTTCAAATAGAGTCACAGCTGATTATAAATATATTAGGTATACATAGTATTTAGATTAGGGTCCCACTGAATTTACTCAGTCATGGTAATCAATTCTAAAATATGTTTTTTTAAATATTCAAACTTCTCTGATAGTTGAACATGTCTCACAGGTGATGTCTACCTGTTGTTGGCTTGGCTGTGAGGGCTTAAACTTCATCAGAGTGGGTCAACTGCCAATTTAATCGAGCAGTGTTCATTTTTGCTAATATTGTGAGTTTTACATCCATTGAAAACATTCAGTAATGAATCACAAGTCTACTGTTTAAGCAGAAAGGCTTGGAAACAGAATAGTGGGGCATAGCTTTGGTGGTAGGGGAACTGACAGAATTCTTAAAAATTTTTTTAAAATTTTTTTTCCAGTTTTATTAAGATGTAATTGATGTGTAACACTGCAGAAGTTTAACATAATGATACTCTCCTAGTAATTTTCAGATAAACAAAATGGTATTGTTACCTATAATCATCATGCTATACATTAGACCCACAGAATTTATTTATATTGTCTAAGTTTGTATCTTACCACCTTTAGGCATTTTTTTCACCACCCCCAACTTCTACCTCTGCCAACCACAAATCTGATCTCCGTTTCTATGAGTTTGTTTTTTTCAGATTCCACATACAAGGGAGCTCATACAGTACTTGTCTTTATCTGTCTGACTTATTTGCTTAGCATAATGCCCTTAAGAATCATCCATGTTGTTGCAAAGAGAAGGATTTCCCAATTTTTCATGGTTGAATAGTATTCCACTGTGTGTGTGTACTACATACATATCACACACATGCATGTGCACACACACCACACATATAAATATATATCACATATACATATCACATTTTCTTTATCCATTCACCCATCAATGGACATTTAGGTTGTTTCCATATGTTAGCTATTATAAATAATACTGCAATGAACAGAGGTTCAAGTCTCTCTTCACCGTAGTGATTTTGTTTCCTTTGGATTTATACCCAGACATATTTTCTTAGAAAACAAAGTTTTATGGAAACTAAGGGAGGACAGAATCTATGAGAAGATAAAGCTTTCTTTAAATTTTATTACTGAGATATGCACAAAAGGACTGCCCAACACTTACCAAGCAGTGCAACTGAAAGCAGGATAAATGGAGCACCCCCAGAATGGATAAAAAGATATTTCAAAGTAATGAGAGGCTGGTGTGACCAATTAATTAAAGTATTAAAAAAAAAACCTCTTACAAAAGGCATAAAATAGAAAATCTCAATGAGAAGGCATGATTGTGTCATAGTTTAATCAGAAGTAGTTTTTTTTTTCTTTCTTAGTGGAAATAAAATAAGCTCTCCCTTATAATTGATGGAAACTCAGATTGAATGAAATACAGTAACTGCCAACAAAAGAAGCCAAGAAAATATTTTAAGACTAACAGCCTTTTTCCATTACTCTCGAAGGATGAGGAGAGTTCTAGGGCAGTATTCAGCATAGTGGATTTGCCACAATGCCTCAAATTCAGCATAGTGAATTCTCCATAAATGTTCCTCTCCCTAATTCTCCGTCTCATCTCACTCTCATTTCTTGATGGTCCTTGGTGGAGCATCCACTGTGAGTCTCTGTTACATGCACTCAGTATTTGCACACTCTGCTTTCCAGGTCACAGGCTGTGGCTCAAGGCTACCTAAATATTGACTTGCACATCTTAAACTGCCACCTAAGTTCGAGGTTCTTGATTCTCTGGGTGCCTCAAATGAAAGTGTAATAAATATTTTTAAGGGATACTTTTCGTCACAAAAGGAGATCAATTTTCAAATGATAATCTGAATGTTAAAAATCCACCGCATTATAGAGAATTTTGTTTTGTCTTTTATGCCCCCTTCCTTAGAAGCCATGACTAATCAAATGATAGTTACTTGGAGCCCAGGGATTTTCATCTTTCATGTAGTGTCACAACATCAACAGAGAGTTGCAATTTGTGAGCACTCATTGCCAAAAATTATTTCCTGAAAGAAGCCGTGTTGCCATTTCCAATTTTTCCTTATCTTGTTTCCAGGCTTGTCTTACAAAGTACACACAGATGTGAAAATAACTGGACTGGGAAAAGTGAGAGGTGGAACAGCCTACAGACTGTATGTGCCCCTGCCTGCGGATCAAGGAAAGAATCTGCTTAGCAAGCAAATGCCTAGCTGTGGAACACGCTTTGGAGTTTCGTGGTATCACACTGAAGATTAAACGTTTACCTTAATCACCAGACCTGCTGTCTCAACCTGAACATTTCCTACACCAGAACTTAATTACCAATCAATCCACTCAATCTCATCATCCCACAGACATTTACTTCTGACATAAAATGCCCAAATGAAAAGGTCCAACAAACTCTACAATATACATTCCACAAACAGAAGTAACAGAGGGAAAAGGGTACCAGAAATCCCTTTTCTCATAATGATCTGAGCACGGGAGCACTCAAGGGATGAATCTTATGGTGAATGAAAGAATACAGTCACCCAAATAATGAAGCATGGACTACTGATGCTGGTGAAATTAACTACTAAAATCAAGTAAATACACTCTCAACTTTATCTCTGTTTGAATAACCTCTGTTCCCTGTCAATACCTCTTATCCCTCAATCTGAAATAAGTATCTCCAGGTATGGGCACTTGAAAATTTCTAAAAATAAACTCCAACGATCCCTTAAAGAGAAGGAAGATGATTTTGTAGGAAAATGGGGAAAAGGAACAAAATTTTATATCCTTTTTAAACATTTCTATTCTTTACCCCATATCTTCTGCCTTGGCAGCACCATTTTCTCTGTTCTCGGTCACCAGCCACAGCTTTTGTTCCCGGAAGCAACCACCATTCTTCTCATTTTTGCAAGTTGCCCAGTCTACTGACTGTGGTATATACAGACACAGGCAACGATCCTAATTGTTGTTGCAGCTATGCTATTTGAGTATTTCTACACAAGGGAGTCACACTTTAGGCCAGAAAAGCTGTTTTCTGTATCGTGTATCTATGTACTAAGAAATAAAGTGGCCAAGAGACCATTACCACTTGAACAATACAATGTGATACAAGGATTATCATGAGTTAGGAGAGCCATGGACATATATAAGCACCACCTATGGCACTGTTATCAAGAGTGTCTACAACCTCATAATATCACTGGCAGTGCTGGCCTTGCATGCAACTGTGCAGTAGGTAAGACTTGTCTGCAGCATCATTACTTAAAGTGTGGTCCATAGACTGGCACCAGTCTGTTAACCTTTATATATCCCCTGAAAAGATTAGCACTGAAATTGGAAGTGAGCATTTAGATGCTTGTAGAGCAATTTGACATTGCCTGATGTTCAAGTGCATAATCAGTGCACACATCTCGCTGAACAGGGTTTAAGCCAGTTTGACATTGTCACATCTGGTATGAACTGACACCAGTGTTGGTCTAGAACAAATTGGGAAAAAAATAAGTTCTTCTTCACAACGGATAGTTTGAAACACTCATCCAGAGCACTCTGCCACCTCTTTTTCAGGGATCTTCCATTTTATATGTTGTCCCAAGCCTCCTATCCCCAGAGAATCTCCAGAGAGACCAACACCTGTGAATGAAATTTATTATGAGTAGTTGTTATAAAGATGTAGACATTCTTGGTGTGATGTCTTAGTTGATACTTATTTATGTACAAGGGTCCCCTGACTTCAATCTAGTTCTTACCAAATACTGTATGCATGTGTACACACCTATGAAGGTAACTCTCTGTCCCCATCCCCTGGTCCCCATGCCATGACCCCCCATAATTTAGCATGTTCATTCTAACAAATCTCTGATAGATATGCCATGTCTAGGTAGAAGCTTCCTCCAGGCACACCAAAATGCACCCAAAAGCAGTAAACATACCACAGTTAGAGTATTGATGCCTTAAACTAAAGGGGTTAATTTGAAAGAATAAGTGAAACTAATGTCAGGAAGACACAGGAGTCTTCTGCTCACATCAGACTCTGAGCAAGGACTGAACTGTGCACCAAGGAAGAACCAGACACCCTCACCATACACATTCAGTTCATGCATGCACACACATGTACAAAGAGATACACACCAGCTGCCATGCTCATACTAAAGCAATTGTCAATTTGAAAATCACCACATGTTACAACAGCCAGCAACTCAGCTTTGGCCTGGGATTGCAGTGGGTATTAATTTTTTTTTTTTTTTTGCCAATCCTGACACAAATATAAAAAATAGCATTAGTAAGTTAATATTAGCATGACATGTTAATATTTATATTAGTATTTATGTACTTACATCATTTATGTGATTTGAATAATTTATATTAACATAAATAATAAAAAAATATAAAAATAATAATGTAAAAACACAAACATTAGAAAAATGAACATTGAGAAAAGCTGTGTAGGAGCAGAAAGACTTGCCTCATCCCAGTTCTATTACTTACTAGTGTATGATCTCAAGCAATCTGCTCAATTTCTCTGAGGATATTTCATCTTTCAAGTCAGAATAATAATACATGCTTTGTGGAGCTATGGGGAGAATTAAATTAAATTAACAAACTATCTAGAACATAACACATGTGTTCAATAAAACTCTCTCTATTCTTTGTTTTTTTCTAGTAAAATATGTTTTCAACTAAGACTTCTTTCTTATTTTATACCCACCTCCTTAGATCTATCTATGAAATGCATAATTGGGAAACTTTTCAAATACAAATAGCCACTATCTCTTCCAGCAGAGCCAGACCACCAAGATTGGCAGAGAGGAGAAGAGACAAGAAAGGAAGATCCATCTAAAAATCATGGTGGAGAACGGCATCCTGTCTGCTCCCAGATTTTAACAAACTACCCCAGGGTCTAACACTGAGGAGCTGAGAGGAGTCTGTTCAGTTTGGAACACAATGTAGCTCTTCCTGTATCAGGATCCCAGAGGGAGTCGGTATTTGGAAAGCTCTCTAGGTGGTACTGATGGGTTATCACCCTAGAGAACCACTGAGCCGAATGAAAAGAAAGACACATGCAGGACCTTACAGCTGATGGTGATGATGCTACGGCAGGAGGCAAACGGGGCACAGAGGAGAGGGGCACGGGATTCTGCTGAGAGCATCCACAAAAGCTTTGCAGAGAAGATGACATGTGGGCTGAATTTCTGGGTGTGACCAACCCAATAAGATCCACCCAAGAAAAAACCTTATATTGAATAAATTTGTCATAAAGAAAAAAAATTGTTTCAGCAGAAATGAGACCTCAGTGTTTAGAATAACATTATCAGTTTATTTGTTTTTGCATTGATGTAAGTTTCAAAGATATTAAGAAGACATTAGAAAAGGATTGGCTTCAGGCAAAATGTAAACTCCTTTCCCAGACACCTGGCAAAAAGAAAGATCATTTCCACTTATAGCTCTTTGTAGAATACTTTCATGTGAGTTTTAATGGTTTCTTTGTTGACTATTGCAAAAAATGAATATTCTTGAATGCAATTATATGAAGGTATAATGGTCTTCCAGAAAAACAATAAATTAACTGAAAAACTAAATTCAGAAATTTTTCATTGGAATGCAAGTAGGTATACATAAGGAATTTCTAATTTGTGTAACCAACTTGTTCCCCAATAAGTGTCATTCTGGAAGAAAGACTGCAGTGGTATACACACTTCCCAAAATACCTTCCAGCCGGGATAGTATCTTTACGTTGACTGTGATGTGTTTCAACAAGCAAAGATGCATTATTGAAAGGACAAAGTGGCAAGTGGCTTCATTGGCTTTATATATATCAACAATGCAGGATGTTTTCAAATTTAGGATGAATAATATGTAAATAAACTAAAATGACTCATCCAGATTGTTTTCTGAGAAATACATTTTTATCGTATCTGTGCCTTATTTTATTGATAATATTGATAATAAACCCTGCAACTCATCAGACTTTTATAGCCGTCCCTCACCTATTTTGATATGACCTGTCTAGTGAAAATATTGATGCCCTTAAGATATACAAAGTATATACATAGATATGATGTTAGCAACGTAGTCAAGAAGGACAATGTGAGAGAAGAAACAAAAATATGGGTAAATGGAAAACTCAAAAAAAAAGATACACTTCAGAAATTCACCTCCTGTGAATGGCAGTAATCAAAAACACAGATAACAAGTACGGGTAAGGATGTGGAGAAACTGGAACCCTTCTGCATTGCAGGTGGGAATGTAAAACAGTGCAGCTGCTGTGAACACTGACACTTTCTCAGAAGGTTTACTAGAGTTACCATATGACCCAACAATTTCCCTCCTAAGTATGTGCTATGGGCTGAATTGTGTCTCCTCGAAATTCATATCTTGAAGTCCTAACTCCTAGTACCTCAAAATGTAATAATATTTGGAGACAAGGTCTTCAAAGAGGTAATTAAGGTAAAATGAAGTCTTTAGGGCAGGTTCTAATCTGACTAGTGTCCTTAGAAGAAGTGACTAGGACACAGACAACATACTGACTGAGGGAAGAACATGTGAAGACACAAGAAGAAGGCTCTGAAAGAGTCCAGGAAGAGAAGCCTCAAAAGAAACTGAAAAGCAAACACCTTGATCTTGATTACCTAGCTTCCAGAACTGTGAGAACATAAACTTCCAGTATGTAAGTCACCCGATCTGCCCTAGCAAACTAGTACAGGTTATTTCCAAGATAAATGAAAATACATATCCACCAAAAAAAAAAAAAAAAGAAAAAAAAGAAACATATATATATATATATATGTGTATATATATATATGTGTGTGTGTGTGTGTGTGTGTGTGTATACATATATACATATGTTCATGAATGTCCATAGAAGCATTATTGATAATAGCCAAAGGCAGAAATAATCCAAATAAGCATAAGCCAACAAATGGATAAATAAAATGTGTTATATCCAACCAATGGAGTATTATCCAGCCATAGAAATGAATGAGGACTGATACTTGCTAAAACATGGGTGAACCCTGAAAAAGTTGTGTTAAATCAAAGAAATGAGACACAAAATAACAGATTACATAGTGTATGATCCCATTTACACGAAATCACAGAACAGGAAAATCCAGAGAAATGGAAAGTAGATTAGTGGTTGCTGGGGAAGAGAGAAATTAGTTAATGGGCATGAGGTTAATTTGGGGGGATGATCAAAATTTTCTCAAAGTAGATAGTGGTTTGGAGGGGGTGATCAAAATTTTCTGTAAGTAGATAGTGGAGATAGTTATACAACTTTGTGATACATTTAGAAATCACTGAAATAACATACGGGGTGCCTGGGAGGCTCAATTGGTTGAGCATCTGAGCACTTCAGCTCAGGTCATGATCCCAGGGTCCTGAGATCAGGCCCCATATCAGGATCCCTGCTCAGCAGGGTGTCTGTTTCTCCCTCTGCCCCTCCCCTCCTTGCTGGTGCATGCCTTCTCTCGCTCTCTCTCTCAAATCAATAAAATCTTTAAAAAAATAAAGGGGTAAACCTTCTGGTATATGAATTATAGCTCAATAAAGATGTAAAATATAAAAGAGAAGAAAAGGAGACCAGTCTCAGCTTCTCAATCCTTTATCCAGAAAGTATTATGCTCCAAAGAGCTGAAGCCAAGGGAAAAATTATCCCTGCTAACATCTGGAAGTAAATGTAAAATTACAAGCCACGAGTGAGATTGGGACTTTTTATTTTATAAGTTTAAAATAATAATATTTTTAAAGTTTTCTTCTTTTTAATAAAATTTCAAAAGTAAATGTGAATTACAAGAACAAATGCTAAATGTATTAAAAGCAAAAAATTGGCTTGACAACCTCTGAATGTGTGATTCTGATACTAAAAAATAAAAGAAATTGAAGAAGTGAAGGGATGAATATCTGAGGTAGAGCTGATGGGGTGCTTGACTGGTTTTCTCTTACCATAAAACACAAATCAGGTGTTTCCTGTCTCTAAACCAGGGACTTCTGCAACAGCTGTAACAAGAATTATTTACGAGGGCTGGTGTAGCTACTAGACTTTGTAGCTTTGTCCTCAAGGCAGTTAGAATAATGACCTATGGAGTCCTTGAGGGACAGTTAGGAGAAAACCGCCAGTCTCTGTGGTGCTAACACTACCATAACTCAGTCCTGGGGACCCCACATCCCTCCATGCTCTTTCTTCTGCTCCAGCTGCTCTGGGTCAGAAGGTCGTATCAGGTCTTCATGTGTCTTCTCCAAATTTGGCTGCTCTGAATTCCTCTCTTCAAGCCAAGCATGTTAACCTGTCTGCCATCTAGACTTCTTTTCTCAATGATGGCTGCCTCTTGAGGTCACTCTAGAAGTTCAAGGGTCTCCAGTGCCATCTCTGCCTCAGCCACCCTCTGGCTGAGCCACTCTGTGCAGGTGGTATGGCCCTGACTGTGGTGGGGACAGCATTCCTCTCTTTTCAGTGTTGGGGTCTTACCCTCGTCCAGAGTATCAGCTGGATTGATCCTGTCAGCTCCTGGTCACCCCTGCCCCACTTTAAACCTTCCCTTTCTAGAATAATCAGCTTGCCCCCACTTGTCCCTATATCTCCCAACCTAGGCCACACTTCAGAACAGATATTAATTTTCTGCTTCCTCCTAGACTTCTACTTCTTGATAAATGGACCTCTCCAGCATTTCTTCTACTTTAGTGAGTGGTGGTGCATTTAAAAATGGTAAGAAATTTTGAAAATGTTTCATGAATCCAAAATGATTATTTTCTTTCTAGTCTCTTATTTAATTTCACTTTTTTATTAAAAAAAGAAAAAAACAAATATTTTATTCTCCTTTTGCCAAAGGCTAACAATTATTAAATGTATACATCAGGCATCAGCACAAGGTAAATAACAGTATACAGAAAGTTTTAAGAAGTTCACAGGATATCTTTTATTTTCTTTTGGTATAGCATATGGTTAAATCACATCTGTCTTCTTTTTTGCTGTGTTATTGATTTCTATTATAAGATGCCAAGGGGTGTTTATGTGATAAGTTGCCCTATAAATGGCTTTGTACTCAGACAATGAAATGAGAAATGTTCATCTATAACCATAGTCCAGATGCTTCCTTGAAGATGTTGGAAGATGTTGCATTTAATGCTGTCAAAAAAACTTGGTTTCAGAAAAAAACAACAAACTAGCTTCCCTTTAATTGACATACCTTATGTCATGAAACCACCGTCATGCAGACTCTAAAACTGCATGAAAGAAAACACAGTTGAGAAAATTCCAATATTGAAATATTTAAATTCTGGTTTAAATTAATCTTTTTGTAACCAGTTGTTGAGATTAAACTCAGAGTTATTACTGTGTAATTTACAGCCACCAATAAAATGCTATTCCTAACAGCCAGATACTTTGGTGACCAGATTTAAATTATTTTTCACTTAATTATTTGGAAGATCTGTCCTTAAGAGTATTTCAGAATTAGATGCATTCAAATGCACAGAAAAGGTTGAGAAGACTCTAGATGCAGAGCATCCCGCAACTTTGAGCAACTCCTTTCTCCCGCAGAAACAATGAGCTTACCATGAAAGGCAGAACAGACAAACTGGTTTGCCATAAAAAGCCTGGTTTCATCTGTGAACATAACCAAAGGCAGTGAACCATGTAGTTATTTGGCAGTTATTTCACTTAAAAATAGGTGAAAATCTATTCTTATTTCCTGTTTTCATGATCCAACACATTGGAAAAAGCTTGCCCCAGACTTTTGAGGCACAATGATGAAAAAGGTTATCCAAATAAATGTCAGAAAGGCACTAAGTCCTTATTTCTTTTCTAAAACCAAGAATGTTCCTACCACATAGAGCGAGGTTCTGAATCGGCAGAGAAAGTAAAACACTGCAGATTTCTTCTTCCTGGAACAAGGCAAGGACAAAGGAAGATGTGACTTAACAAGCGTTGGAGTCATTTCATAAAAGTAATGCCAGTTGTGAGGGATGAAGTAACAATAAAACTACCACAGATAGTGCTTTGTATACATTAACTAGTGCATTGCTAATTTCATATATATAATAGGGAGCAGAGAAAAACAAATGAAAAGCGAGCGAGCCAGTGGCTGATGTGTGAGAGCATATTAAACTCACAGACAAGCTTAATGGATTGTAACAATGAAATTTATTAGAAATTTCATAATTCCCTCAAAAGACTGACTGATAATGGAGACTGATGAGTGATGCATAACTAAGAGGTAGGGAAAGTTTGGTATGACTAAAAGGCTCAGGCTTCAAAGGAACAGCATGCAAACAAGCCTACAAAAAAAACAGCAGTTTTTTAAAACCTAAAAGTATAACACATAATTTTGTAGATGAAACAATAGAACAAAAAGACAAAAAGGTAAAAGAAGGGTGAATCCCTGTCTCTACTTGAACTGAGACATCTGTCTTCACCTGCCTTTGGACATTGGTGCTACTGTTTCTCAGGCTTTCAGACCCAGATCAGGATTTAACACCATCAGCCCCTAAGCCTTCAGACATAGACTGAATTATACCCCCAGTTTTTCTGGGTCTCCAGCCTGCAGAGGACAGATTGTGGAACTTCTCAGCCTCCACAACTATGTGAGCCAATTCCTATAATAAATCTAGATGATATATGATAGATAGATAGGTAATAGATAATTAGATCAGTAAATGATGATAGATGATAGAGATCCATAGATAGACAAATACAGATAGATATGGAGATAGATAAATAAATATAGAGATACAAATACAGAGATGCAGAGATATGGATATAGATATATAGGAGACTCTGGCCCAGGGTATCCCACAAGGCTGCAGTTAAGGTGTCAGCAGAGCTGGAGTCATCTACAGGCTTGAAAGGGAGAGTATCCTCTTCAAAGCACATTCACATGGCTTTTGGCAGGGCTCAGGTCCTCATTGGCCAGTGGCCAAAGATATCAATGTCTTGCCATATGGGACTCTCCATAGGACTACTTGCAACACGGAAGATGGCTTCTTCCAGAGCGAGGGCTCTGAGAGAGAGAAGGAGTGAGGGTGCCCAAGACAGAAGCTACATGTTTTATAATCTAACTCAGAAATGACTTCCCATTCCTTCTGATATAGTCTCTTCACTGGAAGTATGTCTTAAGTGCAGACCACTGTCAAGGGGAGGGGACTGCATAAGGTTGCAAATACCAGGACTCAGGGATCACTAGGGGCCATCTCAGAGTATACCTACCATCCTCTGCTTTTGCTATTCTCTCCTTTACTCTTTTATCTTCACTTCTTTTCTTTCCTGAAGGAGGCTTTAAGGATTCAGAAGTCTGCCCACTGGCTCACACCTAATGCTCAATAAGAATGTGTGGGAATATGGCTAAGAGCCATTCTTTTAGGGTCACTCCCTCCAAACCACTTGGGTTATCATAGTGTCTCAACTTTTTCTTACTTCCTTCACGACAGGAGATCATAAAGTAGACTCTTCCTGAGGCTCTTTACCATCAACTACTTTTAACATAATTTTGCCTCTAAGTGCCCTATCGAAAACTGCAACCCTAATTAAAAAATAAGAGACATCAACAGAGCTAGAAAGGGTTAATCCTTTCAGCTCCTCAACCAAAGACTTTTTCACTGTTTTTATAGACTGTTAAAAATAATTACCTGCTTGAATATATGACACAGAAAGAGAAGAGACATTTTTGTACTGTTTGTGTGTTTTAATATCCAAATTCCTATTCAAGTCCTCACTCCACAGTGGATCTCTGAGAATCTTCCATGTTACTAAAATTTGTATTAGATTAATGCATGTCCAATTTTCTGACCAGCTTCCTCCTCCTCAGGTCCTCAGGGTGTCCTTAGCACCTTATTGCCTCCAGACTGATAGACTGGAATAGAGACACAAACATATCCAATAGCGATGTATATTATTGGCACATAACAGCTAATCTGTCTTCATGTTCTAGCAACTACCACTCTGGTCACCATTATCCTCTCTGGTAGTAGCCAGTACGGGCATTTGGTAAGCATACTTTTTTTTAAAAAAATGATTTGCAATGAAGAGCTGACTCCTGAAGCTAAAATCCAGTACTTTTTTTTACAGTAAAATGTGGTGATTATCCTATGAGAAGCCATGAAGCAGAGTGACACGTTAGCACATATTCAAAAACTTTTGAAAATATGCTGGTGATATATTTCTAAACTTGTTAGTAAATAATTGCTGTTTATGATACAAACACTTCTCTTGGTATATGTACTGATGAATAAGTGATATATTAATTCTAATTAGTATGGTATCTGATGAATCTATGAAATAGGGAAGTTCATTAACTACCGAAGCATTTTAGATGATGAGTAGCATGAAATGTCATGTATCTAAATATATTTTGGAGAAGGAGAAAATCGTAGTTAGAATTATTCCCATCTATTAATCCTGACCAAATATCTTCCAATGCTGAACTTGCCTTTCTAATCTTTTTGGCTCTTTACTAGTGAGTAGAAATGGAGGGAAATAAGGAAAGGTAAGAGAAATATGTGGAACATAAAAGATGAAAGAGGAATAAAAGATTAGCATGTAAAATAGCAATGTAAAAATGTAGAACAATCAAAACCTCTCTGGAAAAATCAAAAAGGGACTACAATTAAAAACCAAAGAGATATCACCTCACAGCTGTCAGAATGGCTGAAATCAATCATACAACAAACAACAGGTATTGACGAGGATGTGGAGAATGCTACTAATGGGAATGCAAACTGGTGCAGCCACTCTGGAAAACAGTAAGGAGTTTCCTCAGAAAGTTAAAAATAGAGTTACCCTATGATCCAGCAATTGCACTACTAGGTATTTATCCAAAGAATACAAAAACACTACTTCCAGCGGATACATGCACCCTGATGTTTATAGCAGCATTATCTACAATAGCCAGTTTGTGGAACAGGCCAAATGTCCATCGACTGATGAATAGATAAAGAAGGTGTTATATGTATATATATACAATGGAATATTACTCAGCCATCAAAAAGAACGAACTCTTGTCATTTGCAACAACATGGATGGAGCCAGAGAGTATTATGCTAAGGGAAATAAGTCAGTCAGAGAAAGACAAATACTATGTGATTTCACTCATGTGTGGAATTTAACCAACAAAACAAATGATCATAGAGAAAAAAAGAGAGGCAAACCAAGAGACAGACTCTTAAGTATAGAGAACAAACTGATGGTCACCAGAGGGGAGGTGGGTGGGGGGATGGGTGAAATAGGTGATGGAGATTAAGGACTGTACTTGTTGTGATGAGTCCTAGGTGGTTGTATGGAAGTGGTGAATGACTAAATTGTGCACCTGAAACTAACAATGCACTGTGTGCTAAAACTAACTAGAATTTTTTTTTTTTTTTTTGTCAGAGAGAGTGAGCACAGGCAGAGTGGCAGGCAGAGGCAGAGGGAGAAGCAGGCTCCCTGCTGAGCAAGGAGCCCAATGTGGGACTCGATCCCAGGATGCTGGGATCATGACCTGAGCCGAAGGCAGCCACTTAACCAACTGAGCCACCCAGGCGTCCTAAAATTAACTAGAATTTAAATAAAAATTTTAATTTTTTAAATACATAAATAAAAGAAAAAAAAACACAAAGAACCAGAGTTGCATTTTACTTCATTTCTTCCTAAATTTCCAATGCTGAGTAATTGCACTTAGAAATATTAAAGGCATAGGTAATTGGTTTACTGCTACATTGTGAATACTATGTATCATGTAATATAGATGGCCTGTTCTTCTCATCCATTATTGTGAAGCTCAGAACTAAATATTTGACTCACCTCTAACAAATGTATGGATTTTGTATGGTATACATTTTATTCTGACTTTTTCCTAGATTTAGTTTATTTCTTCCTATCTCTATTTTCATCTTTGGGGGAATTTGTTTATTTAAAGACTTTATTTTTTGTTTGTTTTTGGAGCAATTTTAGATTCGCAGCAAAATTAAGAGGAAAGTATGGACATTTTCCATATGTCCCCTACCCCCAGACATAGTCTCACCCTTTGTAAACATCCCTCACCAGAATGGTACTTTTTTATAATTAATTAAGCTACACTGAGACACTGTAATTGTCTGAAGTCTATAGTTTACATTAGGGTTCATTCTTTGTATTGTACATCTAAAGGATTAGATAACTGTATAATGACATGTATCCATCATCATGATATTACACAGAGAAATTTCACATCCCTAAAATTTTTCTGCACTCTACCTGTTCATCCCTTCCTTTCCCGTAAACCCTGGTGACCACTGATACTTTTATAGTCTTCATAGTTTTGCCTTTTCCAGAATTTATATAGTTGAGGAATCATGTAGTATATAGCCTTTTCTAGTCAGCTTTGATCATTTAGTAATGCATTTAATTTTTCTCCATGTTTCTTTATAGCTTGATTTTTTTAAATCACTGAATAATGTTCTACTGTCTGGATGTAACACAGTTTATTTAGTCACTTACCTACTGAAGGATACCTTTGTTGCTTCTAGGTTTTGACAAATATGAATAAAACTGGTACAAATGTCTGTGTACAGGTTTGGGGGTGGACATAAGTTTTTAACTCCTTTTGGTATAGATCAAGCAGCATGATTTCTGGATTGTACAGTAAGAGGATGTTTAGTTTAAAAGAAACTACAAAACTGTCTTCCAAAAGTGACTATACCATTTTCCATTCCCACTAGCACTGAATGAGAGTTCCTGTTGCTCCACATCCTTGTCAGCATTTCATGCTGTAAGCACTTCAGATAAAGGTCATTCTGATAGGTGTGTATTTGTAGTTCATAGTTGTTTAAATTTGCATTTCCCAAATGACATACTATGTGGAGTATCTTTTCATATGCTGATTTGCCATCTTTATATCTCTTTTGGTGAGATGTGTTAAGTTTTTTGGCCCATTTTGAAATTGAGTTGTTTGGTTTTTTATTGCCAAATTTTAAAAGTTCTTGTAATTTGAATAACAGTCCCGTATCAGGCGAGTCTTTTGCAAATATTTTCTTTCTGTTTGTGGCTTGTCTTCTAATGTTCTTTTTTTTTTTTTTTTTGTTAAAGATTTTATTTATTTATTTGATAGAGATTACAAGTAGTCAGAGAGGCAGGCAGAGAGGGAGGAGGAAGCAGGCTCCCCGCTGAGCAGAGAGCCCGATGCGGGGCTAGATCCCAACCCTGGGATCATGACCTGGGCCGAAGGCAGAGGCTTTAACCCACTGAGCCACCCAGGCACCCCAAGTCTTCTAATGTTCTTGACATGGGTCTTTTGCAGAGCAGAAGTTTTTTATTTTAATTAAGTCCAGCTTATCAATTATTTTTCATAAATTGTGCCTTTGGTATTGCACCTAAAAAAGTCACTGTCATGCCCAAGGTCATGTAGGTTTTGTCCTATATTATCTTCCAGGAGTTTTATTCTATATTTAGGTTTATTATCCATTTTAAGTTCACTTTTGTGAAGAGTATAAAGTCCATGCCTGTATCCATCTTTTTTGCATGTGGATTTTTCAGTTGTTCCAGCAACATTTGTTGAAAAGACTCTTTTGCTCCATTGAATATCATTTGCTCCTTTGTCAAAGATTAGTAGTTATTTTGATCTATTTTTTCACCAATACAACACTGTCTTGACGACTATAGTTGGTTTTTTTTTTAAGATTTTTATTTATTTATTTGACAGAGAGAGACACAGTGAGACAGGGAACACAAGCAGGAGGAATAGGAGAGGGAGAAGCAGGCTTCCCACTGAGCAGGAAGCCTGATGCAGGGCTTGATCCCAGGACTCTGGGATCAAGACCTGAGCCGAAGGCAGATGCTTAATGACTGAGCCACCCAGGCGCCCCGACTACTATAGGTTTATTTTAAGTTTCTTATGTCAGGTAGCATCAGTCCTCCAACTTTGTTCTTTTCCATCAATATCGTGTTGACTATTGTGCATCTTTTGCCTCTCCAAACAAACTTTAGAATCAGTTAGTTGATGTCCACAAAATAACTTGCTGGAATTTTGATGGGGATTGCATTGACAATCCACTTTTTCATTTTTTAAAGGTGATTTCATCATATGTATCTGTTAGCTGTTAGTTACTACATTAAAAAAACTACCAAAACTCAGTGGCTTAAAACAATAAGCATTCAATATATAAGCAATAGTCTATAGGTCATTTGCTGGTTCTTCAGGTCTAAACCAGATTGGTTCACCTCAACCAACATGTACATGCATCTGAAGTCAGTTAGAGTGTTATGTGAGAGCCAGCTTATCTAGGATACTGGCTGAGGTAACAGGCCAAGTTTATTCTCATGATGAGTACCAATAAAGAATGAAGAATTATGCAATGTCTTTTGAGGGTTAGGCTTAGAACTGCCACATCACATTCTACTAGCAAAACAAGTCACAAGGCCAGCCCAAATTCAAAGGGGAAACAGACTCTACCTCTTAATGGGAGAAGCTACAGTATCGCATTGCAAAAGACACAGATGCCAGGAGGAATAGGAACTGGGAAGATGTGTGTGTGTGTGTGTGTGTGTGTGTGTGTGTACCATATAAGATATTTTTAAAGCTATTTCAAATAATTTTTTAATAAAGTGAGGAAAATAAGTTAAATTAAACATAGGCAACTGCATAATCCTTCTTCCATGATGGTTCTTCTTATCATGCAGGTCTCAGAAAATCTTTCCCTGTCTCTCATCAAATTAGAACCCATTAAAATATCCTCTTTTATGTTATCATAAAGTACTTACCATTATATGAGATTATCTTGTTTTCTTGTTTCCATATAGATATAGTATCCCTACTAAAATACAAGTTTTGCAAGAACAAGGACCTTCTCTGCTTGTTCACTGCTAAATCCACAGCAACTAAAACAGAGATTGTTACACAATAGGTGTGAAGGGGACCAAATCCGTACACAGTTTTAGCCCTCAATGGGGTTTTTCTCCTCCCCCTTGTCTGATGTCAGGCAATAAGCCCACTCACCTAGACTAAGACAGTTTACAGGGAAATAGCAGGACTTTTGGGTGATATTAACATTCTTCTTAGGGCTTTCAGTATGTGTATCTTGGCCCTTAGTATACATACTCCCCAGCATTGTTTTGGGGTCTAGAGGTTCTTTGTTCTGTGTTTTGTTACTTAAAGAAACTAGCTGTTTTCTATCCTTTTGTTATGGGCTGAATTGTGTCCTTTCCAAAAGTCCTAACCACTAGTACCTGAAAATGTTATTGTATTTGGAGACAGCACTTTTAAAAAGTTAAAATAAGGTTATTAAGGTCAGTCTTAATCCAATAAAACTGGTGTCATTTTAAGAAGAGGAGAGTAGGACATACACATGCATAATGGGAAGACCATGTGAGAATACCAGAGAAGGCAGCCATCTGTAAACCAAGGAGAGAGGCCTCAGAAGAAATCAACTTTACTGATATCTTGGTCTCAGACTTCTAGCCCCCACAATTGTTAGAAAATAAATTTCTATTGCTTAAGTCACATGACTGAGGCACACATTCTGTGATAGTTGGTTGTTATGGCAGCTGAACAAACTACTACACTCCTTTTAGATCAACACACAAATATGGAACGCAGCCTGAGAGTGACAGTCCCTCTCCAAGGGTGTTCTTTGTTGTGTGTTCAGGGTGCTGGTAGACATGCTCCTGAGAAACACTTATTTTAAGAAATCCAATACTTCTCTCTTACAAGTTACCATAACTAATGAATTTTGTTGTCAACTATCACACATTTTGGGGGCATGGATAATTCTGCATTTTGCACAATAAGATAGATATTCAATATATTTTAATTACATGGATAAACAGACACACAAAAAAGGCAGCATTTAAAACTAGGAATTGAATAAGGCCATTCTGATATGTGGAAACTGATCAAGACAATGGATAGGAAACTTGTCACCCCTACCAAAAGCAATATTTAACTTACTTGAGTCCCGAATTGTTCTATCCTACAAAAAGACATGTTTGATTTATGTATTTAATGAAACCTGCACTGAAGCAGAAGAATAATAACTCTGCATGAATTTTAAAAATTTGTTTCATAGGATAAAATTGAAGGAACTTGAACCGCACATTTATTAGAAAATGATAGATAATCCTAATAGATAATATAATGCTACTATCATAAATTAGGGTTTTTCAGAAAAGCACAAATCAGATAAAATGTTTCTCATGGGATTAGTCAGTGAACTAAGGGGAAGTACTGAATCAAGAATGTACACTGGAGTAAAAGATATAAATAATAGAAGAACATACATTCTCCATACTTAATTTTTTTAAATTTAATTTAAATTTATTTTATTTTCAGTGTTCCAAAATTCATTATTTATGCACCATACCCAGTGTTCCATGCAATATGTGCCCTCCATAATACCCACCACCAGGCTCACCCCACCCCCCAAACCCCCCCAAAACCCTCAGTTTGCAACAAGAATACATACTGTAAAATGGAATAGTGAACTACTATTAGCTATGAGACTAAATGGAAATAAGAATGAGGGATTATAGAAATGAGGTATTATAGAAAAGAACACACATACACCCTATAGAGAACAAAGTGCTATTACTGGAATTCCCTAGGAACAGACTCTGAAATGGAAATTCTCATGGAAGAATTTTATTAAGGAGTGTTTTATGGAGCAACATCTGTGAGGGAATGAAGGAAACAAGGATGGGATGTAAGAGAAATTAAATTGCTATTGAGTTGCAACAAAGGCTTCAATTGATCCCATGGAGAGCTATGAGACTAGGATGATCCTCTAGAGTAGCTTCCCATTCACAAAAAGAGTGAGAAGTTTGATCTTCCCCTAGATCACTCATTGGATATAGGCTTGCCCTGGTGAGGGGGCGTACGCTTGGAAGATGCAGCACCTTTGGCTGAGAGCAAGTCCTCAAGAGGGTCTCAGGTTTGAAATTTGGCAGGCATCACTCTCAGCAGCTTTGGAATGTGGTTCTAAGAGAGAAATCCGGACAGGGTATCACATCACCTACTACAGTCTACCCCTTGCACTATTAATTGCTATTTGCTTCAAAAATATGTTAACCTGGGACGCCTGGGTGGCTCAGTTGGTTAAGCAGCTGCCTTCGGCTCAGGTCATGATCCCAGCGTCCTGGGATCGAGTCCCACATCGGGCTCCTTGTTTGGCGGGGAGCCTGCTTCTCCCTCTGCCCCTGCCTGTGCTCGCTCTCTCTCTCTCTCCCTCTCTCTCTCTGGCAAATAAATGAATAAAATCTTAAAAAAATATATGTTAACCTGATCAGGGATATCTCCTCCAAGGTTCAATTTTGTCTCTTTTCCCAGGGAAAATTATAAGAGAAAGAATACTGGAAATAGCTACAGCCTGTGTTGCTGTTAGTTACAGACCTGCAACCAATACTCATCATCTTCCTCCTCCATTATCCATTCTAGCTTCTCCTTATCCATCACAAGCAGTATTCCTAGTCTACACAGCCTTCCTCATGAATTGACCCCTACTCTCATTCTTGAGAGGTTTGGAGTTACTGGTCTCTATGTCCTTATCAGGCCAGGAGGGTTTGGATAATTGGGAGGGGATTTCAAAGGAAAGGTTTGGTGATCCATCTGAATGCCAAATACAGTGATTTCCCCCTTATTTAAAAGAGATGTATACCCAGACCTGCAATGGATGCCTGAAACCGCATATAACACTAATCCTACATATACTATGTTTTTCTCTATACATACATAACTAGGATAATTCATAAATTAGGGATAGTAAGAGATTAACAAAAAGAATTAATAGTAAAATAGCATGATTATAACAATACACTGTAATAAGAGTTACGTGAATGTGGTCTTTCTCTTTCTCACTCACGATATCTTGTACTGTACTCATCCTTCCTCTTATTCTGATGATGTAAAATGATAAAATGCCTATGTGATGACATCAAGCAAGTTGAACAACATGGGCATGTGACAAAGCATTAGGCTACTGTTGACCTGCTGGCCATATGTCAGATGGAGGATCATCTGCTTTCACATCACGGTTTACGTTGGGTAACTAAAACCAAAAAAAGTGAAACTCCAGATAATGGGGGACTACTGTATATTCTGTCTGCCCTTATTATAAAATAGCAATCTTACCTATTTCCCATCTTCAGAGTCACTAACTCTTAAAGAAAGATCATTCTTTTTCCAGCTTACTTGTCCTTTGGGCCAAGAAGCTCAAAGGAATGGGTAGTAGTCATTGCTTAACATTTAATGGTATTCTATTTTGCCAATTAGTAGATTACTCCACAGGAAGAAGAACTTTTATCCAACAAAACCTAGACGTATATGGCTGAAACATACAAATTCCCTGAGAGGGTCACTGGGAGCAGTGATAAGCCGGCTAATTCTGTTTCCACATTTGATTCTCAGACTATGTATTCTCTCCACTGGGGACACAGTACCATACAATTGTCACTAATTGTTGACAACTAGATACTATATTCTAGAGGAAGGAAAGCACCCCATTATCACAGGATATCTGCATCTTCAAAAATCTATTCTAGATTCCAGCTTCTGAATAGTATGATATGTAACAGAGTAAGTGGATGTGCCCTCTGTCACATTTCCTTTGTCGCAAATTTCTTCCCTTGGTCCAATGTAATATTAAACAGTATCCTGCATCAGTGGATCAAATCTTCTGTGAGCCCTCAGGGAGTGCTGCTTGCTCATGAATATGGGCAAGAAAGAAAAACACACCTGAAGTATATATGTTGGTCAATTGCTGCCGCTTCCAGAGTGGAACAAATACATTGTAATCAACTTGTCACAAATGGCTAATTGCCCTTCTCAAAGAACAGAGCCCTCTCAGGGACCCAGCATTGATCTCTGTTCCTAGCCAACTGGACATTCAGCAGAGAATTAACCAGACCAACTCTGGTGAGTGAAAGGTCATGCTGTTGGGACTATGCACTGCCCCTTTCTCTGCCATAATGGCTAATCTGTTTGTGTACCAATTGTAGCACCATTGGAGTAGACAGTATTAGAGTTGCCTGGAATATGTGACTAATCTACATCTACATCATTAGTGTCTCTTCTGGATTAATGCTCTCCAGGGAAAGTTAACCATGTGGTCTTAAGATCTTCACATTCTATCCCCCCTCCCATATATAGATCCACATGACTCCACAAGATGTCTTTGTCCTTGACAGACCAATTTTGATCCTTTGAGGCCCATGAACAACCAGTGAAGTCATTCACCACTGCTCGTGAATCTATTAGACTCTAACTGAGCTCTTTCTTTCTCCATACAAAGTAGATTATCAATAATGCCTCACAAAGTTCTCATCCTTTAGAGTAGTTTCCAATTGCCATTTTCAGGACCATATCAGACAGGGGCTATAGTGCAGCAGCAGTCTGTTTCTGGTTTCCACCAAATTACAATACTGGCCTATCCATGAATTTTGACCTTTTTCTTGTTCAGTTAGATGGTCCTAAGAAATCCTCCCTACAGCCACAGGTGTGAACTAATGGACAAGTACCCGTGCAATAGTGGTAGATGATACAGGGGATTGGGATCTTTGCTCAAAGACCTTATTTGTGCCTTCTGGCATAGCTTGTGCATGATCCAAGTTGTACAGTTTCCACCTTACCAAGATTTACTGCTAGACCTACATGATCTTATGACTTACTGTATCTCCTAACTCCCAACTTTTTGTGGGCACCTCTGGATGCATTTTCACTTGATTTCACATGGTCAGTTGCTTACTTCTACCAAACGAGGTGCTTTGAACAGTGCATAACCTTCCATTGAAAAAATGCAAGGTCCTGCCTCCAGAAATCTATTGGGTCTCCAGTAATCCTATTGATTGCTGTAATATCAAGTAATCCAAGGTTACTTGATATAAACACTACATATTTTTTTTTCCATCACAGATACACCTGATACCACTGGGTCTGACAGCCAGTATGACTCTAGTGGAAGTTCTGCTGATACCGAAACCTGGACTGGTTGCAGAACACTTTTTATTCTGACTCCACTCAGAGATGGTAGCCTCACGTGTCACTGGGAAATGGGCCAGAGCAATATTTCTCAGTTGTAGAAAATGCTATCTCTAGATCTGAAATCCTTGCAGTCATTGTGTTTGTTTGTTTGTCTCTTAGATTTGGAAGCATGAGATGCAATAATTTGTCTTTTACTTCATGTTTAGTATACCCCAGACAACAAAACTCCTTAAAAAACTTCAGTAATACGATGGCTCCCTTAATTATCATATGGTTTATCTTTCTGCCTCTGAAGTAAATGCGTCTTACCAAGACCTTCAACACACTTGTCACTTATTTTGCTCTTAGAGTTGCTTTGTTCTAATAACTATCTTTATTGTCCTTTGCTGGTTAGGGACCCCTGACAACCACACCAACCTTGCTCTTTTGATTATAATTGTGCCGACCTTGTTTTTGGTGGTTAAGTTCTGCCATCTGTCTTCTATTACTTCCTATCATCATATCATCCCCATTGCTACTAGGGAGCCCCATTCTGTAAGAAAATATCATCATCTCTGGTGTTCTGAATTCAGTCACCATTGGGCTCCTCCACAATGTTGGTTCTTCTCCCACCAGTGCATACTTTATAGCTTGAGGAATCAAAGTATCAACCATGCCATCCACTAGCCTGGATGGCTAGTGGATTTTCCAGTGTTTCATAGTATATCTACTCTACAAGGCCCACTTATCTGAGATTTGTATTCCTTTCTCCCACCATTCTCAAAGAATTCTGGCATTCCTACTTAGTATGAACCCGAACTTTACTCAAGCTTTCAACAGCTGACCTAAAAAGCATGTTGGCAGCATCTCCTGTATCCTTTCCAGGTAGTTAAGTCCTATGCATGGGAAGGTCTTCAATAAATCCTCTCGTATCCAACTTTTATGTTCTGCACCTCCCTCTACTTTGATCCAACCCTTAAGCATCCAGCCCCATACATTTTCTTTTGACTGCTATGTTGCCTATATTCCACAGTCTTGTGCAGAGTAAAGTCTATTTTCTACTTTAGCAAGCCCAGCAGTGCCTTGCTGAGTTATTCTATGGCTTAACTTTAGTTGTCTGTTGGCCAAAAGAGAGTTGGAGGTAGACCCTGACAGAGAATGGAAAAGACACATGTTCTCTTGCAAGGCCTAGGCCCTTGCATCACCTTTGATCAATGCAATTTTAACAGAATGGACTATTTCTTCAATTCCAAAACAGTCAAGAAAAACTAGGGATCCAATACTGTCAGGTGTGTCAGCACAGATGTCTCCCATTTCAGGTCTCAGAGTCCTCTTCTTACAAATTGGCTCTCCTTGGCATAGCAGACTTTCTGAGTTTGGAACTTAACCTTCTCTAAGGCCCTGGTGTCCTTCTAATTAAGTTCTGAGACTGATCCTCAGCCTTTTTTGTCCTTGGATTCCAGAAGGTGAGACTGTTTATATTCTCAAAAAGATTATGGGAATTTCACACTTGAGCCCAAATGGGTAATTAACCACCCTAAGTGCTTCATTTTCTTTCTCTAATACATCAGTAGCACTCAGCATGGGCCATTCCAGTCTACAGACCTATTATTACTAATCATCCTAAACATCTCAAATCCCTGCCTCTAAAACCACTGCACTCTTTTCAACTGCAAACCATCTCAGTTCAATACTGGTGAAAGTTTTACCACTGCACCAAACAATATAACAGCTAAAATAGAGGCCTCAGCCCATCCCATTGAAAGCTCTGGAGTTGGCACAGCCCTTAAGAATGTCCCAATATAAAGAAAGAGGTCCAGGCCCTTGAGCCACATCTATTATTAAGCCATTTCATTTGAACTTTCATTTGGGAGAGCACATAACCTCCATGAGGCTGCTCCCTTCAACTGCAGGTAATACTTTGTAGGGACTCAAGTTGTGAACCAGTGGCAAGCAACAACACTTCAGCAACTGAATGCCTTGGAATCTGGTGGTACATCATGACATCCACCATGCAAGGTTATTAGTAAATATGCATGGGCTGAAATCCACAATTACATTAAATAAGTTTAGCACTGCAATGTAATAAATAAATCTGTTTTCAATAGAAAAAAAGTATCATATATGCAGTTTGAAACAATGGGAATTTTAATAGTAAACTGAAAAAATAGGTAATAGGTTTTGATAAAGTCTTACAAGATGCTGAAGCACACTATATTAGACTTTTAAAAATATCCTGTTGGCAGAAATCTTACATGGTGATAAAAAGAAATTCAACAATCCTACAGAAGAAATTATAGAGTAAGGGAGTCTTTTTAAAAATCTTTATTTTATAATTAAACTCTATCCATTTATCTCCGCCCTTCCCTGGAATGGATTTTTTTCAAAAAGGGTGGGTTAATCCTCCCTTTCTCTTTTTGCCCAAAAGGTCATTAATTTTTCTATGGCAGCAATCAAGGGAATATATTACAAAAGAAAATTACTCACATCAGTATGTACAGGTACTGAAAACCTGTGCCATATGTGAGTATACAACAGGCAATGACATTCCTGCACACAATAGATGTCCACTAGATTGTGAGTTCTTTGAGAGCAGGGATTATGTCATTCATGTTTGTATACGAAATGCCTGCCACAAAGCCTTGCAAAGAAAAATGCCTGAAAAATATTTTGTGAGGAAGCTGACTAATTAAGAAATTGAGGAATAAAGGGGCGCCTGGGTGGCTCAGTGGGTTAAAGCCTCTGCCTTCAGCTCAGGTCATGATCCCAGGGTCCTGGGATCAAGCACCATATCCGGCTCTCTGCTCAGCAGGGAGCCTGCTTCTTTCCTCTCTCTCTCTCTCTGCCTGCCTCTCTGCCTATTTGTGATCTCTATCTGTCAAATAAATAAATAAAATCTTAAAAAAAAAAGAAATTGAAGAGTATCAACTCTGTGCTTAGATTCAAAATTCATTCAAGTGTCTAATAAATGAATCATCTGAGGTTGACTGAGAACATTTTCAATAAAGTTTCAAATGTAAAGAGTATCCTCACAGACTTTTATTATGGGAATTATATAGCTTATTAAAGGCAATTTAAAGTTATTTTCCTAAAAAAATGGGTATATAGTAGCCTGTGTTACTCAATAAATACTAGAGAGTCAGCATATATAGATTGGGAATGAATTACAGGACAAAATGCTGCTAGGTGCTGGGAAGTAGGATAAATAATACACAATACCTTCCTCCAGGAAACTTACAGATTTCCAGTGATGGTAACATTCAACTGAAAGCTAACCATGATCAGGCAAGGTAACATAAGAATTAAGTAGAGGCATATAGTTGATTGGTAATTCTTTACTCAGCTGCAGGTTTTCCCTCTCTGAGTAACAGAACCCAATTTTTATTTGAATCTGGGAATATCGAGAATAATTATTTCCCAGCCTTGTTTGTAGCTACAGTAGCCCTGTGTTAATAGTCTGAATATAATAATTAATAGTCTAAATACATAATTTTGTGGCCCTCCTGCCACAAAAATTCATGTATTGAAATCCTAACTCCCAAGGTGACAGTATTGGGAAGTGGGGCATTTGGGAGGTGATTAGGTCATAAGAGTTGTCTATAAATGAGATTAGTGCCCTTATAAAAGAACCCCTAGAGAGCTCCCTCATCCCTCATACCATGTGAAGACACAAGGAGAAGATGGCGATCTTTAAAACAGAAAGGGAGTCTTCACTAGACACTGAATCTGCCAGTGCCTTGATCTTAGACTTCCCAGCCATAATAAATGCCTGTTGCTTAACCATCTCAGGTTGTGCTATTTTTTGTTTTAGCAGCCCAAGCTAACTAAGACACCGTGTAACCAGTATCTGGTGGATGGAGTGGAAGCAAGTGGTCTGTGAGAATTCCAAGAAGTCTCTTTAAAAGTAGCTCTTTACCCACTGCTGAATGCTCAGAATGGGAACATAATGGCCAGAGCTCTAGACACCATCTTGTACCATGAGGAACTTAGAGAAAGAAAGCCACATACTGAGAACAGTAACTGGTAAACAGTCTGAGGCCCTGGTGATTACCAGATCAACCACACTACCCATGGAAAGAAGCACTTGTCTTGTTTAGGCCACTTCAACTTGTCGTATTTGTTGGTATACTTTACTAAATAAAGGCAAACTGAAATCTAGTGGATACTGGACAAGTAAAAAGTAGTCATTTGTTCTTACGGGAGGACAGGGAGTTTTAGGGAAGAGGCATCTTTTGAGTCAGATCTGACAGGATGAGAAAAATCTGTCTTTTTTAAAATTTTGAACTCAACCTTTACCATTAGCCTGAAAAAAAAAATAGAGATGTATGTTAAAATATTTGTGTCGAATCAATTCCAAAGGAAGACTTAGTAATGAGAGCTATGTTTATTGAGGTTCAGTTGTTCCAGGCTTCTTATTTAGCCCTAGATATGCTTAAAAGCTTTCTTTGAATCTCTAAAATGAAAACCGTAATTTATTTGCCTGTAAAAGACAAAACTATCAAAAAGCAGATCATAATTTCAAAAGCACACCTTAAAAATATACATAAGAGCTGATTATACTTTCAAAATAATTAATTTTGAGAGCAGAAATATATATTTTTCATGTGTATATGAAAATGACCTACTTGATTCCAGTAAATACAGAATGAATTATTTTGGTATCATACTAAATACATAATAAGCTGTGGGGCAGAGCCTCCTGCAGATACCAATGCAAAACCAACAGAGAAGTATATGGAAAAACCTTTCACTCTGTTAACACTAATTTATAGACTGCAGTAATTTTTGCAAAATAGGTTATTGTCTTCCTTGACATCTATTCCTAAACATATGAATATATAGGTTGACATACATTCCTGGAAAGAGTGCATTTGGAAGAAGAAAGGAAGGAGAATATTGGGGAGATACCTCAGGTCATATAATAGTGTAATTAACTTAAATATGTCTTTGGAAAGAACCATGAAGTGAATGTTTTTATATTCAATTCAAAATGGGTAATTTTTTAAAGTTGTTTGTTAAAACTTATCAAGAACTGTGAAGAGTCTCTTACCCTCCTCGTAAGCTAACAGGTTGTAAGGTAACCAGAGTTCGGTGGATGGAAGCAGACGACCCAAGACTCCCGGGTCAGGAACAAAGGATATTATTACTCCTGACAGACTCCACAGAAGCAATGCAGAAGGCACAGGAGGGCACTGTACACACAGTGGGCTGCTGTCACTGAACCTGAAATTTTTACAAAATGCTGCTAACTTTCCTTGGACAATGAGGAGTATATTGTTTTTTATATAAATATACATAAATTATTATACCAGACAGTAAGCAAATCTGCCCTGGGCTGGACAGGGAGACAGTACCTCTATCTTCCAAGCTATACAGACATCCTTAAGAAGATAAGCAGTGCTTGTGATTACAAGATGTGCAGAAATGTAAGGAACCCAGGGAGAATTGTCTCTCAGAGAAAGCAGTACATTCCCCATTAGAGCAACATGACAAAACCATCTTTGGGAGAAGAATCAGATTAGCAAGTATAAGGAACTTAAAGGAGGCCAAAAGGACTATATCTAGAGCAGGTTAAGAAGGAAGAGAGCAAAAGACAGATCATATGGGCACTTTAAGTCCACGGGGGAAAAGCAGGTTTTATTCTGAAGACAAAGGGGAGTCACGGAATATTTTCCAGCAAAGGAGAATCACAGTCTACAATGCAAATTATATTTTAGAAATACTACATTTAAAAAATATTGCAAGTACTGAGGCACTTGGGTGGCTCAGTCAGTTGAGCGTCTCATTTTGGCTTAGGTCATAATCTCAGGGTCGTGGAAATCAGCCCCATGTCAGGCTCCCCACTCAGCAGGCAGTTAACTTGAGAGTCTTTCCCACTGCCCCACCCCCTGCACTCTCTCCCACTCTCTCTCTCTCTCTAAAAATAAGTAAATAAACATTTAAAACAAATAAAAAACAAAAATATATATTACAAGTATTGGTTAAAAGGTACAAAGTTTCAGTTATGCAAGACGAGTAAGTCCTAGAGATCTACTATATAGCACAGGATCTATAGTTAACAATACTGCATTATATAATTAAAATTTTGTTAAGAGGGCGGATCTTATGTTAAGTGTTCTTATCACAACATAATACGATAAATAAGGAGAGTAGGAGGAAACTTTTGGGGGTGATGGGGGAAAATATGACATTGGCTGCTGTGCTATGTAGGGAATGCATTATACGGGAGGAGCAAGAACATGAGTAACACCAGGCAGACCAGTTATGAAGGGCAAAGACGACTGAAGCAAGGACTAGCACAGTCAGGGAGAGATGGAAAGAGAACAAAGTCTCTATCTATTCTGAAGATGAAAATGATGGAACTTAGTGACGAACTGGGTATGAAACAATTAGCTGGATAGATGGATATATAAGATAGATTAGGAGCTCGACTGGGACAGGAGAAATATATTTGGAAGTGATAGGGAGTATGATATGTAAAGATACAGGAACAGATGAGGACACTACGTACAGAAAAGAATAGAGAAGGGAACCCTGTGGCAAAGGCATACAACATGATCAGATAGGAGAGAACAGGAGAAGTCATAAAAAGAGCCACGGATTAGGTATTCAAGATATTCAAAATTCAAGATAGTTTGGTGTCATGGAAACAGAACAGAGATATTTCAAAGAGCTATGTCCAAAGCTTATGAGAAGTTAGTAACACAAAGACAGGTAATGCCCACTAGATTTAGAAATGTGGCATTTTTTGATGGCCGGGAAAGCTCAGTTTTACTGAAACCCAAAGTCAAATTAAGAGTGGATTTAATTGTTCCCACCACTAGAAGAAATGATAATTATGTGACCAGATAGAGGTGTCAGCTAATGCTACAATGGCAATCATGTTGCAGTATAAGGGTATCAAATCAATATATTTTACATCTCAACCTGTCTTAATGCCTACTCCATGTTACATATCAATTCTATCCAAAAAAGTGAAAAATATGGTAAAGTTTATGAATTGGCATTCAGTGGGCATTTCCACTCAATACATAATAGAATATTTATTATAACATAGTCCCATCTACTTTCTCACTAAACTAAGAGATCTTAGAGGATGGAAGTAGAACTTTTCACCTTGGTTTCCAAAGGCTAATATGTAATACACATTTAGTAAAGATTTTAAGTGAAACAAACAAAAGAGTGGATTGAGGAGAAAACTGTAAGTGAATTGGTGAGGGCTGAGGAGTGGTGAGCACAGACAGCTCCTTTCTGGAGGTCTGCTTTGACCTTCACAGCAGAGAAATAGGGCTCGTGAGTGTATAAGGTCAACGAACTGCTAATGGGAGGTAGGAGAGTATATTTTTATATTATTGGGAAAGATCCAGAAAACACCATGATCTTTGGGAAAAACAAAGAGGACAGGTGGAGAAATTTATATTCCAAGGCTAGGGGCAATTATTTCACAAAATAGGAAGGTAACTATAAAATCTGTGCATAAGGGAAATTATATTTGTATCTTTGGCAGGAAAAGGAAAGAGTTCTATTCTAAAAGAATTCCATTTTTTTTTCAATGAAGTGTGGTCCTCATATTTTTTCTTATGAAATTTCTTATTTTCCCACTGAAAAATGGAGGCCAGGAGTTGAATATATGGGGAAAGGAGGGATAGGTGGGAGGATAGAGAAGAGAAGAAAATACAGAAAAAATGAACACACTAGCAAGAATTCTTTTAGGGGGTTATGATTTTGTCTCTTCCTAAAGAATAAGCATAAACAATTCTAAGAAGGTTTGACTAGAGAGCTTATTGAGATTATAGATCAAAGTCGGGAGGAATGAGAGGACCCTGATAACATAAGTTGTGGCTACTAAACCTTTGTTGCACTAAGTTAGGTCCTAGTATATACTACTGTAATTTTCACAGATCACAAGGAAGGGATGATTTTCCCATTTTACAGTTTAAATGACCAATGCTCAGAAACGTGAAGCAGCTTTCTTGAGGTGAACCGTAATCAGTAAATAACAGAATTGGGTTTAGGATCAAGTCTGACTCAAAAGCTCACTTTCTTCACACAGAAATGGGAAGCCAAGAGACATCTTTTTTCAAGGAAGGCATGTGAAGAGATCTCCATTTCAGGAAGGTATTTTTTCCAGAAGTGTGGATAAACAGAGGAACAGAGATAAGAAGTGAAACCAAGCTTTGAGAGCGTCGCCCTCGGTTAGTTCTTGGTAAAGGCGTAGCAATGGAAGGATAGAAACTAAACATCTGTAGGCTTGCTAAGTAGATACTGAGGTGATGGACCCCACATCGACCTAATGGTTCCCTTTCTGCCATATCGATTTACTTCTTTTTTTTAAATATTTTATCTTTAAGTAATCCTTACACCCAACAAGTGGCTCTAACCTACAACCCCTAGATCAAGTTAGATGATCTACTGACTGAGCCAGCCAGGTGCCCTTGTATCAATTTACTTCTATTCTACTACCAATGGCTCTAAAAAGGAGACACTGTCACCATTTTACTCCCTCTTTCCTTTTCACCTTTTTCCTTTGACTTCAGAGAAAGGGGCTAGAAGGGGCAGGCGGTGGGGGTGGGGACAATGAAGAGGGGAAGGAATGGGAGGAGGGCATTTACAAAGCACTAAGGCAAGCTCAGCCCCATTGTCTCAGGAAGATTCAGGAATAAGTCAGTGTGAGTGACCTGAAATAGTTCTGAGTATCAGGAGGGGATGTGCAAGGAGCTCCCAGTACATGGGCAAGACAACTCCACTTCAAATTCATCCTCCTGGGTTTGTGTTGCTTGAAAAACACATTCCCCTTTCACATTTTTAAACTTTGTGTGTAGGTGAGAATTGTGAAAAACTGAAGAGAACAGTATTTGAAGACAGATGATCCAATATTAATTTAAAAACAATCACCTTATGTGGACATGGCCTCCATGTTCGCCAAATGTTCGTCATAAACACAAACATTCTCCTAACAGGTGCAGTCGCTGCAATGAACATCACAGCGGGCACACACAGCATTTCCTCTACAGTTGGGCCATTGAAACAAAATGCAGAATAATGAAAATATATGACTGCTCAGATGTATTGGGAGAAAACCGTTTGCCCAATGGTAATTGATGCTTACTGAGGACAGGGAAACACAAGAAAAGTACTGTGATTCAGTCCATATTTCTGTTGCCAACTCTATAAGCTACTCCACAGGCAGAATAGATACAGAATGTGAATTTGTCTTCGGGGCAGTATATAATTTCATGTATTTTTTTTCTGTCTTGGGTTTCCTTTCATTCCTTTTTCACACAACACCTTTCTTTGATTTTCTTTAATGTGCCAGGTAGTATACATTTATTTCTCTCTCTTTTTTTTTTTCCCCTCACGGTGTAGGGGGAGAAAGTCCCTGAACAGATGTTGCTTTAAGATTGCCAAGCTCATTTTGCTTTTGATGTGCCATGCTCAAAGCTGCTTTCTGGAGAGCACATTGGAAGAATGTACTCCTTGTTGTGTACTGTACATTTAATAGCAGGAAGATAGTGGAAAACAATTGTAACACCATTCCTGAAAATGCCAATGTCACCGAGCATTCAAAAATGAGCAGAAGGGAAAATCTGGCAAAGGGTTCACATGATGAGACCCAAAGATTGCATTTATAAGTCTATTAACAGTATTTGGAGACAGACAATTCAATATTAACTTTAAAACGATCACCTTATGTGGACATGGCCTCCATGCTTATCAAATAGTTATAATAAGCAGAAATTTAAGAATAATACTATATTTTAATTATATACATATATGTGTGTATATATATGTGTGTGTGTGTATATATATATATATATTCACTATATAGAGAGAGGAAAAGTGCTTAGGGCAGGGAGGAATTTAACAACTCAGAGATGCAGTTTGATAAGCATTAAAAATTATAATGAAGTGCAGGGAAAAAAATCACCAAAATAAATAACAAACAATTAGTAGCCGAATTTCCCCTAAAACCTGCTGGCAGTGAACCTTGTAAGTTAGGCCTTTACCCTCCTGAACATAAGCACACCAAAAGCAGCAGTGCTGGCTTCATTTTAAGGTCTCTCTACTTGGCTTATAGATGGCTACTACTCTCTAGGTCTTCACATAATCTACCTTCTATGCTGTTTCTGTGTCTTAGTCTCTTTTTATCAGAATACTAATCACTCTGGGTTAGGGTTCTTCCCAAGGACATTACTTAATCTTAATTATCTCTTTAATGACCTTATCTCCAAATACAGTCACTTCCTGAGGTACTAGGAGTTAGGGCTTCAACATACAAGTTTTGGAGGGACTCAACTTAGCCTACAACCTAACACTGAACTCCTGTGTCCAGAACTGAGCTACACATTAGGGGTGTACAGAAATAGTCTCTGGTCATTGTCTCCAAGGAGCTTACAAATGAGTATCACATAGTGCCTACAGAGTGCTAGAACATAGATGCTAAGGGAATATTAATGATTGAATAACCAAGTTGATGAAATCAAGGGAGACACAAAGAACATGTGACATTTGAGCTATGACTTGAAAACTGAGCAGAAACTCACTGGACAGAGAACGGTTATGAAGGCTAAATCAGACTTTGTCATAGTCTGGCAAATTGTCTGGCAAAGACAGAGACCTACAAAGAGACATAGTCAAGGCTTATGACATCCCAAGGAACCACCAAACACAAGCAAATGAATCAGTACAAAAGTTGTTTAAATGTCCCCTCCTAGAGCTGTAACATATTCTAGACAATTAAGGGGAAATTTAAGATATATATGAAATTCAACTTCAAGGTTGGGTCTGCATGGATTTTTGTAGCAAACTGTTGCTTCAACTTTAGAGTCTAATAACAGTAATGAAAATAAGACCATCAGAAACTTCTTATCCTCCTGGAATTTGGAACAGAAATTTTTTTAAAAGACTTTATTTATTTATTTGACAGAGAGAGGGATTGCAAGTAGGCAGAGAGGCAAGCGGCGCGGGGGTGGGGGTGGGGAGCAGGGTTCCCGCTGAGCAGAGAGCAGAGAGAGCAGATGCAGGGCTTGATCCCAGGACCCTAAGATCATGACCTGAGCCATTGGTAGAGGCTTAACACACTGAGCCACCCAGGTGCCGCTGGAACAGAAATATTTTAAGTCAGACTTAGGATCAGGCTAACACAGTCATGTACATTTGTGAAAGTGACTTTATGGACACAATGCACTTATGTATCAGGGACACTCGTCGCATTTAGATATGACTTAGGAAGGTTTACGACATTTTTGTTCTCATTCATCTGAGAAGAGAAAACTCAAGATCTAGTTGCTTCATTAAACAGAAAGATAATTCTTTTAGTAAAGATGGTGAACATGACCATGTTGTGTGACTGTAAATGTTGTAAAACCATCAACTAAAAACCTACTCATCTTTTTAAGTTAGGCTATTTCAATTCAGTTCATTTCTCTGCCCAAGATCAGTCACAGTCCTTGGAACACTGCTATTCATGAACACAAACAGATTTTAGAGAAATGCAAAAGAATAGGGGTTCCCATTGATCAGTAATTTAGTTCAGATCCCTGCCTTAACTATATATACTAATGCCCACATTCCAGCTCAATCTCTTGAAAACCACAGTATTTATTTGTAGCATATTTTGTGTTAAAACATCCAGAAAAAGAAAAAAGCCCAGTTAGTGATGCCAGATTAAAAAGTGACTAATTATCTATCCATTCTGAGGCCTGCAGTTCCTAATTATTTGCCTCTTCTTGTGTCCATTCAATCTATAGCTGAATAACTGAAAGATCTTCTCTTCAGGACTCTATGAGGTGACAAATAACAGGCTGAGAATAACTGAAACCACTATGTTTGCAAAGATCCAAGCACAACAAACAATTAAGGACATACAGTTGACTCCGATATTCCTCTTAGGTTCTCTTTTAAAAACTACTGTGGCTGAGAAAAAATTTTGACGCTGGCCATCCGGTTTTCCTGATCTCATGCTATCTACGTGGGATGTAAGCTTCCAGATTCAGCACCATTTACTGAAGTCTTAGATTTTGAAAATGCACTTGCTTAAAATGCAGACTTTTGACTCCTGGATGTTTACAGGCTGATTTCCTCAGGATAACTTACTTTTATTTAATAAACTCAGCCAACCAACACCCATGATGTGATGATAGCATGGTGGCTCTTTCTCTCACCCAGCACGCTGGATCCGGGTCCCAAGACCTGGCAACATGGTTATAAACAAAGGATAACAGGCATTTGCAGCGATGAGGGGCAAAGGATGACGGTTGCTGAAAACCATCTTTAAGAGCTCTGTCATTTCCTTTGTGCCTCATTAAACACATCACCAGAAGAATTATACCAGAACTTTAGTATTTAGTTGTCTTGCCCAAAGCAAAGGGTCTATCCAAGCACAAAGGCTTAGTAATTATATTCGGTATATAATCTCAGACTGGTTTTTTTTAACTTTGTTTATAAGTCTTGATACAGTCTGTAAAGACAGACATTGCAGATATCTTTGATATTAGCAGAGAATCCCACCATCACCTGGGCTAGCCTCTAACAGTTATCGCCCAAACACAGGGCATTTTAAAATGCCAACAATGTTAATGAATATTTCAAATGGGATGTGAAGACTGTACATGTATCTGTATGCGCACAATTATGTATTTCAAACAGTGATAATAGTTGTTTTATTGATCAGAAAAGTAATGCTATCTTTCTAATTAACCAAATTCCAGAAATGCATGGGTTTTATTTTTTTAATTCACAAAGTTACTAAAAATAATTAAAGATAAGTGCTATTTAACCATTAAGTATTCAAAGCAACTATTTGAGAACATGGAATAGAAAATGTAAGAACATCCCAATTACCTATGTAAATGGCCTTCTGATTTGCGCTATTATCCATTTTTGGCAGCCATTATTCTAAAACTGCATTCCCACTTAAAAAATAAAAGAAGAAAAACGCACAGATGTGTAAGCTGAACTGAAGAGAGCTGTGATGGCAGAGGTTCCAGTTGCTAGGGTAACCAGATCTTTTGTCTGCCTGTTTAAATGGCTTTCTCCTTGGCAAACTGAGACTGGCCTTGTGACATTCAGTGAAAAGTAGAAGCTGAAAAGATAATATCTAAGCATATATGTATTAAACGAACACTAAAAAGTTCTACTTACACACTATGAGCATTCATTATTCAGTCAGTGTACTGATTAAATGATCTCGCAGTTGGTCATAAATAAAGATACTACTACTGGGCATAGCTGAAAATATCAAAGAATTCTTAGATGTTACTTTTATCCAACAAATGGGTAAAATTTATTTTTTTAATGGACAAACATTTCTGACTACGTGTGGTGTGCAGGCAGAGAGTTAAGTGTGATATTCATGGTCAATAACTGAAATTTGGAGCGATCTTCTTATACCCCCTACTCGCTATGAAATAAAGTACAACACAGAAGAATTCAGGGGTATATAAGGTCATTACGAATAATACCTCCTAAATGGGACAAGGCCAGGGTTAGGGTTAGGGTTAGAATTAAGTATGGTCATTCCTATTTTTCAGGCAAGAAAGCAGATGGTTAGAGGGATTAGGTAACTGAACCAAGGGCCCTTCTAATCACTTTGTATATATTAGAGATTTTTCCAACAAGATGTATGACTTCTGAAAGCATGAAGAATGAATTATCCTAGAAAAGAAAAACAGGACGCCTGGGTGGCTCAGTCGCTATGAGTCTGCCTTAGGCTCAGGTCATGATCCCAGGGTCCTGGGATTCAGCCCAGGATCAGGGTCCCTGCACGGCAGGAAGCCAGCTTCTCCCACTCCTGCTCCCCCTGCTTGTGTTCCCTCTCTCACAGTGTCTCTCTCCATCAAATAAATAAATAAAATCTTTTTTTAAAAAAAGATAAGAAAAACAATAAAAGACATAATAACAATATATTTGCTGACTGAATTATGATTTGTAAGTTAGTTTTTTTTAAATATATCATGGATTTTTTAAATTTTTATTATGTTATATTATCACCATACAGTACATCATTAGTTTTTCATGTTGTGTTCCAAGGTTCATTGTTTACATATAACACGCAGTGTATAAGTTAGTTTTCTGACTAAGTGTGTCATATGATGGTTGGATCACAGACTTGGTCTTCTCCACTCAAGACTAAATCCAGCCCTTATCTGTTGCTCTTCTCCTTCCATAATTCCTTTTGCATATCCTGTCCAGTTTGTACAGTCATCCTGTAACTAAGCATTAGGAAGCCATGTAACTGATACTTACCACCATTTGCTATATTGTTATGCTTCAGAATTCTTATTAAAAGAGAAAAAATAATAAATAAATCACAAGCTGAGTTTCATATTACATAGACCTGTTCTCAAAGGGTTCAAGCACCAAAAAATTCCCTTCCATGTGCTCTCTCCCCTTTGGCCTTAAGATCCTTCATTCCCAGAGTGATGCCTCTCCAATCATAAAATTTTGTTCTCCAAGCCAAAGATAGGCTTCATTTGAATTCTTCACCTAGGATAAGCATTATTTACACTGATAATTTGGGTTTTCTTATTAAAAAAAAAAAAAACCAACTCTGTGTGGTTTAAAGATTATTATTCTTGTTACAGTCTATGCAAATGAAGTTTTACAATTGATGACTTGAGAAAAAATAATGGTCCATTTAGAACAGAGGGATTTGCACCTGATTGAATGACAAGTTTTGGTTCAAATAGGCTTAAAGTTCTTATGTGTGAGGGCCAAATCATTTCTACCCGAGGGAATAAAAAAGAACAGAAATAAGGGGAAAAAAAAAATAAAAGAGAGTAAAATAATAGAAAAGAAAACCAGCCAGAGGTCATGCATACAATGGAAAAATTGGCCTTACGTGGTGAAATTATTTTTCTCTTTTTGCTATGTGACTTGGCAAGGTGAGAAGGAGTTCTGAACAAGGAAGCTAAATGAAAAACAGAAATCTTTCTATGAATAACCTGTAATCAGGAAATTCTCGTGTTTTCCTCCAGGAATGGAAGGATCTGGAACACTGAGATATTATTTGGGCATGCAGAAGAATTTGACCAGAAATATGGAAAGTCAAGGTGAACTGATGCTTCTAAACCAGGGAGTAAACTCTAGAAAATTAAACTGTATGAAATAGCAATTCATTAAGGTATAATTTGTAATAGTAGTGCAATTTGAGCATGTGTGCCTTTCTGTATAATTTTCTGTAAATGTTTCATTTTTCTTATAACTGCAGTATTTTAATAGAATGCTCATTTCTTAAATAAAGAAATATGATATGTTTTTCCAAAACAATTATTAAGCAGTTAATTACTGCATTTCAGTTGGAGTTACTATGGGAGTATAATTCTTGTACCAGGATGTTATGGCACAAAATGTGCTGTCTAACCCTTGACAGCAAACCCTAATTATGGAACAATCAGAGTGGCATGAACTGCCTCAGGGGTACAAATTATTCAAATCCAAGACTATGAAGAAAAAACAAACATTACACAGATCAAGTCCTGTTCTATAGCTGAAAATGTGTACAGTGTAGAAAAATCAGCATGTGATATGTCAATGCACCAGCACTCCAAGGCATTCTTGGCCTCAGAAGACATCATATTGCTGAACCTAGAGCATTTAACCTGTCAGAGTTAAAGATTCTCAAGGTCAAGTTATATGAGATGTATTTCTACAGCTATTAACACCTGGTAAATTTCCAATACATTTTAAATTACCTGTAGGAAATGTTTTCTCATAATGAGTCACTATTTATTGTGAACCATGAAGTGCTTTAAACATAAATTACAATTAACAGTAACAACAATCAGAGTATAATTATCCTTAGTCTACAGATGTAGAACCTCTCCCTGGGTTTTTGTGTAAGTAGGGAACCCACTGTGGTCCCAGAGACAGAGAACGTTTGTTCACTGTTCCCCCAGGGGCCACACAGGGGAAGTCTGGTCAATGTCTTCAGGTCCCACATCAAGCAACTCCTTGCCTGCAGTTGTGTCCTATGGTATCACTGTGAAGTATAAATCAGAGTAACCCGTGTTTTCAAAGCGCTCTTTTCATCCAGCCAGCACTCTGCATTCACCTGATCTCTTGATCCACGTCTTCACTGGAAGGTCTGCCCTTGTGGAAGAGTCTTGAAGTGTCTCAGTTCTGGGAGCTCATTCAGTTTCTCTAGAAAAGAAATGATGGTACTAGCGGGAGGTATAATTCAGGGTTTCTAGAAGTGTCTGGCCTGTCTGTGGTGGTTCCTACAACTTTCCATTCTGAATATGTAAATGTTTGGGGACTCACATTGAGACTTGCTACTCTCTGCTGTGGTGACCTGAAAAGCTAAAGAAGTGGTAACTGATGTTGGAGATTCCTTCCCAAGAACATATGAATGTTTCCATTATTCTGAAAATTAAGCTACCTTGGAAAGAAACCCTTTGCCATTTGGTGGGATTCCTGAGTTGTCAGTAGTCTCCTTTGGCATTCAGTTGTATCTCCACTGAAAAGATTTAAAAGATTAAAAGATTGTTCCTTGACTTGGTAAAACCCACATCGTGGATCTTCTCTGCCCGCCCCATCTCAGTTTTACTCCTAAGAAATTATTAATAATTTTATTACTAATGGAAAGAGAATAATAAGTCTTAGCCACACAGACAGATGTGCTACCCTCACTTTTCCATTTACCACCTGACAGTAGGAAAGCCTTTGATGTCAAGGGTTCAGTTTCAGCATCTGCAAAGTGAAGCCTCCCTCACAGGATTGGTGAGCATTAAATGATGTACAGCTTAAAAAGGAGTTTAGTACAGGGGACCCCATACCCTTTATATGCATACATATATTATATTAACAATTAATATAATGTCTTGGGGGTTAGCCTTATTGTTCTACATAGCTGTAAAAGTTCATGGAAAACCAGCCATGTCTTTTTCCTTCTTTCAAGTTTTTATGTAAATTCTAGTTAGTTAACATACATGGTAAAATTGGTTTCAGGTGTAGAATTTAGTGATTCATCATCACATATGCCCTCCTTAATGCCCATCACCCATCTAGCCCATTCCTCCACCCACTTCCCTCCATTGACCCTGAGATTGTTCTCTATGGTTTGCTTCCCTTATGGTTTGCTTCCTTCTCCCTTGCCTTTTTTTCTCTTCCCCTTTGTTTATCTGTTTTGTTTCTTAAATTCCACATATAAGTGAAATCATATGGCATTTGTCTTTCTCTGACCTATTTACTTAGCATAATATACTCTAGCTCCATCCACATCACTGCAAATGGCAAGATTTCATTCTTTTTGATGGCTGGGTAATATTCCATTATGTATCTCTACACCACCTCTTCTTCATTCATTCATCAGTCAATGGACATTTGGGCTCTTTCCACAATATGGCTACTACTGATAATGCTAATATAAACATCAGGGTGCCTGTGTCCCTCCGAATCAGTATTTTTAGTTCCTTTGGGTAAATACCTAGTAACGCAACTGCTGGATCATAGGGTAGTTATATTTTTAACTTTTCGAGGAACCACCAGTCTGCATTCCCACCAACCGTGTAAGAGGGTTCCTCCTTCTTTGTATCCTTGCCAAGGCTATTGTTAATTTTAGCCATTCTGACAGGTATGCGGTGGTCTCTTCTCATTTTGATTTGTATTTCCCTAATGATGAGTGATGCTGAGCATCTTTCATACGTCTGCTAGCCATCTGGATGTCTTCTTCAGAAAAATGTCTGTTCATGACTTCTGCCCATTTCTTAACTGGATTAGTTATTTTGGGGGTGTTGAATTTGATAAGTTCTTTACAGATTTTGGGTACTAACCCTTCATTGGCTATGTCACTTGCAAATATATTCTCCCATTATAAAGTTGTCTTTTAGTTTTGTTGACTATTTCCTTCTCTGTGAAGAAACTTTTTACTTTGATAAAGTCCTAATAGTCCCTTGCCTCTGGAAATGTGTCTAGTAAAGAAATTGCTATGGCATAGTTTAAGGGAACAGAATAGAAAACCCAGAAATGGACCCACAGCTATATGGTCAACTAATCTTTGACAAAGAAGGGAAGAATATCCAGTGGAATATCCAGTATCTTCAAGAAATTGTGTTGGAAAAACTGGACAACACCACAAAAAGAATGAAACTGGACCACTTTTTTAGACCAAAAATAAAGTCAAAATGGATGAAAGACCTAAATATAAGACAGGAAACAATCAAAATCCTAGAGGAAAACACAGGGACCAAGCCACGTCTTAAAACTTTTTAGAATCAAAACAACCAGGATGCTGCTAGATATAATATATTTACTGATAAGCTACCATAATTGCCAAATCTGAACAAAAGATAACATAACAACTCAGTCTTCCCTAATCACTCACATATGCCCTGCTCCTTCTTCCACATCCCTTCCATGGACTCTGAGAAGTGACTCAAAGAAGTTACAGTGACATTTATATGGGCAATTATTATAAGAGCAACTTGGAAAGGGGAATTCGGAGAGCAGTGTTCAACTGGCCAGGCTAATATTGTCAGCTCTTAGAGGAAAAGTCAAAAGAATCAGGTGTTTAAACATCTCCAAGACCTGGAGAAGGGTGGTGGAAGGACAGCCCCAGAAGAGTCTTCAGTATCACTTACATGTGCCCAGTGTAACCTCTGCCCTCATACACGAGGCTTCTGGGAACACAAAATGAGTCTCTTCCCTCAGAAAACTCTTTTGTTCTTATTAATCAAATTCCCCAATTATTCTAGTAAAAGCTGGCAATATTAATCACATTCTGAAAGATAGTATTAGCAGCACTATGTTTAAAGAAATGAAGAATCTGAAGCACACTGATGTTGCTTTCCTTCTTCAAGGTCACTGAAAAGTTGAGACTAGAACCCCAGTGGTTTCAGCTTTCTCAGGCAAATTTCTCTTCATTGGCTTAGGTAAAAGCTATCACTCTGGATAACATTAGTACTAGAAAAACGACTGCAAGATTTAAAAATATCTTTAAAGATTTGAACAGATGGATAGAGAGAGAGAGACAGAAAGGGAGGGAGGTAGATAGATATGATTTGGAGGGAATCAATTGTTTCCATGGTAGATATAATAATCATATATAAGAGAATAATAGCTACTCTAAATCATGTCGTATCAGTATTATTAGTGTTTAAGGAAATACTCTAATTCCAATGAGCTGGTTCATAGCAAACATACTTCACTAATTTAGTTTTTGCGTATTTGTTTCAAAAAAGGTTTTTAAAAAATTATCAGGTAAATTACAAAACTCTTTCTCATGTTAAAACACGAAAAAGTGATGTAATGAACACTGGGTGTTATATGCAAATGATGAATCACTAAATTCTACCTCTAGTAATAATACACTAGCAATACTATATAATACACTATATGTTCATTAAATTGAATTTAAATTTTTAAAAAGTTTTAAGTTTATTAGCTGTTTTTCAGAAAGTTAGCATTTTATTTCAGAATCAATCCAATATACTGCATACCACCCATAACAAACTTATGAATACAATAAATTTCATTTCATATATGGGTGACTATAATGTGATATATTTAAAATCAACTTTCAGCCACACTTTTTGCTTCTTTAAATTAAAAAAAGTCATAAAGTATCTGAATCACAAATCAAGTATACATGATAATTTCTCTTGGTGTGTCATGATCAGATACGGCGCCCCCTGCAGGTTTAAAAGGAAGGGAGCGTTGAGGACTGAAGTGAAGAACGCAAGGCTGGAATTTTGCCTCCCACTCTGTGAAAGTGTAACTTTAAACTAGTCTCTCCTCCGCAGTTCAGGGACTACCACCTGCCCACACCAACACCACATCTTTAAGGGCCTCAAGTTCACATATGTACATAATCACCAAGCCCCCTAGCTTTGTGCATTCTTGAAATGGGTGTAGAGTACAACCTATTGTAGCCAAGAGAAGCTAATTAACTTCTCTGGACCACTTTGAACAAAGTTCCAGAGGAGTTGGGGGGAGGGAAGCCAAGTGCAGAGTGAGTTACTTAATTCCCAAACCTTCCTCAAACCTTTCAAAATCCACTTTTCTAAACTGAGGACAGAGCTACTGTCTGTATGCAACCATTTGCTATCTGATTCAGGGGAACATCAAGAAACACTCTCCCTTAGCAGATGCATCGCTGTTAGAAATTCATTGCAAAGACAGCGAAAACCCTGAAAAAAAAAAATCACAGGAAAACTGCCAGCTTCTAAGAAGACATATGAGGCCAAAGGAAACTCTGTTTGTCTGGAAAAATTCCTAACACCAAGAGATATTCATTTTAATGAGGTGTTAAGAGGTATAGAGATCTGTGCGTTGCCGAAACTTGCCCTTCTTCCATGTCTCCCCCTTCTTCCAGATCTTGTGCTGCTGGATAAAGCAGTTTTTTTTTTTTTTTTTTTTTTTTTCTTTTAGGACAGTTGTTCTTCGTCTTACTTTGGTCAAATCAACAAAAACGAAAAGAAACTTATATGCCCTCAGGGGGGAAGATGTGCACCTCACAAAACTATAACTTGGTTTAAAAAACCTCAAGCTTCTGCTTTGGACTTCTTTTGCATAAAATTTACTTTCACTTTCTCCTTTTGTGCTTTGAAATACACATTTTTGACTACCTTTCCCCAGTGCCTATGTGAAAATCAGACTATTGATTAAGATCCCAACGGAACTGAACTATATGTTTTTTATCATTAATTAGCTTGAATTTTACCGGTATCATTCTCACTCCTGTATTTTTAACTCACCCGACGACAATATTTGTTAAGCACTTAAGCTGCATAAGGTAGTACGAAGGACTCAGGGGAGTGCCTGCAATTAGAGGAAGGCCAATCCTGCTGACCACCTTTGACCTAAATCCAAGAACACAAAGGGTACACTTACGTGGGACTCCAGTGGGAGGACAGAACTCTTCCTGCTTCTGCCAAGTTGCCTATGCATCCCTCCCTCTGTTCAACCCCCACAGCATTCCCATCACTCTGTACCTTGGACCAACTGGACCCATCTAATTTTATGTTTTATCCCCGTTTATACCAAACACCACGAAAGACCCATGACACCAAGGCCATTCTTCAGTCCCGGGAAGTGAATCCTCATCTGGTTCCATAGGCTTTTCTGACCCATCTCCCACCGTCCGTTCCCTGAAACCTTTTTGTTCACTATGACCCTGAAATTCTAGGTCAATCACAAACCCTCTTCCTTAACTTCAGCATCTTCTTTGAAATTTCTCATCATATTCTTAATCGGTCTGATGCTGGTTCCCCCTAAGGACACAGATTTCCTCCCAGGCCTCTCCAACAGTGGCTGTCTGCTACTCCCCAGGTGCTGTGGAGTCTGCAGCTGGAGTGTGAGCCCCTCTTATTCCTCATGATCATTTACAGAATATTTTCCCTCCTACCCTGGATTGCAGACTCCTTCAATGCCAACTCCCAGCATTGAGAGATCTCATCAGACACTTCCCCTCCCTGTTGCAGTCACTTTCCACACCTGGAATCTATCTGTCTCTCTTCCTAGAAGAGATTAGCTTTTGGCTACTGTCATTCTTTCCCAGTACTTTCCTATCACAACTTAAAACCCACATTGGTCATCCTTCCAAAAGCCTGGACTCTCAATTCCTTGAATTCCTCTCCTCCAAGGTCTTCCCTTTAACCCCACCTTTGGCACTTATTCCATAGCTACCCTTATTGTTACCTTAATTTCAATAATCCCCACACAACAATCACCACCTCTTAACTTTTAGCCCACACTCTACTACCCCAATTCTAATGTCATGGACTGAATATTTATGTCCTTGTTCCAGAAAAAGTCATAATAATTTGAAGTCCTAACCCAACCCCTAAAGTGATGGTATTTGGAGGTGGAATCTTTGGGAGGTCATTGGGTTAGATGAGGTCATGAGAGTGGGGGACCCCATAATGGGATTAGTGTTCTTAGAAAAAGAGGAAGAGAATCCAGATAGCGTGCTCTCTCTGCCCTATGAGGACTCAGCAAGAAGGCAGGCTATTTGCCAGCCAGAAAGAGAGTCTTCACCAGGAACAGAACAGTACAGGCACTTTAACCTTGGACTTCTCAGGCTCCACAAGCATCAGAAACAAAGGTCTATTGTTCAAGCCACTTAGTCTGTGGTATTTTCTTATAGAAGGTCACACTAAGATCTCTAATAATTCTTCCAACCCACCAGGACCTACAACCTATTGAATCAACCACCTTTTCACTCTTACCCACCCGTGTCATCCTTCTCTCTTCTTTCCTTATGCAGCTGAAGTCCTGTTATCATCTTCACCTGCCTGCATAACCTCATTAACCTTACTACTCATTTCCTGCTTGTGTCTCCAATTTCTCTCCTACCATTCTTTCTTTACCTCACTCCCAGCATGTGTTTGCCTCCATCCCTCTGTAGAAACCATCCTTCTGAACTCACCATCATTGCCACTTTTCTATATCTAACAGTCATCCCTGGGTCCTTAACTGCCATGACCTGTTGGTGGAATTTGACAGAAATGATCATTTCTTCCTTGAGACAGTTTCTTTTTTTGAGTTCCAAGACACCAAATTTGCTTTATTGTCCCCATATCTCTCCCCATCTCCTTTGCTGTGTTTTCCAATCCCATTTCAAATGTTAGGGTTCCCAGGGCGTGTTTGCAGGCCCTCTCCTATTTCCCCTCTACACCCACTCCCCAGGTCATCTTCACCACTTTGTAACTTGGGGACCAGCCTGACCTTGATGGCTCCTACCTGTATAACTCCAGCTCCAACTTTTCCCTGGACCCCAAACCCACATCTTCAAATTATCTGCTTAATATGTCTTTGATAAGATTATCTTGATAATCTTCTTAAAGTACTTTTCATAGATTATTTAGTAGACATCTCAAATTTAAATGCTCAAACTGAGCTTCTAATATTGTACCAACCCCAGTGTCTCCTGCAGCATTCCCCATATCATGAAATACATAGCCACACCAGGTATATATTTTTAAGCTTTTATGCTTATTTATTTTTGTTATATCCTTTAAGTATGTTTTTTTCCTCCATACCAAATTTCTAATCCACCCTAAATTCCTGCTCATTCTACTTTAACCCTGAGTGTGACCATTCTCACATCTCACTAAACATGTAGTCCAAGCCACCAGAATTTCTGGTCCGGTTTACTGAAGTAACCTTCCACATAATCTTACTTCTCCTACCCTTTCTTTTCTGTAACCTATTTTCAACACAGTTTCAAGAGCAGTCTTATTAAAGCTCTAGACAGCCAAGCCCTCCATTTCCTTTAAATTCTCAAATGTATTCACATCTCACTCAGAGTAAACCATAAAAATCTCATCACCCACAGGTCCATACACTATCTGACTCCGTATTCCCTTTCCCCCTTTCTCCTACCCTCCCTCCTCTCCCTCACTCCAGCTATGCTGGACTCCCTGACACTCCTCAGACGTACTAAACACAGTCTTATCTCAAGGACCTCATGCTGCTTTTCCAACTGCTTGAAAGCCTTCTATGCTAGATTTCTGCTTGGATGGCTCCCTTACTTCCTTTATCCAGTTGTCTCTCAGGGATATCTTCCTGACCATGCTAGATACATTTTAGTGCCATTCCGTATTTGTTTTATGTGCTACCCCAGACCAGGGCCGTTGCCTTTCTTTGCCACTGGGATAAAAACAGGTTTAAAAACAGGAATGTCTATACTGTTCTTGTGACAAAGGATCTAGGTTGTTGCTGCCGCTCTAAATCCAGGAACCCACTCTAACAGTAATTCCCAGTTTCTCCCACTGTCGGTGGCTAGTGCCCATCAACACCTTGCCTTTTGCCCTCTGCATGCACTTTTCACCCCTTGCCTTGTAACTTCCAGGCAGCACAGAATCTGGAGATACCACGGGACCTGGCCAGTGAGCTACAGGCACAGCCTGAAACCATCCACTGACCTCTTCTCCCTTCCTCCTCCTCCTCCCAGACACTTCTGGACACTCTGCTCAGAAACAACTGCTTCACGTGTGCCCTCTGAAGGGGGTTCCATGAGAGGCAATCAACAACTGCTCAGCCACAAGTAGGGCCAGTTTGGTAACACAATTCCTTACATTTGCCCTCCAAGAGCTGCCAGTATTGTATTCCAAAACATCCATCTCACTAAGCTGCTCCCCCCATTTGAAACCCTCCACAGTTCCCCTTTGCTTGTAAATAAACCAGCAGGTTCGTAACATGGGATTAAAGTTTGACAATAATCTCCACCCTTTTCTCTTGCCTCAAAATAAACCAACAACCGCCCCTTGACTATATCCAGAAAGTTTCCTTGTTATGTGTCTTGGCCCATAATTTCACCTACTCCTGGAATACTAAGACCCTCATTTCTTCCTATCAAAACTCATTCTGTAATTTCATGATTCAGATCAAATATCACTTATGCACAAATCGTTCCTTATTCTTCCACAAATAAGTGATTCTCATCTCCTGTGTGATAACTTATAATGTGCTTCCTCATATCCCTGCATTCATTTCTACCTTCTTAATTTCTTTTTCTTACAGATTTTATTTATTTTAGAGAGTGAGAGAGCATGAGCAGGAGGGGCAGATGGAGAGGGAGAGAAAGATCAAGTGGATTCCCCACCGAGCATGGAGCACCCCCTGGGCTCGATCCCTCAACCCTGAGATCACGACCTGAGCCCAGCCCAAGAGTTGGATACTTAACCAACTGAGCCACCTAAGTGCACCTTACCTTCTCAAATTCTAAGCTCCATGACGGCAAAGACAGCATTATCGAGGTCCTTCTCCTTTGCAGTTTCTACTCCAGCTCATATGAGCATATCATTTTTGCTCAAAAAAATGTTAACCCTAATCAAATAGTAGGGCAGACTACCTGGAAACACCCAAAGAGACAGGAGTATTCTAGAGTACGCGAGGCCCGCCCAGGAATGCCACAGGAATCAGAAAAGAGCAATCTGCTTCAGGGCCTGGGGTTAGGTTGACTGAATTCTGACTCTGATTGAATCCCTGTGCACTATTCAGGTAAGTCTTTTTGATTTGATGTTATTTTATGGATATGGCCCCGCCTACCATATCCTATACATACCTATGTATATGTCACTTATAAATAAGAGTTGAAGAGCATGTGCCTTTTTTTTTTTTAAGATTTTATTTATTTATTTGACAGAGAGAGAGAGATCACAAGTAGGCAGAGAGGGGTGGGGAGGAAGCAGGCTCCCTGCTGAGCAGAGAGTCCGATGAGGGGCTCGATCCCAGGACCCTGAGATCATGACCTGAGCTGAAGGCAGAGGCTTAACCCACTGAGCCACCCAGGCGCCCCGAGCACGTGCCTTTTAAAGTGCCTGCCCCATAGGGTGCCTGGGTGGCTTATTTGACTGAGTGTCCAACTCCTGGTTTTGGCTTGGGTCATGATCTCAGAGTCGTGAGATCAAGCTCAGCATGGGATTCTGTGCCCTGGGCAGAGTCTGCTTGAAATTCTTTCCTCTTCCTTCTCCCTGCCTCTCTGCTCCTTCCCCTCCCACTCTCCTTCTCTCTCTCTCTCAAGTAAATAAATAAATCTTTAAAAAACAAATAAATATTTTTAAAAGTGCCTGGTCCAGGACCCACAACCTCATGTCCCAATTTTGCATTCTAAGGCCCAAAGGCCCCAAGCCTCTCTGTGTTGCCTCTGAGACAGATGCCTTAGGTCAAAGCGTCACAAGCACAGACACATAGAGGTCCCTTCCCCTTCTGGACATGGGGTGGGCTCCCCTGGCGGGTGAGGCTGCAGTGTATCTTCTCCACATACACCAGAGCCTTGTGCTGCACGACTTGCCAGTAACAGCAGAGGATGGCTTGAGCAGGAGAAGCCCTTCTGATCTCTCCCCACGAGGTTCTACATAGTAGCTCTAGCTCCTGAAAGATGTGGAGCCAGAAAAAGATCGCCTTTTTAAGCAATTAGCACAGAGGAGAGTGTGGTAAACAAACTTTCAAAGGGGGAGGGTATCTTCGCACTGTTTTTCATATTGATTTCTCTCAAGATGGCTATACAATCTTATAGAATTGGGCAGAACTTCTGGGAAGCAAGAAAGAAGTTGAGAAATGCTAGCTCAGAACACAAAGACGAAAATGGGAAGGAGTTATTTCCTTGTCTACAAGAGGAATAACACTGGAACTGCTCTTGCTTTCAATAATAATGTTAACGTGCCGATATAAATGCATCTTGTCTTCAAGCTTGAGATTTCACATCATAGTAATCGAGGTTTAGGCAGTGTTTATAATTATGTAAAATTGCATGGCTCAGAGTGGAAAGGAACTAAGCCATCCTGCACTGACAAGTACAGAAGAGGAGGAAGCTCAGAAACGATGGATTAGGAATCGGGGCAATCCCTTCTGAAATACAGCATTTCACACACAGGGACACACGAACCCAGCCCGCTGATGACATTCGCCGCTGATGCCATGATAAAGAGATTGTGTCATTTTGTTTCGCACAAAAAGTCACTTCTGTGACTAAATCTCAAAGACATCATTTCTAAATGAAGAGAACACTATAAATGTAACTCAACTGACCCTCAAATTCACTTCCCAAAACAAGGATTTTATTGAAAGCAATTAATGGCACATTCCCCAAGTTACTTTCCTTTGTAAGAAAACTGGCTGACCCATGTGATTGTTTTATATGCTCAAAAAACCCTGAAGTTGTTGCCCAAGAGTAACATTTGAATAGACAGGGACAATTTAAGCATTTTACTATATTTACATTTGCATACATGCTATTTATATACATATCTATGTACTTTCGTGTGTGTGTGTGTGTGTGTGTGTGTGTGTGTTTACACCTGAGCCATGCTCAGCCACTGACAGATACCACACATAACTTATATTCTATTCGTCTTGGAACCCCAGCATTCAGTGCAGCGTCTTGAATGGGGTAGGTGATCCATAACTTTGTTCCACTGACCTGTAATCTGTACAGGTGAGTTCCATTTGGGGATTTAACAGATTCAAATACGGCAAATCTCTTAGTGAAATAAGGTCACACATTTAGAAAGTTGACCATACCGAAACAATTACATTATTTGTCAAAGGAACAAAGTTTTGAGACAAGGTGGGTAAAAAAGTGACTCCTGAATGTGCCATAAGCTTCCTTCTAATCTATCAATTTTTTGGTTTAATGAAAACTTCTAAAAACTAAAAAGCGTTCAGATAATATGGTTTTTGCCCCCTCCCAAAGATAATCTACATTAGTTCCTGAGGAAACCAAGAGACAGAAGCCATACACTAAGAGCCGTGGTCAGTGTACAGTGAGCCCTAGACCAGCGCTACAGGAGGACAGGAGCACCAGGATCTCTCTACTGCCTGGCGGAGGGGATGACCAGTGGGAGAGCAGGTGTAGTCCGCACCAAGAAGAATGGCTACAGAACACTTCACTCACTGGTCAGTGTTCGCATACTTACAACGTTCCAGGTGAGATGTATTAATAAACAAAAGAGGCAAATCTCTAGAAATAGACTAGTGGGGGGACACAGGCAATGAAATATAAATACTATCAATAGGTTAATTATATAGTGATTAGAAGGTAATGACTGCTATGGAAAGTAGAACTGGGCAAGCAGAATCACGAGGTGGGGTGGTTGCAAACTCAGCAGTGCACTCGAGCCGACCTCCTGAAGAAGGCACCCACAGAGCAAGCACATGAAAGGGAACAGATCTAGACATGAGTTCAGCATGAAAGGGAAATGATTAAAAGAGATGAGTGTTTGGGTCTTGACACACAGACATAGAAGAATAAGCAGTGGGAACAGAAGCAGATGAGCAGCACAAGGAGAAAGTGGAGTACGGAGCTAGAACACTCTAAATGAAGCATCTGCAAAGGCTGGATGTCATCATGAAGGGTGGGGTAAGACGGGTCTTTGTTTCCCCTAGTCAGGCTCCCGGGACAGGGGACAGGGCACTGTACAGGACCACTTACAACCTTCATTTTGGCTTCTGTTCCTTGTGAGGTAATGGAGTACTCTGAAAATTACTGCTGAACTAACTTAAGGGTATTCCAGGAAGCCCAGGTATGTCTGCAGAGCATAGTAATTAAAAGAAGAGAAATAAAGCACATATTCCGGGAAAAATTCATATTGCTGAAGGTTGACCCTTCTCAAGAAAGCACCGGCCAACTTTAGGGTGTAAGGTCAGTGGGTCCCAGAGCATCAGTGGACTTTTCTATGTCTTTCCATCTGTGTCCCTCACAACAAGGAGGGGTAAACCTCTTCTGTTCCCTGCCTACGATGGTGTCCTCCAACATTTCTCTAGCAGTGTTCAAACGTTCATTCTGTGCCTATCACCGTGAAGCCCAAATGACATTGCAGTTACTATTTCCAATTGTAAATGTAGTCATCGTGGAGACAGACAGAAGACAGTGTCTAAGGGAACCTGGAAACTACATCTTGTTAATGGGGCTCCCTTCAGACTAACTATAAGACCAACACAGCCAACAGATCAAATGAAGAAAGGGTAGTGCTACAGTTGCTTTTTATTTCTGAGTATCCACTTTTGGAGCCTATGAAACGCAGGGCCTGTGAGACCCGGGGCCTATGAGACAGCAACAGGCCCATCAGACATCTGACTTACATGGTATACATTGGAGAGATATTTAATGTAGAAAGTGACACCCATACTTGATGTGTCACGTCCAATGGGAGATTTAAGAGGGAAGACAGCACAAATACAGAACCCTAAAGAGGTGTGTACAGAGCTTTTTTTTAGTCATAAATGGAGAAAGCTATAACCTGATAAAGGACGGGGAGAGAAAAATGACACAGAAGATAATCTGATAAGACCTGAAGAATGACTAGTTCACAAGGCAAATAGAGAAGAACATTCCAGACATGTGTGTGTGGGTGTAGGTGTGTGTGTGCGTCCATGTGGTGAAGGGGATGGATGTGGGACAGAGAGGCTGTAAGTACAGAGACAGAAAATGCATGACCAGAGAAAAGTTAAAGGTTTTAGTGAAACTATTTTCCATGTTTAGCCGCTTTTCAAAAATGTTATGTAAAGGGCTTTGCATAGGTAGGTGTTTGGATTTTATTTTTAAATTATTAAAGTATTCTGATGCATGTTCAAAGGCATTCTATGCAAGTGTTAATAATGTGTTGCTGAATTTGGAACAATGTTTAGCACTAAAGTTTTATATCTCACAGAGCCCCAGCTAGTTAGAGAATGAACTCTGCTCCAATCCATCTTGTCTCCCACTTAGTCTGGTTGATAAAAGGCAAGACATCAATCAGGAAAGAGCATAACTATCTAGCGCTTTAGGGAGAAATATGGACACCTTAGCAAGAACAGGAAACCATTATGAAATAATTTGAGTTTGGATGAGCATAGGTCAAAAACATAACTTCTTAAAAAATGTCATTGGCATAGAAATCAGACTCTATACTGAAGGGATATAGTTCCCTAAGACGTTTCAAACTTTACTTCTTTTAAGATTGGAATGTTAAGTAGACCTTATAAGGTATGCTGCTTAGATGCATAAAATCAAAGCATTCAATATAAACCAATTTCAGTTCCATAATCGCACACACCTAACCAATTCTGTCTCCATGTCCCTTCTGTGTAAATGGCTTCAGCATTAATCCAGTTAATCAAGGAAGGTGACCTCCAGTGTCACTAACTCCCCGTCTTCTCCTGCAGCCCTCTGACCTCCAACAGAAGTCTCTCCCCCTTCCCATTCCATTTCAGAGCCTCATCTATGAAAAGAAGGTAAGGTGGTTAAAATCTGGTGTTCCTGGATTCTGTAGATGGGAATTTGAATCTTGGTCTGCTAGTACCCTACATGGGACCTTGAAAAGTGACTTCATTCTTCTGAGTCTCAATGTCCTCATCTGAGCTGGAGAAAAAAAACAAAACCTAGTTCAAAATGTTCTCATGATTATTAATGAAAATAACACACAAGAGGTATTTGGAACATGTTAAATACTCAATAAAATGTAAATCATGTTATTGAACTTATTATTACTCCTAGACAATGGACTAGGAGGGAGTAAAAAACAGCACAGGTGAATCCATGTGAAAAATATTAGACAGCAATATATAGAATTGTCAAATCAATATATTGTACAACTGAAACTAATATATAACTGAAACTAATATATAACTAATAATATAACATTGTATATCAAACATACTTCAATCCTAAATTTTAAGAATATATTAGATATGCTATTCCATAATTTCATTGAAATATCTACAAGCTATAGATAAAAGGTATGTTTCTATTTTCCTGTCTTCCATCACAATAAAATATTTTGACATCTAAAAGCCACAATTCACTTTTTTTCATTGGTTTGGGAGACCAACTGAACACTAAGTGACTATCCATCCAATGCATGCCATTGTCCTTCATGTGTCGGTGAATTTTCCTCGATATTTGTTGTAACGGGGTCAAGTGGAAGAAGGGATGGAAAAGACCCATTTTAAAGGGTTGGGTATGATGCTCTCATGTGGCATTTGTATGATGCAGCATTATTTATCCCTTATTTCTTGCCCAGTGAAAAACCACAAAACTGTAAATTACAGCACATTGTCCTGCACCAACGAGCTCCCTGCACCCCCCCCAGAGTCATCTCTCTAAATGCGGAAAGACAATCCCCAACTGCAGAAGTATCACCTGAGTCTGTAGAACTGAGTTTAAACTCTTTAGCACAGGACCCAGGGCCTGTTCACACACCAGCGTTAACCCAGGCTTATCTAGCACTCTTTCCAATCACAAACAAAAGCCTCTAATCATCCCATATTAATCCAAATTCCCGAATTCGAGTATACCATGCATACACATATGTTGGCCCAGCATTTTCGCCTCTGAGAGTGCCTGAGAAGATTGTTCCTTATTCCTTAACTTGGTAACACCCACACTGTGGATCTTCTTTGACTGCCCCACCTCAGTTTGTATCTGGTTTTGTCTCCTACTGCATAGGCCTGGCTGACAGACCAGAGTATGAGGACAGAAAGTAGAGGCAAACTTTTTGCTTTTGGACTTTGTGCCTGAGACCACAGGGTATGTCCCAAAAGTAGTGTCTGGGTCTGACAGTCAAATTTGTAGGATCCAGTCTGTTTTTCCATATCCTAAGAGACATAATTACCAAAGACAATTACATAAGTCACAGAAGGAAAAAGTTGGGGGGAAGGAGTGGTCAGGAGCCCTGGGAGCTGGAAGAACAGAGCAGATATAGGCTACAGAGGTCAGGTGACTGCTAGAGACAGTGCTGAATGAGACGTGCTGCCCAGAATCTCTTGGGGAAGGCCTTGCCGCTAGCTGATGGCTGGCAGCTCCCAGCCATCATCTCCTTTCGTCTCCTTCTCAGTTGCAAAGAGCTTCCTCACCTAAGGGATTTTGGACTCTTCCTTGACTCATCTCTCTCCATTACGCCCCACATTCAGCTGACCAACAAATGCAGTCTGCCTGCTTTAATACAAATCCAAAGTCCAACGTTTCTCATCACTTCCACCACTGCCATCTGCGTCTAAGTCAGTGGTTCTCACCTGGGAGTGACTTTGCCTTCCAAGAGATATTTGACAATGTCTGCAGACACTTTTCATTGCCACAACTGTGGGGGTGCCAGTGGCATCTGTGAATAGAGGCTGGCGATGTTGCACAACGTTCTACAAGGCACAGGACATCCCCCATAACAAAGCATGAGCCAGTCCCAAATGTCAATAGTGCTGAGGTTGAGAAATGTTCATCTGAGCCACCACCATCTATCACCTGGCTGATTTCAGTACTTTCCTTCTGACTAGGTCCTGGTCTGCCTCCTCTGTTCCCTCTTCAGCCAGTCATCCTTATAAAATGCTCACTGGTTCAGAGCATACCATTCAACTCTCTAAGGCTCCTCATCATATTTCGAATCAGATTTGGAACTGTTGCCTTGCCTCCAAGGCCACTTGAGTCAGCCTCTGACTACCGTTCCCACTCTCCTTTGCACCTGTCTTTCTTTGCTCCCTAGAGGAAGGCTGTTCCCAGCCTCACTGGCCTTTTTGCTGCTCTTCCAAACACAGACTCTTCCTAACGCAGGACTTGAATTTTCCCTCCCAGTTTTTCCAGGATTGTGCCCTCACTTCTGTAGGTTCTATGTTCCAGTGGCCCTTATCAGAAAGGCCTTCCATGACCGCCCTGCCCTGTCACCCATCACTCTCATCCTATTGTATTCTTCATAGTGTGTATCACTGTGTATATTATAAATGTACTTTGTATTTGTTTATTATTTAACCCGTGCACTAGACAGCAGGGACTTTGTCTTCTATCCCAATACCCCAAACAACTTTGGCACATAGTAGGTGCTCAAATATTTGCTAAATGAATGAATGTATGAAGCTACTTGCAATAGATCTATGAACATGTATGTGGGTGAGTTGGGTTACTTTAAAGGGAGGCAAGGGGGACATAATGGACTGGTAGAATCTAAGTTTCCAGTATAGGCTCCTAGGTCATTAACTACATGGCATAAACTGTGGGTTTACATATGTCTTTCCACCATTAAATTATATGGGTCTCAAGAAGAGGAACTGCTACTTTTTCCTGTTCCCACAAAACCTAGTTCTATGCTTGAATCACAATAGCTTGTTGAAAATAAAAAGGGAAACACTGTTAGATATTTTATGCCAAAATATGGTAATGGAATAAATTTAGTAGCTATGGATCAAGGAAAATGGCTATTTAGAAATCTGTTTTTAAAACAATATCTTGTTGTGATCCTAAGAGGTTAATTATTTTACTGTACAACATTCACTACAGATAGTCAGGGTTTTTTCTTTAATTATATGTCCTATAATATCTGCATTCCACTGCTGCAAATGTGGTATTTTTATATCAGCACACATGACAATAGTTATCTAGAAAAAATACTGTTACAAAAAAGGGGAGACTATGGTTCTTTCCTATAGTTTTAAGTCTCTAGCAATTTTTCCTTTCAAACCATCTTTTAATATGTGTTATTTCCTGAGGAACCTTAAGGAAATGGAGCAACATGTTATCTACAATTGCTACAATTCTGTATTTTCTCAGAGCTCTTATATTCTGGGTAGTGGATTTCAGCTTACTTTCTGACCAGAATTATGTTTAAAATGTACACTGCCACCTATCTGTCAGTGTGTATATGCTACAAGTAAATAATAATGGCACACTCTCCATCTACAATCTCCAAAAAGCTTCTTCAGTCTTCTTTCTCTATTCTCTCTCTTTCTATCTCTATGGATTTTCTTATTTCAATTTCAGAACACATAGAATTTCAAAGCAAAAACACTGCACTGGGTCAAGGTAAGCAGACAAGGAAGACTTGATTCAAAGTATTGCAATAGGCAACAGAAACTAACTGAACTAATGCCACTGAATCAAAAGGCAGGAAAGTTTTAAGCCCTAGGGTAAGCCGGTGGAAAAGTACTGGAAGGCATTAGGGGTGAGGTTGATCAATGGGTTGTGTTGAGCATGTTGAGTTATTGCCGAGTTTGCAAATGGTTTTTGCTGTAATTACACCATCTGTGCTTGCTAATTGGCATCCACCCAAGTTAGGCTCCTACCTCCCACAGAGACAGAAGATGGGCATAGAGATGTTACCTTCCTTGATGTTTAAGTTTCAAATAGATGGTTCCTCCTGTCCATGAGAAAGACCCTCCCTGGGCTGTAAAACTGGAAAGAGGCTGGGAGAAGATTTATACACATTTCAAGGAGCAGAAAAAGAATTTATGTTCTAAAGAAAATGCTCTAAGAAAAGGGAGGCCAGGGGCCTGTAGTCAGGAAGAAGTTTGCCTCAAGTTTAGCCAAGGGGAGGGCACAAAAAGTCTGTCCTGGGCAAAACTGTATCATTAAAACAGCTGCTCATGCATGCATACATTTCAGTCACTAGAACTGTCAACTGGAAGACCCCATTATTGAATTCCTGTCCTCATTTCCGTAGAATCATCCCAATGTGACATATACATGTGTGTGCATGTGTGTGTGTCTTTATAAAGTACCACTTGAGATTTTGAAAGGGTTTTTGTTTTGCCTGCTTTCAGTGGACCTAACATTTGTGTCCCCCAAACTCCGTATGGAGAAACCCTAACTTCATTGTGATAGTATCTGCAGGTGGGTCTCTGGGAGGTAATTATGTCATGAGGGTGGAGCCTACATGTGGGATTACTACCTTGTAAGAAGAGGCCACTCTTTCTGGCATGTGTGTACACAGGGCAGTCTTCAACCCTCACCAGTAGCGGGTCTTCGCTGGAAGCCATTCATGCTGGCACCCTGCTCTGGGACGTCAGCGTTCTCCCAGAACTGTGAGAAATAAATGTTTGTTGTTTAAACCACACAGTCTATGGTATTCTGTTATAGCAGCCTGAGTTAAGACAAACTCCACTGCTGCCTTATTTATATCTATCTTATCTTCAATATTACCATCAATATTATCAATAAGTGGGCTCTAGTAGTAGACCACTGTATCTCATTTAGTAATGACCCAAAGCAGGAATTTCAAGGGCAGCAACAAACCCACCCCAGCTCACCTCCCCACCCCACCCACTCCTCCAACCCCCCCCTCCCCGCCCACCAACCACCACTGAATTCGTCTCCTCTACTGCACTGGGCCTGGAGCATCACAGGTCTTGCACATCATAAGACTGCTTTCAATTAACTTTCTAAAATTGAAAAGCCACTGCCAATTCTGTAATTTAAGTAATTGAATGCCTGAGGAAAGAAGGACACTACAATGGAATGGAAAGGCAAACTTTCAAGCCATTCTCTCATTTTGGCTGAGTGATGCTCCAGAGCTGAGATAATGGTGATAGATGCCCTCATACTTCTCCAGAGAAGCCAACCAGACTGCTCCCTTGGTTCAAGAAGAGAGCCTCCTGGGTTCACAGGACATAAAACTAAGCCAGCTGAGACTTGGATTGCTGACCTCATTTTCTACATACTCAAGAGGAAAAGTAATATAGTTTGTTTTTTCAAATTAATCTTCTAAGTCATTAAAAAAATAAATTTCATGCAAGAAGATCTTCAATGTAATGACAAAATTAACTGGAAAAGGATGAGGGAGAGAGGTCCTCAAGATCATAAGAAAGAAATGAAAGAATATACCAGAGGCAGCAATAAATATTTTTTTCTTATAACCCCAGCTCATAATCAATGGCAGTTAACACATAAAGAGAGCACTTTTCACCCATTAGCTAATTAATTCTCACTACATCCTTCTCAGAGATAACTATCCCCCTTTAACCCCTTGCACCTGCCCCTGTGAAGATAAAGCTCAGTGTTCAAAACATACTCTTAAAACTGTAAGAACAGGAAACTGAATTAGTACTTACATTCTTCCTGTTCACTGAAAATTTAGATCCCCATTTGAGGATGCTTTGTGAAACTGGAAACTTCCCAAAGCTGACTTTTACAGAACGGCAAAAAACGACACCAACTGAATGACCTCAAGCCGACAGAAAATAAGCTGTTTAACAACACGTGAAGAATTTTGCTGAATACAGAGTTCTAATAAACTTTTTTATTCCTCCTTTTTATGATAACAAAAATAATAAATCAGTTGCTTGTCATGCACTTAAGTACATAAAATCATCTATTTTCTTGCTCATTCTCTTCCCTAGTAATAACAGCACAGCATTTAAACATCTATTATACCATTGCATAAAATGAAGTAATAACTGTGAACAACAATGTCAGCAAGTACACATTAGGTATAGCTCTAAGGGTCAAGTTTCACCTCACCTAGAAATACTACTTTACAATATTTACTAAATGTCATAAGATACTAGCTATTAGAATTATATAAATCATGTAAAGGTACTGAATTCTACCTGAGCTCCCCAATTTAGCTTATGTCCTAAATCGTAAGCTTTATATTGAGTTATATAAAAATTTTAAAGAAGGAATACAGCTACATGATTCAAAAATAAAAAATCTAAAAAATAGATATCAAAAGTATCCCTCTAATCCTTCTCCCAAATCTACCCAATTCCCACCATCTCCAAGTATCACAACAGATAACTGCTATGAATCCCTCTGCATCATACCAAAGGTTCTTTTTGCATATATACCATGGATTTTCATTTAATAAATGCTGGTGTAAAACAGAGAATAAATCAGTATTTCAAGAGGAGCACAAACTAATTTCATGACAAAGCATCCTTTAATTAATTTAACTTTTACCATACCATATTGTTTTCCTAACACACTTGAAGCTTTCTATTATGTCCCAGAACTCTGTTATATGCTTAGTGGTTCAGTCAAGAAATATGTCCATTTGTCTCCAACAGGTAAAGTGGAGTTTGGCAAATAACTGAGTCAGACCTGAGGAACGATCTATGTTCTGGCTAACTAGCATAAACAGAAAAGCAATGTGCAATATTATTCTCTATCCTAGCTTTGGTATTTCACAGGGATGCTAATTAATTAGAGGGTAAGACCTTATCAGACCTGTGAAGTCCTTTGAGATTTTGTCTGAAAATAGAGTTCTAACTTTCTCAGTTACACTAGTAACTGCAATCGTAACTGTAGAAAAGGTAAAGAAATTACTTGTAATTAGCAGGTAAGCTCATATAAGCAGAATTTTCATAAAAAGAAAGTAGGACAATTTCATACTTCACTGTCAGTAAACTTTTACTGGGCATTGATTTAATGTCCTATATTCATTAAACCCCACTCTTCAAACAGGTATTGTCTCTGGCTTCCAGAGTTATAGTATAGATGAATTTGTGAAAAACTAAAATTGTACAGAAGTCTGATAAAAATTTATCAAAATTAAAATATGTGTCATAAGAACATTATTGTTTTTTTCATTTTTTATTGTATTCATCAGCTATTGCTGTAATAACACCGTGTAACAAAACACCCTCAAATTCAGTGGTCTATAGTAGAATTTATTTTTCTTCCTTATCTTTCTGCACATTGGTTACAATGGCTCCATTTAGGTTGTCAGTGAGCTGAGCCTGCCACTAGCCCACAGGCTGAACTCAGGTCTGTGTCATTCATCTCCTTGTTCTTGGGCCAGTCTCAACCAAGGGCATATTGTTCTCAAGGTGAATGGCAGATCTTTGAATAACTCTTTGAGGATTAAACACCATGCCAGATAAGATCACAAAAAGTTCTTGTTAAGCACAAAAAGGTTAAAATAATAAAATAATAAAAGAGAACACAAAGGAGTTGTTGATGGAAGAGAGCTTTACATGTCCACCTGGTCCAGGAAAAAAATCTGATGACAAACTCAGGTGTGAGGAGGGCAAAAGGGACAGACAGGGTTTCAGTCAGAGGAGAACAACTGCTGTGCTTACCGAGACGTCAATCAAGCCCTCCATACTCTTATTTGCTTTATTCCTTTTTCCCTCTACCCAGACCCTGGCCTTAAAGCAGACATGATGGATGCTCTTGTCATATTGTGAGCTGATAACTGTCACATCTCCCCTCCCTCCTCTCTATAATTTCCTTTAGGAGGTTCGGTTTCCTTCTGGCTGAGTTCAAAGAGAGCTATTCTTGACAAACATAGGAGAGAAGTGAGGGAAGAAATATGGGTTTGTGACCAGTTTAAATGAAGAGGTAGAACTTCCCTGCAAATATTAAATTAGAGGCCATGATTCAGGCTTCGGGTATTACTCTAGTTACTCCGCTTTCTCATGAAATTCAGGACTTGGAGGAAAAAACACGAGTTCAGTATTTACCAGAAACATTCCGGGAAAACCAGTTTGGTGCTTCTGTAAGAATAAATGAGAAACAGCATAAAAATACATCTTATTTCACAGAATGCCAAGCATCTCAGGTGGCAAAGGCCTTTGGAATTATTAATTGTGAGCATGACCTTCCTAGAGGGACTCTGAGAGCTTAGGAAAGAAGCATCCATAGGGCATGTTGGGCCAATCAAAAACAACTGGGAACACCATGGAGGGCATGACTGTTGTGATCAAACTTAAGGCAAGTCTTGGAGGCAGACTAATGAACTGATCTCATTGAAAAATTCAAGACAGCTCTAGCAGGCAATATTAAACTGAAAAACTAGGGACGATACAGGTGAATTTGATTCTGTTTTTAAGGTAATGAAAGTGGTTTTCATTAAGTGATATTTAGTATCAACAAATGCCCACAGTTTGGTGTTTAAGATGTTACCACAGATGTATCTGTGCAAAGTTAACAGACATGGAGACGACGTGGATGGTCACTGTGATTCGATAATATCAGAGGAGCCCCTGCTGAAATACCTCAACATATCATTTTGACTCAGGGGAAACATCAGATTCCAGGTAACCAAGGCAGAAAATTCTGATCCTTTAGAAGGGGTGATTTCAAATTGAAGGGGTAATCTCAAAAGGTTCACAGAGTTTGTTCAGGCAAGCTCCAGTGGGACCCATCTAATCCTTCTGAAGAAACAAAATTATGCTACAAACTTCACCCAGAGGGGAAAAAAAGAATTCCTATGACATGACCTATCTTTCCGTTTTCTCAAAACTTGTTCTGTTTTCTAGAATTTTACAGATTTTAACTCAGGGTGGACATAAAACATTAATATCAAAGTTGCATTCTCAGTGGTAAAAGAAAACTTTGCTTCACTACCTCGTTGGCTCTGGCATATTGTTGCACAATTCAAAGTTAAAGACGCTATCTAAAATCCAGGCAGCAATTTTATTACAACTGCCTTTTCAAAGTTCACAGAAGGCTGCAATCATAAATGTCATTTTCATTAGAATAATGTGAAAGGTTACATGCCACACAGAATAAAACAAGGCTTGACTGCCGTTTACCACTTTTTTCAAATTTCCCAGGGTGAAGAGCTGTCCCCCAGGCCCCAGAGCCACAACACCTCACAGGCAAACCAGGTTGAGGAGACATAAAGAAAGCTCTTGTGGGCAGAAAACACAGTGTGTCAGCAGCAGAAATGCCACAGAAGTAAACATTCTCTCAATTTAAACAACAACAAAAAACTTACCCAATCCTCAACTTTATCCCTGGAAAGACATCTCCAAATCTGCAATGCCTTTTGAGCCAAAAAGTATTTCAGACAGCAAGAGCTGTCTTTTTGGAACACACAAGGTCATTTAAGACCACAGAAAAAGACCACTGCAGGGAGGAAGAAGAAGTATGTGGGTGTGTGGGTGTGTGAATGTGTGCACATTTGGGTGTGTGTTGTGCATTTATGAGGATTCCTGACAAATTTCAACAATTCTAAAATGTCACATGAATTTGATTTCTTATTTATACTTTTAAAATACAGATACTCTGGGGGCACCTGGGTGAAGCCTTGGTTAGGTTGCTTAATTAAGCATCTGCCTCAGTTGGTTAAGCGTCTGCCTTCAGCTCAGGTCATGATCTCAGGGTCCTGGGACCAAGCCTGGCATCTGGCTTACTGCTCAGTAGGGGGTCTGCGCCTCTCTCTCTCTCTCTCTCTCTCCCCCTCTGCCCCTCCCCAATGCTCATTCTCTCTCTCTCTCTCTCAAACACATAAAATCTTTTTTTTTTTTTTTTTAATGCAGATGCTCTGTACCAGGATTCCAGAGCAAATTCTTATGGCAGAACCAAAGTAAGTGAACAATGCTAGAGGGCATCATTAGGATGCTAGCTGAGAAGTTGGACTTCACAAGTAATGGCACGTGATCACTATATCCTTTTATACGGTACTCTAATAAGATACTTCAAACAGCTGACTGGTTTTAAGTATAAATCTAAAAAATTTTTAAGAGAAATAATGGAAATAGAGTGACCTACCAAAAAAAAAAAAACCAACAAAATTATTTGTATTATAAGACCCTTGCAAAGGATGGCCAATGTATATTTAGATGCTTCCATCTCAAGGCTGCTCCTCTCTCTGGTTTTGTGTCTCCAGTATCTGCATGCTATATCTTTTAACTTTATTTGGACTTCAGTTCACATGTTAACTACTCAGAGAGCTCACCTAGGACCCTCTACCAAAAGAGAACATACATACCTCTCAGGTGGTGGTTGACCTATATGTCAACAGGGTGAGGCTTTGGTGACCAGTTGTTTGATCAAACATTAGTCTAGATGCTGCTTTGAAGGTGTTTTGTAGATAGGATTAACATCTACAATCAGGTGACTTTAAGATTACCCTCCATATTGTGGGTGGGTCTCATCCAAGAAATAGAAGGCCTTAAGAGCAAAGCTGAGGTGTCCCAGAGAAGAACAAATGTCTGCTTCAAAAGCATAACACAGAAACCCTGCCTGAGTTTCTAGCTGCCCGTGTGCCCTATGAATTTTGGACTTGACTATAACCTCAACTCCTCCCTGAGTTTCAGACTTGCCTGCCTCTGTGAGCCAATTCCCTAAAATAAATCTCATATATAAATGTGTCTGTAGGCCTCTATCTCCTTTCTCCACTTCATCATTCTTCATGACAATTGTCAACACGAGCTAAGATACCTATGTATTTGGTTTTTACTAGTATCTAGAACAATGGCTGGGACTTGACAGGCATTCTGCACACGTTTATGGAATACATCAATGGTGCGCTGAATTTTACCAGTCACTGTTTCAAATGCTTTGCATGGAATAATTCATTTAGTGCTCCCAGTATCCATGTTGGTGGTTGAGGTTGATGTTGTTTTGCTCCCATTTGCAGATGCTGACACTGCAACACGGAGAAGTAAAGAGACTCCCCCAAATCCTGCAGTTGATACAAAGTGGAGCTGGCCACTGAAACCAGGCAGCTGGGCCCTGGACTCCAGGGTCTAAAACCCTGCATTCGAAAGCCTCTCATGGGACTTTTCAGCTCCAAGAAGATATCATTTGGAGGGGGGGAATCTTCTTTTAGAAGTTACAATAAAGTTAAAATACACAATACACCTATAATCTTGTGATGCTGTGTAATCTAGAGGAATGTTACAAATCACTCTGTTAGACTAGAAACGGAATTTTTAATCTAAAGAAGAAAAAGAGAAAGAAAGAGAACACTGAGAATCATCAGCTGTTCCACAGACTTCAGTAAAAATAGATTTCAAAAAATTCAAGTAGAGCAAATTGGTCCGCTGAAAAGACTTTAAAAGGAAACACAGCTGAAAGACCATGGGAGACATTTGAAAATGAAACTACTTTTATATCATCACAAATATCCTAGTGAGAAAGAAACCAAAAAGGTAGTGCAGGAAAACAGGGAGGAGGCAGAAGCACAGAGTCTAGTGGGCCCCGGAATATGAAGCATGATGGAAAAAACAGCCACAAGGAGGACTCCTTCCCTCAGGCCACACCCCCACCGGGTCTTATAGCCCAGATCCCAGTTCTTAGTCTCCAAGCCTGGCTCAAAATGCACCAAGAGTTTTTGGGACTCTGTCCCCACCTAGAGGTCCAACAGACAATAAAATGAGATCATTATAAAGTGCCGGGAGTATAGCAAAACTCAGTCATTACAGCGATAATAATCACCACTATGTAAGTCCCTGATGAGACAGCATCTGAGATTTTTGGTAAGCATCCTGCAGAGGAAGGGGCTATGCCTGGGAAACAGTAGTCACCCATATATAGTTTCCCTTTGGGGTACTGGGTCTTGACTTCAGTAAGATGTTTGACAAAAATTGCAGGGATGGCTGCGTGGGCAATATAAAAAATATATGCACTTGATCATTAGATGGTTAGTTAGCCCAATAGCTGATTAAGTGATAGACTACACTGTGGACTGTACATGACAAGCTGATGCTGAGTTCCAGTGATGCTGGAGCTGTAAACCACAGGCACAAGCCTGCTGTGGGACTGCCGATTTCTGATCCGAAAGCAGCCATCTTTCTCTACTAATAACAGCTGCTCACTCTGACTGTTTCCCCACTCCTGAGCTTCTAATTTTCTCTGAGACTGGTAGAAAGTGGAGGGGAGCCAGCCTCTGTGGGGAAGGTGAGGTTGCATGTGTGGAGCACATCTATTTCCGAACGATGTCCAGTTACAGAGATCCAGGATGTCAGGCCTGGTCTTCTTGTTGATGTAATATTTGATGTTGGCAAATTAGCCCAAGACCATCAAGTAGCACTGCCCATGAAATCTTCTGACCTTGATGGTCTACCCAGCACCACGGTATGACCAACGCCTCACCCCTAGCAGGGAGTCCACCTCAAGGCTTTCATATGGAGTCTTTTTGTATTTTGGGAGAGCCCGTGGAAGCTGCCTGGACATCCAGACCTGCCCCAGCTTATCTGCTGCATGGGAAACCTAGGAGTCTAGTTCCCACAGAAAACAGGGAGGAGATGGGACTCTGGACATGGCCAAGGTCATCTCTTAACCAGCTCTGCCACTCTACCATCTTCTACAGGACATCCCTAATGCCACTGGAGCTCGTCTGCAGGTACTGCCACTGAGACGTCATCAGATGATGTCAGACCTGAGGCCCCAAGTTCAGAAACACCACAGTCTTTAGGGCAAATATATCCAATGGCTTCTTCCTTGTGGAGAGAGAAAAATGGGAACTTCCCCCCCTGGCATACTCTCTGAACACCCTCCATAACATTCTCTATCTAAAGACCTCTCCTTTTCTTTCCTTATTTCTTTATTATTTTTGTTTTTATTTTATTGTGATAAGAAGAGTTAACATGAGATCTACCTTCTTAGATTTTTAGGTGCAGAATACAATACTGTTAACTACAGGTACAATATCATAAAACATGGTACTAGCACTTATTCATCTTGGTACTGAAATTTTATCCCCACTGATAAGCAACTCCTCATTTCCTCTCCTCTCAGACCCTCTCAGACCACATCCTGCTCTCCTTGGAGGTGAGGCTGCCTGCTTGTTCAGCAGTGCTCGGTCAAGTTGGTGGGGTCTCCTTGGAGCCCAAACATTCACAGTCAGGGGCAGTGTTTAATGTCTCAAGTTGTTGCTACAAAAAACTCTTCATAGCACTATATTACACAGCTTAATGTAAGTCAGTGTGTAATGTGGCTGCCTGTTAGTTGCCTGCTGTAAAAATACCAGAATGCTTACAAATCATCAGGGCTCTTCCCCTCCCTGACCAGCATCCCTCACTGTTTTGTGCATGCCATAAATGCCCATCCCTTGAAGAGTTCCAGAAAGCAGAGACAAGTTCTGGATTAGGAAAGCAAGGTGGAAGCAATTTGGTGATTGGATGTTGGTCAGTTTCACCTAGGGGTGTCCACCACCCTTAAAACAAGAGGGCACAACCCCAATTCTATAATAATCCTCTCCCAAATCCCTCTTACCTAGATGCCCCATGGTTCCTCTGATGTGAACTTTCCCACCTTGTAAAAAACTAAATAAACCTAACCTGGTTTGACTTAGGTGTATTCCTGTTAACTTGGGCTGAAGAGGAGAGAAAGGAGACACTGTTGATAGTGACGTACTGATTGGAGAGAGTCTTTAGTCTTCTTAATTATCAATGTGCCTGTTGATCCATCCGAGGAACTTGTTTCCCTGCAGATTTGGACTTCGTAGGATGGGAGTGGTGCCTGAGGTTCCATGCTTCTAATAAGTTCCAGTGATGTCCATCCTGCCATTCCGATGTACACACTTGGTGTAGCAAGCCTCTGGTCCACTGGCTCTCAAATACATAGGCTGTCCAGTTAAATAACCTGGAGAGCTGTTAATAAAACTCTGAAGCTTGAGTTTTACCCCCAGGGATGATTCCAATATGAAGTAATGTCTAAGAAATATAGTTTGCTATTCAATGGAGAAAGACAGATGGCACAGAAGAGTTAAATTAGCAATTTCAAGGGAAACCATAATAATGAGCCAGGTTATGCCAAGACAGAGAGAGGCGAAACAAGGAGAGAAAACATGCAGAACTGAAAAAATAGTTCGCATTCCTGGGATCACAAAAGCAAGTAAGATGAGCCAATAGGGGAACACTAACAAAGTAAGGTTACAGCCCTAGAGTAGTTCAGGGTATATTTACTCCATTCTATGTTACCCTGATTACAGGGCTCTTATCTTATGATAATGATATTATAATAAGGAATTTACATGTAAATCAAAGAAACAGTAATTAGAAACAGAATTCTAATCGTCTAGTCAGCTGTACCAGGGAGAAAGGTCAGGAAGGACAATGGAGGTTTTGAGCCACAGAAAAGAGGGAAGACATAAAGAAGATAAATTATGTATAAGAGCCCAGGAGTCTGTGTTCTTCGAGAGCTTCTGGGTTCTGCTGACCTACAGTTTCTCCCACTTCCTGAGGTCAAATCAATATATGCAATAAATTATGTAGCTGCAAGGCTCATCTTTCTGCTCTTCAGTTACCACTCCTGGAAAGCAAAAGGCATGCGCCTTCTCTCTGGTGCCCACAGAAGTCGGCTTCTTGACTTACTGCCTCAGTCCTTACACTCACCCAGAATGTTGGGCTTAACCAGAGTTGGGCTCTGAATCAAAAGTCAAGAGAACTATTAGGAAACACAATAAGGAATCCCCAGTGCCACGCACCCTGGCCTGGTTACACCTACTCATGAAAAAGAGTGCAATGGCTGGAGGGTTTCACCACCAGCAGCATCTGCAAAAGACAACTAACTGCCTTTGGGAGGAGATACCCGTGCAGGAGTCCCAGGGTGAGTCTGTCCCTCTCCAAGGAAGCTGTGTTTTGAATTGGACCCTTCCAAACACACATTCTAATTACTGTAAAGATGTAATCTCTGCTGATAAATGAGCTGACAGAAATAGATGGAGAAATCTTTTATGTCTGATATCAGATTCTGATAGATATGGATAGTAACATTCACTATCACCACTGCCATCCCTTTCCCTTTCCTGGGACCTTTGCTGGTCTTAAGTTTTGCCTTACCCTTATGCAACACAACAGGCACAAAAAAGTACAGGAAGGGCGCCTGGGTGGCTCAGTGGGTTAAGCCTCTACCTTCGGCTCAGGTCATGATCTCAGGGTCCTGGGATCAAGCCCCGCATCGGGCTCTCTGCTCAGCAAGGAGCCTGCTTCCCCCTCCCCCTCTGCCTACCTTTCTGCCTACTTGTGATCTCTCTCTGTCAAATAAATAAATAAAATCTTAAAAAAAAAAAAAAGAAGTATAGGAGACAGTTGCCTTCCAACATCAAAGGCCCTCACTAGCTCTCACACTAAAGCAGAATTCAGCTAAATGCTTTGCAAAGGACCTCAGCCATGTAAGGGAAATTAAAGGTGGCATATTTACTCGAACACTGTTCTGTTCCCCAATTCTCATTTTCTCTACTGATTATGTACATAATCCCAAGAATAACTGCCTTAGCACAAAAATCATGTTCTGATCATGGCTGCCAAGATCACAGCTTATTTGTCTTGAATGATGCTTTGGGGACTGATCAGGATGGTAAGACCAGCCTCATGGGAGGCACAGATCGTGGTCACCTGGGGGTTCAGGTTCCAGAACACCCAGATTTTTCAGCTTCTTCTGGTTGATCCCTTACATTTCATTCTTGAGTGATGGTCCCTCCATCACCTGGAAGCTCACACTAGTGCTCCACCCCTATTACGAATTAAATCCCAGAGCACATGTTTTGATTTCTAGATCAGGAAAGGGAGAAAGGTGAGGAGGTGGAGGTATGTGGGGGACAGAGAAGAATGATTTTTCCCTCTCGCAGACCACCCAACTCCAGATGCTACCTTTTGCTCCGTACACCTTTCTCCCCTGGGGTCCCTCTCCCATTCCTAGCCAGGTAAGAACCAAGCAGAGGCAGCAGCAGAGACCCTCAGCTCCCTGGGAGGAAGGCACCCAAGAGAATTGCCAGAGGCCACAATGGTGACAGATGCAGCTCATCCTCTCCGTCCTCCCAAAGGACAATCATTCAGAGCGAGCTGATTTGTTCTTCCTTCCTCTCATCAGTCTTTGCTGCTTATACTTACTGGGAACAGGAAAAGCCTTCTGAGCATAATCAGAAGTGAAAGTCTCAGCAGCATCTGCTCCTCAGCTCCCTCATTACTCCTCTCCCACCTTTCTGCCCGCAACATGCTCAACTGCCATGCCTGCTTCTCCTCCCCACTCACCTTGCCCCCCTCACCACGCCCTTCTAAAGGAGAACCACTAAAAATAGCAACCATTGTAAAACAATGTTTTCCATGTTGTACCAGATAAATATCCATCTCAGAGTGGGGAAAGCATTTCCAAGCATAGAAATAAAGAAAGAGAACATAAAGTAAAAGATTGATGGGCTCGATGACATAAAAATTTTAAATGTTTATGCAACAAAAGCTGCCAAAAGCAAGATCTGAAAAGCAGAAGCTAGGAGGAAATTGGTACACCATAAATAACAGACAATGGGGCATTATTTCTAATATATAAAATGCTCTTCCATAAAGAAATGAATATTCCAGTAGCAAGTTTGGCCAAATGTGAAAACTGATGCACAAAAGAAAAAATATATATGGACAATGGAAATATTTCTTAGAGTTCAACTTATGTACGTATTAAAGAAAGGGACTATAAACATGAGTGTCATTCTTAACCTACCATATAAGCAATTATTTTTATAATTCAGTATAATTTTCAGTATTAATGAAGTTATGGATTTTATATGCTGATAGCAGTAGTGTTACCTGCTACATTCATCTTTTTTTTTTAATTTATTTTTTCAGTGCTCCAAGATTCATTGTTTATGCACCTCACCCAATGCTCCACGCAATACATGCCCTCCATAATACCCACCACCAGGCTCACCCATACCCCCATCCCCTCCCCTCCAAAACCCTCAGTTTGTTTCTCAGAGTCCACAGTCTCTCATGGTTTGTCTCCGCCTCCAATTTCCTCCAATTCACTTTTCCTTTCCTTCTCCTAATGTCCTCCATGTTATTCCTGACATTCTTCTTAATAGGAAATACAGCAATATTCATTAAGATCTCTGAAAAATCTTTTTAATGTTTATCTTCCTAATTGTACTACTAGTGATTTACTGTGAGGAAATTATCAAAGATAAATAATTATCTATTAATAAAGATATTTTCATAGGGTTATTTACAAAGAAGAAAAATAAGAAACAACTTATAGGTGGGATGGCCTATATCTCAAGCATAAATATGATGAAATATCTAGGAAGCAATATTTGTCCTCCATTAAAATTTAGGTTTTAAAAGAATGTTTGATGACATGGATATTCACATTATAAAGGAGGACTTAAAAAGTTATAAATAGTATGGACCATAAACGTGTGTGTGTGTGTGTGTGTGTGTGCGCGTGTAGTGCTGCGGTGATCCAAGAGTGGTGTGACCATTCAAAATTAAAGTTTCTCAAAAGAGCTTTTTCTTCCGTAATTTCCCAATCTGTAATAAATATGTATTTCTTTTATAAACTTTCTCAGAAAAAATAAATAGCATTTAAAAAAATGTCTATGTGCTTTTAATTGATCAAAATATCATTCTCCATTTATGACGGAACAGATCATTTAATCGACTATCTACTGCATTCATGTCAAAATGCCCATCAAAGATGCTTCAACCCTGGAGGAAGAGATAATTCCGCCTAATGAACCCAGCAAATGCTACATCCACTGCATGTGGTCACACCAGCTGATAACTCTTGCAATAATGTTTGGAGCAATGAATGGCCTCCATAAAATGATGTAGGTTGTCCAATATCCAAATTAAGGCCTATGAATGACCATTATAAAGATCTCAAATATTTTTGGAACAGTGCTTATTTAAAATTAAGTTTTAACTGCAAAGCTTTCAATATATGACATAAAGTAAAAAAAAAAAAAAAAAAGGCAAGACTTAGCGCGCTGAATTCAATGTAACTGAATTGTGATGTATTTGTATTTCTTCCTCTTCATCTAGAATTCTTTGCCTACAATGATCAGATTTAGAGTGGTTTAGAGACTCAAATATAGTGTGGAAGTAGACTGTTGGGAGAGGGGCTGTGTACACGGAGCAGCTCTAAACACCATTGGGCCACGCTCAAACATGGCATTCTTCTATATGGTGATCAACCGAAAAACAGAAAATATAAAATAATTCCACATCTGGTGTTAGTACATTTCCACACAGAATTCCCTGTCAGATGTCATTTAAAATATAATCTCCCAACTGGCCTAATTTAATCCAGGTTTCCTCTCGTTTTTTGTTCTTTTGAGTAGTAGCAGTCCCTTTGCAGTCTGTCTTCTACAGTAAGCTGCATCTTTTCCAAAGTGCGCTGGTGCATGGCTCCCCAGAATGTGTTAATCCTGGGGAGATTTACCTTTCTCTCCTAGAGCCTTCTCTAAATCACCACCCTGCTTCTGGTGTTTATCATTTTAATGAGGAACCTTGGAGAGCATCTAGTCAAAACAGACTTTCAGTTAGCACTTTTAAAAAAGTTAATGCCAATTTACTGATCCTTCAATATTTAAGGATATTTCACTAAAAAAGGTTTCTTGAGTCATTTCTAAAACTGATGTAGGGCTCTGATTTTTGTCTTACACTGACAACAAAAGACTTGATTTAGTCTGATAACCACATCTCCAGGATTCAATTTCTCTTTCCCTGAAAGAACAGATAGTGGGGAGTGTGTGTGCGTGTGTGTGTGTGCACGCGTGCGTGTGTGTGTTTTGTGCGTCCTCTGTATGTATTGTGTGTTGTGTGTTGTGTGTGTGTTCTGCGTTCATTATATTGAACATAGCCTAGGAGGATATATACAAAACTGTTAGCAGTGATCGCTTCTGGACAATGAGATGATGGGTAATTTTGAAACAATATACTTTTCAAAAATACATGAAGTGTTTAAGAAACTAAATAAGGAAAAAAAAACCTCCAGTTTTGCATAATCTACCCTGGATCATAGGCCCTTTATATTACTGATATTCAATATATTCATAAAAAACACAAAAATATTTGTTTTTTAGAAGGTTTAAAGATCTATGAATTGGTAAAACAATAGTTTATACACAGTTTTTATTACCAAAAAGCAACACAATTTTGTAACTGGGGTTGTGAACTAGTTCCTACATATGTGGGTAAGAATTCCGAATATTGAATCGAAAAGTAAAAACCCATGTAGGTGGACTGAAATTAAAAAAGAGAAGACAAGTAATTTTACACATTGTCCAGAAAGAACAATGAAGTATATTTGCTTTTCTTTTTTTCTCTTTCATATCCCTGGTATAAATTTATAGAAAATTATTTCAAAGTAAAATCTGAAAAAGAAACATGTGGGGGCTTTGGAATATGAATAATAATTAAATAATAATTCATATTCAAGGAGCTTTGATCAGTTCTACCCCTCTTTATTGCAAGTTATAAACCAATTTAAAACGAAGACAGAATAGGCAGGAAGATAAGAAAAATATTACCAATATTGCTGATAAAGCTGATATTGGATAATGTGTCCTATGTCTAGTATAAGCAACTTCCTAATGCTGCATCCCAACAGTGGGATGGCTCACATCTGGACCACTGAAGTTTCAGAACTGAAGGTCTCCAGGCCTGAACTATAGGGACAGGGCCTCCCGGCTAAGCTAACTCATGGCTGCAAATGATGGAGAACATTCGATATCAGTAGAGAGGCCAACTCTCAAGAGGAAAGGGAGATGAAGCAGCAATATCCGCCTTGCCCTAAAACTCCCCACGCAGGTACACTTAAGGGGAGGAACAGGCGAGGGTAGGGAGATGTGAATATATACATGAAATAATACAGCAGGGATTAATAAATACGTCCTACCAGTTAGAGAACATACTTTGTTTAGTACCCTGGGACCACTGGTGATTAAAATATTCCACATCCATGAATTTCTCATCTAGCTAAATCTGAACCACTCAATAATCCACATACATGGTTGGGAAACCATTCTAAAATGTGACTCATCCTTTCCTGCTTTCTTAAATGGAGTTTGGCAAGCATGATAGGAAATTCTGTTCTAAATCCACACTCCCCCAGCATCTGCCTCCATAGTCAGACACCTGGGAACTTCAGGCCCATGGTTCTTGTGACTATACAGGAAGGTCCACCCATCATGATGGATTGGGTTGGCCAATGGAGAAACCTCCAAGTCATCTTTAACTAGAACCCAGAGAGTTATGTAGAATCAAATCTCCTAGAGGCTATTCCTTAGGGCCCAGCCCAGCCTGACCATAGTTTTCTAGCTTCTGCTCTCCTTGCAGAAGAAAAACCCAGCCCCAGATTGGGGTCTCTACCTAATAGTACTAATTAAAAGAAAGAGTAAGAGATGACAGCCCCCACCAAAAAATTTATCCCCAATAAAGTTGTCTCCTCCAGGACTCCTAGATTCATGTCATTTCACTCCTCTAGCCAGGGATCTCATATCCTTGGACCTAAGAGAAAGGGGGAGTTCTGGGGTAACTCCTCTGTTTGCTAGGTAGTAGAATTTTACATTTCCTCCTGATTTTTATTTCTAAAAATAAACATGGTGCCTCCATGTTTGCCCTTGCTGCCTACCAGGACCCTCACTTTGTGTCCATAGGAGAAAGAGGAAAAGGTACAGAATCATAGCTTTGCTGTTCTTTCAAGGCTACTGTCATAAGCATCCATCACTGCAGTGGGTTATTTGTGATTTGTAACTTACACAGTGAGGCCTTGTGATAATACTGGGGCAAATATGTAAACCCACACATCTGAATCAAATTCTTCTTCCAGAGATTACTTAATGATGTAATCCAGATCAAGTTAAGGCACTTCTTTAAGCCTTTCTTTCCTCTTTTCTAAAATAGCAATAAAAATATCTCCATCCTAGCAACATCCTACTGATTAAATGATGTGGCTTCGAGCATACAATAGAGCACTTAGCACTGTACCTTCCTCCCCTCCCTGTTGCTTTTCATGGTTATTAAGATAAACAGACCGTCTGCCTCTACATTTAACATCCTCAGTGATCCTAAGTTTTCTACTCATGCCTCCTCCCCTGCCGCACAGTGTCCTGCTACGTGTGTGCCCTGCAGCTCCCAGCCAGGGGTTCCACTCCACACAGGAGCCGTGGACTGAGGGCTAAGGATGCGTCAGCCCTCCTCTCCTGGAGTGGTGCACATAGGCTTTGCAGCAGCCTCTTGCTGTGTAGTGGATGACTGTCCTACCTGGGCTGTCCATGCCCTTCAATCACCTTACCCATGTTTCATTAACTCCCCCACTGGGCTAGCTACTACGATAGCATCTCGCCTACCAGCCAACCTTCTACATTCTGTTTTGTGATGCTAAATGGGGACTCTCTGAACCCAGGTCTGCTTTGCTTATGGCTCCCTTGTGGGTGCTGCCCAAGGCTCAAAACGCAGACGGCCAGGCTTGAAGAGTGAGGACATTTTCATTCCCTCTGACTCCTGCTCCAACCCTCCTCTCTCGAGCAGTGCTTCTTCACCATGGCAGCAGCACTTTGCTCTGGTAGTGCTCATTTGGTTCCAGTTCGCAGTTTTTCCAATATTTACATAACTGGCCCCACTGCTTCCCCTTAGAGCCATCACAAGCACCCACCATCAAGCACTCTCTCCACGGGTCTGGGTCCCCGCCCATTGGGACCCTTCCTCCAAGGAGCTTGGTCATCTATGCATGAATGGCTCCAACTTCTTCCTTTTCTCCCAAATCCTAGGGGTGGCCCCCATCTTCTGCAGTTGCTACACTAGGATATATTCACAGGTTTTTTTTTTCTTTGCCATTTCAGTTTCCTAGTCAACAATTCTTTATCTCTGGTTAGCAGCTCTTTGTACTGAAATATCTCTGTTAAAATTACCAGTGTGGGGGCGCCTGGGTGGCTCAGTCGTTAAGTGTCTGCCTTAGGCTCAGGTCATGTCCCAGGATCCTAGGATCGAGCTCTGCATCAGGATCCCTGCTCAGCGGGAAGCCTACTTCTCCCTTTCCCACGTCCCCTGCTTGTGTTCCTTCTCTCACTGTGTATCTCTCTGTTAAATAAATAAAGAAAATCTTTAAAAAATAAAATAAAGTAAAATAACCAGTGTGATTGCTCAATCCTAACAGGACCCTGACTGATAAACTCCCCATTGCAAGTCCCGCCACTCCAAGGTAGGGATGCAGACCCACTTGCCCAGTGGCCACGACAGCCGGAGCACAGGCCTGTGCCAGAATGCTCAACTCGCCCTAGTTTGTATGGGACAACCCGGTTTTTGTACCACATGCCCCACATCCCAGAAACTCACCCAATCCCAGGTAAAACCAACAGTTGGTCACCCTACCCGTGGCCCATGTGTCACTAATCAGATGTACCTTTCAATATTCAGGAGAGAGAAATCCAGGGATTTCCCTTGTATGAATTAGAAATAAGATATACAGAAAAGTCTGGCACTCTATTTTTTAATAACTTTATAAATATACAAAATACAAAAAGATACAAAAAGCTGCATCTTTAATGTGTACAATTTATGGCACACTTTAGCACTTCACAAATAAAGATATTACTCTTGAAATACTATAAGTATATTAAATCTATAATGTAGGCTCCTGAGAATAAGACCCATATTCTATACGTGCTCTGTATCCCCAACATAACTATATTAGTTCGCTGAAGCTGCCGTAACAAAATCCCACAGACTGGCTGGCTGAAATTTTTTTTTTTATTTTATTTTCTCACAGTTCTAGAGGCTAGAAGTTCAAGATCAAGGTACCTACAAAATTGGTTTCTAGTGAGGTCTCTCTTCCTGGCTTGCAGAGAGCAATTTCTCACTATATCCTCACCTGACTTTTCCTCTGTGCCCAAGTGGACAGAAATCTCTGGTGTCTCTTCCTCTTCTTATAAGGACACTAATCTTATCAGACTAAGCGCCCCCCCAAGACCTCACTTAACCTTCATTACATTTTTAAAAGGTTCCATCTCTAAATATAGTCACATTGGAGGACAGGACTTCAATATATAAATTTTGGGAAGACACAATTTAGTCCATAATGTTGATCTTCAGCAAACTGGGGAAGAGTGGGAGTATCACCTAAAACATACGGGATTCTATCTTTACATTAATAGATATGAAATGACGAGGAAAAATTGTTATTTTTTAAAGTTTTTTTTTTATTAATTTAAGCACAGAATACCATACACCTTCTTCCTAATTTCATATCAAATAATTATCTTCCTTCAGAGATCAGTTTGGGATCCATGTGACTAACATGTGAGTTGATACCACTTGTCTGGAGGAGTGACACAGTTTTCCAAGGATTGAATATGAAGTGTTTTTTATATCCTTTTAGCAGAAGTAAAACTTAATGGTTTCATGTCATTTGCAATCCTTATATCATGCATTCAGAGTGAATAGCATGGGCAGGCCTAATCTGTCTGTAAACACCTGTCTTAGCAGTTACTGAAATTACCGCAAAGTAACACTGTCTATTGTGCAAAATGCATTATTAGGATTATAGCCCTACTTCCGGGGCCATTATGTAGTATTTGTCAATGTGAGGTGTCTCATTAATTAATTCTTTCTGAGCTTTCAAATGGGTACCAAGGGATACCATCAACAGCAGGAAGGAAAACAACTTATCCCATGTAAAATGGGGATAATTCCCACCCCTGCCAGTTTCATGAAGCTTAAATGAAAATGAAAATGTGGACATGCTGCAAGCATTGGTACATTTAAATTGAAGGTAAATCTTAGGGTGTGTATTTTGTAAGAGAAGTATGTGACAAAATTGCATTTCTGGCAAGCAGGGGAAAGACTGATGGCCTAATTTTGTCAACATGTTTTTCTTAAAAGTTTAGGGTTTTTTTCCCCATTGTTGCAAAGTTGCCCTGATAATCCAAGACACTAAAGCTCCCCAGGACTAAATGATTCATTAAGATGAGAACACACTGGAATTACAGTCCAGGGCGTGACCGAGGAGGAGATATGACTTGCCTCTGAAGAATGTGACTGCCCAGTGTGTTATCAGAGGGAAGTCCTGACCACTCTAAATGTCAACGATTTCATAGCTATTGTCTTTGCAGGGAAAACTTCAACCCAATGATCAAAATTACAAAATTATGAGTCAGTTAAATGATTTACTCAGCTTAAAATCAGTGACAATGTAGATACTAAATATTCAGTCCGGTAAGAGGAAGGCGGTGCTAAATATTCCATTCGGCCTCTCAGTGGTTCAGCTTCTCTCTGGCCTTTCTCAGCCCTGGAGCCCACCGCCACAGAGGTCCATGCCTTACATGAGGTGGTTAACTCCTCTTCATCATTAAAGTCTCCACTGAGATATTACCTTCTCTGGAAAGATGGTCTGGCAACCACAAGCTAGGAGAGAAATGGCCGTCCAAAGCCTTCTGTTCCATTCCAGCCGCAGGTCTTCCCACACTATCTGACTACTGACTTCTCTCAATCACCCCAGTGGACTCGAAGCTTTATAGAAGGTAGCCCAGTCATTCATTCCTTATTTAGACAGCCAACAGATATTTACTGGGCATGGGTTATATGCCTCAAGCTGTGCTAGGAACAAGGACACCTCAGTGAACAAAATGGCAAAGTCTCTGACCTCGTGAAGCTCGTGCTCAAGTAGGGAAGGCAAATGATAAATAAACACACAAGCAATACTACTTTCAAGCAATCCATGAAGTGAGGTGAGAGATAATGATGAGGGTATGATTTCATTCAAGGTGAGTGGTCAGAGAAGACCTCACTGAGGGAGCAAAAGACAGATGAGTGCAATCACCCACGGACAGAGAACCAAGTGCAACAGTGCTAAGGCAGGAGCAGGCTCCAAGAGCCGAAAGCATAGGAAGAAGGCCAGGATGATGTGAGAGCAAGAAGCAAGGAGAAGAACCATACACAGGAGGCAGAGAGGAAGTCCAAAACCAGACTATGTAAGGCCCTGGGGACCATGATAAAGGTACTGGGCTTTCTTCCAGGGATAAGAAGCAGCCCGTGCAGGCTTTCTACTGGCTGGGGATTAGGCTAAAGGTGGGGAAAGGAGACCCCTCATGAAGCTATTTCAGGAGTCAAAGAAAGAAGGGATTATGGCCTGGAACAAGGAGTAGGAACAGGGGCTGTAACAGCACTCCAACTGGTCTTACCGGTTAACTGGCTTCAAGTTAACACACTCCTTACTTGCTAACCCAAGTCCCTGGATCTGGAGCAGACAGATGACTGGCCTTGAGGTCAGGAGGACCAGAACTTTCCCAGGCTGCAGAGGCCCGCAAGTCTGTGTGAAGCCACCTCAGCTTTCTGATTAACCTAGCAATATTTTGGCAAAACAAAGCCATACAAATAATTTTATTAACCTCCTTTTGTGCATCTGTAGACCTTGTCCTACTTTACAGAAAGAACACAGTCCTCCTACATATCATGACACAGGAGCCTGACCCCTTCACACAACCATTAAACTTGGAGGTAACCTTTGTAGCTGGCATCTTGTAGTCTGGACATAATCAGGAAACATTACAGACCACTCACTGCACTCCCTTTTTGATCAGCTATCCTGAACCCCTTTTAAAAAGACCTCGGGCCAGGGAGAAACCTCAAAGTTGGCTTTTGGACAAGACCCAGCTTCTCCCCAGGCAGCCAGCCTCCTGAATAAAAACTCATATTGCTTTCCACTCAAAACTCATCTCTTGACTATTAGTCTTTTGAGCAAAGCGAAGCCAAACAGGTTCAGGAACAGACCCATAAGAAGCAGATTTGGGATACTTTTTTTTAAAGATTTTATTTATTTATTTATTTGACAGACAGAGATCACAAGTAGGCAGAGAGGCAGGCAGAGAGAGAGGGGGAAGCAGGCTCCCCGCCGAGCAGAGAGCCCAATGCAGGGCTCGATCCCAGGACCCTGAGATCATGACCTGAGCCGAAGGCAGAGGCTTAACCCACTGAGCCACCCAGGTGCCCAGATTTGGGACACATTTTAAAGGTAGGCCAATGGCATTGCTGATAAATTGATAAAGACGTGTGAGAAAAAGTAGGAATCAAAGATGACTCCAAGTTTTGTAGTCTGAGCAACTGTATGGACAAAAATGCCATTTACTGAGATGAGGAACGGTGGAGAGGATCAGGTTTAGACAGAGAATCAGAATTCTATCTTAAGAACATTAGGCTTGAAAGCCCTACTATTATCCAAGATATCAAGTGGGCAACTCAATATACATGACTGGATTTAGGGGAATGCATTTATGAATCATGATAATTTAGACGGCATTGAATCCACTGGCTTGAGATTACCTAGACCAAGGTCTGCAAACCTGCAGCTTGTGGTCAAATCAGGACACTTCCCTATTCTGGCAAAAACACTTTATTGAAACACAGCCATGTGTTCCGCTCCTTCACGCACTGTCCATGGACACACTTTGGTGCCACACTGGTAGAGCTGAGAAGTTGTAACAAATACTGTATGGCCTACAAAATCCTAAAATAATTACTGTCTGGACATTTTTTTTAAAAAGGCCAACTCTTGACCTAGAGATGAAGAGAGGAGGCCCAAAGACTGGGCTGTGGGACTGTCCAACATCCAAGTCAGGGAGAGGACACAGGAAAAGGTCAGAAGGAGCCATGGTAACAAAACGGGAAAGCAGCTGCTCTTTTTCACACTGTGTCCATCACATCTAGAACAGAGTGTGCATGAATACTGATGGATGTCAGACTAATGAATAAATAATGGTGTTAATAAAAAAAAAAAAGATTGAAAACACTTTGCATTCCAGTCCACCAACACTTTAACACAGTTCTATGACAAAAGATTCTGAAGTCACCATGAGATTTTTAGGGGAAAACATATGAATAAACTCATTTATGGATAAGATGAAAACAGCAATCTCCAGTCAACTTTTGATCTAGACTTCCCTCTTGATCCTAATAATGGGTTCTGTGTATTTTTATTGTAGGATCCAAAACAGAGTGGAGACTGACCAAAATGAAAAGGCTCAGACTAACATGGTTCTCCATGTTCTATCATTGGAGAACATGGACATTTCAAAGGCTATGTGTTTTGCTTCCCAACATCAGGCTTATCACCAAGTAGTCTACACAGCAGGTGACCTCTCTCCCTGCCTGCAAGTCAGAGCCTTCCTCAAAAGTGAGGCTAAATAAGGGGAAAGGTGAATGGGAAAGGGGGATCCCAATTAGGGAGCCCTTCACATTTTTATGGCCTACTTCTATATCCTACCTAGAAATACCAAATTTTCTATACAATGTAAGGAAATATATTCAGTGTCAGTTGTAATAATCATCAGCCTGCACTGAGCACCCTTCTTGTTCAACCGTCTCAGAAAAGCCTCACTATTGTCTTTGTAAGAAGAGTTATCTTCCTTTTATAAAGAAGGTAACATGGACAAGCATGGTAAACTTACACACTACAAAACAACTTGTAATGTCAAGAGCCGTATTTTCCCTGAAGTTTTGTGGGTTGTTGGTTTTTTGTTTTTTTGTTGTTTTTTTTTTTTAATATCACCTCATGCTTCCACAAGACACACCACTGAACTATACATGGATTAAAAAGAACATAAACAACATTTCTCAGGACTGAATTAAACTGTTCAGGCGTCCATGCAAAGTACAGATCCCTGTGCTAAAAGGTAAATGGAGGCACAATAAAAATATTTTTTTCAAAACTTTCTTTGAGCATACATGGGTTCCAACCGGGCAGCATAAAACCAAAAGTGGTTAAGAATACTCCATAGACAGGAGCTGAGGGGGTAAAGATGCAGAAACAAAGCAAGGAAATTATTTAATTGGCTATAGCTTAGAAGGGTGCCTTAGTGGAAAAAGTCTAGTTGGCTGTCTGTGGCAGCTGTTCTCACATTTCATTTTCTCAGATTCAAGTGCACTGACTGTGGCTGAGGTTTTGGTTTGCTTATAGAGGCTACCAGGGCATTAAAGCCACTGCAATCTAACGGCCTCTTTGTTTCCTTACTTGAACACTTTCATGGGTGGAGAAAAAGCCACCCCAAGTCACAAGATCCAAAGCCAATAAAGGTGACGGTAATTAACGAAGGCACTTTCTGAGACCCAGACAAGCTGTCAGTCATCTGATTGGGGAAGATCAAATAACAGTTCCTAATCTAAAAACTGTGCATGGTTACATTGATAAGCTTTTCTTTCTTCTGAAATCCATGCCAAGTAAATACTATCAACCAAGAAATTTCAGGGTGCATTTCCTTAATCGTTTCTAATTATTCTGTTTACTAAGCGAAAACCAAAATTCTTATCCAGAACAAGCCCTTTTTACAAGCACTTTCTACAAAACATCTTGTACTCTGCAGCATTTTCATGTAGAGTAGCAGGTGTCTCACCTGATTGTCTCTGGCAAAACTTTTAATCTTTAATCTACAGGTTTAAATACTGGCATGCTGTTTTTTAATCATCATTTAACTTTTGTACTTACTGTTTCATTTATCCTGCAGTTCAGAGTGGAGCCATGAGATCCTGCAAGTAATATTCTCTAATGCGTATTCATTTAAAAAAAAGGGGGGGGGGGACTTGTGTTCAAGTTTCCAAACTCTTCCAAAGTACCTACTTGCTCCCAGCCTCGAGAAACACCATTTTTTGTACATCCGTCTTTTAACACAATTTTCTTCACTACCCATTTATTCATCAGTTCCCAGTCAACAGTGTTAAAAGAAATGAACTGTGGACTCTCTTTCTTTTCTTTTAGAAGACACTGGTTAAATTTATTATAATTCTAAGGGAACTATGATGTGCTTTGTGTAGGGACAGTGAGTTTGGCAGATAAGAAATGTGTATTTCTTACACAGATGTTTATGTCCCTCCAAAATTCATATGTTGAAAACTCATCCCCAATGTAATGGTATTAGGAGGTGGGGCATTTGGGGGATGATTAGGTCATAAAGGTAGAGCTTTCATGAATGGGATTAGTGCCCCTATAAAAAAGGTCTCAGAGAGCTCCCTCACCTCTCTAGCCACGTGAGGACACAAGAGGGAGAAAAACTATCCGTAAGCCAAGAAGCAGATTATTACCAGATATCAAATCTGCCAAAGTCTTGATCATAGATTTCACAGGACTTCAGAACTATGAGAAACAAATGTTTGTTGTTTATAAGCCACCCAGTCTATGGTGCTTTTGTTATAGTAGCCCACACCGAAAAGACAGAAATAATTTTACATAAGTAGATATATATAAATACATCTTAAATATGTATTTATATATAGAAATCTATAGATCTATAGATCTGTAGATATCTATAGATCTATAGATATCTATATATAAATACATATCTATATTTATACATATATACATATATATAAATACATATCTATATATCTACATACTATATCTATCTTAAATATGTATTTATATATATCTATAGGCTACAAGTTTTGAGATTGTAATAGAAATGCTCAACTACTCCCATGAACTTGGTTAAAAAAACAAACAAAACAAAACAAAACCTGTTTTTACTTTCCTGGAAACTCATCCTCTTTGTAGCACTTAGCTGAGGGAGAAAGAGGCACCTAGCTTTCCTTCTCCCCTGTGGCAGGCAGAATAATGTACCCCCTCAAAGACAGTCACATCTGAATCTCTGGAATCCGCAGTAGCAGGTGGGACTGACCTTAGAAACCTGAGATGGGGAGATTGTCCTGGATTATCTCAGCGGACCCGTCATCATAGGGTCCTCATCTGGGGAGGTGGGAGGGTGAGAGATGAGGAGATGTGGTGAGGATAAAGGCAGTGCAGCAAGAGAAGCAGAAAGACAGTGGGAGATGCTGTCTTTCCAGCTTGGGGGATGGACAAGAAGGCAAGGAATATTGGCAGCCTGTAGAATCTAGAAAAGGCAAAGATGGGGTTCCCCTCCCGACCTTCCAGAGGAACACAGCTCTGCCAACTCCTTTTAGAGTTCTGGTCTCCGGAGATGTACAATAAATTCTTATTGTTCTGAGCCAATAAGCTTGTAGTACTTGTTATAGCAGCCATAGAAAACTAAATACATCTGCCAAATCCATTCTGACAACGAATAAGGGACAAGTATCACAGTCAGACTACCTTGACAATAAAGACTCATGTGCATCAAAGAGAACAAACCTCCACTGATGTCCACTGCTGTAAGCTGGTATCTCGTGACCTCTGGGTTCTTGTGTCATAGGGCTATTTCATCTTTCTGTGGTTCTGCAAGTCCTGGGCTATATCTCAGAAGGCAGAGCACATGGGTTTGCCTGACAGGAGAAATCACTGCCAACGTCAATCATATGAGCAGAGGCAGGTCTTCAACTCTGTGAGGGCAGGCAGAGGAACCCAGCACCTCACCCTTGATCTGGACTCTGAAGTGACTAACCAGAGTGATGGGAATCAAAGTGAGATTTCTCCTAGAGAATCATGCCAGAGGCCAGAAAAGGACTGACCTTGGAAGTTTGTGATTTCTCCCAGGACCACATGCTGACAAACCTGGTTTATAACCCTCAGGGCGAATCATATTTTATAACTGCATTTACCTTTATCTCTTAGCTATGAGTAAATTAAAAAGAAAAAAGAGACATTTTCTCATGTAATCTATAGGATATTTATGCAAGAGCTATAGAAGATGTTTATGAGTGGTCTCCATCCCACATTAATGATGAATTTTAAGAACTTTTAAAGAAAAGGCCAGCCTGATTGCAGAAAGAGCAATTCAAGAGTAAAGGCAATTTCAGAGATCAGTCAGGTCACAGGACTGGGTGCTCACTCCCACCAGCTCATTTTCTTTCTGCTGACAACCTTGGCGATGTCCACTTCGTTTTTATTGAGAAGAGCAGCATTTTATGGAGCACAATGAGTGCCATGGGAGAGCAAGAAGCACTATGAGCACGCACTGACAAATTGTTGAAGGGAATCAGGGAGACAGATGTGAGGTGGGTCTTCAAGGGCATATGGATTTGGGTGGGTGAAGAAGAGGAAGGAGTGTGTTCTGGGCAAAGCAGCATGTGGGCTGATCCCAGCAGGGACTCGGGCGGGCACTGGTAGGACTGTAAACTGTTACTAATAGGACCATAGTATTGAGCCATTCTCCCTAAAGTCAGTAAAATGATGGGATGGCGTTCACGTGCAAGGAAAGCAGGCAGAGGCTCTGAGAGAACACAGCATGGGTGGAAATACAGACCAATCTCACAGGAAAAGGCTGGTGCTGCAGTTCAGTTAGGAAGAGTAAAGACTGCTGGGCAAGCACGGCTGAAGTAGAAATAGAGTGGAAGAAGGGATGAGCCTGAAACATATATGGAAGAAAATATGTCAAAACTTAAACTGGCTCTAAGAAAAAGTAGAAATAAAAGGTGATGCTTTGGGTCAACTAGGAAGAATTTCATAAGGTAGGTACATTAGATTTCTAGCACTGCCATGAAAATGTATGGGTCTGGGTGGCTTAAAGAACATAAATTTATAATCTCCTAATTCTGTAGGCTAAAAGGCCAAGATCAAAGTGTTGGAAGGATAGAGGTCTCTCTCTCTATGGCTGGCCATCTTCTCCTGGTGTCTTCATGTGGTCTTCCCTTTGTATGTCGTCATCTCCTCTTCTTCTTAACACCAGTCTTCCTGGATAGGGCTTACACCAAAGACCTTATTTTAACTTAACGTCCTCTTTAAAGATCCTTCCTCCAAACAGCTGCATTCTCAGGTATTGGGGGTTAACACTTCAATATATAAATGTGGAGAGAATGCAACTCAGTCCATAATAGTAAGGTAGATCAGGGAGACGGAGGGAGAAAATGGTAAGTTCAGCTTTGAACATGTCGAGTTAAGAGGAATTCAAGATAGTCCTACAACGTTCTGCTATGAAGGTTTCTAAGCAGCAAGCTTCTCTTCAATCCCCAGGTAATGATTCATTTGTTTTAGGAACTGTCAGTGCAATTAAGTGCTGGGAACTCTAGAAGCCAATTTCCTACAGATACTGGAGTGCAGAGAGGTTCCTAATTCCTGTTAGGACTCTATGCTTTATTGCATATCAGAATGCCTCACAGTGCGTTCCACAGATCATTAGGCCCACAAAATGCTCTGCAAAAACAAGCTTTCTGAGGCCAAATAATTTGGGGCCCTGCATGCTGTGGTATCCTTCCTGGAGAACCACAATTCACATTAATAAAGGCCTTCAAGTCTTTCAGCTAAAAAACAGCAGAATTCATTTCGCTTAATTTGCATTCCCAGCATGATCTGACCATGATTTGACCATTTTTTCCCCATATACCTTTTATTAATGTACTGCAGAAGAGATTTCGGTGAAAAGCTCTTCTTAGATCTATTTCAAAACCATACTCTTATCTCAATCTCATAAATCAACCTCAAGATTAGGGTCTTGAGTGTGACATGAGCTCAGCATGAGAAAGCCCTCTAACACCTGACAGTAATGTCATGTGCCATCAGGGAGCATTCATGGCAGGCAGAATAAGACAATGGTGCCAACTGTGCTCTAGAAGTCTATGGCAGGCAGACCAATGATGGCGTCCTCAATACGGTCGCATACCATCTCTGGAACCTGTGATATGATATAAGGCAAGAGGAAATTATGTTTGCAAATGGTTAACTTTGCTGATTATCTTACTTTAAGAAAAAGAGAGTATCCTGAACTATTCTAAGTGGGTCCAATATAACCATAATTCCCTCTAAATGGGTAAGAGAGCAGTAAACATCTCAGAACCAGAGAGAGATGACAGCATGAGAATTTAATGGCCATTGCTGGCTTTGAAGGTGGAAGCGGACCACACGCCACAAAATGCAAGTGATCTCCAAGAGCTGGAAAAGGCAAGAAAAGTGATTTTTCCCCTTGGGTCTACATGAGGAACACAGCCTTGGCCACATCTTGCTATTAGCCCAGCGAGATCCACTTTAGACTTCTGACTTCCAGAACTGTAGGAGAACAAATTAATATCAGTAAATTTTTGGTAATTTGTTATGGGAGCAATAGAAAACTAATACAGAACCTCACCAGAATAATTTAGATAGATCTTACAAATTGCTGGTTTCCAAGGGTAAGTCATAAACTTGCTAGAGAAGTTAAAAAATAGCTAAATATAAGTGTTTAGTATTCATTTTGCATGCCAGTGATGTTTTAAATATTTATAATCCAGTTTTGATTATACAAGAGCAACAGCAAGGCCACCCTAATTATCAGATACACTTTGCAGATCAGAGCATAGTATTTCTACCAATTGGGGATGGTTTATTTGTTGATTGGAGGTCATATTCCAGAGCAAATCTGTGCTTAGCATTAGTATTATACATCGACTGTGTGCTTCATTTGATCCAGTCAAATCAGGACTCCATCACTCCTGCATTCGTCACTCCCCATGCTAGGCCCAACAGCAACAATTCAACAAATACAGATTGTGTTGTACCTACCACTTCCCAGGCATGGTTGTAAGTGCCATGATGGAGACAAACAAGGTAGGCAGCTTACACTCCAGTCAATGAAGGAAGCAGACAAGTAACTAAATAACACTTACCTCTCTAGCAAAGGGTGATGTATTAATTCCTGAGGCTGCCATAACAAAGCAACAAGACTGGGATGCCTGGGTGGCTCAGTGGATTAAGCCTCTGCCTTCAGCTCGGGTCCTGATCTCAGGGTCTTGGGATCAAGTCCTGCATGGGGCTCTCTGCTTGACAGGGAGCCTACTTCCACCTCTCCGTCTCTCTGCCTGCCTCTCTGCCTGCTTGTGATCTCTGTCTGTCAAATAAATAAATAAAATCTATTAAAAAAAAAAAAACAAAGCAACAAGACTAGGTGGCTTTAACACCAGATATTTATTGTCTCACAGTTCTGGAGACTAGAAGTCAGAAATCAAGGTATTGACAGTGTTGGTTCCTTCTGAGGGCTGTGAAAGAAATCTATTCCATGTATCTCCCTTAGCTTCTGGTAGCCTCAGCTTTCCCCTGGCTTATAGGTGGTATGCTCCCTGTGTCTTCACATCATATTCCCTCCACATATATCTGTCTCTATATCCAAATTTGTCCTTTAAAAAAAAGGATACCAGTCATATTGGATTATAGCCCATCCTACCAATCTTTACTTGATCATCCACAAAGACCCTATTTCCAAATAAAGTCACCAGAAATACTGGGGGTTAGGACTTCAACATCTTTGTGCATTGGAGGGAGACACAATTCAACCCACAACACCATTGGGGTTAATGTAGAGCATGAAATCAGCCATAATACCTGGCTTGCTAAAATGTAACATGGAGGCTGCTGAAGTCGATGGCGGGTTTTGGCGAAGGGTGCAACCTTTAGAATGCTTAGGCCTGTGTGATCACTCTGCCATTGGAATGCTGTCAGGAGTTGCCTTCCTGGAGCTTTCTTACCTCAAACAGCCACTCTGTGATCTAAGAGGTATAAGCATTGTCCCTTAGGCTATGTTTAATAGAACATGTAGAACATGCAGAGTAGCAAATCCTATCTTTCCCATAAACAGATTCTCCTAGTTTCAGTAAGACCCCTTGTCACACATCACATGCTTGAGGAACAGTGATAAAGACTGGTGATTATCCTGAAGGACCAATAAAAGCATGAGCAAAGAAGAGCAAAGGGTCTTCCTCTCTGATCACTGACCCCCTTGCCTTCTCCTCTCTTTCATAGCAAAGTTTGGAGTAATCCTTCATTCCTCAGTACAGGGATTGCTGGCCATTCCCAGCACAACACATAGGCAGGAAGGCCCTAAAACCAACTAACTGGAAGCAAGGAGGTATCAGTTTAATCCTTGGGGATTTCTCCAACCAGAGCCCCCTGCCCCCACCAATGTTATACTGGAAGACCTATGGTGAACAGCACCAGGTCCAGCTGTTCTACCAAGATGAATCATTCAGTTACTCATTCACACTCTCCCTGGCATTGGGTTCTATCAAGTTTTCAGAATCTCTTCTTCAAATTACTGAGTGATGTTCACTTGCCCTCCCATTTCACCATTACCTTGGATCTGCATGATAACATTTAACCTGGTCACCTTTCACTGGAGGCAAGTCTTACACATTTTAATCACTCAGATCACCGTTAAGTTAGGTGTAGCTTAAATTATGGTCGGCTCAAGATATTTCTTCTTTGAGCATTTACAAATATTGCTTAGTCATGTCTGAAAGTGAGAGGACAATGTAACAACAAGGCACGTATTTGTATTGCTTTCGAAGTAGCTTCCCTATAGATGTACTGCATTTAGTCTTTGAAATAACTTTATGAGATGTAAATTAATATCCTCATTTAATGAAGATAAACAGCTCCAAAAAGCTTACGACCCATGCACGAAGTCACAATGTTCCTCAATGGTAGGTATGGGATTCAAACACGAGTTACTAAAACATGACCTAAGATCATCTGTGACCTGAAATTATCTGACATTCGAAAAGATGGTCACAATAAAAGGTGAGAAAATACAAGAATATGATTCAACTACTCATTAGATAAATATTTCACCAAAATTATTCTTTCCTGGTATATCCCACTCCCTTTAAGTGAACTGAGAAATTGCCTCTTCGGGATCTGACTGAAGAGCTGATAAATCTTTCTTCCCTATGAGAGACATGTCAGGATCAATATTTTCCTACATTGAAACAACCTATGTTTTATCACAAAAGTTCTAGCTTTTAACTCAATTCCATTTATTTCACTTTCATACTCCTCTTATTCAAATTTTTAAAAAATACATATCAAACAAAGTTTTCAAAAGGCAGATTATGAGTCCCACATGGGGGCTGCTCTAAATGGGCTTGAGAGAGAGGTTGATACTGTTGGAGTCGGTCAAAGGCTATCCCATCAGTAGGTGGATATTAATTGAGAAAGAATATTGTCTGTGGAAGAAAAGGCTCACTTTTCATTACAGCTCTACCCTGTTTTCTCCAAGACCTCTGTTGGAACTTGCTAGGTGGCAGGGCAGTGTACGGGCTTCAGGCAAAAGGAAGTGAACACTTAGCCTGTATAGGTCAAAGACTTCACCCCCTCATAATGAAATCTCAGAGACCAGCTCTTAATTCCAATACAGGAAACTCTGAAAAGGTTAATAGCAGGGAAAATCCATGGCCAGCAGTCAAGTTCACACCTGGAGAGTGCATACACTTACGTTAACTGAGAAGAAAGCTCTGTCTGTCAAGCTACAGTATGGAAGCCAGGAATCAACTCTCTGGCATCATTCACACTCCTTCATTCCCTTGATTCACACCCAAGCTGAATATATTCTTTGGCTGAGTTAGCCTCTCAGCTCTCATTTGGAAAAGATTACATGATTTCTGCACTGAGAACTGCATTGGTTTCCTCCACTGTTTCATGTCCTGCCATTTCATGCTAATAAAACAGACAAGAATTTCGGGCAAAGGGCTTATTGGAAAGGTTTACAAAGAGAAAACCCGTTTGTTATGAAAATAAAACTTCACTGGAAAAAATTCAAAAATGGCTTCTAGTTTTCCCTTAAAATGGTACTAGGAGGCGACAGGAAATGCAATCTTGTCAACTATTTAGGAAGGAAAGTTGTTGACGAGCTAAGAGCCATGACTTGCAAAGCTCTCCCTATATGGTTCGCAAATTACCATGATATTTAGAACTTGTTCTAAAAAAAGAAAGGGGGGGAGGAATAATGACATCCAATTAAACCAGGGCCTTTAGAGACCTAAGCAGTTAGGTACCAGTTCTTAAGTGAATTTGTTTGGTAGCCCTAAGCAGCAACAACATGTTTGTCTTAGATCTCTGTAGCTCTTTATAGATTACAAAGGATCCATATGTCTTCTGATTTACCCTTCCCCATCCAACTGAAAGGAAGAGGACCTGGGGTATTGCTCTCCCTGTTTTACAGATTAGGAAATTGAAGCTCAATTCACTTCTCCTTTAGTTAGTAACTGGCACACCTGAGATTCTGATTTTTGTCCAGGCTACACTACAACTCACTGATTAATATTATTATCTTAGCAAAAGTACAATCTCCCACTTCCTACATTATCTGCTTCCGTTACCATTTAAATACTGATGATGATTTCTGAAATAAATAAATAAATAAATAAATAAATACTGATGGTGCCCAAGTCCATACCTGTGAGCAAACCCACAGACTAGACTTCTTCCTGGATATATAAAACCAGATATCCCAGAGGCACCTCAAATTCAATAGGCTCAAAACTAAATGCACCACCAAGCAGCCTCCTTCTCATGGCATCACCCCTCACTCAACTGGCAAAGACAGATGCTGCAAACTATTTGAAGAAATGCCCCAGCACTAGCCAAATGTAATCCATCCCTCTCTCTATCGTCTCTCCATAGTCTCAGCATTTACAGGGTGTAGCATTTATGCCATTCTCTATCTCTTCATATCCCAGTGTGTGTTTACACATGTGTCCTCCTGGATATTTAAAAGTCTTTGAGAGCAAGGACTATGTGCCTGTCGCTTGGCAAGCCTGACATATATATTTGCTGAAGCTGATCTGAAAATTAACATAACTTTTAGATTAGAAAGTCATTTTGTTTTTTTTTTTTAAGATTTTATTTATTTATTTGACAGACGGAGATAACAAGTAGGCAGAGAGGCAGGCAGAGATAGAGGAGGAAGCAGGCTCCTCAATGAGCAGAGAGCCCGACGCAGGGCTCAATCCCAAGACGCTGGGACCATGACCCGAGCTGAAGGCAGAGGCCTTAACCCACTAAGCCACCCAGGTGCCCCTAGAAAGTCGTTTTTTTAATAAAGTTTTTATTTCAGAATAGTTTTAGAGAAAAAGTACAAGGATAATAAGAGTCCTTGTATGCCTCACAGTTTCCTCTATTAGCATCTTCCATTAGTATGGTATATTTGTCACAATTAAGGAACCAACACTGATCACTATTAATTAAATTCCATACTTTATTCTGACTTCCTTAGTTTTCACCTAATGTCCTTTTCCTCTTCCAGGACCCTACCCAAGATTCCACATTACGTGTATGTATCATGTCTCCTTAGGGTCCTTTTGGTCGTGAGACTCAGGGTCTACTCGTTTTTGATGACCTTGACAGTTTGAGGGAGTACTGGTCAAACATTATGTAGAATGTGCCTCAATCTGTGTTTGTCTGATGGTTTTCTCATGACTAGACTGTGTTTTATGGGTTTTGGGAAGAAGACCAAAGAGGCAAAGTGCCACTCTCATCACATGATATCAAGGGTACATACTATCAACATGACTTGTCTTTGTTGATGTTGACTTTGATCACCTTGCTGAGGTAGTGACTGTCAAATTTTTTCCACCATAAAGTTATTCTTCCCTCCAATCTGTTCCATATGGTACTCTTTGGAAGTGCGTCTCCATGGGCAGCCCACACATGAGTTATGCTTCACCTCCTTGAGGGCAGAGTATCCTCAAGAATTATTTGGAATTCTGAACAGACTTATCTCTTCTCTCCCATTCATTAATTCACTTACTTATGTCAGCAGAGACTCATGGATATTTACTTTATACTTTGAGTTATAGTCAAATACTACTTTACTTATTTTCTTGTTCAGCTTGTTCCAGCTTCAGCCATTGTGAGTTCTTTCAGTTGGAAGAAGTCTTTTATTCATAAAAATAAAAATATCATTTATGGATGCAAGGTAGTTTTTACAATTTCAGAAACTAACATAGGCCATGTCATTTAGATGCTTAGGACCTAATTTTAATGAACAGTAACATGTGGCTTCTGTTCTTTTTTCATGCTCTTCCTCCCTTTTCTTATTTTAGCAGTTGTAAAAATTTATAACCCTTACTCATCTTCATATTGTACCTAACTAATCCCCACATCCAGCCTCGCAAGATAATGAAGGATTTTTATCTCTATTTTACAGATGAGAAACTAAGACACAGAGCAGCTAAATGGCATGCCCCAAGGCTCTGCATGCCACACTAGGGAAATCAAATCTGTAATTCATCATGCCCAACCTTCCTTCAGAGAGCTGGGCCACCACTGCCTCCCTCCCTTCTCCAATTATGGAGGGCTTTGCAATCAACGTGGTAGTTATCTTGCCCTTTGTTAAGGCTCCAGTTCTCCAGCAAAGGTTAGCCTGTGTTTTGCAGTTCCTTGGGCATGTTTTGCCTTCTCCTGCACGTAGAGCCCCGTAGAGCAGGGAAATTTCAGCTGCTTCTCAAGACCACCTGGAATTCTCAATTCCCAGCTCCCCCAAGAAGCTTCACAAACAAGCTTCTTGTTTTTGCCCTGATCCCGCAAGACCTTTATTCAACATCCACTAGCCTGTTCAGTTTAGCTTTCCTTTCAAAACAAACAGGACTCCTTTCTGTTCTGAAAAGCTAAGCCCTATTAAGCCACTGTCTAACATTGAGGGGAGATGAGATTTTGAGCTCCCCGTGCTGTATTACACAAGGATCGAAAAGGAGGACAAAGAAAGAAGAATGAACACACGGTAAAACAAAAAGTGCCTCTGATTCTATTTAGGGCTTTGCTGATAATTAGCTTCGTGACCTCGGGCTACCCCCTCACTCCCTGCAGACCTCAGTCTCTCCATCTGCAAAATGAAAAGGCTGTGGAGACTGAAGTTTTGTGGCCTTGTATATTAAAGCCTTCACAAGAACGATTTCATTTCATACATTTATAACTGAAATCAAAGTTCACTAGCCATTACTTACCCTTTCTACATGTGATTACTCTGATATTTTATATTCTACTCCATATCATTTTTTTTTAATGCAGGTGGCTTGGGAGTCAGTAAAATGGACAACCTGGCCCACGAATGGATCATGGCCTGCAGTTCTAAGAATCCCGAGGCTGGACCATATCCGAGATGCTGGCCAGCACTTGTTCACCAAACCTCTGAACTAAGTTTCCAAGAGACGTTTATTGTCAGAGCCACCAGGGCACATCCTAGAATCCTGCCCTCTTGTTCGGATTTTGTCCCAACTCTGCATTAGTTGTGCGACCTGCAGCGAGGAACTCAACTTTCTGAGTCTCGGTGCTTTATCTCTAAAGGAGTTCTGTTGTCAGGGGTATATTAGAGCATGTACAGAGCAATGCAAAGTAGTTGGCATCATTATTACAAAAGACTGGGGGAAAAAAAATCTTAATTAGGATGAGGCATCTTTCATAGAAAGGGAAGACGAACAGTGGAGACTTCCCCACGGAGGGGTCATGGAGCAGCAGGTGAATCCTTGCTGCACCTTTGGGCATCGTTCTCTCTCCCTTATGCCAACTGGGTGCATGTGAGGATGCTGCAGATTTGAGGGTGCTGAGAGTCAGCAAGACTCTTAGGAACCCCTCAGCTATGTGCATGAAAATGCCATCAGATTGCAATACTACTTAATTTTATAAGGTCATTGTCTGTCATACTTTATAAAACAGAGAATGTAGACTCGAACAACAAAATGTCTTTCAAAGCTTTGCCTCGTAATCTCTCTCTCTGTGTTCAAGCCCCTTCTTACATACCCCGAAACCCCATCTCCACGCATTCCAGACCCATCAATCTCCAGGTTCTTCAGCCATCAACAAGTGTTTTCCAGGAAGAGAATGGGTTGGCCCAACCAAGGCAATCAGGCAGGCTTGTCAGCAGGTGTCATCTTTAAGTAAAGTCTTCTATAGGGAAGGAGGGGTTTTTTACTCCTCTGAAATGAACAGATATGAGAACAAATGCAATGAAAGTAAGGAAAGAAACTCTTCGCTCCTCCCTTTTCTTAAAGCAATTTCTTCAGAAAATTTGCAACTGTTACGTTCTTTATCTCTTTGAAATATATGTAGATCTTTTCAAATGCTAAATGGGCTTCTCTGCTTTAGTTTCTCCAAGGATCTGATCATCTCTCAGAAATGAGATCATCAAAGGAGCCAGCCCCTTTTCTAGGGGAGGGTAGGCGTTCGGGGGAGGAGGTGTGGGCATGGCTAGTGATAGTGATAGTGATGCCTGTGACTTTTGCCAGGGAAAAATAAAAAAGTACAATGAATTGATCTCCCTAGGAAGCTAAAATCCTGTGAGAGGAAGTGAACTGTGTTATGTGCCAAAGGTCACTGTGACCCCTATGACAACTCTAACTCTATTCCTTGCTTATAAGTACGTGAATAGGACCCTTTTTTCTACCTTGCCTCCTCTCCAGTCTCCTTCTTTTTCATTAGCGTTCTCTGAATCTAGAGGTAATACCTGAATCAAATAAGGATTCGAAGACTAAAAAAAGAATAGCAATGGACAGCTCGCCCTGCCCTGGCTGGTGCCAGTTCCGGGGGACACCAATGGCAAACGTCCACTGTATGCTACCTCTGTGAAATATACAATGCTAAGTGCTGTCTGATTGTCACAATAAGCCATGAGACAGAACCATGAATCCCATTTTACAAACGGGGAAATTAAAGCTTGGATCCCTAAAGCAACTGGTGTGAGTGAAAATTCCAGCCCCAGGCTTGGTGACTTCAAAGAGCAAACTATCACCACTGTAGTACAGCTGTAGGTTTCAGAAACGTGGGCTCTTTCCTGCTCAGTGTGAACTTGGGAAAGCAGTGAACATCTCTGGCCCTCATGTTCATCTGAAAGGCAGTAGATTTACACTGACCTGAGTCCTGCTGCCTCAGAGGATCAGGCTACACAGCAGATATGAAAGTACTTGGAAAGGTCTGTATAATGTGGTGCAAGTACAAAGCACTGTTATTTACCCTGACAGCTCAGGGGATAGGAAGCCAGGGAGAGTCCTGCTCAATGGAAATTTTATTAACACACTCAGAAACCAAAAGAGTGGCAGAATTCCTGGAGATCCTCCCCAGGCTTCCCAGTCACCGTGGGACTGCAGAGCAAATTCCAACCACGGGGCCACGGCCTCCCTCACAGGCTCCATCAGAAGAAGTTTCCAGAGGACTCTTCAATGTGCAATTCACGTGAAAGACCTACTGGTCTGGGAAGATCAAGGCCATAACAGAGGCTCCTACAGGGGTATTTTCTATCCAAGACCTGGCAAGTGGTTCCTTTTCAGAAATACAGGAGGAAGATGAAGTTCCCAGACTCCAGTACAGTGGCTTTCAGAGTGGTGAGAGGGTAGGATCAGGCCACAGAGGGAGGATGTAGAACTCGCGCATGTGGCCCCCAGCGCAGAATTCCATGTCTGCCCTTAGTGTACAGGCGAGGCAGCTGCAGTGAGACTCCCCGGGCGGTGGCTGAAGCGAGGTGGCAGGTGTTTCTCGTCTGCGTGGCCATCCAGAGGTAAGCAGTCCAGGTGAGGAGGGGCCTCTGTCCTGGCAGAGCCAGGCTGGAAGGTCCACTTCCCAGTCCTCAACATAGCACTTTCATGTGTTGGTATTGCCAGTAAAAGCGTAAAACCAGCTCTCAGAGTAAGCAAAAACCACCACCACCACCACCAAATTCCTGATTTGTAGCATTTGCCAATTTCCATGCTACAGAGACTCAAGCTACCACGAAGACGTCACTGCATGCAAAGCAGAGAGGGGGCGTGCACAATCCACTCTCCATGCCCCTTGTGAACCGCCCCAGCCCACTGCTGCTCCCAATTCTGCAATCCAGGAAGCAGTTTCAGTTTCAGCCAATGGAAAGGGGATGAGGAAAAATGATAGTAACCATCTTCTTTATAAAAAAATGTTAACCCAAAGCTCTCTCTCTATGGTTGAAAATGGGGCCGTGTGGCCATGCCTAGCTGCAGAGGCGGCTTAGAAATATGGGATCCATTAGATGGACATGTTGCATATATTCAGTTGAACCTTGAAAAACAGAGGGAGGGGATACAGATATTGCCCTCTTTTGATTTAGCCCTACGTCCCCCAAATGACAAGTTTCCTCCCCTTTCTCTACCCTCACCTGCCGTTCATTGAAATTCTGTGAATATCTGCCTTGGGATCAGAGAAATCACATCATCATCCCTCCTCCACCCAAAGGAAAGAGGAGTCCCAGGCTGAAACGAGCCTGAAGGGCAGAATTATCACATACCTCAAGGAAACATCCATGTATACACTAGAAGCATTCTTTACGTGGGAAAATCTGGCTGCGGTTATGCAGTGATAAATAACCAGTGGAAAGAAACAAAGTCAAACAAAGACTCCTAACCTGGATAATGGATAAATCTACAACTGGACCACTTTCCAAGCCAGTGGTTGTTTCATGTATACTCCCTGTGTGCTTTTCTTTAATACAGGCTAAAAGTGGTACTCGTAGACAGTTATGGTTTCCCTTGCAGGCTGATCGTCATTCATGTAACAAACTTTCTGAGCATCTATTACGTTCTGGGCTCTCAACTGTGCACCAGGGCCACAGTGATTAAGAGAAGTCCTTCGCAGCAGGTACTCATAAAGCCACATGACTTGGGTGTGCAATAATCCAATTAGTTTAAATTCATCAAGTGTGCTAAGAAAGGTCACTAAAAAATTAATCAATTTAGGCAATATATATTGAAGGATTTCATAGGCACTATTTTCCAGTGTAGAGGTTCTATTGACATTTGGGCATTGTTACATATTGAATATTTCTGTCTTCCCAAAACCCACATATTGAAATCCTAATCCCCAGTGATGATGGTAACAGGAGGAGAGACCTTGAGGAGATAATTAAGTCACGAGAGTGGACCCTCAGGGCTGGGATTAGTACCCTTATAAAAAGAGACATAAGGGCCTGCTCCCCATCTCTGCTCTCCACCACAGGAGGATACAAAGACCCAGGGACACCAGCAAACAGGAAGTAGGCTCTCACCAGACACCAGATCTGCAGGCACCTTGAACTTGCATTTCCAGCCTCCAGAAGTGTGAGAAATAAATGCCTCTTACTGAAGCTACTCAGTCCATAGTAATGTATGATAGCAGTCTGAACTGACTAAAACAGCTTCGCATTTGTTATCAACAAACTACTGCAAATCTAATGGCTTAAGACAAAATACATTTACTTTCTCAGTTTCTCTGGGTCAGAAGTCTGGGCACAACTTAGCTTGATTCTTCATAAGGCAGCAATCAAGGTATCAGTGAAGACTGGGTTCTCTACTGGGACTTGACAGGGAAGGATCCCCTTCTAAGCCTGCACAATTGTTAGGGGCATGCAGTTGCCTGTAGGCTTCCAAATCGAGGGCCTCGGTTTTTTGTTGGCCGCCAGGCAGAGGCCATTCTCAACGCTTTTGCCACATAGCCTCCTCTGTAGGGCAGCAAACAAAATGGCAGCTAGCTTCTTCAAAACTAGTGGGAGAGAGTTCCTAGCAAGAAAGATATTACAATCTTTCATAACATAATCACATTTACCTAATCACATACATTCTGTCACCTTTGTTGTATTCTACAGTTAGAGACACATTATATGTCACTCCAGCACGCAAAGGGTGGGGATTAGAAAAGAGGGTGGAGGCAAAGAGTCCATGGGGCCATCTTGGAGTCTGTCTGTCACGGGTGGTATAATTATTCCCTGGGTGCTTCTATCCCACACACAGAGGATGTTTAGCATCCCCGCCCCTGTGTACCAAATGCCTAGTGCCCCTCAGTCATTCCAACAAACAAAACTGTCCCTATGTGTTTTCAAATGTATGTCACGTGGCAGTATCTCTTCAGGCTGAGAACCACTGTAGCCTCTGGTTATCAAACTGACCACAAAATTCCTCAATTTCTATGCACTTTGTATCCTATGAATGTGACCAAGAAGTGACCAGAACATATGTCTTCATCCTTCACCTTGTAAACAGTGTATCATAGTGAGACGCTGTAACCAGTGCACCAGCCATTGAGTTACATTAAATAAAGCTTAACTAGAAGGGAAACCTTTCAATAAACTCACCCTAGAAACATACATTTCTTATATCATCACGAAAAACATGTTTTTATTATATGTAAATGAAATACAAAAGCTAGTGCAGTCAAAGAAATTTTAAATCATTAAACAGCCACAAATCTAGACCCACCATTTTTCTGGTAAAAAGCCTTTATAAACTTCTATTCAGTTCTTTTGAAACCAAAGTATTCACTTCCTCCCACAGCATGGTGGCACAATTGGTAGACCACAGGTTTAAATTCCCCAAAGGACAGACTTCATTTAATGTCTTTCCCAACTCTCCTTACAATCCTTGATACAAGAAAAGATAATTGTGTCATTTTCCATTCTCATTACACTGGAAGATTGTTCTGACAATGGATTTATTTGATGCCTTTGAGAGCTCTCCTCAAAGATACAATCCAAAGAAGGAGAGTGCATTAAAGAACTCAGGGTATTTTTTGTTGTCCTTCATCTTTCATGATGAGACAAATTAAAAATAGAAACAGACTCCAAAGGAGATCTATTCTTGTTACCTTAAGGTTCTTCTGGGACTAGGTTGCTAGTTGTAAAAGCCACCTGTCTGTGTTGAAATCTATTTCTGCACATATTTAAGTTAAAAAAAAAAAGTAGACAGGACTTCATGGCTGGTCCTAAAAGCTAGCTGCTGTATAAATACACTTCATACAAGCTTTGTAAATTTAGAGGAAATTTAGGACCATCTTCATTTTAGAAACTCACAGAATCTCAGGTCTGGTAAGTCAACATTAAACCAAAAGTCTTCTTCCAGGATAAGGCGAGACACAGACTGTTTGAAAGCACAATCTCTTAAGGGCATTTATCAAACTTCAACATGTGCATGAACCGCTTCATGGTCTTGTTAAAATGTCCATTCTCATTCAGTAGGTCTAGGATGGAGCTTGAGAGCCTGCGTTTCTAGAAGCTTCGAGGTGATGCTCCTGATTAGGGTTGGGATTAAGGTGAGAAAAGTGGGGACTTGCCTCATGCACGAAATTTAAGAAAATGCCCCAAATTTAAGAAGATACCCAAAACCTTGCTTATCAAAACAATCTTTTAACACAATATTTTTAAAGTTAAAATGAATGTAAAGATATTCCTGATTAAAATATATCAAAAAATTTAAACAAGCAAAAAAAAAGGGTGTTATTTGCTTTACAGCTCCACACTATTGTGCAATAGAACCGGTTATTTCTAACCCATGCTTCTTTGCAGACCCCACCACACAGGCTCCTGAGTACAACAGTGGCTTGGGAACAGGCTGCACATGGCAAGGCTTTAGATATCATAATCCTTTATTACTGTTGTTGCCATTGTTGTTGTTGTAGGAGGAGGGGTTTGGTTTGGTTTTGTTACTTTAAGATTTGTTTTAGAGAGAGACAGCATGAGCAGGAGGGGCAGAGGGAGAGGAAGAGAGAGAGTTTCAAGCAGACTCCCCGCTGAGGGCAGAGCCCAATGTGGGGCTCGATCTCACAACCCTGAGATCATGACCTGAGCTGTAACCAAGAGTTGGACACTTAACCAACTGCACCACCCAGGCACCGCGCAGTAGAAATTTTATCAACATTTTCTACAAGGTTTGAAACATGGTAGGGTATTTGTTAAGTGTATAGAAAAGCACATTATTTCCTTTGGCCTCAGGGTCCAAAATGGCCCAGCAGGGCACTGCTGCTTATCTTCAGATCATAGCTGGAAGAGCAAAGCTACCATGGCTATCGAAGCCATCTGTATCCAAGATCTGGCCACTCACCATATGCTCACCTGGCCATTAGCATTGACATCATCCGGGAACTCCGTAGGAATGCAGACTCTCCAGAACTTCTGGATCAGAGTCTGTATTTTAACTCAATCCACAGGTGATTTGGGGCATAATAAAACCTGGGAAGTATGGCATTATGAATTTCCAATCAAGGGACTAGGATCTGCAAGACTGTGAGCTCTTCTTTCTCTGGCCCCTGCGTGTGCTGCTCAGTACTTTTGGGCCATGGTCTTTGAGTGGTTTCTGTGTATCACAGGTAAAGAGGAAAGCGAACGTTTATTTCCTGCAGTACCCTTATATATTTTATATTCCTTATTGTATTTCTGAGCCAAAGGTGATAAATGACCTCAAGAAAGACTCCTACTCTCATGTGGAAGAAAGAGAAGAAGTAAAAAAAAAAAAAAAAATAAGCAGGCTTTATGGCCACAGGAATGTTTGACATCTGCACAGCACCAACTCTTCTCATGTACATAAATGCATAATTTTTCAAGAAGAACGTCAGGATTGACTGCATTAACTTTGAAACGTGGGTCCCTTTGGGTTGTAAATTCCTGCAATCTCACAGGTGAGGCTTTTTCAAAGAGAAGAGCAGAGAGGTAGGGAATGGGGGTGGAGGAAATAATCCCCACCTCCCCAGCAGAAAGAAGGGTGTCCTCTGAAGCTAAATTTAGGTAGTTTCACGGCCCAAAATACCATTTCTCCCTACTGGTCTCCAGGATGAAATGAATACATCTGTTAGGTAGAAGTACAATAATCTACCACTCCCCCTAGGAAAACAAATCTTATTAGAAAAAGTTTAAAATAAAATGCATTTGCTCTTTTTCATCAATGGGGAAGCAGAATTCTGGAGAATTAAGCAACTTAAAAATCACGGCATTACAGAATTTTAATGTCAAAGAATCCTTCCTTATATAGCCATGTTCCCATGATTATTTATGATCCTGAAACAAAACCTGAGCTTACCATTACAGAGTATTCATATTTTTAGAGTTCACTGGTGCTGTTCAGACAGTAAGACATAAGATTAACCTGAACTCTTCCGTCTGTCCTCAGAGGACTAGGCACAATGACACAGACGAACAGCTGAAGGGATGTGGCCAGAGTAGAGAAGAGAAACCCAAACCCGATAAAGATGCTTCGGGGGTGGGGCGAGGATGTGAAATTGATGAGGTCCTGGATACAGTCTATTTCTCCTGATAATGAAGTAGCAAATATTGATGAAAACACAATTTTCTATGATATAATGTGCCCCTTCAAAAGCCACAATTCAATTGGTAAACAACTTCCAGAAACCCCCCGCTATCGCACCTGACATAAACTGGTTCATAAAACTTACTATCAGAATGTAAGAAAATACTTGTTGATTTAGAGTAAAATAAAAAAGAATCATCTTCGATTTAAATAGCTATCTAACGAGGAAGGGTTAAATCCAGGAAACCGCAGCTGAAAAACACCATTTTTCTTTTGACAGTTTAGGTCACTAGCACTGTTTAGCAGCACCACATTTTAAACCTGCAAAATCCATTTTTCCCCTCCAGTGTTCTTTCCTTTTATTGCTGCATATATATGCCACTCAGTTTGCTTTGTCTTGATATTTGCTTTGACTGTTATCCACTTCATTTTTGCCCTCCCCTTCCTACTTTTTTTCGTTGTTTTATTTGGCGCTTGCTGAAGGAGTCAGGTGGACAGCCCACGAGACCTAAATCCTCTGTTTATCCAGAGAAAAAGTAAAGAGAAAAGCAATGAGGCCAGGCTTCACTGACACCCAGCGCGCCCTCGGTTTTACTGCTGAGCCCCCAGCTTATCAGAAAAAGCTCATCCACGGGGCGCTCCGCTGTTATCCTCCAAGCTACTGTGGGGCAAGGCGCAGTACTGACTTCTAGGGAAATACCTAATGTCCTGGCATTTAATGTGGGTGGGAGATGAAGTCTGCAGGAAAGCAGGGAACACAGAGATCTCTTAGCTGTTCCCTTTCTCACCTCCAAACCTCGGATAGCAAGCTTTCAGAACTGTGCATGTGAATGTGGATGTACCTGCAGTGAATCCGCACATTTTCTGTGTGTCGTATTACCTGGGGATCTTATTAAATTTCCAGACTTTAATTTGAATGATCTAATATAGTGCCTGAAATTCTGTATTTCTAAGTTCTCAGGTGATGCCGATACAGCTGGTCCAAGGACCGTATTTTGAATGACAAGACTTATGTACATTTGGGAAAGACCAGGGGTACTTGCCACAATCAAGTTCCTCAATTATTTCTAGAGTTGGTTTCACCATAGAAATAGGAACGGTGCTGTGATACTGTGGTTTAGTGATACACTAAATCCCTCCAGAGTGAACATTACTGCCTTCTGCATCAGTGCGTCATGGCAGCAAACACTGACAGGATAAGAAATCCATGATTCATGAAGAATGCCAATACTTTATTATCTACAAAGCCCTGGACTGGGAATACGAGACCTGTACAGGCTGTAGAGTATAGGATGCAGATGCCCTGCGCTTGTACTTAAACTTGGGCTATATGTTGATTGGTACAAGCTCTCTTGGCTGGTTGCAAGCCTGCCCTAGTAGTCTCTAGCTGTCGTGAATCATTTATTACTGCAACATCAGCTGGAGACGAGATCAGATTTTATTCTCCAACAATTGCCTTTTTTGTCTACTTTTATCACAAACCTCAATATGCTACCATCTTAAGCCACAATGAGAACTATGAATACATTTTTTAAAAAAAATAGCTAGAAATGACTCTTGCCCAAAAACTAGAGGCCAATGTTTAACTCTGGGAGCATCCAATGTCTAGTCCACTAGTCTATCCTAAAAAAAAAAAAAAAAAAAAAAAATCCAAGGGCACTTGCTTATATAAAGATGTAACAAGGTCTATTTTAGAATTCCCTAGCCAAAATTTTAAATTTGTTTCCTCATAATTGTTGGCCATTATAGAAAGTTCGGCCCATAACAACTATTCAATGAGTCTCCACAGAACTTCTCCAAAGTGGCATAAAATCTATGGATAGAATAGTGAATTATTTTAGGGCTGGAATGTAATAGCACTCCAACTGGTCTTAAGGGTAATCATGCTTCAAGCTTATACACTCCTCACTTGCTGTCCGAAGGCCCTAAGTAGCAGAACTAACTTGCTTTCTTTGAGATTTGCAGGCCACTGGCCTTGAAGAGTAAAGGACCAAACTTCCCCAAAAGGTCTGACTACACTTGAAACAGCCGACTAACCTTTTGTGGATCTGTAGACCTTGCATTCTTTTGCAGAAAGAACAAAAGTCATCCTAAACACCAGGAAAGAAGAACCAGACCCCCTCGTACAAGTCTCTAGCACTGATGACAACGTCCACAGCTGGCACCATCAGGTCTGCACGTAAGCAGCGTTACAGACCACTTCACTGATCAGCTACCCTGATACCCCGTTTCAAAACCCCGGGGCCAGGCAGAAACCTCTGAGTTGGCTTTTGGACAGGAGTCTACCTTCTCCCAAGGTGGCTGTCCTCCTGAATAAAGCTCAAATTCCTTTCCAATCAAAACTCATCTCTTGAGTATTGGGCACTTGAGAGGTGGGCAGCCAAACTTGGGGTTCGGTAACAGGAAGCTGAGAGTTTCTGAATGGAAAATTATCAAAGGTATCAAAGTTGGCAGACATCTTTTAGAAAATAATGGGAGACATCCTCTTCCTCCACTTCTACAAACATCAGAAATCCTTACATATATTTATGAGAAAATAAAATCAGTAAGAAAATTTCCTGTCATTTTCCTTTTATTTTTATTTTTTCCGTTATTCTTGTGTTTTTTTAACCTGCCGTCACCTTCAGAGCCTGATCAACAAGACATCAATCATTTGTTTCAACCCTCACAGCACTGTATCCTGCACCTCACGCCCTTGTCTCACTTCTTCCGGGTCTAATTCCCATTTTTTTATGGTCTCTGAATGTGACATGATTGTACATTTATGTCAAAAGAACTGACTTGACCTTCTCTCTTCTCTAGAAAAACAAACATTACATTAGTTTGCTTGAGGGTTTCTTCTCAAAGAAGCAGGCCAGATTTTTGCTCTTTAAATTCTTCGTAATATTTTGTTTGAAGACTTTTTCTTAAAAATCAAGAGAAACACCTTCTGACTTGTGCAATGAACTGCCTTAAGAATAAAGCAATAATCACTCCTCATATTCAACAGGTATCAAACTTGTTTTCAGCGTCCTCCTGGTTGGAGATCTCTGGGTTAGTGTACTAAGAACATACTACATCTGAAAAGGGGCTATACTGTAAGTATAAATTGTACTGTTTTAAAAATGTTTATTTATGTAGCCCTTAAGTCCTTACTTTTAGCTGAGTGCTCTAAAAAAGGTGGTAGATCTCCAAAAGTTTCTAAGAGAGACGCTTAGAATTATTTTCCCAAATTATGTACCTCATAACACCAGTTACAAGAATTAGCAATAGGTAGTGTTCTAAAAATAAAATAACATGATCAAGTAAGTTTGAAAAGCATGAAGCCAAACACAGTTAAATAGGCATTTTATTGCAGGACTTCTGTGAGTTTTTCAGTTTTGTTTTGTTTTTTTTCCCACATACAAGTGCTTGAGTTTTTCAGTTTTGGAGTAGAGACTGGGTCGGTGCCGACCACTTATTTTCTATTGGGACACATGAAACTGCCACATTTCCAGCTACCTCTACTTAAGGTTGAGGCCACAGGACTGGTTCTATCCAACAGAATGTGGTTCAGGGTGATGTGTGCCGTTTCCCGGTCTGACCATCAAATGTCCCACCTCGTTATCTTTCCTCGCTTCACTCCTTGGGAAGCTTAATGCAGAGGTCCACCGGGGACTCCCAAGAAGCTGAAGAAGATGGTAGCACCAGGGGAGGAAAAAACACAAGTCACCACATGGAGTGCACTTACCAAACATCTGATCACGTTACGACCTGAGTGAAACTGCGCTTGCGTTAAGCCACTAAGATGTTAGAGATGCTTGTTCCAGCAGATATGCAGTACCCTTCCAATTGCCTTTCTGCCTCCACTTTGCCATCAAATTAACATTTCATAAATCTACTTTCATCACTGGCTTCCTTCTTCAAACCGCTTTGTGGGCTTTATGTTAACCTTATCAAAGATTTGAACACTTTAGTCGGCCTTAGGAGCCCTCCTCCATCGGCGTGTAGCTTTATATCCTTCTCCTCGGGTGAAACCTCTGTGCCAACAGGTCCACTGTAAAGCAAAGCTATGCCCATAATCACCCATAAAAGTGCAACTTGAAAACCAAATCCAAAGGCATGTTTAGAGCACTAGCTCAGAGGGTTCTCTCTCTGTTTGAAATTGTATTTCTTTCCTTTCATTTCATACATTCACATTTCAAAAAACCACTCAGTCAGCCAACCAAAACCAATGTTTATTAAACATCTATTAGGTACCAGGAGCCATACTAAGTACTTAAGACTGAGTAGGAAACAAAGGATCTGCCCTTCCTCCATGAAGCTAACATTCTAGAAATAAACTACCTGAGGGGATGGTATCTTACTGACTTCTTTTAATACCTGTATTTAACATGACTCACTGGGGGTACTCAAAACTCTGAAATGCCACTGCAGTTATTGTCTTGGTGTGTTGATAACTTTCCCTTATTATATGTTATCTTGGACCTTTTCTTCACATTCATGTATTTTTGCCCAAGGAGACTACGGTAGAGACACTACAAAGATGTCTCCAGAAGATCCCTCTTATTCAATAAAACACTAACCTAGGAACTGCTCTGAAGGAGATCCTGAATCAGTTGACCTGAGACAGGAAAATTCACCAAAAATCCAACAGAAAAATTGGGTTTGCTCAATATAATCACACAAGCGGAGGAGGAGGGCAGAAGAGTTCCTCTGAGAGATGCAGCAGGAAGGAAGGTGGAGGAGACACAAAGAATGAGACCCACCACTGTTGGCCATGCAGAAGGCAGGAAGAAGATTATGAGCAGACTCTAGGAACAAAGACTGACCTCCCAACTGACAGCCAACAAGGAAATGGGACCCTGAAACCTACAAATGCAAGAAACTGAACTTAGCCAATGACCTCTAATGCACTCAGAAGTGGGTTCTTGTCAAGGACTACAGTCCTGACAAAACCCTGATTTTGCCCTAGGACACAAATAGGGAAGACCAGGCAGCCCTGCTGTGCTGGGCTCTGCTGTGTGGACTTCTGACCTAAAGAACTGGGGGGAAATACAGTTCTGTTGTTTGTAAGTCACTAAGTTCGTAGTAACTGTTGACAGTGACTAAAAGCTAATACAGAGATTGGCACATTTATTCCTTCAACCACACTGGTGGAGTGACCAGTCTTAGCAAGGCTGTAGATGGAAATAAAAAATTAAAAAGACACTCGCATCCGGACAGCCACAAGCCCTACGCCCTAGGGTGTCAGAGCTCACTTTGGCGATCAGGAGGCACCTCTCTCCACTTGTGTGGGGCGGTGTCAGCGCTGACCCCTGCGGGAACCCAAACTCCCGAGCTGGCCAGCAGAAGAAACCTCCTCTCCACCAGGCATCAGTGGAGGCCAAAGGAGGAACCTGAGCGAAGGGGAAGGAGAGTCCTAAAGAGGGCTTAAATCAATGTCCAATCCGGCAGAAAAATCAAGTGAAATTATGACTTAAGAAAACATGCTCTGTATGTTATTTAGAGACCACTAATGACTTTAGATTTTAAGTGATTTGCCGTGGACAGTGGCAGATGTAGCAGATGAGGCTATGACTGTAATAAATATGTAAAAAGTAAAAACAGAGTAGAAAGTGGTTTGCCTTTTTGGTTTTTTGGGGTTTTTTAGGAAACTTAACTAGTAAGGAAAGGCACAGGGAGATAGCTAGAGGTAAAGAGAAGGATGTGTGTTACACAAGAAGGTAAGGATTTAAACGTTCCTACCATAAACAGAAAGATTGTTCGGAGAACAGGGCCAGAACAACTGCAGAGCAGGAATGGGTGACTGTGAAGTTCTCCAGGAGACGGCGGGGCTCCAATTACCAGGGGATTAGCCCTGGATGGGAAAAAGACTTCCATCCCTCCTAAGCTCTCAGAGTGGGAGGAGGCTGAGCACAGAGACATATGTTTTTAGTGGCAGGGAGTCTAATCAACCGAGTGCTTTCGTGATGATTTTGGGATTTTCTCAGTAGGTCAGAGGCACAGTAATTTGCAAATAGAAAAGAGGGGGAGATGTGTGTTTAGGATAGTCTAGGACAGTTATACCCAACCAGTATAATTAAGGAATAATTCTTTGATCAGTAATTATAATAAATTGAAACGATGATGTCTCAGATAGTTGTTTCCTTTGAGCATTCACATTAGTTTTGAAAAATCATTCCTTCTCTTCCCATGTAATAAAAAAGAACATTAGTAAAATTGCAGTGCTCTGCTAGTGGTTTTAAAAAGTGAATTATAGCTCTGCCATCTCCCAGGTATTTTCAGGCAATTTCTACCATTTATTTGGGAAGAAGAAAACCAAAAAAAAGAAAAAAGAAAAAGAAAAAAAAAAGTCTTATTTTCAACTACACAATCAAAAAAGAAAAATCACTGAATATAACATTTGGCTACCTCAATCAGCACTCAGCTACATCACTACTTATTGGTAATAAATGTCATGTTGCCCTTTTTTATTCCTCTCTTCATTATCTCCCTTGTTAGGAACCAAATGCTGGTATGTTTTCCTGTCCTAGAGGGCAGGGGTCTAGCCCTATTCTCAGGAACTGGAGACACACAGCTTGTTCTGCAAGTAAGTGTCTGAGAGACAGAATCAACATGTGGGAGCTCAGACAGTGAAGCGGAGAGGGGGCGTGTTACCATCACAACAGCCAGTCTTATCAGGAAGCCCCAGGAGAAAACAGAATGGAATAAAAATGGGGCTGAAGACATGTAAGAGAACAGAAGCCTGGTTAGAAAGCCCTTTAACCAAAAAAAAAAAAATGTGCTGATGTCATCTACCAGCACAGGGATGCCATATGCTCTTGCCCTGTGGCCTGGCAGAGCTTATGAGGGATTCCATAGATGTGTCCAATCTACATATGTTGGCGTGATTAAGTGTATCAGTCATGCCCTAAGATACGCCAGACGTGGGAGCCATGTTGTATATGACCGCACCATTTGTTACCGTGGTTGAGGACCGAACAGCAGCCCTGCGGTGAAGTCACACACGGAACACCCGAGAGCCAGGCTGGAAACAGGAAACTCTTGCATGTTATTGGTGACAGAGCACCTCTTTGTATTATGACTCCTTCTACTTCACACCAAAAAAAGGAGTCATCGGATGATTCTGGAAGGGTCAGGTGATCCTTGCGCTAGTTCACCACGATTTAGCTCAAGAGCTTCTTCAAGTAACTTAACCTCTTCAGAGCTCCAACCTTCCTTAAAAAGGAAATTGAGATCTTTGAATTGCTGAGGTCCAGACACATTCAAAAATCTGACAGGCCCCACCCCTGAAATATAAACTTGTGTATAGACACACAGATTTCAGATACTCCATGAGGCAGTGCAGTCCAGTTAAAGACCATATTGTGGGTTTAACTGTGTCCCCTAAAAAGATTTGTTCAAGTCTTAACCCCCAGGTACCTACGAATATAACCTTGGGAATGAAAACTGGGTTTGGCATATGTAATCACATTAAGATGAAGTCATGCTGGGAAGAGGGGGGTGAGTGCACCAAATCCCAAATGCTGGTATTCCCTAAGGTGAAAGAGAGACACGATACCTAAGGAGAACAGCATGTGATGATGGAGGCAGAGACTGGGCTGATGAATCTATAAGCTAAGAAATGGCAAGTACCGGGGTGCCTGGCTGGCTCAGTCGGTGAGCATGTGACTCTTAATCTTGGGGTTGTGGGTTTGTGCCCACACTGGGTGTAGAGATTACTTAAAACTAATACAAAAAGAAGAAAGAAAGTAAGGGAGAGAGAGAGAGAGAGAGGAGGGAAGGAAGGAAGGAAGGAAGGAAGGAAGGAAGGAAGGATGGGTGTTGCGAGAAATGACCAGAAGCTGGAAGAGGCAAGGAAACGTCCTCCCCTAGAGCCTTCAGAGAAAATATGGCCCTGCCAACACTTTATTTTAGACTTCCAGCCTCCAGAACTGTGAGATAATAAATTTCTGTTGTTTTAAGCCCTTCCGTTTGTGGTATTTTGTTATGGCAGCCCTAGGAACAAATACAGACCCTATGTAAGAAACCCCAGACAAAGTGACTGTAAGTTCTGTCTGTATCACACTCGTACAGCAACTCTGTTAGCTTTACCTGCAAATTTTGTCCAGAGTCTGACCACTTTCAATACCTCCCACCCTAGTTCTCTGGTCCAATACACTGTCCATTATCTCTTGCCTGGATATCACATTTCTCTACCTGATTCAGTGCCAGGCTGCACCATTACTTACTGCTAAGACATGTCATGTTCCCCCTTTTGCCCACCTCTTCATTGTCTTCCTTACCTATTACATATCAGACATGTTGTTATTATTCTTGGACATGCAAACTTTTGTGTCCATGCACACAAGCATAAGTTCTTCCCAGTGGAGGAAGGAGCTGGGAAGAGATTGGCTCCTCTGTGCCACCATGTTCCATTAAGAAATTCCAAGGAGTCTAAGAATTCTAATTTGAACTTGGTCTTTTTAATGTTATGGAGACAGATTTGTCAAGGTCAGAAGAGAGAACACACTTCATTTAACATATTTTAGCAGGATGTATAACTTTAAATATATAGACATATGGGATATGGGTCTCCTTTGGATTGTACACTGCTCCCACAAGTGTTAATGTGCCTGCATGAGGAAAAGATTCTGGTAGAACTGAATTTCCATTTTTTTTTTTTTTAATTTGACAGAGAGAGAGATCACAAGTAGCAGAGAGGCAGGTGGGGGAGGGGAGGGATGCAGGCTCCCTGCCGAGCAGAGAGCCTGATGTGGGGCTTGATCCCAGGACCCCAGGATCATGACCTGAGCCAAAGGCAGAGGCTTAACCCACTGAGCTACCCAGGCGCCCAAACTCCACTCTTTTATATGAGCCCAGGAACCATTCCATTTGCCTTATCAAAAAAAAAAAAGTGTTTATAATTAATTTACAGATATTAATATATGGCAAAGTTGAAATACGTCTAATCCTAGGATGAGAGTCTGTTAATCTACAGATGCTCTGAAATTCAACTGATATAAACAAGGTCTGGGAAAAAGATGATTTTAAGGAATCTTCAAGCTAACTTTTTATTTTGTTGACACCAATGGCCCTTCTAGCAGCCCATCAGAACGTGGTAAATATAGACCATCAGCTATAAAATGAGTCAAATCTGAAGATACTTGATTTAAAACATATTCTTTCCTTCACTATTTACCAACTAGCCACCCCGTAAAGGTAGATATAAATCACTGTGATTATGATATATATACATAAAACAAACACTGAGACTTTGCCGGCAGCTATCCTTACGAGTTGCTCCGGTGAAATATTCCTGACATTTGCTATGACAAGAGTCACTGTTGAGTTTCCAGCCACAGACTGTCACAACATTCATTCAACAGATTTTCAACGATGATAGCCAGGCTGTGCACATAAATAGGATTGCTAATTATGCTCCAGTAGGGACATATCAGGGAACAATATAGCTGCACTTCATGCTGCCATGGAGCGTATGGTCCAGTGGGTGAGCCAAAAATTAAGCAAATATTAGAATGAAAAAATACCTATTTGAAGTTCTTATATGCTAGGAAAGGCAGTGAAGGATTTGAAGAGTAATTAGAAGAGGTGAACCAGCCTTAGCTGGCAGGGAGGGGGTAAGTCACAGGTGGCTTCTTTCAGGAAATGACATTTAAACTGAGCTCAGTAGGATGCACAAATGCTAGCAGAGAGAAGACAGAGCAGTTGTCACAGCCCTGAAGCAGAAAGAGCTTTGATGAAGTACAGGAAGACCAGTGTGGCTGGAGAGGAGTGAGCAAGGGGGAAATGATGTTAGACAAGACTGGGGAGGGCTGCTGGAGCTGGAACAAAGATGGTCCTCCATGTGGGGCTGGCACACGTTTTCTGTAAGGGGCCCCAATGGTAAGTACTTAGGTGTTGTGGGCCAATTACCAAAATTAAAGATATTTTACAGGTAATTTATATCAGGAAAGAACAAATTCCCACATTTTTTATCGACAAAAATCAACACATAATAATAATAGTAATAATAACAATGAAGTATAGCTTTCATTTGTTATACAGACCTAAAAATGAGAATGGAATTCTCTGGGAGGGGGATAATATTTTGCTTAGCACTCCAACATTAGTGTTTCCTATGATCAAAATTGATTGGATTTTACATATTTTATCTCTGAAGACATCTTTTCACATATACAGGTACTACCAAATACTGATCCATGAATATATGATTCCAGCATGTTCATCACTTGGAATCAGGCATTTATAGAATTCTATGAGATTCCTCTCTTGATATTTGCCTTTTCGCATATCATTATGTCTCTGATTAATCATTTCCAACCAAAAGTTAGGTAAAAGCCCCTCAACTGCACAGTTAAACAGATTTTGAAACACTAAATTTCCTTTGCACTTACACTGAAGTCTGGAAAGCACTGCTAGAATTATCCATAGAGTCTGCTGAAAGGTCATTTATTAGACTAAATAATGCTGCATAATCTTTCTTATCAAGCCCTGAGAAAGGAAAAAAAAATCTAAGATTCTACGCCATAATTAAATAGTAGTTTATCTTCTGTGATGTGCAGTTTTGTCTATTTTTATTTTTTTAAACATTTTATTTATTTATTTGATAGACAGATCATAAGCAGGCAGAGAGGCAGGCAGAGAGAGAGGAGGAAGTAGGCTCCCCACTGAGCAGAGCTCAATCCCAGGACCCTGAGATCATGACCTGAGCTGAAGGCAGACGCCTTAACCCACTGAGCCACCCAAGTGCGCCAGTTTTATCTATTTTTAAATGTCTGCCTGATTCCCTTCTTTACCAATCCAGTTTATATGGCACACATTATGTATATTCTTTCTGTTTTAGTTAAAACTTGTTTTTAGCATTTATTGAGCCTGCAGATAAAATGATCAGGAAGCACAGGGCCAACAACTCCCTTGTGGAGGAATTTGAACTGAAAGTATGTCACCTCATAAATCTACTTCTTTCTTGGCTATTCGCACAGCATTGCTCACCATGGGCAAGTTCTTGACCCAGACTATCTTTTGCTCAAAATTCTGTCTCAAGAATCTCAGAAGAACTTTCTACCAAATTACCCTAAACACTTAGATGGCAATAAAGACACCAAGGACATGTTCATTATAACACTTTCACAAAACACAATCCTACAGACGTTAATGAAGAAGAGAATTTAATGAATTTTTTCAGTCTTTGCTGGAAAACACCCCACACACTGACAGCACTGGGTGGAGAGATTTGCTGCGATTCTGCTTCTCACCATCAAATCCTGACCCGCTCAAGAGAAAGCAAAGCAAAGGAACAAAAAAATAAAACACTGGCGAATGGACTTAAGAGCTGACAACAACATTAGAAAGAGACCCTTGATAAATACACTTCTGTTTTAATTTTCTAGGGATGCATAACAAATGTTCATACACTTAGAGATGTGAAAAGCACCCATTTATTAACTCACAGGTCTCAGAAGTTTCTTCAAAGTGCGAGTGGGCTCTCTCCTCAGGCCTGAAATCAGATGGGTTGAGTTCTAATCTGAAGGAGCTATAGAAAAATCTGTTTCCAAGCTCATTTTTAAAAAATATTTTATTTATTTATTCCAGAGAGAGAGTGTGTGTGTGCACGAGAGAGCACAAGCAGTAGAGAGGGAGAAACTGGCTCATCACTGAGCAAAGAGCCCATAGTGGGGCTCAATCCTAGGACCCTGAGATCATCCCCTGAGCCGAAGGCAGATGCTTATTAACCCACTGAGCCACCCAGGTGCCCCATGAGCTCATTCTTATTGGCAGAATTTAGGAACTTCAGGTTGATGGGTTGGAGTCCACATTTCCTTGCTCGCTGTTAGTGGGGGGCCATTCTCTGTCCACAGAGACTGCCACCTGCCTCAGCATGTGACACCCAGACAGGCCCATCCAAAGAATTATCAATTATGCCAGATAACCTAATCAAAGGAGAAAAATCCATCAAAATCATAATCCTGAGGTTTATGAAGGGTACGTGTACACAGCAGGAAAGAGAATTGGGGGCGGGGTCTATCTCAGAATTCTGTCTACTAACAACCAATGGGATTTCAGGAGAAAAATTAAGTTCAGTACACACACACGTATATATACATACATCAGGATTCAATTCTTTTTCTCTTGAATTTGTAGATTTCATTTCTGAATCTCAAAATGTAATCTTCATACTAGAAATGGTTTTGCAGTACAAGATTAGTAGCTGAGCACTACTATGGTTCCATAAATAAAAATGATAAAATATCAGAGGGCAAAAGAACTTTGTGGACATAAGATCTCAAATAATAATTTCATTTCTAAGGCTAAGATCACTCTTCCTTCAACCAAAAATTTCCTTCTCACCTAAATAGTTTCCTTACAAGGATTATAGTAGTTGCGAGCATTTAGCTACAAGATGCAAGAGTAAATATCTGAGTGTATAAGTATTCAAAATATTCAAATATTCAGAAGCTGTAATCCTATTTTTTTTTCAGAAAAGGAAATATTTTTAGAGTCATAAAATGCACTCTGTTAGGGGGAATGTATGTGTATGATGTAAAGAGAATCCATTACTTCCCACAAAACACAAACTTTTAATAGAACATTAAAAGTGAGTATATGTGTGTGTATATATATATATGTATATATATGTATGTGTATATATGTATGTGTGTATATATATAAATATATACATATATATGTATGTATGTTTATATATATACACATACATATATAGGTATGTATGTGTATATATACTGTATAAATTATGTATATAAATTATGTATATATGTATATGTATATATGTTTATATATATGTATAAATTATGTATATAATTTGTATAATCTGTATAAATACACACACACACACACACACACACACACACATTTCTGTTTATTTTCAAGCCTAAACTCCAGAATAGGCCAATGGACTAAGGATCTTTTTATCTATTGACTACTCAAATTCTTATATCTTTTTCCTAAAATATATATATTAGAAGAAATCATAGTTATTTTATTTTTACATTTTGATCTAGCTCATATTTCATATCCAATGTCAAATTACCTTATTAATTTATTATTTCAGGGCTTAGACTAAATCCAACTCACTCTTGGTGTTTGAAGGTAGTTTTGTAGGTGAATTTGTCTTTTTTTTTTTTTTTTGGTAATCTAATCTAAGACCACTAAGAAAACATTAAAACATTTCAAAGAAAATATATCCATACAAATTTCTTTATCAATAAAATTACTCAAGATGCTTCTGCATATAAAATCCTTCACAGAATTCTGCTACGGCTATTCAAATTCTCTAGGTTAAAAAAAATCAAGAAATCAGATTACATAAACATTAATTTCAGGAAAAAAAATTTATAAAAGGAGAGAAAGATTGATTAGAAGGAAGGAAACAGTGTATAAATCAATTCAAGATTATGAGGATGGTTGCAAAGTTGTTTTGCTTTCAGCATGAACTTTAAAAACAAGACATTATCTCAGTTGCCATGGAAAGTCAGCTTTTCTGTGCTGACATTTGTTTGCAGTCTATTTGTTTTTTTTGATTAGCACGCGCTCTGCTAATATAAGTCTATAAAATTAACTTTTTTTGGAGTGAGAAAGTAAACTATTATTAGATGTCTCCAAATTGCCTAGGATGAATTTTTCTTCTTCTCAAGGAATAAAACCTACACCAATCAACTGGCTGCCAGCTCATCAGTTTCCAGTCTTATTCCAGTTATCTACTGCTGCAAAAAGTTATCCCAAATCTTAGTCATGTAAGAAATGAACACATTTATTATGCACATGCATTCTGTGGGTCAGAATTCAAATGGTATATGGTACCAATGACTTGTCTCTGCTCCATGACCTCTGAGGATTCAGCAGAAAAGACCCAAATCACAGGAGATGACTCAACAAAGCTGGAGGTAGATATCATCCAGAAACTTCTACCCTCATAAATTTTGTGCCTAGGCTAGAATGATATGAAGGGTCTTCCTTCACAGTGTGGCAGCCTCATGGTTTCTTATATAGTGGCACATGGCTCAAAGAGAGAACAGTCTAGCAAACAATACAAAAGCTATATAACATTTTACAACCTAATCTCAAAAGTAACATGGAATTATTTCCTCCAAATTTTACTGATCAAAGTAGTCACAAGACCACCCACCTTCAAGGAAAGGGGACATCAACCCATCTATCAATGGGATGAATATCACGAAGTTTTTTGTCATGTTTAAAAACCAACACTGTTCACCACTATCAATTCCCTGCTAATTTTCCATTGCTGTGATTACGAAAATGAGTGCCAAAGAATAACAGAGTTTTATGTTTATTAACTGTACATCAAACACATACTGTTTGGACATTCCCAGAAGCCTGGCTGGGTCTTGAACACACACAATCTGTTTGATTGCTTTAAATGATTAAATGATTCACATTAGCTGAAAACAGAACACAGTTAAACTGGTTTTAGAACAACTCACATCAAAATAAATCAGTCAGTATGTAATAGGTAATAGAGCAAGTAACACAAAATAGGGGAATTAAAAACAAACAATACCTGAAAGAAAAAAATAATAGTAGACATTCGGTAAGTATTTGTTAAAATACGATCTGTAGGTCCGTGTCACCTCAGCTGTATTTGAAGTTCTTTTCAGAATGATCCTGCATCAGATGTGACCCTCATCCTGAGAGTTCAGCATTGAAACTAAAACTAATAGAAAGAAAACTAGATCCAGGCTAAGATATAGATTCTACTCTTCTCCCATTTATTATGTAACCATAGTCATGTCATTTATCTCTCCTGGCCTCACTTTTCTTATCTGTAAAACGAGCATTTGAATTAAAAAAAAAAAAACAAAAAACTATGAATTCCTTTCTAATGCTGCCAGTTTCTGTTAATGTTTTTTCTTTTCTATAGACTTTTCTTTCTATAACTTTATATATGAAAGCTGATAAATCAAAACCATACTTTGAAATGGGTTCACCAATAGAAATGATGGTAAATAAAGATGGTTATCATGCTACCCCATACAACTCAGTTGTATAAAACTACATTCCAGCCATGTTTGGAGTATAACACTTTATTTTGGTCTTCCATTTGGGATAGCAAGTAAATGGGTATTGTTGGTGGACTAAATTGAGAATCTACTCAAAATCAATAAAATGTATTTTTGAGGGAATGTGCTCCAAGACAAAATTGAGGACACATAAGACATACAACCTGTTTTCCTAATCCCCAGCCAAGATCAGAAATCAAGTAAAACTGCATTTTTCTCTTGAAACAAGCAGTAGATGACTGCCAACCAGCCAAAAGGAAATCCTTATAGAAACTTACTGGGAGACTGGTCCAAAGAAATAGAGTTTTTATTCTCCAATAACTACCTCCCACCTCCTGGTGTGGCTGCTACTTACTGGTACCTTGGAGGGAATTAAAGACTGCCCTATCTCCCACCTTCAGAGCCGACGGCCACCGACCAAGCGCGCAGATCTCCCCGTGCATCACTCAGGCAGTCCAGCTGCTGCTGCACCTCTTTGGCATCTGAGACAATGGCAACAAGTCCAAACTGTGCCTTGAAATTTGAGTTTCTAGAAAAGAGTTTGGTGGTAGTAGGTAAAATGGTGGTGGATTCATACTGAAAAAGTCTATTGATGTATTTCCACAGAACTTCTACACACATCAAAAAATGATACTAAATGGCACCAAAGTGGAAAAAAAAAAATCATCTTGAGTTCCACTATGGTAACGGGAAATGGGGTAACTTTACAGCAAGGATCCAAGCAAGAGATACCACAATTCTTTCATTATCCAAAGTAAGTGAGCCTTGGTTGTCAGAGTCAAGAATCAATTTCTCACGAAGTGGCACGGGGCACTGTATATCTTGGACTCCACCACATCCCTAGAACTTAACACAGTGCCTGGAACCTAGAGAGCACCCCATACTTTAGTTCAACTCGGTAAAGGTAAAAGGAAATGAATTGGCGATATGTACGATAAGCAGAGACAGAAAAGATCTGAATTTTAATTCTAGGCCAATTACTAACTAGATCTATGCCAAAGTTTTTGAAGCTTTCTGTTAATTTATCTGTAAAATCATAAAGTAGAGCAGGACTTGCTAACACCTCCTTTAGTGCTAACTCATCTGACTACATGACTGCTATGTTCTTGAGTTTTGGTTACAATTTGAGTGAAACCAAAGTGCTCAAAATACCCTCAATCAAAATACTCAATCACAAAATTTAAGACAACTTAATCTCAAAGCCATGTGGGAAGAATGACTACCATAGGCACTGCATCATACCCCACTTGCACCATCATAAACTGCAAATTGCGTAAACCCAGAGACCCCTTTTGTTTAGAGGGAGGCATCAATAACAACTTTGCTGTGTTGAAAAGAAAACTTTGGGATATAATTCTGTAGTCTTCAAAACTCCCCTTTACAGAAGCAAATTTTTGTCAACACCATGAGAAATCCTAGAAGAAATATCTAACTTTCTAGTAAAAATCACGGTCGGTTATTCCAAACAAACATGCCCTTCAATTTTATCTACTTTCCCTGTGAAATAGCTGTTGGCTTGCCATTTATCTTCAATTTATTCTATCACCTCACATAGATATTAAAGTGTGAGATAATTTAATTAACATCATTTTTGTTATCACAATGAAGAATTACTGCATTGAAATCTGGCCCTTTTCTCTAGTAGTAATTTCATGTAAGATTTTTTAATGAAATTATAGTGATATGAAAAACACAGATGCATATTTAGTGTACGGGGAATGTCACAGTAATGAACTGATGAGGTACAGATAATTTTCAATCTACCAAAATTTATGTCTTCCCACATATATTGTGCCTACCATTAGAACTATGATTCCCAGCCCCCCTTACACCCTGATGGTCCTGTTCCATAAAGCAGTTGATCTCACCTATGGAATATGAACCCATGTGCCATACGTCACTCTTGGATAAGTGTGTTCAAGAAGCAATTTTGTCTTCTGCACCCTTTCTTCCCCTCTATTCCAGATGAATGCACACGACTCTGAAGCTGTAGGGGTGGTTGGGTCACAGGATGAAATAAGTCTGGGCCCCTGAATCGTAGCACGAAGACACCTGACCAGGAGCACTGACACTGATTTGTTACCCAATGAGAAAGCAACTCCTAGTATGTTTAGTCTCTGAAATCTTAGGCATTATTTGTTACAGCACTTGGTATTACTATAACTAATAGATTTTAAAAGTGAACACAAGTGCTTAGTCTCAATTTCCTTACCAGTGACGCAGAGACAGTAAAATCCACCCGGGAGCACTGCTGTGGGAGCAGATGAGACAACATATAAAAGCTGGCAGCCCAGGTCCCTGCATACTGGGGGCACTCAGTAAAGAACTGTCACAATAATGCCATGTCCCTCACTTTCCACCAATCCTTCTCCCATCTGGTTTTAAGAGAAATCCTTCAAAAATTATTACAACTAATTTTGTCAAATAATAATAATAATGTTAAATTTCTGTGATACTCTCCTTTTTGAACATTAGCAGAAAATGTCAATCTAATACAACAGACCACCACCCACTCTCCCCCCAACACACATGCACATAAAGAACACAAACATAAAACCTACCTTTTCATACAACAGTGTTTGCAATTGCCATAGGCTTGGGTTTGGTTTTTTTTTTTTTTAAGATTTTATTTATTTATTTGAGAGACAGAGATCACAAGTAGGCAGAGAGGCAGGCAGAGAGAGAGGAGGAAGCAGGCTCCCCGCTGAGCAGAGAGCCCGATGCGGGGCTCGATCCCAGGACCCTGGGATCATGACCCGAGCCGACAGCAGAGGCTTTAACCCACTGAGCCACCCAGGCACCCCTGCAATTGCCATAGGTTTTAAATGAAAGCAAGAGAGAAAAAAATTGGGACAACAAATAGGATGCTCACAATAACCCTCTTAGTATTAGTTTCCCTCCCATTATTGTCAGTCCAAGATATTTCAGCCTATGACTTAATACTAGCGTGCACACACACACACACACACACACACAAGTGCAAACCAACAGCAACAACGAAATATTGTTTCCTTCTCCTTGGTCTTGATTACTCTAACTATACCCATCTGTCTCAGCAACTTCAATCAAGATAACTAATTTTGAGAAAATTGTTAAAATATAAATTCTTAAGCTATTTTGAGGGATTGTGTGCCCAAGAAGAGTACTTGTGAATTTCAAAGTTATGCTAATCATCAGTTTCTCCTGCAATACATGACCATTATGGCAAATCAAATTCAGTTTGTAGTAAGTCCGTTTTGCATCCGGACAATGAGGCAAGTAGAATAGCAACAAAACCAGGCATTGCTTGTCAGTCCTTCGCTCAGTTTACACGAGGCCTGTCAGTCCCTGGTGCCTTGTAAAGCTGGCTCACCCCCACAGGCAGGATGGGTTTGGCATCTGGGTGGACCAAGTCCCAAAGGAGACCGGTCAGTCACACTTTAAAAAGGGAAAACAAGACATAAATTCCACAACGTGCTGATGCTTATCAGGGAAATTCTCTCAAGTTCCTTTAATGTAAATTCTTTAATTCTGTACTACTTCCACCTTGACTAGAGTATGTATTGGATAATTTAGAAAACAGAAGACTAAAACTCCCCACTCCGATGTCATTACCGCCGGCATATTGCAATTTTTCCTCCTTATGCGCATGTTGTCCATTTGTGTACATGTATATACAATACTTGATAGTGTGACATCTACTTTAAAGTCACAATTAGGTGCTCTCTGAAGATTGCCTTAGCAGATGGTCTACAATTATTCTAAGAGTAAAAAATTTACTTTCCAGAGCCGCCCTCTCTGCCACAGCAGAACTGGTATTACAGAGCTCCTGCTGTGTGGTTGAAAGTTCTCTTTTTTAGAAACACCCGCAATAAAAACGTATTTCTTCAGGCCTGGCATCATGCTGGGTGAGGTCACTCTCTCAGGCCTTCCTCCCCATGGAAAACTACCAGATACCATCCCCTACGGACTCACCTTTAAAAAAAAGGAATACATGTTTATATTCTCTCTCCAAACATCTTCAAAATAACTGTGTATGAGAGGGAATTTTCCAGCACAGTTCTAGTTGTTTTCAGGTTCTGTGCTGATAAAAGGAGGAAATGATGCTCCTAACAACAATAAACGCCCAGGGAAGGCAAAAATCCTCCCTGGGCAAAAATCTCCAACTATGACAAATAGTATCTTAAAAGCAACAGTAAGTGAACTCTTAGGAGTAGAAACAGGAATTTTCTGGATCCCAAAGAAATCCACTGTGACTGGGAAGAATGATTAAAAACCACTTAAGGAGCACCTGGGTGGCTCAGTGGATTAAGCCTCTGCCTTCAGCTCGGGTCATGATCTCAGGGTCCTGGGATCGAGCCCCCGCATCGGGCTCTCTGCTCAGCAGGGAGCCTGCTTCCCCCTCTCTGCCTGCCTCTGCCTACTTGTGATCTCTCTCTGTCAAATAAATAAATAAAATATTTTTTAAAAAAAACACTTAAAAATCTGCAAAAGAAAACAGCATTCAAATCAAATACTGTGATCATACCATGCAAGATCAATGAAACAATTATAGGGAATCACTTAAGTACAAAGAATTTTAAAAACTTAAAGAACCCACAGGTATTATTTCTTGGAGCTGCCATAACAAAGTACTGCAAACTGGACAATTTTAACAACAGAAATTTACCATCTCGTGGCTCCAGAGCCTAGAACTCTGGTATCAGTATGTGGGCAGGCTTCGTTCCTTCTGCAGGCTATGAGGGAGTACGTGTTCCAAGCTTCCCCCCTAGCTTCTGGTAGTCTCAGACATTCTTGGCTTGTAGACAGTGTCTCCCTGCGTCTTCATGTCACCTTCCCTGTGTGTCTGTCTTTATGTCCAACTTCCCCCCTTTTATAAGGACATGGTCATACTGGATCAGGACCCACTTTAATGACTTATATCTTAACTTCATTATCTACAAAGACCCCATCTCCAAATAGGGTCATATCCACAGGTACTGTCAGTTAACCATTCTCACTCTTGAAATTCAGTAAAGAAAAAAAGGGGAATGAGTTGCACACCCATGACATTTCTATACCTGTTTTATTTTTTTTTAAGTTATTTATTTATTTGACAGAGAGAGAGAGTGGGAGCAAGAGAGCACAAGCAGGGATAACAACAGAGGGAGGGGGAAAAGCAGACTCCCCACCGAGCAGGGAGCCCGATGTGGGGCTCCATCTCGGGACCCTGAGATCATGACCTGAGCCAAAGACAGTCGCTTAACCATCGAGCCACGCAGGTGCCTCTATACCTGTTTTAAAGTATCATAGCTCCTAACTAGCACATTGTCTATATCAGATTATCTAATAACCTGAACTAACCACATTTTCCCAAAAGGAGATTTCTGAAACAGTAACCTAAGACACTTTATATTATTTTTATTTACTAGTTTCACCACCTATAAGACATGCTGCTGACAAGTTATTAATTCAGAAAAGCACACATATAATCTCTCATTAAAGCTTGCTTCTTTGAGATAGCAAGCTAAACTTTATAATTTTTTTCATGGATAAATTGGCAGCAGTTCCTGTATACAGTTTCTGAAAATTCAAGGTCTACCTTCTGTCTTTATCTCATCAATTATTTGACTCACACAAAGAAGCAAATTGTCAAGGGATTTTATTTCTACGCATGGATCTGGATGAGCAGCACTCCTCTAAGAAGGAATTTTTACTTTTGTTTAGGACTCACGATACTGAAATACACTGGTAGTCAGTGCCATGGGTGCTCAAGAGGCCTTAAGCAGCCAACTATTAGGACTCCCTTATTTTAAGGACCAGCTGAATTCCCCCACGAGAGCTTGAGCCAGACTGGAATACCAGCATCCAGAAAGTCCTGAGATCTTTGTTCTACTGGACTCCAAGAACACATTTGAGCCACGAGCACTGAACAGCAGTCGGTTTCTATTGCCTGCTCTGCCCAGCATCTAGAACTTAACATGTCTCTCCTAGCTGATGTCAGAGCAGCCTGTCAAACCCAGGACAATGTGGTCCTTCATGATCTGCTGTCACAGAGATCGTTTTTAAAGAGCCCATCTGAATGAACTTGGCAACCTTCAGAGCTGCAATTATCTCAACTTTTTCATAAGCTGCAAACTGTCAGAGAAAAATCACGAGTTGTTTCTTCTTGATGTGTTTAGAAATTCTGCCACTGTTTGTCTGTTTTCCTGTTTTTTTTATGGGCTTTATCACTGTTATCCCAGAGATGCACATACACAGTCCCACGCATCTGTACCCTAAACAGGAACTGAAATGACGAGATGGGTGGTGGGAGGGGCGGGTAGGCAAAATTCTGAGAAGTCAGGCAAGGTTCCCAGAACCAGTGGACACAAATCCCTCTCCTTGGATGTGGACAGGACCCATGAGAATGATGGGACATCACCTCCATAATTAGGTTACCTTCCAGGAAAAAGGTGAAGGGATGCTTGCAGACATAATAAAGGTTCCCTAATCAACTGACTTTGAATTCATCAAAAGAGAGATTACCCTGTGTGGTTCTGACCTAAAAAGAGGAGCCTTCAAAAAGGACTGGGCCCTTCTTAGAGTCAGAGACTTGAAGCATAAGAAAGAGATTCTCCTCCTGGTTCTGAAGGAGCAACTGCCACATTGTAGAGAGGGTCTGTGAGAGGGTCATGTAAGTGGCAGAGAGTGGTGGCAGGCCTCCAGAGCTGAAGAGTGAACCTCAGGTCACAGCCGGCAAGAAGGAGGAGGCCTCAGTCCTACAACCGCAGGGAAGTCATTTCTGTCAACAACCCAGGAGCCTGGAGAAGGGCCCTGAGCCTTGGATCCAACTGAACCCTCACTGACACTTCGACTTCAGTCTGGAAGACTTTGAGCTGAGGGCCCAGTTAATCTTGTCTGGCCTCTTGACCCCTAGAAATTGTGAGGTAATAAATGGATATTGTCTGAAGCCCCTCAGTTTGTGGCATTTGTTATGCAGCCCTCAACAAAGAACACGGAAGTAATAGAAGGCAGAGGTCCTAGAGGAGAGGGGAAGGACAATGTAAGCAGCAGACGGGCTTCACCTTCCTCCTCTCCTCTGCTTCAGAATTTCCCACTACATGGCAGTGTTCATACAGCCGGGTCAAGAGAAACACACCTGGGGATCGGGTTAGTGTCTCACTCCTTCTGTCCCCATGGCGTTTTTACAATGATGAGTGTTGCTGTGGCAACATCACGGGATCCCAAATGATTTCTTCTAATTCACTGAAATAGTCAAATAAGGCGTGCAGTGAGCAAGGCTTAGGCTCAGTGAGAGCTCCGCTCGCTGGCTGCGATAAATCCGTTTCCATTACTCCACCTGCCACCTGAAAACATCCCAATAAAAACTTCAAAATAGACTGAATAGTTTTTATGTGTACAAAAGAACCCTGTCTCCCACAGGAGAAATGCAACTGCCCATATTACAGATAGCTAATCATAATCATGGAAATTATTCTTCATTAAGCTATCTTAAAACTAAACTCCAGTGAAACTGTTCCAATTCTCTTTAGTTAACCATCGACAAGTAAAAGTCATTCATGTGTTCAGCCGTTAGCTAAGTGCCTCCATCACAAAATGAACACTTTTATTAGAAGACTTACTTTATGCAAAAGCAATAAAGTTCGTTCATAACCGAAGGTAACTGGAGCTCCCAACTAAGTGAGGTATCATTTTGAGAGGCATCTAACCACAATTTAATAATGGTCCAATCCTTAAAATGTCTCTAACCACCACACTGGAAAGAAAAACCTCTAAAAGCCTGCTTATAAAATGGACTACCATGTTGCGTACCAAACATAAAATTAAATATTGAGGTCTCCAATGTGGGTCACTTACCCATTAATCACTGTTCTTTCCTTCTGTGTAAACCAAATCCTGTTTTGTGACCAAGCTTTTGGGGAAAGCCATGCTTCTTCCCAGCACCAGACGAACTGCAGTCAATCCCAGCCAGAGGTTCTCAACCTCGATCTCCCATCAGCTTCATCTCCAGGGCTCGGGGAACAGTTTGCTGGGCGTGGCCAGAGTTCCTTACCCAGCAGGTGTGGGATGGGGCCCAAGAATGTGCACTGTTAACAAGTTCGCATGTGATGCTGATGCCACTGACCCTGGGGGCTCCAATGTGAGAAACATGCCAACCGTTTCTCTCCCCAGTTAATGATTTGTCTAGCTGGGGGCCTATAATACCATTCCAAGCACTAAACCAGGAGGGCAAATCTGCTGAGGGCTTTGGAAATATTTTTTGTGACGAAAAAAATCCTGAGACATACTATTATACTTCTTCCTTTTCCTGCTTCTGACTTTTGTTGGTTTCATTTGATGCCTAGAACGTGGGCACTTACCTTTGGGGAAATGAGCCTGAAAGAACAAGTCCCCGGGACAGGCTGAAAGGTTAGAGATAACCTGAATCAGGAATCTGTTGAGATACTGAACTGACCAGCCCGAGAACCTTCTACTTCTGAACTTGTTCTTGTACATGGCTTATTAGCTTTGAGTCAATGTTGGTTCGGTTTTCTGTTACTTAGAGTCTTATTTAGACTTGGAGTAACAGAACCATCAAAAATTGGGGCACACTATTTGTTATTATGAGGTTCAGATTAAATAAGTAAGAAAAAAAGTTATTAATAAAGAATTATCACATGCTCGCCACATTCATGTTCTAGGTCCTATTGCCTTAGCTATTGAAATAATCAGGCTCCTGCTTTGAAAACTGATCAGAACCCGAACAGTATTTTGGATAGATTTTAAGAACTAGAGGAGAAAGCACTGGACAAAAAACTTAATAAATGCAAAACTAAGCTTAGAAATATGTTTCAAAATCTTAGTACTCCAGACATTTGTAAACATTTACTTTATTGTCAACAGAGTACATTAAAATGATTAACTGATTAAAATTACGGGGCTGAACAGCTGGTTTGTAAAAGGGTGTTGTGGTCACTTCATTTTTCTTTCCCGGGCCATCTGTTTTGCTCAGGTTTGGGTGAGTCCAAGGTTCAGACAGCCCCTTTTGCAGGAAGATTTATTTAGCACCTGAGTGTGCCCCATCCTGCCTCCCCAAGAACCTATCCCTGGGACCTGCCCATGGGACAGCAGCTCTCGTCCTTTATGTCACAATGGGGCTGTTCTCCAGCTTTAAGTCCAGGATGGAGCTGCATCCTATTCAAGAATGACTTAGGCTGCAGAACCGACAAGGAGAGTTTTGGGTCTGGTGAGGACATCATCCTGGGGACTCACTGCTTCTTGATTCTCTATTGACTGCACTTTTGAATTTTCATAGAACTCCCAAAGCCACATACAGTACTGTCTCTAGTTATAAAGCACAATGGGATTAGAAAAAAAAAAAATAAATGGTCATTGGGAACCTGTGATTAGTGATCTTCAAACTGATACTACAGAAGAGTTCAGGCGTTCCACAAAGAAAAAATCATTTTTTACCAAACAATAACTATTTGAACTGCCTGAAAAACCCACTCAATGAACCTGCCATATTTACATGCTAGGATCATGAATAACGATTCACCAAATGTATTAAGCCTGTTGCTTAAAAAATAAAATAAGGAAACCACAGGCATAGGGCCAAAGCAGCAGACAGAGTATTAGTCATTTTAAAATTAAGCGTCTTAAAAAAAGCAACTTCTCTTTAATTCATCTCATTGTTTCTCCGGACACAGAGACTGAAAGTTTTTCAGAATGTGTCCTATTTCCAGGTTTTATAGCTGCACCCCTTTACTCATTGACTTTGGAAAGTCTTGATCAGTTATTCTTCTCTAGGGAAGAAAAATCCATAAAAAGGATATTTTAAGCTTAGTTTATTTTTGTATAAAATGTATTTTTTTATTTCAGAAGCAATCCTCATAGAAAATTAGTAAAAGGTAGGACAGAGAGAAGTAAACCATTCATATCCCCAATACCCAAAGACACACAGCACTAATTCATATTTTGATAAAACCTCTTTAAAATCTTTTGTCCTTGTTTTAATCTCTACATTTTCCAAAACTTACAGACTTAGGTTTCTTCTCTCGCAATGATTTCTCACCAACTTTAGCTGATTTTTCTTACTACGCCTACCTATTAAACTTCGTTATTCTTTAACTTCTACCCTTAAACGTCTTCTAGTCTTACTCAATATCCCCTCTGGTTAATGTGATCAACATGCACTGTTAAGTCCCAAACACCTTCCATTTACAACTTTCTGATCATTAAATCCATTTTTCCATATCCTTACTGTGTAACTCCAACCGAATGTCTTTACATGTAAGCATCAAGTCAGCCCTTCCTTCCTTAGTCTCCTAAGATTATTTTGGTTGCAAGTGAGAGAAAACCAAAGTAAAATGTGTACGTAAATAGAAGGAAAACTAAAAACAACATATTGGTTCCAGGATAGGACTTGGCTTGCTGAGGAAGGCCCAGCACTGATACAAAGTCGGACTGATCACTGCTCCATCTCTGTTCTAATAGTTCCCAGTGGCTATTCACTTTTTTTCTAATGTTACTTCTTGGTTTGTAACAACAAAGTTACATGTAACAACAAAATTCTAAGTGCTTCCCAGCAAAGAAGTTCTAGGAAAAAGAACCAAAAAACGGCAAGTATGGAGCTGCTCAGGTATACTTGCATTAACAAGAACGTGCTTTTGTTTCCATACTCTGTGCCCCACTGACCCAAATGTTCACTCTGCAGCCAGCCTTAGAATTCTGTTTTGCCATGTGATAGTCTCTACTCAACTCTTGAACCACACACGCATCAGGAGATGCAATGGAAGGCCTGCCTGCATCAGTGAGAGCCCTGTGACTCAAGAAAGTCCAATCACCACCCCGGCATTCTCCCCTTCACTGGAGGCTCAGAAGCAATTCCACTCATACGGTAGAATATGGTCATAATCCACAGGCATACACTTGAAACTCAGTGAGCTGTCAAGTCATCAGGAGCCTTAATCCACATGGTTTTGAATAAGGAAGAAGTTGCTGCTCCAAGAGTTCACTAAGGAGGGGACTTGCCAAAAATGTGTAAGAAAGCTGTGCAGATGGTCATCGGGATATTTCAGTGGAAACAGTATGTTTCACTGTAAGATGAAAGACTCAGTGTGTCTAACGTGAGGACACTGGCGTACAAATTTTTCTAGTGCCATACTATTATCAAGCCAGGCTCTGGAGTCCACAAAGGAGGAACTGGTACAGTTGTGGATAAGTACACATTTTTTTTTTTTTCAGATTAATCTCCTTGGAATTACTCCTTGCCACAGCATAAAAACACCTGGAATCCTTTCTCTGAGCCATGATTATAGAGCCTTGGCATACGGTTGTCAGCTATTTCTTTGTGTTGCCTAGTGTCTACTTCCATAGAAAATAGCTGGTGCAGTAGCCTTGTTCTCCTTTGCTCCATTCACCAAATTAGTCAACTGTTTATCTCTCTGATGACATATACGTGTGTGTGTTGCACGTACAGTGCCGTGGATCCAGCTTTTTGGCAATAAAACAATACCTTATCTTATTGCCTGGGACATTGACCTATATGTGATGGCTCTTTAACCTTCCACTTTGTTTCAATAAAACAGTAGAGGGAAAAGCCAGGATTTGCCTGAATAAGCTGTCATTATATCAATTACACATACACAACACATACAGATAGCAATCAGTTAGAAGTGAACCACATAATTTTCAGGTATAACCAGCCCCTAAAAATCTGTTGCCTTAAGTTCTTCAGCTGCTAACTGCTTACCAATGATAGGACCTTCTTTTCTCACTTTGAAAACATTTAGCATTTGTAGAAAAGGCAGTTGAGTTCCTGTCCATCCCAGTCACCTACAAAAGATACTAATTGGACTGCTATTTTTACCCATGGCTATCATTGTAGAAAACTGTATCTGGGATAGAATTTTGTTTTGTTTTTTCTTTGTTTTATTCCCCAGAGATGGAGGGTCATCCGGTGTTAACATCTTACAAAGTCAAACATAGTCTTACCCTATGATCCAGGAATTAAACTCTTAGATATTCACTCAAATGAGCTGAAAACTTATGCCCACATAAAAACCTGAAGATGAACGTTTATAGCAGTTCATTCATAATCACCCAAAACTTTAATAAAATAAGATGTTCTTTAATAGGTAAATGGATAAACAAACTCTGGTACATCAGCACAATGGAGTATTATTCAATGATAAAGAGCAATGACGAATGAAGCCATGAAAAGATATGGATGAATCATAAATGCATATTGTTAACTAAAATGATTCAGTCTACATACTACCATATGATTCCAATTACACAGCATTCTGGGAAAGGCAAAATTATAGAAATGGTAAAAAGAGGAGTGATTTCTAGGGATTTAAGGGGAAGGTGGGAGGGTTGGATGGATGAAACGGGATTTTTAGGATGGTGAAAGTAGTCTGTACAATACAATAATGGTATATCCATCAAATTAATATCCAATCTATATTTGGATATTAAATTAATATCCAAATCTATAGATCTTACCAGAGAGAGTAACTCTTAATCATATGCAAATTTTTAAAACATCATTTAGGAGATTGAGGATCCCAGAATGGAATGCAAAATGTGACAAAACAACGTATATTACAAATGTATAAAACTACCTCACTGATTAGAGTGGGGGAAAAAATACTGACTTAAGCAACACTGGAAAAGTGTTGAGCCTATGAAACTAAACACAGAAGAAACTGTGCATAAACACTGCACTCTAGTTCATAAAGTTTGTTTCCCATGACAAATACAGATTCAAAAGTATGATAATTGTATACAAAAGTATGATAATTCTATATACATATGCTAGAATTAGAAAATTAAATAAATAAAAAAAATTCTATATACATATGCTAGAATTAGAAAATTAAATTAAAAAATAAAATTAAATAAATAAATAAACAGATGGTGGAAATCAGGTTCCTTACTATTGGAGTAGAGGTTACAAAGAGACAAGGAGAAGAGGCTAGACTGGTCCTTGTGGTAATGAATTAGAGTCAGAGACATTAGTATAAACTCATATTTAGCTTAACATAGATATAGATCTTACACATAAAAGTATTTCTTGAGATGAATATGCATACCAGTTAGTATACATACATATATTTCCTTGCTCTGTTCAGCTGCAAGGGCCTAGAAGTAATGACATCCCAGTGACAATGAGCACACCTAATGCCCAAATCTTGGTGTCTAATACCATTTTCCAATGAAAGGAACCTGGGTTTTTGAGAACAATGACTGATACTAGTACTGGAGCCGAAATATACATGATGAGCCTGAAGCACCGTGTGGTGCTGCAAAATAGGGCAGTGTTAAGGAAGAAGAGATGAAGACAAAGAAGAGGAAATAAAAAAACTATACACACATACAATGATGGGGTTTGCAAAGGGGCCTAAGAGCCAATATAAAAGCTTCCAGTAGCCAAATTGTGAGCAAATCAAGCAACAAAATTAAAAAAAAAAAAAACAGATTTTGCACAGCAAAAATAATAATAATAATAATAATAATAAAATAAAAAAAACAATCTACAGATTGGGAGAAAATATTTGCAAACCATGTATCAGATAAGAGATTAAATATCCAAAATAGATAAAGAACTCACACAACTCAACAACAACAACAAAACCCCATAAATAATCCAATTAAAAAGTGGGCAATGGGTAACTAAATACACGTATTTTAACAAAGAAGACATTCAAATGGCCAACAAGTGTAGCCACTGAGGATGGAAAACAGCACAGAGGTTCCTCAAAAAATGAAACTACCATACAATCCAGCAATCCAACTCCTAGATGGGTTAGCTAAAGGAAATTAAAACAGGATATTGAAAAGACACCTGCATGCCCATGTTTATTGCAGCATTTTTCACAATAGCCAAGATAGAAAAACAATCAGTGTCCATCAATAGATGAATGGGTAATATTCCACTGTATATATGTGTATATACATAAGTGTATGTATATACACATATATACAGTGGAATATTATTCAACTATGAGAAAGAAGGAAATCTTGCAACAACATGGATAGACCCTGAGATCATTACATTAAGTGAGATAAATCAGAAAGGGAAAGGCAAATAGTCTATGGTATTAATGTAGAATCTAAAAAACCTGAACTAATAAAAACAGAATAGAATGGTAATTACAGAGGCTGTGGGTGGGAGAATTGGGGAGATTTTTTTAAGAATATAAACTTGCAACTAACAGATTAAAAAGCCCTAGAGATCTAATGCACAGCGTGGTGATTATAATCAACAATATTATATTATAAACCTCAAAATTGCTAGTAAAATATTGCTATGGCCCAGGTCAAAGAGATGGCTGCCTGTATTCTCCTCCAGGATTTTGATTGTTTCCTGTCTCACATTAAGTCCTTCATCCATTTTGAATTCATTATTGTGTGTGGTTTAAGAAAGCGGTCCAGTTTCATTCTTCTGCATGTTGTGTCTAGTTTCCCCAGCACCATATGATAAAGACATTGTCTTTTTTCCATCAGATAGTCGTATTAGTTGACCATACAGTTGTGAGTCCATTCCTGGGTTTTTTAATTCTGTTCCATTGATCTATGTGTCTGTTTTTATGCCAGTACCCTACTGTCTTGATGACTACAGCTTTAAAATATAGCTTAAGTCCAGAATCGTGATGCCTCCAGCTCTGCTTTTTGTTTTGTTTTGTTTTGTTTTAAAGATTTTATTTATTTATTTGACAGAGACACAGTGAGAGAAGGAACACAAGCAGCGGAAGTGAGAGAGGGAGAAGCAGGCTTCCCGCTGAGCAGGGAACCCGATGCAGGTCTCGATCCCTGGTCCCTAGAATCATGACCTGAGGCAAAGGCAGATGCCCAACCGACTGAGCCATCCAGGCACCCCCAAACTCAGGAGTTTTATTTACCACCACCACCCGCAGCATCAAACACCAATGCTCATCTCTATAGGGAAACCTATCTTCATCTTTGATACCCATGGATGAGGCAAAGATGGGGTTTCTAGGAACTAGTTTTAGAGGTACTATCATTGCAGTGATGTTTTGTAGAACTCAAGAAACTGAACATGGTTTTGTGGCCAAAAATTAGTCAGAAACGTCATTAAACAATAATTTATGAAGTATCTGTGATACTATTTGCCTTCTCAACCAGTTGGAGCATTAGTAGGTTAATAATTTCTGGTCATCAAACTGGTCATCAAACACTGTAATTAAAATGGAATGTACAGAAGTATGATTCAAGAGTCTGTAGAGGATACAGAAGTTTGCTTTTCCCAAAACATTTAAGTTCAGTTTTTACACCTGTGTTTCATTTTAAGGGACTGGACAAAAAGCTGAAATTTTAATCACCAGTTAGTTTTGCTACAAATGCAAGTAATTATTTGCATTTATTACTACAGTTTATTTACTAGGTATCCAAGGTTTTAAAAAGAAATGCTTCAACAGATTCCCATTATCTAGTTCATGTAAATATCTGAAATTTCTTGTATTTCATTAAAGTTGATGTGCCCATGCTACTACTTCATGTTTATGAATAATAACACATGCACAGTTGCAAAAACTGTTTAAGTCACCTGATGCTGAATTTGTGGTTGATGCTTTGAGGTTCTTGTATAATTATAAGTTACATAAAAGATATTCCTCAGCCTCAATGGAGAGCACATTCTATAAAATTCTCTTGGGTATTTTCTTTATGATATTATAGGACTTAATCCTTTATTTGCAAGAGTTCCATTGTTACATCTGTCATGTGCCATCCTTTATTTGGCTGGCTTATTTTTTAAAAGAAAGAAAGTTCATTAAAACATTTAAATAACATTTTCTAAGCTAGAAAAACTACATCATTTTCTCTCAGATCTAGAGAATAGCACAGTTGCTATTTATTTCTTGCTTCAAAAGGCTTTCTCATTATTATGGAGAGCTATGTGTCAGTTAAAACATTTGTCAAGAATCACTGATAAAGAATCATCTAAGCCACTGACTGAAAGCAGACTGATTCTTTATGCAGCCATGTACAGAGGAATTATAGCCGACGGAGATTATTCAGCCATTCAGTGTAGCAAACATCTGAGCATCTACTTCTGTACCATGCGTGTATCAGAGAGCAGGCATCAGTAAACTCCTGTAAAGGGACAGGGAGCAAATATTTCAGACTTAAAGAATCTGTCACATTTACTCACCTCTGTTGTTGCATGAAAGCAGCTACAAAAAATACATGAATGAATAAGTGTGGTTGTGTTCCAGTAAGACTTTATTTACATGCGGGTAGCAACAAGTGCATCAAGTCGGATTTGGCCCATGGGCTCCAGTTCGCCAACCACTGTCATAGACAGGGAGAGTGGGAGAGAGAATGGAGACGGTAGAGACTCATCACTGTGAGGTCTAAAATGTTTTCTGCTTTCTTCTCTCTTTTTTGCTTCCTTTCTTTCCTTCCTTTTTCTTCCTCCTTGCAAATCCTCTCTCACTTTACCAGCCCAGCTCATATAGCCTTTCTCTGCTTAACCACACACAGTTAGTTTTCTCTTTCTTGCACTGCGCTATTATGGCTCTTCATTTTCAAATCTACCATTCTTGGCTATTCACGGAGCTCCTTGGGAAGGGGCCAGCTCCGTCACAGAATTAAACATATACTGTACACAACGTAACCAGTTCCCTTGGAGCTGAGCAACACATGGCGGTCCTTTCTGGAGAAGGAAAAATACCTCATCCGTCTCTATATCGTCATATATAGCAGAATGCCATTATCTAATTACTAAAGAAACAGTGATGAGAAAAACAAATGTAGGGCCACAATGTGCTACATGAGCTCACAGAAGGAGAGCGCCCTCGATGGAGGGCCAAGAGAAAGCTGCGTACGAAGCTGGTACTGACACAGGGTACGTAAGGAGGAAATAGCACCTATTCGAGACCCTGAGCATACAGGCAGCCTCCAGCATGGCCCACAATGATCCTACATCATGATATTCATGTCCCGTGCAAACCCTTCCTCTTGGTTGTTGGCAGGACATAATGACTTCTTTTTTAAGATTATATTTATTCACTTGAGAGAGAGTGAGTACATGAGCACAGGGGAGGGGTAGAGGGAGAGGGAACCCGATGCTGGACTAGATCCCAGGACCCTGGGATCATGACCCAAGCCAAAGGCAAATGCTTGATAGACTGAGCACCCAGGTGCCCCATAATTACCCACTTCTAATGAATTAAAACACAACATGATGAAATAAGGTCTCTCCCACCTTTGAATACTGTGGCTTCCATCTTACTCCCTCTCTCTTTTGGTCGCTCTGGGAGAAGCCAGCTTACACACTGGGAGCTGTCCTGCCGGAGGGCCTCATGACAAGAAACTGATGGCTCCAGCCAACACCGGCAAGGATCTGAGCCACAGGAGGGAGCCTGGACATGCTGCCTTGTCCCACACAGTCTTGAGAAGACTACAGCTCCAGCTGACACTTCGATGCAGACTTGTCAGAGGATCTGAGCTCCGGGCTGAGCTGCGGCTGGATTTCTGACTCACAGAAAAACCCTGAGACAATAAATGTGCATTGTTTTATTGTGCTCAATTTTAAGCTAATGTGTTACAGCGCAACAGATAACTACCACAATTTGTTAGATGATTTAGATACACTCTTTCGCTTAATCTTCACAATATACCTAGAGCGTACAGGTTACTGTCAACTTTACGGACAAAAAAATAAAGCCCCAGGAGATTATGTAACCTATCCAAAAATTCACAGTTATGAGCAGCAAAAGTGGCACTCAAATCTTTGCTGAAAAAGCATGAACTAAATGAAAGATAAAGCTGAAGAAAGAGTGCTCTGGAAACCACCACGCAAGCTCTGTTCTATTTCAGTAGACACGGAAAACAGGTGATCTTAGCCAGTTCACTACACAAAGAGGACTTGTGGTGTGTCATTATAAAAGCAACTTTTTTATTCTTTCTTGGCAAGGGGGTGGGTTTCTTACTGTGCCTTTATATTTGCTCAGCAGGGCTGTCCTTCTGCTATAGAAAGCAAACTCTGCCAAATCTCACAGCGTTTTTGGCCTCTCTTACGTAATCAAAAGTCCACTTTATCCAGATACAACCTTAATTCAGTGATGCAAAATGTCCAGGGTAATACACGATCAACTCTTCAACCCTCATGCAGAAGTAATGCCTCACCGACCCCCACCCCATCTGCAGACATGGTGCCCGGTGCCTGGGTCCAGCCTGCGCTGGAGGTCTCTCTGTGTTCCTGCGGCCTCCACATACGAGCTGATGTCTCTACTCCTGCCACGGCTGAGGGGCTTGGGAGTGCAAGCCAAGGCTTAGTGGCTGGAAGAATCCATCCTGTCTAGCACTGCTGTGAGGTAGCTCAGTCATTGTCAGGCCTAGCAACTACTTAAAGTTGATTTCTTCTCAGAGTACTTTCTCCAGTTGCCCATGTGTCCCTCTGCCTACAAAATCTACATCGGGAGCTAGACCTCACCTTTTGCTAGCCTCCCCCTCTCCAGTGAGCTCTATACCTGGCAGTACACCTCATACCATTTTACTTGACCCCCACCCGGAACCTGACACCTGCTCCCTGGGGCAGAATCCCTTCTCGAACCACGCCAGACTGACACTCCTGCTCGGAGGGGCGGCAGCATCCAGGCTGGGCCGTCTGTTCTGCTTTGACAGGCTGCTTTAGCTTCTCCGCACGGGAGTCAAGGCCATCCTGCTGTGTTCTCTAGCTGCAATTGACTTGAGGCCTCTGAGGGGCCCCACCAAAGCATCTTTCTTTCATCCTGAAGACATCCCTATCCCGAAACATTGCAGGAAAGTGGGGCTCACAGCACAACTCCCGTCCGTCCTCAGAATTATTTCCCAAACTCAGTCTCTGAACCCATCAAAATCTCCCTTATGGGTGGAGGATTTCAGAATTGTGAAGCCAATTCCCTGATTGCCTTTGAAAACCTGCTGATAGTCTAGTGCCCTGCTGCTGAAACTTCCATTTGAACATCAAGTTACAGCACGAACAGAGTTTTGCTTTAGGGGGGCTCATCTGGTGTCTGCAGGCAGGACTGGAGTTTGACAGCACTATAGGAGGGAAACTTAATAGGCAGCTACTGAGTAATGTGAGGTATAGACTAGTGAAGTCTGAACTGGGGCGGCTGTCGTGGGAATAAAAACAGGAAGACTGTCTCAAGACTCACGGCAGAGGTAGGGCAAGAGGAACTGAAAGAATGGGAATTTTAAAAAGCGGAGCTTGAGAGCCAGAAGGAAAGTCTGGCCAGCAACAGAAGTCAGAAATCAGAAGGAGTGCATTTGAAGGGGAAATGGCATGCTCAAGCCCGTGGCCCTTTAGGCACCACTACAAGACCGGCTAGAGACGAGTATCAGAGAATGAGAAGATGGGCCTCAGAATTCAGAAGGGAAGCACAGCATCCTCTCCACGGAGGTAATTACTGAACCCACAGTAGTCATAAGATTAACACTGAAAGTACGTAACAACAGAAAATGACTGAGAAAAAGAGGAAAATCTCCCCCACAGAGATGGTAAGAACATTCAGAAAAGGGAACCCTAGGAACAGGCAAGCCTTTGATGAGAGTAAAAAGCTGAAGAACAGGATAAGTGAGGAAGTCCTAACTATGGCCTCAGGAAGAGGTCCGTCACCAGACATGTCTCCGGGAGTTGCCGAAACTAAGCCCACATGGCAGAGGCTGGAGACCGACTGGTTAAGAAGTGGAGGCAACAAGCACGGAATAATTTGGGGCAATCTGTCGGTGAGTAAGAAGAGATCTCTTGAGAAGACAGAGGGTCAAGAGAACGTTTTAAAACAGATGCATTTGGGACGCCTGGGTGGCTCAGTCAGTTAAGCGTCTAACTCTTAACTCAGTTAAGCATCAGCTCAGGTCATGATCTCTTAGGTTGTGAGATGGAGCCTCTTGTCTGACACCTGCTCAGCAGGGAGTCTGCTTGAGGATTCTCTCCCTCTGCCCCTCCCCACCAATCACGTGCATGTGCACACATGCTTTCTCTCTAAAATGAATGAATAAATAATAAAAAAAAAAAAAAAACCATGCATCTGTACCTGTTTGTAGGCAGAGGGTGAAGAGCCAGTGAACAGAAAGTGATTTGGAGAAGCATAAGAGAAGGGAGCTGCCAAGGAATCAGACTCCCCGCAGACATGCAGCAGGACAGGACAGGCTCAGGAAAATGACAGATAAGTGCTTCTCCTACACCTCTCCTAAAGGAAAGGAAAGAGAGTATGGCAGAAAGCCTGAGGTGCAGAAGACAAAGTGGGAGACACCAAATTAGAGGGTTTAAATTTTTCAATAAAGTAGCAAAAGTAAGGTCATTTTAAGGAGACAGAAGGGTAGGAGTTGGTCTTGCAAAGAGTAAAACAGATTGAAGCCGTCACTGTGTGGGATGGAATTTTTAAAAGAGAATCAATTAGACACTAATAAAGAATTACTGATCCAAACGGAGGGTTTAATTGAAACTAACCTCTTCCTCACCACTTACTCCATTATTAATGTCATTTTTCTTCCAGGTCAACTAATTGGCCTTGGGTTGTGACTTTCTCCAGGACTGTTTGCCAAATCAGGATGAGCAGAGAAAGCAGATAGTGCCCTGGGCAGGTAGCTGGCAAAGTAGCTGACGATATAGGTCAGGGTGGAAGAGTGTTCAGGACGAAAAGAGAGCAATCTGTAAGTGCTGACCGCTGGTCATGCAAGAAGAAAATAAAAAGTAGTAAGGTAAAGGAAATGGCTAAATCCGCAGGGCTGGCAGATGGAGACGGAAGGGCGATAGGTAAGAATCAAAAGGTGGAGTCCTGCAGGAAAGCATCAGAGTCCCCCGTGCTGGTGGATCAGGGAGATACGAGGAAGGCTCAGCGTTCTGAGCAACCACAGAGACCAGGAAGGCTGCACGTGCCACACAGGTAGCTGCCGTTAGGGAAACCACTTCTGCCAGACTTCAGGTGGTCTCTCCACTCTGCCCCACACAGGGGGGTGTGACTTTCCTGACTGCTGAATTGGGCAGAAAATACTGAGACCACTTAGGTCAGCTTTCACCTTTCCCTCTAGGGTGCGCGCTCCCTGTTGGAAAAACACCATCTCTGCTGCTCTTCCACAGATGGGGCACAAGGAGCATCAAGCATTTTCTCCCACTGGGCGAGTAATTGTAGCCAGTCCTGGGGTTCTGGTCCATTTGACTCCCACTGAAGTACATCCTCCAACTTGGCTGCTCTCAATTATTTTACCCTCTAGCTGCCACTTGGGAAGGAGGAGAAAGAAGAAAAGTTTTTACTGAAGCTTCCCAGAAATCTAAAACCTCCTGAGGTCTGGAATGTTTCTGGTTTATTTCAGTTAGAAACTGAATCTTTGGAAGAATCCCACTGAAGAGCCCTCTTAGCTCCTTTCCTCACCCACTTCATGTATGTCATGAGAATAATCTGGGAGTCACGACTGTTTAGTGCTCTAATGAATGGCCAGCCATGCCCAACAATGCAGAATGTCCAATCCAGCCACGAAGAATTCACTGGATACAATTCTACTAGCTAAGGAAAGTTTGCCAGTGACAGAAAATTATAATTCCAGACAGGTTCTCAAAGAAAAAAAAATGTTAAAGGAACTAAAATTGGTCATATTTTAGAACAGAATATTAAAATCTGTCAGGTGAAAAAAAAAAATTAGAAGGGCCTCCCAAATTTTAATTGGAGGTAATAGATAAAGAAGAAATTTTCACAACTTGAAGCCAAATTCCCATCTGTAGGTCACAGGCCCTTGTTTTAGATGCATGGATTATTTATAAATATGCAATGATCCAGCTCCATATAAGAAACCATTTCTATATGATTGTCTTCATTTCTAACTACAAAGGTATAAATTCCAATCCAATGCTTAAATTAAGTTTGTACGTGTGAGTCTTTGAAAACTCTGTTTCTGCCAATGAATTGTTGCCATAGTAACTAATGCACTTCCAAAGAAGGAAAAAATGTGCACCAATCTTTTGCCTGAAATGGTAAACATTAAACTAAATAACAACAGATCACAGCCATTTCATTAAAAGGTCATTCTCTCACAAATGGTATTACAAATCTCACTCACTTCCTTGAAATAGAAAAATAATATCTTCTTCCCCATCTTTGTGTGTTCCCACTCAAGGACAAGAACAAAAAGCCCCTGAACACTACACTGAGAGATTCATGAAGAACTCACTAAGCAAACTTATGTGAAATAAAAAATGGCATGTTATAGCTTAACTGGTCTCTCATTTTAAAATGAGATAATTAATTCAATATTAATAATAACTGTCACTTCATGTATACAGGAATCTCCTGCACAGAGTATGTAGGCATTCAAATTATATTAAATTCTATTTAAGCTCTAAACTTCAGGGACTTAGAAGAGATCCTGGACCATGAAAACAATGATATTCCACATATACTACTGAATAGTAATAAACTAATACCTTTGCCCTTACTTTGTTTTGCTGCTGTTTTTGGTGTAAAATAAGGTTTTGAGCAAATACTTCTTACCTGAGCTGGGTCTTTTTTCTTTTTCTCATGTTGAATCACTATGATATGAAAGGTGAGAGTTCATCTATAAATTTCCATTTAATAAATTTTATATTTCTTAAGTTTACTGATATTAGAAAATGGGGTGTGAACAACAAATGTTAGAATTTAGATTTTGGTTAACTGAATATGTCCTTCTCTAAGAGACTACAATAAACAAATAAATTTAGTACTCATCCGGAAATTTAACAAAAACAAAGCTCAATATCAATTCTTTCATTTGATCTCATTGCTACTATTTTGTGTCTTTTTTTTTTTTCATTTAGAAATAACATCTCCAATATGGAACATTATGCTTTATATTTTCTGAAAGTCACCAACTTTGAAATTTGTGGAATAAAGCTGTATACACTTCCTAGTAATCATAGTAATCATTCCTGTTGGCATCAGTAACGGGAAAATAAACAATGTGAGATAAACAGAAATAGGGGAAAATAAATTGCATATCAAAGGGTGAGAAAATATCATCTTTTTTTTATGAACAACTCTAGAGTAAGAAACAGACTTCTTTAAGCCAAATATTATAGGTATCACTTCAGACACTAAAGCAATGATAAAATAATACAACACAAAGTGAAATTAGATTTAGATAACAAACAGATGGATGATACACAGATGTTCCCAGAACAGCCGCTGTAACAATAATACTTGAACAGTCTTCGGGAAAATTTAGGTGATTACTTTCTGTTTGTGGAAGGAAGTGTAGTTAAGATTTAGATCTAATAAGTAGTGCTACTTCATTCCTACATGTGCCTGTTAGCCAATGTGAAGTGCAATGAATTGGGCATTTATTTCAAAATGTCTGTGGCTTATAACAATAGAGACATTCAACCTCATGGTCACTGCTGTCATTATCAGATTATGTCCCTAACGGATCCAAGTTTGGCCATAGTTTTCCTGGGAATAATTCTACCCCAAATGTTGTTGATTACTACACACAGCATTCATTTGGAATGATCTATGGCTTCCGGTGCCATGTGAAAACAACGTACCCTGGCTCCACTTTGGGCAACCCAATCCATCAGAAATCCACCCAAACCCAGAAGACAGTTTGGGTTTTGCCACACATGCAGCAAAACTGATACCTGATTGAAGACCAAGGCTCCAGTTTAATGAGTTTCCCTGGTCTTGAATCCATCGCTGCCAGACTCCAAACATCAAAACTTGGCACCTTCCGTCAGAAACTATTTCACCTGTAAGTCTGCACGGCATAAAGAACCGCCAGCCTGGACATGTGTAATAATGAAAACTCGCCTGGCTAAGCCACAGGATCAGGGGCCTCATCAGTAAGAACCTTGAAGACTGAACCATTAACACTGGCTTTTCCATACTTTTAACAAGTATAAGCAATCACTAAAATTTCATTTTTTTAGGGCTACCAGGATCTAAATAGCAGGTACAGAAACAAAGCATAAAAATCCACACATGTAAATTATTTGTGTGGCGATCAGTATTTATAGAAACTAATGCAAATGTACTTGAGCAGGCCCATTCAGGATGGTCTGGACCCTAAAACAGTATCAACCCTAGCAGAAACAACTACTTCGGATAGCCTAATGACATAATGAGATCATCGACCCATGTGAGACATGGTCTTGAGGGTGTGTGGAGAGAGACATGTACTGGTCACTGATATCCATGTGTTTCTCAACATGTCCCAGTTCTCCTGCGGTAGCCGGGGCTATATGACTATTCTAGACAATACACCATATATAGGAATGACATGTGCTCCCTCTGGTTTGAGGCATAAAAGCGGGTATGAGTTTTTCATGCATGTGTCTGTCCCCTGCTGTAGTGAGCCACATTCTGAGATGTGAGGGTCACTACATGATGGCACTTCTGGGAGTCTGGGTCTCTGACCACCACCAACAACCTGTATTGGTTATAGCATAAGCAAGAAAAACTCAGCATGTACTGCCAATTGAGATACTGAAATTAATTTGCTGCTGTATAACCTAACCTTACACTGACAGAGAATGTTGGGAGTAAAAATGACCCTCAGGCAAACCACTGATATCAGGAATGTTCTATAAAAGAGTAATAGGTGACATCTGACTACCAGAGCACTGGGATAGGCAGTCTAGGTACCAGTTCCATTATGAGCTCCATGCTGCTAAGCAGACATAGAGCTTTGGTCATGGAATGTTTTTGAAACAGAACTTCATGAATGGCTATATAAGACTTCATAACTGGAATGGGGGATTACAGTGAGAGGATATCATCACAGATACATGAGAGATGCTTGTTTATCTGAATGAGGACACCATACAAGGAGAAGCCCACTGAAGCTTCTGTAAAAAGGCTCTGAAAACTCCCTGTGACTAAGAATAAGACTTTTACCAAGGCTGGAATAGGACTAAAAATACCAGTAGAAGTCTTAAAATCCAAGCTCTGAGCAAAGGAACTTATTCTGAGGCAGAGAGCCAAGCTGGTCATGACAATAACTTCCAAAATTTAAATGAAAAAAGCTTAAACCAGACTCATATGGTGATCAAGTCCATATTTATCATTAAAATGATGGTGAGTCGATTCTCTCACGTTGAGGTGATCCTCACAGACCACATAGGCCGAAATCGGAAAAAGCTTCAGGCAGCAGGGGCTGATTCAAAGCCAGATTCCTGCCAAGGCTACTTTGTGTCTATCAGTGTAAAAGAAGTCTCTCAGCTCTCCTATATAAGAAGTTTTTCACAGAAATTTAATGTCTTCAGTAACGATAATCAACTCTATCATTTCATGGCATTCATAGAAAAGTGTGACTCAGTGAAATTCATAACATTTCTTTCTGCTTCCACAGACTTTAAAAGACATTTTCAAACATGTCTGATTGCCTTTTGAGATGTGGCAATATGAAAATATATATATATATATATATAAATATATATATATATTTTATATATATATACACACACACACACATACATACATGTCTTTACCTATTGGCTTTGGCAAAGGCAATCAGAAGCTTCCATCTTATGCAATAAAATGCATGAATTTTGTTTTAACCAATGTACCCAGACATGTCAAAAAAGAACCAGAAATAACAAAGTGAATTAGGATTTAGACTTTACCCAGACACAAATCGGTTTTGCTAAATTTAGAACCATGCAGAGAATTCAGCAAAACACTCATATTGGTCTTTAAAATATTAAATCAGCATTTTGACAGATGCGTGTCTTTACAACTTTGATCTGTCATGTTATAGATGGAACTACATCTAGTTTTACAAACCAACATCCAGATGATTTAGAAAAGAAGAAAAAGACTGCCAATGAAGAAGTCACCCAGAGATTTATGAAAAAGACATATACATGACAAGAAACTGAAATTTCATACAGAGCTAATCTTATGATCACTAAATCAAATATTAACTGGCCATCCACAGTGGACTCAAACTGAAACAAACTTGAAACAAATATAAGAAACTGTTAATCAGTTATGTAAAACAATAATCAATTTGCAAATGATCAGGTAATTGACAGAAGTCTATGTAGATCAATTAAGTCTACATTAAAAAAATGGCTTGATTTGATTAACAATGGTTTAAGTATTTAAAGTTCTTATAGCATGTATTCTTTTACTGACAGTAAAAAAGAAAGTTCTTTCACTCTTTAGGAATTAGTGTAATATTTATACCTCTTTCAGGCATCAATATTAAACTGTCACTTTGGTTGTTCAATAACCTGGTGGCAAATATATATACAAGGTCATACACACCATATACACATGGAGATTTAAAATACCATCCCACTTAAATCAATAGTGTAAAATTTATTGATTTAATTCCATCTTGAAGAGAAGGATAAATGAGCAGTATGGCTTTCTTACAGCCTAACATTGTTCATACAGGGTTTCAAATTTGTTTATGATTATAATGAAATCCATCTGCTTCATGTCAAATAGATAAACAAGTAGGCCAGGGCATTATCAAGATAACCAAATAATTTTCTAAAAGCCAATAGATAAACACAACAGAAGATATTTTGTGGCTAAGGAGCTCAAGAATATTAAACTCTTTTAGAGCCATATAGGTCATCTTTTCTAATTATCACAATATAAAAATACTTGGGATTTTGTTCTAAGTATGGGCAAAAATATGTGTGGGTGCATATGTGTTGTGCATACAGACATACACACTCAATTATACAGACATTCCCTAGGACACTGTTGCCACATGTTTCTTCGGCAAAGTGAAATTAATTTAGCAGATATGTTCTAGAATATCACTGAATTATAATAAAATAAGTAACATAAAATAATATCACAAAAATATAATTAACCAAAAAGTTAAGATACTGAGGTAACTGATAGATGCAACCTTCCTCCCTGTAAGGGAGAACCTTAGTAACAGTCTTTGATAAAATACCACTGAGTTTATTTTTTAAGTCAAGCCAAGCCTCTCCACCATCCCCATGGTCTCAAAATCCAAGGCTACAGATAGGCAGGTAGACAGCTTACCAACTTTCCTGGGACAGGGCACTAGGTTTAGGTAGCTCCAGCCAACAGAGACATGGGCTGAAGCATAAGAGCCAAACAAAGAGAAGGTGATAACCAGATGGGAAATATGACATGAAGTATCAGATATCATAAGAAAGAAGACAAAAATTACTGATTGAAATAAATATCCAATAGAAGAAGCAAAGCCCAAATTGGTTATAGGTAGAGTGCACAGCATCACTGACTTCCGTACTAGGAACAAAACACAGCATCCCAGGTGGGAAAGGATAGTCAGGCTGAGTCCCTGAATGAAAGCCAAAAATCACATTCCCCTTGGGAATCTCTCACAGATCAGAACTGTGTCGTCATACTGAGCACAGAAGTGGGCTTCTTTCAATTTTATATCATCCTAAAGGGAGATGAACTCCACGTTTTCCTCACTCCTAGCTGGAACAAAGCTAGAGCATGACTTTATTTTATTTATTTATTTATTTTTTTAATTTATTTATTTTATTGCCATGAATTTAGGCAATCTGAATTTCCTGATGAAACAAGAGAGACTGAACCCCATAGGCCTTTCTAAGAACAGATGGCCAGTGTCAGGATTACCTTTGTTTTTCAAAGGAGACCCTGATCTCAACCCATAATAGGCTGACCATTGCAGACCTCACCAGGATTCCCACATCTTGTTTCATTCTCTCCTTCCGTTTAAAAAAATTCAAGCTTTATTCTCCAAATGACTGCTATCAGCAACTCTAATCTACATTAATACTTTTGCCTTCTGACTTCTTAACCCATATGTATATACTCATTTTGACATTAAGTTCTAGATTCTCCTACATAATAATAGTTTAATTAAATTATTTCACCAAGAACAGTAATAAATTCTTTTTAAAAGTTTCCTGCACGGTGGGGCATTTGGGTGGCTCAGTCAGTTAAGCATCTGACTCAATTTCAGCTCAGGTTATGATCTCAAGGTTGTGGGATCAAGACCCAGCTCGAGCTCTGTGCTAGACTCCATACTGGGTATGGAGCCCACTTGAGGCACTCTCTCTCCCTCTCCTCCTCCCAACTCGCACTCTCAAAAAAAAAAAAAATTCCTGCATGGGTCTCAATATGCTAGGCATTTTGTACACAACAAATTGAATTTTATGAGACTTAAATTCTCTACAAAAATTTTACTTAAAATGATCATTAGATTTATTGCATGGTCAAGCACAGCGTGGCAAGAGGATATTCTTTCCGTGTATATTAAAATTATCTTATACAAAGGCATATTCTTATAGAACATTCTTATACTCTTACAGGATGTAAAAAATGAGGTAGAGTTGTTACCATGTCCTCAGTAGGGCATTTAACTAGGAACAGTGACTATAATAATCATTCCAAGGAAATCTGACTTCATGACTTAAAAGCAGCGGACAACGTTCGGGATTACGCCATGAGAGATAGTTCTGAATAGCACAGAAGAAATGTGAAAACTGTAGGGCACTCTGGGGAGACTGGGCACAAAAAGGGACGATTCACTCCTTTACCTCTCACCCAAGTGTCTGTGTCTACCTCTAGGTACTCCCAAATCCCTGGGAATATGACTCAATCTTCCTTGTGTTCAGTCACTGATTCTTCAATTCATTTGCCCCACAAATGTTTATTACATGCTATTTTGTGCCGGGCACTCAGCTGGGATAGGCCCATTCATAAGACTGTCAGGAGCCCTACCCTCACTTTATCATATTCTAGTAATAAAGATATAAATAGACATATGACTGATAAATAAAAAGGTAACTACAAACTGTGGTAAGTTCTAGGAAGAAAATGATCCACCTGAAATGGACAATAAGATGAGAACCCAGCTGAACAGGGTGATCAGGAATGACTGTTCTGAAACCTGAAACCTGTTCATGAACAAGCCATTCAATAAGGCTGGCAAAGAACATTCCAGGCCAATACTGGTATCCTTCCTTAGCTATTTGTATAAGAAGGGAAATTAGGACTACTGCAGCACACCAAGCACACCATCTATGATGATTAGAATTTCAGAGTCAGGTTGTTCTTTAACAAAATAGTTAGGCACCTTCCCAGCAACACTCAGATGATACCACAAGCCAAACGCGCAGACATTTTTCATCATATGCATACAAATGTATTCAGAAAAGTAGATGGTTCAATATACTGACAATTCGGGAAAACCACAAATCTCAATGATCTCTACATTATACCCCAAGACAGTTCATTTTTTCATGAAGTAGGCCAAATTTCTATCTAAAATGCCAAATATTTCCTATCCATTCCAATACAGACAATAATCTTCCTTATACTTGTTATTGAACAATTACATGACTAGCATGCCCTTTCCCAAAGTTGCCCTGATGAGGAACATGTCATAGAATGAGCCCTTGCTTCCATAACCCAGAGTCGGAGACATAACTGGGCCACAGGCAGAAAGACACAAAGGCTGAGGGGCTCAGGGGACCTATGATGGAGCTTACTCCACCATAGCCCTTCCCAAGCAGAGTACTGCTAGACTTAGCTGGGCCAGCCAGATACTCTGTCTTGGAAATAAACTGGGAAATAAAGAAATCAAATAGTAAGCAGTAAGAGCTAAAGCTGGAAGGTGAGAAATCAAAAGTAATAAGGAAGCTACAAAGCCCTATGGTATTGGGGGATACAGAAGATGCTGATGCCAAGGAAGAGGACGATGCACAAAGTGAAGACCAGTAGAATACATTAATGGCGGAACATTAGTATGGAGAGCAGGCAAGTCTAGAGCTGCCTCACTTTGAGTTCCAGCCTCTATTAGGCTAAGACACAAGGTTTCTGCACTGGGATTCCTGGAGCATCCCACCTTCCCTTATTGCCACATGTATCCTCACAATACACATAGCCTGACCCTCCCGAGTTCACTGAGCAGGAATGAGGAAGTCTGTTTTTTGATACAAACAATGCCTAAGAGAAACATGCCCTTTACATCAACCTTTCCCCTTCAGAAACAATGAGACAGTTAAAATGTTCCATACGTAGTACCACTGCTGAATCAACAGAGCCTAAAGAAGCACTCAATAAATGTGTTTAATAAGTTAATTGATGAGTGAATAAAAGAAGAGATACTAGTATTTGTATGTTATTTGTATGTATGTTATTTGTATGTTATTGAAATACCAATATTCTCTTCTCAAACCAATGTCTCTACAAAACTGAAGTTTAAAAAAACATGGAAATATTATTTTATATCACAAATTCTACTAATTAAGTACATTCAGAAATCAAGAAACCTTAAGAAACCAGTTCAACTGTTGGGATTAATGCAGAGGATGAAAACAGCCATCATACCTGGCTTGCTAAAATGTAGCACAGAGGCCCTTAAGGGCAGGGAAGATTTCAGAGAAGGGCATAGGCCTTTGGAATGCCAGGGCCTGCATCACTATTCAGCCTGGGGTAACGCCCGGGGAACTGTTTTCCTGAAGCCTTCTTTTTTTTTTTTTTTTTTTTTTAACTGGCAAAGGATTTTTTTTTTTAATCCAAGCATTTATTTTTTTAATTAACATATAATGTATTATTTGCTTCAGGGGTACAGGTCTGTGAATCATCAGTCTTACACAATTCACAGCACTCACCATAGCACATACCCTCTCCAATGTCCCAGCTACCCTTTCCCCCACCCCCCACTCAGCAACACTCAGTATGTTTCTTGAGATGAAGAGTCTCATGGTTTGTCTCCCTCCCTAGTCCCATCTTGTTTCATTTTTTCACTCCCTACCCCCTACGACCTCCCCTCAAATTCTTCATATCAGAGAGCTCATATGATAATTGTCTTTCTTTGATTAACTTATTTCACTTAGCATAATACCCTCTAGTTCCATCCACCTCGTTGCAAATGGCAAGATTTCTGTTTCCGTGTTGTTGTTTGTTTGTTTGTTTGTTTTTTGATAGCTGCATAGTTTCCAGAAGTGTTCTCAGCCCAAACAGCAGCCCTGAGATCTAAGAGATATATGCATTGTCCCTTAGGCTATGTTTTATAAAACATGCAGATTAGCATATGTATCTTTCCCATAAACAATCCTCTTAGTTGCAGTAAGACCCCTTGTCACCTGCTTGAGAAACAGTGATAAGGATTTGTGATTCTCCCAGAGGACCAATAAAAGCGGGAACAAAGAAGAGGAAAGGTCTTCATCTCTGAGTTACCCCCCTTGCCTTCTCTTCTCTTTCACAGCAAAGTTGGGAGAAATCTTCAGTCCGTGGGTACAGGGACTGCTAGCCATTCCCAGCAATGTTTTTAGGTATAAATTGAGATACAAACAGTAAAAATGAGCCCCAGATCAGAGTCTAATTCGCTCCATTCCTAAAGCTGAACATTCAAAGCCGTTCCCTGCTTTCTCCTACAGGAACAGGTAGACCACTCCCGAAAAGGAAGGAAGGAAGGGAGGGAGGCATTAAGAAAGGAGGGAAGAAGAAAACAAAGCCGAAGGGTCTTAACATCCAAACACCCCCTTTCACTCTGCATAGCCCTCACTCCTCAACTGTCCCTTCCCTTTAGTTCCTTATCTTTTTCCCTTTGTCCTCTGAGAGCTTTTGACGTCCAGAGCACAGAAATGGCACAACTGCCTTTTTAAGGCAAACTCTCAACCCAAAATCAGCAACATGGTCTCTACCTCTCCAGAGCCCTACTTCTCTCAGGCTTCACTTTGCTCTCCACTGGCTCTGACAATTAAGTCAACGTTGTGTTCCACCGCGAGCAAGAAATAAACTGGAAATCTTGATTATAGAATGTTTAGATTGGAACAGACACTGGCCTTTCTTCGTTTCTTAAGAAGTATTTCTTTGCACAAATGGGATAAAAAAAGAAGGAAAACTCAACCACGTTCAGAATGAAACAACCCTGAGTTTAGAAGGTATCCCTTCATGGAGCTGATTAAACCAAGAAAGTGAATATGCATAACTTAGATTTTTATGCTTACCAGTTCTATTCTTTAAAGAATCCTTTGGTTAATTCAGCTTAAGGGTAGTATCTGATGGACAGAATTAAATGAAATGCACAAGGTATTAAGTAGTCCCTAAGTGATCCTTATGTCTAACTTGAGTAAAGAATGGAACATTGATTGTCCTGCGTCCATTTCATCTAAGCAATCTCTTTGCCAGAAATTAATACTTATAAAAACAGGTTGGCAGATTAACATAAACAAAAGTGTCTTGAAATATGAATTGTCACTTTCTTAGCTGCATTCAGTCCCAGGTATCAAAGGTCTTTCTGCCTATGTCTAAGAACAGTAATTCATAGCAGCTCCTTGAGTTGCTCCAATAAAGGTTTAAATCCTATGATAAAATTAGTGCTCTCTGGCTGCATCGAAATAAAAGATTCTAGCTATCAACTATGGATGGATTTACTCCACTGTATTTTATTTCAGAAAAGACAAAGTTGTTTGTTAAAAAGAATTTCTTGTTTTTGTTTTCTACATGGATGCATAAATCATACAATGTAACAAAGCCATTCTTTAAAGCTGTAAAAGAACAGCAATAAAAAAAAGCCCTTCATATTTATTTTTCCCTCTTGGAGCTTAAAAAAATTGTCAAACTAATTTTTTCCAAAATAAAAAAAATTGCTCCTGGGCTTAATAGCTTGTACAATAAGTTACATTTCAGCCTTGGAGGAAAATTTGACAAACTGAGTTATACCCTTAGAAAAACTATGCTAGAATGGAAAGTTTGGTACATTGTTAGCTATAACCACACTACCGTATACAACAATTATGAAAACTAGGAACAAAAATTATGTATGCATGTTTTTAGTTAATTTGGGAAACAAAAAGCAAGTCTGTACATAAAAATGATCAGTCTTTACAAAGAGCTACTTTGGTGTTTTCTGTATGTGCATAAGTAAATACTATCCCATGAGTATAACTCATTAAACAAATAACAAAGGACAAATATAAAGGAGACTATGATGTAAGCATTTTACACTATTTAATATTTTCCAAACGACCTGTGGTTGTTGAGTTGTATAAAAAAAATGGTAAAACAGTTATATTTAAAAAAGGAAACAAAGTTAATGACAATAAAAAGAAATCTCCCTTAAAAGGGATTAGAATTCGTACTTCTCACTGGCAATGTGAACTGAGAGTTCTTGTTATTACCCAAGAAGAATTTCCCATACTGATTCCAGAGTCTTACACAAAGCAGGTCAGCCAGTGCCCCACTATGCACTCTCTTTTAGACTACAACAGCCAAAAGAGGTTGGCCACATGTCACTGCTAAGGGGTGCCCTAAGGCAGGGGCGCAATTATAACGGAGGGGTGTCATGAGTAACAGAAACACCTCGTAACACTCTCTAAAAAATCCCTAAACTAATTCCCAAACACAAATGGAGGAGAACAGGAACTTGTCCCCAGGGAAGAATAGAGCGCAGGGTTCTAACCTTGTCCTAAAGGCAGACTACAGGAGGTCAGCTGTGGCTCCTCCACTCACCAACTTCCCAACTTTGGCAAGTTAACTTAAATTCTGCTTGACTAAGTCTTCTCTTCTGATTATGGCTGCAGCACTATAATATGGTTACGATAATACAGTCACACAACTTGTTTTCAATTATGGCCAGCTATTGGATGATATAGGGAGAACTACTATGTTAAATCAAAAATGCAAAACATTAAACAGAAACCATGTTACAAATATATATCCTATGGGGCGCCCAGGTGGCTCAGTTGGTTAAGTGTCTGCCATCAGCTCAGGTCGTGATCCCCGAGTCCTGGGATCGAGCCCTGCGTTGGGCTCCCTGCTCAGGGGAGAGCCTGCTTCTCCCTCTGCAGACTATTTTGTTTAGAAATACAAAGCATCGGGGCGCCTGGGTGGCTCAGCTGGTTAAGCAACTGCCTTCAGCTCAGATCATGATCCCAGAGTCCCGGGATCGAGTCCCTCATCGGGCTCCCAGCTCCACAGGGAGCCTGCTTCTCCCTCTGTCTCCCCTCTCATGCTCTATCTCACTCTCTCTCTCTCAAATGGATAAATAAAATCTTTAAAAAAAAAAAAAAAAAGAAATACAAAGCATCATAGTAGTTATGTCTGGGTGGTAGAGTCACAAGTGAGGGAGAGAGATGTCAGAGACGTAGGTATATTTTCCACATAAGGAAAAGAAGTGAGCTTCTGAAGGGAGAAAGAAATAATATGTACAAAAATGAGAAGCTCCTAGAGAGATTTAAATGAACTTGGCTAGCTAGCTTGGGTATCCTGGGTATCCTGGAGGAGTAGGAAAAGGAGAGAGGAGAAAAAAATGAGAAAGTCACTACAATGTCAGGAAAAAATTGGTGGGTAAAGGATTGCAAAGATTTCCAAATTCTGCTCTATTATTACTGAATGCTGTAAAAGCACCATCCGCCTCCTCTCATCTCCACATACTTATGTTTTGCTTTGTTTTTTCCCTCCAATGGTGACGGTGAAGATATGAATTATTTCATTCTTTGGCATGCTGGGTTTCATGTTTCTTTAAGTCAGATACCAACCCTAAGCAGGCCCCCAAGTAATTCTGGTTTTACATTAATTATATATCAAAAATCATCTTAAAAACTGTATTTTTATTTTTTGCATAAAGAGGTTCATACCATATACATACGCCTCTATGTATTTTTCAACTTGGTAATATATTGTGGACCTCTTCCCATGTCAGGACTCACAGACATACTCCATTATATATTTTTTCTTATGGTGTAGTATTCCACAATACGCAAGGACCAGCTCTGGCTTTGTTGTTGTGCTTGAATTATCATAAACAATAGCATAATGAATGTCCTGGTAAATGTATATATGAGTGTATGTGCAAGTATAATGAAGAGTCCGACTCCACTTTTTGATGTTTGATTGCTGACAACTTTAAAGCCTCACATCACCTCTTCTCTGGGGAAACAAACAGTAAAAACCATGTTTCAGGGCACCTGAGTGGTGCAGTCAGCTGAGCAGCCAACTCTTGGCTTCAGCCAAAGTCATGGTCTCAGGGTTGTGAGATCAAGCCCTGAATGGGGCTCTGTGCTCAGTGGAGTGTCAGTTGGAGATACTCTCCCTCTGCCTCTGCCCCTCCCGCTCCATACTCTCACTCTCTCAAATAAATAAATAAATCTTAGGAGGGGGGGAAAAAAAGACCATGCTTTCCCTTCCCCGGTGCTAGTAAGAAGTCCAAAACATGCACCTTCTGTCTCCCACACAAGCACCCTCTCCCCAGTCCCATCCACTAACTACAATAAGAAACCCTAGCCACTGACTTCACTTTGCTCTCCCAATTTGGGAGTCTGCCCTGCTGTCCCTAGAAAGCCTGACTATGTGAGTAATAAATCTCTCAGTACATGTGTGGCATCTAGACATCTGAAACACATTTGGGTGGATGGTTCAACATGTCCTTCCAGAGGGGAACCACAAGACAGCAAGTATTTACATGGAACATATTTCTAGAAGTGGATTTCTAACACTGACAAGTTGTATAATGTCCCATTTTTCCACATGCTTAGTGTGTAATTAGAGTTTTTATCATTTGCATCTTGATAAGCCAAAAGGGAAAGTAAAGATAGAATTTAATCGCATTAATTTGTAATTCTCTGATTAGTAATGAGTTTGATATCCTTTTCATTTACTTCCTGGCCATTTGTGATTCTTATACAAAGTATTATTTGCATTCTGTTCTCATTATTCTACATGTAGGAATACTTTATTAAGAATATTAATCTTTATCTGTGGTATATATTGCATGTATTTTATCTCATCCTAATGTTAATCTTTTAACTCTGTTTATGGCATTTTTTCTGTAGACAATTTTTTTAATCTTTATATAATTAAATCAATTAGCCCTTTTTGTTTTATCTTTCTGGTGCTCAGTCATGTTTAAGAAGGACTTCCACAACCTAAGATTATAAATTTGTCTCTCAAAGACAATTACCATATGATCTCTCTGATATGAGGAATTTGAGAGGCAGGGCAGGGGTTTGGAGGGTAAGGAAGGAAAAAATGAAACAAGATGGGATTGGGAGGGAGACAAATCATAAGAGACTCTCAATCTCACAAAACAAACTGAGGGTTGCTGGCAGGTGGGAGGGTAGGGATAGGGTGGTTGGCTGATGGACATTGGGGAGGGCAGGTGATACGGTGAGCGCTATGAAATGTGTAAGCCTGACAATTCACAGACCTGTACCTCTGGGACAAACAATACATTATATGTCAGTAAAAATAATCAATAAAAATAAATAAATAAATAAACATCTCTCTACATTTTCTTTTAGAATATTTGTAATTTCATTTTTTACGTGTATACATTTGAAACTAAAATGTAAATAACTGTGCTATAATAGCTTAATTTCTTTCCTAATAAGTGCCTAGCTATCTTAAACCACTTATTAAATAACCTTAATTTTCTTTGCTGACTTGAAGTATCAATTTTATCACATACAAAATTGCCATATTCCAAACACACACACACACACACACACACACACACACAATTTCTGTACTTTGTTTTCTTTAACCTATGTGACTATTGCTTTCTTTGAAAATATACCTTTATAATATAATCTGTTAGGACATCCTCCCCATGCCCAGGATTTTTTTTTCAAATTCGCAAATTTTCTTGGCTATTCTTCACAATAAACTTTAGCATTAGTTTGTAAGATTCCATGCAAATTTCCTTAGTCTTTGTTCCTGTATCATTGCCTTTTAAGATTAATTTTGAAAAAAATTAATATCATCATTATATTTAGTCTATCCCTCCAGGATATAGAATAGATCTCCATTTATTTAGGTTCTCCACAATTTCTGCAATTAACTTATATATCCTAGATTCTAATAAGTGCATATTTACACTTTACTGTTTCTGAATGCATAACACAACACATGTATATGTTTATGGCAGTATTTCTGTTTTTTCAAAGTGCCATATTAAATTCTAGATAATCCGAGAGAGAGAGAAAGCCTGAGTAGGAGCAGGGGCAGATGGAAAGAGAGAAGCAGACTCTCTACCGGGCGGTGAGCCTGACGTGGGGCCCTATCCCAGAACTCCAAAATCCTGCCCCAAGCAGAAGTCAGATGCTTAACTGACTGAGCCACCCAGGCACTCCCATATATATATTTATTTTTTTAAGTTGTTTTTTTTTTTTTAATTTCTTTTCAGCATAACAGAATCATTGGTTTTGCGCCACACCCAGTGCTCCATGCAATCCGTGCCCTCCATAACACCCACCACCTGGCTCCCCAACCTCCCACCCCCCGCCCCTTCAAAACCCTCAGGTTGTTTTTCAGAGTCCATAGTCTCTCATGGTTCATCACTCCCATATACTCTTTATAATGCAGGCTTAACCTGCTGTTTAAAAGAAGAATCTTATTTGCCCTTTGAAAGTTTCTTTGAATTGATGCCACAGGTGAGGTCTAGCCCTTAGGAAGTAATAACAAATCTAGTATGAAGTATTGGGAGTTTTCCTACATCTCACAATCCAGGAGTACAAAGGAATTAAATTGATATCATTAACCCAGATATCTCAACCCCCTTGAAACTTCACTCCCAAGAATTCCTGGAGCTGGTCTCAACACTGCAGACGTGAGTTAGTCCACTCAATTACACAGGACTTTCACTATTTCTACCATCTGCCTTTGTGGGACTCCATCCACCATCTCCCTCCAGGACTGCCGTAGGTGCCCACGAGTTCCCGGAAACCAAACTTGTATGCCTGGTGGTGAGCAGGGAGACTATGCTACCTTCTTGGGATGTAGTGGGTGGAATTACCTTTTCAAGAGGTTGAGATCTTATGTGTGAACAAGAACATATAGTGCGTCACTCAGTTCTATTTCCATGCTTCCTTTTCTTTATGACCAGGCATTATTTTATCTAATAATTGTATTAGGTGCATACATGTTCCAGGAACTGGGCTAAGAAGTACAGATGCAAAAATGAGTAAGACATAGGCTCTGAAGTCCAAAAGCTTATGGTATAGTAAAGCTGATGCCTGTGTTAGAAAATAAGTACAATATAGAAATAGATCAAATTGCTCAATTGTTTCTCAAATATTTGAAATCATGTCATTTCAAATCATCATTGCTCATATTGTCTTGATGTGATATTGCTCTTGCATACACATCTCTCTTTTGGACCCTTGGGAAATACTACAAGCTATGGTACAATGCAACCTTCACATTCAAATCTAGACTTGGGCTCCATTAATGCAGAAAAGAGAAAAAAAGCCCATCCTGTTTGTCCAAAGCTCACCTCTTAAAGGCTTACCCTGCAATCAGGAATTGCCCAGAGAAAAGAAATAATAGTTAATATTTCCAAAATTCCTATATTCTGATGCGTGTTTTCATTCTAAAATAACCTCTTTATTTCCATGCCCATTATTTGCTCGGGATATGGGTAAATGCTATTAAATGGGAAAACAATAATAATATGTGAATAATTAAAGAATATACCTTTCTGTAGTCACTTACTCTCTCTTTTAAAAAAACTGTTGATAATGTAGTAGGAAAAACATAAACAAAAAGACCCTACAATCTTCTAGTATCCATTTCCACACATAAAGAGGTAAATAGAATGGCCTAGGCTCCATTTTACCACTCTTCAAACCAAGTTTAAGTGCTGACTCCAAATCTGCTGTTAACTTGTTTTAAAGAACCGGTCTTTGCAGTTTAGGCTCTTGGCATGTGGCCTCCTCCAGATTCCTGAGACTCTAATTCCTAATCTGCAATGCAGCCTCTGAAGAACAATTGTCAAAGCTTCATACACACTGGAAAAGAGAGATTTTTCCATCTACTGCCAAATGAAAAATTAAATACCATACCGAAATACATAGCAAAATCTTTTATTCACTAGAGGGCAAAAGTTGCTTTCAATACTTTATTTAAACTTACATACATTATTACTGCTGGCACATAAAGTAGCTCTCAGGCTTTCTAGATGTTTCCTTCTCTTCTTAGGGAAAAAAAAAGGGTCTGTTAATTTTTCTCTCTTCCACAACAGCACCAGACTATAATTACACCAAATCTCCTTATGCTATAACTAGGGGGAAAGAATGGGGGTGTTTACAGGTTCAAATGAAAATCTTATTTCCTTCAAATTCTGCCACAATTTTGTAAAATTTTTATTTCATATTCTAAAGTCCCCCGTGACATATGCTACCTATGAATAATATTTTTAAACCTACATATGCCAAATATGCTGTTACTGTTCTCACATTATTAGCCAAGCAAAGTTCCTCACTAATTCTACATAACAAAATGTTCCCGACACTTGAAGACACTTGCAAAATTTCATAGTTTTGCTTCTTTTTTACCTTGACGCTCACAACATTAATTTTTAATTTCCTTGGGGAAATCATGAAACCAAAAGCAGATTTAAGTAGCAAAATTTTGTAACACCTAATAGGTCTCTTAATCATAGCTCCAACGGGCTATTTTCATGCAATCTCTCTGTTCACTACTGCGTCAATGCATATTCCAAGAAATGTTTTGCCTTCTCACTGGGTCTTTTGCCGGCTGGTCTCATTTACATAACACTCCACAGTTTTTATTCCAGCCCATTTAGCCTCTAAGATTCCATGGAAACTCTAAGGGGACCATGGCTAAGGAAAGGTAAGACAAAGAACCAGACAGTTGGGACCCCCTCCTCTTTCTGCCACTCAACCTCCTCAAGTGCAGCAGGCTTCCACCCCCTCTGAGCACCTCCTCCATGACTCCTTGTTCTGACACCCAGTTTTGCTTTTCTCATCGGTCCATGTCTCTCTTCCTAAGCCACTGTCCTATTCCATCTTTCACCTCTTCACTCAATCCCTCTCCTTTTCTCCTCCCTTTTGAAGCGGAGGCACACAAAGAAGCAAGAAAGAGAGAAAATCAAATGTCGGTCTTAGGGCTATTCACTGAAGTTAATAGAGACTTTTTTTATGGCCCATTTGTTCCTTTTTCTCCCCCAATATCTCCAAGTTTATATGTTGTTCGGGTTTTTTTTTTGGGGGGGGGGGGTTGTTTTTGTTTGGTTTGGTTTGGTTTGGTCTCTCACTCTTTACTCACTATCCAGATCACTGAAAAGTTGTCATATCTTCTCCTATCCCCTGAGTGTCGTCTTTCATTATTTGTCCAGCAGATTCATGTGCTGGGATGAGGAGAAAGATGAGGCTAGGAAAGAAGAAATGGGCCAGATACTGAAGGTCCTTTCATGCCAAGCTACAGAGTCTGATTTTTATCTCAAAGACAATTATTTATGCTGAATAATTACAGCAGAAAACGGTATGGTCCCATGTAGAATGTATTAAAACTGGTGTTACACAGAGTCTAAAAACACCATCCCTGAGGACATACAAATCTAGGTGTGCATTCCAGCTCCACTCTTGCTTATCCGTGTATCTTGAATACATTTGAAGGGGTCTGATCTCTACTTCCTTCATTTATAAATGGCAACAGAACCTGCCAGGTTGTTCCGGGGATAAATGACAGAGGGAACTTAATTTAAAGCATCTAAAATACTACCCTGTGTGCTGCTGAGTCTCCACTTGCCCTCCCCCTCCCCCATCTCCCATTCTTTCTCTTCCCTTGGCTGCTGGCTTTCTGCTCCAGAAGTCTGACCCTCAAAGACTCCATCATTAGGGCTCCTTTGCTCTCTGCTTCTTAGCCAGTGGGAGGCACCAGCAGGAGAGGGAGGCGGAAAGACAGGGCTGGTGCATCTCTTCTGTCCTTTCCCTACTTCCACTCGGTGGCTCCATCGGCGGCAACATTCTCTCAACACCAAGGCTTTTTCCACTGCCCTAGTTCTTATAGGACTCCAGGAAGATTCTTCCCTCCATTTGTCCTTCACAATTCTCCCTCTGCCAGCCCCTGGGTGGCCCAAATCCTCTTTCAGTTTCCTTAGCCTTGCCAGGGCTCTACAGTTCTCATTAAGATCTCTCTAGTTGATCACACTGAGCAGAATTCTGTTCCTTGACAGACTTCCAGCCGATGCACCTGGCTTGTAAAGTGCCATTGACAACAACATTACAGAGAAGTCTCAAGTACCAAAGAGCAAAGTGAGAATGGCTTTCTTCCCATGTTCATATTCTCCAAATGGAAAGCAACATGATTATCTATTAGTAGCTGTATTAAATAGAGTGTTGATCCTTTTCTATTAGTATTATAAAGAACAGTGAGCCGTTGCTAAGCAGCTGGTGTGAGCTTTGTTCTTCAAAACCCATTCCTTCTTTAAGTCTGAATCCTAGAACTTTTTTTTTTTTTTTTTCATGAAAAAAGTGGAATAGCTCTATGTGGGGAGAGGAGAGTGTACATCTGCCATCACAGCTCTTTTTGGTGCCAAGTCCCTGCAGTGGGAAGACAGCAACCTGCTGTAGCTATTAATATTGCAGAAGGAAAACCTACAGTAGAAGGAATTTGCAGTCAAATGCCCGAAAGTCAGAAGAAAAAAGTGAAGAAATCTTTAGCTATAGTAGTTCACCCATAATTTGCTGAGGTCTTAATTAAATGTTAGTCTAGATTTGGATTATTTTCACCAGAAAGACAATTTTTTGTTTGGTAGCAAGGGAGGCAAAAAAAAAAAAAAGTCTCTAAACCATTTAAGAGCTTACACATTCAAGAAAAATTCTATTTCCCAAAATACTTTTAACCAAATGTAAGAGTAATAGAGCATTTTGTAAAATCAAGTATTGCCACTAATATAAAAGCAGGATAAAGCACAGATCTTCTTTCATATGAAAGCTGCCTCCATGGAGAAGGATGGGCAATATGAATTTGTGACAATATTTTGGAGAGGCAGAGTACTTACGAATTATTTTTTAAGATCTTATGTATTTATTTTAGAGGGAGAAAGAGAGCATGTGCCCATGTGAGCGGGGAGGGAAGGAGAGGGAAAGGATCTCAAGCAGACCTCAAGCTGGGTGCAGAGCCCCACGTGGGGAGGGATCCTACAACCCTGAGATCATGGCCTGAGCAGAAACTAAGAGTCAGATACTCAACCAACTGAGCCACCCAGGTGCCCCCTGCATGGTGCTTAAAAATTCTGAAGATTGAAAAAAATGTGAGTAACCGGTTAATAATCAAGTAAACTGGTTAAAGCAGAAAAGTGCAGCTACAGGCCAAGGAGATTCTTTTCTGTTATATCTAGTTTGCATTTTATCAGGAGGACTCACCATCTCAACAGCAAACCAGCATACCTTATTTAAACAACAAAGCAACAACAGGGATAATCCTGATTGATCAACAGATTTGTAAACAATTAAATGAAGGGTTTCATCTTCACAATGCAGAGATCTGCCACTTTCCATAATGGGCTGCTTTCTATAATGTGTCCTCTTAGGGCATAATAGTGTTTTCTAGATCACTAATTACTTCAAAGATGAGTTTTTGTTTTGAGATGAATGTTGACAAGACAGAAACTGAAATACTGACTTTTGCAAGTTGCAACCAATAATAAGAAAGGCCACGTGTAAGCCTTTCTGGAATTTAATAAAAATTTTGGGAAAAACAGGTTTCAAACAGCACACAAGGAGAAGGTCTTCTGCACGTGTTCAGTACCACCAAAAACTTAAAGGAGTATTTAATTCAGATATTTTGGGAAAAAAAGGGAGGGGGGGCGGAGGCTTCCAGTACAAGAGAGCTGACAGATCACAAGCTTTCACCTCTCTTTGAAATCAGTATCCCACTGATGTAACTGAAATAAAACACAACAGAGGCTAAATTAAAGCTGAATTAGAGAGGTCTTTACCAGCAAACCAAAACAAAGATTTCTCAGAGATTTCTCAACTGATGGAATCAAACTGATGACATAGGCCCACAAACAGAACCTAAAACACAGGATAAGGTTGGACGAAGACAACGGACATTTCCACAGAGAACCTGAGAGTAACTCCTATGGTCAAGGCTGACGGACAGAAGACTCTGGAATCAGAATGCCTGAATTCACATCCAGGCTCCAACACCTGCTGCCTGCCTCAGTGTTCCCAAATGAAGAATGCAAATGAGAATAGTATCTACCTCATGAGCTATTGTGAGGGTTACACAAAATAATGGAGATGAAGTGTTTCACAGACTGTCTGGCTTACAGGAAGTACTCAAGGATGAAGGACTTAACAAAAATGAGAATACCCAATATCAAAACCTAAGGGAGGCAGTTAAAGATAAACATCTCATTGTGTTTTTTTAATAATATATTTTATTTATCTCAGTTGTTCTTAGCCAGGGAGAGTTTTAAATGCCTTTGTTATTCAAGAAGAAGGACTGAAATGCATAAACTAATTGCAGCAGATACTGTGGGTTCTCTGCCCAGATCCTTAGGGATCCTTTATCAGCCATGAAGTGTGCTCTTCCTAATGACCTACACCTGTACACGTCTGCAGCAGGGTGCCCTTGGATGACTGCCTCCCCAGAGGTGCCTGGAGTTATGTCCCAGTTCCCACTGGCTCCACTGGAGCCAAAGGCTGACAATAGTAGTCCCCCCTCTTATTTGCAGGAAGTATGTTCCAATACCCAGTGGATGCCTAAACTGTGGATAGTATTGAACCCTACACATACCATGTTTTTCCTACATGTACATACCTATGATAAAGTTTAATTTCTAAATTAGGCACAGTAAGAGAGTAACAGTAACTAATATAATAAGAGAATAATTATAATAATGATTTACTATAATAAAAAATACATGAATATGGTGGTCTCTCTTTCTCTCAAAGTATCTTGCTATGCTGTACTCACTCTTCTTCCTGGGATGACGTAAGATGATAAAATGCCTACCTGATGAGATGAAGTGAGGTGAAGGATGTAGGCATTGTGACACAGCATTAGGCTGTCATTGACCTTCTGATGATTTGTCAGAGGAGGATCATTGTCTCTGCACCGAGACTGACCACAGGTGACTGAACCATGGAAAGCAAAACCATGGATAAGGAGGGACTACATGTAATACCGGGACACAAAGGTCCTGCATCTTTGCCCCAAGTTAGGACAGGCTATAGTACAATTCATGCTTCATTTATGCTGCAGAGCTCTCCCCGCCTCCGCCCAGAATCAAGCTGAGTGGGATTAGACTTCAGTCTCTCCCTGCTACCCCACTCCCTCTAGGTTCTTGCGAGCTCTTCTGTAACAAACCAACTTGACAAGAATCCCCATCTCAGGCTTTGCTTCTGGGGACCCGCCTAAAGTACAAGCCTTCAGCTCAGACACTGAGAACTTCTAAGTATCCCCCCAAAACTAAACCAACATACAAATACAAGCCAATAATAAAATGGAGTAGAAATTGTTTAAAAGAAGGGAAAATGTGAAATCAAAAAACTGAATCAAGAATTTGAACTTTTGAGTACTTCTCAAATGGACCTCTCTCTCCATGAGTCTTACAAATCATAGTGCTTTAGGTAAAAAAAAAAAAAATAGTTAATTTGGAACTCCAAATGGTTGATGTATTCTCATAAAAAGTCTTTATCCCTACAAGAAAAGTTGTAAATGTATTCTTATGTGTATATTGTTAGAATAAAATGGGTCCAAATATTGTATCTGTTGTTTGTGAACACTATTTCTTTTTTTCAGTTAACCAGACAACAATTAATCCCACTGAATTAGTGTGCTTCTATTCTACTCAAAAAAGACTTCAAAAAACATAAGAAAGGAAAATAACAAAGTATACACATACCTGCTTATTTGTGAAAGAATAAACCAGAAACCAATGTGATTGGTGACTGAGTGAAAACAGGGTGGAAAAAATGGGAGAATGGAGGTGGGATAAAATTCGAAGTGGGGTAAAATTGTAAAGTGGGGTAACATTCTCTGAACATTCTGTTTTGCATAACTCTAACTTTTAAAACGATTTTCATGTTTCACAAGTTCAAAGATAAATTATTAAAATCGAGCAGAATGTGTGTGTAGGGGTTGGGGTGGGAGGTGTGTTGGTAAAGAGTGCAGGCAACTGGGCTTTGTCCTACAGGGTCCACCATGCCCGTGGGGAGGGGGAAGAACACATTTCTGCTCCTAAAGTAGGCTGGGAAGAGCCCACAGGGCTCTGTCCTATAGGATCCAAAGCTGAAACTTTGGATGGGGGGACAAGGCATCACGTCTTTGCTGCTCTTCACCTCAAATAGGGCAGGTAAAGTAAAAAAATGTCCTGTTCCTGGGGGTGGGGGGCACCTGGGTGGCTCAGTGGGTTAAGCCTCTGCCTTCGGCTCAGGTGATCCCAGGGTCCTGGGATGGAGCCCCATGTCGGGCTCTCTATTCAGCTGGGAGCCTGCTTCGCCCCCCTCTCTCTCTGCCTGCCTCTCTGCCTACTTGTGATCTCTGTCCGTCAAATAAATTTTTTTTTTAAATGTCCTGTTCCATAGGAATTTCTCTTCTTGGTCATCTGGCTATAAGGAATGAGCTCTTTCTGGGGCTTTTAATGTCTTCTCCCATTGGCAATTCTGGCTTTCAGGTCTTTCTAGCGCCCAGGCAGTTAAGTAGGAGGCAAAAGAAAATTCAAAGAACTCACTGTCAGATCATTCTTGGGTCTAGAGATTCCCACCCAATGTGCCTACATTTTTCCACCCTCTAGAGCCTTCTGATAGTTGTTTTGTTCATTTTAATCCAGGATTACTCATTGTTGCTAACAAGAAACAGGCTATAGGGTATACTTATATTACCTGGACCCAGAAGTCCAAAACTCCTGATTTTTTTTTTTCCTTTCAGAGTATCATATTTCTGTTCTCTCTTATCTGGTTCTTTCTGGCCATGCTCCGGCCTCTAAATTAACTTTCCTGCTTCTTTTTTCTCTTAATAGAGCTTCCAAAGAACGATACTTAAACTCTATTATTCCCATGTCACACTGAATGAAATTCTTCTCAAAACAAAACAGAAAAACCAACCTTTCTTTTATCAACTATTTGGATCCTCTGAAATACAGGATTTTAGGAAAAGTTAATGAATGCTTGATTTATTCCTTTATTTACCAGCTTTCAGAATAATGAGTTGTTCCTTAACATGCCTTAACAACTTCCAAAGATGATCAATGAGGCTTTTTTTTCAGGAGGGGGGGCCAGAGAGCAATATGATGACCTAGATTTTTAACCTATTTGAATTCATTGTATTTCAATCCATTGAATTGAATCTTACTTCCAGCCTTTGTCATAATTATTCTTTTTTAAGATTTTATTTATTTCTTTGACAGAGACAGACACAGTGAGAAAGCGAACATAAGCAGGGGGAGGGGGAAGGGGAGAAGCAGGCTTCCCACCGAGCAGGGAGCCCGATGGGGGATTCAATCCCAGGATCCCAGGATCATGACCTGACCCAAAGGCAGGCACTTAAGGACTGAGCCAACCAGATACCCCATCATTATTCTTTTTGATATACACATTGACCTTTTTTGACTAGCAGGCATCCTTTCAAGATGGCTTTATCCTGTGACACAAACCCCAGCAGTCCTCAATATCTTCCTTACTTTTCAATATAACAAGAAGTTCTAGGCATATCTTGCACATTTTCTGGTCCCAAACCATCAATTATACATTTTCCCCCCAAGTTGTTCTAGTTAGCTTCAGTATGATGTAGTATTTAGAAAATGGAGTCTAAGTGCTAGGAATACTCATTGTTACTGAGTTGTTTGCAACTTCTGTTTCTCTTCTCTGGAAACATACACATTGACAAAGAAAAATCATGAGTTAAGAGTGATATTTTTCATTTTATGATTGTATCTTTTTCTTATGACAAAATTATTAGATGCTAAAGGCATTAATATAATTATATTTTTGCTTTATCATTGTATATATTTGTTTCAAAAAACAAAACTACTTTCCTTCTTCCTATCTTCCTTTCCTCCTCTACTTAAGGATGGCCTTTTGAATTTTTAATTAATTTTTATTTGTAATTATGTAAAACATTTTCATGCTCCCAAAGTCAAAACTATTTTAAAAATAAAAAGATACATTCAGAGAAGTCTAATGTCTTTCCACTGTCCTCTTTATTCTCTTCTCCTGTCTTAGTCTGCTCAGACTGCTATAACAAAAACACCATAAACTGGATGGTTTAAAGAACAACCATTTATTTCTCACAGCCTCAGATGAGGCTGGAAGTCCAAGATCAAGGTGCCTTCTGCACTGGTGTCTGGTGAGAGCTCTTCTACCGGGTTCACAGGTGGCTATCTTCTCACTGTGTCCCCACATGGCTGGAGGGATAAGCGAATGCTCTGGGGTCTCTTTTATAAGGGCACTAATCCCATTTATGAAGGTTCTACCTTTATGACCTAAGTAAGCACTTCCCAAAGGTCCACTTTCTAATAGCATCATATTAAGGGTTAGGTTTTCAAAATATGAATTTTGAAAGAAAAAAATATTCAGTCCATAACAATCCCTCTCCTCAAATAGGTAACTGCCACTGGTGTGGGTTTTGGCATGTTTCTCTCTCTCTCTCTCTCTCTATATATATATATATGTATGTATATATATGTGTGTGTGTGTATGTGTTTATGTATATATATATACACATACATATATGTGTGTATATATATATGTGTAAGTTTTTTCCCCCTTTCCTGAAATTAAAAGCAATATACTCTAGGGGCACCTGGCTGTCTCAGTCAGTAGAGCATGTGACTCTTGATCTTGGGGTCATGACTTTAGGCCCCATGTTGGGCACAGAGATTACTCAAAAAAAGCAATACACTCTATATACATAGTTTTTCTATACCCATAATTTTTTTCTACTGACCTATATATCCTGTAGACCACATATACCACTATGTGAAGATATTACTCATTCCTTTTACAGCTGCGTGGTGTGCTTATTCAACTAGTCCTTTGTTAATAGAAATATGTGCTGTTTTCAAGGGCGCCTGGGTGGCTCAGTGGGTTAAACCTCTGCCTTCAGCTCAAGTCATGATCTCAGGGTCCTGGGCTTGAGCCCAAGTCCAGCTCTCTGCTCAGCAGGGAGGGTGCTTCACCCTCTCTCTGCCTGCCTCTCTGCCTCCTTGTGACTCTCTCTGTCAAATAAGTAAAATCTTAAAAAAAAAAAATGTGTTATTTTCAGTCTTTCACTCATGAATACTGCTGCAATAGATACATTTCTCAGAGGTAAATTTGTTTTTTTCCAGTGTATCTTCTGAGACACTGAATTTCATAGATATGAAATTGCTGTGTCAAAGGGTAAAGCCATATGTACTTTTACTAGATATTGCCAAATTGCTCTCCATAGGATTGTCTTTTGTTTCATTTCCACCAGCAATGTGTAAACATGCCCGTTTCTCATTTGCCTGCCAACAGAAGATTTGTCAAATTTGTAGAATTTGGTCAATCAATCTGTAAGTGAGAAACGGTGTCACAGTGTTAATTTATATTTTTATCCACCTTAAAATGAATAAAGTTGACCATATTTTCATATTTAATGGCAATTTGCACTTCTTTTTCTATGGAACTTTGGTTCACATTTCTCACTTATTTTTCAAAAATGGTGGTAGAGCATTTTCCTCTCAAGTTTTAGAAGAGCAGTATATGTATTAGGGATATCAGCACATTTTCTGTGACTATAAGTATTTTTCCCAGTTTTCCAATGTTCTTGAATGAAAAAAAGCAAATGGTACAAAAGTGTGTAAAATATACTTCATTCAAAAAAACTTGTGTGGGGGTCCCCGGGTGGCTCAGTCAGTTAAGCAGCTGCCTTCAGCTCAGGTCATGATCTCAGGGTCCTAGAATCAAGCCCCACATGGGGCTCCCTGCTGGGCAGGGAGCCTGCTTCTCCCTCCCCTCCCTTCTTATGTTCTCACAAATAAATAAAATTTAAAACAAAAAAAAAAAACAAAAAAAACCCTCGCGTGTAGTTATTCTATTCATATATCTATCATATATTCTATTCATATATATTCTATTCATATATTCTATTCATATACAATATATACCATACATTATTGTTATATAACTCCTGACAGCTGGTTTCTCTTTTTTGTAATGCAAGTGCCTGACTTAAGCTTTGATAGTCAAGGCATCTATTTCAAAGAGGCATCCACTTCAAAAAGGGCTAGTTGGAAAAAGCACATTGCCAGCCACAGGACTAAATCAAGAGCCACACCTCCTCCCCACCTGCTCAGCAACTTTCTTTTAGAGATCTTAGTTGATTTCCATAACTGGTCATTTGGACTACTTATTTTTTCTCTTCTCACACTTGAAATTCTTGCTCCTCCATTTTAAATTCACCAATAAAGAGTAAACCCTTGAAACTCTAAATCCCCACCCTCAACCCCAATAAAAGCAGCTGCATGAGTTCCCAGTCCCATGAGTTCTCTCCATGACCTTGTTTTGTGGCCCCTGGTGTGCTATGTAGTTTCAAAGACTTTTGAGTAATAGTGCTTTTTCTCCCCAATGTTTCCTGATGGTTATTGCTGAGGGTGTCTTGCAACCATAAGAACCACAAGGGCCGGTCCAGTCACAACAGTGGTTATCCACAGGCTGAGACCAGCATAAAACAATTATATACTATAGTACATAGTATATCACATACACCATATACAATGTATACCATAATATATAGTACATTGTACATCCTATATTTAGAAGGATATACACTGACCTGATACTAGTGATTATCCTGGTGAATGGGACAGGTAGTCAGAGAACAGAGGGAGAACCTCTATTTTTTTACCATATTAGTGCTATTTTGCTTGAATTTTTTCAATAAGTAAACATAGATGTCTTTTATAGATTTTCAACCCAAAAAAAAGAGGAGAAAAAAATTCTTTGTTTCTCAGTTTTCTGGCAATACTTTGCCAATATCTAGTCTATTAATGTTGTTTGAGGAGAAAATTGTGCAAGTGAATTGCTTAGCATCCAAAGTCCAAAATAAAGAAATGATGTAAGAATTTCAAAAAAATAGAGGTCTCTTCTTGATCTTTATTCAATTGCCTAAAGAAAGGAAAATTATATTAATTGCTTTCCTGATACATTTGCCTTGATCCCATCTTTGCAGAACACTGGAAACACCACTTCCTCAGTGTGTATTGTCTCTAATAGTTGCCTTCAGCAGTGACTTTGAAATAGATTTTAATACAAAAGACCCACTTCCTCTCTTCTAATTTGGTTTCATAAGACACAGAGGAGACAAGTAATTGTTCTAGTGATTTTATGAAGCTATGATGTATTTTCTCAAATACATAATTAAAATGTTTCCCTTTTATCTTGGTAAATAAGCCAGTCAACCAGCTCATACAAATGATGAGAAATCCTAGTCTGTGATTTGGGTAAAAGCACATTAGTATTTCAAGACTTTATTTAATATCTGTCCATGGATACAAAATAACTAGGAATTACATAATACAATGTAATCTGTTGAGAATTTTGAAAAGAACTCGTAAATGTTCTTTTTTTTTTAATTATTTTATTTATTTATTTGACAGACAGAGATCACAAGTAGGCAGAGAGGCAGGCAGAGAGAGAGGAGGAAGCAGGCTCCCCATGGAGCAGAGAGCCCGATGTGGGGCTCGATCCCAGGACCCCGGGATCATGACCTGAGCGGAAGGCAGAGGCTTTAACCCACTGAGCCACCCAGGTGCCCCAGAACTCGTAAATGTTCTAAAAATATAAGAGAAGTATAGATATGAAGCTTGAGGCATCATATCTACACAATGAATTGTCAATTCCTACAGCATTTATTTCAGAGGTTATCAACATTCTCTGTTGTATTTTCTGAGCTACTTTGCAAAGTTGGAATTGTTTTACAACATCAGCAACAAAATGACCAGGCTTCATCATGTATCAACTTGCATCACATTGATGCTTGTGAGCTTAACAAAAACTCAAAAACCTCCCTAGTGTTTGCTCCAATGAGGGGGGTTTAAAATCACATCTGCACTTCCAGCATGGAAGGAATTGTATGAATCTGGCAGCCATCTCTACTAAAGGGTCACAGAGACTAGCTTCAGGGAACCCACATTTGGTGTAACTCAGCATGTCAGTAATGGATTTGTGCTTACTGGAGGGCTGGAGGAGCAGCTCTGTCAAGACACATACAAAGCACAGATCAAATCACGCTGCCCTAATGTTTACCAGGAAATACTTGCTGTTGACAGAGCCACCAGACTTGCAGCTGGGACCCCAGTTCTGTTATGCGAATATGACAAAAAAGAAGATACCAAAACAGTCCCAACCACTCCCTAAAAGCATTCTCCACACCAGTCATGTGCAATGCCTGTGGCTCCACCATCATGGTCTTTCCTCCAGCCTAGGACACAATACAAACCCTCCTGAGAGAGAAAAGTTGGTGGGCATTCATCATCCCCTGGAGGTCAGTATGAAACCTTGGCCTAAAAGCAGAGAATGCAGGTAGTTGATACAGTTGATGCTCCACCCAGACCCCTACCAGGCGGTGCCACTAGCTTAACCTATCCACCAGGTGAACCCATCTTCCAGATGCTTTGAGTGTTGCCTGCTAATGGCTCACAGCTGCCCCTCCTGTAGACAGTCCTCAGTCTAACGGCAGCAGCCTTGCCAGAAAGGTTAGGCAGCCCTCACACCAGCTTGGGAAGCCCAGACCCAATCACTAACTGATACGTGGTACAAACGGCCGGCTCCCGTACCTCTAGATGAAGTGAGCCTATGATGCAGGCCACGCTCCAGAGCCTCCAAGGCAACACCACATCCAACTGCATTTTCCCGCACATTGTCCTGCTTCCTCACTCTCCTTCTCCTGAGAGCTCAGTACATGACACGAGCCCTCGGTACACGGCATGCATTTGAGTCCCTCGCTCTGCATCTGAGTCCCTGACTCGAGACACAGGGGTAAGTCTTGATGGAAGGAGAATGGAGAGGAATGTCCACGGCAAGAGGGGACATGACCAGTTAAGGAGCTATCAAGAGGCTTTTATCATGAGGCCTGTGGAAAGGTGCTGAGGGATGGACCTGGAAGACGGCAGAGAAGGGAGCTGGAGCAGAGGGAATATTCGGCTGCCTCCCTCTCCTCAGGGCAGCCATAGTGATCCCAGAGGAGAGCCATGTCATACAAAACGGCGTCAAAGGCCAGAGAAGGTGCAGAGCCACAGAGAGTGGCAGGATTTGCCAAGACTGCGAGGCGCCGCAGGCAGTGTGCACAGTCCACAAGAGTGAGGGGGCTGTCATTTCCGTTCCAAGTCCAATACATTTTGCTTCCACTGCAAAGCTTTCTCCCCTGACTCATACTCCATCTTCCAGGGAAATTGCCTAGTGGCCTTCACCTCCCTAACAAACACTTTTTCCATGGTTTGGCCCCTCTGGGATTGTGGTTACCATACAGAGAGTAAATCTGTTTCGCCTGCCATTCAATTCTGTACTTTGTATAAACCTGAATCTCTTTCACACTCTCCTGCCCTCACTGCATCTCCCAGGAGAAACGGACCAGCTGGAGGGCATGGCCATGGTGCAGGTGGATGATAACATGCCTGGTGGCTCTCGACTTCCCTGTCTCTTGTCTTTGCCTTATCAGGAGTCTCCCAGAAAGGCGAAGAAACGAGGGAAATGGGAAACTTGAGTAAAACCTGAGTAAAGTGCAATATATAAGTAGAAGAGCTGGCCCAAGTTGGGCGATTTCCCTGGAGAGTTTGAGCAAGGGAACTGCTTAATGGGGAAAGCAATCAATGATTACCCCGAAGGTTAAAGTAAAATAATTGCAGAATAACAGAAATAAATGTAGTCATCCCAAAGAACCCTTCCTAGATTTTTCCCTCAGGGTTCCTTCTAAAATCCTTCCTTATAGTTTATTAACCTAGATGTACCTGACTTTACGAAAGAGACAGAGAAAGACAAACAGATTTTAAAAATATGAGTGAAGTGATCAAATTCTCTTCCAGGTACTGAAAAATCATTCTTGAATTATATCAAGAGACTGACAGCTTTGAAATGCAAATGATCACTCAATTTTAATTTATAGAGGTTCATTTTTCAACATTGGTTTGTGTGTTTCTATTTTCAGATGATGAACGTTTGTACAAATGCTGATTCCATGAGCCAGCTGGAGCTCAACATTCCAACATGGTTGTCTTTGCTGCTTTCTCCTGTTCTCACCCCATGGCCGCAGTATCTTTCTGCATTACAAATACCATCATGTGTCTGAAAACCTTTCAGGGGCTTCCCACTTCTCACAGCACCAGATGGGTACCAGATACCTCCATAATCTTGCTTCACCTCTTAATTTCTGCTTCTCCAACCCCTCCTCTTCCCCCCATATCATTCCCCAGAAACCTGAAAAACACCAAGACCCCATGAAGCCTCACCTTGAACAGCTCCCTTCCATGCCTTTACTAACCACTCTGTTGTTTACACTCAGTGATCCCATTACTCCAACTAACAGGGCTGCAAGGACCTGTTCATATATTCTAGCCCCTTCTAGATGGTGTACTCCTTAAAGGATGAATTAGGTTTTGCAGTGGACTTTGTAGCATTCGCCACAGTATGTGGCAATAGCTAGGTGTACAATAAACATTTGTTGAGTTAATTAATGCATTTCATATTAAATTGTAAAATATCTCCTTGTTTCAGGGCATCAACAGCAATACAGGATTAAATTCTATTTAACTTAATTAAGAGCAAAATTCAGGAAGGCCAACTTTCTGCCACATAGTCTTTCCATGCTAGAGCCTAAAGACTCAAATTTCCACTGAAAAAGTAAAAAGTAGAAACTTGACATTCCGGAATGATACATTGTTTGATGTTAAAATCTTGCTGGAAAAAAAAAATCAAAGCTGTAACATCAAAGCTTTAGTTCCTTAATTTCTAACAAATCACTGTGTTTTCAGTACTTCATCTTCGTGGCAGTGTTGATTTAATGTATACTATAGTTTTCAAGGTCAATTCTCAAGTATTTAAACCTGAAAGGAAATTTAGGGGGTGTTCATTTTTAAAATGAAGAAATGGCGACATTTGATTTTAAGTGTCTCTATTCTATTTTAGGTTCTGTCATTCTTTGTTGCAGAAATGTAAGGCGGATTTGCCTTGTGGCTTTGGATTCAATAAATAATTGTTTTTGAAAGAATCTCACTGTCTGCTTGTGTAATTGCCCAACACAGAATTTTCTGACAAAAATGGGGCCCAATAAAAAGACAGCTGGACAACACGTTAAATCTATTCTCAAGTGCTACAATTTACTTCGATGATATGTATGATGAAATTCTAGCGAATTCAGAGTTCTAAGCACTGCTCTTGAAGACACTAATGAGTCACATGTCAGTATGCCTGCTTCAGAAAATTCATGATGCTTAGTCTCTCGTGCTAGCTTCGAGACCTTAAATAGAGACCTTAAATAGAAACTGATTATGTTCCTCAGTATCTGTGGAACCGTAACATGAATCCCTCACCACCTGTAATTAGCCTCGTAGTAGGACTGTGATGAACATGTAGAAATATAAAATTAGACTTTGCACCAATACCACCAGTTACTATGACTTTGCAGAGACAAGTTCTCTAAGAATAACATCAGAATAATAGTAGCTAAGATTTAATCACCACTTTTCCTATATACCAGCCACTGTACTGAGAGCTTTCATACCTTATCCCATTTAATCTCCTCAAAAATCCCATAGAGTAGATACTTTTAAATCCATACTTCCCCATTGAGGAAACCATGGCTTAGAGAGGCTATATAGTTTACCTAAGACTGGGTTTTTTTTTGGAATTTAGTTGAACAAATACGATGAGACAATAGAGGAACTCACAAAAAATATAAAGGAGAAAATCTTACATTTTGAAAGTTATGAGGAAAAAAAAATAAAGAGGAGAAGAAGGAGAACAAATGCAGAATTGGTATTCCCAATATTACTTCTGACAAATCCCATGAAAGCTGCCAGGCTTACCCCACTCAACCCAGGATGTAGGCAACCTACCATACATGCTAGTTAAAGAGGCTTCTAGGTTTCTGGGAGAGACTCAATGTTGCCTGCACAAAATGCCTAACAGCAATCATGTACTTGTTTGCTGAGAGCGTTTAATGAGCAATGTATCCTTCCTAAAAACTAAGAGTACGTTAGGAAACAAGCCAAGCAAAGTCCCTATTCCAAGTAATCTCCTTTCTGGAAGGGTTAGGCCAGTGCTTCGTCCAGAATGTGTAGGCCTCTAGCTTATCCAATTTAGGGGGATCCTTTTAAAATAAGAGTACCAAAAGTTATTAATATAAAATTAGGAACAAATGTGAATATTTCATTTGGAATGAAATAAATCTGCAACTTTTAAAACCTAGCAAATACCACAAATCTTGAAAAATACATAACATTTTTTTGAAAAACAGTATAACATTTTAATTAATTACCTACTTAATGCATAGCAGAGTATTTTTCCCTTACATTTTGACTGCATAATCTTTACTTCTCATATGACTTTTAAATATCTTTTCCTGTAAATAGAATAGGAATATAACCTAGTCTTTCCTCTAGTGTGGTTGAAAATATTTGTGTTTGTATTTGATAGTTCAGCCAAAGTTTATTTCAGCTTCACAACTTAATATTGGGAATGACATTTTTAGCATTCTTGTCAATTTGGAGAAAACCTTTATCAAGCTTCTTTCACATATGAGCTCTTAGAGATAATTCTGCTACAGATGTTGTGTGCTATGAACAGAAGGAATTCTGAAAATTTCCATATTGTGAGCATACCATCAAAAAGAAGATGCTATATGGTTTATCACTGACCATAGTCCTGACAGGGGAGAATACTCATTTTAAAAGTTGATGAGAAGCAAATCTTCCTTTTAGAATTTTTCATGTTTGACAACTGGCATAATTTTCTACAAATTAGCCTCTTTCCTGTTTCTTCGTACATTTCAAATCTTCGTACTGGGTGCCACACAATGTCTTTCTCTCAGGGTCTGATATCTGGCCCTGAACCTCTGTGTGCCTATGCCAGGTAAGCCAGCACAATGGGCTGTGGAAGTACTCCTGGAAGGCTCTCCTACACCAGGACACTAGAAATAACTTCATCCTCAGGGAAGTTACCACATTCACATATCCCTTTAAACTCAACTAAACCAATTTATCTCAATCTCCGACCTGCATATGGACACACCAACACAAGGTATCATGTGAGGAAATGGAGGAAAATGTAGGGTGGAAAGAGACTCTATCCTTACTGATGATGGTTAAAGTATCTTATTTTGAACAACTTTACACATACTCCCCATATGAACACACTGTGGGACCCCTCCCAGGGCCTTGGGAAAGAGCAGCTTGACTGGAAATTGTTAGCCCATGGGTTCGACAAGTAGTTCTCAATAGGAGAGGAGGGTGGAATTCTCTCCTGGGGGCGTTTGACAGGGACTGGAGATGTTCACTTTTGCTTATAATAATGGAGCGGGGATAGGAGGGTGCTAATGGCAGCCAGCGGGCTGAGGCCAGGGATGCTGCTAAACACCTTTCAGTGCACAGGAGAAACCCTCCAACCAAGAATCATGTATCCCTCGATGTAAACAGTACTGAGATTGAAAAGCCCTAAGTTAGATAAATCAAACACAAGTAAAGAAATCAATGAACAAGATAATTCAAATAGAGATAAATACTGTAGAGGCATGAGGTCACACAGAATGTGGTGAGAAAGGTATCCCCAAAGAGGGAGAGGTGGCTTTCAAGCTGAATCTGAACAACACAGAGGACCCAGGGTGAAAGGGCACGGAGAGAAAGCAGCATAGGCAGAGTGAAGGATTAGTGCAAAAGCCCAAAGTGGTAATGAGCTTGGTGTGTGGTGAAACAGAGCAGACCAGTATGACAGTGTCCTAGCAGGCAAATGATGCAATCCAAAAGTGTGGGGCCTTGGAGACCATGGTAAAAAATGCAAAAAAAAAATGCAAAAGGAAAGTAATCGAAGTGATCTGACTTAAGTTGTAAAAGGCTATGCTGATGCTGTGTGGAAAATGGAGGAGAGAAGGGTAACAAACTCTTCAGGGAGACAGATTAGCACTTTAGTGCATTGGTCTAGGAAAGTGAGGATGGTGGCTTGGACCACGTGTTACCAATGGAGAAGAAAGTGGTGGCGAGAAGAGGGGTTTATTTTGGAAGTTGAGCTTAAAGTTCTTGCTGAGGGATTAAATGTAAAGATGAAAAAGGACGCCCTAAAGAACGACCTATAGGTGTTGTGGCTGAGCAACTGAATAGATGTTCTTGAGATTTTCTGAGATGGGGAAGCAGAAATTTTGGAGGGTGGCAGAATCTAAAATTTTTATTTGGCCATTACACATTTGAAATGCCATTAGACATTCAAATGGGGATGCTAAGGAGGCAGACAACTGGATGGTTTTTAGAGCAATGAAAATTCCATCAGATATACAGGCTTAAAACTTACATTACAAAGAAACAAAAACAAAATTTACATTACAATGAGCATTAACTATTATTTATTACATCTGACAAGTTTTCACCTGAAAGAATTTGAGCTGTGCTTAGCCAAAAACTGTGAAATGACTCCGAAATTCCAAGGACTATATTCAGAGACAAAATATCTACCAAATGAAATGATAAGCACATTGCCAAAGACTTAATTCCCCTCTCAGGAATCAAGAAGCTAAAAATCCTGAAAACCCCCAAATATATACCCCTGCACCATACCCTTGCATTCCAAACCATTAAATCAAAGCCGTGACTCAACAGTATTCAGCATAACTGCCATTTTGAAAGATTTTCCTCATTCTCCAAGCCTGGGTCAATTCCTATGTGTTTCCAAAATTACCAATGGAATTATTTAGAGCAATTCCACCTGCTATCAGGAAAAGAATGTAAATGTAGTGCTTACTACAACAACAGTAAAGCTGATGCTGGTGACCTGTTAAGCAGAAAATGAGAAGTTTCTGATCCATATAGTCCTGTAGGATTCAAACTGAGAGAGACCCCATCATTGTTAATATGTCACTTTCAAAGTTACTTAAACTATGAGGCACACAGGAGATGGGAAGAGAGACCACAGAAAAGACAGGCAGGAGAGGGACCTTGAAGCAACACATTTCACATCCAATCACATTCCACAGATGAGAACAAGCCATATGGTCATAACTACATTCAAGGGGACTGGGAAATGTAGTCTCAGGCCAATAACCCACCTCCCAGCAGCAACTCCACACTACAGAACGTAGATGTCTGGTGTAGACCTGTGCATGTCTTCCACCCATTCACTTGTCTATGCCCACCTCTAAAGTGTAAGCTTCCTGAGTGAATGTATTCCACCCATTTACTGGTCTGTTCCTACCTCCAGAGTGGAAGCTTCCTGAACATAAGACTATGCCTTGTTCAGCATTATGTGCCCAGAAGCCAGCCCAATCCCAAAGGAAGCATTGGTATATAGGTCCAAAGTATGGAGCCCAGTGATTACCTGAGCCCTAAATTACTATCCTTTGGCTCAGTATTGCAGTCTCTTTCAAGGATTTGTGGTTATAATTAAGACAAGGAAAAAATTACTGTCTATACCCTGAAATATCTAAAATGGCTGATCTCGGACTCATCCACCAGGAGCACTGACTCCAGCAGAAAACTTAAGGCTAATTAATGTTATTATTATTCATATTAAACTAAGAGTAAAGGGGTGACCAATGAAGAACCCAAGAAAGTGGAGTGGTTCCCAAACTATAAACACTAGTGCTCTTCTATGAATGGTGCCTTTGTGAAGCATGCCATGGCTTTCCCAAAGGGAAACTATCACATGACCTCTGTCATTCTACTCTTCCGTGTAGCTTCTCTGTGCATAAAAGCCTTGGCTGGAAGAAATGTCTGGTGGTCTGCACTGATTTTGACACTGAACACATTAAAGTTGTGTAACATGAGACTGGATAGGCAGCATATCTCACCAGACACATCTGCTTTTCTATGTTAAGTAGCCAAGCAGTGCTCCCAAGAGTCCACACAGTCTTTGAAGAACCATTTCAGGTAAGAGGATCTTGTACGGAGATATTGCTTAGAACTGAAACCATGTAGTTCCATCCCAAAGCACAACCACATCTTAGTGACTGGCTTAATGTGAGTTGTCAGACATAACACAATCAAATAACGGGTTTCATTAAGTTAGGGTACCTGTGGGCAGAAACTTTAAGCAAACTGGGGACAGGAGAAGAAGGCAAATGTAAAGTCTTATTACCCTCAAGCAAAAACGGTGCTGTAAGTTTAGGCAAACATTGAAGGGTGACTTGAAACACATTACTGAGTGAGATACGTGAAGTAGAAGTAGGAAGGCTTGGGCATAGAGAAGAACTAGAACTGATCCTGATTGAGCCTGCAAAATCAACAAGGTAAAGAGCCTGGTCCCAGGACATTAAGTCACAGCCAACATCAGCATGAGTAGGTGGAGACCCAACAGATATGATGCTGCCAACATGATGCCACTGATTAGTATATAAAAATAACACATTATAATGAAAGGAGGCCCATCCATCCATAAGGAGTTATGTAACTCCTCTGATCAAAGCCCTCCAATAGCTCACATCTCCACTCACGTAAAAACCAAAGTGTTATCAAAGGATCTAAGGTCCTACAAGTCTGAGCTCATTTCCTTCTACTTGGACCACACCGGCCCCTTTGCTACTCCTTAAACTTGACAATCATACTCCCACCCTGGGCTTTGTTCTTTGTTTTTGTTTTTTTAAGTAAGCTCTACGCCCTGAGCATGGGACCTGAACTCACAGCCCTGAGATCAAGAGCCACACACTTTACTGTCTGAGACATTCAGGTGCCCCTCTCACCCCGGGTTTTACAAGACCCGATCCCTCTGCTTGTAAGGTTCTGCCACCGGAGGCCTGTGTGGGCTGCCTCTTTAATCCAGGTTTCCATTAAAGGTCACATTCCCCATGGGGTTCTCCCTGCCCACTCTACATTAAAACAACAGCTTCCCTCCACACATACCTCAGCACTGACCTTACTCTACTCTACTTGTTACCACCTGACATACTGCTAGTTTTCCTACAAATCTGTTTGTCTTCCTCCCTGTCTAGAATGTAAATCCTGGAGGAGAGAGACTTTGTTTTATTTACCTATAGAGCTCCATTGTAAGGACAGTGCCTACCTCGGGATAGGAAATGTCTGCCAAATGCACAGGGAGGGACTAGAGCCACTGGGTTTCAACTGGTTGTGAGAGTGACTTGTGAGTAGAAACAGAGTGGAGAACTAGTCAAAATCAAGGTACTTGTTAATTTTCATACTATTGTGGTTAGACACTGTTCTAGATGTTATGCTAGGTGGGGCTTCCACAAATTCAATAAGGTAAGCATTACTATATCTACATTAAAGATGGGAATATTAAGGTATAAAACATATAAACAGTAAATGACAGAACAGGACTAAGTCTCATGCCAGAATGACTCCATGGTAAGGAAATCTTTTTTTTTTTAAGATTTTATTCATTTATTTGTATTGATTTTGTTTTATTTATTAAAACAAGCAAGGAGAGTGAGAGAGGGAGAAGCAGACTTCCCGCCAAGCAGGGAGCCCAATGCGGGACTCGGTCCCAGGACCCTGAGATCATGCCCTGAGCCAAAGGCAGACGCTTAATGACTGAGGCACCCAGGCACCCCCATGGTAAAGAAATCTTAGATAAGAAGGAAGCAAAACTTGGGTGATTAATAATGCTTTTACCATTATTCCTTCCCCAACCCCCTAAAATAATATAGAAAAACTGCCAAAAAGGTAACTAAAACCTACATAGATATACAGAAAGTAAAATAAAAGGGCAAAGAGAGACACAGGGAGAGATCAACACCTTTTAGAACATGGAATGATATAGAGAACCTGGTAGATCTGTAAAAGCTGATTTCCAAGAACCTGCAGAGAGGAAGAAACCAAAGATAAGAACGTCAGTTTGAGCCTGAGAACCCGGAAAGCTTCAAGTATCGGAGCTGACCGCTACACAGGGGATGAGGACAGGGCAAAGGGCTCAAAGCAAATGAATCAGTGGAATGTCTATATAAGGAGGCTCACATACTGCCCTCTCCCAGCACATCCTCCCACCATGACTACTCTCCTCCAGCCTAACAGGAGGGAATAGTTATTCTGTAGGAATACTGAACCAGATGGGGCTTTAGACTGAAAAAACACCAGGAGAGAAGTGCTTTACTGAATACAGAAGAACAAGGTCAGGGAGTATACAAAGGGAGATCTCCAGGTGCTTTCTCTCACTTGTCTCCCAGAGATGGCAGCCAGTTGAGGACTGTCTACTGAAAACTCCAACAAGCACGGATTAATAGCCAGAAAACCTCCAATCAACATGACTCATTCATATCCACGGAGCTTCAAATGGGATTTTTAGTACCTCAATCTTACTTATAAATAGATAGATCAGGCCACCAGACAAGTGAGGGACATGACTGAGACCAACACAAATCAACATAAAAACTGAGAAGAAACAGATACAATGTAAGATACAGAAGAAATATTCATTAAAGATTTAAAGAGTAAAAAATTCTTAAATATTCATAAAAATCAAGAAAATTCCCAGAAAAATGAGCTGGTTCACATGTGAAACTTGAAAAATATCATATATAAAAGAAACCCAAAACACTCTTAGAAATTAATGATCATACAAATAGAATTACATACTAGAAAAAGTAGAAAGAAAAAGTGCCAAGAAAACATCACCAGATTTAAAAAAAAAAAAAAAGCAGGAACAAAATCTGCCCAAGTTATAATATTTAAGAAAACAGAGACTATCAAATAAATTTTAAAATATAATTTCCCAATTGAAAGGACATGACAAGTGCCAGCCCAATGAAAGAGAAGACCCACACCAAGACTTATCACCATGAAGGCCCAGAAAATCAAGGACAAAGCCTCTCTAAGTTTCTGAGGGTTAGGGAGTTGGGGAAATTACTGCAATCAAAAAATTATAAATCAGAGGGAGGAGTCAAGATGGCGGAGAAGTAGCAGGCTGAGACGACATCAGGTAGCAGGAGATCAGCTAGATAGCTTATCTAAGCATTGTGAACACCTACAAATCCAACGGGAAATCGAAGAGAAGAAGAGCAACAATCCCAGAAACAGAAAATCGATCACTTTCTGAAAGGTAGGACCTGCGGAGAAGTGAATCCAAAGCGACGGGAAGATAGACCCCGGGGGGAGGGGCCGGCACCCGGCAAGCGGCGGAGCGACGGAGCAAAAAACCGGGACTTTTAAAAGTCGGCTCCACTGGGAGACATCGCTCCAGAGGCTAAACTGGGGGGAAACCCAGGCGGGGTCAGCATAACCCCAGGACCCGCGGGGTCACAGAAGGACTGGGGGTGTCTGAGTGCCGCAGAGCTCGCAGGTATTAGAGCGGGGAAGCCGGCTATAGCGACAAAGCCGAGGAGTGAGCTCTAAGCCCAGGGTTACCTTGTGCCGGTCGCAGGCTGGGTGGGCTCGGAGCGCGGCCGGAGGCCACGGAGACAAAAGCGACCCGGCGCTTTTCTCCAGCTCCAACAATTGACTGCTTTCCTCGAGGCGCGACCACAGGCCAGGGAGGAGGGGCTATTGGGCGCTTTGCTCTGAGAGCGCACTGAGGAGCGGAACCCCAAGCTCTCGGCTCCTCCGGGCCGAGAGATTGGGAGGCCGCCATCTTCATTCCCGTCCTCCGGAACTCTACGGAAAGCGCTCAGGGAACAAAAGCTCCCGAAAGCAAACCCGAGCGGATTCCTTAGCCCGGCCCCTGGCAAGGGCGGTGCAATTCCGCCTGCGGCAAGGACACTTGAGAATCACTACAACAGGCCCCTCCCCCAGAAGATCAACAAGAAACCGATCCAAAACCAACTTCAGTCACCAAGAACAGCGGAATTCCACAGCAGGAGAAAGCAAATCCTACCTGGACAAAATGACAAGGCGGAAAAACTCACCTCAAAAAAAAAGAACAAGAGGCCGTACCGAAGGCTGGAGACCTAATCAATACAGACATAGGTAGCATGACAGATCTAGAGTTCAGAATGACAATTCTCAAGGTTCTAGCCGGGCTCGAAAAAGGCATAGAAGATATTAGAGAAACCCTCTCCGGAGAGATAAAAGCCCTTTCTGGAGAAATAAAAGAACTAAAATCTAACCAAGTTGAAATCAAAAAAGCTATTCATGAGGTGCAATCAAAAATGGAAGCTCTCACTGCCAGGATAAATGAGGCAGAAGAAAGAATTAGTGACATAGAAGACCAAATGACAGAGAATAAAGAAGCTGAGCAAAAGAGAGACAAACAACTACTGGAACACGAGGAGAGGATTCGAGAGATAAGTGACACCATAAGACGACACAACATTAGAATAATTGGGATTCCAGAAGAAGAAGAAAGAGAGAGGGGAGCAGAAGGTATATTGGAGACAATTATTGGAGAGAATTTCCCTAATATGGCAAAGGGAACAAACATCAAAATCCAGGAGATGCTAAGAACGCCCCTCAAAATCAATAAAAATAGGTCCACACCTCGTCACCTGATAGTAAAATTTACAAGTCTTAGCGACAAAGAGAAAATCCTGAAAGCAGCCCGGGAAAAGAAGTCTGTAACATACAAGGGTAAAAACATTAGATTGGCAGCGGACCTATCCACAGAGACCTGGAAGGCCAGAAAGAACTGGCATGATATATTCAGAGCACTAAACGAGAAAAACATGCAGCCAAGAATACTATATCCGGCTAGGCTATCATTGAAAATAGAAGGAGAGATAAAAAGCTTCCAGGACAAACAAAAGCTGAAAGAATTTGCAAACACCAAACCAGCTCTACAGGAAATATTGAAAGGGGTCCTCTAAGCAAAGAGAGACCCTAAAAGTAGTAGATCAGAAAGAAACAGAAACAATATACAGTAACAATCACCTTACAGGCAATACAATGGCACTAAATTCATATCTCTCAATAGTTACCCTGAATGTTAATGGGCTAAATGCCCCAATCAAAAGACACAGGGTATCAGAATGGATAAAAAAACAAAACCCATCAATATGCTGCCTACAAGAAACTCATTTTAGACCCGAAGACACCTCCAGATTTAAAGTGAGGGGGTGGAAAACAATGTACCATGCTAATGGACATCAGAAGAAAGCTGGGGTGGCAATCCTTATATCAGATCAATTAGATTTTAAGCCAAAGACTATAATAAGAGATGAGGAAGGACACTATATCATACTCAAAGGGTCTGTCCAACAAGAAGATCTAACAATCTTAAATATCTATGCCCCTAACATGGGAGCAGCCAACTATATAAACCAATTAGTAACAAAATCAAAGAAATACATCGACAGTAATACAATAATAGCAGGGGACTTTAACACTCCCCTCACTGAAATGGACAGATCATCTAAGCAAAAGATCAACAAGGAAATAAAGGCCTTAAATGACACACTGGACCAGATGGACATCACAGATATCTTCAGAACATTCCATCCCAAAGCAACAGAATATACATTCTTCTCTAGTGCACATGGAACATTCTCCAGAATAGACCACATCCTGGGTCATAAATCAGGTCTCAATCGGTACCAAAAGATTGAGATCATTCCCTGCATATTTTCAGACCACAATGCTCTGAAGCTCGAACTCAATCACAAGAGGAAATTTGGAAAGAACGCAAATACATGGAGACTAAACAGCATCCTTCTAAAAAATGAATGGGTCAACCAGGAAATTAAAGAAGAATTGAAAAAATTCATGGAAACAAATGATAATGAAAACACAACAGTTCAAAATCTGTGGGACACAACAAAGGCAGTCCTGAGAGGAAAATATATAGCAGTGCAAGCCTTTCTCAAGAAACAAGAAAGGTCTCAAATACACAACCTAACCCTACACCTAAAGGAGCTGGAGAGAGAACAACAAAGAAAGCCTAAACCCAGCAGGAGAAGAGAAATCATAAAGATCAGAGCAGAAATCAATGAAATCGAAACTAAAAAAACAATAGAACAAATCAACAAAACTAGGAGCTGGTTCTTTGAAAGAATTAATAAGATTGATAAGCCCCTGGCCAGACTTATCAAAAAGAAAAGAGAAAGGACGCAAATAAATAAAATCATGAATGAAAGAGGAGAGATCACAACCAACACCAAAGAAATACAAACAATTATAAGAACATACTACGAGCAACTCTATGGCAACAAATTTGACAACCTGGAAGAAATGGATACATTTCTAGAGATGTATAAACTACCACAACTGAACCAGGAAGAAATAGATAACCTGAACAGACCCATAACCAGTAAGGAGATTGAAACAGTCATCAAAAATCTCCAAACAAACAAAAGTCCAGGACCAGACGGCTTCCCAGGGGAATTCTACCAAACATTTAAAGAAGAATTAATTCCTATTCTCCTGAAACTGTTCCAAAAAATAGAAATGGAAGGAAAACTTCCAAACTCATTCTATGAGGCCAGCATCACCTTGATCCCAAAACCAGACAAGGATCCCACCAAAAAAGAGAATTACAGACCAATATCCTTGATGAACACAGATGCGAAAATTCTCACCAAAATACTGGCCAATAGGATCCAACAGTACATTAAAAGGATTATTCACCACGACCAAGTGGGATTTATTCCAGGGCTGCAAGGTTGGTTCAACATCCGCAAATCCATCAATATGATACAATACATTAATAAAAGAAAGAGTAAGAACCATATGATACTCTCAATAGATGCTGAAAAAGCGTTTGACAAAGTGCAGCATCCCTTCCTGATTAAAACTCTTCAAAGTGTAGGGATAGAAGGCACATACCTCAATATTATCAAAGCCATCTATGAAAAACCCACCGCAAATATCATTCTCAATGGAGAAAAACTGAAAGCTTTTCCGCTAAGGTCAGGAACACGGCAGGGATGTCCGTTATCACCACTGCTGTTCAATATAGTACTAGAAGTCCTAGCCTCAGCAATCAGACAACAAAAAGAAATTAAAGGCATCCAAATCGGCAAAGAAGAAGTCAAACTATCACTCTTTGCAGATGATATGATACTATATGTGGAAAACCCAAAAGGCTCCACTCCAAAACTGCTAGAACTTATACAGGAATTCAGTAAAGTGTCAGGATATAAAGTCAATGCACAGAAATCAGTCGCATTTCTTTACACTAACAACAAGACAGAAGAAAGAGAAATTGAGGAGTCAGTCCCATTTACAATCGTACCCAAAACCATAAGATACCTAGGAATAAATCTAACCAAAGAGGCAAAGAATCTATACTCAGAAAACTATAAAGTACTCATGAAAGAAATTGAGGAAGACACAAAGAAATGGAAAAATATTCCATGCTCATGGATTGGAAGAACAAATATTGTGAAAATGTGTATTCTACCTAAAGCAATCTACACATTTAATGCAATCCCTATCAAAATCCCATCCATTTTTTTTAAAGAAATAGAACAAATAATCCTAAAATTTATATGGAACCAGAAAAGACCTCGAATAGCCAAAGGAATATTGAAAAAAGAAAGCCAAAGTCGGTGGTATCACAATTCCAGACTTCAAGCTCTATTACAAAGCTGTCATCATCAAGACAGTATGGTACTGGCACAAAAACAGACATATAGACCAATGGAACAGAATAGAGAGCCCAGAAATAGACCCTCAACTCTATGGTCAACTAATCTTTGACAAAGCAGGAAAGAATATCCAATGGAAAAAAGACAGCCTCTTCAACAAATGGTGCTGGGAAAATTGGACAGCCACATGCAGAAAAATGAAATTGGACTATTTCCTTACACCACACACGAAAATAGACTCAAAGTGGATGAAGGACCTCAATGTGCGAAAGGAATCTATCAAAATCCTTGAGGACAATGCAGGCAGCAACCTCTTTGACCTCCACCGCAGCAACTTCTTCCTAGGAACATCGCCAAAGGCAACAGAAGCAAGGGCAAAAATGAACTATTGGGATTTCATCAAGATCAAAAGCTTTTGCACAGCAAAGGAAACAGTTAACAAAACCAAAAGACAACTGACAGAATGGGAGAAGATATTTGCAAACGACATATCAGATAAAGGGCTCGTATCCAAAATCTATAAAGAGCTTATCAAACTCAATACCCAAAGAACAAATAATCCAGTCAAGAAATGGGCAGAGGACATGAACAGACATTTCTGCAAGGAAGACATCCAGATGGCCAACAGACACATGAAAAAATGCTCCACATCACTCGGCATCAGGGAAATACAAATCAAAACCACAATGAGATACCACCTCACACCAGTCAGAATGGCTAAAATTAACAAGTCAAGAAATGACAGATGCTGGCGAGGATGCGGAGAGAGGGGAACCCTCCTACACTGTTGGTGGGAATGCAAACTGGTGCAACCACTCTGGAAAACAGTGTGGAGGTTCCTCAAAAAACTGAAAATAGAGCTACCCTACGACCCAGCAATTGCACTCCTGGGTATATATCCTAAAGATACAAACGTGGTGCTCCGAAGGGGCACGTGCACCCGAATGTTTATAGCAGCAATGTCCACAATAGCCAAACTGTGGAAAGCGCCTAGATGTCCATCAACAGATGAATGGATAAAGAAGATGTGGTATATATACACAATGGAATACTATGCAGCCATCAAAAGACATGAAATCTTGCCATTTGCGACGACGTGGATGGAACTAGAGGGTATCATGCTTAGCGAAATAAGTCAATCGGAGAAATATAACTATCATATGATCTCTTTGATATGAGGAAGTGGAGATGCAAGGCGGGGGGGGTTGGGGGGAGGTAGGAAAAGAAAAAATGAAAAGATGGGATTGGGAGGGAGACAAACCATAAAAGACTCAATCTCAAGAAACAGACTGAGGGTTGCAGGGGGGAAGGGGGACGGGAGAGGGTGGTGGGGAAATGGACATTGGGGAGGGTATGGGCTATGATGAGTGCTGTGAAATGTGTAAACCAGACGATTCACAGACCTGTACCCCTGGGGATAAAAATACATTATATGTTTATTAAAATAAAAAAATTAAAAAAAAAAATTATAAATCAAATGGAAACCAGAGGGAAATTGAGTAACAGGCCTACAATTTCAAATCAACATGATTTCCAACCCAGAATTTTAGAACCAGACAGCTCCTAAACTGTGAAATCATTAAAAAAGACATGTTAGTTCTCAGGGGAAAAAAGGTATCTCTCAATTTTTTTTCTTCTATAATAAGACAAAAGATAATGTCTGAAATTGGTATATATGAGAACAGCAAGCATAAGCATTTTCTTTAGAAACAAAGAAATAAATGCCAGAGGGAATAAAGCACTATTGATTCAGAAATGGTTAGCCCTCTGAAGTGGAACTGGGGTTTGGGCAGGGACAGCTGTCTTTCATTAATCTCCTCCAGTACTATTTGACTTAATTAATCTTTATACTCATATTACAACAACAAAAAATGTTAATGACAAAATGGGCTTTCAACAGTCAACTCTGCTGAATTTCTGACGAAACTAAGGTTTTAATTTTGGACTAAAACTATCCAGATATGGTTGACACATACAGAACCTGAGCATTCGTGCTACAGAAATTAGTCCCTGCTGAGAATGAAAGCAGGGGTTTTTCTTCTTCTCAAAATGAGGCCCCAGGTCTCATCATTCCAGATTCTGCATCATCTGTCATCTTTACTTTGACCCATGGTGAGAGGACTCTGCCCAACATAGTGTGACAAGAGCAAAAATACCAGCTATATTCACTAAATCATCTTGTGCTGAGTTTTCATTCGTAACCACTGAGGACTCACAGAGGTTTCCTTTACCCAGCAAAATGAACAATAATTCTATAGCCCCTGGAAATTCTGATATGGAGACTACTCATACATCTGCACCCAACACAGCCGCAAACTCAAAAGAGAACTATATGCTCCTTCTCATGGTTAACAAATGATAAGAAATCTACAGGAACTATTCTTCAATATGAATGGTTGTACTGTATTTGACTTGCGATGGTTCTGCACCATGTGAGGAGATGGAGAGGCATGGGGACACTTGAGTCTCTTTGGTATCTAACTGTAGCCACTGTTGAAGGTCTGCTTTTATGGTCACCTGTTTGTTTTCTGTCACCCTGAGAGCCAGCAGAGGAGGAGGTGACAGTTTCTAAGACCCTGCTACATCAGGATTTCTCTTTCCCTTGCTCTTAAGAATCCTGAGAAAACTTACACCTTCCATAGATATTAAAAACAGACATCTTTTCTGTCAGCTGCTCTCATAGGAAATGAGCTGGTTCCATGATCCCATCTCTTTTGAGAAGGAGAGATGGAAATCCTTTGGCTCCCCTTGGGCTGTCAGAACAAAAGGGGAAATGTGGCATACTACCTGCCTGCCATTGTTGAAGACTGAAAAGCATTGTGAATACAGGTGAAGAAACCCTTTCATCAGAATGAAATTGAGGCATTTCAATATGCTTTTTACCCTAAATTTCTTCCTCTTCCTAGAAGGTTGTAATCAAAACTATTATTTTATGAAAGAATTTAGAATCAAGTAAAAAGGTCTGAAAGAAGATAGCATTGATCAAACTCCTACCAAGAGTAAAACACTTTACCGTCATTATCAACTCTCATCCTTAAGAAAGACAGGACTATTATCACTAATTTAGAGAAAAGGAAACAGATTACCAGGTCAGCTAAATCACCCTAGATGGCACCATCTAAGGGTAAATGGGGGACAGGACAATCTCACCTGTGAGATACAAAAAATGCAACTTTGTTCTTGTATCACCCTGCCCTTTTAAAATTTCCCTTTAAAATGGATGAAAAGTCAGGCAGACTCCCAAGACTTTGTTGGTCACTCTAAGGAAATTAAAGTCTTATAGCCAGTTGACAGTCACAATTTGGTAATCATATCTGATTGCTTTCCTAAGCAAGAAGCGCAGAAGAAAAACCTCACCTTCTTTCCTGGCTGCTCTTTCCCCTTCTTCCTGTCTACCAAGTGACCTACTACCTACACCATGCTACCTCTAGACTTCCGCTTGACCAGGAATAGGAAAAGAGGAGGGAACTTCCTGCCTGCTGGCCTGTCCTATGCTTTCTACTAAGGACCTGGCACATGAGAAAGCTGAGTCCATCTCCAGCATGCACCTTCAAAGACTTCCTGATATCTCCCAAAACCCAGGAGATGCACACCTTCCTCTTGGTGTTTCTTGGCCCTCCACCCTGGATTCTGCTGGTTCACGCTACAGTAATGCTCTATCCACTATAGTCTCATTATTCTTCAAAGAGGTCCTCTCAGAAAAAATGTGAAGTGATTCACACTGGGACCACTGGGAAGACCCAAGACAGCCCCTCTTCCATCAATGCAGCCCTCAGAACACTTTGTCAGCCACTCTCTCTGGGACAAGAGATCTTTCAAGCAAGAGACAATCCAAAGCCACTGAGCCCAACTTCGGAAGAACTTCATAGACATTCAAGTGGTCATATTAAAGCCCTAAATAATCTTATTAATAGCTTATAGAATGGGAGTTGAGATTCACAGAACTCTAAGAACTTTCTTGAAAGACTTCTTTCAACTGTTCTCTTCTCCTTTTTCTTTCTTTTTTTCTTTAATCTTTTCATACCCTTCTTACAGGTGGTGAGTTTTGGGATTTGCAACTCCAGTTTCCATTAGAAATTTTCCTCTCTATAAAGAAATTCCCCTTGGAACTTTTTTCCAGTATCTCTTGATGCTTCACTTAATAGAAAAAAACCTTCTATGACATGGGCAAAAGACTGAAACCAGGATTCAAACCTAGACCTGGGAACTCCAAACCTGTTCTCTTTCCTGTAGGACCATAATGATCCTGGGAACTACACTGTCACTGAGGAAACCACAAGGACTCCTTATAACTGGCACGAATTGCCAGCACAGCCTGTTTATTAACAGACAACTGTTCAAGGTATTTTAGATACAAAGGACAAAACAAGGTTGACATTTTAAGAAATATGAGTTTTTGGTAGACACAGGAGGTTGATAATCTTTAAGGAAGTGTCAATGACCATAAAACAGTAAAACAACCAATATTCTTCGTAGTAAATACACTCAACACAGCCTCATCGAACATAATCATCAATGGGCTCACCAGCAGGAGTTCAGAAATTCTGGTTATGTCATTTCATTAATTATCAGAATTGGAATATCCATTAGAGACCACCTGTCAGCACCTTCATCTTATAGTGAGGAAACTAAGTCCCAGGTGAGTGAAAGATGGGTTCAATTAGCATGTGATAGAACCAGAACTAAGATTCAGAACTCAACATACTTATTCAATATCTTCATCTCTTTCACTCAACACTTGGTGTGGTTTCCCACCTATTTAAAAACAAGAACAAAAACCAAGGGATAGTAGGTATGTTTTGAGAAGTCACATTTGCAGTAATGAGGCTCAATGAAATTCTAAAATATCATCTATATTTCCATTGAGTTTTGCATTATTAATATTATGCTGCCTTCTTAAGGTCAAGATACCAAAAAAAAAAAAAAAACCAGAGGTAAAGAGGTAATACTTGCTAGATTTTATTCATATGTCATCTCTCCATTTTTATGCAAAAGCATTCCAAACTACTGCATTTGTCTATAAAGATAATTTCCCTAGGTGTGCTAAAAAATGAAGTTGAATGATCCAAAGTATCATTTATGCTCAGCATGACACACCAATATTGCACTGTGCTTAGTTAAAAAATAAGCCTTTATTGCAGATTTTGTATTTGGGGCCTCATTTACATATTTGTCTCCAATCTGTGAAATATTTGTCTAGTTAACATTGACATTTTCTGATGAGGCAATCTATTCTGAAAGCTAGACGAAAACGTACAGGTGGGCCAAAATATGTGTTTTCAAAGGATTATTTAGATACAGGTGTCATTTCTATTGTATATGCTAGAATACTTACTATCCTGCTGCCAAGCTTATTTGATTTCTCACTTCCTTGATGATTAAAGTGGCCACAGTAAAAAAGGGTCAGGAAATTAACAATCTCTCTCTCTCTCTCACACACACACACACACACACACGTGTGTGCACTCATGCACATGTATATAATCAACATCCCTTAAATAAGAATGAGAAACCAGCAAAACTTTATAATTAGAGGAGAGCTTCTTACTATGAATGGGATAATGGGCTAGATCTAAATACATATATTATTGTGCTTAGTAGGTGTGAAATAACTCTTCTAAGACAAATCATTGATAGTAAATGATTAGATAAGAGGGAGAGAGGTCTAGGGAAACCATATATTTAGCCCAATGTCTTTATTTTGTAGATAAGGAAAAATGAGACCTAAAGATATTAGAAAAGCCAGACCAAGTACACACAGATAGAGTCAAAACTAGAGTCTTCTCCCTCAACCTGCATTGATATGTATTATCACTGAATTTTATAAAACACCAAGTACAGATAACATCCCACAAATTCTGTACGCATGGAATGGAACTTTTTAACTTTAATTCTACACTGTATTTAATTTCTATTTTAAATTCCCACTCTACCAGATGGTATAAACTAAATAGCAGCCAATTCAAGGACTTGCGCACGTCCCCAAGTCCCCAGAGTAGCATCTGTGTTCTGTAAGAGCTTTCACGATGCCAAACATGAGTGTGTGTATACAGTGCAGGGTTGTGAGCCCTGTTGGTCTTACTAACATGGATTAAAACATCATTGTTCTGGTTGCTGGCCCAAGTTGGTCACTGTTATTCTTCTCCTGCTGACTGTGAGAACTCTCCCAGTCAAACTGCCTCTCAGCTGTTTGCAGGTCCCTCTCTGTTAAAAGGAAAATACTGTGCTTCCATGTCTCTCTGAGAACCTGATTTAAACTTCTAAGGTTCTCCTGTCCCAACACCGCACAACCATTTCTAGGCTTTTGTCCTAGCACCAGGGGATTCCTGAGATTCTGGGGTGTTGTCACCTCCCCAAGCTCCCCTTATAAACAGGGATATAGGTTCTCCTCTGTTCTTGGGTTTTCCAAACCCATCTGGTGTCAGTACCACTACCACCTGTGGCCTGGGGTTAGAGGCCAGACTGAAACCAGGGGGTTGGGGGAGTTGAGCAATGAATTATATGATACAAGCTGCATTTTAAAAGATCATTCTGACTGCTGTATAGAGAGTGGGCTCTAAGGGACTAAAGGGAAATAGGAAAACATATAAGAAGGTTACCTGCTACTTATATAAACTAAACAGGAATTACACCAGAGAAGTAGTGGAAAATAGCAAGGATATGATATGAGGGATGGGCTAGCATGGATAGAACAGTGTAGGACAGGATAAAAAATACATTTTTGGAGCTGACCAAACATCTTGATAGATTAGACATACAATACAAATGGAAAAGAAGAATCTAGGATAAAATCCTAGCATTTTGTCTGGTAGCATTGCTGAGAAAAAAAAAAAAGTTTACAGAAGAAAGAAGTGGTCAACAGTGTCGAATGCTGCTAAGCAGTTCTGTACACGGTTGTACACAGGACAGAAAACTGACCGTGGATCCAGAAAGATGGAGGGCATGTAATAATCACTTCAGAGGAATGGTAGGGTTGAAAAACTAATGGGAGTGGATTGAAGACACAGTAAGAGATGAGAACATACAGAGAGCAATTCATTACTGTTAAGGGAACAGAGAAATGAAGAGGTGGAGGAAAATGTGATGACAAAAATGTTTTAATGAAGACAGGCATATCTGTTAAAAAAAGGGGGGGTGGGGAATGAGCCAGTAAAAAGGAATACCTGTTGGGGAAAAGAGGTCTGGAAAGAGAGTAGGAGAGACTGAAGAAGGCAAATGTGAGAGGGTAACAAAGTTCTTGAGAAATCAAGAGTTGACATGATCCAGAGCACATGACAAGTTTGATCCCAGGTAGAAGGCAGCATATCTGCAGGTCACTTCATTGCAAAAGGAAGTAAAGAACTGGTATTTACAAATCACATGGGTTAGTAAATTACGGATGGAAAGTTAACATTGTTCTTGTCCAACTAAATCCATTTCCTTTGTGAAGAATGAAAACCCATCAGTTGAAAGGTTAGGGGATGAAGGTATTAGAATTGAGAAAGGGAAAACATATGGGGTGGTTTTCTCAGAGAGTGTGAATTTGAAGTCTGAAGTCTGAAATGCCCAGTTGTGAAATGTCCCTGAATATCACACAGCTGCCAGGGGCAAGCACCACTTCTGATGTTTAGAGAGAGTTGGGTACAATATATGTGGAGCTGAGAAAACCTTGACAGATCATCTATGTGGTTGTGAAAGTCCTGTGGAAAGATGAAGGAATGGACAGAGGAGGAGACAATAAGCCAGGTACTGAAGTCATCAATGAATGAGGCCAGCAGATGACAGAGACAAAAATGTGAAATGAGTGGAAAAGTCCTATACACTACACTTTAAGGAACTGAGATTTCCAAAGGACAAAAAGAAAAAAAAAATTGAAAGCAGCAATAGAGAGCAAGGAGGACAGTGATCCCTCCATCAGATCCGGGTACCTAAGGTGCCCAAAGAAATCACAGCCTTCTCAGAGACATGTCCTTGGAGGAGAGCTAGTTTTCAGTCAGCGGGGAAATGATGAAAGAAATTATCAGGAAAAAGGCTGTGCAAGAGAGCACAATGGGTGAGTTTGGGGAAGTGGAGAGGAGTATGAGCTAGGGCCAGATTCAGGGGTGTACAGAGTAGTGAAAAAAAAAATGAATCTTGCAGTAACAGATGGTATGGGAAGTGAGAGCTTATAATGGTACTGAAACAAAAAATAAGTACTACTGTACAAATTCAATCATTTTAAGGTAATTTCTAAATTAAACAAAGCAAACCAGAGCAAGCCTGACCTACATTAATTAACCTATGCTAACCTCATCACTCTGATATTTATCCCATTATGTTGTGTGAACTATGAAGCTATGAATTTTTTAATTTATATGACACAAAAGTCCATTAATTATTAACATAGGATTATGTACAATTAAAGCCATATATTGACTTTTTAACATAACGTTCAATTAACTCATAACCTGGCCAAATAAGACAAAATGTGACAATGAGCATCCTGGAGATATTTAATCTCTGTCATAGGGATGAAGTTTAGAAAGAGTTAAATGGTTAAAAGTTTCCCTCAGGATGTAACTGAATCTTCCCATTCATTCATAAGCAGTAGAAAAAGCCTATAATTAGTACTTGTATTTATTTTCATTTATTTTGTTTTAATTCCAGCTCTATTTTTTAAAAATAAAGGGAAGAGAAGGGGATATGAGCAAGGAGGGTAGAGAAGTGGAGAGGGAGGTAGAGCAGAGAAGAAAACAGAGGAAAAGGGAAGGACAAAAAGGAAAAAGACACTGAAAAGATGGTAACAGAGCTATAGAGCCAGGAAAGGAGAACAAAGGAGAGAAGGGGAAAATGGAGCAGGACCAGAGGTAGGATGGCAGGGGAGGGGAAAGGAAGAGAAGGGAGGTAAGCAGGAGGTATAGCTTGGAATGGATATTTCCTTACCAGAGAAATAATCATACCACTGCACAGAACTTTGATTAAAAGAGATGCACAGGGGTTAATAAAGTTTGGTTTTTCCTTTAATGTAAGAATTAAAGATGAACTGCTAGTACCTGGAGTAAACAAAAATTGGAACTAGCTCTACTGGTAGCATTTAATTTGGCCGAAAGGGAAAACTGTAGGTCAAGCAAAATGGGGAGACAGCGGAATATGCTCTAAAAGAAAGAACAACAACAACAACAACTCAGAAAAAGAACTAAATGAAAAAGCAATATGCCTAATAAAAATTTAAAGTAATTAATGTAAAGATACTGGGCTGGAGAAAAGAATGGAAAATGCAGTGAGATCCTCAATAAAGAAATAGAAAATATTACGTATTAAAAAGAACGAATCAGAACTGAAGAATACAATAACTAAATTTAAAAAAACACACTCTAGAAGGAATCAACAGTAGATTAGAGGATTCAGAAGAATGTATCAGTGATCTTGAAGACTGAGTAATGGAAAGCACACAAGTTGAACAGCAAAAAGAGAAAAGAATTTTTAAAAAATAAAAATAGATTAAGAGATCTCTTGGACATCATGTAAACAAACACTTGCATTATAGGAGTCTCAAAAGAAGAAGATAGAAGGAAAAGTGTACAACACTTATTTTAAGACATACTAACTGAAAACTTCCCTAACCTGGAGGGAAATAGACATCCAAATCCAAAAAGCACAGAGAGCTCCAAACAAGATGAAGGAGGTCCACATCATGGCATATAATAAATAAATGTCAAAGATTAAAGATAAAGAAAGAATCTTAAAAGCAACAAGAGAGAAACAAAAGTTACCTACAAGGGAAAACTTACATGTCTCTGCTGATTTTTCAGCAGAAACTTTGCAGCCCAGAAGAAAATGGCATGATATATTCAAAGTGCTGAAGGGGAAAAAACCTACAAACAAGATTCTACCCTGAAAAGTTATCATTCAGATTTGAAGGAGAAATGAAGAGTTTCTCAGACAAACAAAAGATAAAGGAGTTTATCACCACTAAATCAGCCTTACAATAAATGTTAAAGAGATTTAAGTGGAAAAGAAATGTTCATAAGAAAAATATGAATAAAAAGATATAAAATGTGGGGCACCTGGGCAGCTCACTCAGTTGAGCATTCAACTCTTGGTTTCAGCTTGGGGCTCAATCTCAGGGTCAGGATCGGTCTCTTCATTGGGCTGCATGCTAAAAGGGGAGTCCCTTGAGATTCTTTCCTTCTGCCATTCCCCTCCCTCCTCTCTCTCGCTCTCATAAAGAAATCTTCTTTTAAAAAAGATGCAAAATACGAGAGCATATACATAAAATGTAGGAAAGGGGGTAAAAAGGGAAGAGAAGGGAAAAAAGAAAAAGAAGATTTTTTTCTTTTTCTGTTTTTTTTAATATGTTTAAATGTAAATGACCACCAAATAAATATGGAGGGCTATTTACTTCAGATGTTACATGTGAACCTCTTGGTAAACACAAACCCAAAACCTATGCTAGATAAACAAAAAATAGAGAAAGAAAGACAAGTAAAACACTACAGATACTCATCGATCACAAAGAAAGGGAACAAAAGGAGAAAGGAACAAAGAACTACAAAAACAACCAGAAAACATATTTTTAAAATGGTAACACATACTTATCAATAATTACTTGAAATGTAAATGGCCTAAATGCTCCAATCAAAATACAGAATGGTGGAATGGAAAAAAAAAAAAAAAAAACCATCTACATGCTGCCTACAAAAGACTCACCTCAGACCTAAAGATGCATACAGACTGAATGTAAAGGGATAGAAAAACATTCAACACGTAAATGGAAGAGAGGAAAAAAAGCTGGTATAGCAATATTTATATCAGACAAAATAGACTTTTAAAAAAAGGCTGTAAGGGCACCTGGGTGGCTCAGTGGGTTAAAGCCTCTGCCTTCAGCTCAGGTCATGATCCCAGTATCCTGGGATCGAGCCCCGCATCGGGCTCTCTGCTCAGCAGGGAGCCTGCTTTCTCCTCTCTCTCTGCCTGCCTCTCTGCCTACTTGTGATCTCTGTCAAATAAATAAATTTAAAAAAAGAAAAAAAAGGCTGTAATGAGAGACAAAGAAGGGCACTGCATAATGATAAAGGGATCAATCCAACAAGAGGATATAACACTTGTAAATATCTATACACCCAAAATCAGAACATCTAAATGCATAAAGCAAGTATTAATGGACAAAAAGAGAGAAATTGATGGTAACACAATAATTGGCGGGGACTTTAACTTTTTACTCACATCAATGGACAGATCATCCAATACAAAATCACTAAGGAAACAGTATCTTTGAATGACGCACTGGATAGGATGGATATAACAGATATATACAGAACATTTTATCCAAAAACAACAGAATTCATAGTCTTTTCAAGTGCACATGGAATATTCTCCAGAATTGATCATATACTGGGACAAAACACATGGCTCAATGAATTTAAGAAGACTGAAATCATACCATACAACTTGTCTAACCACAGTGGTATGGAACTAGAAATAAATCACAAGGTAAAATTAGAAAAAAAACACAAACACGTAGAGACTAAACAACATGTTACTAAACAACCAATGGGTCAATGAAGAAATCAAAGAAAAAATTGGAGATAAATGAAAATGAAAACACAATGACCCCCAATCTCTGAGACACACTGAAAAGAGTTCTAAAAGGGAAATATGTAGCTATATAGGCCTACCCTAAGAAACAATAAAAAACTCCAATAAACAATAAAACCTTACACCTAAATAAAGGAAAGAACACACAAAGCCCAAGATTAGTAGAAGAAAGAAAATAATAAAGACCAGAGCAAAAATAAATAATGTAGAGACATAAAAAAATAGAAAAGAATCAATGAAACCAAGAGTTAGTCCTCTGAAAAGATAAAATTGACAAATCTTTCATCAGACTCATCAAGAGAAAAAGAGAAAAGATCCAAATAAATAAAATTAGAAACAAGAGAGAAGTAACAACTGACACCACAGAAACACAAAGGTTTATAAAAGCATACTTTGAAAAATTATATGCCAACAAACTGGGCAACCTAAAGAAATGGATAAATTTCTAAACACATACAATCTTCCAAAACTGACCTAGGAAGTAACAGAAAATCTGAACAGACCAATTGCAAGCAATGAAATTGAATCAGTAATCAAAAAACTACCAAAAAAAGTCTAGGACCAAATGAATTCACTAATGAATTCCATCAGACACTTAAAAAAGAGTTAATACCTATTCTTCTTAAACAATTCCCAAAAACAAAAGAGGAAGAAAACCTTCCAAATGCTTTCTACAAAACCAGCATTACCCTGATACCAAAACCAAAGACAGTACAAAAAAAGAGAACTACAGGCCTATATCCCTGATGAACATAGGTGTAAAAATCCTCAACAAAATATTGGCAAACTGTATACAACAAATACATTAAAAAGATCATTCGCGGGGCGCCTGGGTGGCTCAGTGGGTTTAACCTCTGCCTTCGGCTCAGGTCATGATCTCAGGGTCCTGGGATCGAGTCCCGCATCGGGCTCTCTGCTAGGCGGGGAGCCTGCTTCCTCCTCTCTCTCTCTCTGCCTGCCTCTCTGTCTACTTGTGTTCTCTCTCTGTCAAATAAATAAATAAAATCTTAAAAAAAAAAAAAAAAAAAGATCATTCGCCTGGCTAAAATTAACAAGTCAGGAAATGACAGATGCTGGCAAGGATGCGGAGAAAGGGGAACCCTCCTACACTGTTGGTGGGAATGCAAGCTGGTGTAACCACCCTGGAAAACAGCATGGAGGTTCCTCAAAAAGTTGAAAACAGAGCTACCCTACAACCCAGCAATCGCACTACTGGGGATTTACCCTAAAGATACAAACGTAGTGATCCGAAGGGGCACGTGCAACCAAATGTTTATAGCAGCAATGTCCACAATAGCCAAACTATGGAAAGAACCTAGATGTCCATCAACAGATGAATGCATAAAGAAGATATGGTATATATATATACAATGGAATACTATGCAGACATCAGAAGAAATGAAATCTTGCCATTTGCAACAACGTGGATGGAACTAGAGGGTATTATGCTGAGCTAAATAAGTCAGTCAGAGAAAGATAACTATCATATGATCTCCCTGATATGAGGAAGTGGAGATGCAACGTGGGGGTTTTGGGGAGTAGGAAAAGAATAAATGAAACAAGATGGGATCGGGAGGGAGACAAACCATAAGAGACTCTTAATCTCACAAAACAAACTGAGGGTTGCTGGGGGGAGGGGGGTCGGGAGAGGGTGGTGGGGTTATGGACATTGGCGGGGGGTGTGTGCTGTGGTGAGTGCTGTGAAGTGTATAAACCTGGCAATTCACAGACCTGTACCCCTGGGGCTAAAAATACATTATATGTTTATAAAAAAAAATTTTAAGAAAAAGATCATTCACCATGATCAGGCAGGTGGGATTTATTCCCGACATGGAAGGATGATTCAGTATTTGCAAATCAATCAATGTCATACACCACATCAAAATGAAGGATTAAAGTCATATGATCATCTCAATAGATGCCAAAAAAGAATATGATAAAATACAACAACGATTCACAATAAAACCTCTCAATAAAATGGGATTGGAGGGAGTATACCTCAACATAATAAAGGCCATATATAGAAAACCCAGAGCTAACATCATCCTCAATGGTGAAAAACAGAACCTTCCATCAAGTTCCGGAACAAAACAAGGATATCCACTCTCATCACTTTTATTCAACACAGTACTGGAAGTTATAGCCACAGCAATCAGACAAGAAAAAGATGTAAGAGGTATCCATATCGGTAAAGAAGAATAAACAGTCATTACTATCCACAGATGACATAATACTATACACAGAAAATCCTAAAGATTCCACCAAAAAACTACTAGAAGTAATAAATGAATCCAGTAAAGTGGCAGGATACAAAATTGATACCCCCAAATTGGTAGTATTTCTATTCACTAACAACAAAGTTGTAGGAAGAGAAATTTTAAAAACAATATAATTTACAACTGCACAAAAAGAATAAAATACCTAAGAATAAATTAACTAAAGAGGTGTAAGATCTGTACTCTGAAAAATATAAAACACTGATGAAAGAAATTGAAGATGACACAAACAAATGGAAAGATATTTCATGCTGGAAGAATTTATATTGTCAAAATGTCCCTATTACCCAAAGCAATACATAGATTCAATGCAATCCCTATCAAAATACCAACAGCATTTTTCTCAAAAGTAGAATAATACGAAAATTTGTATGCAACCACAGAAGACCTAGAATAGGCAGAGCAATCCTGAAAAAGAACAAAGCTGGAGGTATCACAATTCCAGATTTCAAGATATAATACAAAGCTGCAGTAATCAAAAACAATATGATACTTGCTCAAAAACAGACAAAGATCAACAGAACAGAATAGAGAGCATAGAAATAAACTCATATTCATATAGTCAATTTATCTATGACAAAGGAGGCAAGAATATACTATGGGGAAAAGACAGTCTTTTCTGTCAGAATACTAGACAGCTACCTATAAAAGAATGAAACTGGACTACTCTCTAACATCATATACAAAAATAAATTCAAAATGGATTAAAGATCTAAATGTGAAAATTGAAGCTATAAAAATCCAAGAAGGGAACACAGGAAATAATTTCTCTGATATCAGCTCCAGCCACATGTTTAAGATAAATCTCCTAAGGCAAGGGAAACAAAAGCAAAAATAAGCTATTAGATCACAACAATATAAAAACTTTTGCACAGCAAAGGAAACCATCAAAAAAAAAAAAGACACCTTAATGAATGGGAGAAGAGATTTGCAAATGATATAACTAATAAGGGGCTAAAATCCAAAATGTATAAGGAACCTATACAACTCAACACCAAAAAAAAAAAAAAAAAAAGCAATCTGATTTTAAAATGGGCAGAGGACCTGAACAGACATTTTTCTAAAGATGACATACGTAAAAGGCCAACAGATACATGAAAAGATGCTCAACATCATTAATCACCAAGGAAACACAAATCAAAACCAGAATGAGATACCACCTCATACCCGTTACAACAACTAAAATCAAGTCAAGAAACAGCAAGCATTGGTGAAGTTGTGGAGAAAAAGGAACCCTTCTGCACCATGGGATTGTAATCTGGTACAGCCACTGTGGAAAACAGTATGGAGATTCCTCAAAAAAATTAAAAAGAGAAGTACTGTATAATACAATAATTCCACTATTGGGTATTTACCCTGGGAAAACACTAACTTGAAAAGACAGGCACCCCTATGTTTACTGCAATATTATTTACACTAGCCAGGCATGGAAGCAACTTGAGTGTTCATCAATGGACAAACAGATAAGGAAAGTATGACATATATATTTATCCTTAGACACACACAATGGAATATTATATGGCCATAAAAAGGGATTAGATAATGCCATTTGCAACAACATGAATGGACTTAGAAGGTATTATGCTAAGTGAAATAAGTTATAGTGAGAAAGATAAATACCATATGACTCTACTCGTAAATAGAATCTTTTTAAAAAATGAATAAATGAACAAAAAGCAGAATCAGAAATAAATACAGAGTCAAATTGATGGTGGCCAGAGGGGAGGGGAGTAGGGGGTTGGGCAAAATGTGTGAAAGGGAGAAGGAGATTCAGGCCTCCAGTTATGGAATGAGTAAGTCATAGGAATAAAAACCAGAGTGTAAGGAATACAGTCAATGATATTGTAATAGCAATGTAATGGGATGGGTGGTGGCTATACTTGTGGTGACCATAGCATAATACACAAACTTGTTAAAACACAAAGTTGTACACCTGGAACTATTGCAAAATTGTGTCAACTATACTCAAATTAAATATATATATATATATATATATATATATACACACACACACACACACACACACACACACACATATATATAACCCTAAAAAAAGAGTTGAACAAATTAGATCAAGAGAATAGTTCAAAATGATGGCTTTATAGAAAATGTACATTCCCTGAGAACTTGTTGTCCATAAATTGCTAAATTCTTAGGGCATCATAGACAAGTTCTCTAATGCTTTCTGTCATTTCTTTTTTTTCCCCCTTCATGTCATTTCATAGCATTATTTCCCACTCTTTTTTTTTCAACTTCTAGTCACACTTATTCCTTCTTTGTGAAATTTGTATTAGAAATACCTTAATTTTATAAAATTATAATAAGCCACATGAAAAGATGACAAACAGTATAAACAAAGGTCATAGAAAAAGAAACACAAACTAGTGGTTGACAACATTAATTATCCTCCAACTTCTATAACTAAAATTACACAAACTGCTGAATAATGCCGAGCAGACATACCTGACAAAATTTATATTTTAAATTAAACTGAGTACTTTTGTCATTTACAGTGTTACTTTCTCTTACTATAAAAACAGTGTATTTCATTACAGAATATTCAGATTAACAAAAAGAAAATAAAGAACATCCATAACACCAGCCACTCGAAAGCGTCCACTATGTGCACCTGAAAGTGTCTTATACATTCCAATAATTGTTTCTACCAAAAAAAATATTGTTTTTACCAGATCACCTGGAGCTCCAGCTATTTATATTCAATGAATGCCAGCAACAATTTAGTCCATTAAACCTACAAATTGTCTTCTTGCTTCATCTTCAATCTGGAATTTCGCACTGTTCTTGGAAGCACCAAGTCACTCTGATTCCTCTCCATGCACCCCCAGTATATAGGGCTGGCAGGAGAGCAGGCTGGGTGGTACCAGTTCATGAACCAGCTCTGGGGTGCTCCTGCAGGAGCTTTATCTCTAGGAAATTTTAAACTTTCACTTAATTAGTAATTGTTGCCTTTAAGGATTTCAGTGTAGTTCCTAGCAGCAAAGACTCTTTGGAGAGGAGGGGGAAACCTCAGGATTTGTTTTTGTACCAGAGATAGATAGTAGAAGAAGTAGATAGATAGTAGAAGACGACTTCGCCTCCCACCATAGACCCAAAAACCAAAAGAAGTGAAAAAAGAGAAGATGTGGGGAACTGACAATAGAGTCAAGAATAGAGCCAAAGTAAAAAAAAGTAAGGATGAATTAGGATAAACTGGAAATGACCCGATGAAAGCCAAACTATATTTAAATATTATGAGCTCACAGAAGACGATAAATAATCCCTCACAGACCCTAAATTTCCCACAGGGGAAAAAAAGCTAATAAAACTAAATCAACAGCAAAAACTATAAAGTTTGCTTGTGAAAACATGAATGCATTTTGCAGGAATAGAAAAAGAATTGACCTAAAGAGGGTCTTCCAACATTCAAACATCTAGATAAAGTTTAGAAGCCACGATCTTAATAGAAAGAATTATTTGTTGACTTAGTCATTTATTCACTCATTGTAATTTCTGTGTTTTCAAGTACATGACTACTTTATGAGATAGCTCTGAGAACACTTATCTTTTAATTAAGACAAGAGTTTACTATTTTACTGTACAACTTTAGCCAAATGAGACAATCGGTGGAGAATCCTTCAAGATCTAAATTTAGGGCAATGCAGTGAGCACTGGGTGTTGTTTGGAAATGTTGAATCACTATATTGTACTCCTGAAACTAACATTACACTGTATGTTAGCTAACTGGAATTTAAATAAAAACTCAACACACACAAAACAGACAATCATATTAAAATTAAAATCATATTAAAAAATGGGCAGAAGATATGAACAGACACTTCTCCAGTGAAGACATACAAATGGCTATCAGACACATGAAAAAATGTTCATCATCACTAGCCATCAGGGAGAGTCAAATCAAAACCACATTGAGATACCACCTTACACCAGTTAGAATGGCCAAAATTAGGGGCACCTGGGTGGCTCAGTGGGTTAAAGCCTCTGTCTTCGGCTCAGGTCATGATCCCAGGGTCCTGGGATCGAGTCCCGCATCGGGCTCTCTCCTCTGCAGGGAGCCTGCTTCCTCCTCTCTCTCTCTGCCTGCCTCTCTGCCTACTTGTGATCTCTGTCTGTCAAATAAATAAATGAATAAAATCTTTAAAAAAAAAAAAAAAGAATGGCCAAAATTAGCAAGACAGGAAACAACGTGTGTTGGAGAAGATGTGGAGAAAGGGGAACCCTCTTACACTGTTGGTGGGAATGCAAGTTGGTGCAGCCACTTTAGAGAACAGTGTGGAGATTCCTCAAGAAGTTAAAAATAGAGCTTCCCTATGACCCTGCAATTGCACTACTGGGTATTTACCCCAAAGATACAGATGTAGTGAAAAGAAGGGCCATCTGTACCCCAATGTTTATAGCAGCAATGGCCACGGTCGCCAAACTGTGGAAAGAACCAAGATGCCCTTCAACGGATGAATGGATAAGGAAGATGTGGTCCATATACACTATGGAGTATTATGCCTCCATCAGAAAGGATGAATACCCAACTTTTGTAGCAACATGGATGGGACTGGAAGAGATTATGCTGAGTGAAATAAGTCAAGCAGAGAGAGTCAAGTATCATATGGTTTCACTTATTTGTGGAGCATAACAAATAATATGGAGGACAAGGGTAGATGGAGAGGAGAAGGGAGTTGAGGGAAATTGGAAGGGGAGGTGAACCATGAGAGACTATGGGCTCTGAAAAACAACCTGAGGGTTTTGAAGGGGCGGGGGGTGGGAGGCTGGGGGAACCAGGTGGTGGGTATTAGGGAGGGCAGAGATTGCATGGAGCACTGGGTGTGGTGAAAAAACAATGAATACTGTTATGCTGAAAATAAATAAAACATTAAAAAATATATTATATGTTAATTTAAAAAATTTTAAAAACAAAAAAAAAGAATTCTATCAGATTATACCTTTAAAAAATGAATGAATAAACTTTGCAAAAGTACTAGGGGAAAAAAAACTCTAAAAAATGGGCACATATTGCATGATGCACGGGTGTGGTGCATAAACAATGAATCTTGGAACACTGGAAAAATAAAATTAAATTTTAAAAAACTCTAAAAAATGAAATAAATAAATAAGTAAATTATAGCAATGCATGATCCTGCAATCCCACTCCTGCTTATATATCCAAAGGAAATGAGAACAGGATCTGGAATAGATATCTGTACTCTCATGTTTACTGCATTATTCACAACAGCCAAGATATGGAAACAATTTAAGTGCTGTCAGGTGAAAGGATAAAGAACATGTGCTGTATAGAGAGACAATTCTGTAATATATATATTCTGTAACATATAGGAAGAAATATAATAATACATGTATTATACACACACACACACAGAAAAATTATTCAGCCATGAGAAGGAAATCCTGCCATCTGCAACAACATGGATGAAACTTGAGGGCATTAGGCTGAGTGAAATAAATCTGAAAGAGAACAACAAATACTGTATGATATCACTTACATGTAGAACCTAGAAAAGGAGAACTCATAAAAACAGAGTAGAATGTTAGTTACCAGGGGCTGAGGAATGAAGATAAAGGGAAGATGTTGGTAAAAAGGTACAAACTTCTGGTTATAAAGTGAGTAAGTTCTAGGGATTTAATGTACAACATGGTGATTATAGTTAATAATATTGTATTATATACTTGAAAGTTGCTAAGAGAGTAGATCTTCAAGGTTCTCCCTACAAAAAAGATATAATAACTATGTGATGTGCTGAACATGTTAGCTAGCACTATGGTGGTAATTATTTCACAAAATACACATTTTACCCCTTAAACTTACACAATGTTATATGTCAATTATATCTCAATAAAGCTGAAAACAATAAATTAATAAATTTGGGCAAAGCCATGTCCATTCATGATTGTTGTGGTGTCCAAGCCTAATCATCCCTAATGGCACATTATCATCTTTGTATCATCCACCTTTCCTCTCCCACACTGACTACTACTCCTATAAGGCAGATAGCAAGTTCTTCTTTCCCCCACAATACTTGGCAAAATACCTGCCAGAAAACAGACTAATATTAAAGGAATGTCAACAAAACCAAACTATTCACTCTTTTACAAATGCTATGAGTATGGTACAATTTTCAGCTATTGACTGTAAAGGTAACTGAAATCTCCATGACAAAACCATGAACTAACCTGGACTGAAACATCCTAATGAATTTTAAACCATCAAAGGCATCCTATTTTTATCTTTCTTCCAAAACAGAGCTTGCAAGGCACTTACACAATTGAATAGACTTTTTATTTATTTGCTTTTTCACATTGTTGGGTAAAAATGTGAATATCTGGTAATGGATTTTATTGATTTCTGTCAAGCCGGACAAAAATTTGTAGCATTAGTCTACCCTTTCAGGAAGAAAGGTAAGAAAGCTGTTGTATCAAGCCTTCTTTCTTGTCAGCAAGATATTGGGAAAATATTTCTCTGCATTGACTTTAAAAATGATGAGATGTACATATCAGGATTCAAGCCATATGGCTGAAGCCACTAGTGATACATCTTATACGAAGAGGGACTAAAAAGAACTCTCACTTACTGGCTATTTCTAAGTAGACTGGGATGCTACAGAAAGTCCATCAACCAACTCCACGCAACTATTCTTGTTCACAAATGATCATCTGGAATTCCGGGGAAGAGATTCCCAAAGGCAGTTGCTGAAAGGCAGCAACACTGTGGGAACTGCCAGGGAGCAGTGCCTGAGGGACATCAGATACCCCACAGTGTGGAGCACTCCCGGTCCAGTTTTAGACTCCGGTTAGATACCACTCCTTTAAGTCAAAGAACAGAAGTGTACTTCAGAGAGGATAATTCAGTTACTACTCGAAGATGAGGATTATACTGCTTTAGAGATCAGACAATTCAAGTTAAGAGGGAGAGGATTCCTGGGCCTTGTGGAAAGATTCTCAAAAATATATTCCAGTGGTGCAACATTAACCACAGCAGAAGGGGATTGTCAGAAGTGCCAACACCTTGACTCAGGCTTAGTCAGGCTTGGAGTCAGTGTCCAAAGCCCAAACATGGAGCCCTGGGCTGGTCGAGTGGTTCCAGCCAAAGCTTTGTGAATGTACTACATGAACCAGCGGACTATGTGTGGCTGGGTGGCGAGATACTCATGGTGACGCTGTTTCTAAAAGGTCCATGAAAATAACATCTCCTATTAGTTCCTATTAGTTCCTATTAGTTCCTACCATCTCCTATTAGTTTTCCAACCAAAGACAAACAGAAAATCTGAAGTTCAATCAGGGCCAGAACTACATTTCTCTAAAAACAATACTTCAAACTCAGCAAAATAGAATCAGAAGTCCTCAGAATAATGCTCTCCTATGCATGACTCTTACCACTAAAAAACTACAGTTTGATAATTTTTCCAGTTTCCTGTACTCGTTAGAGTAAAAGCCAGTGGCAAAATACACAGAGTCTCTTAATACACTTTGGAAAAAGGATATCACACTAGAAAGTTCCATCCAAAGAGTCACACAGGTATTCCATGGAGTCACCTCCTGGGAAAGGATGGCCCAGACTTCTCCAAGCATAATAACCAGAGTTTAAAAAAAGACAGGGGTGGGGGGAGGAGGTGGTGTATAACGACACTGTAGCTTTCACTGCTTTTTTCCCCAGGTCAAAATATCTGTGAGGATGGTGACTATACTTAATAATCCTGTATTATATCTTTTATAATGATGAGAGTAGATCTTAAAAGTTCTCATCACACATACTAACTCTGTGCTGATGGATGTTAACAAGGCTTATTGTGATGATTATTTCACTATATATACATATAACAAATCATTATGTTGTTCAAAAACTAGTATATCATATGTCAATTTTATCTCAATAAAAAAATCTGTGATGACTTATTCCTGGCAACTTGTACGTGATTGATGCAACTTCTGTACTGAAGTATTCTACTCCCCTTCCCTTTCTATAAACTTGGAAGGCAAGAGTTTTGAGTCAGCAGTTCCATTAGACACTAACTTCAGCCACTTCCTCAAGTGACGTGTGCATCTCTTGCCTCCTGGACTCTCCACCAGGCCAACCAGGCCTTTGCCTTTTATTACCACAGCAGCTTGGCCCATCAGCCTTGGTTGAAGTGTGTACCTCCTGTGTGCTTCCAGGATTCAAACAACATGGCTTAGATGAGACTACTGGTGATGTATAAATAGCTTGTACAAAACAGGGAAATAAAAGGAATGCCATCTCACAGGATGGACTTTGACATCCTTAATGGCCACAGGCAGAGCTGAATAATGCAACCCAAAGTACAAGGAAATTAACTCTCCGTTGAGTCAACTTTGAGCAATGGTCAGAAGGAAGCAGGAGGAAACCAAATCCTACCCCACCATGGACTCCATGCTCTGTTCCCATGGGCTTCTTTGTCTTCTGGTGCTGAGGAAATGCACCTCCAGGGCCCAACCGTCTCTTCTCACAGCATTTTGTGATGCAGCAGCTGGTCTGGTGATGCATCCCTTCACATCTTTGCTTACTTTTCCCTCACTCTCACTGCCTCAGTGTTGCACTTCCTAAGTAATACATGAATACTTTAAATCCTTGCATCAGACTTATTTTCTAAGAAACCAAGGCTAAACCTCAATCTATGAAGTTTCATTTAAACTTGATTTTCCAGTTATTTTGTTCATCCAAATTCCAGACTTAAAATATAACTAAGAGTAAGTTCAAATTAAGTGTGTCAAGTCCTTGGGGAAATACTGGGATATATATATATATATATATATATATATATATATATATATATATATACACAAACTCACCAATCTTAAATTAAAGAAATATCCTTGGAAATTTTTATAATTAACTATCTTCCTTCAAGCATTCCAAACAGTGTTAATAAATACTCTCAAAAAATTGACAAAGCTAAAATCAAAGATCTATCTCTGAAACTGGGGTGAACAACCAAAAAATTGTAAAAGGTTATTTCTCTTCATCAACATTATAGAACTAGAGTATAGGTGACATGCACAATCCTCATTACAATGAACTTCATAGTCTCGACAAATTGATATCTTGGGGCCCAAAACCTGCACTTTTCTTACGTGGCTGGAATTCATATCCTCGGGCAGCTGGAGATAAAATAGCTATGTCCAAACTCTCTAAAATGAATTAGCAAACATAAGCAACTGCTCTAAACACAGTTAAGAAGTTGAAAAATAACATAAATCCTCTGAACAAGTGACTCTTTGTACAAATTGTACAAATTGTGTAATTTTCTTTTGGAGGGTGATCAGGATATTTGAGAAGGAGATGATGAGAATCAGCTGTGCAGTGAGTTGGGCCCTGGGGATTCAGAGATGAATAATAAACAGTCCCTGCTTTTGATAGAGTCCGATAAAAGAAGAGAAGAGACAAATCAGAATTCAGAATTCACTGCAGTTTAGTATGAAAGTAATACATTTCATGTTATGGTAGCACAGATGGCAGTTGCTAATCCAACTTGGAGGAAGTCTGAGATATCAGTAGATGTTCTAGTTAACATGCTACTATTAACTTGTTTGAGGTATGAATTTGCTCAAGGAAGGAAAGTAAGAGGTTTGGTTTGGGATATGCTGCCTTCGAGGTACAACATCCAGGTACAGACAAATGGAAAATCAGGCCTGATGTTCAGGAAATACTTCTAGTCTAAAGAAGGAGATGTGCGTAGGAAGGATACAGACTAGAGTTGAATGCATACGTGAGAACATCCAGGGAGAGCATATCAAGAGAAGAGAGGAGTGGGTTGGGAGGAGATCAGAGCCCAGCTCTGGAAGCACCGGGAACACAGCTATTTAGGATGAACAAGGAATTAGAGAAAGAAAAGAGGGAAGAGTAGTCAAAATTTAGGAGGAAAACCAAAAGCATACCTTATCTCAAGTGAAAGTTGGAAAGTTTCAAAGAGAGAGAATGTGCTCAGCAGTTTCAATGCTGCTCCACTGTCCACAGAAATAAGTGACCGGAGAAAAGTTACCGCTGGATTTGGCAGTGAGCAGGTCATGCGGAGAGGACTTTTTCAGAGTCAGAACTGACCGAAGCCAAGTCGCAAACGGCTGAAAACAGAAAGGCAGACAAGAGAGTAGAGAGGGTGATGAGTCACTAGTGTGAAAGAGTGATACTGCATGAGTACGTTGGGTCGAAAAAGTAAACTGCATCAAATACAGTTGCTGTGTGTGTGACAGCTTGTTGTCTCTTCCTGGGGTCTGCATTGCCCCAGCAGGTCTGGTCCCTCCTGCAGTCTGGCGTTCCTGGGTGCCCTCTGCTGGTTCCCACTTAAGTGTCTTTAGGGGACCATTCTGGTTTCTGCAGCCACTTGGGATTTACACACTCAGCTCCCTTCTCATAGGCTTGAAGCAGGAGGACCGGGCTGGAGACCAGGGAACAGGGAACAGGGACTCACTGTCTGTCTCCAGTTTCCCGACAGAGTTTGCCGCTTCCTGCTTTGCCTCCCGTAGCCCTCCAGCTGCTGCCCCATCTCGATGTCAAAAAACTGTGGCCACCACCGCACTCTCCCTCCCCACAGCCCCCAGCCTGCTCCCCTTACTGCAGGATGATGACAGGGCCCCTGAGAAGAGAGGGACACACATGGGCCTCTACCACGCATCGCAGAGGAGGAAGAAAGAACTTAGCTACAGGTGTCTAACCTCTTGTGTCGTTTCAGTTACTTTTCAGTATTATTATTCTCTAGTCCCTCATTTATCATCTACTAGCATTAAATCAAGTACCGTGACATGGAAACTAACTATTATTTGGATAGAAAAGAGAGACTTCATATATCGTAGGATATCATCCTCTGACTGGCACATCCTCAGAACTGTGCCAGTTGTACGTCTCTGGCTGTCAAATCCATTTTCCACTCTTCCTCTAAGGAATTTCGCTCCCAAGTTCCCCTTGGCACCTGGATTCCACATGACTGCAGCCAGGAAGAGGCACTGGCCAAATTCCAGAGGGCAGGAGGATAGAACACAGGAATCTCTCCCTCCCTGGCTCGCTTCACGCAGCACCCCCAGCAGAGGCTGTGTCTTTCTTGTCACTGCAGATTCACCATGCCACTGCCATGGTTCTCTCTCCCTGAAGGTGAGCCTGGGTCCCAAGTTCTGGTCATACCACTGCCTCCCACTGTCTCTCCAGTCTTATGAGTGAGCACAGATCTCCGCTTTCACTAATCTTTTCAATGCATCAACTACCCCCACTTGGCTTCTCAGATCGGCCACTACCCAAGAACAAATTCCCTAAATTAAACTCCTTTTGTTTAACCATCTAGAATGGCTTCTGTCCTCTGATTAGACCATCACAGAGAAACCATCATAACCAGATGTAGGAAACATAGCTTTAGGAGGATTATTAGCAAATATAGAGGGAAATATCTCTATCAGCCTTCATTATCACATTTCCCTACCTAACCCAAAGTGATAGAGAGTTCACAGTGACAGAGAGTTCACAGTGTCCTCCCTAGTGAGAAAATGTAAATGGATTTAAAAGCAGGAAAACATGAATTCAAGTAAAGACAATGCCATGAAGGACAGAAACACTGTGAAGTCAGGGGCTCTCAGACAATGAGGGCTGGTGGTCCTAGATGCAAATTAGTTGAGGAAAAAGGGGGACATACCAGAGGCTGAAAGCTGTCAGAAAGGGAAAAGATGTCAAGATGAGATGCAGAAGGAAACGTGCAGAACAAAATCAGAGGAACTGAGGTGATGAGACTGCTTAGCAAAGTTAAAATATCTGAGATCTGTGAGATAAAAGGACACAGGGCTCCAGGGAGGGACAGAGAGAAGGAAAGACTATACTAGAAAATAGGAAAGGGTTTTTTTTTGTTTTTGTTTTTGTTTTCTTAACTCTAAGAAGAAACAGCAAGTATACTAAATGGTTAAGTCTCTGCAGATATAACTGGACCAATGAAGCCTATGTTTAAACAACTTCTCTCAAGGGCTAAGGACCACAGTGCTATGTTTTCCGTAGAAGATTTACCTGGGGTGATCCAACTGAATCACTCATAGAACCTTAAAAATAAAACAAAACAAAAACAAATTCCTGGACTCCCACTCTAGGGTGTAAAGCTTTGACTCTGATTTTTAAAGCGCTCCCCACACAAAGGTGAGAGGCCCAGCTGAAAGGATTACCTGCAAGATCTCGTGGGCAGAACAAACACTAGCAGAGTTGAATCATCTCCCAGCATGGAGGAGTGGAGGGAAACTTCTTTAGTAGAAGTGAGGAAATCTGTCTGATATCGTAGATTACAAGTATTAGAAGAAACATTACACAATAAATGTTTCTGGATACTGGGGACCGTGATCATGGAAAGTTGTTTCCAGCAGACCTGGGTAAGCCTTCTGTTTGACCATTGCCTTGGGAGGAACCTGCCTCATTCTAGCCCAGAGTAAGAGTTTGGTATCTATGCATACTTCCTTGTTTAGGTTGTACACTTCTTTGGATCTCCTCCATTTCTTTTTCCTGCATTTGTGGTTTGGTCCTGACATAATGTTACCCAACTTTCCTCACCATGGCAGTTTCTTTTAATTCTCAGTTGGAAAGTTCTGGAACATTAAACAAAACAAAAAGGCTCTTTGAAAAATATTATTTTATAGAGCTATTTGCTGCACTTATTTTACACACAGAATGATGATTACTTCTCCGGGCTTTTTTCCCCCCCACCTTCCTTTTTTTTGTTTAGAGATAACTAGATAAGCAATTTTTAGAAAACAGTCACAGACACCCATTACTAAATGCCTAGCACATTCGGGGAAGCTTCAAGACCATTTGTAACACCACTGAAGACATTTTCAATAACTGGCACAATTTTGAAATGGAAATTGCTCTTGGTGTTAAATTTTAAAAGCAATTTTGTTTGGAAATATTAGTGCAGTCTACAAAGAAAAATCAAATCATACAGCTAAGGGGACTAACAGCCTTTGAAGCTTTAGCGGTAGACTGAAGATTTCTCATTCTTTTCTTTCTGCTTGCTTGCCTTCCCTTCCTGTCTTCCTTCTTTCCTTTGTTCTGGTAGATATGAGGAACACAGTAGTGAATAAAACACCTATTATATTTGACTTTATGGAGCTATAGTCCAATGGGACAATTAGATAATAAGTAAGGAATTATATCCAAAAAAGTAGTTATAAACGTGAGTACATCTGAATGTGGGATTTTACATAGGGTGTCAAACGAGAAGTTTCAGTGCCTTTCAGACGCATAGGAGAAAAGATAGGTAGAGGGGTGGTTAGAAGGTTAAAGTCAAAAGATAGGTTGTGGTTAATAGATTACAGGTTAAAACTATCCTGATTCAACGTTATTTCCTTTGCATTATCATTTGAAATGGCCTGGATGAAATTTATTCTTTCAGGTAATAATCACTAAGCACTTAACATAGCAGTGGTACGTATGTGGTCTTCACTGACCTGGTCTTTAGCGTGAGTGAAGGGGAAAGATGGGTATGTTTGAGATGGTTAAGTAGAAAGCCCTATAGAACTCAAACCCAAAATGAGATCCGAGGCAGGGACTGATACAGGAGTCCAAAGGAGAAGACCAGGAGCCCCACGCACAGGGTCGGGAAAGGAGGAAGACACGGAGAGAACAAGCATTCCGGTGAGGGAACAACTACAGGTTTCCCCAGCTGTCTGAAAGCGGAGCATTCTCATGAACCTTTCCTAAACCAAAATGGCATAAGGAAAGAAGCAACTACCATTAATTTAGATGGGAAAAGTTTGAGCATTCTCAGACCCCAAAAATAACCTCCTTTAGGTTTTTCTGATACCTTCGGTCACATCGTGCTAAGGGACGCACAAAATAAATGGAGCCAAAGCCCAGATGCTGGCAGTCACAGTTCAAAGCCCTGAGGCTGGAGGCTGGGACACTGAGCGCCGCTCCGGGGAAGGGGCCGCTCGCTCGCAGGCCGGCGCACTGTCTCCGCAAGGCTCGCGGCAAAACCGGCCAAAGCCGCACGCCCTTGCCGCTTCCACCTCTCACCTTACGTGACAAGCCTCTTCGGATTTCTTACCCAAAACCAGTACACGGTAGTCCCCCTTACCGCGGGGAATACATTCACAGACCCCAGTCAACGCCCGAAGCCACCGATGGGACGGAAGCCCCTATATAGTACGTATTTTTCCCCAGACAGACGGCTGTGATCAAGTTTAACTTGTAGGTTGGGCACAGTAGATGAACAGCAGTAAAAGCTTAACGTGCTGGACTCACCCTTCTTCTGGCGACGCAGACTGGAACACGCCCCCGCCAGGAGATGCAGCGAGGTCAGCGACGGAGCCGCGGGCGCCGAGCGTGGGTTACTACTGACCTTCGGACGCTGCGGCCGCAGGAGGCTCATCTGCTTCCGGGTCACGGTTGACCGCAAGCAACGGAAATGACGGAGGCGAATCCCCAGATCCGGGGAGACTCCTAATGCAGGTCTTCGGTAAAATACAAGTGACCTAAACAAACTTTCGAAAAGCGGGGATAACAGTTTACTGAAGCAAGTATCAGCAGAGAAGAAAGGCAGATCCTGGCATAAATAGGGGTGCTGTGAAACAGAGTAGTTGTGAAGCCACTCAGGTCAGAGAGCCACTCAAGACACTGACCGAAGCCCACATCAGAGGGTGGGTCTATGTATATATGCTTATCAGTGTATGCATATGTATATGTGTCTAATAGACAAATATTTATTAATTAGTATGTAAGATGCAAAAATACTAAAAATTTTAGCTAAAACAGACTCATAGGCTGAGAATAGGTAAGAAGTTGAGCCAAACTTTAGGAATTTAGAAATTGAGAAGGTAAGAGTTTAAATAAAACTGGACAAGTACCCCCCACACACCGCTCTCTCTTGCGGCCTTCCAACCTTTCCCTGCCTCTTGTTATTATATTTCCCCAAAAAGCTATTATGATCACCATAAATGGCCCAGAGTATGACTCAAGTCAATTTTAAGGCTTATAGAAAGTTGACTAGCAGTTCAAATTTTCTAATACCCAACTATCCCATTTTAAAGTAACCCTCAAAAAGAAGGGGAAAGTCTCATTACTGTGCATTAGTCCATTCAGGCTGCTGTAACAAACTACCATAGACAGGGTGGCTTAAACCACCAACATTAATTTCTCACAGTTCTGGAGGTTGGAAATCCCAACTCATGGGACCAGCAGGTTCAGTGTCTGGTGAGAGCCTGATTCCTGATTCCCAGATGCAAGTGCCCCTATGTTCTCAGATGTGGAAGGCCCTAGCAACTCTATGGCATCTCTTTCACAAAGACACTAATCCCATCGGGAGGGCTCCACCCTTAGAACCTACTTACCTCCCAAAGTCCCAACCACCTTGGAGGTTAGGATTCCAGTATATGAATTTAGGGGCAACACAAACATTATATACTTGAATTAAAATAAAAAAAAAAAACTACCTGCATAGTTTATATGATCCACATCAACTACAGTCACCAAATTAAGAATAAAGCATTAGAAATGTATCTCTGTGTATTAAATACCCTTATCAAAGAAATAATCCATCATTAAGGAAAGTCTTTTACTATCATAGATATATGCTTTCTTTTTTGCTGGTGCATTTAAGTATTAGCTCTTTTGTAATTGTACACCTCCCAAGGCTATGTAAAAAGTCAAATTATTCCAGAAGTAAGTAAGACAGAAGGGTTTTCTTACACAAAAGATTCTTGAAAATGACTTAAACTTCAGCACAGTTCCTTAATTATTCATTGTTCTTTGTTGCACTCATCAGCCCTTTTCTCTTTGTTTCACAATGAAGAGCTAACTTTCCAAAAGGGAAAGGAAAAAAAGAACTTTGGAAAAAAGCACATAATTTCTCTGAGCATGGAGCTCCTCCTGTGCAGAACTAGAGCAGCCCTGTTGGGGTAGTGCTTGCTGCCGTCAGGGGGCGCTCCAAGCAACTCAGTCCTTACCACTTGGAGGCGGCCATCCTCCCATTACAGGTAAGGAAGCTGCAGTTGAGCTACTTGCCCATCCACACAAGGGAAGGGAGGAGGACATTGGAAGGTTCAAGTCCAAGGACTTCAGCACCATTTGTGCCATTGATCATCATGTGGCACCGTCCTGTGTAATCAACAAGTCAACCTCCTAGGATTCTTCTGCAGACCAAACCAGACAAATTACATGAAGCATTTATTACCTTTTAAAGGATTACGCAAAAGTAAGTTATCATTTTTATTTAAGTGAGTAATGAAGTGAATATCCAGGGCTATTATGAATGAAATTACCCCAAGATCTTCACCCTTAAGTTGCCTGATTTGAGGGGCACCTGGGTGGCTCAGTCCGTTAAGCATCTGACTCTTGGTTTTGGCTCAGGTCCTGATCTCAGGGTCATGAGGTCAGGCCCTGCACTGGGCTCCACACTGAGCAGGGAGCCTACTTAAGATTTTCTGTCTCCTTCTCCCTCTGCCTCTCCCTGCTCACATGTTCTCTCTCCCTCTGTCTCAAAAAATAAATTAATAATAAGAATAAGAATAAAATAAAAGTTGCCTGATTTGAGATGTCAAATGGGAAGGGAGAAAAAAAGATAGACTTTGCATGTTTCACAATACCATAAAACATTATTACTGACATTATATCTCACTATGAGTAAAATAAGGCCTTGAAAATATTTTCAAAATAAAGCCTTGAAAATATGGTCTGATTAAATCATACATGAAAGCAGTAATCTCTTTTGTGAGTAAGATTATATTGGGTCAGGCTATAAAATTTTTATTTTAACTCACTTCATATTTTAGGTCAGATATAAGTTACCTTTAACATATATTATCTGTCACTTCCTAAGAAATTTGAAATCAATTTTTTCTAATTCATTTGAAAAACTGTGCTGCAATGACCAAAACTAATTGTTCAATCTTGAGTTTAGGTTTATTCTATCAATAAAGAAACATAGCAACCACAAATTTTTACTTTTATTACTATTTCTTCTAACTTCAGTACTTTAAGAGGTATTTCCAATTTTTTTTAATAGATTTTATTTATTTGACAGACAGAGATCACAAGTAGGCAGAGAGGCAGGCAGAAAGAGAGGAAGGAAAGCAGGCTCTCCGCTAAGCAGAGAGCCCAATGCGGGACTTGATCCCAGGACCCTGGGATCATGACCCGAGCCAAAGGCAGAGGCTTTAACCCACTGAGCCACCCAGGTGCCCCTCCAATTGTTTTCCATCATTTACTTGTAATTGTGGCAGATGAGCCACACCCACCTAAAATATCATTGCATAACATTCATAAAAATAGAAATGTATGATACATAGCTAAATATTTATATGGATATATTAAAGTCACAAAACAAAATAAATGTCAGAAATTGTTCTATATCAATGTAAAGCATCATAGTTTTATTACTTTCAAACTTGTAAACAGTTTGACATCCATGAAACATTCATTCATGGATTTCAAAATAGTTTTATTCCTTACACTGTGTCATATTTTAGACATTTTATTTTCTTTTGCTATAACCTGCTTAAAGTCCTCAAAGTAACTCAAACTTTGTTGAGTATTACTTTAACAAGCAAGAAGTTTGTGTGGCAAGTTGTGGAATGTCTAATGGTATTCAATCAAAAGGACAAACAATACAATGTGGTAATATTGAAAGGTCCATGAAAGGTACGTAATTGTAAATCCTCTGGTGGGTGTTGGTTCTTGGCTAAATAATTTCATTTGTGGGTAAACCTCAGGTAAACTAGAAATATCGAAGAAACTGCAGAACCAGATTCCAACACAACAGTAATTATTTGAAAGGCTATAATATATAATTTTTTCAAGAACTAAATGATATTCTAATATTTATTGTATTTAAGGATGAAGTAATAATTATAAGAAGTTGACTGAGTGGTAACTGTGTTTTAAGTACTTCCTAAAGGCTTTATGCCTGTTATAGTTAGAAATAAAGAAAATCGATTCAGTTGCACATACAAGTGATTTACATAGAGTTAGAAAATGAAATGGGTCATTAGGAATCTGTGTTCAGTCTGGGGACGTTTGATGATATTTTATTCCAGGAAGCTAAGAATCCTCCTATTTGGCTTTTTCACTAAGGCTAACAATGATTGATAGGAAAAGTGGAAATGAAAGGCACCTTATTAATATTAGCCACTGCCTAAAACACTTCCAAAGCAAAATTCCTGGTGAAGCCCACATAGCTCAGGCTGAAACCTAACAAGGCCTTGACTTTCCTCCTTGCCTGGATTGCAGTGGAGTCCCCAGTGATGGACACAGTGGAGTCCCCAGTGATGGACACAGTGATGGACACAGCGAAGCACAGGAGGGAGAAGGAATATAATAGACTCCAAGGGAACCCCAAGTCACTTACTAATATAACAGAAGAGCTGCCAAGGAGGCAGAGACAAGCTCTACCCACGTGAAATACCATAGAATAATAGTCATAAAAAAAGAAATGTGTAATACACATTTTAAAAATTAAAGCCATTTTCGTTATGTTTTAATGTATTAATGACTCTTAATTGGGAAGATTAAAGTAGCCAGAAATCATTCCATAAGGGTTCTGTCCTAGTTGGGGAAGTGTGATGAGTAACTATATGTACCAACTGGGCCATACATGGATGCCCACTTCTTTGGTCAAATAGTCTAGATGTTGCTGTGAATGTACTTTGTAGCTATGATTTTCGTTTATAGTCAGTTGGTGTGAAAGCAGTGAGCCCCATCCAATCAACTGAAGGCCCTAAGTGCAAAAACTGAAGTTTCCCAAGAAGAAGGAATTCTGACTCAAACCTCCAACATAGAAACCCTGCTTAAGGGGCCCCTGGATGGCTCAGTCAGTGAAACATCTGCCTTCAGCTCAGGTCATGATCTCAGGATCCTGGGATCTAGCTCCATACCAGGCTCCCTACTCAGTGGGGAATCTGCTTCTCCTTCTCCCTCTGCCTCTCCCCCAGCTTTTGTATGCTCTCTCTCTCTCTCTTTCTTGCTCACTCTCTCTATCTCAAATAAATAAATAAAATCTCTAAAAAGGAAGGAAGGAAGAAAAAAAAAAAAAAAAAGGAAACTCTGCTTGGGCTTCCCAAACTCCTAACCGGCCCTGCAGATTTTGGACTTAAGACTACAACATAACCCAAATTTCCATTCTACCTGTCTTCCCTATAGATTTTGAACTTGTCAACTACACAATCATGTAGGCCAATTCCTTTGAGTATATATCAATCAATCATTCTTTAAAGAGAAGAAAGAGCAGAACTCTGAATAATGTGGAATGGTTAATTTGGTAAGGTAGAGATGGGGTATTTAAGAAATATTTAAATGTTTAAAATATGTAACCATATATTTTATAACTTATGGATGACATATTTATTTTCACCTGGCTAAAAAAAATTTTGCTTAAAATGATCATATTTGTGACTGTAAAGGAATTCACAGTACATTCCCATTAGCAGAAATATTTCTAACTCACAATGCATTAATTTTAGTAATGTAAGAACAAATATGTATGAAAACTCAAGAGACAAAAATAATAAAGGTAAGTGATTATAATACAACAAAAATCTCCTAAACTATTCCTAGGTCCAAGAGGAAATTTACATCTCTAATTACAGAGATCTTCGAGAATGTGGTATACACCAAATGGATGTATGTGGCTTCACACGGAATGTGCCCCCCTAGTGTGGCAGTATTTGGCAGTGGGGCTTATGAGAGGTAACTGAATTTGAAAGAGGTCTTGGAGATGGGACCCCATGATGGGATCGGTGCCCATATTAGAGATGAAGAGACCAGAGCCCTCTCTTGACCTTACGCAAACACCATGAGAGCGTGGCTGTCTCCAAGCCGGGAAGAGGACCCTCACCAGAATCTGACATGCTGCCACCATGATCACACATTCTCAGCCTCCAAAACTGGGAGAAATAAGTATTTATTGTTTAAGCCACCCAGTCTATGGTACTTTGTTACCATACCAGTAGTAACCCAAGCTAAGACACAATCATCCTAATTTTCTGCTGAAGTAAACCAACAAAGAGAAAGTGGCTGAGAAAATTGTATACCATTGTGGAAAAGTCAGGAGGCATTTTAATTCCACATTGCAATGTCAAGGAGCTATAACTTTTAAGTAATGCAGTTAAAATGAGATTATGAGTAAGAAACAGTGTCAACCTCTTCCACCACTGGCCACATCAGGAAGAGAGACCATTGAGGACAAACATCTACCCTGAATTGTTCCTGCAAAGAGAAATTACCTGATCAAAAAATAATTTTTCAGGAAAGAAAAATGTAAAATTGTGGCTCTCATACAGGTGTAAAAATGAACACGTTATAGGTTTTGTTTAACTTATTAATGAGGAAGCTGGAGAGGTGTCACAACCAGTTTCAGGAGTTAAAATTACAATTCATTTCCATGTGTACAGATAAGAATTCTTTCACATTGCTTCCAGTTACCAGCAACTCAAATAGTTGTAACATAGCTCCCATAGAATCAGAACCATATGATGTCATATTTAGAAATAAGTAGAGGGGCTCATGGGTGGTTCATCTGGTTAAGTGTCTGCCTTTGGCTCAGGTCATGATCTCAGGGTTCTGAGATCGAGCCCTGCATTGGGCTCCCTGCTGAGTAGAGAGTCTGCATCTCCCTCTGCCTCTCCCCCTAGGTTGTGCTCTCTTGCCCTCTCTCTCACAAATAAATAAAATCTTTAAAAAAAGAAAACTAAGTAGATGCTCCAGCAAATCATTTGTAGATGCTGAATTTAACATCTCTGGTTATAGTGACTTCTATATAATATGAATCATATACTAGAGTAGATTTCTCTCATCCCTATTTAAAAGGTCATGATATTTATCCATTCAGGTTGAATGCGTTGATATTTATATTACAGGCTGAAGAGAAAACCAGAGCCCACTACAACGAGGCTCTTTATAATTTCTTTTTTTGAACACCAAGTTATCTTACATCCATCCTAAAAGTCTGTCCTAAACCATATAAACTATACAGTCCGAGAAATCTTCAGACATGACAAAAAACAAAAGAATGATAAAGAAAATTTATGTGTGAGCTGAACATCCCTTCTCCTGTTCACTCTGGATTCAGCATTTTTTAAGAATCTGATATTTTTTCCCCTCCACGTGCAAATTCTTAATGAGTGCGAGCAACAGCATTTGCTTCTTTTTAGTTGCCCTGGCCTGGATTTCTAGACATTTTAATATTTGCAATAAATTCCTTTAAATTGGAAGAGAGAGGTTTACACACATGGAAAAAGGCCCACAAAGGTCAAGACATCCTTGGTTACTTGTAACTATTCATGATTATATGTGGATAGTAGAATTACAGTTCTTCTTATTTTCATATTTTTGCTTTATTTATTTCCCATGCTTTCTACAATGAAACTACCATGATTCAAATTGAGAATCAATATTTTTTATCTGAAAATTTTTAAAGGCCACTGGGCAATTTTGATGTCTCTTAGAAGCTTATGTTTGTTTCATGTGAAGGTACCATGTTGAAAGCCTTAGGCCAAACATTAATTGATGTACTACTCATTAAAGACCTGTATAGTTTATAATTCTAATAACTAGCTATACCCTTCTCATGCTCAGGGAACACAAGTCCCACTCACTCCACCTCCAAAAAAAATGATGGGTGTGTTCCTTATGCACTTTCATCAGCTTCTTATAGTTATAGAATTAATCATCACCAACATCACCATCATAGCTAATTAATCATGTTCTATGTGCCAGATTCCATTCTAGCTAATTTATAGATAATTCACCAATCCTCATAACAATCCTACATGGTATGTGCTCACATCAATCCCATTTCACAGATGAAAACATCAGTTTGGAGAGAGGTAAAGTTCCTTGCTCTAGACCACACAGCTAGGTAGTGCTAGAATTGAACTGGATACCCGATGAGAGACTCCAGATCCCACACCCCCAACTCCCAACCTCTCTGTCTTGCTATTGTGTGAAGGACATGAACAAAAAGAAGCGGTGGGAGCAGCAGGAGCAACGTGAAGGTCACACACTTAGAACCGAGCAGAAACAGGCAGCATTTCTCCTGCAGCTGCACACTAAAGTTCCACTGATGACTTGTCCATCTTTCCTGGCATGAGTACCTGATGGTAGGCACCACAAACCTTGACCTAGAGGTTTTCTGCTGTGTCATATTTATACATCAGACCAAATGGCACAGGAGTTAAAAATGCTCTGAGTTCTTGAACAAAAACTTTATGTATGATATAGGCACAAGGAATAAAAAGGTGGAATCTATGGTCAGGGAACACCCTGGGATTTTAGGGCACGTCCTGCCTTCACCCAACTACTATCTTCCTTCTGGCTCCCCTTGCCTTCTCCAACTTGAATGCCATTTTCAGTCACTTTACAACCTACCCAACCACGACCAACCACATCATCTTTCCACCATGCCCACCTTACCATTTACTGACCCCAGGAAAGCTGACCACGTGTTCTTGTTTATTTCCCACTCCTACTTCTGAGCTGCCAGGAATTATGAGAAACAAAATAAAGTCATGGCAACTGGCTTGATTAATCTCATTAATCAGATTTATGTTGCCCTCTCTCTCACAAATAAATAAAATCTTTAAAAAAAGAATACAATCTATATAATATGAATAATATACTATAGTAGATTTACTATATATGCTATATACTATAGTAGATTTCTCTCATCCCTATTTAAAAGGTCATGATATTTATCCGTTTCAGAAATGCTCACTACCAGTTTTCATTCAGTTCCTCATTATTTCCCTTTCCCATAGTGGCAGGTGTCAGAGAACATTCCCCTCTCACCCCATCCTTCCACCTTTACTTCCTCCTCCATATTCAGTGGATTGCCTGCATCCTGTTCTTAGAAGGTTAAGGCTGTCTAAATTGAGTCTCCTCCACTTCCATTCTAGCCACCACAAAATCTGTCTGGCATTCAATCTCTAGGTATTTTTGTCCCTGCTTTCAAGAAAAGTACATCAATCCCTTTGACTGCAATAGTCACCTCTAATTGAGCTCTTTGCCCATCATCTTTCTGTATTTCCTTACTTTACTCTTTATCCCTTTGCCCTTGGAAATATGTATTGTCTCCCTCTTGACTTAAACTTTCAAGTTTGGGAGAGGAGTCAAGATGGCGGAGAAGTAGCAGGCTGAGACGACATCGGGTAGCAGGAGATCAGCTAGATAGCTTATCTAACCATTGTGAACACCTATAAATCCAACGGGAAATCGAAGAGAAGAAGAGCAACAATCCCAGAAACAGAAAATCGATCACTTTCTGAAAGGTAGGACCTGTGGAGAAGTGAATCCAAAGCGACGGGAAGATAGACCCCGGGGGGAGGGGCCGGCACCAGGCAAGCGGCGGAGCGACGGAGCAAAAAACCGGGACTTTTAAAAGTCGGCTCCACTGGGAGACATCGCTCCAGAGGCTAAACTGGGGGGAAACCCAGGCGGGGTCAGCATAACCCCAGGACCCGCGGGGTCACAGAAGGACTGGGGGTGTCTGAGTGCCGCAGAGCTCGCAGGTATTAGAGCGGGGAAGCCGGCTATAGCGACAAAGCCGAGGAGTGAGCTCTAAGCCCGGGGTTACCTTGTGCCGGTCGCAGGCTGGGTGGGCTCGGAGCGCGGCCGCAGGCCGCGGAGACAAAAGCGACCCGGCGCTTTTCTCCAGCTCCAACAATTGACTGCTTTCCTCGAGGCGCGACCGCAAGCCAGGGAGGCGGGGCTATTGGGCGCTTTGCTCTGAGAGCGCACTGAGGAGCGGAACCCCAAGCTCTCGGCTCCTCCGGGCCGAGAGATTGGGAGGCCGCCATCTTCATTCCCGTCCTCCGGAACTCTACGGAAAGCGCTCAGGGAACAAAAGCTCCCGAAAGCGAACCCGAGCGGATTACTTAGCCCGGCCCCTGGCAAGGGCGGTGCAATTCCGCCTGCGGCAAAGACACTTGAGAATCACTACAACAGGCCCCTCCCCCAGAAGATCAACAAGAAACCATCCAAAACCAACTTCAGTCACCAAGAACAGCGGAATTCCACAGCAGGAGAAAGCAAATCCTACCTGGACAAAATGACAAGGCGGAAAAACTCACCTCAAAAAAAAGAACAAGAGGCCGTACCGAAGGCCGGAGACCTAATCAATACAGACATAGGTAGCATGACAGATCTAGAGTTCAGAATGACAATTCTCAAGGTTCTAGCCGGGCTCGAAAAAGGCATAGAAGATATTAGAGAAACCCTCTCCGGAGAGATAAAAGCCCTTTCTGGAGAAATAAAAGAACTAAAATCTAACCAAGTTGAAATCAAAAAAGCTATTCATGAGGTGCAATCAAAAATGGAAGCTCTCACTGCCAGGATAAATGAGGCAGAAGAAAGAATTAGTGACATAGAAGACCAAATGACAGAGAATAAAGAAGCTGAGCAAAAGAGAGACAAACAACTACTGGAACACGAGGAGAGGATTCGAGAGATAAGTGACACCATAAGACGACACAACATTAGAATAATTGGGATTCCAGAAGAAGAAGAAAGAGAGAGGGGAGCAGAAGGTATATTGGAGACAATTATTGGAGAGAATTTCCCTAATATGGCAAAGGGAACAAACATCAAAATCCAGGAGATGCTAAGAACGCCCCTCAAAATCAATAAAAATAGGTCCACACCTCGTCACCTGATAGTAAAATTTACAAGTCTTAGCGACAAAGAGAAAATCCTGAAAGCAGCCCGGGAAAAGAAGTCTGTAACATACAAGGGTAAAAACATTAGATTGGCAGCGGACCTATCCACAGAGACCTGGCAGGCCAGAAAGAACTGGCATGATATATTCAGAGCACTAAACGAGAAAAACATGCAGCCAAGAATACTATATCCGGCTAGGCTATCATTGAAAATAGAAGGAGAGATAAAGAGCTTCCAGGACAAACAAAAGCTGAAAGAATTTGCAAACACCAAACCAGCTCTACAGGAAATATTGAAAGGGGTCCTCTAAGCAAAGAGAGACCCTAAAAGTAGTAGATCAGAAAGAAACAGAAACAATATACAGTAACAATCATCTTACAGGCAATACAATGGCACTCAATTCATATCTCTCAATAGTTACCCTGAATGTTAATGGGCTAAATGCCCCAATCAAAAGACACAGGGTATCAGAATGGATAAAAAAACAAAACCCATCCATATGCTGCCTACAAGAAACTCATTTTAGACCCGAAGACACCTCCAGATTTAAAGTGAGGGGGTGGAAAACAATGTACCATGCTAATGGACATCAGAAGAAAGCTGGGGTGGCAATCCTTATATCAAATCAATTAGATTTTAAGCCAAAGACTATAATAAGAGATGAGGAAGGACACTATATCATACTCAAAGGGTCTGTCCAACAAGAAGATCTAACAATCTTAAATATCTATGCCCCTAACATGGGAGCAGCCAACTATATAAACCAATTAATAACAAAATCAAAGAAATACATCGACAGTAATACAATAATAGCAGGGGACTTTAACACTCCCCTCACTGAAATGGACAGATCATCTAAGCAAAAGATCAACAAGGAAATAAAGGCCTTAAATGACACACTGGACCAAATGGACATCACAGATATATTCAGAACATTCCATCCCAAAGCAACAGAATATACATTCTTCTCTAGTGCACATGGAACATTCTCCAGAATAGACCACATCCTGGGTCATAAATCAGGTCTCAATCGGTACCAAAAGATCGAGATCATTCCCTGCATATTTTCAGACCACAATGCTCTGAAGCTCGAACTCAATCACAAGAGGAAATTTGGAAAGAACGCAAATACATGGAGACTAAACAGCATCCTTCTAAAAAATGAATGGGTCAACCAGGAAATTAAAGAAGAATTGAAAAAATTCATGGAAACAAATGATAATGAAAACACAACAGTTCAAAATCTGTGGGACACAACAAAGGCAGTCCTGAGAGGAAAATATATAGCAGTGCAAGCCTTTCTCAAGAAACAAGAAAGGTCTCAAATACACAACCTAACCCTACACCTAAAGGAGCTGGAGAGAGAACAACAAAGAAAGCCCAAACCCAGCAGGAGAAGAGAAATCATAAAGATCAGAGCAGAAATCAATGAAATCGAAACTAAAAAAACAATAGAACAAATCAACAAAACTAGGAGCTGGTTCTTTGAAAGAATTAATAAGATTGATAAGCCCCTGGCCAGACTTATCAAAAAGAAAAGAGAAAGGATGCAAATAAATAAAATCATGAATGAAAGAGGAGAGATCACAACCAACACCAAAGAAATACAAACAATTATAAGAACATACTACGAGCAACTCTATGGCAACAAATTTGACAACCTGGAAGAAATGGATACATTTCTAGAGATGTATAAACTACCACAACTGAACCAGGAAGAAATAGATAACCTGAACAGACCCATAACCAGTAAGGAGATTGAAACAGTCATCAAAAATCTCCAAACAAACAAAAGTCCAGGACCAGACGGCTTCCCAGGGGAATTCTACCAAACATTTAAAGAAGAATTAATTCCTATTCTCCTGAAACTGTTCCAAAAAATAGAAATGGAAGGAAAACTTCCAAACTCATTCTATGAGGCCAGCATCACCTTGATCCCAAAACCAGACAAGGATCCCACCAAAAAAGAGAATTACAGACCAATATCCTTGATGAACACAGATGCGAAAATTCTCACCAAAATACTGGCCAATAGGATCCAACAGTACATTAAAAGGATTATTCACCACGACCAAGTGGGATTTATTCCAGGGCTGCAAGGTTGGTTCAACATCCGCAAATCCATCAATGTGATACAATACATTAATAAAAGAAAGAGTAAGAACCATATGATACTCTCAATAGATGCTGAAAAAGCGTTTGACAAAGTGCAGCATCCCTTCCTGATTAAAACTCTTCAAAGTGTAGGGATAGAAGGCACATACCTCAACATCATCAAAGCCATCTATGAAAAACCCACCGCAAATATCATTCTCAATGGAGAAAAACTGAAAGCTTTTCCGCTAAGGTCAGGAACACGGCAGGGATGTCCGTTATCACCACTGCTGTTCAATATAGTACTAGAAGTCCTAGCCTCAGCAATCAGACAACAAAAAGAAATTAAAGGCATCCAAATCGGCAAAGAAGAAGTCAAACTATCACTCTTTGCAGATGATATGATACTATATGTGGAAAACCCAGAAGGCTCCACTCCAAAACTGCTAGAACTTATACAGGAATTCAGTAAAGTGTCAGGATATAAAGTCAATGCACAGAAATCAGTCGCATTTCTTTACACTAACAACAAGACAGAAGAAAGAGAAATTGAGGAGTCAGTCCCATTTACCATCGTACCCAAAACCATAAGATACCTAGGAATAAATCTAACCAAAGAGGCAAAGAATCTATACTCAGAAAACTATAAAGTACTCATGAAAGAAATTGAGGAAGACACAAAGAAATGGAAAAATATTCCATGCTCATGGATTGGAAGAACAAATATTGTGAAAATGTCTATTTTACCTAAAGCAATCTACACATTTAATGCAATCCCTATCAAAATCCCATCTATTTTTTTAAAGAAATAGAACAAATAATCCTAAAATTTATATGGAACCAGAAAAGACCTCGAATAGCCAAAGGAATATTGAAAAAGAAAGCCAAAGTCGGTGGTATCACAATTCCAGACTTCAAGCTCTATTACAAAGCTGTCATCATCAAGACAGTATGGTACTGGCACAAAAACAGACATATAGACCAATGGAACAGAATAGAGAGCCCAGAAATAGACCCTCAACTCTATGGTCAACTAATCTTCGACAAAGCAGGAAAGAATATCCAATGGAAAAAAGACAGCCTCTTCAACAAATGGTGCTGGGAAAATTGGACAGCCACATGCAGAAAAATGAAATTGGACTATTTCCTTACACCACACACGAAAATAGACTCAAAGTGGATGAAGGACCTCAATGTGCGAAAGGAATCTATCAAAATCCTTGAGGAGAATGCAGGCAGCAACCTCTTTGACCTCCACCGCAGCAACTTCTTCCTAGGAACATCGCCAAAGGCGACAGAAGCAAGGGCAAAAATGAACTATTGGGATTTCATCAAGATCAAAAGCTTTTGCACAGCAAAGGAAACAGTTAACAAAACCAAAAGACAACTGACAGAATGGGAGAAGATATTTGCAAACGACATATCAGATAAAGGGCTCGTATCCAGAATCTATAAAGAGCTTATCAAACTCAATACCCAAAGAACAAATAATCCAGTCAAGAAATGGGCAGAGGACATGAACAGACATTTCTGCAAGGAAGACATCCAGATGGCCAACAGACACATGAAAAAATGCTCCACATCACTCGGCATCAGGGAAATACAAATCAAAACCACAATGAGATACCACCTCACACCAGTCAGAATGGCTAAAATTAACAAGTCAAGAAATGACAGATGCTGGCGAGGATGCGGAGAGAGGGGAACCCTCCTACACTGTTGGTGGGAATGCAAGCTGGTGCAACCACTCTGGAAAACAGTGTGGAGGTTCCTCAAAAAACTGAAAATAGAGCTACCCTACGACCCAGCAATTGCACTCCTGGGTATATATCCTAAAGATACAAACGTGGTGCTCCGAAGGGGCACGTGCACCCGAATGTTTATAGCAGCAATGTCCACAATAGCCAAACTGTGGAAAGCGCCTAGATGTCCATCAACAGATGAATGGATAAAGAAGATGTGGTATATATACACAATGGAATACTATGCAGCCATCAAAAGACATGAAATCTTGCCATTTGCGACGACGTGGATGGAACTAGAGGGTATCATGCTTAGCGAAATAAGTCAATCGGAGAAATATAACTATCATATGATCTCTTTGATATGAGGAAGTGGAGATGCAAGGTGGGGGGGTTTGGGGGGAGGTAGGAAAAGAAAAAATGAAAAGATGGGATTGGGAGGGAGACAAACCGTAAAAGACTCAATCTCAAGAAACAGACTGAGGGTTGCGGGGGGGAAGGGGGATGGGAGAGGGTGGTGGGGAAATGGACATTGGGGAGGGTATGTGCTATGATGAGTGCTGTGAAATGTGTAAACCAGACGATTCACAGACCTGTACCCCTGGGGATAAAAATACATTATATGTTTATTAAAATAAAAAAAAAAAAAAAAGCAAAAAAAAAAAAAAAAAAACTTTCAAGTTTGGCCATTTCCTGCTACTTAAGCCACATAAGGGTTACTAGCTTTCTGGTTTTCTGTATCTGAACCTTAATATTTTTGCTCCACGTCTTCCTCAGTCAACCAATTCTTTATCACATTCATTTATTCAACAAATATGGATGTGCACTCCTAGTATCCAGCTCTATTCTAGTAAATAAAGTAGGCATAAATACCTGTCTCTTGACACTTACACTATAGGGGGAAACAGACAATAAAATGGACCAAAAAAATGGTAAAATATACCATATGTTAGATCATGCATGGAAGAAAACTAAATCAGGAAAAGGAGATCTAAAATATCAGGGGATAGGAGGTTGAAGTGATGGAGAGACTAAGGAAGAAGCACTGGGAAGGAGATTTTGAGTAAGAGCCTGGAGGATGGAAAAGAACTTGCTAGCAAACATTTAAGGCAGTGCTCGGGTAGGGGGAGCAGCAAGTGCAAAGCCTTGGAATTTGGAGTGTACCTGATGTGCATAACGAAGAGACCATGGGACTGGAATATAGTATATGCAGGAGACAAGGTTACAAAGATATAGGAGGAGGAGGAGGAAACCACATCAAATAGGGCCCTATTGATCTACAGATCAGTGTAAGGACTCACTTTGGCTCTGAAAGTCTGTTTCTTTTAGAATGGAGAGCTGACCCAAGAAAAGAGTGCATTCCCAAAATTGTGGGTTAGTTTTCTCATACATAACATCATGCAGTTCAGAGACTAATAGTCCAGGACTGTCGCAGTCATAGGAACCCAAGCTCCATTTATGTTTTTGTTCTGGTTTCATTAGCTTGTGACTTCTACATTCAAGACTACCTCATGGTAACAGAATGAACGGGGGAACTCCAGCCAATGCCTACATCCCAAGCAAGGGCCACTCATAAGCCCTTTTTAAAGGCATTCTCAGAAACCTCCAAAGACATGTTCTGATATATCATTGGCCATCCCTACTTTATAAGAGAGGTTAGGAAGTGTTGAATTTTAGCTAAATACATTGCCATCTCCCCAAATTAAGAGCTCATTAAGGGAGAGAGGAGAATGCGGTTTGAGTGGGCAACTAGCTGCCCTAGATAGTTACATTTTTATAGCTTTCGATCGGAAAATGAAGAAGCTGGATAAATTTTTTAGAAGTGGAATTCTGAATTTGGCAGTTACTTTATTCACAAAATAAAGGTATGTAACAAAAATACTATTTAAAATAAGAAAGGAAACCAATATTTGAAGCAATTTCAGTGAGTATTTCATCACTGGAAACATACTAAGGAAACTTGGAAAGCGCCCCCCCCCTTTTTTTGGTGTGGGAATATAACTGAAAATATGACTCTCCAAGATAATTATGAGCAAAGAGGCACTCAAGAAGCCATGGATCTACCCTATGCTTACTATGGCAGAGAAACATATTTTAGGTATGGGGAAACCATTCCACAAAATGCGGACCCAACTGGTATCCTCTGAAACACTGGTGTCCAGAAATCCTCAGCAGAGATTACGATGCTTGAATATCATTCTGCCAACTTAAATGTTACACATTTGTGGGGTGATAAAAACAGAGCTCAAGAGGAAAAAATAGATACAAGAGGTAAACTAAGTGTTCATAAAATTAAAATGTAGAGGCAATATTAAGAGAAAGTCATTCAGTATCTCTGCGGGCATGTTGAGTAGAGGAAGGAAAGAGAGATATTTTTCACTTTAAGTACTTCCTTAACCAAAAAAACTCATCCTTTCTAGGCTCCTTATTCCTGAGATCCTCTGTTGAGGTCATAAAATCCACTGAAGCCCTCGTTGCTCCCATTTCTGGGTTAATGTATTTTATAAAACTCTTTCCAATCCTGGAAGGTGGTTTTCACTAAGACAGTACAACCTTCCAGAGCAGGGGAAGTTTCTTTTCTGTCTTCAGGAAGCAGTAAACCCAGAGTCATTCTCTGTGGGCGCTAAATGAACATTAATTAATGATGAATGGAGGATACTTTGCCATCTGTTCAGCACTGATTCAAAATACACTGTTGTTATTTAATTGGATTATTTTTAGTCTCCCAGTTTCAGCTGGGAGAACACTAATGGCTGGAACTGTGAGATGCCCAGGCAAATCATAACTCCCATTTTGAATTCCTTGTCTGGAAGGGTGGCTAATTATTGAATGATAAGTACATCCAAATAGCAATGAAAGAAGGTCTTTTCTAACATTGGGTTTTCTGAAAGTGATAAAGCATTCCCTCTTCGGTAAAATAATTCAAGTCATGTATAACAAGTGACAGCCTGAAGGACTGGGAGCTCATGGAAGAAAGACAAGGAAAATATATTTTTTTTTACAGGGGAAAAGAAAACAAATGGGATTTACATGCCTAGTAAATAGTAGGACATTGTCTTTTTTGTCATTAGCAGCCCTCCGCACCCCCACCGCGCTGCCTAACCCCATCAGAGCTGCCGCGCAGCGCTGCCCTCTGGAGGGAAGCCCTGTGATACTCAGTGGGACCTGCGCAGAGGATTTCCGTTCAGTCATTTCATATTTGCAATACAATCGCCATTTCCCGGTGAAGGAGAAATTGAGCTGTTTTTAAAATTACCTCAGGCAAGAGGTTTCTGAGAGGTTACACTACTTTTTTTTTTCAGACTTTCAAATTAGAATTAAGAATAAGAAGTAAAGATATTTACTTAGGTGTGCCAGGGAAGCTATGGTTCAATTTTAGTGGACTTTTTTTTTTTTTTTTTGAGTTCATGCATTGCAGGCTAGAATAATCGATAGCCCCGAGTGTTTTATTTGCCCCAGTGAAGGACTTTATTAAAGGTGTGATTTTCCCTAGCTTGTTTCCGGCCACTCCAACAACACAGCCATCTCAGATATCTCATGACACAAGATATAAAAGACAATCACGACCATGCTCCTAGGATGGATGGCCGGGCTGGCAGAGTGTGTGAAGCACAGAGGTCAATTGCAAAGTATCATATTTCCAGTGGCAGCACATGCCAGATACGTGACCTCAACCTCTAGAAGTCTCAGTTCTCCCTGAAGAAAAAAAAAATGCACACTTCAATAAAATCACAAAGTTGTGTGGCGTATCACATTAAATGATGCATATTAGGTATTTTGTGCAGTGCCTGGCACTTCCCATGTTTTCTGTAGGTGCATAGTATATAGAAAATGCTGACCACACTTGTCCTATGGGAAGCTTAACAGCTACCACTCACTCAGGCCCCTTCTGAAGAGTCATTTTCCCATGGATCCCATGATTTGAACCCAGGCCAAGGTGCATTTGACCAGAGCAGGGAGCCTAGTGCAAGAACAGTTAGTTGATCTGTGGGCTGATGAGAGGCGCGCAAGGTAGCCCGCTGCAAAATCTTTGCTCTACAGATAGGACTGTAATTAACTGAACCAAGGGGGAAAAAAATCCTCTTGGTCAAGAAGGAGACGGATGAACAGAATCCAGTGATGTCTGGGGCAGAAGCTCCATGACACATCCGTGGGGAAATGCAGCAAAGGGACGTGAAGCAACAGAACACACAGGTAAGCAGGAGCAAAAGGCAAGGAGTTGGGCTGTGGCAGCAGAACTGGTAGGAGAGGCAGAGAGTGAAAGCATGAGTCGACATAGTGACCACAGGACAAGATAAATGCCTATGACCCCGGGGGGGCCACAAATATCCCAGTCCCTAGAGCCAGCAGCCTGTGTCCTTCCCTCTGGCTGGGTGCCTCCTGCCTGTGCCTGGGTAAGGGCCGAGAGGGTAGCAGGTGGCCCCAATTGATCAGAAACCAGGTCAGCTTCTACAGGGCAAGAGGGCTGTGCGCAGCCTCTATTTCGCAGTCCTCAGTCCCGGGGGCTCCCACGCAGGCGGCAGCGCCCAAGAGCAGACACCTGCGTCTGAGGCTAAAGCTGCCTGCTTTGTCCCCCAGGTGGACCTCGCCAAAGTCAGCAGGAAAAGCTACTCTTTCCACTCCTCCGAAACTACCTGGAAAATGCCGGCTGAAGTTTACCCTTTGTACCAGTCCCTTCGCCGACTCTCTCGCTGTTCGACTCCCCTGTTCCAGACCTTCCCTTCCTCGGCTCTTCCTACATCTGTGTGAGCTTTGCCGCAGCAAGCACCTCGTCCCCGTGCTGTTCTCAGAGGGGCTGTTTTCTCGATCCTACTTCTAACCCTAATTAATAATCATTTCCTAAGCTAATAGCAGGGGGAGATTGAGTGTTTTTCTTCTACCAGACACTGGTCTGAGCCCTCCACGTGAATTAAACCATTTTATTCCCCACAACAGCTCAATCGGCTGGTAATGGAATGATCTTCATTTTATAGAGGAAGAAACTGAAGGACAGTAATTCTAAGTAATTCGTTCAACATCAGTCCCCTGAGGTTTGTCAGTGTAGCTGTTCATGTTTGATTTGCTTCTCCCTATAGCATTATAACAAAATCTGAAGACCCAATCTAACATACATGTTGAAATAACATGGAACATCTACATAGGTTTCTTGAAGCCTTTTAAAAAAATGCCCAGCGAAAATTCCTTAATGTATTTTCACATGCATGTGTCCTTAAATATTTTTCCTTTGGAAGCCAGAGTCAATACAAAGAGATTATTTCCGGAAGCAGATTCGTAAAGAACCACACTTGGGCCCAATGCGAGCACGCTTGCTGTGGTTAGGAAACAGGGGCTCCGTGTGGTGTTACAGACAGAGACAAGAGGAGAAGGTCAGAGTGGTGGCTGGTGGCCAAATCATACAGAGCCTTGTAGGATGTGGTGAGGACCGTGGTAAAGCCAGCAACGTGGCCACAGTTTGCAGGATTTGAACAGGGGAAGGGCATAATGTGGCCTGTTTTAGAAGGATAACCCTGGCTATTATTCGCAGGAAAATAAAAAAAATAAATAAATAAACCGACAGTTGGAATGTGGCAGTAGAAGAAGGAAGACCCACCAGCAGTCTCTGCTGTAATTATCCAAGCAGTAAATGCTGGCAGCCCCAGTATGAGAAGAAGGCGGTCAGAGGGCAGAGAAGGCATGAGATTCTGGATGTGTTTAGGAGGTGGCCGTCAGGATTTGCTGATGGACTGAACGTGACACGTGCATTCGTCTTCTGTTGCTGCACAAGGGATGACCACACAATTAGCACCTTAAAACGACAGTCATTTCTTACCTCTCAGTTTCCGCGCGTGGGGACGCCAGGCGGGGCTCGGATGAGCCCTGTCTTCAGGATGGCACAAAGCCGAAATCAAGGTTCCAGCAGGCTGCATTCCCATCTCAAGGCTCAACGAAGGAAGGACCCACATTAGAGCCTCCTCACATTGTCAGCAGAATCACTTTCCTCGCAGCTGTCGAATTCGCCGCAGCCTGCTTCGCCAAAGGCACCACAGCCAGAAATCTCAGCTATTTAAATTCTCGGACTTCAGGAAATGTCTCGGTCCTTTAATAACAGACTCACCTGACAAGGTCAGGGCCACCCAGGATACTCTCCCCCTTTGACCAACCTAAAGTGGACTTACAAGGGATCTTCTCTTTTTACTTCTACCACATAACATAACATAATCACGGAATTTATGTCCCATACACTATGCCATCTTCTATAGCATAGAAGCACGTACGTCATCAGGACCACTCACAAAGGGAGGAGAGTGCACCAGGGTGTGCATACGAAGGAGCAGAAGTCATGGGGGACACCCCAGGATATGTCTTCTCCCCCCCCCCCCAACCGAGAAAGTATAAGAGAAAAAGAGGAGGCCTGAATGACTTCACATTTTTTGTCCAAGCAACTGGAAGGATGGGAGCTTTCATGTATACTAAAATAGAAAAGATAGGGTGGACGGTTTGTTGGAGGAGTGGAGAACGAAGAGTTTGCCTTCAGACATATTTTATTTGATATGTCCACTTGACATCCCCGTGGAGATGTCAGGGTAAGCATGGACAAATTGCAGGCGACGTGGAAAGACCGCATGATTGTCCAGGCGGAAACCGGCACGTGGCACCCGCCCGGCTGAATTTTCCATGGCGCAGCTTCCTCGCCTTCCATCTTGATAGTTCTGAAATGGGACTGGCTCGATGCTCCACAGCTCATCAGACTGGGTCTGCTCCCTCGTAAGAGACGAACGTAATAACAAGAACATATGATTCACTGCAGTGAACGTCACAGGAAAGCGGACTGGATTTTCATATAAATACGGGAGCACTACCGAACATGACTAGGGAAGCACTGCTCGTATTTGATCTAATGACTCGCATTTTTTCTATGAATCCGTGACTGGCCACCTCCCATGACCAATGCACGCATTATTTCTTTCACTCAGAAATTTTCACCACCACTACCACCATATAGTTCTGAAATGCGTGCTGGGTGGGACTACTCCCTGTCAAACATCCCTGCTTTGGTTTTTAAATGGGATGTTGTTCCAAAATATTACATATTAGTTTCATAATTCTCCAAGAACAGTTTTTATCACCTCACTTCCCAGTTTCTTGAGGCTTACCTAATCATAGCCACATATGAAATGCTACTTAATGAAGTACGCATAATCTCCAAATTTACTGATGAATATAGAAGCTCAAAGAAGTTAAAGGACTTCCTTAAGTCCCACATCTAGAAAGGATCAGTGAAATTCAGACTCAGCTCTAGAAAACCCCAAAGATCATGTTCTTTTTTAAATATCTGCATTTCTAAAACCGTGCTCTGTGTAGCTTGGAGGGTGAGGGGAGGAATAAGCCAAAGAAAATTGGAAACTTCTTCCTTCCTGTGTAGAGCAATTAGAAGTTAGGTGAATAGTCCTACAGAACAATTGTCTATCATTCTCCCAATATATTTTCAATAAGTGAAATAAGCAGATTAATACATCTCCAAATCCCTATTTCCTCTTAAAATCACTATTGATCCTTCAATATCTAAGTTCAAATGACTCTCTAGTGAAGTCCCCAGACAAAATCAATAGCCTTCTCATATGTTCAAAACAGGAATCTATTTTAGTACCTTCCATATTTATTATAATTATTTCTCTTTCTGGCTGTCTCCCCAACCAGTCTAGGAGAGTCTTAAAGGTGGATGTCGTTTCTCCATCAGATTTATATCTTTGGCGCCTAGGACCATTCACCTGAGCCTAAAGGACGTTCGGGGACTGTTGAATGAAGGAATAAAAGAATAAACAAATGGACGAGCAAGGGAATAAATGAATGTTTTATGACCCATCATTGTCATTGTGATTGCAAGAATATAATGCCTAGAAGAGAATGGCCCAAGATAGAATTCTCTTCTATTTGCTAAAGTCGACAATACACAAGTTAAATTGTAGATTCCAATTTTACGTCCTGGCATATGTATAACTTTAAATAATAAATAATAATGACTCTTATAATAATGGCTCTTATTTATAGAGTCCAGGTTCACGCTGGGCCAAACACTGTGTTATACTTCCTACATACATCATCAGTTTTGAGCCTGACAAAAGGAGGAAGAAGTGAGTACTCCTATCCCCATTTGCATATGCTGTAACTGACATGAAACTATCCTGCAAAATTCACACCTTTAGCATTTCACACAGCCAGGATTTAAGCCCAGCCTGTCTGATTCTAAAGTTCATGCTCTTCCCCACGACTTTATAATACCCTTAAAAATGTTGCTAAATAAATCAAGGTCTGCAGTAATTCAATGTGGAAGAAAAAAATAAAACAGATCCAAAAGTGTATTGTTCTGCTTTAGTTTCTACGACTGTTCAGTGCTCCAGGGTGTGTATACCTTAGATAGCTAGTTTATTGGGGGACATTTAGAGTGACTCTGGAGAGTCTCTTTTATCACTGCAGCATCTCCGGTTGGCACCGGTTCCAGCTTGTCTGATGAAGCTGTTTCATCTGAGATTTCTTTGCATTTAATGTGCGTGTGTGTTTTACACTGTGTCCAACCATTCTGGTAGGAGCATATGGTTGGTTTTGTTAATTGGGCTTTTTGTTATGCTGTGTCTGCAAAGCTTCTTTTAATTTATATTCAAATGTTTGTCATCCTCTGGCAGTCTGTTTTGTGATGTCTGTGTTTGTTTTGTGACCCAGGACTGTAGCATGTTTTTCAAGCTGTGTTCTGGCACATTGTTTGAAGATGCCCACCATGTGCTGGCTTCGCACTACAATATAATTCCTGCTCTGTTTCCCTAACGAGCCAGCGGAGTTGGCCCTTGGAGAGAGTAGGGGCGGGGTGGGGGGAGGGGGGTGTCACTGTTTCAGCCCATTCTAGGCAGCTACATTGTTAGGCATGATATAGATGAGACAACAGTTGGCCTGCTTATGAAATACACAATGCTAGATGGTTCCTGTAGCATCAAACATTCCTAAAATCCTATCCTTTGCCAGGCACTGTTCCGGGCCAGTCTCAGGAGATTCAGTAAAAGGTAAACTAGGGAAGCCACCAAGAATGGTACTGATCCCAGACTCTTGAGAACCTGCCTGGGCTCAGATCCCAGTTCCACTGCTCACCAGCTGTGTGACCTTGGACAAGATACTTCACTTCTCTGTGCCTGAGTTCTATATATATGGTATGGAGAGCGATATCTATTTCATAAAATTTGTGGAAATATTAATGAGCTAATACTTATAAAACATCTAGAATAATTCCTGGGATGTAGTAACATTCAGTAAGTGTTAATTATTTTTGCTATCATTGCTTTATATAATTTCTAATTAATATAGAGACCAAATTAGTGCAAGAGGCACTGGACATCAGAAATTAAAAGACCAAAGGGGTCCAACCAATATTTCTCAAACTGCACTCTGCACAAAATTAATAAATTTAAGGACAAGGGCTTCTGTGGTTAATATGAATAAGAAATGCTGAGTTAAACAGATACCTATGAACTTCACAGAGCCTGTGTTAGGCGGATGTGGGTTGCGACTCTCCAAAAGAAAAGCAAACAAGCAGCCCCCAAGCATATTAAATACAGGACCTTCATTCACACATGGGGTCTAGATGAAGGCGCTTGTCTAGTGTAACAGCCTAGTATTAAGGGACTAGTTTCCATAGAAAATTCTTTGGGAAGTTCTGATCTGAGGAAAAATGTGAACAGTCACGACTAGGAATTACAAGGAAGTTCAAGTTAAGGAGAGAAACCTTGTTCCTCACTGTTAAAGATCAAATTCTGGAGATTTAAGTGCCAGTGCAGTAATGCAATTATGTGACACCACATATGTGCACACGCACACGTACAGGGAACTTGTCCACAACACAAACCTTGGTGTCACCATCAGAGACCAGATCTTACAACATTTTTGGTACCTCATCCTTTATGGAATGATTTTTCTCAAAAGAGAAACCAAAGGGTCTCCAAACCCCCAGCAACGGAGAGAGATGAAATGCAGCTGGGATTTTGCTGATGACTGGCACTTCCACGCTGCTCATGTGAAATTCTGATGATAGAGAATACTGTCTCCCTCCCATTTGCTTCTGAGAATGTAAAAATACACTAATTCGTTTGTGCTGTAGTTGGTCACACGTATTTCTAACGGTGAACGACTTGGAGAAGACCAAGGGTAGAGAAGAGCCTCAAAGGAGGGGGATGGCAGAAGCCAGAAGGCGGTCATGTTGGGGCAACACCACTACACGGAAGCACTTCCTCCCAGCTTAAGGAACACTTACGTTTGATTCGAGAAAAGTTTTTACGGAAATATCTGACCAGTTTTAATGTGACTGTCATTCTTTGGCATGCTTTCTACATTGTGCTAGATGCTAGGTGGGAAACGGTGGGTCCGACACAAGCGTCTCTTCGTGTCCTCCTGGCTAATCTCACAGGTGTAATTCGCAGCAAGGTTGCTGTGGGCTGAAGAGGTTCAGGAGCTGTAAAGACAAAGGGATGAGTCACTTCACTCCAGCCGGCTGGGGAAGAGGCGGAGCACTTCTAGGGGAAGTGGGAGTCGAGGGAGAACTGGAGTGAACAGGAGTCAGCAAGATGATAAAGCGTGGGAGAAGAGACGAGTGTGACAAGAGAGAAAAACCCAAGGGCAAGAGAAAGAAGAGCAGAGCTGGGAAGCAGAAATCAGGTTACTATGGTTGCAGTGCAGAGTCCAAAGGAGCAGAGCGGTGAGATATTAGAAGGAGAGGGAAGTCAGGGGGCAGACAAATGATTTCACGAGTCAGGTTAAAGAGCCTGCAACTGCTCCTGAGGATTATGGGCAGCCACTGAACTCTTTAGAACTCTGTTCTAAACAGAGCAGGGATGTGATCAACTTGCCCTTCAGAAAGATAACTCCATCCGCTATGAGGAAAAGCAGTTTGGTTGGGAACAATATTGATGGTCAGAAGACCATTCAGGAGTTAATATCTGTAAAGAAGGCAAGAAATAACAAGGGGTGGAAAGATGTGAGAGGTGGAGGAGGTAAAATTTGTGACTGGCCGCATGTGGGAAATGAGGGAGGAGGATTCAGGATGGCTCAGTTTCTTGGGATGTGGGTGCCACTCACCGCTTTGGGAACAGAGAAGCAGAACAGGGTGGGGATAATTAATTTAACTTGAGATATGTGGACTCTGAGATGCCCAGTCCACTGTCTACACGGAGATGTCAAATGGCCAGTTGGATATGTGAATCTGGATTTCAGTTGTGAGTCGTCTATGCTAGAGATAGACTCAGGTGGTGTCGTCATGGAGTGAGATGCCTAGGGAGAGTATATGGAGAGAGGACCTCTAGGACAATTCTCTGGGAGACAACCAGAAGACATAGTACCCCCAGGGAGACTCAGAAGTCATGGGAAGAATGGGGGAAGGAAAATCATCAAGAAAAATAGAGGCAGCCATCGTCAATGCTAAGAAATGACAAAGCCGAAGCCTGAGAAGCATTCTTCAAACGCAGAACCACCACCACTGTTTCAGGAAGCCAGTAGCAACAGCACAGTGAGTATGCTGAAAAGGGGATGAAGATGAGGAAGGGGGAGGAAAGTGTGCTCTTGAGGGGAAGTGACTTGATTGGGAGCTGAAGGAGGATTCTAAGTCATGGAAGGAGGTTTTCTCTTGGTACCATGTTCATCTAAAGAGAGGAAAGGGTTGGGTGTTTAAATTCTGATGAGAAGGAGCCAGTAGATAGGAAAGAATTATTTGGAACAATCAATTGAGTAAGGTCTCTGAAGAGGTAAGAAGGGATAGGAACCTGAGCTCATCAGTCCTTGGTTTTGTATTCATGCCCCCCAAAATCACAGGTATACATCTATCGTATCACTGATCTTTGAGCCTTGTCAAGCTCCTTTGCAATAGCTGTGTATAGTGAACTCCATGCAGGCAGGAATTATGTCTGTCTTACTCATCACTGTATCCCTCACACCCATAGTAGTCAATCAGCACACATGTGATTTTTAGTATTTCTATAATGCAAATTTTAGGAAAGAAGACTTGGCATAAGGACTAGAGGCCACAGCATGTTCTTTCAAGGCCTCAATGTGTCTCAAACTTAGCAGTAGCTCAACGACATCCTTTTCTAACTCAAACCTTAAGACTTCATCAAGAGGCAGCATGGTTTAGCACATTGCCAGTCTGCTGCCTTTGGACCTAGCAGGACTGGGTTATTCAACTTAGTAGTTACTAGTAATGGTGGACCTCAGACAAATTGTTCCACCTCTCTTAACCTCAGTTTCTTGATCAGCAGAAGTTAGGAGGAAGATAGACCTGGGGAGAAGGACAGGAGCTACAACAACCTCACAGAGCATCAGAAACTTCTACAGATTGTTAGGGAGCAAATATTTGTAACAAATGTGTTCAGGGTTCAGTGAAGAAAAATCTCATGGAGCTCTGCCAGACAGATATTTTTTTGGAACTTGCTTTGTTCATAACAAAGAATGATGTTTCATATCAGCATTGAAATGGTACATAAGACTATTTAAAACATGTGTTCTCTTAAGCTCCCCTGTGGTAGACTGGTGGTCTACCCAGTCTAATAACACACAGTTTGCAATTAACAAAGCCAGGTTTCAAGTATAGATCTAACTGAAAACTAGATTTCAAATCCCTCCCACAAACCTATTAGGAAAATATAGACAACCCATGGAATAATGGACAAAAGGCTAAAGAGGCACTTTGCCCCCAACCAAAAAAAATCCAATAGGGTAATAAATGTGTGCAGTGATGCTCAACATCATTGATCATCAGGGAAATGCAAAGTAAATCCACAAGTAGATACTTCCAAACCCTGACAGAATCACTAAAGCAGGAATTTCTGGATCAGACAGGCATCTTATCTGTAGATCACAGGAGTCCTTTTGGAGTAACTATTCAAGCGGTATCTGTAGTCTTATGTTGGACGCAAAGATTTCAATGAACTGGAGGAAGGAATTTGAATTTGGTCTATGATGGAGCTCAGAGTTTGGCTTGACTTGGTTTGGTCCAATTTATCTATTTTCGCAAGTTACAGTGCAACACCTTTTGAAAAACTGATTTTTCTCCTTCAAATCTCAATATTCCCTTTACAGTCTAGCTGCCAGCAGGGCAAATTCTATCTTTATTGCTATATATTTATATACTACATATTAATATTTGCATATATATTCATTGGGTTCCTCAGTTACAACATGTATACTTTCTTGACCTATATATTTTATTTAACATAAACTCACAAAAAGTAAAAAAAAGACATGAATTTCCCATTCCCACTCTGCCTCTCTTCCCTTCATCTTCCTGTTTTTGTGTTCCACCTCCCCTCTGCCCTGCTCCACCTCCTAGCCCTGTGAACTGGTGGACACGCTGGCTTTTACCGAAACCCTCCCCCAGAATGTGGATGCCCTTGGAGTCTACACTATCCCCTGAGAAAGCAGCTTTCATCTCCTACACCCACCCTCCCACTTCCCACAGGAAACCCCTCTGGCTCTGCTGGACTTTCCCACAGCCCTTACTGTGGTTCACTTTAGATTAGACACATTTAGATTTAGACACATTAGGTCTATTTTCCTCTCATATGCTGTATACTTCAAAATGATGTTGATACAGGGTTGTGTTGTTTGTTTCAGAACTTTTCCATTTTTTTAAGTTTGATATTTCAGAATGGGCTTTTTATTGCATGGGGGAGATAAGAGTAGTATTTTTTTTTAATCAAAAGTGTCTTTTGTTTCTTTCTTTCTCTCTTTCCTTTTCCTTTCTTTCCTTTTCTTTTTTTCTAGTTGTAGATACTCTGAAATAACACCTTCCTCTGCACAGAGAAAAGTTCTTATAACTTACCTAAAAGTAGTTAGAAGCTAATATAAGAAGCCCCCATGATTATTTTTTTTAAAGATTTTATTTTTTTATTTGACAAGGATCACAAATAGGCAGAGAAGCAGGCAGAGAGAGAGGAGGAAGCAGGCCCCCCGCTGAGCAGAGAGCCCGCTGTGGGGCTCTATCCCAAGACCCTGGGATCATGACCTGAGCGGAAGGCAGAGGCTTTAACCCATTGAGCCACCCAGGCGCCCCAGCCCCCATGATTATTTTTAAGATTGCTTTGCTGACACCTACTGGACAAGATCTCTTACACAAACATATAACACAAGGCAATAAAGATTCCCTATTCTAATTATGATAAATGAACTATTTTTTCAAAGAATAAAATGGATGGGATTAACTAATTTTTAAAGTCCTTGTATGGATCCAAGTTAAATTTTTTATTCCTTTTTCTTTCCTTTCTTTTCCTCTCCTCTCCTCTCTTCTCTCCTCTCCTCTCCCCTGCCCTCCCCTCCCTTCCCCTCTCCTCTCCTCTTTCCTTTCCTTTTCTTTCCTCTTCTTTCTTTCTTTCTTTCGACAGGGAATGGATAAAGGTCAAACATTTCCGGCTTTTCAGCTTGGAAAGAAATGGTATCACTTTTCTTTAATACAATAGTGTATTGAGAAAATCAGTACTTAACAAGCTATATCTAAATTGTCATAGCTGGTAGATCTTCCAGGTTAACAAAACAGATGAGACAAAAAAATATTTTGAAATTAATCCACTGATTTCCAATCAGAAGTTAATGTGCTCTCTTAAGTCATTTAATAAGGCCTTTTGAATCCCAAACATTTATGAGCATTTGGAATTCCAAAGCAAACAAGAGTTTCATTTAATAGTTAATAGAGGTAATAAAGCTGTAATTCCTAGGGCTAAAATTTTAAAGTTGTTAATAAATGTGTAGCCACAACAAAACTTAAAATTTATTTAAACATTTAATTTTTTAGTTGTACAGATAGTAGGGGGAGAGTCAAGGAACTGGAATTACAAGAAACATCAGAGTTGTGCCTAGAACCCAGAACCTGAATCCCAAGCCAGTGCTTCATGCAGTATCTACTCTATCCCTTGTCGTTAAATGTGGGCTTACTATTTATCCTGTGAGAGCAACAATTTGCATTATATTATGGATCAACACCATTCCTAACTTCAACTCATTGATTAGATGCTAACAATGGAGATATGATCTGGTGACAAATTTGGGGAAAGATGTGTTGATGCATAATCAATAACCACAAATTTAGTAGCTTAAAACAACACGTACTGTCTATAGTTTCTATAGATATTCTCTGAGGTCAGGAGTCAAAACACAACTTAGCTAGGTCTTCTGACTCAGGATCTCCTGAGATTAAAGTCAAGATGTTGGCTGGCTATGGTCTCACCAGAGTTCAACTGGGGAAGGATCTGCTTCCACAATCTCTCAGGCTGTTGGTAGAGTTCATTTCCTTGTAGCTGTAGGACCAAAGGCCTCATTTTCTTATTTTATAGGAAAGAAAGTGCTCTCAGCTTCTAATGACTTCCTCGAGTTCCTTGTCATGTGGATTTCCCTAACAAGGTAGCTCACTCCATGGAAGCTTGCTTCTTCAAAGCCAGCAAGACTCCACAAGACAGTGCTATAGTTTTATGTAAGAACACCACAGAATATGTGGTGCTCATGTAATCACAAACATCCCATCTCCTTTGCCACATTCCATTGATTGGAATCAAAGAATGTGTCCTAACTACATAAAAGAGAACACCAGGAGGCAGGGATCTTGGGTGCCACCCTAGAATCTTGACCCCACAAAAGAGATTTAAAAATACCAAAACTCACATTTATATCCACCTTGCATTTTAAAACAGAAAAACACCCATATGTATAATTTTGCCTTGAAAATGTGAGTGTGTGTCTAACGGAATATAAAACAACACTTAAGTAGTGCTGCTTTTACCCTTCTACAAATGAAACAGCTCCAGTGAAGGGTCCCAGAGTAAAGGGACCACTGGCCAGAAACCATCAAAAGCCCCAAGAATACTCCTGTCACTAAAATGGGGTTGTGAATGTTCTTCAGGGAGAGATGATAGATATGGAAGAGGAAATCTTGTTTCAAAACAGCTACAAAATAGGAGGAAAAAAAAGAGAACAAAATAAAATAAACCTCTTTGCATAAACCCTACAGACACATGACTGTTGTGAGTTTTAAAACTAATTCTTCCATAGGAAGTACAGCCAAATATACCAAGTATAGCACATTTTTCAACACCTATTTCAATTGTCTTGATTGCATTTTAAAATAACATACATTTGAGAAGCTTCTACTATGAGGCAGGCATTTACAATTTTGTCAACTTATTTGTCCTCCATTAAATCTTGGAATTCATGGGCTTGGATTTGACTAGCACCATAGACAGCACTAGAACAGATGCAGGGAATGTTTTATTAACACAACGAAGCAATGCGCGGTTGTTTCCTATATTGAGAGACTTTGGCTATAGCAATATGTGAAAGCAATTTTGCAGGCTCTAAAGATGAGTTACAACTAATTAAGCATTGACTCAGCCATGTTAGAATACTGCCAGATTGGTAATGGGTATTCAATAAGTCTCATTTAATTTCCAAATAACCTTGTAAGTCACAGTATTACCCTTACTTTATAGATGAGGAAACCAATGCTTAGAAGTTAGGTAACCAGGCCAAGGTCAGGCAGATAATGAGTAGGAGTTCTCTGACTTTATACCTAGTGCTATTTCCATCATAAAATATCTACCTAATATTTGTATTTTAAATTAATTTCTTATGTCCTAAAAGATCTAAAGGAAATATCTTTGCTTCCAACAGATATGATTTGCTGGAGTTGGTCAAAAAGCTTATACATACACCTATTTTAAGTTGAAGAATGTGAGTGTGTGCTGCACAATTACACATTTTTTAAAAATAACTCATGGACTTAAAAAAATGAATACATAAAAAACAAAAGGTCCTTGGCTATCCAAATGTGGCCATGACACTGGTCTGCTGGGACAGGAGATTTCAAGTTGAGCTCTTGGCTACTGGGATCCATAGACTGATTCCTTAGGGGCTATGAGAGCCAATCCAGGGGGTTACCTAGAGAAGCTGTAGAACTCTCATGACATGGGGTGCATTGTAACAAATAGTGGAGAGATCTGTCCTCTATTTGCTCTGTGTGTACAAATGGCAGTTTAGATTTCAAAAATAATATCCATTAAAATCAGTTGAGGAATGATAAATTACTCAACAGTTTCTGGGAAATAGGTTCAAAAGATAGCTCTATTTCACTCCAAAAACAAGTTCTTATCATATTAAATATAACTATAAAAACAGAAAAAATATTACACACTTGTATCATGAAAAGGCTTTCTTAGCATATCCTTAGGTAAACAGTGCAGGGATACACACACACAAGCACACAAACTGTAGAGATATTCTATTGTTCTTTCTTGTCAGTGATCCTTCCTTCCTTTTTTTAGTAAGAGAAAACTTCCGAGGCTTTCAGGCACCATTTTTTCCTATTGCTCAGTGCGCATGACTCACCACCCTACCTTCCAGTTCTAGATCAAAACCAAACCTGGCCCATCAGAGCCACGTCCTTCACATCACTTTACATTCATGGGCATGTAACCTGAGTCAGCCCAGACAAAGTCTTCCAAAGGCTTTGTTGGAATTCTTGGGAGAAAAGACTCCCTCTTCAGGGTCTTGGGAACTGAAGATCTTGTAAGCCCGAATCTGCTAAAGGGGTGAAGGGAGAGGGGGAGGGGAGAAGAGTTCAAGCAGGAAAGACAGCAGGAAAGATAAGGAAGAAAATGAAAGATGAGAGAGAAAAAGGGAAAGGCAATGATCAAGAATCCTTCCCATGCAACAAATCTTTGAAATAAATTGTTTTAGCCTTGAGATGGTATTTGAACCCAAAAATTATTTTGAATTATAGAACAGAAGGGAGTTACCAATTTTCAAGGGTTGAATTGCTTTAAATGGCTATATCCAATTTTGCTGTATTGGGAAGTCTGTCAAAATTAAAGCAGAAAAATGGCCTACTGATGGGAATGAAAAATACTTTCATTAAGAAAGGAAGCTGAGTGTGTGTGTTTTCCATTTTGTTGTATCCAATACAGGAGTCTCGCTAAGAACTCTTCATTTCCCTTCATCACTCTCTATTGAAATTCATGGACTTTAATGGAACCTTAAGGATAATGTGGAGGATGTGATTTATTACTATTTAGAGAATTTTAATGATCAGAGAAACTGCGAGCTTATGTTAGCATAAAATACTTAACATCACATTCTGTAGTTACCAAAACAGATGCACAATTATGTCAACTAATTTCTACTTAATCCATTGTTGGAATAATTTATTTATGAAGATTAACTTGAATAGCATTGCAATCAGTAGGAGAACTGGAATGGGGGAAAGCATAAATAGTATAAATAAATAATGAAGTGAAATAAATAAATGAGAAGGAAACTATAGAAACAAGTTAGTGCTGTGTGTCCTCCCTTCATATAAGAGAAGGGTACAAAGGATCTCATGTGAAAATATCCCCTGAAATGTGGAATGGGCTGAGCTTCTGTTACAGGGAATGCTTTATTTTACACCAACAAACCACTGTCCTCAAAGATACTCTGTCCACATTTGTGTCCCCGCCTTTTGCTAGTATTTGTGGAAGAATCCATCATTTTTTAGTCATTTTGTTTTAACAACTTCATTTGGGTAGCTATTAAGGGCACTCATTCTGCACTCTTCTCATGCCCAGGAGGAAGAACATCCATTGAAGGAAGCCCTCGCTTGTCTCTCCTGCTGCCCTCATTACTTCTTGAATAGCAGAGCTATTGTCCAATACTGCCTGTGACTAAGTGGGGGAGTTGATTCTGGGATAACATTTGGCAAAGCTCCGTGGGGGCACAACAGAAGCCTCATTCTCCAACCAGTTTTATTTGCAAAAAGTTGAAACGATGTATTTTAAATTTCCCTCAGTCCAATTTTTGAATCAATCCATCAGTTGATGCAGGCAGAAATCAGATAAGGAGAGAAATTCAGTGCTGCCTTCTTAAATCCCAATTATTTCGTCATTAGAGTTAGGGTCTAATACTATATTTAATTCAAAACCTCTCCTCTTTCTTTACTCAGGCCTGACCCATTATCCACAAGCCTCCAGTGGGCTAAAGAGTGTGGTTCATTCTTTCACTCTTCTCTACTCACTAGGCAATGCCCTCCTTCCTGACCTCTGTGATATACCTATTCAGCTCTCCTTCCTCACAGCCTACAGCTCCCTCATCTCAGGAAGCTTCTTTCTTGAGTGGGTTCTTTCAAGATGGCTTGGGCCCACTCACACATCATGAGAGGCAGTATGGCAGCCAGACTCACGGTATTTCATATGCCATTCACATGACCTTGAAAAAGTCTCAGTGACCCGTGTATAAAATGGAAAAGCTTAAATACCAGTATCATATGGTTGCTTAAGGATTAAATGAGCTAATATACCTATTACTTTATACATACATACATACAGATATAGATATAAATCTAGATATAGATATATTAAGGTATTTATTTGGAACAGAACATGAAGAATTGCATACCAAAGTGTAAAAAGCAATGCAGATATTGGTGGTAAGTACTTAAGAAGAACTTGTAGTTCCATGGTAGTAAAACAAATAAAATGGAAGAGCACAGAAGGTTAACAAAGCCAAGGAAAGATACAGCGAAGGAGAATGCAAGGATCTCAGCTCTGGGTGTTGGAAAAACTGTATGGACAGAAGAGATTGCAACCACTCAGGGGGCAATCAGAGCAGAATGTGGGATAAAGTATTCCCTAATCCACACAGAAAACCATCAGTGAAGGGCAGAAGCCTTAGTTGTTCAAGAGGCTTACAAGGTTCTACATCTGACCAAACACTTATTAAAAAATAAGCTCTTTTGACCCAGAGACAAAATTTAGGAAGCTTAAATTAAAACTAAATGGCACTCCTTCCGGGTGATCTGGAAAACTGTGTGCATGCTCAAAACTGAACCCTCTCAGAGGTGACTAGAGAGGGAGGTTGCAAATGTCTAGACCCTGACTGAATGTGGAACAAAACTATAAAATCCCTAAACTGTGAACGCTGCCTCCAAGCCACACAGACACGCAATGATAAAGCCTTACATACACATACAATCAGGAAATTCTAACTGGCTGAGGAGCTCAAGCCCAGCCTTCATCCAATGACTCAGGAGCTGGCTCAGGAACTACCCTAGATAGCTACACTCAAAGACAAAAACAAGGAGGAAAAAAAAAAAAAACCTAAGCAGGGACTTCAGAGCCTACATGCTCCTGAGCAAATAGACTGCACAGCATGCATTCAGCCAAGTCTCTAAACAAATAAACAAGTGACAAGACAAACAACAAAAATAAGTTCTATGGGGGAGAGGTGGAGTCTGTACCAAGATTTGCCACAATTTATTATCTAAAACTGTCTGGTTTTCAAGAAAAATATTATAAGGCATGCAAAAAAACCAGGAAATTTAACTAATACCCAGAAGAAAAAAGCAAACAATAGAAATTGCCTTTGAGGGGATCCAGATGTTGGTCTTTAAAAGCAAAGCCTTCAAAGCAGCTATTGAAAATATGTTAAATCAATAAAGAAAACCCCATTTAAACAATTAAAGCAAGGTATAAAAATTCATTAAGAAATTCATTGAGTAGAGAATACTAATAAAAAGACAGAAATTATTTAAAGAATCAAACAGAAATTACGGAGTTGAAAAGCACAATGCTGAAATGAGGGGGGGGAAATTACTAAAAGAGTGTGCATTCATTTGCTAGGGCTTCCTTAACAAGATGTCCCTGCTTCTCCCTCTCCCTCTGCCTCTCCCCCTGCTTGTACTCTGTCTCTCTCTCAAATGAATAAATAAAATCTTAAAAAAAAAAAACAGGATATCAAAAACTGAGAAACTTAAACAATGGAAGTTATTGTCCCACCGTTCTAGAGATTAGAAGTCTGAGGTCAATGTGTCAACAGAGTTGGTTTCTTCTGAGGGTTATGAAGGAGAACTCTGCTCCACGCTTCTCTCCTAGATTCTGGTGGTTGGCTGGTGTTTGGCTGGCAATCTGTTCCTTTACTTCTCCTGCATCACCTCAGTCCCTGCCTTCACTTTCACATGGTGTTCTCCCTGTGGCATGTATCTATGTTCAAATGTCCCCTCTTTATAAGGACACCATACATATTGGTTAAGGACCCACCCTATCATACCATGACCTCATCTTAATTAATGACATCTGCAACAAGCCTATTTCCAAATAAGTTCACACTCTTTGCTACTGGAGGTTTAGGACTTTATACACACAATTCAACCTTTAACAGAGTACAAAAACAAATTGCTCTGATGGAAGAATCCAGAAACTTGAAAACAGATCAATAGAGATGGTGAAATATGAAGAACAAAGAGAAAAAAGAAATAGGAAAAATGAACAGAGCCTCAGAGAAAGGTGGGCATTAGCAAACAGGCCAACATTTGCACAATGGAAGTACCAAAAGGAGAGGAGAAATATATTCAAAGAAATAATGTCAGAAATCAATAAGAATTAGAGGGTTGGAGTGGTGAGTGAGAACACAGGTGGGAGGCAGGAAAGTAGGTATGATAGAAATGTGGCTAAAACATGTTTATAGCAGCAATATCTGTTTGATTTTAATTTCTAACATATGCTGTACTTTGTTATTCTACCACCATATAACCCAACTCATCAGCAAAAATCTACTGTACACAGCAACCATAAGCCATCAGTGCTGGAAAAATTAAGGAAAAAACTACGGAGATGGAGAAGAAAGCACTGGGTACAGGTACGAAACAGAAGATCAAGAAATCAAAGCCAGAGTTGACTGAGCCATAAGCAGCCAAGAATCATCCAATAAATTGCAAGAAAGGTTGGGCTTCACACTGCAAGTAAGATGAAATTTAAGCCAGTTTTAACTGAATCTTCAGGGACAAGGTAAAACCATTTGGGTTGCAATTCTTATTATAAATTCAAAAACAGATAATACAATTATTGCCCAAATTGTACTAAAAGGTTAATGGCAAAAGAACTTGGTCTTAGTTGCATTTTCTTGACTTGTTACATGGCTTCAAAATATGTCTAAACAATGAGTTATAGAGCATATAGATTCATATTGCTTGCCTCAGATAAATGTGTGAGTTCTTTTTCCTTTCAGGGTGATTTAATTCACATCACATTTTTGCATACCTAGGGGAATACGAGTAAGGTGAACTTTTAACTGTGAATTTCTGCTGTAAGATCACTTCCCCATCTTTAATATGAATCTTCTCCAGTGGGGAAGGATTCCAAACTGCTTGGCTGTGGGCTCACTTCATAATACATCAAAGCCTCAGCTCTACCCCAGCATGGAGCCATTCCAGAAGGGACCTGTCATTCTCATCACCAGCAATGCCTCCAAAAATTGTGTACTCATTTTGTTCAATGTGAACCCTTTGTATAAAAGATAAGCACTCTTGAATGAGGACTCTGTGCATCTCCGATCTGAGAAAACTCTGAACAATAAACAGCTGCACGTGAATGAGGAGTGAGCTGAACTCATGGGAGTGTCTACAACTGAAGAGTTTCATCATCAGGGATTTTATGTTTTTAATGACATGTACCATTGCAACTGTCTTCTTTTCCTCTATCACAATGTAAAAACAGCCTTTTCCTTGAGTGAGTGATCCTAAGATTACTTCTCCTAGAGTTAACAAGCAACCTGTGGCTGAGACTCCGCAAGGCCAAAGCACGTCTAAGAAATGAGCCGTGTAGGCTCTTTGACCCTGAGTGAACATGAAGGTCAAGGAGTAACCAACAGAGAAGCATTTGTGTCCAAGCTGACTTTCAGGGCAAGCTGATGAGGACTAGCTCAGATTAATGAAGGAGCTATGGGACTGAATCCTGAGCTCCCAGGGAAAGTCCATGAGCTCGAGAGCCAGGAGCACTCCACCATTTACTGGACGTGTCATCTTGGCCTGCGGCAAAGTGAGGTCCTTGGCCTCTTCATTTTCTCTTATGTAAAAGGAAGATATTACTTTTTAACCTCAGAGGGTTGTCTGGGCTTAAATGAGACACTGTGGGTAAAACACCTATAGGGTGACTTGGCAGAGTGAGTTTTTACCCTACTGTCATCCCAATGAATAAAATAAGTCTACAATGCAATGTTTACAAATAAGGATTGATAATTCTTCATGAATATTTGTTTGAAGAACAGTGTTTTTGTTAATAAACACGATGTGGAGAATTCATGACCGCAATTTATGATGGAAGGAGGTCTGCAAGGAAAACGATTTTTGATGCTCAAAGGACAGTGAAGGGAACACTCATGTCATCTGAGAAGCATCCCACCTAATATCACTTCCTGAGAAGTGATTAATTTAAATCAGTCGGTGCAAAGTTGCTGAGAGACAGAAAGTGCCCCAAAGCCCTTATGAGTATGTTCATAGACCACTGGCAAGATCCCACTCTCTTCTGTGCAGTGCCTGCCTGTCCTCTTTCTTTTCTACACAAATGAGCAGGAAGTAGATGGCAAGGGTTCCGCTCCTGTTCCGATTCTAAATGGCATTTTCATTTCCTACAAAATAAAAGTCATTTCATTAATCAACATGCAAGCAATGACTAACTGCTCCTTTTAGCAGATTTATAGAATTTATCTAAGATGATACTATCCAGAAATGCTTTTCTCAGGGAACCCAGTAGGACGGTATTGAGTAACTGACTAGCGTGGAAAAGCCTGGCGTACACTAGAAACTCTTGGGACTTAAAGAGCTGCCAGAAAGTAGCTTTCCCTGTGTTTCTAATGAGTCAACAGCCATTGTTTGCTGTATGAAGAGGCAGGACATCAGGCAGGGTTAATGGTACCAGGTGCAAAAGGCAGATCTGGCCGAGATTATAGGGTCCACCCCTGCTGACTCAGTGGCTTTGAGCAAGTTACCCAAACTTTCTAAGTCTTGTGTTCATTGTCTGTGAAACAGGTGCTGACAATAATGCCTACAATAATGATGAGTGTTAAAGGCACTAATACAGAAAAGAACTTTGTCAAACCTTCATGTTCAAGCAAATCAATAGGAATCTTGCTAAAATGCAGATTCTGACCGAGCAGATGTGATCATGCATTCCTACCAGGCTCCCAGGTATTTGAGTGCTGCTGGCACTACCACGATCTTTCTAGTAGCTAGTCTTTAAAGATGTTGTATCTGGCTTGGCACGCTGTAAATATTCAATAAGTTTTCACTTTATTCTGATGATTTTTATCGGTTAAAAACCCCATACCAAAGAACCCTGCATACTGACCTTCCTTTCGACTATGGAATGCCTCTGGAACCATTAACCCTCAGGAACAGTGATGTTCAAGAAAAGTTTGTATACTCTTAAAGTAAAATAACACTGGGCAGTAGGCTGAATATTCCCACCCAAAGACATTACGTCCTAAGACTTGGAACCTGTAAATATTACTTTATAAGGAAAAAAGGTCTTTGAGATATACTTTCATAAAGCAAAGGGGCCTTTGAGTCCATTTAGAATTCTAAAATGAGATTACCGTGGATTATCTGGGTGAGCTGTCAATGCCACGGTGAGTGTCCTTATAAGGAAACGACTGAGAGCGATGAGACACACAGAGGAAAAGGTAAGACAGAGGCAGAGCGGGGTGTCTGGGTGGCTCAGTCAGTTAAGCATCTGACTCGATTTCGGCTTAAGTCATGATCTCAGGGTCCTACGATCAAGCCCTGTGTTGGCTCAGTGGAGAGTCTGGTTGGGATTTTCTCTCTTCCTCTCCCTTTGCCCTTCCCCCTGCTCTGTCTCTCTCTCTCAAATAAAGAAATCTTAAAAAAAAAAAAAAAAAAGAGGCAGGGAGGGGAGTAAGGCGGCCAGAAGCCGAGGGAAGCTAGAAGCCACCAAAGGCTGGAAAAGGCAAACACGGATCCTCCCCTAGAGCTTGCACCGGGAGCACAGCCCTGCTGGCACGCGGAGTTTGGACTTCTGGCCTACAGAACGGTAGGGAATATATTTCCTTTGTTTTAAGCCACCACATTTGTAGTAATTTGTTTCGGCCTTCATGGGAAATGAAAGTAACTGGTTTTAAGTAAAATGTTAATATATATACAAGCGAGGTTGCAAACACCTTGAAAACTAAGCATTTTAACACAGCAAATTACTTTGTCTTTGCAGAAAGAAGGGTCCTGACCCTCGCCAAAAGCATAAAGAGACTGAGGGCATATTAACACTGAGATTTTACCTTAAGAAATCAGAAAAACCCTATATTCCGCTCTTACGTAAAATGTAGTAAGTTTTAAAGAAAGTTGTCCCTGTTCTTACCATGAGAAAATGGTAAAGGCATAGATAGGTCAAAAAGAAAGGGTAGAAAAACATAATCCAAATAAGTCTGAGTGGGAATATTAGTACCAAACAAAGAAACATCAGGAGAAGGAATATTACCCACATTAAAGAAAAACATTACGTAATCATGGAGTCAACTCACTGCAAAGACACAGTGGTCCTAAATGAGTATGTATCTTTTTGGTGGGGGGGACTTACAATATTTATTAGTATGAATCAGCGTGTGTTAAACCCCAAATAACATACACTTGGGTGATGCTGAGGGCAATGCCTTAATATAGAACACAAGGTGGAAAGGTCCTAATTGTCTGCAGCAGCATCACCTATATGTGTGAGAACAGGGTCCAGTCCAGACAGAAGCCCTTTATAGAAACACGAGAAGAAGGAGCAGTTTACACGACAGAGCGCTGACATTGGATCACTGGGTCCGCTTTCAACAAGGATGGCTGAAAAAGTAGACTCAATCCCAAATGGATCTGAATACAGCAAAGGTTGAAGACCTAACATGAACTTTGAGCCAACAGAAGGGCTGTGCCCCAGGGAGAACTGAATTCACGTGCCAAGGGAGGTTTGGATGACAGAAAGAGTTCCCTTATGGTCAAGGACTGTGGCATACGTGGGCTGAAGCCGAGCTCCTCTTACGGGATTCCACTCGCTGCCATGCTCGCGGCCAGTCGAATTACAAGCTAGCTTATAAGTAAAGTCATATGTATTAAAAACAGCTTCAAAATCCACTTAGAGATACATGCTGTCATGTAGGCGGCGTTGGTACCATCGGGGAGCTTGCTAGACATGCAGAGCCTCGGGCCCCTTCCCAGCCCCACAGATTCTAATCTACATTGGTAACAAGATCCCCACGTGACTTGAGTGCATAAAGTCTAAGAACGCGGATAGCCTCGTGCCACACTTCTAATAAAGAATAAATGCTCAGGTGGTATATTTTCATAGCAGTTCTTCCCACAGGCACAAAAAAGAGGCTAACTCTGTGAGGGGATGGACACGTTGACTAACTTGATTGTGGTGATTTTTCCCAATGTGTACAAATACCAACTCATTAAGTTTTACACCTTAAAGAGACACAATTTTTAATTGTCAATTAGTCCTCAACAAAGCTGAAAACAGTCAATTAAAACATACATTCTGCCACAAACTCTCTAATAAATATAAATAAAACCATTTAATAAACCTATAAACAATTCAGTCAAATAATTACAATTTCTTTAAATTTTTTAGAAAAGAATCTTTTTGCTTCTTGGGTTCATAGAGGATACAGAATTCAGCAACAATGTTTTATAATAAAGATTTGAAAGTTGGAGACTAAAAGAGAGTATTAATAGGAGAAACATAGGAGATGCCTGGGTGGCTCAGTGGGTTAAGCATCTGACTTTGGCTCAGGTCCTGATCCCAGAGCCCAGGGATCAGGTCCCATGTCAGGCTCCCTGTTTAGCAGGGAGTCTGCCTCTCCCTCTGTCCCTCCCCCATTCATGCTGGTGCGTGCGCTCTCTCTCTCTGTCTCTCTGAAATAAACTAAAAATAAAAAAATTTTTAAAATAGGGGAAACATTAAAAAAAATGAGAAACATTCTAATATCATATTTTAAAGGTACTTTTAGCATTGCAACTCTCCAGTTACATAATTGCTCTAAGCTGTTTGAACCACAAACATAAGTTTCCTCATTACTTTATTGATGAGCGTTAGTAGTCTGCAATCATTCACTCCTTCAACTAGTGGTTCTGGATCCAAGCTGCTTTAACAGGAGGCCCTGGCCCTTCCCTTAGATATTTTTATTTTAGTAGACTGTAGTGAAGCCCTGGCAACAACAGGTTTTTAAAGGTCCCCAGATGACTCTGCTGTACACCCAGGGTTAAAAAAAAAATACTTTAACAAATTAAGGGTTTTGTGGGTTTTTTGAGAGAAAGAAACGGCATGAGTGTGCATGCACACCTGTGGGGGGAGGCAGAGGGAGAGAAAGAATCTTAAGCAGGTTCCACGCCCAGCACAGAGTCTGACAGGGACGCTTGATCTCCCACCCCTAAGATCACAATCTGAGCCGAAATCAAGAGGCAGACACTCAAACAACTGAGCCCTCCAGGTGCCCCACAAATTGAGGTTTCTTAAAACACACACACACACACACACACAATTAGTAACTTTGATTTCAACCCAGTATCTATTGTTCATTTTACTTCTTCCTTTTGTCATTTCACAACTGGTTGGTGAATGAAATAAAGAATCTGTTGCACTAGTCTGGACAATGGCAAAGAACGAGCGGTATCGCTTGACAACAACAGCGTGAGTAACAGCATCAGACATCAGCATCCAATGGCATATTAGTATACACACTTAGTATATTTATGACATACCATGCAGAGAAAAATTGTAGATTGCAAAGCTTTGGTTTGGAATTGACCTTCAAACACACTCACAGCAAAACAGTAAGGATGAAAGAAACCCAAGAAATCAGTTCTCTTATAATCTGAAAACAAAGGGAATGGCATTGAGGGAGCGAAAGGGGGTAATGGCTTATATAGAAGGATGTTGACATCAGCGTCATCTCCTTAGAATGTCCTCAGGCCAGGTGGTGGCCGCCCGCCCCACTCTTCCTTGTGTGAATTGACCTATAACAGGTAGAGGAGAGGAACTCTCCTTTGCTGAGCACTCCTGTTTTGTGCACTTTCTTGTTGTCTGTCACTATTGTCCCTCACAACAGCCTCCCATGAAAGGTACTACATACCCATTTTGCAGATGAGAAAACAATGTCTCAGAAATGCTAATCAACTCCAACAAATTTACGCAGCCAGCAGATGGTAGATTTCATCTGTGAGTCTGAGCCAGTCTGTGAGTGCCGAATGTTCCTCTTTCTCTGATCACCCCGCCATCTTCCAGGCATCTGAGTGGTCAAGAAAGAGCATGCCCAGGCAGCCAGCTGGGGACAGGGAGTGTCTCAAGAGGAAGTGTTCCAGGCAGGACCTCCAGAGCCTAGTTATTCACACTCCTGTTCCTATTGTGCCCCAGATGATGACAGCCACCACCAGGTGATTTGAACCGGGCAAGTAGATGGTAAAGGTAGGAAAACTAGAAGCTTCTGCTGAGCAGAGCTGGAAGTAAGGGCTTGATATGGAGGTACGGGTATTAGCGTCCTCACTTAGAACTCTGACTTCTTCCTGTGAACGTTTTGTCACAGTGTAGGCTCTGTGCCTTTGATTAGTGTCATGATTATGTATAAAGATGCTCATGAAAGATAATTATCAGACGGTTTTATCATATGAGGTATATAAGAAACAGCACAGAGGACCATAGGGGAAGGGAGGGAAAACGGAATAGGAAGAAATCAGAAAGGGAGACAAACCATGAAAGACTCTTCACTATGGGAAAGAAACCGAGGGTTACAAAAGGGGAGATGGGTAGGGGGATGGGGTAACTGGGTGATGGCTATTAAGGAAGGCATGCGATGTGATGAGTCCTAGGTGTTATATACAACAGGTAAATCACTGAACTCTACATCTGAAACTAATGATGTACCATATGTTGGCTAAATGAATTTAAATAAAGATGCTCCTTGTTAACATAGCCTCCTTTAGTGAAGTACTTAGAGCCTAAAGAATATGACCAAATGGAGTGATTGAGTAGACCAGGAGATTTCAGGTTTACAACTATTATCCTGGGGTGCCATTTGGTTGTGACATTCCTGAACTTCTCATTTTAGAACAAAATAGCAGTAATAGTAATTCTACTGAAATAGGCCAGGATAGGTTTGAACCCCCAGCTTCTGTTTATGGTCTCCGTGTATGAGATGCAGAGTTGTCCTTTTAACATGAGGCTAAATTTGAAAGACAACCTGTCATAACCAGGGGTCAACCATGCCCCCCCACATTGTAAAGATGACTCCATGAAAACTTTGGCTGGAGGGGGAAAGAACAGTCTAGGCTGGTGAGGCATCCCATGCAAAAGTGTCTTTAAGTCCGGGTCTCTGCCTAAATGGAAGAGTTCCTCCCAGGGCGGCTCATCTTAAGTCATTAGCAGTTCAAGCTGCTGAGAGCCAAGGATGTAACTGAAGGTGGCCATGGGGTAGAGGAAAAGGTCTTTCTGCCAAGACACAATCTGAAGGTTTCACAGCTTGGCCAAGGTTTGTCCCAGTCAACAGAAGACTATAAACCACCTTGGGATTTGTGTAAGAGGTTGTAGATCCTGCAATGCCAAAACTCCCCATACGAGCTTCCCTAGAGCACACACTGGGCGCTGGGGGCTGTGCCCCAGTAGAACCAGGAGGGCATCACCACATCAAGATACAAACCCACACGACGCAGCAGTACGACGGGCTCTGTCTGGTGTCTTCTTTCCCCATAAGACGTATTGTTACTGATCAGGAAGAGGCTGGTGTGAACTGAGATTGCTAAGGTTTATTTAATTCCCAGATGATTCCTCATTCTCTTTTACCATTCACCTAAAGACTCAGTCATACACTATAAAAGAGGGATATAAACTTTCATGAAACCAGCTAGTTGACTTTCATTCACAGACAAGACAATGATCTTAGAACCTTTCATATTTGTTCTATGTATTGTACATAACACATATTTGTGTAAGTAGTAGTATACTTACATCTAGAGTGAATGTTAGTGTTAGCAGGGATCAAAATAATTAAACGTGCAATGATTCCACACCTTCAATATCAACTTGGAAAAGTTGTCTGTTTTATGCACAGCCCAGATTTACCTGTAAATTCCCCATCCTTCCATGGTATCAATATGGGCCAAATAATGTATTCTGTTGTTTTGTTTTGTTTTGTTTTGTTTTGTTTTTCACTTAAGACTGTAGTAGACAGTTAGCATGGGGGAAACCGATTAGGAAAACAAACAACAAACAAAAATAAACCAAAGTAGGGGAAAGCACAGCAGACATATGCATTAACTATATTCCAATTAATGCACAGTTGCCTGTTTCCTACTACAATCAAAATACCTAGATTTTTGTTTTGCAAGAATATAATTCAGCTTACAGTGTCCGTCTTTTATAACGACCCTCATTTGTACTTGAATAAATCTTCAAAATCAGAGGTATAATGTATCAGGGGATTTAAGATGTGAACAATAGTGATTTATTGTATTCCTGAGACATTGAGAACATTTTCACTATTCGCTAGAATAGCAAAAAGTTTCATAGGGGCATGCAAATGATCACTTTTCAAATGATAAAACACAAAAATGTTTTATAAGCTCTTTTTCTACAAGTCTCCAGGGACTTGCTTTAAGTATTTGCATAAATAAATTATAAGTGGATACACCCTGGCAGACTGAGGGGAGGGAAAGGAAGCACCACAGAACGAATTTGAAAGTGCGACCACAGTCAAGGGGAGTGCTCACAACCACCCAGAACACAGGTTTTGCTTCTTAATCCTTTCCCACTCTCCCCATCGTGTGACTTTCCAGGCAATCTCGTGGGCGTCTTTCATCACATTTAATCTTTCTCCCTTCTCAAGTACCCATGAACACTGTATGTGGCCTTATTAAAACTGACTCTTGCACAAGTCGTGGGGAAAACCTAATTGGCTTTCCAGGCAACTCTGTTTGTGATTACATTTGATATGAATGTTACGCGTATTAGCCTAAGTGAAGAAATACATGAAGAAAGGTATTAACAGTAATCATAAGACCTTACCAGAGCAGGGGCAGAGCTTCGCACTGCACAATATGTCTTGGCTCTATCCACACGACACACAGCAAGGAACAATAATGTAGAGCCCAGTGAAAAATGGCGTTTGGCATAGAAATTAAAGACAGAACAAGGCTCCCGATCTTGGCCCCATATGCGCCCAACATAAGCTCAAACTTGGAAACAACTAAGCTTGCCTATAAATCTGGAGCCTTGGGAAACTAAATGGAGTCTTAAATCAGAGAAGGTACAAAGAAGGCTAGGAAGAAGACTCATTAGCCAAATTCACACAGTGGTTTGATGAGTGTTCCTAAGAGGTGGGAGCTGATAGGACTTTTATAAAATCTCAGAGTCTACCCTTTGAGGCCCTGAAATTCTAACGTTAGAACATAATACCACTGGCATTTTGTAACGAAACCTTTGAGATCCAAGGGATAAAAAAAGCAAATTTTTAAAGGGCCATTTACTCGTTCATTGTCTTGATCACCAGAATTACTGCTAATAAATTGCATTCTAACAGTGTCTGTAAACAAACCTGACCCGCCTTCTTATCCACCTCCCACCCCTGCCCCACTCAGGATACTTCTTCCCACCCCCCGGGTTCCTTCCTTCGCACTGAATCTCTATTTTTTCATGTCTTCTCATCCAGGTGAGAGTAGGATCCAGCCCATAAGTACTGTCTGTCGGGCTGCTCTGCTCTATGGCTTTTCCAGCCTGATGAACAGAACCAAGAAAGGCCCTCGGGTGCAGACTGGGTCAACACCACATTCTGCTCTTGCCTAGGTCAAGTTCATTGGGTTTCACATGCGACACGGAATGGAACTCACCATTTAAGATAAATAAGAATGCGTTCATGGGTTCAGGGTCTTAGCCAAGTTCCTCTCTGATTCTAAAGCTGACCTCGAATTTTCTCTTCTTCTTCAACGTGGTGGTATATGCGGATTCTTCAAATGCACGTTCTGGATACGACAGATGTCAGTCAATTGACTAGAATGCATAAACTGCAAAAATTACTAAAACTAAAAGCCACAAAAATTACCAGCCGAAACTATTAGATGTCCTTGTGTTTTCACAAGCTACTGATTTGTTTATTGGTCTTCCAAAGCATTCGCCCAATCTGGAGGACCATATTGTGAATAGAAGTAGACCATTTGTTTACCCTTAAGAGGTATTATTTTGATGGGCTGCTGCGGGCTTCCCATCAACGTCATCAGTTACACAATATAATTTTTAAAAATCACTCTGAGCACTTGCAAGAGAAAAGTATTTAAAATGTAAAAGCATTGGGAGATGGAGAGGAGAAGGGAGTTGGGGGAAATTGGAGGGGGAGACAAACCACGAGAGACTGTGGACTCGGAGAAACAAACTGAGGGGTTTTGGGGGGGTTGAGCCTGGTGGTGGGTATTAAGGAGGGCACATTTTGCATGGAGCATTGGGTGTGGTGCATAAACAATGAATTCTGGAACACTGAAAAAAAATTAAATTTAATTTAAAAAATGAATAAAATAAAATGTAAAAGCAATTGTGCACTTCAGCGGGGTCTGACATAGGAAAAAATACGTTGCAGATCTGAGTGGGAGTGGAAATTACATCTTTTAAGAGAAAACTGCTCATGTATATATTTTATTACCCTTATCATTACTAAAGATTTCTATGCTGCAAAAAATCTGTCAACTACATTATCAGTATACGGCAACATATCAAATTTTTTTGTAATTTTGCACCTTTGAGCGCAAATTTATCACTAATAAAGATATTGCCGATGCCGTGCACTTTGTCTGCACTGGAGACTCCTGCAAGCCATTTAACTACATAACACTCGTGATTTGCCTCATCCTGTCTCCTACTGTCGAATTCTTGACAAGACTTTTCCATCACAAATAGCATTTAACACTAAGAAGTGCTTCTCACTCGAGTGACTTGGGAACACAGGATTTCCACAGGCCACTGCTCTGTAGCTGGCAGCAGTCAAACAAGGTTTGAAATTCCATTTAGGAAGCAGCCCTCCTCCGCCCTCCCACTCCAGGCTGGGTTTCCTGTCACCCTTCCTGTGCTCACTTCCTCTCATTAGGAAGCAAGAGAAGGCTCCCTAGTACTGGCAGGTGGGAGAGGTTTTCCCTTGTCCTTCAGATCTAAACGTAGATGTCACCTCTCCAGAGCTGCCCTTCCTTAGGGCCCAGTCACATGAGGTCTCCATAGGGAAACCACCCATGGTAGAGAGGTTGCTCAAGAACGCCTGGGCTGTGGCTTTGCCACGTCCCCTGATGGGGACCTGGCCTTGCTGCTGCTGAATGGGTCGACGCTTGCCACTGCTCCCTTAAAGCTCAGAGGAGACAGAGGTAAGTGGAAAGCCCCACACATCAGGACAGTTCTGATGTGGCAAAGTGTTTTCTTTTGTCTCAATTCTGGGAGGACTTCGTTTGCATCAAGAGAGTCGCCAATACCTGCCCCCTGCCCAGGAGAACCAGGGGACCAGGAAAAGCCAGACAGCAGTGTAATGCCCAAGTTTTCATGTCCAAGAGACCACCAAGGAGCCAACACCGATGCAATCACATGAGGGTTTATTTGACAAGCTTAAGCTTGGGCCCAAGTATACCCGACGCAGCAGAGTAGGGACTTGGACCCCGATGCTAGTTAAGGCAGGGGTTTTTGTGGGTCTTACAAGAGGCTGGGGGTGGGGGAGGAGAAGTTTCAGACTTTTCTGTAGTAAGCTGATTAGCTGTTGCCAGGCTCTTTACAGGGTCAGGTACTTTCTTGGAAGTGTTTACAGGGTTAGGTATTCCTGTACCTAAAGCAGGGTGGGGTCCCTGGAACTAAAGCAGGGTGGGGGTCCCTGGAACTAAAGTAAAGTAGGGGAAAGTTCAGCCCTTGGTCACAAGGGCCTGAGATGGCTGCCAAAGCTAAGATGGCTGTACTTGTGCTAATGCTAAACTCGAGGTGGGATTGCCTTAATTTTCTCGGCCTCCACAAGTAGCTGCTTTGGCTCAGGGGAGTTCCTTGCTGCTGGTACACTTGGTGTCTTCTGTTAAGCAGGGATGCTGTAGTGTGGCTTCTGCCTACTAATCCGTGACACCTGAATGGCTGTGGTCTCCCTCGCTCCTAGCACCCGGCATTTTCCTTTGGAGTGGAGAACTCCAATCTCTGTATGTCCCTCTATGAATCTCATACATGTGTCATACTATACATTCATATGTTGAGATCATGTGAAGTTACACACCTGAATAGTGGCTAATTTTCTGTGTCTAGTCCTCTTATATGAAGTCCTTAAAGTCAGGGAATGCAGGCATTTTTTTTCCCACCGTTGTTCCTGACACACAGGAATCAGACACACTGAAGTAATTTTTTAAGGAAATCACTACTGAGATGATGACAAAGACTCGGCAATGACACCCATACCCTCACTGGGTGTTGTTTTCTCCTCACGCAAGCAGTTGGCGACTCTTCCCATCACCTGGAAGAGTCAATGAGTTGGTCCTCTCTTGCCCCACACCCAATTCAGTAGAAGCCGAGAACCTTCTGCGGGTGGGAGCTGCAGGGTGAGAGCTGGAGGTGGTGTGGAAAGGGGCATCGTTGGCTCTTCACTTCTTCAGTGACATTCCTTATTGAATTTGTCCCTAAAAATTTCTAGTTGTCTCCATGGTGTCCTTTCCCACTTTGGGTCTCAAAGACTTGTATGTACATACCAACAATTTCGTTTCACAAAATTAGATGAATTATGCATTTTCCACAAGTTAACTTGATAAGAAACCTCGTTTTGAAAGCTTATTTCTGGATACTCAATGGCACTTGCTCCCTGGCTGGGAAATAGCAGTTATAACTTTGACATTCATCAACAGCTCTTTATTAATTCACGTCATTTCTACATCTTATTATTTGTTCTTCAAAATAAAATGATTGCCTTACCACAATTCCCACAATCAACTAGTATATAGTAATTCAGACCAGCAGAAGCTGCTCAAATGAAAAGAGTATTGTCCAAGATGGGTGGGGTCCCATGAACCCCCCCCCAGACCTAGCTCTGACCATAATTAACATAAAATGAGAGGGACCCACACCTGCTTCCTTGCAGCCCTTCCTTCCTATAAAATGGTTTATCACCAGAAACACAAAGTTAGACGCGAATTTAAGCAATCATTTGTAGACCACAGCTCTAATTTAATTCTGACCAGGTTTTCTAGTCAATAAGTTATAGATGAAGCAGTTTATAATTCACAAACAGGATTTGAAATAAAAACATATGAAGAGTTCCACAGATAGTATTTTCTTTATTAATAAGAGGCCCCCACACCAACTGACTTCTATTCTTTGCCTGGTCTTCCAGTCATTACACCATTTCAAGTCAACCCGATATTTTCTGAGGTGTATCTTTCACCTCATACTACATGTTTACCATTTCCATGCTAAGAAAGCTTTGATCCTGTTTATCGTGGCTGCCTCACATCCCTTAACTTCCGTAACTATAGACTTAGTGTTGAACACGTAGGGCGCTCCCACTGTTTTCTGTTATTAAATACATTTTGATATATAAATTACTTCAGCCTCTTCAATTGTTTTCTTGGTATAGATTTCCAGGAGAGAAGATAAGACTCAAAGCATATGAACATTTTTATGGCTCTTTCTGTGCTTGGATATTTAATTATTTTACAAAAAGAACAGGTTGATTTCCATCCCTCTAGGAATCTCTAAGCATATCACTTTTACAAAGACCTCACCACAAATCACTTCCAGCCTTCATATTTTTTATTATAACAAATATCAGTATCTCATTATTAATTATCAGTGGGGTTGAATATCATTCTATATGTTTATTCTCTAGGATTAAATGAATTGTCTATTCATCGATTCACATTCTTAACCCAATCATCTACTTCCTTCCATTGTTTTAAAAGGTCTTCCCAAATGGCTGCTTGAGCTATGAAAACAAATCTCTTAACCTGACCTAAATGCAAAAGGCCATAGAAGCAAAATCAGCACAAACCTGCCTGTTACCTTAGTGAACAGGGCTGTTTCCAGAACCACATTAGCGGAAGAATAATCCATTCAAGGAAATGTCTGCTTGACCTACCCTGTCTTTAGACCTGAATGCATTACTGTGGATTTTCAGGCCACACTTCATTAGGAAGTTGTTAAGTTTTGCTTTTAAATCACCAAATAACTTTTCAATAAACACAAGGGTTGGTCATTAGGATGAAGCAGGTTAAAAGTGATTAAGCGTCCAACAAAGGAGTAGGGAAAACCTACACAGCTCATTAGCTGCATGATCAACCTGCGTGATCAACATTGTTCAGCACTCACAGACAAATAAAGGTTAGGGTAATTCAGACCCTGCATTTTCTGAAGTTTTCGGTAGGGACACACCCCAGGCTACTTGACATCACAGAGGAGGGCAACCCCACGGAGCACCCAGTGTTCAGGGACCTGGGCTGTCCTGAGGTCCACAGTGGCGATGTAGTTCAAGTCCGTTCGTACTGGCTTCTTGTAAATGGGGCAGGAATAAAACCGAGGATCTCTTAAAGCTACAAAAAAAATCCATAAAAAAACTTGGTGAATTTCAAAATTAAGCAGCCCCAACAGCCTGCAGAGTCAAATCTGTGCATTTTAAAGATCATTCCAAAGTTTGGGTAGAATGAGAGAGATTCTTCCTGAGGTCAGTCCATCCCTAGATGTGAGGCAGACGTAACCGCAGGTTTCAAGGGAGTATGACAAAACACCCAGACATCTTCAGGTTTATCCCGCTGGCCCCTCGTCCCCTGTCCTTGACGATAATCCCTGCCCACGTGAAATGACAATGGACCTCCTACTGCTTCCTTTCCACCCGGCAGTTCAACAGGGCCCCTCAACTCTTTCTCCTCTACTTTCTCACCAGATCTTGTGTATGGACACCCTTTCCATTTTTCTCTCAGGGTTTGCCTTTGACACAAGGCACCTGTCACTTTTAATCAGATGCCCAGCACCAAGGCTCACTAGTATTTCATTATACTAAGATTATGATTTCAAATCTTTGCCTTTGACCCTCTGTGCCATAGTCTAAAGGATATTCGAAATCACAGGACAGGGGATGTTCCCCGCCCTTATCAGGGGTTGTGAGTTCTCCAAGTGTACAGAGGAAGAGAAGTGGCTGGGAAACAGACAGCCCTGGCACAGTTCATCTCCCTGAGATGCAATCTACCACTTTTGAGTAGATGTACACATGGAGTTTCCAAACTACTTTTGCAACAAAGACAACTTACACATGTCCATCTTTCAAAGACCCTTGCTAATATATTCATCCCTAACCAAAGTTTCACGTTCTCTCCAGTCTTAGAAACCCCAAGATCAGGGACAGATCCAGGTCTTACAGGTGGCACAAGGCTTTAAGAAAACGAGTAAAAATCTACAAATACTAAATTAGGCTTTGGGAGGAGCCTCTGCATGGAACAGCTTGGAACATGAACTTCATCAGCTTCTCCTTCACTCTACACCGCCGGCACGTCTGCACGTCTCCTCACGTCCATCTCAGGAAGCAGTACATTATTTTCTCTTCTCTTCCTAAACTGTTTCCGCACAAACGTGGTGTCTGCACCCATCCTTGTGCCCCTCTGGAAGGCCAACATTGTACATGACTCTCACATAAACATTCAGACCAAAGCAGGTTTAATGAAGAGGAGAACATTGCTTCGGTGAATTCGTATGATGCACACACATGAAACTTGGAAACAGTAACTCTTAGCGCTCTACGTGAGATGTTGAATTTATTGCTGAATTTATGTCGCAAAACTAACTTGCATGATAATTTATCTTTTTCTACCAAATTCCAAAAGCAAGTCACTCTCAAAAGTTAAAATCTCATTTTCTGAACCAGTAAAATCTCCTACCTGCTTCGCCATGTGTTTTTATACCCCCACTGTAATTAATTTATTGGAAGAAATTAAACACTTGAATATGATGATATTATACATTAGGTTTCAATATAAAGTAAGTATTCTAAAGCAGTGATTCTTAACCAAGGATGATTTCACTCGTGGGGGATATTTGTGACTATCTGGAGATATTTTTGGTTACCACAGCTGTGAGACCACTACTGGCATCTAGTGGGCCGAGGCTAAAGATGCCATCAATGTACTATAATGGACAGGACAGCACTCCCCCGCACCCTCCCTAAGGGTATCAATAATATCAAGGTCAGGGAACCCTGTTCTAAAACAAACTCATAGGTACTTTACACTACTTTAAAACTATGGGTTTGCTTAATCCCATGAAATTAATCATGAGAGCAAATCTAAATTAATTTAACACCTAATTTTTAAATCTGGGTGTTATTTTTTAAATTACCATGAGAATATCACTCATAATAATTATTAGGCAAATATATCAAAAATTCTGATTAAACAAATGAATCGCAGTGAATTCATGGAGTGTAGTTAATACTAACAGTATTGACTGATATCATCAAATCCTTTAATCCTGGGATCTGTAAATATATAATAAGTGTTAAATACTGTTCTTCTTGAGGCAAATTTGACTAACGTTATAAATCTTGAAGGAACCCAGTGTAGTCTCGCATTTGGCGCAAATGTAATTATAGTATGTATGTAATAATAAATATACGTAATTGTAATAATTACACCTTGGGAAGTATAGGACTACTTGGATTTTAATCCCAAAAGCAAAGACAAATTGGGGGGTAGGGTGGGAAATCACATTCTTTTCAATAGACAGGTAAAGAACAATTCTCTGAGATATTTATCCAATTCTGTTTATTTGTAATTGTTGCAGAACTGACGGTGCCCAAGCCATACCACAACAGGCAGCCAACTTCCGCAACAGGATTAGAAGCTGCTGAAAGTGTCATTTCATGGTCAAAGTGCCGACAGACGCTAAACAACCACATCAACAGATGATTCAAAGCTATTAGCCCTAGTTAGACAAGTAACTTTGAAGACAAAAATAAACATGCTAGGTAGGGAAAGCAAATCGGTTAATCATGTCGAAAGCCTTAGGGTCCCAGAAGGAGGAGCCGAGACAAGAGGCTGTCTAAATCGGGGAGAGACCATGGTTTCAGATCTGAAAGGTTTAAACACCTTGAGGGAGTTTCACTTTCTAACTATGTCACTTCCCTCTCTAGCCTACACTTTTCATCCAAGTGCTAGCATATCACTACATCATACGTTCCTTCCAATAGCCAAAACAACCAAGTTACATAGAGATTCCCTATATAACCTTTAAATCATTCCTTTGTTTAACTCCTCTTTGTGAATAACATTGAAGTGATTAAAAGGGGACTCTTAAATGTTTATTTTAATCTTCCAACAAACATGTGAGTTCGCATATTAATAACAGCAATAATAACAACGTGATTTATTGTATGCTAACTGGGTGCTAGCCCTCTGTCAGTTTAATGCTCTTAACAGCCCTATGTGATGGATACCATTACGAAATCCATTTTGCAGACGAGAAAACTGGAGCACAGCAAGGTGAGCTATTCATCCAAGGTCATAAAGCTGTGATAGGAACCAAACCTGGCCAGAATGGGTCGAGAACCTATGCCCTTAATCTCAGCAATAATCAGAACGTTGTAAGTGTGTGGGCCTCTACGTCTTAGCAGGAGGAGGTGAAAATGAACTGGAGATAACAATTAGATGTCTGACTTCAACTTAGAGCATATTTGAGACTCCTTCAAAGCCACATGACTGGGGCGCCTGGGTGGCTCAGTGGGTTGGGCCTCGGCCTTCGGCTCAGGTCATGATCTCAGGGTCCTGGGATCGAGCCCCGCATTGGGCTCTCTGCTTGGCGGGGAGCCTGCTTCCCCTTCTCTCTCTGCCTGCCTCTCTGCCTACTTGTGATCCCTCTCTCTCTATCAAATACATAAATAAAAAGTCTTTAAAAAAATTTTTTAAAAGCCACATGACTGATTACTGGAGTGATAAAATCAGAAGTACAACTCAAATATCCAGGCTCCTGGCTCACTGCCTTTTACCTGAGCCCGTGTGCCCCGTGCCCCCCACCCCTCCAACCCTTGCCACCTGGCAGGGGAGGTGACCACATTTAGCCCTTTAGCCCGCAGCCTGCAGAGAAGGAGGCCACAGGAAGTGAGAGCACTCATCCAGACGGGCCGACTCTGTATCTACTTCACCATGTACCTGAGAAAAATAAACTCATGACTTCAAAATGCAAAGAAGCTGTCCTCATTTGTAATTCGGGCTTTGATTTGAAGCTTCAACCCAGACACCAGAGAGACCCCCTAAATGCATAGTCTTAAGTAGAACACAGGAATTCCCAGAGGTCTGCATTCATCCCACATTCTGATACCAGCTTTGGTAGCTGGAAACCCTAGGCCAATTTCATACATCTCTACCCCTTAACTTTCCCATCTGCAAAACAAGGATGATATAGCTTACTGAGTTGTTGTAAAGATTAAACAAATTAATACATGGGAATGACCCCCCAAGCCTAGCATAATACTTGAAATGTGGCAGATGCCCAAGGTGTGTTAGACTTCTCCTTTCTCTCTCTCCTCACACACACATGCACACACACACACACACACACACACACACACACACACACATGCATGCACAAATCTACACCCACCTTTATCTTTTTACTGAAAAAAATTCCCCAGATTCACCTTCCCCATGATTCTAAACGAGTCCCGGGTTTACAAACTGAAGGTGGCTTAAATTCCATGGGGCTCAAGAGTCAGGAGGCCCCCAGCTCCTGGTCCCGGCATGGGGTTATTCCCACCCCCAGCCCCATGTCTGCACAGTGTTGGGTCAGGGTGCCTCACAGGGTGTTCTAGAAACACTTTCTTCCTCATTAGCTGTAGAGACCCTGAGATCCTTCTCACCCTACTGAGTGCCCAAAGGTACATATTAAGTCTTGCTTTGTCCCCCCCAAAGGTTCCAATTAGCATTTTCCCATCACATTGCCTATAGCACTGAAGTTCATGGGGAAGCATTACTCTATCTGTATATAATCTATAGGGAGATAGAAATTTCCTATGTCTGCCTCTTTGCAACTTCCTTTGAGAGCAAAGGAGCTAGAGTTGATATGGGAGGCTTTGCCCTTTTGGTGAACTTCATACTATTTGGGTGACGTTCTTATGATGTCCTAAGCATTTGGGGACACATTATGCAATTTTTTAAAGTTACAATAAATATTTAGACATCTTTTTTGAAACAAACCAGTCTTATATGGAAAATTCAATGGTGAATTATTTAAACTATTAAACTAAAAGTTACCCTTCATGTCAACATAAAAACAATTTACTATAAGAATTTTAACCTTGAACTTTAAAGCTTTATTAACAAGGCTATACCTCTTTAGCTCAATTAGAGCCCTATTCAGTTATCAAAATTAAATGAAAATTAAGTTTATAGTATGAAAACAGCAATGGAATTTTAGCTTTTCACCACTAAAAAACACTACTCTGACAACAAAGCTATTTGGCAAAACAAGTTTCCACCAACTGCTACTGAAATTAAAAAAAAAAATGAGAGAAAGAAAAAGAAAAAAAGAATGAAAGCTTTTCTTTTTTTTTTTTCAGTGCTTTGAAATTAGTCACTTTTTCCTTTGCTTATTCTATTTGCTCCCTAACCTGCTGCTAATGAGCATCACCGCTGACTAATTCCCAGCAGGGTGAGTACAGTTCTTCTATAAAAATGTGTTCTTAAATAATAAAGAACGGCCTGTATTATGAAATTATTACTTTATTGATACCACGCTGAGATGTTCAAAATCATGTTGCAATGGATTTTTATAGTTTAGTCATAAGATATATAAAAGTAACACCTAACTGAATGTGAGGAAGATTCTATTTTATTTTTACTTTATAAGGGAAACATTTTTGCAACGTGTTGACTGGGCGCAATGATATATCAAGCAAAATTTCTAAAATATTATCTTGGTTAAAAGAACACTTAATGATTATTTCTACAAAGTAACCACTGCCCCAGGTCTTCACACCACCCTAAGAACCAATAAATCTGAAGCCACAGGTGGCTCGCTTGCCTAGGCTCAGCCAGACACATTTATCCTGTCAGATTCCCTTGGGGTATGTGGTGCACCTTCCTGTTTATTTTCTGATGCCGTCCTCTCTTCACAGGCTCCTCTCCCTTCACACACCTTCTTTCTGTTCCTCACTCACAGCATATCCACCACTACCTCGCGCCTTTGCACTCTCACCTTTGCTCCTGGATATTCGCAGAGCTGCCTTCCGTCACCTGGATCTCAGCTCAATGTTCTCTCCTCAGCGAGCCTCTTCCCGAACCCCTAAACTACCCGTTCCCTAGCATGACACGAGTATGTTTCCTTCATAGAAAAGAACTATCTGGAACCAGTATTTTCATTAGAGTCAATTCTCATTATCATGGGACTTCAGTACGTAAAATCTCTAGGAACAGGGAATTAGCAACTACTGAACCACTGTTCCAAGGGCTTCCAAACAGAGGGCAGGTTTCCTACAAGCCTCTGGTCCCAATATGTTCATCAACCACTCAATACATAATCTTATTGTAGGTGTGTTTTTGTTTAAAGACACCTTTTTAACATATATTGTTGATTCATGAGTATTGAACTCATGGCACTTTAACTCACGCTTCAGTGAAGCCTGTGTTAGACACGTTATTTTCTCCATAAGGCACGTCACAGCCTTCTTCTGCCTGCAAATGGCTGTGTCTCATGCATGGATTCAGGGGTAGAGACAGACTGTAGAGTACAGGTGAATTCTGAAGTGCAGAATCCGTGAGTAACAAGGACCAGCTCTATCTGCTTGCTTTTTCCTGCCTGTCCCTCCTTGACACTGGGTTCCGTAAGAATGGGGATTCTGCCTCGTCTTTCTTCCCTGTTGCGTCCCCAGCACCAGAGCAGAGCACACGGGTGGTCAATACCAGACAGATACTGGATGACCGACTGAGCTAATGTATTTCCCTCTGCTAAGAAAATTCTATCACCCAGTCCTCTCACACTCATTCTTAGCGTCAAAGCACACCTCGTTATGAAGTGCTTCTCGGCTCCCTGGGCATTCTGAGTGTATCTCTATCTTAAGATGTATCAAATTCCATTTCAATTATTGATTTACTTGGCAGTCTCCCTAACTAGAGGGAATCCCTTCTGGGCTTGATCTGGTTCATCATTATCTTTGTGTCCTCTGCACCTAAGACAGTGGCTGGCCCATAACAGGCATCCAGCAAATATTTGCTTAAAAAATAAATATTCATGGTTTATAAACTCTCTTCCCTGGACCCATGTTCCCAAATGTGATATTTATTTAAGAGATGGGGATCCTAGAAGCTGTCTTTCAAAAAGAGATGGTCTATTCCTTACTTGTTTAAAGAAAAACCTATTGTGTTTCTGTCATAAAATCAGTTTTTCCTTGAAATCCACTATCACGGCCATCACCAGAGTGCATGGCTTACAACAATCATCTCACCACATATATGTATGTGTACATCAAATCATCATGTTGTACACCTTAAGTATATGCAATTTTTATTAAAAAGATAAAATAAATTTTTAAAAAATGAGATGAACAGGGAAGTCCCAGGTGTGCTGAAAGGTGGTTATTGCTGAGGAGATATTAGCTGAGTGAAATGTAATAACAAAAGCCTTCAGAACACATCAGGCCAATGGTGGAAACCAGTCTAGATATTTTTAGTCTTACCACACAGAACTTTGTCAAAGTGCAATAACGTTTGCTTCACAGACATAATATTATGTTCGTAGGCTGGAATATGAACCCAGGTTTTTACTGTTAGCTACTGGATTAAGCCAAATGGCCATGAATTCAATCTGGCTTTCACACCGTGGCTTAAATCTCCAAGCTGGTAGAGTCATCACCTCCAGGGGGTCCTACACTGTCCTGCCTAGAAAGCCTCCCTTCCACCACTCATCCCACCTCATCTTATCAAACCTTCCGGGCCCTGTCCAGGCTCTGCAACTAAGACCCAGCCCCTGACCACTTCTTCCCACTCCCATCTCCCCTCCTTTCCCATCCTCTGTTAACTATTCCAAACACTTTCTTCTTATCTCATCACCTAACCTTTCATGGGTATCCCTAGATATTTGACCTGCTTTTGTAAATAGGCAAGAATGATCTAGATTCATGGCCTCCCCCCAACACCCAAAAAAGTACCTAGCAATCAACAAGCACTCATTAAACATGGGTCTGAATGTGAGTGCTGATAAAATAGTAAAATCCTCATGCCATGATAACAAATATATGAGATCTTGTGTTTATAACATTATCCAATCTGATGCCAACCATCTCTAAATGCACAAGACAACTTACTGTTGTTTTCCGCATAAATCCTTATGACAGGCATCAGCTCAAAGAGCACTTTCGGTTTGGATTCAATGAGCTTCATGTTCCTCTTGTCCCAACCAGCACCTTCAAGATACAAGCCATAGACGTAGACACCCTCGGTGGGAGGGGCAGAAATGTCATCCTTCATCCACTTGGTAACTTCATTGCAAAGCACCATATTGTCCAAGGCCCAGCCTTTGTTGGCCCGCGTTATTTCCTGCTCAGGACAAGAACAAGAGCAAAAGATGAAGAAGTGATTAGAGGTTTATCTTAACATAAAGAGTGTAACAGTGATGAAAGGGTAACCCCCAATTACCCTAATTCGGAGGAAGTAGAATTGTACTTTCACAGTTAAAAAGATTCTCTCATAAACAGTACCCACTCCTAATTCAACCACTGTATTTTACCAAAAAAAATCAAATTATATCAAATATAAAGATAACAAATAAATTCTTTGAAAGTCAAGTTAGCAGCCTGAGAACAAGCTGCTGGATTTCCTTTCAGGACAAGTAATTGCTGGTGGCACAAAGGGACAGCCATTCTCTGTCTCGTTATAGTCTTAAAACTATACTGACAGAAGAAAACCTTGTAAAAGAAAATCATAATAACACAACAGGTGTAAGTCGAAACTATTACCTGGCGCATTGCAGTTAAAAATCCTTGGGGGTTAAAAAAGCCAGTCATCCAGAAGCAGTGGGGTCGGCCGTTGAAAACCCAGGAGGTAAACTGGCAGTTTCTTTCTAGAAGTTCAGTAAACCAGAAACCCAACGTACTAGAAATCCATGATGCCTGAAATGCATACATTGAAATAATTCATTAATACAGGCTTCATTCTGCTGGGTGACTAGCTATGTGCACAGGAAAAAAATGATGAAATACCAAATTCACTTTTAGAACTTAAAAGTCCCTGAGACATGAATTTCCCTTGGGTTCTGACATTTAAGTTTTCAAATTATTCTTCCTCCTCCTGATATTAAGATATGCTAGAATCAGCTGATCATCACATGAATTCCAGAACAATCTAGCACTCAGTATGCTCTTCAAGTTCAAATATATTCACTACCAATTCCACTATAAAGCAGCTAAAATAGTTAATTGAATTAAATTTAATAGGTCTCAACTATTTTTCCTTAGTTTACATTTTTTTCTCCTTAGGTTACATTTTTAACAGCTACACCATAAAACAGGGTTTCCATTTACATAAATGTGCTCATGGTCTCTTTAAAATATATTATTAAAAAAATAAAATATATCCTGTTGATGAAAAATGATAGAAGCCTTCCTCCACTTCTCATTTTTAATGAGGCAAACAACAGTTATTTTCTGAAGTTCTTGTCCCTGAGAATGAACTTCTTCTATTCCTCTGATGAAGGAGCAGAAATGGAAACACAGGTCCCTTACCACCAACAAATTAATTGTGTTCATTGCCTTTAGTATTCTGCCTGAATTCACACGTGGAACTTCTATTATTACAATTGGCATGGGTATGTCATTAGTGTTAGCAGCAACTCTACCAGTAGATATCTCCAAACCATATTTTATATCATTTTACTGTAATTGGAATACTTTATGTATGAATGAATGTAGTGATCAAACTGTGTAGATATACTGCTTGAATTTCAAATTCTTAAGAATTAATTTGTCTATAAAAAATGAGATTCCAAAGACTGACAATAAGTTGAGTAGAATAAAAAATTGTAAAAAAAAATCATAATTTTAAAATTAGGTAACTCATTCTATCCTATCTTTATAGGTGTGTTAACTGAAAAAGATGTGTTTATACTGCATTTGATCTGAGGGCACAGGGAACCATTAATGCGAGGGCCCCTCCTGACAAGGATCCCTGCTCCAAAGCCTTCCAGGAGCTGACCAAGCTGGGTGAGCTGGTTTGGTGGGAAATGAACCTGCAGAGGCTACTGACTAGTGACCAGGTAGGTTCTCCCTCTGCCACTGGCAACAAGGACAGTCAGTCCACATAGAAAACTCTCCGGCCTTGGGAATGAATTCACTGAAGGTGAGGAGAGGACGGAGTCTGGTCAAGGCTGATCTGGGTTTCTAAAGCCCAGGGTGAGATACCAGAGTCTCGATGCTCAACAGTCTCTTTCAGTTCTAACACTATTATGTCTCACCTTCCCATTTACCTGAGTAGCTTCCAGAAGGCCAAGACCCCAGTCACTGCATGACCCAATCCCATCTCCTGATGCTGCCCTCCCTGTACATTCCCCCACCTGGCCCGGCCCCAGCTTTCCATCCTCCCCAGGGCTCCCACCATACACCCAGATCTTCACCGTCCCCCACAATGCATGAACTCTGGACAAAGATACTCTGGTACTCTCTTTACTTCTCCAAGTAGACAAGCATTTGCCAAAAGCGTATCTGCCATTTAGCACAAGGACCAGCACACGATCAGTAAGCATACTGTTAAATCATTATCTTGTTACCTGAAGATATACATACTCACATATCTACAGGCAAAGCCATGAAAAATGTTTCTCTTTGGTGTGACTTTGGCTGTGTGTGTGTGTGTGTGTGTGTGTGTGTGTAGGAAAACTTCCTTCTACAAAGCTAAAATCATGGGATTTGAGGCTCAAGAGCCCAGGTTTAATTTCTGACCCTTGGACTCCTTAGGCGTGTGATCTGGGAAAAGACTCAGTGTCTCCCAATCTCAAGTCCCTCACCTGCAAAATGAGGGTTATAAAATGCAAAAATTTAAACGAAATCATGCATGTAAATGGCCTAGTAGAGTGCCTGATATGTGGGAGATGCTAAGTAGTCTCCTTCCCGCACTAAAAGCTACAATTACGGGCCTACCAGGGGATCCGTCCCTAAAAAAAAGAACCCTTCTAAGTAAACGATGCTCTCCTGCTTTCCACCCGCCAATCCCGACTACTGACAACAATAAAGTGAGGAAGCAGACCGGGAGCAGCCTTAACCGTACTTTCTTCCACCGAGCAGGAATTCTGGCATCAAACATGCAGTTCAGCGCATCTCCCAGATCTTCGCTCATGATGATGGTGCCGTCGATGGCGAGTTTCAGCTCGGTCAGGGTGCTGCGGACCAGGGTGAGCAGCCTCTGCATTCTGTCTATCTCCTGCCTGAGGAAAATGTTCATCGGCTGGAACGGCCCCAACTTCTGCAGCCTCTCTTTCACCTGCCGTGGAGACATTCAGCACGTGTTAAAAACGTGACGGCGACGGCTATTTATGTAACCGGTTCCCTGCGGCTGCTGAAAGGCCCCCGATTGTCCAATTCTGCTAATGGTAAGCTTTTAATTTTTTTTTTTTCACTGCCAGAAAACAAAGGAGAAACACAAAAGGACACATCTGTGGGTGGACCAGCTGACTTCCCGTCCCAGGTGGGAGAGAACAGGCAGCCATTCATTCCCAGAAGAATACGAACACACGACCACAACCACGCAGCCTTCCGAACAGCAGCGGCGCTCGCCGGGAAATGTTCGTGTACCTGCTGGCCTAAGACTGGCAAACACACACGCAGACACACAAAAAACAGATGTGTACATGCACACGACCATCCTGCTGGCTGCTTCAAAAGACTAGACTCCTGTTTTCAATGCTTCCTGTTTTTTCCATCAGAGCATCCATCCGATCATCCCCCCACCCACCCACCCGTTTCCACCCAACAAGTATTTATCGAGAGCGTCTTCTATGGATCAGCTATCCTGCTGGGCTGAGTTGCTTTATCCCAAGGCAACACAGACAAAGGAAGGAAGCTCTCCTAAACCCCATTACTTACCACGTTTATTTATGTAACAGCTATTCCATTTTTAGATATTTTTATTGCTTCATAAATATTTCAGCCACTGTTAGATATGAACGACCTCTTTCCCAATACTACAACGAGAGGTGCTTATGAAAGCTGATAATGGTATTGATTTTCTCCCAGCAAGTGATCAGTTTTCTCAAGGGGAAATTATTCCCTTGGTAATGGGTCCTTGAGTTCAGTGTACAGTACCAGCAACCAAAATGGTCTGCTTTGTGGAAAATAATAAGATGCTAAAGAAACAAAATGCTGCAGGTTTCTTTTTTGAAAACCGGGTAAAGAAGGGCAATATATAAGGGGCCAGGGGGTCCTGTGACAGAAGTGTTACAGGGTCAGTCCGGGGCATCTGCTAAGACTACGTGGAAAGTTAGTCAGTCACTGGAGATTTTATCTAAGATTTTAAAATGTGTTCAGGGTAAATCTTTTCACTAACATCTGCTAAACTGTCTAAAAAATGAACTTTCCTAATCATAAAATTGGCTTAGAAGTCACTTACATATTAAAAAGACAAATCAATTTTCAAAACCTATGAAGCTGTAGAGTTACTGATATAACCTTCCTGAAATTAGGATGGCCTGAATTTTAAGATGTGCATTAAATTACACAATATTTTTTCATTGACCAGGTGCCTGATTTTCAAAATACATGACTTTCCTTTGAACGAATGACAATGTGAAGAACCTCAAAGAAAAGTTCTAGAAAAGCAATCCTAATCCATCGGTATACACTTAGAATCTAGTCACGAACATGAACATTCTTGTCAGGGTTCTTTGTTGTTTCTATTTCAAAATGATCACATTTATAGATTTAAAAACTTCTTTCCCTGGTTCTTCGGGAAGTGAGTTCGTGAATTTTTTTTTAGTTTCAGAAAAATCATTTTTTGCCCTCCTTCCTTACTCTTCACTCCCACCAACCAAACAGATGCATCCCAGTGCTGACATCCTATCAGAATGTCATCAACTCACTTCAAATGGGCTGTAGTCGGGAGGCAGCTTTTCCAGCATATCGTCGGCCAGCCGGGCCACCACAGCCTCCCGGGTCTCATCCCCTCCCCCGGAGCTGTCCTTGGGTTGGATGCTGAGGATGGTGTCCAGCACGTCCTTGGCCAGCTTGCTCTGGTAAGTAATGTCGGCATTGGGATGCAGTCCGAACACCTCAGGGCTGTCGTAGGTAGGCAAGCTCTGAACAACAAGTACCCCACATTAGCCCACATTGCTGACATAAGCACCCCTTAGATAATACAGTCTTAGGAAAGAAATGTTTTTATTAAGATAAGTCATGTAACATTGGGTGTCAACTATACTCGAATTTTTAAATGAATAAATAAATAAATAAATAGCATCAAATACTATCCCCACCACCTCCAAAAAGATAAGTATTTACATGATATGTCTTATTTCTGTCAGGCTGCAATCTCAATAATTTCTCCAGAAGAGAGCCAAAAGTTGGTGTGAAAGAGGATGAACACTGAGAAACACAGTAAGGTCAGGGGTCCTTACCATCTCCACCTCCAGCAAATTTAATCAGAGACACTGTCTTGTTTTAGAACATGTGAAATAGAAAGGGAGCTATGGATTAGTACTTTGTTTTCTAAAGATCTAATTTAAACCAATCTTTTAAATAAATGTGATATAACTAATGGTTTCTATGTTTTAAGGTACCAGAATATGATAGTTTTAGCAACTATGGCCCAAAGAGGAGCACAGGTGGGAACTGTACTCTCCCAGGGAGAAAGATGGAGGCTAGGAAAAGAGGAACACCGAGAGCGACCAAGTGTGAGGGAAAAGCAGACAGCAAGAGACAATCAGAAGCAGCATCAGCAGGCGAAGAACACAGCTATTTGAAAGAAAAAAAATGTACCTAAATTTGACATTGGTTTCGATGTGTGAATTGTATCCTAAACTTCATTATTGTCTCATATTTTTCCTGCAATCTCCTCCCTTATTTTATTCCTTTTTACATAATGTCTTCTCATGAACAACCTCAAGTTCATTGTGAAATGAAGTATATGTAAATAAATGCATGTACGGGCATATCTAAATTTATATCTTCGCAGGCACTTTTGTATTCAGTGCTAATGATTTAAAGACATCTATAGAGCAGTTAAGACAAATATATTTGTTGATCTGAATTAATACAAGTGTAGAGGTGGTAATGTACAATAAACTCATTACATTCATATATCACAGAACCTCTAAATGTACTGATAAATTGAGCCCTTTGGGGCCATTGGGTTTTAGTTTGTTCACTCTGAGATGAATCTCAGATAGAGGCAAAAGAGATTTCTTTTTGTTTTTTAAGATTTTATTTATTTATTTGACAGATAGAGCAAGAGAGCGAGAGAGCACAAGCAGGGGGAGCAGCAGAGGGACAGGGAGAAGTAGGTTCTCCGCTGAGCAGGGAGCCCCATGTGGGGCCAGATCCCAGGACCCCAGGATCATGACAAAAGACAAAGGCAGACACTTAACTGACTGAGCCACCCAGGAGTCCCAAAAGAGGTTTCTTTTTTTTTTTTTTTAAAGATTTTATCTATTTATGTGACAGAGATTACAAGTAGACAGAGAGGCAGGCAGAGAGAGAGAAGGGGAAGCAGGCTCCCCGCTGAGCAGAGAGCCCGATGTGGGGCTCGATCCCAGGACTCCGGGATCATGACCTGAGCTGAAGGCAGAGGCTTTAACCCACTGAGCCACCCAGGCACCCCCCAAAAGAGGTTTCTAAATAATGATCTAACGAGTTCAAGGTATAGAGACAGAAAATGTAGTTACCCTGAAACACAAATCAGATCTTTTCCTCAAATTTCCTGTCAAAATCTACCATATTCCCTCTTAGACCAACACTTCCCAGCCAGGGGCGATTTTGCCCCCCGGGTACATTTGGCATGTCTGGAGACATGTTTGGTTGTCACAACTGGATGGGGGATGCTGACATCTAGGGAGGAGAGGACAGGGTTGCTGCTAGCCCATTGACACAAGATAGCTCCCCACGGCCAAGAAGGTTCCTGAAGATCCTCAGATTCTAACCATTCGGCCAGGACTGAGAACCAGAGGTCTCAGGGTGAGTCCAGAGGTGGCCTTCGCCCTGTTACCACAAGGAGCTGAGATCTCGAGTGTTCCCGGGGACTTTTGGAGCGTCCCTAGTTCAAAATCCGTCCAGTCTGTCGTATCCCCAAAGAATATTCCTCAGGAAGAATAAAAGGGAAGGAAGGGAGGGAATTCATACAAAACCCACACTCAGAACAAATACAAACATTGTAATCATTAGGCGATATAAACATATGAAGAAAGCACTTACAGTGAGAGTATGTATCACCATTAAAATTTATTTTAAAAGCAGTGTTTGCAATGCAAATAAAATATCAAAATGGTCACTAGGCTATAGACGTGCGCTCTATGCATATAATTCTGAAGCGGACAAACCTGGATATATTGAAGATAGTTATCCACTGTGTTGCATTTTGGAATATTATACCCTTGGTAAAAGCTGAAATCGGATCCAAACATATTTTCACTGAACCAGACCTTAGCAAATGTGTTCAGCAACCTCTTATCATAGTCATCGGTGACTCTGCCCCCGTACTGAATCTCTCCTATCATGTAGCAGACAGTGGTCCAGGAGACGCCCTGCGGACATGGACAGTTGTGGAGAACTGATTACCGGTTCGTCCTGGTTTTCCCCACCAAGCAACAGCTGTGTATTTGTGGTCACCAAAGTCATTCATTCATTTTTCATCAGTAATGTTAAAAGTGCAGGAAGAAAATGACATAGACAAACCTTGAGGATTACTCAAAGCTCCTGCACATGATTTGAAATCAACCCCTTTGGTGAATTCCTATGCTTTCATATTTTAATTTCAACTTAAAAAAAGCTAGCTTTGGAGAATACCGAGGCAGCTCCTTAAAAAACACATGCTTCAAAAGTGACCTAGACTTTCATTTTCGTTTAAGATTCTAAAAAACGAGTTTTCTCACCCCACCCCATTCAAACTTTTGCCTTGCATGTAATTTCAGCTCAGCTTTGAGAAATACAAAGATAAACAAAACTGGTTCCTTTTTTTCATCTGAAATCCAGAGGCAAGTGTGACCCAGCTGGCATGACTTAAAGGTAGGACTATGCAAGCATAGAAGGCCATCACTGTCACAGGATCAGTCCCCAAGCTGGGCAGGTATGTGAATAGGAGGCCCTGTGCCCACAGGCACTGGCAGCACAGGGCGGCGCACACACGGTACCTTTTTGACATCCATATCATCTAGGTGGTTTTGGATGAACTGCACGGTGGCATTAAAGTCAGCCTGATTAAATTCATAGGGGATGTTCCATCCCAGGGGACCGAACTTCCTCCTCTCCTGGACCGTGGAGTGCAGGAAAGCCACCGCATAGAGCATGGGTTTCCACTGGGCTGCGGTGCTCACATCCAGCAGGTCCTGGCTCACACCTGTCACGGCCGGTGGGGCAAAAACCTGTATCGTCACTCACACACCTTGACTTCTTATTACACTTATAAGTTATTATTTTTGTATATTTCTGATAGTAAAATTCATTTATTTTGAATTATTTTTATCACATTCATATGACAATTATAATTTAACTTTCGGGTGTCCAGAGGGTGTTTCTCGCTGAAAAATCTGCAAAGAGATTGGGCGAGGAGGTTTGGGGCTGGTTAACTTAACTTAACATGGGTCAAGTTCCTGCCAGTCTGACAAGATATTGTGGGGAAAAACTAGAGGTAGAAGAAGGATGGCAGTAAAATGAATACTATTACTAAAATACTAGTATTTCAAATGCTATTATTAATATTATTTATTATTACTAGTAACTTAATAATATATCATTTAATATAATACTATTATTAGTATTATAAATGCTACTACTAAAACAACTAGTACTACTAATTATTTATTATTGTTATTATTATCATTATTATTTGGAATCTGTACTCAAGTTGCAATGAACTTCAGTATATACTACTCACAATTTAATACCAATTAAGACAGTGTGTCTAGAAGCCTACCACACCTGAGTATATCTCCCAAATTATGCTAAGTGAAATAAGTCAATCAGAGAAAGGCAATTATCATATGGTTTCACTTATTGGTGGAACATAAGGAATAGCATGGAGGACATTAGGAGAAGGAAGGGAAAAATGAAGGGGGGTAACTGGAGTGGGAGACAAACCATGACAGACTGTGGACTCTGAGAAACAAACTAAGGGTTTTAGAGGGGAGGGGGTTGGGGGGGATGGGTGAGCCTGGTGATGGGTATCAAGGAGGGCACGGATTCCATGGAGAGTGGGTGTTATACATAAACAATGGATCATGGAACATGACATCAAAAACTAATGATGTACTGTATGGTGACTAACAAAACATAATAAAAAATTATTATTATAATTATTATGCATTTATATTACATATATATAACTGTATATTTTTTACTTAGAATTTTTTTACCACCCTCATCCTTCCCCATCTATTTATCCCCACATTACCTCACAGCCTGACAAACATTTGCGCCTTGTTAGCAACTCAATAAAACTGTAGATTGTTCAGATGGCCTCCTGAAACGGAGGCAGGTCATAACTTGAATTCAGCCTCTGCTTTTGCAAGAGGCTATCGGCCAACTTTAGGTAGGGAGCATGAAGGACCATAAATGGCAAAATAATGTTAACATAGAGAGGCATGTGTCTAGCTGGAGAAGAGCACAGGCCAAGGCAGAGCAATCCGGGGAATACGGGAAAAGTTCAAGGTGGATGACCATGAGCTCTGATGTCTTAAGGTCACCAGAACGTATTCCATGTGGGGCACAACAAGGTGTCGTCTTCTCCTTATCATGGTAAATAAGAGTATAGTTCACTACAGCTCTATCGTGACTCACGGCTTTTGCAATTTCTTTAAGACAACAAATTTAAGCACAAAAGTCCCCTCGACTCACCACCATATGTTCTTTTCAAGCCTGCCCGGAGGCCCTGTGGAGGCTCGTTGGCAAATTTAATGGCCATCTGAAGGAGCGTAATGGGAAAGTTCTTGTGAACTTCGGTGGTCATCCACAGGCGGAAAGCATCATGTACCATCTCGGTCTCTACAATTATGTCCATTAGCTCATCCATGAAATCGAGCCCCAGATGGCAGTTCTGCAGAAGTGCCCATCCTCCCTAAGTCAACAATAGTAAACGGAAATGAGACACTATTTCCTGTTGCACCCAGGGATTTAAGTTAACATATTCTTCAGAAAGTAGGTAATCCAAATTTAACAGAGAAGCACACTAACCACTAAATTAGTCCAGGTCAAATCTACAGATACAATGACGTTGAGCTGAGGTTAAGTGTATCTTTTTCTTGTTCCATGCATTTGTCCCACAGCATACTAGCACGCCAACTGATAATATATAGTAGGAGTCATGAAAATAACCAGAGCTGGCGTCAAAAGAGATAACATCACTGCCCTGTACAGATGGTTGAGTGAAACGTCCATTTAACCTCAGCTTCCTCCCATGTTCCATGAGAAGTAGAAAGAAGGGACATTTTTAAAGGCATGAGCTCTTAAGAACAAGGACAGTGAGGGTGAAGACAGTATCAGTAACGTTTAAAACAGACTCAGGAAAGCTACATCCTCAACAGGCATTCAAGGAACGCTGAGAAGTCACCTGATTTACGCCACATAACCCCAAACACACAAGAGCGGGTGGTGAGATGTTCCTGTGGAAGTGGGGGAGAAGATAGGCTCACATGAGAGACCGAAAGCCCAGCCCCCCAACATGTTCCTGCCTCCCTTAAAGAAAGAGGGAAGGCTGATTTTCTTTGGAAGGTACAATGGACGGGGCCTGGACTGGAGGACATCAGCACATTGAGGGTCTAGGAATCTCACTGAAGACAGGTGAAAGAAAGGCTGCCTACTCAATTTCGAGACCTATCCCATCCCTTCTCCCACGGAGTTCCCAAAACTCTGGGCAGGATGTACACCATCTAGAAAGTGGGAGAATCTACATACTCTAAGAGCAAGAGCCTTAGACAATAATAAGCCTTATCTTTTGTATAACACATGTTATGAGCCTAAGAATGTTCCTTGTATAAAGCAATAGAGAATATTTTAGATCATGTTGTAATAATTTACTCAATACCTAATCTATAGAATATTTCTGCTAGAATGATCTATAATATCCAGATCATAATCTCGAGTTGTTTTCTTGACTCTGTAACTTTGGCTGGTTTAGATTTGACTAGTGCAGTCCGAGTTATTTCTCTTTCCGAGAAACAAACCAAGCAGCAAATTTAAAATCTTGGTATAAAATGGATCACTGTGAAAATTTCACATATCCCATTCTATTTTCTTGAGGAGTATATAAGCACTGCTGAATAAGTAAACTATATTTTGTCCCTTGAAAAATTCAACTGGCACCGTTCACAACTCAAAAAAAAATTAGATATAAAACATAACAACCACAAAAAGGGTTGAGCCACTCTCTGTCTCCCAGCATGCTGGGGAATCTGAGGTGAGAAGTGGGCTGTTTCAACCCTCCCCCGGAATCTGTTATCTGTGGCTGTTTCTGTGTGGTTACCATATTCTGTATTAAATGTTTTGTGTTAAGGAGATCATCCATATTGCTAGTCTTGGATAGTCGGTTCATTCTGTCATAGTGCCTCAAACCTTCCTTTTTTTCTTTTATTACGATTTTATTTTTTAAGTACTCTCTACATCCACCATGAGCCTCAAACCCATAACCCCAAGATCAAGTGTAGCCGGCTCTACTGACTGAGCCAGCCAGGTGCCCTGCCTCCAATCTTTCCTACAAAACTTTAAAAAAAGCTAGTATCTCTGACAAGTTGTAAGCATGATAATAATAAGATTTTTTTTTCTTTTACTTGATTTACTAAACTACTAAACAGAAAACATGAATAAACTGAAGGCTAAAATTATTCCATTTATACTCAATTTAATTGCCTGAAACTATAATTATTAAACACTTATTTATTTTAAATTAGAGTTAAATAGGTGTCCTGTTATTGTTGGTGTCTTTGTTCTAAGCACAGTAACATGCAGAGGGAGAAACAGAGGAAGTGAAAAGGAGGGAGGGGAGAAAAAGGAGGAGGCCAAGAAGAAGGAGGGGAGGGGAGAAAAAGGAGGAGGCCAAAAGGAGGGAGAAGCCAGGGTAGAAGTCCACTAAGCCTCATGTCAGACCAGACCTGGCATTCTTTTTAAGATTTTATTTATTTATTTTATAGAGAGAGAGAGCATGAGCAGGAGGAAGGACAGAGGGAGACGGGGTAGAGAGAATTCAAGCAGACTCCACAGAGCCCAACATGGGGTTCAATCCCAGGACCCTGAGATCATGACCTGAGCCAAAATCTAGTGTTGGGCTGCTTAATCAACTGAGCCACCCAGGTGCCCCTTCCTAATCTGGCATTCTTAAGCATAGATGCATGTTTTCATCTCTGGATACACTTCAGTCCACCCCTGCCACCCTCCCAACTGTGCTCAGACAAGGCACACACATGGGAGCCTCCCTACAACATTCATGAAAACTGGGGGTGGGGCATATTGTACTTGGGGATAAAAGAGGTGCTAGGTAAATATAGAGGTTCTAGAACCCAATGGGCTCAGTTCTAGACCAGAGGAAAGAGACTAGACTGCAGCACAATAGTGAGGTTCTAGATTCAGTGGCCAGGACCTAGAACCCAGTGGTTTCGTGGTGGGCCTAGTGGTTGGAGGCTGAGAGTGGTGTGAAGACAGCTAGTTCTGTCCTCAGCAGGGAGATACCCTGGGGGACACAGAAGGAGTTTTGAGATATGGTTGGGGGAGAGCTCAGACTCAGGGAAGGAGGAATAGGGTCCGATCTTAAAAAAAGGCCAGAAAGGCATCTAGATTAAGACTCTAGTAGGAATATGAAGCCAAGTCATTCTGCCCCCTTTGCCTGGCCAAACTGTGGAGGAAGAGGGAAACAGGGGCAAGGATTCCTCCAGACAGAGTTGGACACTCCAGAGAAGGCTAGACCAGAGTAAACACATGAGTGTCCTGTCCTAGAGATGCAATTCTAGAGAAGAAATGGAAAGCCTTGTGCATTCAGTTAATTTAAGTCCCTGGAAGTGCCCCAGCTCTGGACTTGACTATCCTATTAGCAAGATTATCATGTGGTTTCCAGCACTTTATAGCTCCCCGGTGAGGCCTGAGCATGGCATGTTCTACATGCTACAGAATTTGCAAGCCACAAAGGGTTCTAGGAGCCCCAGCCTGGAAGGCAATAAGCCAGGTTTCCTAAAATCTCTGGTACCACCACATGGTAACAGCAGATTCCTGGCCTCTAGGGTCTGGGCCAAGCCTAGGGGACTCCAGGGGCACAGATTATACATTCTGGAACTCAAGAAAGACATGGTGAGGTGGGTTCTGGAGTGTTGGGGATTATAAGAGCAGAGCTGGAAGCGTGGCTGAGGTCCTGGAGTGTATGGTACAGGGGGTAGAGCTGTAGACCTCCCCCCTACACTGAGGGTTTGGGATCTAGAGTGGGGCTTAAAATTATGCAACTTGGTTGGGAAATAAGATGCTCTAGTTGGGTAAGTTTTCCATAAGTCAAGGCTCAGCAGAAAAAATTGTATGTTTTTCCATGAAAATTTTTCCAATGGATATTAAACTTTCCCCTGTTTGGTGAACATCACAAAGCACGTAAACTTAAACTCTTAATGATTCATAAGTTATTTTCCGCATTGCTGTTCTACAACCTGTAATAACAACATAACCTAAAAGTAGACATTTGGCCTCACATTCGCCATGGTCTGCTGTAAGAGCTTGCGTGCGTGGACCTCCTGGCCTTGGCCCATGGACACATAACGGGTTTCTATTTTTAATCTCTTCCCCAAGGCAATGATGGAATCCGTGGGATCTGAGCCCATAGACAGGAGACAGATGAGCGGTGTCCGTGGATCAGATTCCTCCCACGTTTTTTCCAAGTCCAGGATAACTCCTTCTGCGTAGCGTTCTCCCATGGAGTCCACGATGTACTTGCGGGCCTGCCAAAAACAGTACAGGAGTCACCAAAACGGATCCTGACTCCTCCATGTGTTATGATGCAGGGTGACTTCCCAAATTCATTTTGGTAGATTGTCTCAATGATGTTCACAGTAACTCTGCCAGGGAAGTAGGACAGAGACATTTTCCTTATTGTATCTCTACTCTATAAATACCAGAGAGGCTGTGTGTTCTTTGCCAACACACAATCACACAGTTCAGGACCAGAACCCAAGTTGGCTGATCAGTTGTCTGGAACCGGTTTCTATACGCCGGCTACTTCTTGGTACATAAGAAATTTAAAATATTAGGAAGCTGTATTATTCAAGATGCTTTAAGGGAAATGCATATGCATTCTAATAATCAAATAAGCTGCACAATGCCTGGGATTTAATGGATACTTATCAATGGATAATTACTGAATAACTTCTAATTAAGTAAAATATATTAGATATTTACTGAATAAGTTAGTTAATATTTTAAAGATTTAGTCCATAGTTATTCTCCTAATCATTCTTAGAATCCCTTTCCATTTTTGGCTCATCTCCTTTACCATTAATTTCGTTTTGACTGAAATACATGCGTACAATATCACAGACTTTGTCAACTATATTATCAACCATATAAAATATTTCAAGTAAAAACATAGCCCCTTTTCCAACAAAGTAAAATAATTAATCAATAAAATACTATTGTGAGTATGATCTTTCGTCTATGGTCTCCCTCTGGTAAAAACTGGATTCCCTCAAAGAAAAATTTCCTATTCTGTTTTCTTCTCCTACCCCATGGGAGTAAAACCCAAATTTCTCTACCCAGTGAGATTCCCCAGAAGAATCTCTCTCACATAATAATCAGAGCCCAGCTACGGGTACAACATGACCTTTAACCTTTCCAGGGACTGGGTAAGGTGAGCCTTGCTGAGGTGGGCCTTGGCGGGATCCCACTTCCATTTCTGGAGACACACAAAACAGTTGTAGTCAGGGTTTTCCTTAAGTCAGAGAGACCTGAGAAAGACTTGGGCCAAAGTGAGAGTAGTGCTGGTTAAACTATTTTCTTTGACTTAAAAACACCCGAAGTTTGATTTCAGTCAGTAATATAGGCTCTTCCTCCATTTTGAATATCCAGCTATGCACTACGCATTCTCAAAGTAATTGTCACCTCCCAGGTCTCTGGGCTTTAAAATTGGGATGATGTCCCCACTCATGTCTGCCTGCTGCAGGTTAGAGTGGGAAGGTAGTAGCCACAATAAGAGATTCATCCAGATCTTTGGGTGACGAGCGGGATTTATCTAGATAAAGAGGACAGGCAGGAGAGCTAGCGTGGTGAGCATTCCACGCAGAGAGGACACACACACAGAACTTGAAACAGAAAAGAGCAAGTCACCGAGAAGGGCCAGAAGGACATCCAGTATAACTCATGTAAGATTCAGCTGTGGGACATCCAGGCTTCTGCATACCTCATTGGCATGAATGGAAATAGAGTGCCACATTGTCACAACTTACTCTTCACACACCTATGAAGAACATTTTTTTCTCAGTATCTGATTTCAGCGAAACAGACTCAAATGTTGAGTCTGGGTAAACAATCAACAAGTAAACCTCTGTACCTGTTCTGACCCTCTTCATTGTTTTTGAGACACACATGTGTATGAGACGTGAGATAACCTCTGAGGGTGCTCTGTTTTTACAACCAGGCAGCGGAAATTCCCCTGACATGGGCAGTCACGCTCGGCCAAAATACTGAGAACAAGCCTGATGCTGCTTATGGGGAATGGGGACTGCATATACCCACGCTGTAGACCTTCAAATATGCTTCCCAAGAAGGTGTCTGGTTGAAAAGCACAAAAGGAATGTAATGTGAGCATAAGAATTTCAGAGGAGAGGGCATTTTCCCAGAGGAGCCTTGCAGATCTTACGAGTTGGGTGTTTTAATGGCCTTGGGAAGGCACTGAGTCTTCAAAAAGCAAGGAATAGCATAATCATATTTCCATTCCTTTTAGAGTATACAGGATCAACTAGAGTGGGCAAGAAGGAACAAGAGGAGACCCCAGTTGGGAAGCCATGGCTATAGTTGATCTATAGACCACAGAAACTAGGGTGGAGATGACAAAGTTACAAAGGAGCTTTGTGGACTTAAATTCAGTATTGAACCAAATAAAGTGTTACATAAGGGAAAAAGGAAGGAAGGAAGAGAGTAGAGGGAGAGAGAAAGAGGGGAGAGAGAGGAGAGGAGAGGGGAGGAGAGGGAGAGGAAGGAAGAAAGGAAGGAAGGAAGAAAGAACAAGAAAAAGAAAGAAAGAAAGGTAGGTAAGGGAGGGAAAGAGGGAAGGAGGAAAGAAATGAAAGAGAAAGGAAGGGAGGGAGGAAGGAAGGAAGGAAAGAAAGATGGATGGAAGGAAAAGAAAGAAAGAAAGAAAGAAAGAAAGAAAGAAAGGAAGAAAGAAAGGACTGCTTCAAACTTCCACACTGTCCTTAAGGCAACAGTTGGACAATTCTTTCGGGCAGGATAAACATAATGAAGTTGAGAAGAAAAACTGAAGGAAGGGTGATCTCAGGTGCCCTGCATTGCAAAACTCATTTTTCTTTTCTCAATAAATCATCGAATCAAGTTGTGTTCATGATTCCTTGGTACCTACCTGGACTTGGACTTGGTTATTCCCTGTTTTTAACACTCCCTCTGGAGAGCGGAGGGGAGCGCGTCCCACACTCTATTATAAACCCAGCCTATGTTACTCTACGGCTTGTTTGCGGAGGGCCTGAAGGAGTCCACCTGAGCTGAATACTCAAGCTAAACTTTTCATCGTGAAGGCAGGACGCAAAAGTCGTATTAGCAGTGACATTTCCATGACAGGAGGCCAGCAGATTAAAGGTCTTTGAGAAAATGGATCTTCTGGAGGCAGGATTCACATTTAAACCGTATGTAAAATTCAAAGACTTTTAGTTCTTTAGTTCTTTAGGCCAGTTCTTGCATCAAGGTTGCTGAGACTTTCTGGGGTTATAACTGTAGATTTGGGAATACTGTGCCTCCCTCTTATCTACCTCTCCTCCCAGGATTCCACATCCTTCCTACCTTTTACTACTAACAGAACGGAGCAGCCGTATCATTTTTGAGGTAATATAAAAATGGTATGGAGGAGCAATACATTCCCTTTACGTCACACCTATACACTGACCTGAAAAACACGGCTTTCTCATTCACTCTTGTACCATTTAGACCAAAGAAGATTATTAAATCACTTAGCCCAAATGCACACCTCGCTACATTTGTTTACTTTTCCATTTGTCACATGGATATTGCCAGAAAATTCCATAGAAGCCTCCAATTCTGACTGGGATTAAAATAGTCAATATTTCTTTAAATTTAAATGGAAATTCTCCTTAAAAATATTCTCCTGGGGGCACCTGGCTGGCTCAGTTGGTGGTGCATGTGACTCTTGATCTCAGAGTTGCAGTACGTTCAAGCCCCACAATGGGTGTAGAGATTATTTAAACATAATAAAAACATCTTTAAAACATATTCTTTTTTTTTCTAATACAAACTTTTTACCTGAGCAATGGTTCTGTCAGGACACCAGGATCTAATAAGGAGAAGACGTCTAAAGCAGTCAAGAGATTTATCATAGGCATTTGGAAGGGGCTCCTCCTCAGGGTTTTCCTTATCAAACCAAATTTTCCACATTTTCTCATTTCTTGATATCTGAAAACACCAGGGGATAAGAATTGCATCAGAGCACAGAAAAACCTTTCAGTAATAGTTCACGGATATTTTTCATCAAATGTTCTGACTATTCCAGACACGTGTGAATGATAGCCCTTGTTTTGCTTTTTTTTTTTTTAATTTTATATTCCACTACCAAAAAGTGTGACAGTCTAAAATCAAATGTGATTTTCTCTAAAGTCAGTCCGTATTAATGCCAGCGTACAGTAGCTTTTGAAGTAGGGAGGGTCTTGGGTTGTTTAATTTCTTCTCATACCTTTGTGCTAACAAATTTATGAGGAATAAAGAAATCAATGAAAACTCATTTTCATTATTTTAAGGAAATCTGATTTGCTCCATGAAATCCTTTCATGATCAGGAACCCATTCACTCATTATTCACGTATGTTTCCTCATTTCCCAGGGCCACTCCTGGCACAAAAGAAGACATTTAATATATGTTTATTATTGAGCGAAAAGCTTTTTGGTCAATACTCCATTAATCTAGAGCAATTTGAAATATACGACTTAATATCATATCAAATGAGTAACGACACACATGCTTCCTTTAGGCAATTGATAAAGAGGAAGAGAACACAGTCCATTATCCTTTGGGACTTAAAATCAGAGACAGTATTCCACGGGCATTCATCTCTAAAACACAGAACAAACAAATAACGTCTGCAGATAAATATAATCCAATGTTCTCTGGTATATTCCCCTTGATTAAAGCCCCAGATATAGCTCTTGGAGAACTAATCAAAGGGAAAAACATGCCAGGTCCACATTAGAAAGTATTGTGTAAGAATAAAAAGTAATAACCTCCCTCTGTCGTGAAAGATGACATGATGTGGAGGGACTTCGGGCATAAGACAACCTCTAGAAGACGCCAACCTCAGGAACAGACACCAGTCGGAGAAAGGTCACTAGGAGTCATCTCATAGGGGAACACACTCGAGTGCATTAAAACCTCCCAAATGAAAGTTATTTAACACAAAAGAATGGATCAAATTGTATGACAGAAATAATGCAGATCACCAGGCATAAAGCCAACACATACAGATAGAGCTAAACAGCAAATTTCTGGTCAACTGAAACCAGGAAAGTCAGGAACCAATATTAGCACGTTTTCTGGTCATAAAAAGCCTACAGCTTGTGGCTGCATAAAGCCACCTTGCTCTCAGTGTGACTTCTCTCTGCTCATCTGATTCTCAAGAATCAGATTTGTCCCAATTCAGCTCTCCAGACCCAACTTCCGTGATCCCAGCACGTAGACAATTCACCAGGAACTGGCTGGTTATGACAGGATAATGACTTGTAAAAGGGGCCCAGGACTGGCAGCAGATTTATGCCCAGACACCTGGCTAAGGCCATATCATGGGAGCACAAGAGAGGAGGAAGAAGAGAAGAACAAGAGGCGAGAAGATCATCTCCAGCATTTAGAGGTAGGCTGTTCATGTTTCTTTTCATTAATCTCCAGGAAGATGGCAAAACCCCTTAAACATGTCGAGCGATTTCATTAAATCTCAGTGTTCCCACTTATGGCTCTCCAGTTGGTGATACTGACATAGGGCACTGGACGGCACCATTTCGACGTGATGGAGTTTGCTTCATCAGAGTGCGAGTGGGTGGGAGGAAGGTCAGGCACCAAGGCAAGAGGGACAACATTAAACAACTTCTCTCTTCCACAAGTACCGCAGCTAGTGATGAATCGGGGAGCTGCTCCCTGCGACACTGCTGTAAACTTATTCAAAGCACAAGTTACCTGATCAAGGATGTCTGAGAACTGCCTGAGTTTGCTGAGTTCCACCAGATTCAGCCAGGTCATGTCCAGGATCCATTTAGCTGGTTTAGGAGGACAAGCTTTAAGGTCCAAGGAGGCACCTCCTTTAAAATCAAACATAGAAAGTTACTAGATTGTTCTTTCTTTACTCTAAAACAACCTATTTATATACAAAAACTTTTTCTGAAACTTTTTAAAAATATTTTATTTATTTATTTGACACACAGAGATCACAAGTAGGCAGAGAGGCAGGCAGAGAGGGAGAGAGGAGGAAGCAGGCTCCCCGCTGAGCAGATAGCCCGATGTGGGGCTCCATCCCAGGACCCTGAGATCATGACAGAGGCAGAGGCTTTAACCCACTGAGCCACGCAGGCACCCCAACTTTTTCTTACACTTCTAATTTTAATTATTTACCACCTTGACATTTTTTAAAGGTTTTATTATTCTGAGAGAGAGAGTGTGTGCATGAGCAGGGGGAGGGGCAGAGGGAGAAGCAGACTCCACACTAAGCAGAGAGCTCGACACAGGGCTGGATCCCAGGACCCTGCAATCATGACCTGACTCTAAGTCCGACACTTAGGGATGCTGGAGTGGCTCAGTCTGTTAAGCATCTGCCTTCTGCTCAGGTCATGATCCCAGCATCCTGGGATCGAGTCCCGTGCGGGCTCCTTCCTCCGTGGGGAGCCTGCTTCTCCATCTGCCTGGAGCTCCCTCTGCTTGCACGTTCTCTCTCTCTCTCTCTCAAACAAAGAAATAAAATCTTTAAAAAAAAAAAAAAAAAAGTCCAACACTTAACCAACTGAGCCTCCCAGGCACCGCATTACCTTGTCATTTTTTAGGCTCAGAAATATGTCATAGTAATGAACAAGCTTTAAAATCAAATAAAGGAATCAATGATTTTAGAAGAACACATTTAAGAATCAGAAATACAGGTATGGACCAGGGGGCTGCTGGATTCTGTCCTAGCTCTGTGTGGTCAAGGTCTAGGACAAGGCAGCTCATCACCTGGGTTTCTGTTTCCAAATAGGTACACAAGGATTAAAGAGGCCTGGGTGTTGTGATGGTGACAGAATGAGAGAAAATGTGTATGTAAAGCACTTGAAACAGGACCAAGACCACAGCAGAGGGTCACTAAATGAGCAGCTGTTGTCAACATTGGAACAAGCTCTTTCAAGGAGAGAGTTTATCTAGAAATGTCAGCAGCACCCACGTGTTTAAAGGGTTCTCATCTATGAATCAGTATATTATTTATATCCATTTGAGCATACCCAAGGATCCTGAGCTGTGTCACTTATTTTTTGTCACTCTAACCACAGCAAACATTTCCACTGGGTAATGACTCCTACTTCGCTGCTGCTGGCTTACCTAAGCTCACGTAACTCATATAAGTCCCACGACACCATAAAATAAACGACACCTTAAAATGTTATTGTTGCCCATCTCAGAAGAACTAAATGTGTAAACAATCATATTTTAAGTCAAAGAAGTATTATAGGATGAAATATATTGTTTAATAAACACCATCTATTAAAATATTTCACCATCTATTAAAATATTTCAAGGAAAACATGCTCTAAGTATAATTCTTAAAAGGATATAACCAATTCATTTGGCTAACGTTAAAATCCTTTTTTGAACACAGCAGGTCAAGAACAAATAATAACACTCCGGATATTTATTGAACCAATCTCCACTTTATCCAGGTGCCACGGACCCCACTAAATTACTATCTTTTGGCCAAATCCATCTTAGTATATTTCCAACAAGGTAAAAGTATGGCCTTGAAGCAATTTTGATAAGATTATTAAATCACCAAATCAAAACAGATTGCTTCAATAGCAGAGAGCAGTTAAAGACCTGAGGACAATGGCCTTGTGTTGAAATATGTCGTACCAATTTCCATGGAAACTGTCCATTTTCCAACAAACTCAAAAGAATAAGACAGTCATCAGAGAGTTAGGGAGAAGCCATTTGCAGGAGGGAAAGGGTGGTCCTTGCAACCAAAGCATTATTCACGGCTTAGCAGAGGGTAACTGTGGCATGAATAGTTTTCCTGCCTCAAAAGTGTACAGTGGGCCACAGAGGATGATGGTATGGGGTTGGGGGCAGACATATTCCTGGATGATATGGCACCAGATTAAATGTACTTCTGATGAATGAACAATTGGAACAGGTTTAATTCAAAATAAATTCTCCAGGTGATGGAGAGTTATGCCGTTGCCTTCATTCTGTGAACCCTTACTCTGGGAAGAAGTAAGTTTGGATGTATACCATCACACTTTGTAAAAAAAAAAACGTGATATGTTCTTACAACAAAAAATTTCTACCAGTGCTATCGCACAATCATAAAGTGGTACAGGTAAGGCAGATTTAGAAAGTCATCTGGGCTGATCCTGTTCCACCTTAGAGATGGGAAAATTAAAAGACCAGTATCCCAACACTGTCGCTCTCTAAATAACATTTTCAAACAAATGATTTTAAAGTCCTTGCAGAGGAAGTTCCCCCACTGGGTCCTTCTCACCAACATCTCAGCACCTCACTGAGCAATCTTGTGACATAGCTGCCTCGCAAAGCATCCTCCGACTCTGTTTCATAAAGCGGGGTCGCAAAACTGTTGAATGCCAAAACCCCGCAAAAACCAGTCCAGCCTATGTGAGCCTCAGATTAATAAAAAAATAAAATAAAATGCTACAGATAATATAACAATGCCTATCGTTTGCTGAACATATCCTACGTGCCGTCGTTTACACAAATTGTGTGACTTCTCAATAATCTGCTGGTGTAGACTTGACCACCCTTGTTTTATAGGGGAGGCTGGAGCCTGAAAAGTTTGAAGAATGTGCTTGAGACACTCATCGAGAAATAAGCAAAGCCACTCTTTTCACTTAGAGTCATCCTAACCCTAAATCCCACGTCTGCTATCATTACATCAAATGGCAATACATTTCCCAGTATTTCAACCAGACTTGGATGCATTTTGTGAGGAAATGCACTTCGTGCCTGGATTGAGATGTCGGGGACAACCTGCCACAGGAAACCTCCATCAGCTGGAGGAGCAGTCAATGACACCACGAGTCAGCTATTTGAAGGGCTCAGTGAAGAAGTCAACCCCTACACCTACACATCTCCCTAAGGAATGCCTCCCCAGTTCATTCATCATCCACGTGCTCTGATTTAGAAAATCTGGAAAATAAAGAGATCTAAGGAGCCAGAGCTCAAGAGCTGGAGACAAAGAATAGAGAAAAAGAAAAATTGTCTGTAAATCATACATTCCTGAGTTCAAGTTTAACCAAATGAGTCTTGGTTGTTTCTATAAGATATGTATGCAAATGTATATTTATACAAACACGAATACGCGTTTGTTCACATTGGACATAGACCTACGCCGCCCAGGGCACAACAGGTGCAGAGCCACCCCCCTTCCCTCCTGCCCCTTCAGGGTCGCCTTCAAGTTCCTCTGCAAGTCGACTCTCCAGGTGAACGTGCAAATCTCTCCCCACCCGCTGTAGAGAAAACTATGTCTCCTCTGTAAAGATAAACCTTTGCTTAGAAAGACACAGTAAATAAAGCCATTTAGACCCAGCAACATTTCCACTAGTTTTTCGTCCAGACATTCAAGAATGTGACAGCAAAGGTGTTTCCTAGCCTTCCCTTGGCTGTAGTGTGCAGTGGCACAAGGGACCTGCCTGTGAGCAATTCTTCAACAGATACAGAAAAAACACCCACAGGATGTTTTTTAAACAACTGCCCCGCCCGCGGCTTCTGCCTCTGTCACACCAGGCTTGCCCCCACCGGCACCTTGATGCCCTTTCCTCTCCCTTTGACACTCTCCCTCTCCCTGTCACCAGGGCCAGCGCCCCCTCCCCCTTCAGGACTTTGTTCACCTGTCCATCTCTCAGGGAGGCCTACCCCGTTAGGTATCCCACTAAATACTCCATTTAATAATTGAACTGCCCCCACCAACTCTGTATACACTGTTTACTCCCCATCTCCCTTATCGAGCTCTGTTTCTTTTCCCCATCGTGCCTACTAGCTTCCCACATACCACATAATTTACTGTTTCATGATGTGCCTAGTGTCTAGTCTGTGACTCAGCACACAGGAGGCTCTCAATAAATATTTATGCAATAAATGAACAAATAAAATACTGCACATATATGCAACCTTCAGTGAAATGCAAGATAACTGTTAGAGCCAAAAAAAAATGCTGCTCTGCACCTTCAAGTAACTCCTACATCTGGACCTTTCCACTGTTATACTGACCTTTAACAAGGGTGAGAAACTCTTCATGCTTGACTCGGTTCCTCTGGATGTCGATCTTCAGGGTAAGCAGCAAGGTGAACAGGAACTTGTGTTCTTCATACAAGCCCCGGGCCGCATACTTATGAACCTCATAGGTCATATGCTCAATGATATTAGCAATCCTCTTGCTCGTAATTGGGCTTTTGACAGACCTGGTGGAGAGAACCAGACTTAAATCAGGCTTATTCCACTCCCCTTTTCCATTGCCCATAAAAACGTCTTTAGCGGAGAACAGGTAACTCTGGAGGGCCAGTTCTTTTTTACGCATAAGAATAAGCATCCTAAATCGAAAATAACAAGCATTCTCTCAACATAAAATAACACAACAGAATCTGCAATGTTGTCTAAATCAATTTTACCCGCAGGGTATTATCACTCACAACAAGGTCTTGGGAATTCTCTTGTTTAACAGAAATAGATGAAACCCAAGGAATCAATCCATGGATGGAGAGTTGGTAGAGCCGTCTCTGAGCGTAAGAGGATTTATGAGAATGATGTGTTAACATGCTGGTAATTACACTCGGCTTAGATTTAAAAAAAAAAAAAAAAGACTCAGTAGCAAAAGGAAAAGAAGTTATAAGGTCGTCATTGGAGCCCTCAGAGAGAAAATTCAGCCTGGTTTCCTGAGTACAGACGTACCTGGCTAAGGAAAGGTCAAACAAGCCGAGAAACTGGCCGAGCGAGGTCTGATACATTTCATTGACCAAGCGCATCTCAGTGATGAGGAAATACAGAATGCTGCCTCGCGTCGCCACTGAAAAACAAAGAAGGTTGCATGTGCTGGGGTTGGACAGAGAATGACCCGTGCACAGACCAGCTTAAACTCTAAATGAAAACAGGTCTTATTTTTGTTTTATCCATGACTATCTACCAGCACTGGGAGTCTAGAGCAAGGCTCATGATGTAGAAATTAATTCTTATTCATAAGCTTTGTGTAAGCAGTCTGTTGTTGGTGTTTATCAAGTGGAATTTTCCATGGTAGAACTTCCAGATCCCCTATAAACATACTTTACTCTATCTTTTCATTGGCAGAAAAGGCAATCGATGGGAAAGCAAAAACTGTAACACCCGGCAAATTGTGTAGGCATCTTATGGACCTCACGCCTACGCTCCATGAGGAAGCCCCAATCATGTGTGGCCTCAGGTTGGCAAAACGAGGCATGGCAACAATGATGTTTCTGACTCTCCACCAGCACACGATACCGCTTTGATTATTTCTCCAAGAAGAATGATATATTTCTAAAGGAAACAATGCTTTCAGCAGGTCCCTCTTGTAACCCGTAAACAACACTGATTTGCAAATTTATGGGTAAGACTCAAGCACTCCGGTGAGACCAAGGAGCTACTTTCCTAATACAAAGACTGCAAACGGAATACTGGCTGATTGCTACCAAATGATAAAAAACTTGTGAACAGCCCGTAAATGCCACACTAACTCCTCAGATTTCAAAACGGTTGTCAGACGTTCTTTAAAATCCTCCCTCTTTACTTTCTAAGTGTAAAGAATTTGCCAACTCACAGGAACGATAAGCACCTAGAAAATGTATACCACTGCAAATTTTTTTCACCTCAGTTTTACCGAATGCGTCCCAAAGTGATGCCACAAAACGTGAATGGCCACCCCGCCTCGTGCTGCCATTTTCATTAATGTCCTTCGTTCCTTTAATTTCTGTGATGTTCGGGTTTTTTTCTCACTTCATTTTCCTGTGACATTTGTCTTTCATTACCAAACTTACCAGGTCTGTATTCCTCCCGGGCTGAGTTAATTTGAATTTCTGTCTCGGCCGAAATTTCCAGCTTCTGTGTCACCTCTTCCGCGGTCTTTTTTGTGTTACTCAGCACAACAATGAGACTCTCGTCTTCCACCAGGGACCCCTGCGTACTCGTCAGCCGGTAAAGCAAATTATCTTCTAGCTCTTTCATCCGTCTTTTGTTTGCAGTTACCTCCTCCATGAGATGAGTTCTCTCTTTCTCCAATTCCTGTTAATTTGCATAAAGATATTTTCCTCCTTAATTAACAACTATTGTTTGGCCATTCCTGAAAAAGTTAACCTAGGGGGCTGCCCTCCTCCCCTGTAGTTATCATACTGGACTGCTGAAAACACATCAAATTAAGAAGAGGAGGAGAATGAATGGAAGAAGGAAGAATGGATGGCAAATAACAAGAAATTTGCTAAGAACACGACCAACATCCCTGGACCATCTATCTATTTCCTAAAGTCAAATCATTTTAAGTGACTTCTGGGACTATATGTAAGCTTGTTTTGAAGGTGAAAAATAGTTGAGACTATATTGGAATATATTTGAAGACGTATATCGATCTCTTGGATTAAATACATTTTCTTCTGTTTAGTTTTTGTTTATAAGAGCTCTGTTGTTGTCTGAACGTGATTGTTGTCAACTTGCTGGTTGAAATGGTATCCAATCCCCTGAAAAGCAAGTGTCCAAAAAACTTAGGCAAACAATCCATATGGCTGCTGCAAGTGTCTTTAAATGGGAAACTGTTTTTGGCCTGAAAAGGTGCTATTCTCTCCAAAAGAAGGAAAGTTCTAGATCTTTCCTGAAAGATCTTTTTAAACAGCTGGGGAAAGAACGGTTTTGGATGGTTATTGTCCTTACTGGCTACTTCTTCCTCATGGTGGTTTGGAGAGGGAGAGTCTGTGGAACAGAAGGAAAAAAAGGATGGAACTGGGGAGGGTGGAGAAAGAGGGTACGGCCATGACGCAGAACAAGCCAAAGGCAACACAAAGCCCAGTGGCTGTAACTGAAATCCACAGATCTAAAATAAAGGTGGTAGTAACAAAACTGCATGAAGACAAAGAACAAAGGCCACTGGCCACTGTGTTATGTTCTAGCCAACCAACCACCGTTGACCCAACATGATGGGTAGAACCCTACCAGGCTTTGAGCAAAATCTCAGAACTTGCTTAACTCTTGGAGACAAAGCAACTCTAGCACAACCTGCCTTTATCGCCTTTGTTTCCTTTTACTGGGTTACATTGAAAAGCTTCTTTCATGGTTATTTTCATTTCACTTATTCACCAGATAAGAATCTCATATTTGAGAAAATGTAAAAAACAAATAAACCAACAAAAAAACGAGTACAGAAAGTGACATCTAAGACACCTGCAAAATTCCTCTCCATAAGCTGCTGTTAAAAAAGAGAACTTACGCTACAGTTACACTAAGAAATAAAGTAATAAAGTTCAAGGGAAAAATTCAAGTATTTTTTATTGTCATATTCCCACACTTCCCACACTATCACTATCATGTCTGAGTTCCTAAATATCTAACTAAATATCCTAAGTATCGGTCTAAATATCCTCACCTCTTGAAGAAGACTGGTAAGGGAAAGAACGTAAAGCCATGGAGAGAATGATGGTTTTGACGTCAGGAAGACATGTGTTTGAATCGCAGCCCCCGGGATCTATCAGCTGCATGGTGTTGGCCATGTTATAGAACCCTAGAGCCTCAGTTTCCTTATGTGTGAGATAGATATAGAAACAGCTCAGACAGCGATCGTCAGGATATAACTAGTAAAGCAGATACAACAGAAACTGAATCATGGTAACTGCTCAAAAGACGTCTCTCTCCCTTTTCCCCCCTTTTTTGACTCATTCTAAACATGGATTTTTTTCAGAAGCATTATAATAGTTATTGGGGAAATAAGCAGTTTGGAAAATAAAATTATAGGTTGGCACAAAATAAACCCTACTTCAGAATTTCACAAATCATTACAATAGCCTAATAAAGTGGCTGAAATGGGACAAAAGAGAACTTTCCAATATTGTACTTATGTTAAGGATGCATGGTCTCGTGTCTGCTGGGACGAGAACATGGGCTGTCAAATCCCAAACTGTACCGAGTCTTACGGATTCTTCCAGCACCATAGTTTTTCCTCCATCTATGTGTTCCAAACCCATAGCCAGGGCCCTGGTTTAGCCTTTAGTTATTCCTCATGGACTAGTCTAACTACAACTGGTCTCCCTGCTGACCCTCTTCTCTGTTATCACCCCCTTTCCTGATCCTAGACCTTTGGGTATCTCTCTCAGCTGTTTTGAAAGGTCCAACATTCTCAACATAGTTTACAAGACTCATTACAACCTACACTTCCAATCTCATCTCCGCCTGAGAACTACAGAATCAGTCCTAAAATCACAGCCCCATGTTACTCACAAAAACTGTTATTCACAAAATAAACAGTTAATATAATGTATACAAAGGGGCAAATCATCCAGTTCCTGATTTTAAAAATAGCAAGTAAAAGCATGAACACTATTGAGATGGTTGGAGTCAATTCAATATCATTGTTAACGCCAACAAATCTGTGAATTAAAGTAACTGCCTGTATTCCTAAAGGATTAACATGAGGCTAAGAAGTACATTTCTCCCAAAAGTCTGAAACTGATAAAATAATATCCCCTAAAGTAAACAGTATAATTTAAAGCAATTGGGAATTATGAAAGCAATCTGTATACTAAATAGTGGGTAAATCGCCAATCACTACAATGGGACAAGAGTTATGGAAAAAAAGAAAGTTCTCTCTGAAGGAAAACAGAACAGCTACTATTTGCTTCTCTTTTCCTTTTCTTTTTTTTTTTTTTTTTTTGAAAGATTTTGTTTACTTGACAGAGATAGAGCATGAGCAGAGGGTAGGAACAGTGGGGGGAGGGAGAAGCTCACACCCCACTGAGCAGGGAGCCCCAAGCAAGGCTTAGGGCTCGATCCTAGGATCTGAGGACCCTGGGATCACCACCTGAGCAGAAGGCCAATGCTTAACCAACTGAGCCACCCATGCACCCCTGAAACTTCCTTTTCATTCAGGGTTTTAAAACAGAAAACCTATTTTGGGATAAGGTTTTCGGTGTATGCTCACGTGTATGGCTGATTTAAACATGGTTCTGTTGAACTATGACTTTAGGTCCCCCAAACTATAAGAAGATAGTTCTTTTTGAAATTAATAATAAGGAGCAAAATTAATCAAAATCATTTTGTCTATAAGCATTTTCCCATCAAAGGGATTACCTCAACACACACACACGTAAACATTTGTGCTACGTATTCTATTTACTAAGGCTGCCATGTAAATTTTTTATAGAAACTGTGATAATATGAAAAATAGCCCCAAAGTGGGTAAGAAAGTACAGTAGTGATTCAGGACAATTTCAGGAAACATACTATTCATTAATCAAGTGATCGAAAATTAAGTAGCTCAACAAAGATGCAAATGACAACTAAAACTATTTGTGTACCTAAACTGCATCTGTCACTACGGTTTTGAAATCAGTAAAAAGAAACAGGTGACAGCCTTTCAGAATTCTCAGTTCTAAGAGATCACCCAGGCTTTCATCCAAGGATCCTTCCCTTTTGTACCTTACATGGCAATTAAAATAGAAAGATTAAACAATAGCATTCAGATTTATTTTTTCTCTATACCGACGAGCTGGTGATAACGACATCTGTTTAAGGATCCTCATTAAATTATTTCTTCTGTTGGATCCACCAAGTTTGGGTGCTTCCACCCCCAAAGAAAATCACACATCTGTTGGCTCCTCTGGGATTTTGAACAAGGTGACCCCTGAGGCCTTGTGTTGTGTGATCAATAGAAGCTGTTAATCTAGGTTAGTATTTTTTTCCTAATAGTATATAGCTCTCTTTGAGTTTCTATCTTATTCTCTGGGATCAAGGTAAGAGTGAACCTAAGAAAAAAAATTTTTTAAGGATAGTTGTTGGAGAACTACTGGTTTGCTGCCTGTTTAAAATGGTCTTGATACCTCGCCTTTTGGTGACAACAGCAGGCTGCCTACATCTACTCACAGGTACATCAGGTCAACAATTGAATATGGCCTTGATGTGACCTTGAACAGCTCATACATTTAAAATGACTGCTTTGCAGCACACAGAAAATGTAGAATCATTAAAAATCTGCCTTCCCTGCATTCCTGTGCTCTGAGGTTTGCATCTGTTTCTGAAAGGAAACAAACCCCGAGAGCCAGCAGTTTATACAGCAGAGCACCGATGAGACCAGATCCCATGTGATAACAAGGCTCCTCACTGCCACTATCTCCAAGACACTGGACAGCTGGTGAATTTATGGATTCAGAGAAGAACAGCCTTTCCCTGGCATCATAAGTCATTGTTCCCAGCCACCTTTCAGAAAAAGAATCGACAGACCGGTCGGTAAAGGCTGGATTCATCCTGACTGCAGAGAACCCACACCTGGTTTCAGCTCACGCGTTGGGGAATTTCTTAGATGCTTTCCAATACCAGCTTCTTACGCGGGGTCTTCCCTGCTTTCAATACCCACCCTTGGCTCTGAACAGCATGTTATACTGATGGAGTATACACAGTAATCACCTAAGAAGAGATCATAGTCAGAGAGACTGCATTGTCACGGAAGTCAAAGGAACACTTTTTGAACCTGTAGACTCTTTTCAAATGAGTTACACAATTTCCAGAAAGCACCAAAGATCAACTCAGACCCACTTGCCACCACCCAGGCTAAGGCGATTTAGCAACATGAGTGAATTCAGGAGTGTGGTGGGAAGACAAGATGCTACAAAAGAAAAGGCGGCTTGCAGGATGTATATTACTGAAAAGCCTTCAAAATTAAGTTCAACAGCTCACTTCACGCATGAGACCTTGTGTTGGAAGAAAATACAGGTTACGTGTTGTCTAATCATGTGCTTCAAGGTAAGAGGACCCTCTAATACTCTATGAGAGTGAGGGTACCATTCATATGGCCATACTTTTCCCAAGAATTATCTACTCGGAGCCTGGAATGGATTCTGATCATGAGACAACAGTAAAGGAGTAGTTTTCTCAAGACACTCAAGGCACTTTTCCAGGGGGTAAGAAAAAGCCCAGCCTGGGATCCATATTGGCTTTTCAAGGCCGTTGAAAGCCTTTTCAAAGGAGTTTAAAGTGCCCCTCGCATCCTCTTAAACTTCTGTTTGAACAATTATGGCTTCAGTGCTGGAGCTGTTTTGCTGCAAATAAAATCTGTCAGAACAAATTATTTCTTCCAAGGAAACTATACTCATCTCAGCTGAATGTAAGAAAACCAAAGACAAGCCTATGTTTCAAACTGCTGCTGGGACTCCTTACCAGCCAACACCACAGGTGAAAGCAGAGCCTAACACACAGGTAAAGGCCGCTGCCCCAAAGACTCTCGGGGATTCCCTGCTCAACATTGCATGTGGCGAATGAAGAATCCCCGTCCTTCCTAAGTAAGTCCTTCCTAAGTGCTAGGCTTCCTCAACCAGCTTGACTCAGACTCACAAAATAAAGAAGCGCGTATCCTGAAGGCTGCTATTACTTCAGCAGCAAGTCTGTGGTAGGAACTCTGGCCTTAGTTCCTGGCATTCTGAGGTCGCTAACTACGTGAATCTACAAAGTCAGATTTAATGCTCCTAATAAAACTTCCAACCATAGGGCTCTATGATTCATGCACTATAAACTAAAAAATAAAAAGAGACTATCCATAAAAAAGGAAAGGAGGGAGGGGGGGGAAGTAGCGAAGAAGCAAGAGATAAACATAGGGAAGGACTCCCAAGACCAAGCATGAAGCACACACACAAAAAATGTTTTTTTCAAAATCATGGGAAGGACAAATTCCAAAGATTTTGCCAAAGGTTTTAACCTAAGTAAATCTTGAAGTCAGTCTAAAAGGGGGCTATAAAATAAAGTAGACTCCTCGTTGCTCCTGGAGAAAATCAATAGCAACTCTTAGAGTTCAGGCAGTTCTACCAAAACAGTCTTATTAAAATCCTCTAGATTTCTTTAAGACTCACATGTTCCCTAGAGGAAACGGTGACTCAAAACAAGGAGGTTTATAAATTATTGGCTATTTTTTATCGATCATTAAGTTATTCCACCAAATAGAAGTAGAGAAAACAGATACATGACCAAGCCAGAGCCTCCAGAAGGTGCTCAGGGAGGTTCCAGAGTCACAAATGTCTGTCCCGTCACAACATACGCGGAGCTCTCTCGTAGGCAACAAATAAGACTTGAGAATGTTGTCTGTTAGCTGTTTTTAATCCCAGTGGTCTGAAGTCACTAGTCTTAATTTTATACTCCGGAAGCATAATAATGAATTGAATGAAAGAAAAACCTAGCTGTATCCTAGAAACCTAAAAGTCAACAGGCAAACAGAACTCACAATCATGCAAACTCTTCAGAAAAATGAAGCAATGTAACACCAGAATAATGATGCCAGGCATGAGACTGATATTCTCATAGTCCCGTCATTAGGCTCCACAAAATCAATGGATATATGTGATTTATGAGACAGATGAAACATAGAGGGTAATCGGTTAGTAATTACCCAAGACACCTGGGAATGAATAATGGGGAAAAAAACACAGGAATAAAAGGCAGGGGGGCCTTAATCCTATTAAAACTTTTATCATATTATTTTCATCAATGGAAGAATCCCAACACTATGCCGAAAAGGAGGTGGTCACACTTCACTCACCTGCTTCTCTGTGAGGATGACTCTCCCCAGTAACTGATCTTCCAGACCTTTCATGGTGACAGTGAAGTCAATGATGGAGGTCCGAGCACTTATTTCGGGGGTGTAGGCTGGGTTGGGCAGTTTGGTGGTGATGTAGAGTCTGAAGCCATCCATCACATCTACTTCCTTATCACCAACTTTCACCTTTATTGTAAAAAATAAACTCAAAAGTAATAAAACAGGTATACACCTTACTGTGTCCTTTTCTGCACAGGATCAAGCACTGCTTTAAGTAATTATATAACTGGAGATCTTTATACCGAAAAAGAATTCATCATTAGGCATTCACAGGGCTTCAAACCGCTAGGATGAAAGGAAGAAAGGTGGGTGGAAAGGAGGGAGGGAGGGAGGGAGGGAAGGAGGGAGGAAGTTCAATGTATGCCAGGATATACCACAAATTAGAATTTAGCACCAAAATTGGTGTGATCATACCACAGAAGTGAGATGGATAACCCATCCAAAATTTGGTTCAGAGATCAAGACTGATGACATCACATATGTACCAAAAGGGTATAAAAATGTTTATTACTCACATAATGATATTTCTGGAGAGATTAAAGTTATATGTCCCCAACCAGTCCCTAAAACTGATTGAGAGAGTAAGGAAAAGTAGCTGTTTTCGGGTTTTATGGTGATTAGGAGGTTGGGCTGGGATAAAGGTTCTCACACAGGGCATCAATAGAGGATTGTATGGTTTGATTTTCCCACCATTGTCAAAGGCAAAAGCCCCACATTTTCTTATCAGCTTGCCCAGATTTGAGACAGGAGAGGAGGGTGAAGGTCATGATGGGTTTTGAAAGATGTCCCCACAGTCAATCATCAAAATGGAGTCAGATTCTATCACACAAAAGAAGTAGATATTTCTTTCTTTCTTTTTTTTTTTTTTTTTTTTTTGAAGTAGATATTTCTAAAAGGACTGTTCTTAAAAACTTTAATCCCAACTCAGGAAGTGTAGAAAAGAAAAACAAATGTCTCTTCCAATGACTCAAATTTCAGTTGTTGTCTAAGGAGAAAATTTCATCTATGTCTATGTCACATTTACCTGGCCTCGTACTAATGGTTCCACAAATTATTATCAATAGGTTTAACCTACCTTAAAGGTAGACCCAGTCTTAATGAAGTTCCTCTCCAAAACATTATCCAGCGCTGGATCTAGTTCCTCCCCAACATCTTCAATAAGCAAGGGCCTTCCAAGAGAAAGACTGTCCTCCAGATGGTTTCTGAAATACTTGTGGTTGAGAGATGTGATCTAGAAACAAGACCCAAAGGTTGCTGTTGACAATATCACGATGTCACGCACACAGAGAACGGACATTAAATGGCGCCTGAGCATTCTGTCATGGGACACAAATACGGAGATCTTTAGAGAACCTTATCTGGAACCCACAGTGGGTGAGATTGTACAGCAAGCTTAAACTGTTTCCATTCTTTCCCTTCACAAACTGTCATTCCCCAGTGCAACCTGTCTTCTCCTCAGCACCACCACTTTTGTGACAAATAATAATGGAATAATCACGAAGCGTCCTAGTATGGTGCTACACACATGGTGTGGTACAACTCCACCCTGCTCTGTTCATCAAGGAAGGATTTAGGCTCTAACAGGGGAATCTGAAACCTTCGAAAGATGGCATTAGTAGAGATTCATACAAATGTAAACACAATTTTTAGAAAAGATTTTAATATTAGAGTTTAGGCTTGCATCTGTTACTGCTCTATCAAGGATTACAATCGCTACTATTTTCAAATATTTCTTTCTTCTCAGACTCTTGTTCATCTGTGGCAATAAAACTTCTCAGTAGCATGAATGGACTCAAACACAAGTTACCTGGAGTTCATTCTGGCTTTCTTTGTTTTTAATCCAGATCTTCCCTTGAGTCTGTGGGTCAATTAACAAAGGATAGCGAGATGCCTTTGTGACAATGATTCCGTTCTGAATGGACAGGTCATCATTTGGCAGACCTTGGAGGTTCCATTCACTAATAGTGGGAGCATCAATCAACATCTCGTTGAGATTTAGGTTGTCTCCAAATGGGATTTCCCGGGCTTTCATTTCCCTCTGCCAGTCATTGAGCAGCAGACTGCGAAACTCTTGGTTAAATGGACCAGAATAAGATAGAAAAGCTGTAGCCAACAATACATCCCCTAAAACAGAAAACAAAAAGCCACTGAAATGCTTTATAATCAGCCTTGTAATTGTGCAGAATATTAAACATTTTCTAAAGGCAACCACTCTTTTAAACTAACTTCCAGAAACCAGACCGTGACCACGCGTTGCTGTGTCTTGGTGAATAAGCAGTAGATCATCGTTAAACAGGGTCCAAACGGTCCACCAAGTAACACCTGCCAGGCACCAACAATGAGGTTATTTTGACTCTTGCTGGATGTGAGAGTATGACTTTGGAGCTTAAGGGATGCAAATCCTGAGAAGACAGAGCCTCCATTCCAAGTGACCTTGATCAATAAGACCATTCACTCACCGGAAAATTCAAAAGTGACCCTTTGAAGGTCAATAGCACATCTATGTAATAAGGGCTGCAGAGATGCCCGACCGGTATTCATCCTTCTGAAATATCTGGACACACACACAGGAATTTGAAGGACTGGAGGGTTGGTTTGTATTCTGATAAAAGTTTCAGTTTCCTAACTCCCTAACAGAGTCAACACATAATCTGATTAATACAGGAATTTACATACCTACAAGTCTTTTTGTTTGTGCAGCAAACTCTTTGCTTTGTTCTGTCCATCTTTCTTTTTCTCCCGCCAAGCCCCCGATCAGCGCGGAGGCCGTCTGCATCTTGCGCCTGCAGCGCTCTGCGTCCTCAAGCAGGGTCTTTAAAAAGGCCAGAATCAGAAGAAAACTCTGTTCAGAAAAATACGGCCTCTGGCTGAGGAATATAATTTTAAACCATTATATATTATCTGCCCTTCTGAGACCTGTGAGCCATTTATCTCACAGGAAGCATAAAATTCAATTCCTGTGTGCCTGCGTTAGCCAAAGCCCAGCTCTTAAACCTTTACATGGGGTCCTGAGCCCACGGGTCACACTCTCCCCGGGTGTTAATAAGTAAGAGATAATAGAAATTTGCGTCATTTATGACTTCCCTATAAAGAAAAATAGAGACAAAATACAAGCATACTTACTAATACATAGCACAAGAAAAAGTAAAATACATATCCTACTTGAAAATCGGGAATATTTCTCCTGTTAAAGTTCTCGCATCATTAATGCTTCATGTAAGTGCACATCTCCTTTGACTAGAAGTGAAACTTTATATTATCTTCAGACTGTGCTATTCCGAGGTTCGCTCACAGATCCCGGTGACACCTGACTCAGCAGGCCCCTCTGTGGTGCTCTGTGCATCAGTAAAAGACCTTGAACCAGAATTCCACACGCTGTTGCCACTCAAGTCTCCATTCTTAAAAACAAATGGTCCTCCTCCTTCTTAAGACAACTGCTAATGCTACTTGTAAAAATGTGTATGTATGAAATAACAGTGGGGACAGATAAAGATTTAGCTACAGGACCAGTCACTGGAAATTCATTTATAACATATATGTATGTTACACATAATATATAATTGTGTTATATATGCTAAATGTCTAATGATAGAGAAACATTTAAATAAATTATGGTGTACCCATGAATAAAAATACTCAAGACATTAAAATTATCTTATAAAGATTTTTATAACCAAGAAAATATTCATATTACTAAGTTAAAATTTTAATTTATAAACAGTATGCATTGAATTATGTTATGTATTTAAAATGTTATATTTTACATACATTTTTAAAATATATGTAAATCAAGGAAGATATTCAGATAAGAAATGAAAAAGAGCAAATACTTTAAGTGTTCATTTCCAGGATTCTCTCTGCGTATATTCCATAAAGAACATGAGTTGCTTTTGTAATAATAACACAACACAGTGTTTCTCAAAAGCAAGATACTTATTCTAGTTTGTTCTCTGAGATTCTATTCTACCATTTCCTTTCCCCCCAGAGTTAATGCAGGAAACCTAAAAGCCCAGTGAGGTGTACCCTCACATCTACGTTGCCCATATTTGTTTATTTGTTTCTCCCCAAGAAGAAAGATGCCAGCTAGGAAGTGTGATCCTACAAATCACTTATTTCTGCCTACCTTTGAAACTAACTTTTCATGTAAAAGATATCCTTAAGATTAAGTTGTCTTCCCAAAATTCCCCATCCCACTCCCAACTAGCCAAATAAGAAAATGGCCAGGACTGTCCTCTCCGGCATTTTTTTTTTTTTTTTCTGGGAGCCCACACTCATTTAGGGGATGGGAATTTGCCAAGAAGGGAGAGGAGCGGACATCGGAGAGTACAGAAGGCAGGAGCAGCTCTTCCCTCCAAGCCTGGCTGGGGCGATGACCGGACTTCCCTGGGTTCCTCAGGCGCGGTCCCGGTCCACTCTCTGTTGATGCTCCCAGGGGGTAACCAGCCATCCAAAAGGCCTAGGGAAGTGGGCCCCACAAAGGCACCACCCTGTGCAGAGAGGAGCGGGGCACACACTCCTTCAACGGACAGCACAGACCTGGGGCAGGAGGTTATGGGTCCCACCACGGTGAACTGTGGATTCAAGGCCCCTGCCCCCCCTCCGACCTTCTGTAAGTCCATAAGCACCGGGGACTTGCATGGCGCTCATGGAGGGGGAAGGAGCCACAGAACGACTAAAGGTCATCTTCACTCCAGCATGTGGGAGGCAGGTGGACGCACAGCCAGATTTTGTGTTTTTTAATTAAAAAAAACTTGACATTTGTCAAAACAAGTTTTAAAGTCAGAGCCATGCCTTCACAGTAGCACTTCTTGTGTGGTCCTCACACGCAGGAGACGCTCAAAACCAAAAAACATATTGAATGGACTGATGCAAAAATGTTCCAACTGAAACAGAACAACATGGGACCTAAAATATCTCCAGTGTATTCAGTAGCGCCTCCAAATGGATGGGAGTGTCCCCCGTGGCAAATAATGATCACACCTTCACCATAGTTCCTGAAGTAGATTCTTTCAAATTGCAAGGCTGATTTTCTCTTTATGTGATGATAGGTGAATCCCAAAGAGCATAATTAACAAATCCAAATAGGTGATGTACAATTACTTCTCTAAAATTTCTAAAAGGCTCTTCTTTTGCTTTCAGGAGTGGAAGTATCACACATTCTTACATAGTAAAATTTAAGCATTCATCTAAGTTCTCTTGTTGGGACTCCGGTAAGAGACTGGACTATCAGAGCGGGAACCACAATACTGACCAGTGACGACTGAGAGCCGGCAGGAGGAAACTCCACAAAACCATGGAGGAAAGAACAGAATCTTTCTCTATCTCTTATTTACCAAACACGGGATTTACCAGAGCCAGATACAGACTTTGTGGGGCCAGAAGCTAACATAATCTGTCCGCTTCAAGAAAATCATTAGAGATTCATAAATACAAAACACCCAGGTGAATGTGTGTTTAGACTGAGAGGGGGAAAAAAACACTACAAAGTCTTGGTGTCAGGGCGCCCGGGTGGCTCAGTGGGTTAAAGCCTCTGCCTTGGACTCAGGTCATGATCCCGGGGTCCTGGGATCGAGCCCCGCATCGGGCTCTCTGCTCAGCAGGGAGCCTGCTTTCCCCTCTCTCTCTGCCTGCTTCTCTATCTACTTGTGATCTCTGTCAAATAAATAAATAAAATCTTTAAAAAAAAAAAAAGTCTTGGTGTCTTAGAAACTTGGCTACCTTTCATCTGAAATTTCTAGACATTTTATCCAAATGCTTATATGCAAATACTGGCCAACCATAACCTGGTCTCTCTCTCACCCTACAACTCCCAGGATCCGCAGCACCTAGGACCCTGCGCACATGAGAAGCTCTGAAGCTTAAGCTACATTAGTTGTGTGTTAAAGCTGCCTGAATTTCCAGAGGAAAGAAGTCCCTATGGAGCTGGAATTAATAGAAATAAGATAAGAACCTATTGCCCAGTGAATCAGAAGTGTCTGAACCCAGATTCTGAAAGGTTCTACAGCTGTTATTTGCAGCCTAGGTTGAAAAGACCACAGACGGTCATTGTCATCGGATGCAACCATGTGGCCAGGACACTGCTCGAGCAGAGAAGCCTGAAGTGGACAGCAGAAGACCAAGATCTACTTCTGACCGTCCAGCCCTATGACCAGGAGCCATCCTCTGGACCTCAGCTCCTTTCTCCAAAATGACAATTAAAAAAGCCATCTTGCTTATCTTGCAAGATTACATTAAAGCTTAAATGAGATGAAGAGGGAAGACATGATTTGAAAAACAGAAAGTGCTCCACAAGGGGCTGTTTTCACCACCATCCATGAGGGGACTCAGAATGTTTATGTTCCAGAACTGACTCCCATATTGGCTGACCATCCCGACCTCTCACCAAGGTCCTCAGGGCTTAGTGAGGGATGAGGTGTTGTTTATGTACTATGTATACATTGAATCAATCCCTGCTGGGAACCAAACCCTTGGAGAAAGAAGGGAGCAAAAGAAGGGTTTACAGTAGCCATATTGGTGTATGACCGTCCCTTCCGTGCCGAGGAGTTACCTGCTTCTCGGTCATGGCCTGTTCATACTCAGCCTGCACCACGTCGAGCTCTGCACGCTTGTCATCCAGCTCAGCCTGGGCCTTCTGCAGATCTTGCATGGCCAAGACGTAACGATTCTCCTGTACCACCAAGTTGGCCTGCACAGGACATACCCGGGGTGAATGAGGGACCAGGCACAGCCAACCAAACAGCTGGCATTTCATCTGAGATCTCAGCCATGCTCATACCTGTTCTCTGCTCTACCCCTAGAGTCTTGGCATTAAGTCAAGACCAAATTTCAGTGTGGACTTGACATAAATGTTTATAAGCAGAAAATTGTAATTCATTCGAAGTCAGCACATTTTTTCTGTCAAGTGCCAGATAATAAACAGTTTAGATGTCTTGGGCCGAGGGGCAAAATTGAGGCTATTACTCAGGCACTTACTTAAAAACCATTTAAAAATGTAAAAATTCTTCTTATTTCACAAGCTGTACACATAGAGGTTGTGAGCTAGATTTGGCCTGCGGGCCGGAGTTTGCCAGTGCTTAGATCAGAGCATTGTGGTAATAAAAGCACATAGGTACTTTACAGAACATTGTAAGATTATTGTAGAAAAAGAAAAAAATGAATATTGAGAACCATCTGCCTAGTAAGACTCATCACTATTGATGAGGATGTTAAAACTAGATAAAAAATGGAACCTAATTATTCACTGAATGTAAAATATAGATTTTCTCAGCCGTGGTGATCTTGATGTCATTCTTGTAGTCTTCCTATATTGCTTGCCATCCATAAAAGAATTGGTACCTTGAGCTGTGACTAATTAAAAATATTTATTTTTAAGGAAGCTCCTAAATTTGACTCAAAAGCCATATTCAAAAGCAATATTAGCAAAAGAGGAGATACAGAAATCAGTTCTTGCTTACAGGAATTTAGATGCTTTAAACAATTTTTTGGAATCAAATTTTTCCTTTTTAAGTCTCTAAGATGTTAAAATTGACTTTCATGGGGGATAATCCACTATTAGGGCCACGTTCTCTCTGGGGTGTTTCAGAAGAAAAGATTATCTTGAAAAAAAATTTTTGAAATAAATTATTTTCCTGTCTGAAAAGCTCAGGATCCCAAATTTTGGAAGAATAACTCTTTAAGGGAAAGCCCAAGTTCTATGACTTACTAGGACCAATGACAGGCAAAAGCGTAGCTTAACAACTACACTTTAAAGAGGATCTAACTCTTGGGACATTTTCTTCTCTGGTCTGCTGTAAACCACACCTGTGGCTGTGGCGTAAACATAAAAGCAAGGTAACAATGCCCAACAACTCCCTAAAGCAACACACTAATGTCAAACCATCACAGCTCCAGAGATTTTGAATATTTTCTAGAATTTTCCTCAGAAAAAAATAAATTGAGAAAATTTTTCATGAAGCTCTCAAAAGTTGCCAACCAAAAGGCATAGAATCCTTCAAGTCTAGCGGCTCGCCTTGGGAGCTGTGGGCCTCCATGCAGATAGCTTACATTCTGTAAGATTCGGTTTATCCATGACGATGCTGAAGATCTACCTCCTACAATGTGTGTGAGAGGATTAAATAAGATAATGCATGTAAACACCCACCGCTGGTGTTTGGCATAGAGCAAGATTCCAATAAATAACAGATGTTGTTGTCCGAGTTGAGTATTTAAGGCTCTATTGTTATAAACATCCTGTTTCTGTGAATGGATATTTACTGGTTTTCATGGTTTTCAAGGAGAAATCTCATTATAATCAACTGGAACGGAGTCTAAATTGCTATTAGTTGGTGTTTAAGTTCATTCTCTACTAGACGTCACTTGGTCCATTGACAGGGGTGTTCTCCAGACAAAGGAGAAGAGCCCCTCAGGGTCCTCGTCACTGCTTAGTGTTGAGGAGGTTCCAGCTGGAGTGGAAGGAGTGTCCTTAATTTGTCTTCACTCAGAAGCAGGGAAGCCCCTCTGGGAACACGCAAAATCAGAGGCGTTGGTCAGGGTTGTTGCATACATTAGCAGAGTTGCCCAGCGATAACCCGCACTCCCTCCATCTTTGCCTTCTCCGAAGCAGTGACTGTGTAGGCTCTAACTGCACTTCTGTTCATGACAGAACATTCAGAAGGACCTGATACACTCAAGGCTCCCAGGGCCTGGGAGCTCATAAGACATTAGGAGGTCACTTCCGGGACTAACTTCTCAGAAAGAGAAACAGAGGTGCTAGGAGCAGATAAAACATTCCCCCTTCTGACGGTGTTCCCTTCACTTCCTACCACAGGATCAAGGGTGTCCTAGGACCAGGTGGAGGCCAAAATGTCATAGAATAGGGAAGGGGATTTCCTTGTTCTTATGTAAACCTTGTTCAGAATGGCCATTATTTAGTATCGATTTTGGCTCATTTTATTTAGAATAGTTATAGTGACATAAAAGCTGTCCATCATGAATTCAACAGTAATTCCCTTAAAAACACTGTATGTTCACTCACTGAAAAAGTTTACGAAGGAGGTCCTGCATGTTTCATTTGATAAAGCTGTTCCAATTCAGCCAGTATCAGAAGGCCCATTTTGGAGCTATGCTGGAGTCTCCAATGGTCCCAAAATTCATAATGTTGACAGCATGACATCAATCATTGGTTCTGAAATTCCCTAAACCAAATGAGTCTTTGGTCTTTAAGTTGCTTTAAGACCGCAAGGGGCTTTAGCCACTGAATAAATGACCCTGGTATGGAAATAGAAAACGAAATGGGACTTGCAAGTCGATCCCTATCTTCTTTCCACTCTAAATTATTTGTATCATGATTATTAAGTTCCTCACATAGTTTACAAGCATTAGTGGATTTCAGTTGATGCTTGAGAGAGATCGGACTCCTACAAAAGCAAAATAATCAAACAGGCCACACGTGCGCTCCTTGAGACATCGGTATTCCATTTTCAAAGCAAGTATTTGCCTCTCTGTCCGCTGAAGATGGTCACTGATGGCAGGGGGCAGGGCACGGGTGTGCATATGAAGCCTAGAAATGCAATTACTCAAAGGGAAACAGGCCTACTCTCCAATTACATTAAAGAACAGATGACATTCAATTTCCTTCCTGAGGGGGAAAAGAGAAGAGTGGGAGTACTGTGTCATACCTTACAACCAAGACCAGCCACCAGCTGTGTGCTGATCTGCCTCAGTCATAAGATTCCCTGGCAGGAGATCTGGGATGTTATCGGGGGATTCTATGCTATCGTTTTCTATGTCTTTTTTCCAAGTTGACACTGTGGAGGGAGAATATCCAGCAGCCCACAGTGGACTTGGCATCCTTGTTGAGAGTCCATGCTTAAAGGCTGCACAACTCAGACTGGAGTGGTTATTACGGAGAAGAGAAACAGACTGTGCTCGGCCTTTCTGTCACTGGCTCTCCCCATGGACTTGAATGCAACCACACCAGAGGCCAAAGGCTCCTGTGCTACATGGAAAGACAAGACCAGCTGACCTCAAGGGCTCTCACAGGCACGTAACATGTGGTTCTACGTAGGAGGCTCACCTTCAGAGGCAAGACTTCTCTGTTGATAGAAAAGAAGGAAGCCATGGCTTTGGTCCAGGAACAGAGACCAGCTACGTTCCCACACACACGCTTAGCAGTTTCAATGTTGTAGTCTGTCATTTCAAAGTAAGGATTCAGAAATTCTATCACTTCTTCATTGATCGTGTCTTTGGGGAATTGCTATGAAAGAAAAGAGTAAAATTAAGTCAAAATACTTGTTTCCATGAAGTCGTACTCCCATGATGCTTATAATGCAACTGCAATTATTGAACAACCAAGAAGGGATGAATGACATCATATTCTGTTGATATCTCAAGATATGGGGCCGAAGTCCTGAGAGTGAAAACAAGAGCGAGCAGTGACAGCGAAGAAATCAGGGCAAACTTCAGCTTCTGTGAACAAGAGATACCAAGCCCCAGTAAATGTTCTGGGATCCAGGGAAAGAGTAAATTATTTAGGTGATGAATACTAATATGGTTACTAAAATTTCCAAAGCAATAACATTTTCATGTCATTAATCCTAAATAGGTGAATTGTAAGCCCATAAAATCAATAATGGAAAACAAATACAGTCAGATATACTCAGCCTAAGGATAAAATCTATTTAGCATTTAGCAGCAACTAAATGCTTAATACATTCAAAGAGAGATTCTATTAAACTCATCTGAATTACAAAGTAACAACCTGGACATTAGGTCTTGAGGGCAATGAATTAATTTTTAATCATAAAATTATCCAGAATGTGGGAGAACTGGTATCTTCTGAAGGGATAAAACTGAAAAACAGTAGCAGAAGTGGATTACGAATGCTTTCTTACGTCAAGAGACAACTGCCCAACCAATGAACCTGGACCTTTCTCAAGAGGTATTTGTGCCTCTCAAAGAAGATGACTGGATCTTCTCCAAGTAGAGAGGAAGGCAGTGCCTACATAAAAGCTTTCACAGAACATCCATGAAGTAGGGTGCAACCCACACTCTCATTCAGACATCTTCCTCTACAAGTTTCTTTGATGACACTTGAGAGATAGTGAAGCCAAAAGAAGAGCCAGAAGAATATTTGGGAGCCATGGAAGGCAGTGGTGATGGCAAATGGCAAGGGAGCTTCCAAGACCAGGGGCCCTGCCACCAGGTACATAGCCCAGGAGCCTCGAGTCACCTGCCAGGATCCTCTGTGCAGTCCAATTCCATTGTCACATTTTTCTGTGAAAGCTTCTTAAGTCTCCTCTGTCACCTAGCTCCCTCAGTCAGAGTTCATCGCAACCTTCCCTCCATACAAACAGCGTGTTATTCCTTCTTGGTGCTACTGACATCCCAGAGCCCCATATTTTAATTATCTGGGGCAGGCCTGCAAGGCCACCAGTTCGTAAGCTGCTCACCACCGCGGCTGCTGGAAGGTACCACACAAGACGGCCCAGCCACACAGCACTTGGGCAACATGGCATTGAAAATTGAGTGAAAGGCAGTGCTAAGGTCATTGCTTGGGAAATAGAAGTGACTTTGGTATTCACAGGTAGCTATGGCAAGATCCAAGTATGGAAGATAAAACAATAACACTTCTAGAAGAAAACACAGAACCATTCATTCTTCCTTAGAGGCAAAGATTTCCCCAACACAACACAGAAAGCACGACTAAGGAAAACAGTGAAAAACCAGATTATGCTAAACTTAAGAATGTCTGTGAACCAAAGGACATCTTTAACAACTAAGGGAGAAAGTGCAACAAGGTATTTGCAAGTTACTCATGTTTTATAGAAAGTAATTCTACCCATTAATAAAAAATTTAAGTGGACAAGAGACCTAAACAGGCACTTAACGAAAGAATTCCCAAAAGGCTCAGGAACTGATAAGAGATTCTCAACGTCATTACTCCCCAGGGAAATGCAAACTAAATGCACAACAATAAGACATTATTACAAGCCCGTCAGAATAGAGAAAAACAAAAAAACAGTTAAGATGTAGAACAACTTAGAATAGCCTAAAATCAACAAGTCAGGAAACAACAGATGTTGGCGAGGTGTGGAGAAAGGGGAACCCTCTTACACTATTGGTAGGAATGCAAACCAGTATATCCACTCTGGAAAACAGTATGGAGGTTCCTCAAAAAGCTAAAAATAGAGCTACCCTATGACCCAGCAATTGCATGACTAGGTATTTATCTGAAGAATACAAACATAGTGATTCAAAGGGGCACCTGCACCCCAATGTTTATAGCCCCAGTGTCTACAATAGCCAAACTATGGAAAGAGCCCAGATGTCCACTGACAGATTAGTGGATAAAGAAGATGTGGTATGTATATACACAATGGAATATTACTCAACCATCGAAAAGAACGAAATCTTGGGGTAGCTGGGTGGCTCAGTCGGTGAGTGTCTGCCTTCAGCTCATGTCACCAGGGGCCTGGGATCAAGCCCCACATGAGGCTTCCTGATCAGTGGAGAGTCTGCTTCTCCCTTTCTCTCTCCCTCTGCCTCTCCCCTGTTTGTGCTTGCTCTCTCTCAAATAAATAAAATTTTTTAAAAAAAATTTTTTTAAAGAGTGAAATCTTACCATTTGAAATGATATGGGTAGAACTAGAAGGTATTATGCTAAGCAATCAGAGAAAGACAAAAATCATATGATTTCACTTATATGTGGAATATAAGAAATAAAACACCTGAACATAGGGAAAGGGAAGGAAAAATAAAATAAGATGAAAACGGAGAAGGAGATAGACCATAAGAGAGTCTTAACTCTAGGAAACAACTGATGGTTGCTGAAGGGGGCGAGGGCTGGGAGAACTGGGTGACGGACATTAAGGAGGGCACGTGATGTGATGAGGACTGGTGTTAGGTGAAACTGATGAAGCATTGACTTCTACCCCTGAAACTAATAATATACTATATGTTAACTAAATAGAATTTAACAAAAAAAAATTTTTTTTAAAGGCATAGAACAACTTAAACTCTGCTCACAGATGTGTAAACTGACACAGCTACTTTTGAAAATTCTTTGGCACTATCTATGAAGCTGCTTAAACGTATACAAATGGTAGCTACACTGTGGCGAGCATACCACAATGTACAGAGTTGTCCAATCAGTATTTCGTACACCTGAAATTCATGTTAACATTGTGTGTCGACGATACTTCAATCAAAAAAAATTTATAGGATTAAAGAATGTATAAGCTAAGATCCAGAAATTCCATTCCTGAGTACAAAGCCAACTGAAATGCAGATACACCCACTGAATGACCTACAGGTCAATATTCATAGTAGCTTTATTTATAATAGCCCCAAACCAGTACCAACCCAGAAATGCATCAACAGTACAATGGACAAATAAACTAAAACATATGATAGCATTTCACACTGTGCTGGTTCATACAAACTCATGAGGAACCATTCCTAAATTCTCAGGAATTTTATAAACTGCATGTTAAATAGAACAGTTATTAAAAATATATATACTTACACTTAAACAAATTTCATTTAATATAAAATGCATTTTCAAATGCATAGTCAAAGTAATCACCGTCTATCATTTTACTGCATTTTACTCCCTCTGTTTTCAGGTCATTTATATCTATCGTACCTATAATGGGGGTACATTGCTACTATTCTACTATGTACCTCTCCCCAGCTCTCCATTCAACAAGATCATTTTGGTAGCTTGAAATTGGCCATTGTGGGCATATTTACACCATGGAAATTAGCAAACACTACAAATCAGACTTTTTACTCTTTTTTTTTCTTTTTCCTCCCCCGAGAAACAGTTGTTTTAAATAATTACCACATACTACCACTTCAGATACTGAACAGCCATACAGCAATGAAAAAAGAATGAAATACTATCCTTGAAAAATAAGAATGAATCTCAAAGACTTGTTGAATAAAAGGGATCAAAACAAAATAGGTCACATGACATGATTTCATATCTATAAATTTCAAAATGAACAAAATTAATTATCAGGATAAAGATCAGAATAATGGTTATCTTAGGGGAAGTTATTGACTGGTTTGGGACAGAAGAGATATTTCTGGGGCCTGGAAATACAAATCTTGATTTCAGGGCTCATTAACAGGTATAAACATATGTAAATATTTATTAATCCATATACTTAAAATATGTACATTTTATCATATGTAAATTCTACATTAAAATTAAAAATGTACAAATTACCCCAAAAAAATCACTATTGAGACTTGCAACATATAAATATGCATACATTTGTATTCATATGCATATAATATATGCACATATACATTGCTTTCTCAATATGATTTTTTTTTTAAGATTTTATTTACTTGCGAGAGAGAGAGGATGAGAGAGGAAGAGAGCATGAGAGGAGAGAGGTCAGCGGGAGAAGCAGACTCCCTGCAGAGCAGGGAGCCCGATGTGGGACTCTATCCCGGGACTCTAGGATCATGACCGAGCTGAAGTCAGTCACTTAACCAACTGAGCCACCCAGGCACCCCTTAATATGATTTTTTAAACTTTTATTGAAATATATCACTGATGATGCTTTAATATGCCTAAAATATGTCAGACAAGGCTCTACTGCTTGTTTTTAAAGCTTTAAAGTCTTGGTTTTGAAAGAGAAAATTCTATTCTGCAAAAATACTTAAGTATGTGTTCAGTATATGTATGTAGAATATTATTCAGGCTTGAAAAAGAAGGAAATCCTGCCATTTGCGGAGGACATTATGCAAAACAAAGTAATCAAGACACAGAGAGACAAATCCTACAATGTCTCACTTATATATAGAATCTAAAATAGTCAGACTCCTAGAGAGGAGTAGAATGGTGGTTGCCAATGGTGAGGGAAGGGGAAATGGGAAGATGTTGGTCAAGGGGTTAGAAAGTATCAAGTTACAAGAAGAGTAAGTCCTGGAGACCTCACGCATGGCAATATGAATACAGTTAACAACATCGTATAATCCAAATTTTCTAAGTGTTCTCACCACGAAATAAGAAAATGGCGACCGTGAGGTCATGGAAACCTCAGCTGGCAATGATTTCACAATATATACAAATCTCTAAATAACAAGTTGTACACCTTTATATAGAGAATTTTTTCTTTTTCTTTTTTCTTTTTTTTTTTTTTTTTTTTGAGAGAGAGAGCGCATGAGTGAGCAGGGGTGGTGAGGGAGGGGCAGAGGAAGAAGGAGAGAGAATCCCAAGCAGGCTCCACAGCCCTCAGATCATGACCTGAGCCGAAATCAGGAGTCCAACACTTAACCAACTGAGCCACCCAGGAAATCCTGCCATTCAGAAAACTTTTATACATGTTATATATATCTATATTCTCTGTCAAACTCTTTAAGAGAATTTTGGAGGTAGCCAATCACTAATGCCAACCCAGCGGCTGTACCAAAGTTAAGGACTGGGGATTAGCAGTGTGGAGGGCAGAGGTGGCTAAGAGACACACAGGTGAACCTTGTGTATGTAAGTTTGGAAACTTTGTTGTATATATTTGTAAAATAAGTTACTAGATCACTATAGTAAACTTTTATATGTCATTATACTTCAAGAAAGATAGCAAAAAACTGAGTAAGTAAAAATATGTTAATATTTTTAGTAAAAGTAAAAAAAAAAAAAAAAGTAAAAATCTGTAAAATTTTTTCTGAAATTTGTTCTACTAAAAGACTCAGACACTCTAATGAAGTCTCAGTCCCCTCTCACTCAGCCCATCGTTACTGAACTACCAACCTGCAAGTTCTGTAAGAAGTTTCCTGCAGTCATGAGTTTTAAAGATTCCTGCCACGACGGAATTGTACAGCTTTTTTCCAGGTCAATTTTCACTGCATTGACTTTCCTTTGAAACAGGAGCAGCACACAGTCCATGATCCTCATGATGAGGTGAGGGGGTCGGCCCAACGTGCGGACAGTGGCGATGTCTGAAGGCTTGATGGTCTGCGGGACGACAGGAGGTCACCATGCCACCTCAGATAAGACAGTGTGGACCAACTTTTCATCTTTAAATGCTACTTGGGCGGAGGAAAGCAAGCATTTTTTGAGTTAGATGCCAAGTCATAAGGCTTAAATGCATAGTTAAACCCCAAGAAATGCCATGTCCCCAAAAGTTCAAACTCTTACAATTCAACTGGCAGCAAGAGGAGAGACAGCGAGGGAAATGTCAGTGAGCAGCTAAGGAGCTGTGACTTCCCTAAAATTATACAGACCACTTTGTGTCAGAAAAAAATGAGTATAATCTGAAAGAAAAAGAATACTCAGCACTTAAGGAGCTATGAGGAATCCTCAACCAGGAAAACTCGAGGCTGGTGCAGTGCTTTTTACTCATTAGTTATGTAGGTCAAGAATCTGCCTCGCTCTTTAGCAACCCAGACTTGTCACGGTGGACTAACCCTCGCAGGTAGCCCCGGGGCTGACAGATTGAATAATTAGAGGTTTCTGAGCTGGGAAATGACCTTTAACTTACGGAACTGAAGCAATACGAGTTTCACTAAGTCAGAAAAGTCCTGTCCCATTTCTAGTATGGAGATTCTAAAAGAGTAAATTATTTAATAGTCACATGGAATGATTGTGATTATTAATAACTGCGCTATCTCTTAGCCTCTTTATGGAATAAGTATTGGAAAAATATGAACTATGAGAATCTGATATAGTCTTATTTCTAGAATGAATAGTGTACACTCATTCCTTCCAGATCTTATTTGAGTGTGCCTACCCCCCCCCATCAAATGAAGGTGACCAATGACCTTCTTATCAAAGCTACTAATCTTTTCTCTGAGGATTAAGAAAAAAAATGAAGACGAAAACCACTGAACTTGTTAATTAGAAATGTAACTACTTTGAAAATGTTTGTTTCAGGCTCAGTCTTTGTGAACACAAGACGACTGGAAGTGGAGGAGAATTTGTGTTCAAGAGCTGGCAATGGCAGATAGATATTGATAGGAGATGTGTGCCTAGAAAAGAAAGGAGAGAGATACAGCAGCCAGCGGAGAAAGTAGGGTCGAATAAATGTTGTATAAGCTGTAAGAGCTGGACATGCTTATTTTACTTTAGCTTTAAAAGGGAGCATTCTCAAACAGAATTGGGCTCAATTATGTTGGATGCCCAGATAAAAGGAGCTGGAACAAAAGGCATATCTAAAGTCCAACCTATTTCAGCTAAGTATTGGACTCTGCTTTTACTCTGCAGGCAAAGCAATATGACTGCCACAGAATTTCCTAGATATCCTTGCAATATAATAGTTATTTAACATCTGGAGGTATTTTTGTATGATTGCATGGAGTCAGATTAGCTTTGAGATAGGATGAGAAACAATCTTTGCTATTACCTTATTTGTTGTACAGATTTATGTGACCTGATGCCAAAAAGTTACTTTGACTGGGTCTGGAACTTCTTAGAATATGTCAGTAGTACCATATTTTAAGATTTCAAAAGCTCACAAAGAAGCAATAAAATGGAGGCAGAACCCATAAAGGAAATCTCTCCAGTACACCTCATCATGTCACCCCTGTTTCCACCCATTTCAGCATTGAAAATTAATTATATACTGCAGAATATCTTAGTGGTTGAGAACATGAAATTAGGAGGATAAAGGAACATATTTTATAATATCAAAAGGATGACAAGTTTTTTAAATCCTGGGAAAATGTATACCTTTAAGCATGATCTAAGCAGCCATATGCTCTGTTTCTATAATGCCATTAGGTATGGAAATTTCTTTACACTATCAATATATTCTCTCTGTTGATCAGAGACTCTCTCTCAGTCTAAAGCCAAGATGCCCCAAAAAGGGGAGTGGATGGGGATCAGGATCTTGAAGAGATATCTGCACTCCCATGTTCACTGCAGGATTATTTATAATAACCAAGACCTAGAAGCAAGCTAAGGATCATTGGTGGGTGAGTGGATAAAAAAATGTGAGACACATATATATGCACAGTATGTGTGTGCGTGTGTATGTGCACGTGCGTGTGTGTGAGTGCCTGTGTACAATGGAATATTATTCAGTCTTTAAAAAAAAGAAAGAAAGAAAGAAAAGAAAAGAAAGTCCTGCCATTTGAGACAAGGATAGACCTAGGGCCATTTTGCCAAGTAAGTTAAACTAAATACAGAAAAACAAATACTGTATGATCCCATTTGTATGGAATATAAAACAGTCAAGATTCATAGAAGCAGAGAGCAGAATGGCAGTGGTCAGGGCCTAGTGGGAAGACGAAAAGGGAAGCTGATGGTCAAAGGGTACAGATTCTCAGTTATTCAAAATGAAAAATTTCTGGATATCTACTACAGAGCACAGTGCCTAGGGTTCATACTGTATTATATATTTCAAATCTGTCAAGCGAGTAGATTTTAGATATTAATGCTAAATGTCTTTAGCACATAAAATAATAGCAACATTAAAGAGAGCAGGGGGAAACTTTGGGAAGTAGTGGACATGTCAGTGGATTTGAAGGTGGGGATGTTTTCACAGGTACACACTTATTCCCAAACTCCCCGAGGTGTATACACTATACGTGTCCAGCTTTTTACACACCAATCATATGTTGATAAATTGGTCTCAAAAATGGGGCAGGGGGAGATGAGGCAGGCACCAACCTGAGAGACTGCAGACCCCCCAGAGCTCCGGGGGTCAAGAAGCCCAGTTTAGCCAGCGCGAGGACAGAGGATCAATAAGTGAAGAGGTACCCGGTAAGAGTAGTGTGGAAAGTTGGAGAGATACAGGAGAGGGTTATCTTCATTGTCTCAAAAGAGTAGAAATTCATGTTTGTCTATTGCTCAGGAAACTTAAAGACTCAACGTGGGTCAAAAAGACTGAGAAGTGTTTCAGGCAGTGAGATCAGGAAGGGGTTAAAAAGATTGCATTATCAAGTAATGAGGGATGCACAGTTGAGGTTCTAGAACCTGAATTAGCAGTGGACAGATCAGCAGGCTTCACGTCTCCAGCTGTCTCCTGGAACCAATAACAGAGAGCCACAGAGGATTAAGACTGAAGTAAAAGCAATCTTAAATTGAGTCCCAAGAAATCTTACATTGAGTCTTCAACCCTCAACCAGCCCCTTAAGGTGTGGCCCATTTCACCAAACTCATCATATTTTCTCAGGATCCAACCTTCTCTAATTTCCCCATTTCTGTTCCTGCTGCACAACTGCGCTGAATAATTGTCAGAGGCCGTTCAAAACCCGCCATTCACGAGTTCCCCTGCATCCGCAGTTCTGCATTTGGATAATTCACAGATAAATTCAGGACACACTGCATCTCACAGACCTGCTCCAGTGTCCTCAATGAATGAGGAGGGAAACGTTATCTTAGAAATTTCACGGGATGTTCCCGATGTCACATGGCTTGTTGTTGACAGAGTGGAAGCGAGAACCCGGGACTCCTGACCATCAACGTAGGACAACATAGCCCAGCATTCATGAGTGAAGAAAATGAGACGGGAAGTAGCAAGCGAAAAGTCTCTAAAGGGCTAATAACACCTCCCTGCAGAAAACACTCCTTGGAATGGTTTCAGTGGGTCTGAAGCCGTTGAGCATTTCCTTGCTGTTGCGCATCTTTTCTTTGTCCTCGTCCCTCGTCCCAGGCACTACACGTGACATCTGCCACGTGGCACAGACTTACCTGCAAGGCTGCTTCTGCTTCTTCTAAAGCTGGTTTCGCCGCTTCCAGTTTCTCTTCGGCAACGGCCTTATCTTTAGAGATGCCGTCCACGATGGCCTGGGCTTTGTCCTTCACCTTCTGCACCTCAGCCTTGACCTTTTCGGCAGCCTGCGCCTTCATTGTCACGTCTTTTAAGACCTAATTCAATATAAAACAAAACAAAACAAAAAAGTCTTGTCAAACATACCTCGTCAAGCCGAAAATGTACATTTTCCCTTGATCTGTTGATTTTGCCCACTTCTAGGAAATTTCATGGAAAATGAAGAGTACTGTGTTCTGCTGGAAATAATGTATCCTTTCGTGGATACAATGTAGTGAAGATGTGTACATCGTTAATATTTACTACCAGGAATATAAACCTGGTAATACACCTTGCAGTATGGTCCAAGCAGCAGGGCCCACACACCGTGTCAGCTTTCGCATTGGCCACTTGGAGCTCCTTTTCTTTCACTTCCAGTTCTTTGCTCAGGGCTGCAACAGACTCTGAGGCTTCTTTTAGCTTTTCCAATCCAGTATTCATTCTAGGATTAAACATCCAAGCAAGCCATGTTAAAATGTGTGATATTTGGCCACATTTTCCAAGCACTGATCCATTAATATGGAGAGTAATGGTCATATTTGAAGAATAAGTATATGCACAAACAACAAATCCCAGAGGGCTTGACAAAAAGAATAGGCACCCAGGGTTGATGCTGGACTGAGCCCATGTGTATGTTTTTTCACAGACCGCGTGTGGGAGCATGAACTCATTACAACCCTGCAGAACGTAAAGACTGGGTCCAGAAGCTGTATCATGAAGGATATATGCTTAATGAAGTTTAATTAAATGGCAATAGATTTCAAATGCTTGAAGCCCTATCACAGAAGAAGGAAAATAAATAATTTATATATATATTTTTTAAAAGACAAATTAAATTAAAAGAAGAAAGATTTGGGATCAAGGAAGAAACCAATCTGAAGTCATTGGAACAAGCCTGTGAAGGGACCGCTCACTGTCTGGACCTGAGATAACGGTCCCTCAAAGACCAGAGCTCTCAGAGTCAGCCAGTCCAATCTCCCACCTGGGGTGCCTTATGGAGCAGCTCTGGCTGGTCCTGGCCATACACAGAAGAAGCTAGAAGTGTTCAGAAAAAAGCAGGCAGACCAGTGAAACCTAGAACAGGCTTCAGTGAAGTAGGGTATTCAGTGTGGTGAATATGCAGTGGACGTCAGCATCAGCCAGACTCTCCTATCCTAGACACCAGAAAGGACGGGAAGAGAAGGATGAGAGGAGGGAGGCAGGAAGCATCGCTACCATATGTCACTCGGTGTTATAAAAAATGGTAGGCCACATAAACACCGGGCAAGCATAAAGCTCCTAGCAATCATGGAATAATCCTTTGAATAGGCCTGAGGAGCAGATGTCTCGGCCTCAGCACAATTGGCATTTGGGGCTGGCCGATTCTTTGCTGTGGAGGGCTGTCCCGTGTACCATAGGATGTTTAGCAATATCCCTGACCTCCCCTCATTTGACGCCAGTAGCACCCCTTCCCAGCCCCTATCGCCTAAGCTGTAACAAACACAAATGCTTCTAGTCATTGCAAAATGCTCACTAGGAGCAAATGTGCCCCCCGTCGAGAGGCACTGTTGTAAAATCACCTTGTATCTGACCTTCACACTTACCTATTGGCCAGAGTCTGCACTTCCACGTGCTTTTCTCTGTATGTGCACTTATATCCCTGAATAAAGGAGAGGTACGACTTGGGAGTCACGTGAGTAGAGCGTCGGAATCTCTGGAAATAGTCAACACACTTCTCAGCTACCCCATCCTGGAAGGAGCCCATGCACTGGACCACTTCCTTCTTGGTTTCCGAACCGCAGTCAATGTCATAGGAGGACAGGAAGTGTTCGGACACTAGAAAGAATAACAATGGCAGCGTGTGAAATATGAACGTGAATCACCATTTTAAAAGTTAACTAATTATGTTTGAAAGATTTAGACATTTCTTGGGACTGCAGACCATTTTGGTAGCTCCAGCTATGTAGGTATCCGTCGACATTTTTGGCCCCAGGCCTACGCCTTCAACAATTTTATTTTCCCTTTCACATGCAAAACTATCACGGCACTCAAGCCTGTCATTAGTCTTTGTTTTCTGGTACGTATGCAAAGAAGTCTCTTCTCCCTGGCTGCGGGTTCTGCCCAGTAGCCAGACTATTCTATGCTGTTCTATACAGAAGGGCCAAAGGGTACAAATAACTCAGAAATCAGTGCCCACTGGGTACTCATATTTAACAAACCCATTCATTTTTAAATGCAGAACCTGTCATACCCTTAATTCCCCCAGGCCGTGACTGCATTTGGTATGTGGAATGTTTGTCACTAAATTTTTATATGCCTGGGCCATCTTGTTCTCAAAAGTGGCAGCTAGCCACCTGCAGTCAATCCTAATTTATGGTGCCCTTTAAAATTGTTTGGGTAAAAACCTCCTGTTGGAGACCTTTATCTTCCCAACAGCACCAATCATGGGACCAACTCTAAGGCAGCATTTCCTATTATAGGAATAGGCCATATTATAGGAATAGGCTCATCAATCACCACATACACATCAGCATCTGCTGCCCTGTCACCTCGTGATGGGCCATGACGTGAGACTCTAGTATGAAGCTTGGTCTCAACCCTAAAGAACTGATGAAAGTTATGCATGATGCAGTTAAGAATTGCTATAACCATCTTGACATAGCTTGGAAAAATTCGCCTATGGATTTACTTGAAAAGTACTTAGAGTATTAAATAACGTACATAAGGGTTGCAGAGAGAAAGATGACCAATAAAAAGGGAAGGAAAGAGAAGGAACCAAGTAAACCTATCAGGTGAGAGTTGGCGAAGATATAAAAAATGATCAGTAATCGCTCGCTAAATTAATTTATTAATGCAGTCATCATGGAGCAGTATTTACATCTATGTAAATAATGGGTACCCTCTACCAGCTTGGTTATAAACATAGTTTATCATATACAGTGAAAGGCAATAAATCAAGACTCAGAAGTCATATTTTCTCATGAGTTAAAAGCAGCCTCTACAAAGAATATTTTAAATTCCAGGAGGTTTAAGTCTAGACACTGGAAACATCGGAACAATCCTTGCTTATGATGTCATTTTTGTAGGTATTCAGTCCAACAGCTGCAATATTCACCATGTACTCCACATGATACTAAGTGCTTTACTTGGCATTATGCTGTATCCTCAGCGAAGTTCCCACTTTCTGAAATCTCCCTTGTATTTACCATGTAATGATTTTTTTCCTTTTTATATGAACAGAGGATATCATTAGCGGTAACTTATTTCTTTATATAGCAAATATTCTTTTTATCTCTCCAAACAGCCAAAGAGAATAAAAATAGGGTGGATTCAAAGTATGTTTCAAATTCAAAGTATGTTTCCATTCAAAGTATGGTGCAAGAAAGGTTACGAAAAGAATCAGATTTCAGACTTTCAGACTTCCATTTAGAGTGGCCCACACCTGCTAAGACTCAAGCAAGAGGCCTTGGAAAACCTTTCCAAGGTCATCTTCATTATCCAATCACCAAAGCAGCAATGCCAGTTTCAGGGGCTCACCTTCAGACTGATGCTTGAGGTTGGTGTGGGTTGTATTTGGTAATATATGTTCATATCACCTGATGGGAATGCAGTAGGGTATGAATGGGATAGAGAAGAGAATGCTGGGCTCCATCACTGAATTTTGGTGTCCTCAGATTTCTACTTCATTTAGATTAGAAGAACTAAAGTCACAAAGTGAAAAACGCACATTGGTTGCCTTTCAAATAGCCATCCCCTCTCTTTGCTACCAGAAGAATCTCTTTTTTGCTCGGGGTAACAATCTGCCCAACTAAAATTCTTCAATTCCCTGGACTCTCTTATAGGAAGGGGTGACTCAGTTCAGGCCAATGACATGCAGACAGAAGTTCTTGAGGAAGAACGTTGTCCTGAAACAAAAGGTGAACTTCACACGGCATTGACAAACATGATGCTCGGGGATGCGGCAGCCACTTTGTGCCTGTAAGAGTAAGAACCACATCCCGAGGGTGACAGTGAGGTGGAAGGAGTAAGAGTCCCCCAAAGGCACCATCCTGGACTGCACAGCTCTGCATTCTCTTGGTGGCAAGAAAAAGGGGGAGGCAAAAAAAAAAAAAAAGACTTGTTTGAGCAATGACTTCTCTGGTTTTCTCTTACAGCCAAACACATCTTAACCATTATAGTCAGAGCGCAAGCAAGTCTAATCTTGGCAAATCCTAAATCACAGAACCATATCAGTTAATCCTTGCAACATCCCTAAGTGATGAATTTTAATATGTACCTCTTGTAGATAAGAATAATGAGGCTTAGAGAAGTTTACTTGCAGATGGCAGATGTGCGATTCTAACCCAAGGTGAGGGACTCCGAAGTCCATGTCACCTTGATGCAGAAATTCAAAGAGAAATTTAAGGAGAACCAAACTATGTAGTCTAAGGAAAGATGTTTAGTTGCAGCCAATTAAAAGTTCAAAAACATTTATTGACTACTGTGCTTCATAAATAAAATGTGCTAATTTTTCTGGGAAACCATGGGTACTATTGTGGTTGGTGTTACTTTTTGAGGAGTATATTAGATGTCCTTGCCTCTTTTACGCTGTCTCGCTAGTGGCCAGCAGGGGCAGAAGCAGGGAAGGCTAACTCATAAGACCAAAATCTTGTATATTATTTATCAAGTAATAATCTTCAAAGAGGGCCATTTTATTTACATAATTAAAATGGCCTACCTTGAAAAAAATATGCCATATAAGTGTTATTGATTTTGCTTGAGACTTCATTTTCAAGTGAAGATGACCTATTTTCATAACAATGGACAGGTTTAAAATGTAATCTAGAAGAACATTAAAAATTGTCTTTTACCTTAGAGAAATCTAAATGAAGTTCATGGATTTAGTAGTAACATTAGAATCACAGAATATCGTTAAGAAATACAGGACTATCATCTTAACAATGCTGGAATTAAAAGACAAAACCTAATAAAAAATGAAATACAAAAGGAGATCAAAATGCCTCAGCTGATAGAAACCTCTGCCCTTCAGTCTCCAAAAAAAAAAAAAAAAAATTAAAATGTAGTACAACACTACAAATTGATGCCAATATCCTCAAAAAAGCCTCTGAAAGAGGAGAAACTGCTTTAAATCAGAAATTCAAAATTAGGGATGCTGGGGTGGCTCAGACAGTTAAGAGTCTGCCTTCGGCTCAGGTAATGATCCCAAGGTCCTGGAATCGAGACCCACATCAGGCTCCTTGCTCAGCAGGGAGCCTGCTTCTCTGTCTGCCTGCTCTCCCCCTGCTTGTGCTCTCTCTGACAAATAAATAAAATCTTAAAAAAAAGGAAATTCAAAATTAAAAAGAAACTGGCCAAATAAAGTGCCAAGAAGAAATGCAAAAAGAATCGATTAAACTCAAGTAAAAGACAAAACCAGCTTAGAAATGAAGACTAAAATATGGGGCACCTGGGTGGCTCAGTGGGTTAAGCCTCTGCCTTCGGCTCAGGTCATGATCTCAGGGTCCTGGAATTGAGCCCCATATCCCATTCTCTGCTCAGCAGGGAGCCTGCTTCCTGCCACCCCCTGCCTGCCTCTCTGCCTACTTGTGATTTCTCTGTCAAATAAATAAATAAAATCTTAAAAAAAAAAGAAAAAAAGAAATGAAGACTATAATAAAAGTAACCAAGGAAGGGACAAAGAAGGGGGGTGGAGAAGAATTACAAGACAGGACCACCAGAATGAAGAAAAGAAGACACTTAGAAATAATTAATTCAAAACAACTCCATGTATAGCTTTTAAAAAAAAAAAAAAGGTTTGCCAAAATGGAGATTATTAAGTGATGGAAAAGACATGATTTTACAACATTAAACAAAGCATATTTTTCTTTAAATGCTTCATCAAGAGACTTAGTCAATTTAAATCCACATATATAAAAACCTTACATTTTTTTCCAACAGCAATTTAGTTACTAAATACTACAAACTCTAGGATTAACTTTCTGAGCATCTTTATTTTTTTTAAGATTTTATTTATTTGAGAGAGAGTGAGAGAGCATAAGTGAGGGGACATGGGGACGGGGCAGCGGCAGAGTGAGAAGCAGACTCCCTGCTTAGCAGGAAGCCCAGTTGCCTGGGATCATGACCTGAGCCAAAGGCAGACTCTTAACTGACTGAGCCACCCAGAAACCCCCTTAGCATCTTTAAATGAAAAAAATACTCTATACAATAACAACAATCCAAACAAGAAATTAAGAAAACAATCTAGTTTAGAATTGCATCAAAAAGAATAAAATACGTAGGAATAAACTCCACCAAAGAAGATGAAAGACCTGTACATAGAACTATAAAATACTAATGAAAGAGACTAAACACAAACATATGGAAAGATATCACATATTTAGAATTATAATTTTTTAAATATCCATACTGTCCAAAACAATCTACAGATTCAGTACAATCCCTATCAAAATTCCAATGACATTTTTTACAGAAATATAGAAAACAATCCTAAAATTCATATGGAACAACAGAAAACCCCAAATAGTCAAAGCAATTTTGAGCAAGAACAAAGCTGGAGGCATCACATTTCCTGACTTCAAAATATCTTACAAGGTTCCACTAATCAAAACAGTATGATACTGGCATTAAAAATAGACCTATAGACAAATGGAACAGAAGAAAATCCAGAAATAAACCCATATATATGTGGGCAACTGATTTGTAACAAGGCTGCCAAGAATACATACAATGCGGAAAGGACAATCTCTTCAATAAATGGTGCTGGGGGCACCTGGGTGGCTCAGTGGGTTAAAGCCTCTGCCTTCAGCTCAGGTCATGATCTCGGGGTCCTGGGATCCAGCCCCACATCAGGCTCTCTGCTCAACAGGGAGCCTGCTTCCTCCTCTCTCTCTGCCTGCCTCTCTGCCTACTTGTGATCTCTCTGTCAAATAAATAAATAAAATCTTAAAAAAAAAAAAATGGTGCTGGGGGCACCTGGGTATCTATAGACAAAAGAATGAAATTGGGCTCTTGTCCAACACCATATACAAAAGTCAACTCAAAAATCAGTTAACGACCTAAACATAAAACCTGAAGCCATAAAACTCCTAGAAAAAAACCACAACGGGTAAACACTCCCTGACATCAATCTTGGCAATGACTTTTGGATAGGACACCAAAGCACAGGTAACAAAAACAAAAACAAATGGGACTACATCAAACTAAAAAAATCTTCTGCATGGCAAAGGAAACAATTAACAAACGAATAAATAACTTATGGAACAGGAGAAAATATTTGCAAACCATACCTCTAATAAAAGGTTAACATGCAAAATAAAGAACTCCTACAACTCAATAGCAAAAAATAGGTAACCTGATTAAAATGGGTGAAGGAACTGAAAAGAGATTTTTCCGGAGGATACAAATGGCCAACAGGTATATGAAAAAGTGCTTAACATCACTAATTATCACTAATTATCAGGGAGATGCAACTCAAAATTACAGTGAGATAACATTTCACACCAGTTAGAACGAACGTTATCAATAACAAACAAAAAACCCCAAAAGATAACACGTGTTGGCCAGAGTGTGGGGAAAGGGGAACCCAGATGCACTATTAGTGGGAATGCAAACTGTTGGAGCCACATGGAAAACAGTGTGGACATTCCTCAAAAACTTAAAAATAGAGGGGCACCTGGGTGGTACAGCCAGTTAAGCATCCAACTTGGTTTTGGCTCCAGTCGTGATCTCAGGGTCGTGAGACTGAGCCCTGCATCGGCTCCCCACTCAGCACAGAGACTGCTGGAGTTTCTCTCTCCCTCTGCTCCTCCCCACCCTCTCTCAAATAAATAAATAAATCTTAAAAAAAAAAAAAAAAAAGTAGGTGGGGCGCCAGGTGACTCCGTCAGTTAAGCATCCAACTCCTGATTTTGGCTCCGGTCATGATCTCACAGTTGTGGGATCAAGCCCTGTATGGGGCTCTCAGCATGGAGTCTGCTCGAAATTCTCCCTCCCTCACCCTCTGTCTCTGCCCCACTCCCTGCTCCCATGCATGTGCATGCTCTCTCTCCACCCACCCCCGCTCCAAATAACTAAATAAAATCTTTAAAAAAATTTTTTTAATTAAAAAATAAAATAAAAAATAGAATTACCATAGGATCCAACAATCTCACTTCCAAGCACATATCCAAAGGAAATAATATCACTATCTCAAACAGATGTCTGCACTTTCCCGTTCACTACAGCATTATTTACAGTTGCCAAGACATGGGAACAACCTAAATGTTTGTTGATATACAACTGGATATACGTGCAATGGAATATTATTTGACTTTTTTAAAAAAAAAAGAAGGAAACCCTGCCATTTGCAACAACAAGGATGAACCTGGAAGGCATTACACAAGGTGAAGTAAGCAAGACACAGAAGGGCAAATACTACGTGGTACCACTTACAGGAGGAATCTGAAACTGTCAGACGCATAGAAACAGAAAGTAGACCTCTGACTGCCACGGGGAAGGGGAGGAGGTACCACTTTCCTCTCCTCCCAGTCAGAAAGTCAAAAATACAATGTTTCAGTCACACAAAATGAGTAAGTTCTAGAGGTCTAGTGTAAAGCAAGATGTCTATAGCTAACAATACTGTTTGTAAACTTAAAATTAGCTATAAGAGATCTTAGGCTGTGTTCTTATCACAAAATAATAACAATAATAATTAAAGAAGTCAGGAGGAAACTTTTGGAGGTGATGGATATGTTTATGGCCTAGATTACGACGAGGGCCCCATGGGTACACACTTACTTCAAAACTCATCAAGTTGTGTATTGTAATTATATATGCTATTTTGTATATCATTCATACCCTAATAAGCTGGTTTTTAAAAAACTAAAATCTTAAATTATAACTTAATTAATATTATTAATTTTAGAAATTTATAATAATTTAGTACTTTTATGGGAAATATTCAGTAGAATCTAAATATACTAACACAAACAAAATTTCCTTTACTGATATGGCTGAATATAATAATTTACTTAAGAATCAGCATCCCGAAGACAACTTAAGTAAGGTTGGTTCTAGAACGTTGTTACTAATTTTCCAAAAAGAATAAATAACACTTAAATCCCTAAGTATATTAAGTATATCCAATACCCACAGATCGTATCCATTCAAAATAACGTTAGCCAGGTTCCAGGTTAATGTTAGGTATATAGATGTATAGATTTTATATTTCTTGCATAAAGGAGCTATGTTTCATATCTTATAATTATTTCACCCACTACTGTGACTAGCACAGTAAACATTTATCAGATTAGACTGGAGATGTAACCACCAAAGATTAAAGGTTATCGAAGGTTTAAGAACATTTCAAAACCCAGATGCATGATATAAAATACTATAGATACAGGAGGTCCATGAAGGGGCCAGTGGGGGGGAACCAAATATTCCTAAGGAAACAAAGAAAGAGTGAAGGATGTGATGAGTTCTGATTAAGCTTTGGAATGTAGATAAACAAAGGAGATGGAAGAGAATATTCTCTATCTAAGTGGGTTAATGTTTGGAGGATAAGGATGATTTAAGTGTGTTCAGGGTCACCTGGGAGGCTCAGTCAGTTAAGAATCCAACTCTTGATTTTAGCTCAGGTCATGATCTCAGGGTTTTGAGATCCAGCCCTGTTCAGGCTCTGCAGTGGGTGTGGAGTCTGCTTAAGATTCTCTCTCTCTCCCCCTCTGTCCCTCCCCACTGCACTCTCTCTCTCTCTCTCTCTCTCTCTGAAAGAAAAAAAGAAAGATAATAGGGAGGGAGGGAGGAAAAGAGGGCAGGTTCAGAGCAGAAACAAAAGAGGTATATCTTGGGGGAAAAGAGAGGGAGGGTTTACGTTTGGTTAGAGAAGACAGGAAGTAAGTCATGGCCATACTATAGAAGGACGATGAGGGGTGCCTGGGTGGCTCAGTGGGTTAAAGCCTCTGCCTTCGGCTCAGGTCATGATCCCAGAGTCCCGGGATCGAGCCCCGCATCGGGCCCTCTGCTTGGCAGGGAGCCTGTTTCCTCCTCTCTCTCTCTCTCTCTCTCTCTCTCTCTGCCTTTCTGACTACTTGTGATCTCTTTCAAATAAATAAATAAAATCTTTAAAAAAAAAAAAAAAAAAGAAGGACAATGAATTTCAACAGACTGACTCATTCATTCAACACTACAACCATCAGACACTGGTAGCAGCCAAGATTGTGAATGAAAAATCGGTAGTCCTTGACCTCATGGACATTTCAGTTGAGCCAGACAAATCAGCATTAATCAAATACACACACAACTAAGTATCTAAACAGCAAACTGTGGTTAGTCCCAGGAAGGAAGAGCACAGAGTGCTAGGAAGTGTTATCATGGAAACAGGCTCCATAGGAAGAAAGGGAAACGGGATGGCTCCCCTGAGGAAGGGATGTTTGACTGAGCCAGGATCATCCAAACAAAGGGAGGAGGGTCCCAGTCAGATGGAGGAGGAGGACATCACATGGGAAGAAAAAGCAGCCTGTTCAAGGATTGGGAAGAACAGAGCAGGGGGAAAAAAACAACCTCAAGGGAAGCTGGAAAGGTGGGCCAGGCCACTCTTCCCAGCCTTAAGGCCAGGCTAGAGACCATGGCCTTTTTCCCAGGAGCAACGGATGGTCATAGAAGTAGAAAACAGTGTGGTTGGGTCTGTGTTTTCGTTGTTCTTCTGTCAGCAATGTGAGCTGGATGGCAACAGCTGAAACTGGAAGAGAGGTCATCAGAAAGCTATTGCGGTTTTCCAGGTAAGCGACAATGACAGCTTGGCCTAGGAAGTCTGCCTGAGAGAGGGAAAGCGCTAGAGACAATCCCCCAATATGTAAAAGATAGGGTCAATGAGACTTGGACATCAAGCAAACTTGAGAGCTGAAGGAAGCCCAGATGTTCAAGACAAAGCTCTCTGATTGTGTAGTTTAGTGGATGATGGCAGGATCCTGGGCAAAGGACCAGAGGAGAGGAAGTTCGGTGTCAGGCACTTGGAGTAGCAGTCTGTGAAACTCCCCTGAGAATGTATCAAGCAGGACCAGCCAAGTGCACAGATTTCGAGCCAAAAGACAGGCCAGACTGGAGGGAAAAGCTGATGGGGCCTATCATCCAGGAGGTTGAGGATGAGCTCGCCTGGGAAGAAGACTGGAGTGAAGAAAGGAGTCTGCCTTGCCCTCCCTGTGCCTGGTTCCAGAAATAGCACGGAGCTCAATAAATACGATCTCAATAAACAAACAGGGAGAGGTACCCATGAAAGTCAGGACACTTGCTAGGAAACAAGGACATAGAAATGAAAGTCTCCCTGACCTCCATGTCATCCTGGCTTGGGTTGATACAATGAGATTTCATTTTATTTTATTTTATTTTTATTTTATTTTATTTTTTACAATGAAATTTTAAAGAAAGGGGTAGATCTGTGAGAAATTAATGAAGAGAAGATCAATAAGGCCTTTGTCTTGTAATAGAAGAGATGATTGAAATAGAGACCTCACAGGAAGGGCTCCGTATGTAAATTAAATCATCTTAATTATGGTGTATTACAATGTTTGTCACCTGAAATTGTTATTTTATTGTTTGTAATAATGCCTTACATGATACTCCACAAAGTACTTCTACACTAATTATCATCGTTCATAGTTAATTTTAATATAGCTCTGAAATTCTGTCATTTTGTGCTCTGCATTTATATCCTATTTCAAAGAATTTTTAAGTTTTACCTTTAGTTGTGTTCACATTTTAATAGGACTTAAAATTATAAGTCACTGGCCTTTTCTCAAACTTTGTAAGACAAAAGAGAAAACTATATATGTGTATTTCAAATATGTTTAAATATTCTGTGTTTAAAAGCCACAGATTAGAAGACCATGATTGTCAATAGCAGTATGTAGAGAAGAGAATGTCTCTGGAGGCTAAGAATAGATCCATATACATAATAGACCCGGGTTCTGGCCCCAGTATTGATCCTTACGGCTTCTTACATCTCTGACAATCTCCTCACCTTCACTGTCCCCAATGTCTCCATCTACCAAAGGCAGGAGATGGGCTAATCAGTTGTTCTCATGGTGGGTTCCATGGACCTGGAGAGCCAGATGCGGACATGGCACAGATGTGGGTTAAGGGGGCAAGCTCCAGAACTCTTCCTCACCTCCACTTTTCCTTGTTTTACCTATTAGGGCCACTGTAAGGTTTTACTGAGAAATGGGACCCTAATTATTATTAAAACATAATGAGACAAAAAGTTTGAAAACCACTGCCATGAACCAGGGCGCCCCCTGAGGGTCTGATACAATTGGTCAGGGGAGACTCCTAAACATCCCTGCCATCTAAAATACCCACAAGTAACTTCTCACTGAAAGCTGAAAACCATAAACTAAATGATCTCTAACATCTCCTCTACCACATCTATGTTCAATTTCATCTAGTGTGAGAGAGACATTCGTGTTCCGCAGGATGGATGATCATGGACAGATCTGGAAGCAGTCAAGGACCCAAGTCACAGAACAGTCTAACATCCCCTTTCAAGGACAGAAGCCAGCAAGAGCATTGCCGGGTTAGGTGTTCTTCTTTGAGGTCCAGCCCTGCAGCCACAAGAGCAAAATGTCCAAGAGACAATCGGCTTTAACTACTCTGAGGTTGACCAACCCACTCTGAAAAGAACACAAATTCTATCATAGTTAAAACTTCAGTGCCTTCCTGGGACATCCTGGATCATGTCTGAGTATCCAACTGAGACAAGCCTTCCAGCATCCCTGAAAAGACTACAGTCACTGGAAGTTAACTCAAGGGAGTACGAGATTGAAGACCAGTGTCTGGGAAAAAAAAAAAAAAAGACCAGTGTCTGATAACCGCACTCTGGGAAAAATTAGCTACCTCATTTTTGCACCTTTGGAAAAAGAGCACCATCTTTCAAAAATCCTCACATACTGGACAAAGTGAATGTGGGCTCACTCCAGATAATAGCATAGAAAGTAAATTCACGCATGTGCACGCATACACACACACACACACACACACACACACACACAGTTAACCAAAAACTCTAACAAAAGTTTCCACCACACTAACCAGCAATTAAGGCATCCTTAGGCCACCGGCTGAACCAGTCAATAGTGCATCCTGAAATAAGGGCAGGGAACTTCAACGCTCGATTTCGAAATTTCTCCCCCACAGGTGAAAAGCAAAGCACAATATGAAGGTTCTGTCGGACCCGACTCATGAAGTAGTCATGCAGGTTCTCGTTGGTAGGAGGGCGCCTGGGGTATTCTTTTTTCATGATGGATAGGAGATCACTATGAATTTCATCAATTTCATCACGAGCAAATAGGTTGGAGACCTTCAAAAGAAAAGTAGACATTCAAATTCAGGACAGACAGATGAAAAGAGATCAAAATACATAGCTTAGTACATATGGTATCTTTCCTCCATTTATGTTCTTAAACTCACCTTTAGAAAATTAACCAAAGTCTTCATGATACAAACAAATGGAAAGGTATTCCACACTCATAGATTAAAAGAATTAATACTGTTAAAATGTCCATCCTTTGAAAAATACTGGTGGAATTTTTATCAGAATGGCATTAAAAGTATAGATTGCTCTAGGCAGTATAGACATTTTGACAATGTTTATTCTTCCGATCCAAGAGCATGGAATGCTCTTCCATCTTTTTGTGTCTTCTTCAATTTCTTTCATGAGTGTTCTGTGGTTCCTCGAGTACAGATCCTTTACCTCTTTGGTTGTTTATTCCCAGGTATCTTATGGTTCTTGGTGTTATAGTAAATGGAATCTATTCTCTAATTTCCCTTTCTGTATTTTCATTATTAGTGTATAAGAAAGCCACTGATTTCTGTACATTGACTTTGTATCCTGCCACGTTACTGAATTGCTGCATGAGTTCTAGAAGTTTGGGGGTGGAGTCTTTTGGGTTTTCCATATAAAGAATCATGTCATCTGCGAAGAGAGAGAGTTTGACTTCTTCATTGCCAATTTGGATACCTTTTATTTCTCTTTGTTGTCTGATTGCTGTTGCTAGGACTTCTAATACTATGTTGAACAACAGTGGTGAGAGTGGGCATCCTTGTCGTGTTCCTGATCTCAGCAGGAAGGCTGCGAGCTTTTTCCCATTGAGGATGATATTTGCTGTGGGTCTTTCATAGATAGATTTTATGAAGTTCAGGAATGTTCCCTCTATCCCTATACTTTGAAACGGTTTAATCAGGAACGGATGCTGAATTTTGTCAAATGCTTTTTCTGCATCAATTGAGAGGACCATGTGGTTCCTGTCTCTTCTCTTATTGATTGGAAGGGGAGGTGAACCATGAGAGGCTATGGACACTGAAAAACAACCTGAGGGTTTTGAAGAGGTGGGGAGTGGGAAGTTGGAAGCAGGTGATGGGTATTGGGGAAGGCACGGATTGCATGGAGCACTGGGTGTGGTGCAAAAACAATGAATACTGTTACGTTGAAAAGAAATTTTAAAAAAAATTCCATCCTTCCCAAAGTGGGGTATAGATTCAATGCAATCCCTATCAAAATACCACAGTATTCTTCGCAGAACTAAAACAAATTATCCTAAAATTTGTATGGAACCACAAAAGACCCCCAAATAACCAAAGCAATCTTGAAAAAGAAGAACAAAGCTGGAGATACCACAATCCCATATTTTAAGGTTTACTACAGAGCTATAAGAATCAAAACAGTATGGTGCTGACACAAAAACAGATCTACAGATCAATGGAACAGAATAGAATAGAACAGAATAGGGCACAGAGATAAACCCACACTTACATGTTCAATTAATCTATGACAGAGGAATCGAGAATTTATAATGGGGAAAAGACCATCTCTTTAATAAATGGTGCTGAAAAAACTGAACAGCTACATGCAAAAGAATGAAAGTGGATCACTATCTCATACCATACACAAAAATAAACTAAAAATGGATTAAAGACCTAAATGTAAGGCCTGAAACCATAAAACTCCTAGAAGAAACATGACAGCCATGGAAACATTTTTTTCTAGATGTGTCTGTCTTCTCAGGCAAGGGAAACAAAAGCAAAAATAAACTCTGGGGACTACAACAAAATAACAAGCTTTTGCACATCATTTTTAAAAAAGATTAACCAAAGTCCTCAAGATAAGATACCCCATATTTTAAATACACAAATGATACACAAATGATTCTATCATTGCCATGGATTTTTAAAGGGGTAAATGGACATATCAAAAATCCAATCAGCTGTTTTATTCTCTAAACCCCAATAGAAAAAGTAATTCTTCCTACTACTGATTTCCTAAACCCTAATAATGGAAGGAAATAGCTCTAAAGTTGGAGAGAATCTGAAGAGTCAAAATGCATGAAGATAAATGAGCTCCTACCTCACCCGACGATAAAACGTTGTTCATATATTCCAAAAATGACTCATCCTTAATCTCATTGTCTGTAAAGATGAAAGTGATTCCTTTGCCTTGCTGCCCTGCCGTTCTATACAAAATCTTCAAGTCTTCCACCAGATTTGATGTGTTGTATGATCTAAAGAGATATTGTCATTGTGTCATTAGCTAAACTATTCTGATGGGGAGGAAAGATCCTCACAACAATGCTTTATGCCATTTGGTTAATCAAAAGAAATATGGATGTTGTTTCATCAGATAAGAATTTTACTGTATGTGAATGTTACTAGTCCATTATATTTCCTTACAAAGATGAAATTGATTTTTAAAAAATTTCTTTCATTTTCTAACAGTCATTCCTTTGAGAGTAATAGAGATACATCTCGGTAAAATTTTGAGTACTTCACCATTCACAAAAGTTAAGAGCTATTTTTTCCATTGAGGCATACCTGACATATAACATTATCTTAGTTTCAGGTACACAACATAGTATTTCCAAACTTGTATATATTGCAAAATGATCACAAATAAGTCTGGCTAACAACAAGTCAAGTAACTTTATATGTACCTGCAAATATGAAACTGGCTTTTAACTCCAGATTTCATTAACTGTTATAATAAATTTTTTACATGCAAAATAAAAATCTAGAGTGAAAAGTCAACCTGAAACCAAAATATCATTTTTGCCACAACTAAATGTCATCCGAATGGGTATGTTTCATTTTGAAAATATTTGTTGGTAAGGCTAACACAAGAGCCAAATTGGAACGTTTATTACGCACCCGTCTGCAGCTGGTATTTCTTTTTTAAGATTTTCTTTTTTAATTTGTCAGAGAGACAGAGAGAGAGCAAAAGCAGTGGGAGTGGCAGGCAGAGGAGACAGAAGCAGGGTTCCTGCTGAGCAAGGAGTCCAATGCGAGACTCGATCCCAGAACCTGGGATCACGACCTGATCTGAAGGCAGATGCTTACCCGACTGAGCCACCCGGGTGTCCCTGCAACTGGTATTTTAGAAGATACCTCATAAGCTAATCTAAATTAAATCATATCAGGCCTTAATTATATAGGCTGAGGAAGATGCTCTAATTCAAATGATGCCCTCTTGGGGCGCCTGGCTGGCTCAGTCGGAAGAGCGTATGACTCTAGATTTCAGGGTTGTAAGTTCGAGCCCCACGCTAGGTATAGAGGTTACTTAAAAATAAAACCTTTTAGGGCGCCTGGGTGATTCAGTGGGTTAAAGCCTCTGCCTTCGGCTCCAGTCATGATCCCAGGGTCCTGGGATTAAGTCCCGCATCAAGTCCCGCATCGGGCTCTCTGCTCAGCAGGGAACCTGTTTCCTTTCCTCTCTCTCTGCCTACTTGTAATCTCTCTCTCTGCCAAATAAATAAATAAAATCTTTAAAAAAATAAATGAGATAAAATCTTTTTAAAAAGTAAAATAAAATAAAATAAAATCTTTTTTAAAAATGGTGGCCTCCCATCCCCCAAAACAATTTCATTGCATCTTTGAGTTCCCTGTAAGAATTTTCTGAGCAATCAGTCTACTGTAATACAACAGCTGGAAACATGAAACATCCCACTCTAAATCTTCTTTCACTGTCAAAAGCAATACTTTAGTGGAAATCAGCCTGCAGAACTGAAATATGAGAGAGGTCCCAAAACAGAGTAGCTCATTACCACCAAAAGTAAAAATAAAGATATTCCAATCCTGGAGATTCAGACTTACTGAAACATTATTTGAATTTTCTGTCATTAAATAAACTCAGAGTTCAGAGCACAAGAGCAAACGGCCTTCTTATTTTTTTTAAAGCTACCAACTATTTAACTCTATACTCTGTGCTTTTTGATCATCTAAAACCTAAATCCTAGAACCAGAAAACCCTCACAATGCATCAATATTTTAAGAAAAGGTCTGCAGAAGTGCGATCTGAGAGATTAGAAAAGAATTTCAAAGATGCATTCCCCCATTAGAGAGAGAGAATGGAAAAGACCTCACCTCAGCTCGTCCTGACTTGGGAAAACTTTCAACCCAGTCCCTGGATCAAGGGCCCACTGGCTCAAATAATGGCCTCAGCCCTCTAACACATGGCTGTGCTTCCCAAATGGGAGGTTCTTGCTTCCTGATTCTTGGCCACGTAGCGATGCGTGGGCTTGGGCAGTAAGAGGGTCTCTTGAAGGTGTGAGAAGGCAAAGGAGTTGGCCCTCCTCCTCCTCAGTCATGGTGGTGACATGCAGAGAAACTAACTGATCACTGAGAGAGGAGTCGTAAGACATTTTTCCTGAGACAGTATGGTACGGTGAAGGTCAAGCCAGACCAGAAACCAGAAATACTGTGATCAATTCCCAGGCAGATCTGGGATTTCAGATAAGTGATAGCCTCTGAGTCTCGGTTGTCAGATAGGCTAATATTACTATATGCCTTGCTAACTGACAAAGTTCCTTCAAGACCAAACTAGCCTATGCATATAAAAGTTTGAAAACTGTAAGGCTTTATATAACTATTAGGAACAAAAATGTCAGAGTCCAGTCTCTTTCCTGCATGAGTTATCTTTTACCTAACTCAACTGCTATCCACAAACTCGCAGGATTATACACAAGGCAATGAGAATTATGTCTCTCTGTCCTAGTACTTGAAAAACAAAGAGCAACCTTTTGGATTTATTCTCCAAGCAGAAACCTATAATTCGGACCAAATGAAAAGTGTAACAACCCAAAAAACGGGATCTTAAATGTGGTGTTAATAGTTACCAATTGTCCTAGCGGGTATCTATGCGCCTCCATCAGGAACAGATGGAGGGCCAAGCCAAAGCTCTACAGCACAGCCAAGAGGCAAGACTGCCTGCTCCCACCCACAAGTTAATCTCTAATAATTCTCAGCCCAACTAAGCTTTCCAAACTGGCTTCTTGCCTCCCATCCTGATTAATCCTGAAATTCTGTTCAGCCCCTGTGGGTCACCCCTGTGTATCTCTCCATGCTGAGAGAGATTCACTTTCTAGTTCCACCCACACTACACACATATGACCAAGGACAACCCCCCCCACACACACAACCACCAGGGTTCCTTACCTTGATGAGTTGTAAGCATCAGTCAGCTAGCTTCCCAAGCCAGAACTAGGATGGATCAAGTTCAAAAGTTCAACTTCCCAGTAATCCTGAGTCTGTCCTTTTTGCTCCGTTCTCACTGTTCCCTCTCCTGACCCATCATCTCTTGCCTCGATCCCCGAGACAGCCTTGTAACTCTTTCCATCTCGCTCCTTCCATCCGTATTCTGTACCTACAAACCCACAGGCCCTTCCTAAGAGTAATTCATTAATGGTTCCCTGTTGCTTTAGGATAAAGTTCCTATCCCTTATCCTACCTTCAATAGCCTCCATTTCTATCCCTTTCCCACTTGCTATCTCACGCTGCACACCCCACCATATTTAACATCTTCCAGGGCCTCAATGTGACTTCACGTGTGCTGACCCTTTTGCCGGGGACACTCTGCACCTCACCTCTTCTCTGAGATAATTCCTATTCATACTTGGGTCTCAGTTTAAACATCTTTTCCTCCAGGAAGCCTTTTCTGACCATCCCCCAGACTAAGTTAGGAGTCCCTCCCCCATGTTACAGCAGGAGCTGGTTGGTCTTCATTTATTCTCTTCCAGTAGACAGCATCCATGTATGACACCTTCCTGAATGAACTGCTCCGCTGCCTGACCCCCTTGACTATTAGAAGCTCCGTGATGACACAAGCCAGGTTTACCTTGGTCACCATGAACTCCCCAGCACCTAGCCGGTGCCTGACACATGGCTGGTGTCCAATAACTATTTCTAAATACGTGAATGAGTGAATCGATATAAATTTTCCATCTACTTTTCTAGTTTATTAACATTCTTGAAATCTGAAGTAACATTTAGTAGGGATAAATTTCTTCTGAAATACACCACAAGGAACACACATAATATTCATGTCATGCATAACATAAAAACAAGGAGGCACCTATTCATTACAATGAGAGAGGTTGAAATACTTCAAAAGCAAATTATTAATGTGAAAATTTCATGATCTATAATAAAAGTTGAAAGGGGATGATGATAAGTCAACATTTAGGAAGGAACGTGATTGATTCCTCATGTATAAGAAAGATGCATTCTTTAGTTCAAGTGGCTTCTGAAAACCTGCTATCAAAGTCCATTTCAGGTTAATTAAAGTGAAAGTATGTTACCTTGTCAGAGTGATCTGGAAGGAGGTATAGCCGGCAATGAACGAAGCCAACCTTGTCAGGCTCTGCTTCCCTGATCCGCCCACTCCGACCAAGAGGGCGTTTCCCCGGGGTGTGCCAATGACACGTGAGATCTAGAATGTGCAATAGAAAAGGGACATATCATTGTTCAATGTGCAAATATTCCATTTTTTCCTATATAAGCATTTGGGAAGATGTAAGTGTCTCAGGATCGGCATGGAGAGATACATTGGATGGACGAAGGAGGCTAGTTCTGAAAGAGAATGCTGTTTGAAGAGGGTGTGTTTGGGGGGGGTGTCTTTGGGAAACTAGAGGAGACCAGTACTGAAAAGTCAATCCAAGCTACCCCTATGGCCTGTTCCGGGTTTTAAAGGAGAGAAATAAAGAGGACATGGAGGTTTCCTTTTAGTCTCCCAACCTAATGCAGTGGGACAGGAAAGAGACTGAAATTTCAAGGCAATGTGTATTCTTGGAATACAGAACACACAGTTGATGAGACTATCCTCAACATTTGAAAAATGGCAAAGAGCTCAAATTGAAGGGAAGACAGTTCCCAAAGTGTGGCATAGGTGATGGAATTTTTTAAATGAAGAGGAGGAGGAACAGGAAGAAAACAGGCATAAACACCATCCCATTATTTGGCACACACAGTGAGACCCAAGGAATTGCTCCAGAAGTGAATATGGGTGGGCGAGTCAGTAGCCCCAGACTAGCTCAAGTTCCCCTCGTGGCAGAAGTCCATGTTTCTTTCCCTTTATTCTTATTGATGAACTTCTTCTACCACCCAGCTTCTAACGCCCACCTAGAGGGGATTCAGTATAGGATTCTCCTTGATGCTTGCTTCTCCATACCCCATACATGATAACTATTTCTCTTCCCCTCCTAACTGCAGTTTGAGCCTGGGGAATTACCGAGCTACCCCTTTGTCTGCAAACTGATGACAGAGCGTGAGACAGGGCTGAGAAAGGTCACTTCTCTGCAGCTGGTGGAAACTCCCTGGGGTAACCCGGGCTCTGTATTCTGCCAGTGGATTGCTAAACATCCTTTCTCAGGATTACCTCCTCTGGGAGGGGCTATACTTTCCTCTTTTGGGGACGTCTCCTATTTTCTTCTTATTGAGGTTTAATAAAATGTCGGGGCTGTGCTTGTCTTTTAGATTATTTCCCCCAGCTTAGTGTGAGCATGGGAAATGGAGACCATTTTCTTGTCTCTGCTGTGGACCTGAGAGCCTGTGGACTAGGTGGGGGATGCACCCGTGGCATTCCTACTCGGCATGCCCTTGTGATTCTCTGTAAAGTTGTTGCAGGCAGGGGAGGAACGGTACTGGCAAGAATGATTTTGCCGATGTCTGTTCATATTATTTCCCTGGTATTCCTTCAAGAGGCACAGATATGGCAGGGAAGGAGTTATCGAAAACCACATGAGAATCTTCTGTGTCTTTCCTTAATTAACATTTTTCAAAATATAAAGTTTTTGTCATAACCGTTTCCTTTCATTGGTGTTGGTGACTATAGGAAGGGATTAAATAATTGTTGTTAATTAATTAGGTACTGGGAACCGTCACCCCACATCTTTTCCCGAAACTAGGCCTAGGTCTTATATTAAAATTTTCCATTCCCACTCTCTAGCACACAGTAAATGCTTAAACCCTCTATGACAAATGAACATAGGTGTGAACAAACAAATAGAAGGGTTTAAAAGAGACTCAAATCTCATAATCTAATTACAGACTAAAATTAAGTGAGAAAACACAATTGAGTAAAACCTTGAAATGGGACTCTTTCGTCTTACTCTATACAGATTGTGAGATAGAAATATTCTTCAATTCTTTTAGCAAATATTTTAAAAATTAATAATGCCCAGCCTGCCCCACAGGTGCTCACATGCTAGCGGAGGAGAGAGATCTATTAAGAGAAAAGTGAGGAGGCACCGTCCACGGTGAATGTGGAAACAGGTAAGAACGGTAGTGACGGAAACAGTGCTGCTGGGTAGAGGCAAGTCTTGGGTGTGGAGCTGGAGAGTGATCTGGATCTTGGAATAACTTGAAGTCAAGAAGAGGGTATGCCAGGCAGGAGCCGAGCTACATTTTAAGAAGAAGAGATGGGCTACAGAAAGTCTCAGAATCAGCAAAAGGGCTGAGGTGTCCCCATAGAAATGGAACTCCAGTACTAGGTACAGAAGTATCAGGAGACGAGGCAGCAAAGGCTGCTTTAGGGCCACACCGGGGGTGGGGTTAAATTCCAAACCAATCTATCAAGGGTGCCTATTCTCCATCTTGTGAATACTGAGGTGAAAAAATTGGGTGCCCAAGCTCACAGCGCTTATTGCCCAGTGAGGAAGACAAACACATACCCTGACAAATTTCACACAAGTCAGCATATGGGTGAAGTGCTCTGGAAACAGGGTGTGCTTCATCAGAGATAGCTGAGTTTTCTGGATTACACGCTAAGCAGAGTACAAGCCACTGGCCAGGGGCTAGACCATGAAAAGCCACATGCACCATGGTTTGAATCTTTACCAAAGACGTAAAAGAGCTATCACAGAGGTACTCTGTGTTTTGAAAGAAAATCTTTATTTTAATGAAGAAAGGAACCAAGAAATATGTCTGGTCTCATATCACACCCTGTATTGCTGCAGTTTTCATCTTAATTCTGTCTCTTGGCTTCTGTCATGTCTTACGACTAAGTCACACATTTCAAGGTTCACATTCACACAACACAGTTGGGATGTACAATCCCAGGAAACAGAAGAATAGAAGAGAGGATCAGCCTAGGAGACCATGAGGAATGCAATCAATACATTACTCAAAAACTCCAGTCATGAATTCCTCACCCAATTCCAGAGCAGACACAAGAGGCTAAGAGGGAAGTTGAGGGAAAGCAGTCAAAGACCCTATGCTAAGTCATATGTGCCTCAAATGTCATGTCCCCATGTTGTGAAGAAATGGTCATCACTTCATGGTCTGTTCATGAAACACAGAAACAAGAGAGTTCTAGAGAACTTCCTCAAACATAGGACTAACATAATGTCTCATCTTTAATCTGAGCAATTATGAAATCCTAGGCCAATCAGATTTGTCTCCAAAAGACATTAGTTATAAAGTTGCCTTTGGTATTATTTCTTTTCTTTTCTTTCTTCTTCCTCTTAATCATTAAATATGACAATCATTATTTATATTTGGAAGAACATTTGTGCTCACAATTCAGTAGAGATGTTTCAGGCTCTGAGAATTTAGAATGTCCAAGCTATATGCTCTCGTGGGGGAGACGCAATCTACAACAGTCACTTTGTCTTCCTCTCTCTCCCTGACATACTCCAGCCTTCCCCACCCTATTCTACTTTCAGAGTGAGGATCAACTAGATGAACTTTAGCTTCAGTAATTATCAGAGGTGACACTTTGTAATTATGAGATTTTTTCCTTATGGATAGACCCAACTAATGGAAGACAGCCTTGAGCTACCCTCTTTCTAACTAAAAGGATATAGCCTGAGAAAGTAACTGACATCAAGAGAGTGAGAATATCAACAACAGATTTAAAATGGCATTATCCACAGATAAATTAGGTCACATAAGTTAGCAAATAAATAATATATTTTACTTCCAACCTTTGAGAGTCAACTATCCTATGAATAGATACTGGAATGACTCCTGTGACAAAGTAGAAAGGAAAATGTACTTTCCTGGTAGACTTCATTCTAACACAATTTTCATCCAACTCAAACTCAATCGTTTATGTATTCTTTTTTAAATTATCATTTCTAACTGTGGTAAAATATATATAACATAAAATTTACTGTCTTAACTACTAAGTGCATAGTTCAGTGAGATTATGGGATTAAGCACATTTACAATGCTGTGTGACCACCACTACCAACCATCTCCAGAACTCTTTTCATCTTGCAAAAATGAAACACTGGACCATAAACATTCCCCATTCTCCCTACCTCCAAGCCCCTGGCAATCACCACTCTACTTGCTGTCTCTATGATTTTTTTTTTTTTTTTTAAAGATTTTATTTCTTTATTTGACAGACATAGATCACAAGTAGGCAGAGAGGCAGGCAGAGAGAGAGAGGGGAGGAAGCAGGCTCCCTGCTGAGCAGAGAGCCCGATGCGGGGCTCGATCCCAGGACCCTGGGATCATGACCCGAGCCGAAGGCAGAGGCTTTAACCCACTGAGCCACCCAGGCGCCCCTGTCTCTATGATTTTATAACAGTATCATAACAGTATTTATCCTTTTGTGACTGGCTTCTTTCACTGAGCATAATGTCTTCAAAGTTCATACACTATTTTTTACAGCTCTCTTTTGCATAATGCAAAAAAATAAGTGGACTTTTTGCCTGTGCTTTGAACTCAGATGTCAACTGCATTCATTCAATGTGGTGAAAATACTGAGCCGGAAGCCATACAGCAACACTGAATAAAATTATATCACACGTGGAAAGTATCCATGCTCTGATATTAGAGCTGATTTTCAGCCCACAGGTGTGACATGGTGCATTCCATTTGGAAATTGGAATGTGGCATTGAGTTTAATTGCAAACTGAATATTCTTCCAGGAGATGAAAGGAAGGGGAGAGGAAAAAACCTCTGGTATGAAGCCAAGCATCCATCACTTTGGGGAGGGGTTACTGGGTGTGGCCACTGACCTTGACTAAGTGAACCATGGCATCCTGGAAGAAGACCAAATCCATGCCCATGCCACGGACGCTCTCATTATACAGCTGCAGGAACATATTCAAACGCTCTTTCAGGTGATCGAAAGACTCAATTGGCTCATAAATTTTGGGCATTTCAGTATCGGCCTCCTCGGACGTTTCACCTAGGTTGGGGCAAAACAATTTGCTTTCTTCAAATCACTGGGCTTTACTAGTTCCTTCAACCTAAATTAATATACTCACAACTCAACATTTTCACACTCAATGATACCGATTTCATCTGAATGCCATATTATATGTTTTTAGAAAAGAAAAGAAAGCAGGGGCACCTAGGTGGCTCAGTCAGTTGAGCGTTTGACTCTTGATTTCGGCTCAGGTCAGGATCTCAAGGTCCTGGGACAGAGCCCCAGTGGGCTCCGTGCTCAGTGGGAAGTCTGCTTGAGATTCTCTCTCTCCCTCTGCCTTCCCCCCACTTGCATGCCCTCCTCCCTCCCTCCTTCCCTCTCCCTCAAATAAATAATTTTTTTTTAAAAAAAAGAAAGAAAGAAAGCAAACAACAGTAAAAGCATTGGATTTCTTGTGATCCTACCTAGTCTTAGTTCTTTACGGTCTAGAAAGGGCCAATTTCAAATAATGTTATATATATTGAATTTAATCCAAATCTATATTTGAATATTGGCATTTCAAGGAAGTTTCCAGAGGTATTCGCTTAGTGGTCAAAATGAAGATCGAAAAAGTAGGGATTTAATGTCAAAAATCAGCTAAAGAGGTCAAGACTTAAAAGATTTTTCAATAAGAAAAAAAGAAAAAGGTCATTGCCTTTACTTAGGAAATTCTTATGAATCAGGAATTTAAGGCTAGTGGTGAAGACAAAAGTGAATTTGGGGAATGGAGGTAGAGGACTGAGAGAAAACAGAATAGTGATTTCCTAAATAAACATAGTGAATTATGTCACTGGGGTAAGATGTATTAAAATCAATATACTTTTTTTAAGGTTTTTATTTATTTATTTGACAGAGAGAGACACAGCGAGGAAGGGAACATAAGCAGGGGGTATGGGAGAGGAAGAACCAGGCTTCCCGCTGAGCAGGGATCCTGATCCAGGGCTCCATCCAAGGACCCTGGGATCATGACCTGAGCTGAAGGCAGCGGCTTAACCAACTGAGCCACCCAGCTGCCCCAAAATCAATATGCTTTTCTAAAAAAAATTAGAAACACCTAATATACCAGTGTAATGTTCTTCCATCTTTGACTACAAAGCATAATGCCAAAAGGAAAGCTAAACTGGGCATAGAGAAGTTCACCAGCAGTGAACATTAGTAACAGGAAAAAAGTGATTCATATGCCAATAACAGCTTAGGAATTCACTGGGTACTAGAAGAGGGAGTGGCTCTTCCAAACCTCACAGTACATAATTATTTTCCATTGACCCTGTCCTGATATAATAGCATATTAACCTTATTATGACAAAGCAAGAAAACTGATTTAACATAATCATGAAGATTGGCTTATTTGCAAAGCTCTCTCTAATTGAATTTCAATAGTCACTTCAGTGTTTCATAAATATTCAACTCAAGCTTCGAGAAACAAAGTGCTTGGAAGTCAAAAAAGGTTATGTGTTTGCCTCCAATGCAACTGCCCCACAAAAAAGCACTTGTGCTTTGCTCCTCGAAAACCATCATCTAATTATTTAGCCTTCTGAATTAAAGGAAATAAAATACATAAATTCTAATTTTTTATCCTTGTGAATTAGAGGAAATGAGATACATAAATTCTAATTTTAAATGCTCTTACACTTACAGGATTTTTGTATGTGTGTGACCTCGTTTAAAATAAAATGTGTCAGCTTCTTTCTGTAGAAGGATCCCTCCAACAGCACAGCCAGCAGGAATCCTCCTTTCGCAACAGTTGCTCGGAAACTTTTGATAAATCACATACATCCCTACCAAACTAGAAAGGCGCTGCTGATCATTTTCAACCATATACAAGATATCAATAGCATATATTTAAATACGCCTTTTTAAACATGGAAATGAACTTAAAATTCACCCTCAGTAATAAAAGTGGTAATTAAATGAAAGAAAATAGTCTACTTAAGCTCAGTTATTTCTGAGGGAAAGAAATAACTGGAGCACTACTTCTTTTCCTAAGAAGAAAAGTAATATACATCTTCGTTTTTCATAGAACCATAACCACGGAAGCTTCTGTCCACATGGCCTCTTTCCAATTATAGCCAATGGTCTTCTCAGATAGCTGAGGTTTATCTATTTTCAAACAGTCAGGATGACCCGAATAATAATTATCATTATTTTTGCTACCTTTCATTTGGCAGACTGCTAAGCCACTCTCCAGATAACATTTCATTTATTGCCCACAGTGCCCCAGGGTGCATATATTAATATTTGCATTTTCATAAATGAGGAGAATGAGGTTCAACAAAGTTCAGAGGCTCGCCCAGTTACTATGTGGTAGATCCCTTCCTCAAACCTACCACTGTGTGACTGCTCTAAGTCCTGGGCACTTTCTCCTGCCCTGTCTTGTCTCCCAAATCTACCTTAACAGGAAAGACTAATACGCATAAAAAATAGTTAACCTCTGAACTCAGTAAGTATCCACTCGGTCTCTATCTACTGAGCGCGTACTATGTCCCTGGCTTGTTTCAGTGAAGCTTACTAGACAGAAATTCAACACGCCTAAACTGAACCTTCTGTCTTCAGGTATCCCTTTGGGGAATTTCAAATTCCAGTCAATAGTTTACCTGTAGCTTCAGGTGCGTCCCTCAAGAAATTCACAAAATAAGCATCCGTTCCACAATCCACCAAGAGTTTTTTCTCTTCACCAAACTCCTCCTCCACCAGACCGGCTAACGCCTTATCAAACCAGGTCACGTCTTTGGACACCGTGAAACGATCAGCTATAACACGTTTACACTCGTGCTTCCACAGATGTAACAGTTCCTGTCGAAAGCATAATTAAAATGTGTTACTCGCTTCTATTTGCCACAGTTGGGAATCAAGTTGACAGAATTACAGAGCACCATCCTTCCTGATCTAAGACGTTATATTTTAAAAACCTGAGGTTAAAACATACTTAACTTCATTTCATATTGGTCTCATTCAAGTCTATCAAATAGAGAGTAATGTCTATTCATTTTCAGTCTTTAAATTAAAATGAAAACGTCCCTTGACAAAATACTAAAACCACTCTGATTAACCAACAGGGTAATATTTTATGTGAAAGTCTTAAGTCTGTGATAAATGAGTCTGTTTGGATAAGACACCTATATTCATGTGGCCAGAGCATAATATAAGATATAGTATATAAACAACTCTCATGTACACAATGGAGATATTACAAAGGTATATTTACTTAACACGATGTGAAGGAAATTTGTGGCAAAAATCTGGATCAGCTGAACAAGGCAACCACCTACTCTCCATAATCTAAGCTTCAAAGTTAACTGGAAGTTGAGGAAATTAATTGCTCTACCCACCTGTTTGTATGGCAAGCTCATTGGAGTTGAAAGACTGGTAGAAATTCCTTAACTTGCTAGCACTTTGCAAGTTAGGAGGTTTTTTAAGCCTTTTGATTACTAATGATAAAGTGTTATTTGGTTACCAAAATATAAAAGGAACTTAGTAAAATATATTCAATGATTGCTGGAACTATTTATGGTAATTTAAAGTAAGCATCAAAAAATGGCTACTCAAGAAAATATTGGGGACATGCATTCTGCATTACCATTAATTTGTTAACAAATTTGAGGGGGAAAAATCAAGATAAAATATTCCCTGCTGGTAAAATGACTCTGTTCTCTGTAACAAGGAGCATGAGTTTTCCCTGGAATGTCTTGCCTTGGAGTCAGCCACTGTCATTACCTACTTTGTGAGCACCTGGAGCAAAGTTGGGGTTGTTTGTTTTTTTTTTATAGTCACTATTTGATATGCCTAGTGACAGTATGGTGTATATCTCAACTCTCCCTGTGTGTTTATGTGGACAAAGCCCTAAAACCTACTTGTTTAACCACCTCCTCCATTCTATGAAAAGCTATAAGAGAAGCCAACATTACCTATGCCTGCGCACACCGGCCATGCTTTGGGGGGGAGAAAAAATACTGGATTTTTCCATAAGTTTCCGAGTTTGAAGAGAATTCTTTTAATGCTAGGAACTTTTATATTCAAGTGTGTGTATAAATGCTCATTTTTCAGCCAAATGAACTTTCTACTTTTCTGCCTCTTTTCAGTTATACCAGGAGAATGTAATTCTTTTAGTGCATTTAGTTACTTAGAAAGGAAAGATCAAGGATGATGAACAATAAAATGGTCTCTTCAACTTCGAACGTTTATAAAGACAGCTACTTTTTTAAAGTTAAAAATGTCAAGTTTAAAATATGAAGGCTATTACATAATAAAATCAATAGTGGTTCTTTCTGTTATTTAGTATAAGGAGAATAGCTTATAATGGGAAAATAAGATCAATTGCTTCTTTTATTCCATTCATTAGAAACTGTGTATGCTATTTCCTTAAATATAAATTAATTTAATGGATTTTTCTAAAGAAATTCTGACATACTTTTCCCTTATTTACATCAGTTGAAAAACAACCCAAAAAATTAATATCCATGCTAAAACATCCCAAAATATCTCATCATTCCACAAAAATTACATTATGAATAATATTTGGGGCACAGAATAAATAACAATGCCATTTGTTTCCCTATGTATCACTCACATCTGGTTCCTTGATAACCTCCGAGGTGGTGTTCAGCATACCCTGCCAGATCCTGGAAAGATCTCGAAGGTTAAATACATAATGGAATTTTGCTGGTGTAGGGAGCATTTTAATCTTGGTCATCTGCCACAGTCGGCGTGTCAGGGGAACCAATTTCATCACTAAATCTCTCACTTCTTCCGAGAAACCCCTCTGAGCACAGTAGTAGCCTCTCCCAATAACACCTGAAAGAGGAACAAAGTCATTAACATTTTGAGTGATGGTTCAAGACAGTGAAATTAAAATGAAAACCATTATAATGTAGAGTTAGCACAAATATTATACACATTTTAATAGATGGCCACATAGCAAAGAAATTTATATTAATGTTCTCTTTTTTTAATCTAAAAAATAGATACAGGTGCAAGTCAGTTAGCATTTGACTACTGGCAGGTTGATTAAGAATTACCACTGCAAGCTCTAGCTGAACAAATTCAATATTATCAAGTGAGTGAGGATAAATATATAAAGTCGCTTTACAAAGACATAAGAGACAGGGAGGTCTCATGAACCCTAAGATTTCTCCATTCTGTTGTTGCCTTTCCATGCATTATAAAATATTTTAATTTACTTTATATGTAAAACTTTCTAGGCAAAAAGAAGAATAATTAAAATTGATAATAGTCATATTTTCTGGTCCGTTGTACTTTTCCCAGGTTTAGATCATTCACCTATCATTTGGTTTCCAAACTTTTGCCCACTGCCGCAATCGAAGGCAGATACTTCCACACTCCAGTAGCTCGGGGTGCTGAGATGACATTTTAGTCTGCCAGAAATTAATTAGGGTAATCCTAATAAGTTTTCTCTCAGCAGCAGTTTCAGAAGTGGTAAATTAATACCTAACACCATGTGTACCTAATTTTACACTCTTTTTCTGCGAAGAGTTAACTACAAAATCAACTATAAACTCTTTGCTTTTTCTTTTATTTATTTGACAGAGAGAGAGATCACAAGTAGGCAGAGAAGCAAGCAGAGAGAGAGCGAAGCAGGCTCCCTGCTGAGCAGAGAGCCCAATGCGGGGCTCGACCCCAGGAATCTGAGATTGACCCCAGGAATCTGAGATCATGACCTGAGCCAAAGGCAGAGGCTTAACCCACTGAGCTACCTAGGCGCCCCTATAAACTCTTTTCATTTCTTAAACTATCATAGTTATCTACTGGGTCAGTGTTTCTTCAATGGTATTATTTCTGAAATACTACCTAGTTAATCAACCAATAACCTGATTTCAATCCTATGAATTACTCTGAGATCAAACTCTGGCTAATCTCTGCTATAGGCAAAATTATTTCTTTGGCCAAAATCATTATGTGGGTTGGTTAAAGTACACAAACTTTTGGAACGGTATTCCATCAATCCGGACCTCATATAGGTATATCCATGAGGAAACAATCTCATCATCTCCTTGTTCATTTAATGTTTCACTTCCTTGCCTAAGCCAGCAACAGTTACTTTAAGAAGAACAAAGGTAGAAAAGATCTGCCTAGGCACCCAATTCAGGATATAATAAATCCTTATAGAAACAAAATCCTGATATAAACACAACTGATAGGGCACCTGGGTGGCTCAGTGGGTTAAAGCCTCTGCCTTCGGCTCAGGTCATGATCTCAGCATCCTGGGATCGAGCCCCACATCAGGCTCTCCACTCAGCAGGGAGCCTGCTTCCCCCACCCCCCTCTGCCTGCCTCTCTGCCTACTTGTGATCTCTCTCTCTCTCTCTCTCTTTCTCTGTCAAATAAATAAATAAAATCTTTAAAAAATTAAAAATAAAAATAAACACAACTGGTGAGTGATAAGGGTAAAGACTAAGGAGCCACCCAATGCCCCTTCTGTGTTAACCTCTGGGTACATATTTTCTGATTGGAATGCAAGCAGATGTTCTTGCTTCCCCAAGTCCCCCTGACACCATTTTACCAAAGATCTTGTCCATGGAAGCATCAGAAGGCAACGTGCAGTTAAATATAGAGAAGTGCCTCTTGAGTCTTTGTGGTATATCATTGCGTCCACCCCCAGGATGGATCATGGCTGCCAAAAACTGGATGTCCACGATGCTGGTAAACTCCCCAGGCTTCTCTAGGTTATAAAATCCATTCTGTTCCATCAGCTGTCGTACTATCTCATTAGTAACCTACGAAAGACAACTTTCAGAATTAAAAGGTCACTCCCTTACATCCCAGAAACTAACTGCTTGAGTGTTTCCTGATAATGGAATTTATCGGAATTGAGGAACTGCATATTGAAAAAGTGGGAAAATATTTACTCCTCAAGGCATAAATCAATGTTGAATTGAAATGAACCACGTGATAGAATCAATATACCTGATCTCCCCACTCATTGATTATTGGCATATTCACATCATCAATAAAAACAGTCATCTTCTTTCCTGCAGGAGGGCCATATGTTGTACCCATGCGTTTATCCACATAGCTCTCCATTGTCTTCTGTGAAACAAGAAAGCCAACAGAAAGATCTGTGAAAATATCCTCTAAGGCACAGTAAATGATTTTTAAAATCTAGGGACACTGGAATTGATGTGAATTACTCACAAACAACCCAAAACTCTTTTTAGTTCTGAAAATGAGGACATGAAGTACCTAAATTATCTTGCCATAATGTTAACCTTTGAAAATCTGCTTTAATTTAGGAGTTAATGGAATTCTAACTAGTGTATATTTTAGCGGGATGGGACTCATTGGTCCCATTGCTACAGATTTTTACTTTATTGTTCCTGTGTGGATGACACTGTATCCCCCGACCCCATTATTCAAAGACTAATTTAGCCCTTCCACAAGTTTCCCTGCACTGCCCAAGAAGCTTCTCTGTCTGTGCTCTGAGCCAGACAGCCCCCCCCCCCCCACTGCAAGACTGCTTGCTCTCCATTGAGAAGGCTGCCAGTGGCTTCTGTGGCCAAACACAACCCCGATTCAGTGTTTTAGGGCAGACGGAATCACAGTGAATCCCCTCCCCTCTCAGCCCCTGAGACAAAACTGCAAACCACGCCATGTGTGTCTCTCTCATTGCTCCATTCTCAGCTTAGGTGGTACAGAAGACTACACTGTGCTCTATTAAAAACAAAAACAAATCTTCCCTAACAATATGAAAAAGAACTTGACAATTGATTGAACTAATGTAACGTTACAAGTCAACTATTCCTCAATTTAAAGAAAAACTGACGGAAGGAGTGTTGGGAGAGGTAAGGGGGAAGATGGGGAGATAAAATCAATATACCTGATCTCCCCATTCATTGATTGATCCAGACTATTGATCACGGTATGATCATTTCCATAAGAAAACCATGTGGCTTGGAAATCAACCATCATTCAAAATGCATGAACTAAGTAACCAGAGCTAGGACCACAAAGAAAACAGAAAAGACTTCACAGTTCTCATGCTCTAGAAACTCAGTCTTAAAGGCCTCATTCCATTCCTACTACTGTAGTAATCTCCTGATTCACAATTTTAAGTCCTGTTAAAGGTGATGTATAAATGTAGGAGAAAGCAGGGGTTTATTGCAATAAAATACATTCTCCTCCTATCCAAAAAAAAAGTTTAGTTATTTCATGGTAAAGAGCAAATCAGCTAAGAATGACTTTAATAATCCAAGATGCAACCACAAAAGAAGGCCAACATATAAGCAAAAATCTATATATTTGTCCTTGGAAATCTTTGCAGTTGGTAATTTGAAGTTGTAATTTTCCATCACCATTTCAATGAATAATGGCCAGAGACATAAAAGTTTTTCACCATTTCCAAATATAAAGATATATAAATATATCACAACTCATTCAATTACAAAATAAATCTCTCATGACAACAGTGCAATGGCAAAAAGAATTTCCTATTCCCCTGACATAAAAGCAAACTGTTTAAAGTAATGTACTAGGCTAAATTTAGCTCTGCTTTTCAATGAACTTAAATGCATAAGGCAATTAATAATCTCCTGACACCTCCCTATGGCAAGCCAGAGCCTTCCAGACATTCCCTTGTCTGTTAATGAGAACTCACAGGCACATGACGATTTTATGTCTCAGGGACCATCTAAGAGCTAAAAGGCCATAGGTGGGATAATATGGAGTAATAGCCCCATACGTGCACTTGCTTTCCCTTCATTGTAACCCTATTTCTTTTTCCAAATAAGAGGGAAATTACTAGTAAGCTATATATGTCATAAAAGAGCTGAGCTGACGAAAGCAAAAACAAAGGAGGGGTGAAATGAAATAGCCTTGTGACCCTGGAATTGAGACCTTTCTCTTTTTAGAACTGCTACCCGTTAATGTGTAATTTGAAGTTTGGGGACACCTCCTAAAGGCCTGAAATACAGTAACTGCGGCTTCTACTCCATCATTTATCTGCTGGGAAATGTTCAGGAAAACCACATTAAGTGACTGGTCTCTCCAGCTGAACTTCCCCACATGAATGATCCACACCATCACAAAATCAACATATTTTTTTTTATTTTTTAAGATTTATTTAGTCACAAAGCAATATATCTAAACATAAATGCCTCCTACCCGAAAATCTGCACTCCCTGCTAAGTGTTCGTTTGAGGGAATGGCACCAACAACCCAAATGCCCCATCTGAAGATTTCTCCATCCAACATCAATATATCCCTTCTCTTATAATTTCAATATTGCCATTGAATGTATCTCCTCCCTGAACAGTGATATGCCTGAGGACTGTTACTTATCCTGGGAATTCATGGGAATTAATGTCACAACCTCTTAAGCGGCCCTCCCCCCAGTGGTGCCTCCTCCAATAAGTCCTGGAAACTTCTTAAAAAAACATATACACTGTCTATATTGTGTGATTTACAATTTTGCCCAGAATTTTCTGTCTCCCCTCCCCCAAAAAATCCATCTAAAGAACCACTGCTAATCTTTGTAGTGTTCTCTCTGATCTCCTTCATTTGGGGGAAACCACCAACCACTGTTTTGGTGAGATAACCGCAGTCCAGTCAACAAAAATAGGTATATTTGTTTATCTGAGTATTGTCTGTCTCTCCCACTAGAATGTGAAAAGGGAGGGCACCTTGTTTATCTCGCTTATCATTGCATCCTCCATGTCTAGAAAGGTATCTGGCACACTGTACCGATTTATAAATATCTGATACAGGGAGGCTCACTCAGAGAAGTGTCCGACTCTGGTTTTGGTTCAGGTCATGATCTCAGGGTCATGATATCAAGCCCCGAGTCAGGCTCCATGCTCAGTGCAGAGTCTGCTTGAGATTCTCTCTCTGCACTTGCCCCTGCTCGCACACCCTCTCTCTTTCTCTTTCTCTCTCCCTCTCTGAAATAAATAAATCTTTAAAACCATGTATTTGATACATAGTAAATGAGGAAAAGAAACCCGGGGGCCATCTGTGACCTCCTTCTCTCTCTTCTGTCCCTCTTTTAACCACATGTTCCCAGCCCACAATGGTTGTGCTTCCTGATCACAACTTGAATTCATCCTCATGCTGGTTCCATTCTGCCCTTTGTTACTTGGTCCAGCCCATCCTTCCTCTCCTCCTGGGTCTCTCCAAGGACACCCATCTCTCTTCCATCTTTTCCTCCACTCTGCAGCCAGAATGAACCTTCTGAAGGGCAGTGTGACTCCATGCAACTCCACTGGTTCCCCAGGAGTGACTTACAAGGAACTCCATGATGTCCCCACTTACGCGTCCAGTCTCACCTCTAAACCCTCCTCAGTCTCTTTGTCCTGGCTCCTTGTAGTCTTCATTCATTCATATTCAGTTAACAATAAGACACACACCATAAAGTGATGCTCAGCTCACCGGCTAATGTACATTCAGATTAAGAGATCCTTATTTACATATTCCTAGAGTAGTCATTTCTAGGCCAAAAAATCTCTCACGATTAGCCTCAGCCAAACACAATTTGTCAAACATTGATTCGGATGAACGATGGTCCATAAATGTCGTTTCTCTCAACCCAGCTATTGACTAATAAAATTGAGATCTCTAGCAAGGACCTGAACTAAGGGCGGTTTATGCTCTTCCCTGGGAGTACACAAAAACCTTACTCTGCAATCAGGGACTGGTAGTCCACGTGATACCATCTTAAGCAAATCTATGGAACCTAGAAAAGATTCTGATCTTCTTGTCTATCTGTCTCACACTCACCAGCATATCCAGCTTAACCCAAGTAGTGACAGTGGCATTTAAGAAATAAAAACTAGAGGGTTAGAAATCCAGACAGACTCGGGAAGGCAGATAAGGCAAGCTGCCCTTGTCCACTCTAAGCTGGGCCTCCCTAAAACCAGAGATAACCAATTTTCTGAGTTAATTTCTTGGTAGACAATTCAGCCTCTATAATTCCTTAAAAAATATATCATATTGATATAATATAAATATGGAATTTCTTCAAGAAATGTCAACTCTTTCATTACATTGATTTCTGTAATCCTCTAAAGGAACTACTCCTTTCCCCCTCTGGGCTCTACAATACTTAGATTATACCATAACTAGAATTTATCACATCAGTTATACTTGATTATATATATGTCTGTTTCCCCAACCACACAGAAGGAGGAACACTGCATTGGAAGGGATATTGACGGGCCATGTGCAGTTGTGGAGGTTGTACACTGCCCAGTTTGGGGGTTTACCATTCACACCACTATCTCTGTGAATAAGATATATCACAGATCTGTATAACCTGCATGGTCACAAGTGGGAGTGTGTATAAAAATATTTAAGTAACAAATACTTGTGTGTGTGTGTGTGTGTGTGTATGCACAAGAGAGTATTATCCATAAATGATATATGTGAAAGCACTCGATGAGCTTAATGAATTATAAAAATGAAAGGTATTTTATTATTATTTTAGGTATCTCTATATATCAGCATTTAAGTCATTTTCATACATATACACCCAATTAAATTGAAATATTTTGAGATACAAATGTAAAAAGTAAGCTAGAAAGATATTATAAGAAAATACCGGACATTTGTATAACTTCTTTTTGGTATTCTATGTTTTTTTTAATAAACCCTGTTTTTATTTCACGTTTATAATACCTTAGAACTCTGAGAATAATAAAAGTTTCCATCTGCTCTTAAATAAGTAAATAAAAATAAAGTATGCTCAATTTTAGGCTTCTGTGTATCTGCTATTTAGCTAAAAGATAAAAACTGAGAGCTTGTGTTCTTTATTAAGACATCTACTGCCTAAGTAAGATCTTCCCCTTGTATCATAAGTTACTAAAACCAAATGAAAACAGTCTTCCATTAATAAAGTTTAAAATGCTCAACAGCACGTTGTTAAAAAAGTAAAATATCTAAAACAACATGAAAATATAATAACACATAAATAGAAGCTAAAAATAAAACAAGAGCACTAAGTGATAAATCAGTGTTTTCTGAATATTAATGTGGATAAGGAAGAGCCATTGGAAGGAGACATAGGGGTGAACTGGAAAAGCACAGTAAAACATATGGGAACCCGTTTCTCGCCAGGGTCTGGTGCCAGCTAACTGTGTGAACACCAAGAAGGACTTGATCTCCCTCCACCTGACTGCAGTAACAGTAACAGTAGAACCTGACATTTTTTTAGAGAGCTTTACCCTGGAAAAATAATTTCACGTATAATCTCTTATGACTCTTCCTTGGAAACTAGTCTTCAAACTATGCTCTAAGGAGTCAAAAGAATTCTATGCAATCACAGGGGCCCCTGAAGGAAGCGAGGATAAAGCTGGGAAGGATTTCAGGAGCCTAGATCCAACGCCACCAAAGCAAATCTATGGTTATCGGTTTTATAGCTTAGTCTTCCGCATAAAATTTCATTTGGAGAAGTGGTTCTAAGGAAAAAAATGTGGAATTTCTTTTGAGGTTCTATGATTCTCGTTTTTTTGCAAACAAAACCTAATGCTATGCAACCATTTATAAAATGGTTCTGTTCAAAACACTTTAAGATTATTTTTAGAAAAGATAAACCTTTTCAGAAATTCTGTAAAGAAGCTTTCTTCTTACCTTTCTGTATTGTTTACATTTTTAAAGATATGTATAGATTACTTTCAAAAATAGGAGGAAAACTCTTAAAATGATATTTGTTTTGGAAAAAATTGAGCTCTCTCTCTTAAAAGACCAATTGAATTCCCTCAGCCAAAACAATAAGGTGACCGTACAATTTTTGCCCAAACTGCTCACTTTTGATAGTGACGGGGATGCCATTATTAGTCCAAGACAATGGAAGTAAGCTAGACTTTCCCAGACAAAAAGGGACATACAGTCAATCATCATACTGATGACAGATGTGAACGTGACCCCGTAGGAAAACAAAAGAAACCCAAATGAAAACAACTGTCGAAAAACAGATGTGTGGCCTTGACTGGACTACAGGCCATCATGGTACCACAGACATGCCGGGACATCCAGTATCTGTCTTCTCATCTACAATCTCAGTTTCATTTGAATCCAGATAAGTGGGAGATCTCGAGACAAATGCTTGTGTCTATCAGAACTCACCCCAGCATGAACGGCTGAAAGCTACAGCGAGAAAGTTAATTTCAGCAATTTGGCTAATTGGAAGCTCTCTAAAATTAATGAGTCTAGCTTAGTAGAAAGCTTGGCTACTCAGCAGTCCAAAGAGGCATGAAACAGAGTACACGATCCTACGATGTTTCCGAGCAGAACTGTCAATGCCCCCTTCACACCACATCGAAGGGAACGTACTTTCGAATCAGATAATGGGATCCTAAAGAACACAGATGTTTGTGTTTTGAAAGCCTGCTTTATTATTGTCCAATTATTATACTTCAATGTGGTATGACTTCTAGAAATTTATTATATAGTTTATGAGTTTTTATATCAACAAACAAATTGCTTTCTACATAAAATATACCTTTTTCCAGGAAATTAATAAATGTCTCATGTTAAAGAGATACAGCCTACAGATCTTCACCACCTTAACGGAGTAAACAATACCAGAGTTACTAATAAAAAATACAGTGACAGGGTCTTGTTATGCACTAAATAATTTGGCTGGCCTTTGTCCCTGGTTCCCAGGAGGGAACCTTTAAACACCAGCAATTTCTTAAGTAACAGGATTTTCTTTGTTATTCATGGCGGGTTTCTCAAACTGCTCTTGCCAGAAAGACCAACCAAGTGACTGGGGGGTTGGGGATTTGAACCACATGCTATCAGCTGACCTTTTAGGAAGGGAGGGGGCTTGGGGGACTGAGTTCAGTCACATGGCCAATGATTCAATCAATCATGCCTATGTAATGAAACCCAGTAAGGACTCTGGAGATTGTGGTTCAGGTGAGCCTCCTGGTTGGGGACACACACCGATGGGCCTGGAGGACAATGCATTCTGAGGACACAGAACGGTTACAGTTGGGACCCTGCCAACCACTGACTTGCTGCACCTCTTCTTTTGCCTGATCCTGATTCATATCTTTTGTAATAAAACCATAATCATTAGCACAGCACTTTCCTAAATTCTGAGGGTCATTCTGGTGAATTATGGAAGCTGAGAAAGAGTCATAGGAATCCCTGAATCTCTAGCCAGTTCTTCCAAGTGCCAGTGGCCTGGAAACCCAGACACGTGACAGATATCTGAAGTGAGAGAAGGATTGTGGGGGCTGAACCCCTCACCTGTGAAGTCTTCAGTAGGTCCAGGCAGTTACTGCCAGGATTGCATTACAATGCTAGACACGTAATCCAGTCTCAAGAAGCGTGCACAGCTAGATAATCACCCCCACATAATGGGGGGAAAAAGTCACACTTCGATTTAAGGTTTTAAAACCTGCATTGACCAATAAAGTTAAAATTATAACCTTAAGAGGATGTTCTCCTAAAGTAAGACTAACAAAAGTTCTTTTAATGTAAAACAATATTGAGGGAAAGTGGTTAATGTTAGTAACAAAGGAATGTGTAAAATGTTAGCATCCTGCCAGCTTAGGGTAATTTAATGTGCTATTCCCCAAACACAAAAATACCACAGCTGAGTCTTTGCAATCTGCGGCTGACCTTCCATTCACACCTTCCTTCCCATCACCACACTGTCAATGGCATTCATCTGCTAGAAGGCCAGCCGGTATTGGAAATTCCATCTCTAACAGAGGAGCATAATATAGTTGACAGTCTTATTTAGAAACTTAATCAATGGCCTTAGTTTTTTGGCACTCCGCAGTCACCAATTACATTAAGAGATACAAAGTCATGATTTAGCCATGCCATCAACAATTTTCACAGCTCTTTGATATTTTAATTCCAACAGCTAAAGAACAACAAAGTTAGACAAGAGCCAAGTTCTTTGGGTTGGGATTCGCCTAAAAATTTCCCTTCCATTCTGAAAAACAACCTGAGGGTTTCGAAGGGGCGGGGGATGGGAGGTTGGGGGAACCAGGTGGTGGGTACTAGGGAGGGCACGGATTGCATGGAGCACTGGGTGTGGTGAAAAAAACAATGAATACTGTTACACTGAAAAGAAATAAAAAATTAAAAAAAAAATCGGATGCTTAACAGCCAAAAAAAAAAAAAATTTCCCTTCCATTTTCAATGTTATGAAATGTGTCCTTTTTATAAATGTGTTATTAATGTTCTAGCAGATATGAGAGATGATTTGAAAACAACAGAAGCATAAGGGGACACACAGGATTCCCTCCCCAGAGTCAGGAGGGTCTTAGACAACTTGGAAATAAGAGCAAACAACCAGACCACCACTGCAAACCCAGGTCATTCTTGGCAGTTCCATTGACAAAAGCAAAGGAAATTTGTGGGAATTTTTTTCTGTTACTCCCCCATGATATGATGGGGTAAAACTGTCAATGCAATAACGCTAAGATTTATTCCTGCAACTGCTGATAGGAACGTTTGTCAAATGTTCAGTGAGGGAACAACAAGATGAATTGGCAATACCAGAACCAGAGATTGGAAGAGGAATGAAAGCAAGACTGGAAGAGAATTAGACTGGACCAGCTGGGGGGCTTTCTAGGCTACTTCCCTGGTGTGGAACATGAGGACGTAAATTATGTAGAGGTCTGCAAGGAGAATGAAGAGAAGAAAGGAGATGTGGAAAGTGTTTCTTTAGCCACACCAACAGCCCGTGATTCAAGAGAGACCCATCAAAGATGACCCATGTGTCTAGCCTAAAGCCTAGAATACTACTAACGCCCACAGAAAAGCAGATAGTAGGGAGAGCAGGCAGGTTTGGATGCAGGAACAAATTATATTCCTTTCAGTTGGGGATTTTACATGTTCACAGGCTTTGCTAGATATCTTAAACACTACTGAGGCTTTTAACACCCTAGATAAGCTTCTTATGCCTCCACAATTTACGATTATATAGTATAATCTGACGAAGGAGATATTCTACTGCAGGTGAATAATGGAAGGTATACGCAGGGGATTTATCACCACCGGGAAAGTGCAGATGAAGCTCACGGGCACACGCAGAATAGTGAGGAGAGCTGAGCTACCACAGCTGATCACACATTCGGTCTTCATGGTGGCACCAAAGAGCCAGTACCTGAAACATCAATGGGGTGGTTGCAGAAGAAAAATTCAGGCTCTTGATCATGTGACTTTCAGAATCATACTTTGACATAAATCCTTTGATAATGACTGTTTTGGCTGTTCCTTGTTCACCAATCAGCAGCACAGCCTAAAAGAGACATTGAGAAAGAAATCCAAGGAATGCAATACAATGAGTATGAGCTCAACTGTGGGCTCCCCCCAACGCCCCAAATCCCCATGTTGAGGCCCTAACACCCGGTACTTCAGAATGTGACTGTATCTGGAAACAGGATCTTCCAAGAGATGATCAGGCGACCATGAGGCCATTCGGGTGGGCCCTCGTTCAATCTAACTGGGATCCGTGGAAGAGGAGGAAATCTGGATACACACACACAAAGAAACAGCACGGGGGGAGTCACACAGGTAAAGAGTATGGGAGGACACAGTGAGAAAACAGCCACCTGCAAGCCAAGGACAGAGGCCACAGCAGAAATCAAACCTGCCAGCACCTTCCATCTTAGACTCCAGACCTCCCAGCCCTGGGGGGAAAGGAATGCCTGCTGTTCAAACCACTCAGCCTGTGGTGGTTCGTTATGGCGGCCCCAGCAAACTAACACAGTCATCAGAAGAGAAGTATTTCTCCTTGGTAAAAACAAGTCAAAGTTGGCTTTCTCTCAACCAGTATGTGAGAAATAATTATTTGATCATGCGTCGGAACTATTCCACTCTTAACACTGTTACTGGAGAATAATAAAAGAATATACTAATTTGAGTAATACTTGCACTTACTTGAACAGCAAACCAAACATTCCAAGATAAAGGCGAGAGGCCTGGTGTTTTCAAGTGACATTTTTTTTTTTAAGATTTTATTTATTTATTTGACAAGCAGAGATCACAAGTAGGCAGAGAGGCAGGCAGAGAGAGAAGAGGAAGCAGGCTCCCTGCTGAGCAGAGAGCCCGATGCGGGGCTCGATCCCAGGACCCCGAGACCAAGATCCGAGCTGAAGGCAGAGGCCCAACCCACTGAGCCACCCAGGCGCCCCTCAAGTGACATTTTAAAATATGCTACTGTCAGTGAAAGTTAAAGAGCCGCACCTTGCCCTGTTTGGCGATGGTTTTAATTAGAAAGTCGGTCCTCACGTTGTCAACATTGGGCACCAGGATGGAGCCATATTCTGGGGTGACGTCAGACGGATACACGTACTCCTCAGTACACGTGCTCCAGTGCCTCCATTCACCTGCGACGAGCAGAGAACACGCACATCTTCATGCCTGTGAACACCTGAATTCTGACTGGAGCAGGCAGACGTCCCTGACGTCTCATGAAGGTTTCAAAAACTCTCCATAAAATGAAGATCATCAGAACCACAGGTCTAAGTGGTAGTTAAATGTGTTAGCCAAGTCAAAATTTCCCAAGGAACAATTCCAAAGTGGTATTATTAGGAAATATTCAGAAGAATCCTGGAATTTTCTTTTTAAATATGTCAGTCTTCAATAATGTCTATATAAAAACGAAGAATGCAGTGGTAGTAGTACCTAAAGCCATTTAAAATATCTAATCTCACAAGTTTCCATTACATTTTTTTTAAAAGATTTTATTTATTTGACAGAGAGGGAGAGACAGGCTCCCTGCCGAGCAGGGTCCTGGGATCAGGACCTGAGCCAAAGGCAGACACTTAATGACTGAGCCACCCAGGTGCCCCGCATTATCCACTTTTTTTGTTTTTTTACATTACACACTTTCTTAATTATAAACCAAAAATAGAAGATACATAAATAGTGTGTGTGTGTGTGTGTGTACATTTAGTAGTATATACTTCATATATGTAGGCACATTAAATAAACTAGAAGAATATACGAATAGATATGCATGTATAGATAACACACATATTTGGTAAAAATATACTTCACATTTTGTAATTTTTATGTAACTGCCGATTATATACATGACTGAAACAGATCTGATTTAGAGATTTTTCTCTAATTTGTTTTTTTTTTTTTACATTGATTTATTCATTTTAGAAAGAGAGAGTTAGCATGAGTGGGGGGATAGGGCAGAGGGATAGGGAGAGAAAGAATCCTCAAGCAGACTTCCCGCTGAGCGAGGAGCGAGCTAGGGGCTAATCCCAGGACCCTGAGATCATGACCTGAGCTGAAATCAAGAGGCAGATGCTTAACCCACAGAGCCACCCAGGCACCCCTTTAGTTCATTTTTACTTCATTAAAAGTTCAGTAAACAACATACTTAACAAGGGGAAGATGTGCTTTTGGAACACAAGTGAAATACAGTTTCAAAAAAGAAACAATTAGGTTTCTTCACACGTGAAAATTTCCATTTTAATTTTATAGCCAAGTGTTTTAACTGCCATTTAGAAAAATAAAATTTCTGTAAATATTAGCCAGTGGAAAACAAAAAAAAACTGTTCCCATGTGTTGTGTACGAGGCCATGGAAGCAAGGACCCTCACCAGTGGATGACACGTAATAGTCAAACATGGTGTCCTCCGTCCCCTGCAGAGGTGGCAAATCCAAGGTCAGCCCTTCCTGAGAGCGCAGCCAGTGCTCCACCCGGCGCCGGCCCTCCGGCTCCAGCAGGGCACCGATGCTCCACATCAGGGAAAAGACGTACAGTCTCCCCAGGTGCTCGGGGGTAACCTCTACACCTTGCTCCTGAGCATGAAAGAAACACTTTGTTTTAATGCTCGATTCTCCAACTAACATTTTACTCTGAGGTCTCAATGAAAATAACAAATATGTAAAATGGACAACAGTTTTCTCCAAGATAAGAACAAGGGAAAGATGAATGAAACTGGGGACAAATACAGAATGGATCTCGAGGAATACCAAGCCAGTCTCCAAAATAAATCTGGATGCTTATTGGATGACAGTGAACTTGCCACTAAATTACAGAGCAATGGCTTCCTTAGTAAAAAAAGAAATGCGAAAAATGCAAAAGATGCATGTGCACGTTTAAAACATCCCCCAACCACGGGTCTAACAGATCCAATTTCAAACACTGTACTCTCAGCACAACATGGCTCTAAGAGAGAAACTTCTAGAAAGTTGAACAATTTACCTTTGGAGGAATCAGCCCTTGAAGCATGTTAATGCTCTGCATGATTACAAAAGCTTCAAGTATCTCCATCTTGTATTCTAAGTTCTGGATACTGAAGCGATAGAGGTCAGGAAAAGACTTGCTGTAGAGCTGACGAAGAATTTCAGCTTCTTGAGGTGAACGTTTCTTAAGGAAACCCTGTTCATTTACAGATTAATGCATTAATAAGTTTATTAGCACACCAAGAGAATGTCCATTTTGGAACAATAATTTTTTAAATATTAATTAACGATAATGGGGCATACAGGATATCAGGCCTCGCTAACCGTGCTTTCATTCATTAAATTGTTTAATGCTCAAGATAACGCTATGAGGTAGGCATTACTCTTATCTTCTTTTTACAGATGAGAAAACCCAGGCCCAGAAAGTTGAAGTAATGCATCCAGGATCCCATAGCTGGTGGGTGCCAAAGCCAGCATTCAGACACACACGTTCTGTTACCTCCCTATACGTGTGCTTACGTGGAGAGGGAGAAAAAGTCTTAAGCTCTTAATTAAAATATTCTAGAACAAAATAAGGAGGCATTTATAGGGAAATAATTTAAGAAAAGAAAAAGGAATAAAAGAACAAAGGAAATCCACACCCACATTGTTTTAAGTGGGGAGAAGGATTTATCAAGTTAGTTGTTTCCTTTTATGCCTTCTAACTTTATAACCGGTGTAGAAAAATATCCAAGAATACTCCAGAAAATGGAGAAATGAGTCATTTAGTGAACCCACTATTAGACAGGTGTGTGTGATTTCTAACAAAATACCACTGACACAAAATATTCTCTGAAGCTGAGGCAAGTTCCTTCAGCCTCAAGAGATCGGCTCTGGGGCACCTGGGTGGCTCAGTGGGTTAAGCCTCTGCTTTCAGCTCAGGTCCGGATCTCAGCGTCCTGGGATCAAGCCCCGCATCGGGCTCTCTGCTCAGCAGGGAGCCTGCTTCCCTCTCTCTCTGCCTGCCTCTCTGCCTACTTGTGATCTCTCTGTCAAATAAATAAAATCTTAAAAAAAAAAAAAAAGAGAGAGAGATCGGCTCATTATAAGACACAGAAGCAATAAAATGTTGATTCCAAATTGTTCATCAGTTCATGAATTTACCAGGGTGCCACAGCCACAAAAACAGAAAGTAGTACTTTCAAGTTGATGGAACCAAAAACAATGTCATAACACAGGGTCAAGTTATCAGCTTGGCTCCCAGGAACAGACAAATTCCCACCCGTCTGTCTCTAATAACTTCCTTGGAGCTGCCTTAGACTGCTCTCAACACTTTCAGTCTGATTCTTTGTCAGTCATGTTTCTTGCTAAGCGTTCGTGAAAAGAAACTGCGTTATTTAAGGTGAGCACTGGGTGTTATAAGCAAATAATGAATCATTGAACACTTCATCAAAAAAAAAAAAAGCAAAATAAACTTTCAAAATTGGAGCCACAAAAAAATAAATAAATAAATAAATACATGTAAAAAATTAGGTAAGGGGCACGTGGGTGGTTTAGTCAGTTGAGTGTCTGACTGTTGATCTCAGCTCAGGTTTTGATCTCAGGGATGTGAGTTCAAGCCCCATGTTGGGCTCCATGCTGGGTATGGAGCCTACTTTAAAAACAAACAAAACAAAACAAAAAAATCCACTTCAGTAAATGTAGCTTTTTTTTTTTTAAGATTTTATTTATTTGACAGACAGAGATCACAAGTAAGCAGAGAGGCAGGCAGAGAGGGGGAAGCAGACTCCCCACTGAGCTGAGAGCCCGATGCTGGGCTCAATCTCAGGACGCTGAGATCATGACCTGAGCCGAAGGCAGAGGCCCAACCCACTGAGCCACCCAGGTGCCCCCAGTAAGTGTAGCTTTAATGTAGGAACCTTATTCAGCCTCAACATAGAACATAATAGAAGCTTATTTCATAAATAGCAAAGTCTAAATATTCATTAGCTAGCTACTCATATACAAGTATTCTTTAAAAGCCTTTGTGAATGTGAAGTATTTGGGGAAAATCACAGAAATACTTTTCTACTTGGAGCTTGCTGCTATAGCTGTAGTTACCAAATCTGGACCTATTATGGTGCTTTTAAAAACAAAAGCAAAAACAAACCAATTCCTAAACCTCCCCCCACCACATTCCCCCACCCCGAGATTCTAATTTGGTAGAACTGGGGTATGACCCCTTCATGTGTATTTTAAAGAATGTCGATGATGATTATTCTTGCAAAGCCAGGGTTCAGAACCCTTGACCTGTATTCTCCTTAATGGGCAGATAATTTGATTGTGAAATCTGAAATCTTTAGAAGCATGTTTAGTGACATATCCGATTATATATAAGTGTCATTTTTCTCTATAATCCCCTCTTTTCTCATATCTTCACATTTTACCAAACCTAAACTGTTTTGCAACCCAGGTTTCTGTAAATTCTGAGCAGATATTATTAAAAGCTAGTACATATTCATAGAGAAAGAGAAGCACAAAACAATGACAATATAAAGCAAACATCTACTCAATTAAATTATGATTTTGTAAGTTTTCAATCAAAATCTTCTCCAAAAAACACTGTGTAAATAAAATAATAAATTTCACCAACAATGTCAAAAAAGATTTCACATCTGGCTTATCTAATAAGCATTTTGCCTCATAACATTTACTTAGTAAAATATCTAAGTGTGCAAGGCATTTAGCTATAATCTGATTATAATCAATATACTCTAGAATGTATTGGTGATAAGAAAATAATATACCTTTTCATGAACTGAAGATATTATCCAAAATATTATTTCCAAGAACAAACCTAAAACCAATGACTACTAGATCTCAAAGAAGTTGCTTGTATGTAATTTTTCCCTTAGATGGAATTTTAATAAGTTGTTTTCTTCAAGCTGATATTCTAAGATGATCGCTCCCAAACTTTACATGACTGAGTATTTTTTAAAATGTCATGAAGTCCCAAAGTGATCAAATTAAATTTTACTTATTCACAGTTTGGTGGGATTATTGATTCAGCAATGGCTGGCAATTACTCCACAACCCACAGTGGAAATCACAGGTCTGCAGAGATGAGAAGATCCCTGCAGACACCAGAATGCTAAAGGAAGCTATAAGGGACAGTCAGGGTTCCAACGTCCTGGAGCAGGCAAGGAGCTGCCATAAACAACAGCGATGAGATGCAACAACACCACAGATCTGCAGAAAAACTAGCACGTGCTCTACAGAAATATACTCTACAGGAACGTGCTCTACACGAATGCTAAAGATCCGTTTTCCTCTCTCAGTGCACAAAAGACAGACTCCACTCATACCTCAAGAATGGGACTCCAATCGAGGAGAGACGAACTCATGAAAACCATTCCATTTCTTGAGACAGTAGCAGGTGAAGCATTGTCAATGTTATGGGGTTCAAAAATGATCTTGCAGTTGGGAGCCATGGGAATCCGATCGCCATTGGCAAGGGTTAGAGTTTTGTTATCATCCAAAACAGAATTCAGATTTTCAATCCAAATGGCATCAACTGGACCATCAAGAACTATCCAGATATGCTCGCCTAGAATATTCCACCAAAGGTGGGGAGAAAAGCATACATACACATATATACATAGACCCATAACTATTATACTTGAAGAAGTACTATAATTTGATGTAATTGTCATTAAACTTTGATAGACATGATTATCTTATTTTATCCCGTAGGACTTTTCCAGTTCTTTATATACCAATTGTTAAAGCACATAATCAAAGCAAACAGTTATTTGTTCATTGAACAAATATTCTTTGAGCACTTTCTATATATCAGCACTGTTCTAGAGTCTGGGGATATCGTGGTAAATAAGACAATGTCTTGCTTTCACAAAGCTTATATTCTAAGGGATAGAGATGATAATCAAACCAATAAGCAAAAAAATATGCAAGATAAGAAAAACTAAGAAGGATAAGAGAATGGGGCATTGCCTTAGATAAGGTCGTCAATAAAATATTTCAGGAGAATGAATTGATGGAAAGATCTAGAGGTAGAATCTTCCAGGTCGTAGGAATAGCAAGTGCAAAGGTCTCAAAGTGAGTGCAAGCATAGGGTGCCCCAGGAAGAGCAAGAAGTTGAACCTTGTAAGCAAGAAGAGATGAAGGAGTAGAATGTGAGTACAGTCAGAAGGACTGGCAGGACCACAGAATCAACTCTTGCTTGCATGTCTTACATCGGAGATGTCCCACAGACATCCCATAGTGTCACTGAGCTAGAGGTTCAAGGGAGAGGTCAGGGTTGAAGATGAACATGTAGAAGCCACCAACTTAGAGATGACATTTAAAACCATAGACTGGGTATGTTTTTTTTTTCTAGATAGTGAAAGTAGACAGAAACAGGAGGTCTAAGGACAGAGCCACTTCGATGTTCAGACTTCTGGTAGTGTCTCCTTTGCTGGCTTCTCTCCCTGGCAGACCCCTCACGAGGCAGAAGAAGAAGGAGAGCCAACAGGTGAAGTTTCCCTGAAGCCAAGCAAGGGAAGAGTTTCAAGAAGGGAAGTGATCAACCGTGCCAGGTACTATGAGAGCCAGAGAACTGGCTATTCATAGTAGCCTGAGAACTAGCCTGAGAACTGACCATTTATATCTGAGTGGCCTTGAAAGAGTCATTTTGGAGGACCACTGGGGACAAAACCTAATGGGAGTCATGTATGGAGATATTTGGAAATCAAGAAAGTGACAAGCATCAGCAGAATGGTCAACCACAAGGCCATGATAAATTGAGGTATTTGGTTTAATAGTTCCTCTTAATCACCTAGTCTCTAGTTTCTCTTTATTGACACAATGACCAAGTTTGCAACTCTAGTTTTTATTTACTGTGTAACACCTATAATATATTCAATGCCAAATCAACTGCTTTGAAAATCTTCATTATGCTCATTTGACTTGAATTTAAGTAAAATGATGACCTAAACACCAAGGTCACTTAGAAAAATCATGCTGCCCTCTTTAAGGAGGGAAAAAACCACCTCTCTGAGCTCCCATTCTTGGGAGCACTGGGCACTGGATCTGTGTTTACATGGGACTATTGAAACAAGGTCGGAAACAAAATTTGATTTCCAGTAAAGCAATAATTCCAAATATGAACACACTTTTGAAATCCCAAGTTTTCATGTCTCTTCTACAACTGATTTTAGGTTGATGAGCTCCATTCCCTGAGAACTTGGATGTCATCACATTAAACATTTATCAGTAGAAAGTGTTCCAAAGCAGACTCCTGAAGAAATAGCCCCAGTATCTTGTCCTTCTCCTGGATCCTTCTTTCTCTCTTCAAGTGCATTCACTATGCCTTTCTCCTCCTTATTCGGGAGTGAGAAAGCATGATGAGAGCAGAGTTAATGTCACCTCTTCCATCTGAGCTTATATTCTAGGAACAATGGGCTCAATTTCCAGACTCCATAAGTAAGCGAAAATTCAGAGTGAACCAATAGCCCTTAACAAGTTGGTTCACAGGACAACCAAACACCAGGGTATACCTAAACAGAGTAATTTCTTAGTTTAATATAAACTTCATTTTTGGTATACGTAATCTTCTTCCCAAAGAAGACCATTTCCTCCTGTGATTTTATAGGAGAATCAGTCTTCTAAAAATAGCCTAAACTTAAATAAAAGTAACATTTTTAAAAGATTCAGTGAAATAGTTATAGTAAAATCACTTTATTCAACACCATCAATTTTCCTTAACAGCTCTTTCTTTCTCTTTCATTCTAAGATACCACAGGGAAACAGAAATATTTATTCAAAAGGAAAATAATTCCCTTTGTAACAACAACAAAGAAAGAAGGTGGGAGAGGGGGATTTAAAATACCCTAATCAAATATACCGATTTAGGACTTCTTAGTCTTGGCTCAGATATTATACGGAGAACATGTTCTACTAATTCTAAATAGGCACCAAGGATTTTATTTAGAGGGACATGTCAAAAATAATACTTCATCTTCTACCTTTCTTAGCCCTCAGTGTTTTCCTCCAAAGGGTTGAAAATATCCCATCAGTCCAGTCGTTCGTGGCCACGTCAAGCCGACCAAACATCTGTGGGGCCGTAATCGCTTTGGGATTCATCCTCAGTTCCCGGTGTGGCTTTCCACAATCTGTACCAAGTAAATCCAGATTTTAAATGACTCACATGTAGAATGAACCATCCTTAGGTAACACTGAACTAATTTGCAATGTACCATCAGCGGGTGTTCAAAATACGAAAAAGGCAAAATTCCATGGAGAATATATGTCTTACTGCATTCCAAGTTATCATAATTAACACTGTCATATTTTATGGACTAACATAATTTTGTTTTTATCCTTCTGTAGAAGAAAATTACAGGAAACATAAGGGGGGAAAGATACCACGTTGGTACTAATGAACAAATTAATATGACCTGGAAATCTTTCAAATTTCACAGCTCAGAAATCTTCTGATTTATAGTATACCAGATTAAGTCTGGTCCCGGAAATGTCACCCAGAAGATGCCTCATTCTTTCCATTACCAGCTTCGATTTGCTGAGATGTGTTCTTGTTCATTTGGAAAAAGTCCATTAAACTAATCCTGCAAGAATCGAGGACTTCTTTGTGGCCGACCTCAGAAAAATGTCTTTGATCCTTCGAACACTAAAACTACTCTGAATGCACCAGCTGTACATAAGGGACTGTGGTTAATAAGCAGGAAGGTGAAGAATAAGGTTTAAAGTACAAAATCATAAAAATGGATGCTAAAATATTACATATTGTGTGAAAGATTGATGAACACAGGCAAGCATACATACCCATGCACTCTGAAAAAGGTGTTCAAACCCTTTAAAACTGGGGCACCAGGGTGGCTCAGCCAGTTAAGCGTTCAGCTCTTGATTTCAGCTCAGATCATGATGTCAGGGTCAGGAGATCAAGTCCCACATGAGCTCGATGGGGTTACCTGCTCAGCGGGGAGTCTGCTTCTCTCCCTCTGCTCCATCCCCACCTCCTGCCCCCTACCCTGCTCTCTCACTCTCTCATCCTCACTCTCGCTCTCTTAAATAAACAAATAAATCTTTAAAAAATATTAAAACCAGGGTGCCTGGGTGTCTCAGTGGGTTAAGCCTCTGCTTTCAGCTAAGGTCATGGTCTCAGGGTCCTGGGATCAAGCCCCACATCAGGATCTCTGCTCAGCAGGGATCCTGCTTCCCTCTCTCTCTGCCTGCCTCTCTGCCTGCTTGTGATCTCTCTCTCTCTCTCTCTGTCAAATAAATAAAGAAAATCTTTTAATAAATAAATAATATTTAAACCTATTTAGAAAATTAAACCATAGTTCTCCTTTTTTATTTTTTTAAAGATTTCTATTTATTTATTTGACAGAGAGGGAGAGAAAGTACACAAGCAGGGGAAAGGCAGAGGGAGAAAGAGAGGCAGGCTCCCTGATGAGCAAGGAGCTGAGCTGGATGTGGGACTTGATCCCAGGACCCTGGGATCATGACCTGAGCTGATGGCAGATGCTAAACCAATTGAGCCACTCAGGCACCACTTTAGTTCTCCTTTTTTTTTTTTTTAGTTTTTATTTATTTATTTGACAGAGATCGCAAGTATATAGAGAAGCAGGCAGAGAGAGAGGAGGAAGCAGGTTCCCTGCTGAGCAGAGAATTCAATGCAGGGCTTGATCCCACGACTCTGAGACCAAGACCTGAGCCGAAGGCAGAGGCTTTAACCCACTGAGCCACCCAGGCACCCCTAGTTCTCCTTTTTGAAATCACAAAAGGACTCAGAGTAATTATCTGCAATACTTTATGATGTTGAAGTTAAACTGAGTCACAATTCAGCTTTTTCAATAAATGATATCCATAAGACAGGCAAAACTGTTTTTTAAGCTAATCACACTTTATAAAAGGCCAGCAAACTCTCAAACAGTATGACAGTGTCATAGGTTAAAACTGGATTTGGTCTGTTGCCCATATAAGAAAAACTGTCAAAAATTATTTCATTATGGTAGTAGGTAGAATTGCATCATTTTAATTTAAAATATCCAATGGAAATAAGACAGTCTGTTCCATAAACGGTGCTGAGAAAACTAGACAGCTATATACAGAAAAATGAAACTCGACCATTTTCTTACGCCATACACAAAGATAAACTCAAAACGGATGAAAGACCTCAATGTGAACAGGAATCCGTCAAAATCCTAAAGGAGAACATAGGCAATAACCTATTCGACATTGGCCACAGCAACTTCTTTCAAGCCATGTCTCCAAAGGCAAGGGAAACAAAAACGAAAATGAACTTTGGGGACTTCATCAAGAAAAAAAGCTTCTGCACAGCAAAGGAAATAGTCAACAAAACAAAGAGGCAATCCAAGGAATGGGAAAAGATATTTTCAAGTGACACTACAGACAAAGGGCTGATATCCAAGATCTATAAAGAACTTCTCAAACTCAACACACACAAAACAGATAATCACATCAAAAATGGGCAGAAGACATGAACAGACACTTCTCCAAAGAAGACATACAAATGGCTGACAGACACATGAAAAAATGTTCATCATCATTAGCCACCAGGGAGATTCAAATCAAAACCAGATTGAGATACCACCTTACACCAGTTAGAATGGCAAAAAGTTGACAAAGCAAGAAACAACAAATGTTGGAGAGGCTGTGGAGAAAGGGGAACCCCTTACACTGTTGGTGGGAATGCAAACTGGGGCAGTCACTCTGGAAAACAATGTGGAGGTTCCTCAAAAAATTAAAAATAGAGCTACCCTATGCCCCAGCAATTGCACTACTGGGCATTTACCCCACAGATAGAGATGTAGTGAAAAGAAGGGCCATATGTACCCAATGTTCATAGCACAATGTCCACAGTTACCAAACTGTGGGTAGAGGGCACACCACTGGCATTTGTGGGAGAAGCTGTCCAATAGCCGCACCTATACCAGGAGAAGGCCAAAGGGATGAGGCGCTGGGTTCCAGTAGCTTCTGTTACACCTCCCCTACTCCCACCCACACACAAATTACATTTATCCATACCAAAGCAATTTCTGGGTATGCCATGCTCTCTCCAGTTCCCCCTACATGCATGGGCTACATTCATTCTGCTAAGAAGGCCTTTTATCCAAATGCTACTTAACCTAGTACGTGCTCCGTAAGCCTTCCTATAATTCCTTAGAAAAGCTTCTGATCTCCTTTGCCTCTGCTCACAACGTAATTGTCCAAACCTCCTCATAGCAATTCCATGTTGACTAATAACTATCTGTGTTACTCCACTAAGCTCTAAGTTCCTTGAAGACACAGCCTTTTGCTTTCATGCCTGCTTTCCCATTTCTGCTACCGAAACTAACAGGACCTCAAAAGTTAGAGAAATTTGATGAATCAGGAAACAAATATATGTGGGTCTAGTATAGGTTCAACCCAATTACCTTCTTGATCTTTGGGATAATAAATCATTTCAGCAAGAAACAATGCATTGCTTAAAATAATGACTATTTTCCCTACATATTAAAACCAAGAATAGGTTAATCAACAGCTAATGATTAATTCATCTTTGCAAAGAACTTCTCCAAAACCAGTGATACCATATGGGTTACATAATTTAGACATATTATACATAATGTATCACTATTATTTAATATTTAGTACTCCTTTGTTCAAGCTATTTTACCAGGTGCATTTGTACTTTATTGTAAACAGAAGGCAGCTACATACCAACAAGAAAGTATTATTAGGCATAATTTGAGAGAACACATCATTTCAAAGCACTATAAAAATCCCCAGCCACAATCTTAATGGCATGTGAAAAGCACATGATAAGTCTTGCAGGTGTGAGTTCTCAGTTTTGGCAAGTGAGTGATAGCTGGAAGCACAGTTCTTTCTCAGTGTGGAGACTCTCTGGTGGAGTGTTGATGTACAGAATTCACTGGGCCCCATCGCTGAGGATACCTAGACTACGTCCAATGTGTGCAGGACCCTAGAGCAATATAGAACAGTCTCCACAACCACCAACTCTAGATCGGTGCACTGGGGCTGCATGGGCTGCCTGGAAACCCAGCCAGGCACCTTTTCCCTGTGGGACCATGTCTGCACATTCCAATGGCCAGAGTTCTGTGCAATTTTGGAACCCAAATCTGCCATGGCCAAGAGCTGCCGACACGGTACTTTCAGTATGAGAGACATCAATGTCCAATCAGGAAAGAGAAGAATAATCACAAATGTGGCAATGCCTGTTATCTTTAGATGACCTAGCGCTAGGTAGGAACTTAGCTACCTAAGGCTTAGGGAGATCTGGAAATTAAATGCCTTCATTTAACTTCACCAGAAAAACATCTGATTCTAGGTAGGAAATTAGTTTGTGATTAGGATGATTTTAGGAATTGAAATTGCAATGATTTTTTATGTCCTGGGAGGTTGTATTAAGTCGTACTGGAAAGTGTGCCAAATTATAATGGGAAAAGTCTAGGCTTTTCATTAGTGGACCCTGACATTAATTCCAAATCCTACCACTTACCATCTTTGCAACACGGAGCATTTCTGAATTTGAGCCTTGAATTTTTGTACAAAATGGGATGGTAATAGCCACATCTCAAGATCATTGTGAAAATTAAATGACATGAGTAAAACATACAACACGATACATAAAGTCACTGTTCAGGAATTTTTTCACACAACATTATTCCCAGAAGCCAAGATATGGAAACAATTTAAATGTCTATTAATAGGTGAATGGATTAAGAAAATGTGGTGTGTGTGTGTACATATATATGCATATTTATTTTCATATATGTATATTTATTTATTTATTACTCAATCATGAGCAAGAAGGACATCCTGCCACTTGCAATGACATGGATGGACCTTGAGAACATCATGCTAAATGAATTAAGTCAGACAGGGAAAGACAAATACTTCGTGGTATCACTTATATATGCAATCTAAAAAAATCAAACTCTGAGAAACAGATTGTAGAATGGTGGTTACCACTATTTGAGGTGTAGGGAAATGGGGAGATATTGGGCAATGGGTACAAACTTCCAGCTAAAGGATCAATAGGTATGGGGGTCTAATGTACATTATAGCCTACTGTAGTAGAGTGATAATAGCTAATTATACTGTATCATATACTTGAATATTGCTAGAAGAGTAGATCTTAAATGTTCTTACCACAAAAAAGAAATGGTCCTATGTGATAAGATGGGGGTCAAATCTCATGGTGGTAATCATTTGCAACATACATATGTTCCAAGTCAACACACTGTACACACTAAATATGATGTTATATGTCAATTATATCTCAATAAAGCTGAAAAAGACTTTTCCCTTCTAGTTCATTATTATGTTATCTCTAAAATGTACCCAATAATCAGTAAAGCAGCATTCTCTCCTATACAAATATATTAATGTGTCTGACTTTTGTGTCCCTCTTGGAATATTCAAATGGGTCACAACTATTTAAATGTGTTGCCCAGAGCAATGGGGCGTGGCCACCCCCTTACCGGCCATGGCTTTCATCAAGGTGTGGATGCAGGTGGTCTTCCCAGCTCCACTGGGCCCCAGGGCCATCATCCCATGCCGAACTCTCTGTGTCTCAAACAGCTGGATGACTTTGAGTTTCCAAGGAGGATGGTTGATTAAACCAGCTTCTTCAACCTGAAAACATAAAAGCCCCACATTGGGCCACACCAACAGCAACTGGGACTTACCATTGTGCTCAAAATAAGCACAGACACTGAGTGGGGGTGGGGAGAGGAGTGGGGGTTATTGTTTAATGGGCATGGAGTTTCAGTTTGGGAAGGTGGAAAAAGTTCTGAAGATGGATGGTGATGATGTTTGCACAATAATGTGAATGTACTTAATGCCACTGAAAAATACATTTAAAAATGGTTAAATGGTAAATTTTGTGTTATGGATTTTACCACAAAAAAAGATATATTGCTGGGTCCCTGGAAGGCTCAGTCAGTGTAACGTCTGATCTCAGGTTTGTCAGTTCGACCCCTAAGTGTGGCACAGACTTTATTTAAAATAGAAGATTTCCATACATATTGCATAAAAATATATGTATACAAAGACAAAGAACAAGTTGAACACTCAAAATGTTTTCCCGAGCCAATAAGAAACATCTGCATTTGCCTTCGAGAACTGAATACATTTATATTAATATACCCCTGAATATATGCCTAGGAACAACTTAAGAATAAAGACTCAAATGTCAATATGCATTTTGAATCTTTAATTTAAAATGTGATATTTGGTAACTGAAAAACTTTGCAGCACACCGAGTTGACTGATATTCCATAGAAAATTCCAACTGTCTATTATCTACTGGGTAGTTTTAATCTGTACAACACATGCATGAAAGTTAACATGCCAAACACTACTCTAAGTTCAATATTCATGACAACACTGTAAGATTAGTCCTATCGATATCTTTCTTTTACAGAGAAGGAAACTGAGGCACAGAGGGACCAAGCAATTTCCCCAAGATTATTACTTATAAAGTTAGGGTGGCGATGTGAGCCCAGGAAACTCAGCTCTGTGGTCCATACTCTAAACTATCGTGCTATGCTTAAACACACTATAAACGATGCTTTTATTTTTACTTAAATAATTGTTGGATAATAATCATGAATCATTCTATGCTATATATCTATGCTTTTCAAATTTTTCATATGCTACAAATTATGCTGCTAGTCACCCTATAAATTACTTTATACTAAGTTTTTTAAGACAATGCTACAATTAATTCAGCCATATGATGAAGAAACCATTTGCAAAATGAATTATCACTCTTACCTAATCAGGAGATTAAGATTTTTTTTTATGATTTTATTTATTTATTTTAGGGGGTGATCAGAGGGTAAAGGAAAGACAGAATCTCAAGCAGACTCCTCCTGAACACAGGCCCATGCAGGGCTCTATCTCAGGACCCTGAGATCACAACCTGAGCCAAAATCAAGAGTCAGACGCTTAACTCACTGAGCCACTCACGGGCTCTGGAGATAAAGATTTTTATAACTGATTTTTAAAAGGAAAATACCCATTAAATTCTACCATATTCGATTTTTGTTAACAAATACCTTCAAAGAATTAAAATGTATTTTATAAACATGAGCTAATCGCCACTTCTATAAAACTTTTTTTTTCCCAAACTCTTCCTTGTAGGAAAAGATACAGAAGCATAAGGTTTACATGGTTCATTTTCACTCCTAGGAAAACTATAAGAAAGAAAAGTTCTACCAAGTGTCATGGGAAATCCAGACCCGTAGTGATACATATAACGTGGTAGATCCCCCAGGACCCCAGGAAGAAATTGCAAGTGATCCTGAGCCTGGGAGAAAAGAATGACAGGTGAGGAGCCTCATGAGATCATTGTGTATGACACTCAGGGGCAGAAGTCAGAGATCAAGGCCATGTGGAAACACCAGGGCCACCAGGCAAGGCAGCCAACTGAGCCCCACTCCTCCCGCTCACTTATCATATTTCTTTTGGAAACTGGTGTGGAACAGTTTCCATCAATAATGGGACCCTGCGCACATGGCCAACTAAACATGTGGCTCTGGGATGGTGGGGGACTCCCTGGCTGGAGGAGCTCTGTCAGTGGTGAGTAAAAGCCTGTCCTGAAACACTGGCCACAGCCCTGGGGGCTGTTCTTGGAACCCATAGAGCTGGAATATATCAGCGCCACCTGACGCCCATGAAAAGCCGATGGGAGGGACATAGGCCTGGATGCCCTGAGAAATGTATTACCTGTCTACTAATCGCCATTTCCAGTTCAGGGTAACCTGCTTTGTCCAGAAGAATATTTGGGAAGAGATCTTCAATCAAACTCAAAAATAAGGGTTCATCCTCATCAATCTAAAAGAGAAAAGAAACGGAAACCGGACCAACTATCTTGGCATGATGTACAGATAAACTAAAAATGCTGAACATACCAAATTATTTTATCGTAACTGTTAATAAATAAAATACCACCTTCGCTGAAGTTGAGGAATATTTTCTCACATTACCCATAAGTTAGTTATTTATAGAAAGGGGGGAGGGGAAAATGAGGAAGAGGAAAATGGAAGGAAGTAGATGAAAGGAAAAATTTGCCTACAGAACAACCTCCCCATAAAATAACCAGTTTGGGAAGTTACTATATAACCTACAAGTTTCTAATTTGAATTTTAAAAAGTAATTTAAATAAGAGATAGTAACAAATTCATGAATTGGAATTTGCCTCACACTTTTATTTTGAAATAAAAATATATCATTCTGTCACCCTGTTCATAAATTTGCTGATATTGAACAAAGGATTTTCAGACTCTACTGTGAAATGAAAGAGTGTGAAATTATTACACACTTGTTAAATTTACATATAATTTCCTGCTGGGCTCTACAGACTTTAAAGAAGGTGAGATTTTAGCTCTAAAATCCAAAAGTATTTCAAGGTATTTGGAAACTTAACATGTGGATTTTTAAAAATCCATTTCAATTCTATGGAAATAGGCGTATGTTATACCAAATATGAGTTACCGCAAAAATAACTTCCAAAAAAGTCTAATTTAAAGTTATGCTCTCCAGCACTTTTAGCTGATAATTAAGCATTTTAAATAAGTATTTTAAATAAACATTTCTAAATCTCATTTGTGCTTAGTTAGCTGATATTTAAGTGGGTGGAACATTTCCATCTGTGAATCTTACCAGTTTGGAAAGATTCATGTCTCGTAGAACGCGCATGACGATCGTTGATTCCGTATCTGTGGGGTTGGCTCTTTTGGCTGCTCCCAGTGTTCGCAGAACTGACAGAATGTTCCGCAGACCAAAATCATAATGTACCTGAAGCACGTGAGGTACACAGGCCTTATTTTCAATATTCACTTATGCATGAAAACTATACATTTGACAAAAGACCTATTCACAATAATGAATAAACTGTAATTCTCCTTTAGAAAAAAATTGTACAGCTAGTGGAGCAATAAATTTTTATCAATATATTTTTGGAGCAAACAGAGAATATCCAAAAGAGTCCCCTCATATATGACCATTAATTTAAGCTCTTAGGTCAGAACTAATAAATATATCTTGACAGGGAGAAAGGAACAAATTTCCTCTTGGAGTATACGCGTCCCCCTGAGTCTCTTCTTAATCAGTCATCCATAGAAAAATTTCCTCATATCTCTAAAGCTAAAATTCTGAACCAGGAGTACATATATTTATATATGATAGGAAAAAGACAAAGGTATTGAGGAAGAAGAAAAGTAGCTACATTCTAGGATTACATATAACTGGGAAATAAGGACGAATCAGAAAGCCAAGCCCCCAGCTTGGTTATTCCCTTAATATATATTTATAAAAGCTCAATAACACCAAATTTCATCACATATAAAGTGAATAATTAAACCCCAATTATCCAACCACTATAAATTTCTTAAAATATTTTATTTACTTATTTATTTATTTAGAGAGCTTTTATGAGCGGGGAGAGGGCCAGAGGGAGAGGAAGAGAGAGAATCTCCAGCTGACTCCAAGCTGAGCACAAAGCTTGATGCAGGGCTTGATCCCATGACCCTGAGATCATGACCTGAGCTGAAATCAAGAGTCAGACCCTCAATCAAGTGGCTCACCCTGGTGTCTCATATTACCAACTACCATAGAAGACAGTACGGCAGTTGCTCAAAAAATTGAAAATAGAACTACCATATGATCCAGAAATCCTGCTTCCAGGTATATATCCAAGTAATTGAAAGCAGGAGCTCAAAGAGATATTTGCACACCCACGTTCATAGCAGTAGCAGTCACAGTAGCCAAAAAGGGGAAGCAACTCGAATGTCCATGGATGGATGAATGGAAGAAAAAATGTGGCATATCCACACAGTGGAATGTTATTCAGTCATAAAAAGGAACCCAAGCCCTGTCACCCCCGATACCATGGATGAACCTTGAGGCTCATGCTAAGCAAATAAGCCAGTCAAAAAGAGACAAATGCTGTATGATCCCCCTTACGTGAGGTATCTCATGTAAAACACAAAGCAGTAAAATACATAAAAACAAGAAGTGAAGGGGGGGGTATCTGGGGCTGAGGGTAAGAATAAGAAAGGAATCGCTGTTTAACAGGTTTAGAGTTTCAGTTTTGCAAAAGGAAAAAGTTATGGAGATCAGTTTCATAGCATCATGAATATACCTTTTTCTAAGATTTTATTTATTTAGGGCGCCTGGGTGGCTCTGTGGGTTAAGCTTCTGCCTTCAGCTCAGGTCATGATCCCAGGCTCCCGGGATTGAGCCCTGCATTGGGCTGTCTGCTCGGTGGGGAGCCTGCTTCCTTTCCTCTCTCTCTGCCTACCACTCTGCCTACTTGTGAACTCTATCTGTCAAATAAATAAATAAAAATCTTTTAAAAAAAAAGATTTTATTTGTCAGAGACAGAGAGAGAGAATGCACAAGTAGGGGGAGTGGCAGGGAGAGGGAAGAAGGTGGCTCCCCGCCGAGTAAGGAGCCTGATGCTGGGCTCCATCCCAGGACCCTGGGATCATGACCTGAGCCGAAGGCAGAGGCTTAACCGACTGAGCCACTCAGGTGTCCCACATTGTAAATACACTTAACACTACTGAATTGTACACTTAAAGATGGTTAAGGTGGTAAAGTTAATGTTATATATGTTTTATCATGTGAAAAAAAACAACAATTACTTGCTAAGGTGACTGGAGTTGTATGCATCACTTCATACTCACCAGTGGGGGGACGGAGCCCAGAAAAATATTCAGATGGAGTTCCTACTTTCAAGCAGTTTAAATTCTAATAGAGGTAACATGATAAAAATGTAAGCAAATTCACCAAAATATAACAATGACTTGAAAGTGCTGGCGTGTGGAATTAATTAAGGAAAACTTCCCAGAACTGGATTCCGTTAATTTGTGGGCATGAGGTGAGATTCACAGGATGTTCACCCAGAGATCAGCACGGGGCCAACTGTTTTGGGTGCGTTGACTCATTTTGTCGGACAATGACCCCGTGGGCAGAGGGCATGAAGGAAAGAGAAAGGAGATAGTAGAGAAGACCGGAGTCGGTGATGTGGGAGTTTTCTACATGCAAGAAACAGTGTAGAAGAATACTTGACAGAGGAAGAAGAATGGGTGAGTAAAGGCTGCAAGAAGCAGAAGAAACCAAGGATATCTTCAGTGAAAATGTAATTTAATGGAGGCTGGGGATATAAAAAATAGTCAAAGAAGTTGGGAATGGAGGAGAGTGAAGAGAAGGATCGAAGTTAGGTATGTTAAGAAATTTTATTTGTGTTAGAGTTTTATGCTTATTTTAGTGTTTTATTATTTAGCGTGTGCTTTTGGTAATTTCTATTTATATGTCCTAACAATCTGTGCAACTTCCTGGTGTGATCTTTTCCCCTTGAGTGTGGTAGGACCTGCGATTTGTTTTAACCAATACAATACAGCAAAGGTGACAGGTCATATGTGATTGTGTATATGTGATTCTGTGGTCACATTACTTAAGATTTGTGATGGCTGATTTTATGTGTCAATTGGAGTGGGCCACAGGAGGTCCAGATAGCTGATCAAACATTATCTGTGAATGTGTCTCTAAATGAGTTTCTGGAAGACATTAGCATTGAACTGGTGGGTTGAGTAAAGAAGATGGCCCTCCCCAGTGTGGGTGGGCACCATCCCGACGATGAAGACCTGAATAGAACAAAAAGGCAGAAGGGGTTGGATTCACTCTCTCTGCCCTGCTGCTGGGCTGGGATATCAACCTTCTCCCGTCCTCAGTGCTCCCGGCTGTCTGGCCTTCAAACTTGACTAGAATCTACACCATCATGCCTTCAAACTACACCCCCAGCTTTCCTGGTTTCCAGCGTACAGACAGTAGATCACGGGACCTCTCTACCTACATAAGTGTGTGACCCAATACCTTATAATGAATTTCTTTATAGGTATATATGAATGGATCATATTGGTTCTTTCTCCGGAGAATCCCAATACAAGACTATTGCAGCCATCTTGCTGGAACCTCTTTCCCTCGCGGACGTTGAGAAGGCAAGCAGCCATGTGGCAGACAACAGCATGCAGCCTGTGGGAACTGATGGTGTGGCCGTGTCCAGCTGACAGCGGGCAAGAAACCGAATCCCCCAGTCTTCCAACCTCAAGAACACAATTCTGCCAACAATTGGAGTGAGCGTAAAAGTAAGTCCTCCCCCAGTCAAGAACAGGGCCAAGACTTGATTGAAGCCTTGTCACACTCTAAGCAGAGGACCCAGCCAAGATGTACCAGGACATAATAAATTATGTCTTGTTTTAAGCTGGTAAATTTATGGGACTATTTTCAACCAGCAACAGATAACTCCTACAAAAGTAATAGAAGATTAATTTCATGCCTCTTAATTGAAAAGCTCCATGATGTCAGAAACTGCTACTCTAAACAGTGCAGGAGGGCACCTGGGTGGCTCAGTCAGTTAAGTGTCTGCCTTCAGCCCAGGTCATGATCCCAGGGTCCCAGGCTGCAGCTCCCTGTCAGGGTTCCTACTCAACCAGGAGCCTGCTTCTCCTGCTGCTCTTATTAGCAAGGCGTGGCCACTACATGAGGGGCTCAGAAGTGAGAAGAGCAATGACTGAGAGGTTCCTGAAAACCGTGAGTACACGCAGCACATATTGTGATTAATGTACAAGTGGGATCAAGAGCAAATATTCATATTTATAATTCTTTGGCTCTTCAATCAGTTCTAAAAGTACTTACTTCATTTCTTACGCCGCAAATATTAATTTATTTAAATGCACTTAAAAAAACTATGCATATAAAATTAATTTTGTAATGATATGACTTTCAACTTCTTATCACTAACGTAATCTGCCGACAGCCCCAGTCTACAATTTTTCAAAATGAGCAAATTTCACAGAAGAGAAGAACTAAGCGGGCCTACGTTCGGAGAGCCTCCCAGCGCCTCACACCTGCTTAGAAAGCTGCTCCTCGCACAGCTTGTAGAGTGTGAAAAACTTCCTGGCCAGCACAACGTTGTCAATGAAGCCACAACTAGCCAGCTTCACCCTTATGATAATCTGCCGGTCGGGCACCATCATGGCCACAGAGCGGAAGTTGATCTTCAGGTTCTCAGGGAGCTCCTGCCGCCCAGCATAGCCAGGATTCTACACGGGAAATAAACACCACGGGTGAACGACACGGTCACGGGCAGCCCACACCCACCAGCGTGCCAGAAACAGATTCATCCAGCACATGCAACGAATCTGGACTGATCACTGGAGAACGCATTTACATATCGTACTCTCCTTTTAACCGGAGAGACGACAGCACGGGTTATTACGATGAGCTTTGTTTAACACCGAAGGCTTTCACACAGGAGTTAAAAATACCGTCCCAATTTCCGTCCATGGAAACGACGGGCCCTAAGACCCGGGCAAGGCATGAAAGCTGCGATGAGACGACTGACATTCAGCAGCTCTTCCTGGGGCTCCTTACCATGGTCAGGAAAAGTCCAAATTCAGGGTTCATAGTCACATTATCTCCATCGGTAAAAATAAAAGACTTTTTCCGCTCCTTTTTACATGTCAGAATAATGGAAATTTGCTGGGCTGCCACGGACAGAACTGGTAAATCGATACGGTTAAATTCATCAAAACAACCCCAGGATCCAGACTGTGCCAGTCCTTCAAAGGGAAATTAAATAGAAAATCCAATTAGTATATAATTTCGAAAAGCCAGGGAAAAGGGCATTTTGCAGCTGCCGAGACAAGCCAGAGATAAGTCTGTTCAAAAATAAACGTGAACAAACAGACTATGCACAGGGTGCCCCCAAAATGAGTCGCCATGTGGTACTTTATCTGGAAACGGCCAACCTGCGGGGATGAAGGCGAGTGAGGAGGACATTTGATCCCCACAACACCGCGAGGTTCAGTTTCCAAAAAGCTGCACAAAGTTGAAAAATGACACTACAATGTAGCCAGTGGTTGAAAAAAGTAAATCTTAACAAGATATTCCACCTTAGGTTAAATTTTTCATCCGGTAAAAACTATAACCATCACCTTTAAAAATCCGTCCAAGGCCTCGGAAATCCATCTGGTCAGAACAATTGAACACCACAACATATTTCCCAAGACATCGTCCCATATCTTTCGTCGTTTCTGTTTTCCCGGTTCCCGCAGGTCCGGCGGGAGCTCCTCCCATGCTCATCCCCAGAGCCTGAGCCAACGTGATGTAACACCTTGAGGAAAAGAGACATCACTAGAACCATTCCGCCAGCACCCAAAAGACACTTCTGAGACGCCACAGTAAAATGAAACCTGCACCAGATCTAAAAAGGGAAAACTCAAGCCACTGTCCCTACATAACATTTCCCAAACTGTATCTTAACATACGCTTTTCTTACAGATATAAACATGTGTAGAGGAAAAAGGAGGGGATGGCCTATGGCCAAGTAAGTTTGAAAATTCTTAAAAAGGTCCAATGGGCTTTCTCAGGATAATGTATAGTGAGATTCTCCAAGCATGAAAAATAGTACGTAGCATTTCCAAAACTTACTCGGCAACTTTTTCACAAAAACCTACCAAACGTTAAAGAATAATATTCTATAGAACGGATTGGACACCATTAGATTAATTGCCTTTTGGGTGGTACAGTCAGTTAAGCATTTGACTCTTGGTTTTGGCTCAGGTCATGATCTCAGGTTCGTGAGATGGAGCCCTGCACGGGGCTCTGTGTTCATCGTGGAGTCTGCTTGGGATTCTCTCTTGCCCTCTCCCTCTGCCCCTTCCCGCTTCAAATAATCTTTAAAAAAAAAAAAAAAAGATTAATCCCCTTTTGAATCTAATGAATAATTTGATGTATTGGGGGCATGATATTTGATATCTGAATCACACATTGCTAAATAATCACATCTTTGATCTATTTCTGGGAACAACTACTGTCCCTACACATACCTTCTACTGTCTCTTACTGCATGATATTAACAGAAGATTCTGGAAGAAAATACAAGAGTGCCTGGGAAGGAGAAAACTAACCTGATAACTCGCTGATGAATTACTCGATTCCCCAGCATCCCACTGTGTTGTCAAAGGAAGTCTATAAAGTGATGCAGTTTAGGGCTTTCTTGTGGCTGAACTCTGTAAAGCATTCATCTGGACTCGAAAAATATTTCAAAGGATACAAAGTGATTGTCCAGAATGAAGGGTGGAAATAAACAGTGAGCACACCAACTGGAGGTCCTCTAGAGTCTGTATCTTATCAGAAGTGGGCTCCTAAAAAAGGCTAGTAAATGGCTGAGCCCTGAAAGTACACAGAGTCCAGAGAGGGAGAAGACAATGTAAACTCAGGAGGACTGCCAAGCTCACTTTGATTTTGCCTTTTAATTCAAGGTTTTCTTTCTCGTCTTGCCCTTCCATTATTCCTGGCAGAGCCGTCTCTGTAATAATAGTTCACGTGATGGGCTCCACCTACAAGATCTCACGTAAGCCCAGAGCGGAGAACCCTGCAGGGAAACTACTGTTGTTTTTCCCATTTTGCAGACGAGGGGAAAGGTTCCCAGAGATGGGATTCCTTTCCTCGGGAACTGTGGCAGCAGAGCTGAGACTCGAGCTTACCTGTCTGGCGACAAGCCCTGACACCGCCGAGTTCTAGAACATGTCCACCCGGCCAGGTAAAGAATAAATCTCCAAGAACTCTGGCCACCCACTACTCTGTCCTGCAAACCCTCCTGTACAGCTGGGATCATTTGGGTCTATATTTGAACTGAAGTACCGGCAAGTTGTTAAGGTGCCTTAAAGGCATCCTACTTACACGAAAAATAAGTGGGCAAGCCAGGTGCTTGATCCCTTCCTTCCTCCACTGGGTGAGGCTTCAGCCCAGCTGCTAGGCTGGCCCCCAGACTCCTCTAGGACTTGCCTTTCAGAGACAAGCATGGATCTTCATGTCCACATTCATGTGATGTTCACAAGTATTCTAGATGTATGTGCACCTCTCCTCCTCTTTCCTACTTTCCTTTCCAGTCTCTTGGCTGATTTAAAAAATGTCATCATTCAGGAACAGGATTTGGACTGTTATGTGCTTAGTGGTTTTCTGCAGCTTTCTATCTCCCCAGAAGACTGCCCTAAGCTCTCTGCTCTCAGGAACGGGGTCTAGTTCATACTTGTACCTTCAACTACTTCCCTAAACCTGGCACCTAGTACTCTACGAACTCTTATTAAATAAATGTCTTGTGCCAGCCCAGCTGTACAGTCTTAACTGGTTCCTCCTCTCCCAACAGCTACTGGAATTAGAGATGCACAACGTGGGGGCACCCGGTTTACTCAGTTGATAGAGCATGTGCCTCTTGATCTCAGGGTTGTGAGTTCAAGCCCCAAGTTAGGCATGCAGCCTACTTTTAAAAAATAAATAAAATAAAATAAAGAATAAATATTCTTTAATATCTTTATAATAAATATTCTTTAACAAATATTCTTTTATATTTTTTAATAAATAAAGAATAAATAGAATAAATAAAGAATAAATATTCTAAAGAATATTCTTTAGAATATTTAGAATAAAGAATAAATATTCTAAAGAATATTCTTTATTTATAAATAAAATAAAGAATGCAACTATAGTTGCATTCCTTCCTATCTATCAAGAAATTTAAGAAAAAAGAGAGAGAGAGATGTAGAATTTGACTAACATGTTAAACCAACAATGGCCAGCCCATGATCCAGGTCTTATGATGGAATTCAATTTAACCAAATCCTACCACAAAAACCAACATTCATAGTGTTTTCAGCTCCTATTCTTAAACAGTATTGATTCCCAAATGCTAAAAACTTCCTAAGGCAAGGAGACAGACATCAGGAACTTATTTTTCTTTGTTCCTTTTCTTTGGTTTGGTTATAGACTCTGATTATAGAACATGCTTAAGGAGAAACAAAAGGAAACATTGATAAAGAACGTGTTATTGACGATTAAAAGAAACCATAGTCATAGCAACAACGATAATGACTAACGTTTACTGGGTGCCAGGCCTGGGTACCTACATCCATCACCTCTAGTCCACACGGTGATTCCAAAAGGAGGGAATCAGAGAGGTTAGGTGTCTTGGCCAAGACCACACAGCTGCGGAGGGCAGAGTCCAGGGCTCAACATGAGAGTGTGACTCACAGGAGCCGTGAGAATACTTGAGACGAAGGCGCAGGTTGCTTAGACCTATCTACATTTCTTATCAAGCAGACGAGAAGCTTCTACCAGCATTTGATTTCTGCTGCCCTCTGCCTGAGTGACAGGGGCAGCCAAGATGACTTTCGTCTTCTCTGCTTGTGCCCAGAGTGCAAGGAAGGACTAGTCATGAAAAACGCCATGAGCTTTCAGAGAAAGGCGCTGTATGCTCTTAGCAAATTAGAACAACTATTTTATCATCTGGAGTATCAGCAGCTCCATCCATCTGATGGTGAACTTCCCAGAGACTAAAGCTGCCAACACTGTTGAACTGCCACAGGGCAATCAGGGAAAGACCGACAAGTAGATCAATGCCTCTGGTCTTTGATTTTGTAAGTATTAATTTTAGTGAGGGGTTTTTCTGTAAAAGGGCATCAAATAGTGCCGTGGAATCCCAGGGCTCAACAACAACAACAATAAAATGGTGACTCACTTCTCCCATAATCAAGATAAAGAAAAATAAGCAAATGAACAGTTAGGGGGAGACAGGCTGAGGCAAACTTACAGATACCTACTTTGCTTTTAAAGTTATCCAGGTGTTTTTTTTTTGTTTTTTTTTTTAAAGATTTTATTTATTTCCTTGACAGACAGAGATCACAAGTAGGCAGAGAGGCAGGCAGAGAGAGAGAGAGGAAGAAGCAGGCTCCCTGCTGAGCAGAGAGCCCGATGTGGGGCTCGATCCCAGGACCCTGGGATCATAACATGATTTGAAGGCAGAGGCTTAATCCACTGAGCCACTCAGGCACCCCAATCCAGGTTTTTTGATACAGTGAACACAGTGAAAGAATGAAGGTGCAGAGAAGTTTGTATAGTCTGATACTTATATGTGAAAATTAAAAAAGAATTTTAACATACAAGCATTAGACATTTCCAGGAAGAAAGGAAATAAACTGTTTTTAAAAAACGGGAAATTTTACTCTCATACTTTCAATTGTATGTTCTTCTGTCCTATTTAAATTTTTCACCACAAAGATGTGACTCTGAAAATAAACATTTCTTGCATTGATTCAGGAAATGCTTCTTCAGCACCTGTAAGGTGACAGCACTATTCTAGGAATAGTAAATAAATCACGGGAAGTCCATGCTGGCTCTTCAGCGGACGTCCTAAAGGAAGGAGACAAGTTATTTCAAAATAGGAAACAGAAACAATAAAGCTGGCCGGGAGGACGAGGGATGTGGGGATCACTGCTTCAGGAAGAAGGTATGAAGACACCTCCGGGACGACATGTGAGCAGAGCCCGGGAGGCGGTGAGGACACAAGCTCTGCCGGGACTGACGAGAGAAAGAATTCAGGTCAAGGGGACAGCAAGGGCAAGGGCTCTGGGGCAAGGGTGCGCTGCTCGAGGAACAGCCAAGGAGCAAGCGGCTGAAGCTGAACGAGGAAAAAGAAACAGAAAAGCAGCCAGAGTCAGCTCATGCCAGACCCTGCGGACCAACATGGGGACACTGGCGTTCATTCTGGGTGAGAGAGAAAGACGGTGGGGGGACCGAAGCAAAGAGGGGACAGAATATGACTTATGTCCCGGTGTCTGACTTGAGAACAGAATCTGAGGAGGTGGGGGGATGGCAGAAGCAGGGAGACCAGTTAAAAGCCTACGGCAATAATCCCGGCTGGACATTATGGTGGCTTGGAACAGCATGACAACAGCAAAGAGGTGAGAAGGGGTCACATCCTGGATGACTTCTGGAAATGGCACTGAGCGAGCTTGATGATCGATGGGATGAGGAAGCAAGAGAAAAAGGAAGGCACCAAGGATGCTCCAAGGATTTTGGCTTGAGCGACCGAAGGATGGACTCCTCCTTTGTTAAGATGGGGAAGGCTACAGGAAGGCGGGTTTGCAGGCGGACGATCAGACGTGGTAAGTGTAAATTCCCCGCACCTACCCAAGTGAACACATTGCACAGGCAAGTGGATATATGTGTCTGGAGTTCAGGCGAGAGGCCCTGGTTGGGTGCAGACTGGGGAGTCCACATCTGCATGACACCTAAAGCCACATGAGATCACCTGAGCAGTGAACACAGATGGACAGAGTCCTGGCATGTTCTACATTTAGACCAGGAAGATAAAGAGGAACCAGAAGAAGGGGTAGGAAGGGACAACCGGAAGAGTGCAGACAACCGGAAGAGCAGGAAGGGACAACCGGAAGAGTGCAGACAACTGGAAGAGTAGGAAGGGACAACCGGAAGAGTGCGGACAACCGGAAAAGTTGGGACAACCGGAAGAGTGCGGACAACCGGAAGAGTGCGGACAACCGGAAGAGCAGGAAGGGACAACCGGAAGAGTGCGGACAACCGGAAGAGCAGGAAGGGACAACCGGAAGAGTGCGGACAACCGGAGGAGTGCGGACAACCGCTAAAGTGCGGACAACCGGAAGAGTAGGAAGGGACAACCGGAAGAGTGCGGACAACCGGAAGAGCACGCAGAGCCAGGAGAGTGTGGTGTCCTAGAAGTGTCTGGAGAAAGTGGATCAGAAAGAGAGTGCTCACCTGGGCAAACCTGTGTTTTCTGACGGGCCGGGAAAGATGAGAATGAGTAATGACCAGTGCATGGAGCAACCTGAAGATCTGCGTGGCGTCTGCCCAGAGAGGGGAGAGAGCGTGAGAGGCAGCATAACCTCCCCCCAGCAGAGAGATCCACGTTCTAATCCCTGAAGCCTGTAATAGGGTCCTTCGAAAGACTCAGGGACTTTGCAGCTATAATGTCAAAGCCTCCTGAGTGATTATCCTGGACTACCTGTTGGGCCCAATCTAATCTCATGAGTCCTTCAGAGGTGAGGTGGGAGGCAGAAGACTGGGTCAGACACAGGACTGAAGCCAGAGAGAAAGTCGATGCACAAACTGGTCTCAACCCACCGCTGCTGACTGTGAAGATGGAGCACAGGGTCGTGAACCAAGGAACGCTGGAGACTCCCAAAGCTGGGAACGGCCCTCAGCTGACGGTCAGCAAGAAAACCCGGCCGGGGCCCTCCACTGCCCAGAAAGGAATTCTGTCAATGACCTAAAAGCAAGGAAGTGGGTTCTGCCTTACAGACACCAGGAGGGAGCACAGCCCTGCGGATACCTGATGTCAGCCCAGAAAGACGCATGACAGACTTGTAACACGCAGACCATTGAATCATCCATTTGTGTTGTTCCACCTTCCAAATTTGTGGTGAGCCATTATGGGATCAATGGAAAATGACAGAGAGCCAAACTGGAGTGAATTCAAAATAAAATAGGTGAAGAGGAACAGGTGTTTCTGAGGAGTTTCGACGGGAGCACAGAAATGGGAAGAAACCCCGAGGGTTCGCTGTAGGATTTTCTTTCTGATAGCAATTACAGCAGATTTGTACGATGATGAGAACGATCCAGCTGGAAATGAAAACCGATTAATGTTCCCAGAGAGAAAACCACTGTTGGTGGAGAGGTTGGCTTTGGAGGATGGCACAGAACGTCCACCTGGAGAGCTGACTGCACAAGGGCAGACGCCTTGGTCAGCAGATGCACGAGAGGGGAGTAAGGGCACGGTCTCTCCTGGGACAGCACCTTCCCCCTCAGACAGGAAAAGTGGTCTTCACCAGAGAGGGAGGGAGGGGAGCGCTGGGGGTCTGAGGAGGCAAAAGGTGGGAAATCACTGCCCGAGCCACAGATGGTTCAAGGGATTTTCCACATTCGGTGATTCACCACCTCTGCGCTTCAAAACAGAGACAAACACTCCCAAAGGACATCCAAGCACATCCAGTATAAACCATCTTCAATGCAGGCATACACAGGACTAGAAAGAGGACTGAGAGGAGAGTGAAGATAAAATCTCTCCGTTGAAAGGCAGCATCACTCTTAGCATCACAAACGAGCAGGAGGAACAAGCAGCTAGGGAGGAAGAGGGTATTACGTCAAACGTTTACATTTGCTCTGATACTTTTCACCTAATGGCCCAGAGAGTCACTTCATGAAAATGAATGAGATTCAGCTTCAGCTTCTACTTGGGCCAAATCCTGATTTGATTTGAGCACTCAGCCATTTTGTCCAGAACAGGTATCCTCAGCCTCCCTGAGCACAGTGTCTGCACAATTAGCGGATGCCCTGAAGTTTGAAAGGGACTAGGGAGTTACAGAGCCGTGGAAGGACTCTCGCAGGCAGCCTAGTTCAGCTCACAGATAAGGACACTGAGTCACGGAAAGGTGTGAGGCATCTCTGGCTAGCACGGCTGCTAACATAACAGGCAGAGGACAGAGAAGAGCGCCAGATGTCCAGGCCACCATCCTCCCCGTCACTTTTCACCTGCACTGATACTCAATTTCATTCCTGCTAAAACACCCTCTTAATTCTTTGTAATAACAGTAGGTGCCACCGTCCCCAAAGCAGCCCTCGCGGCCATCTGTGATTTGTACCTATTGACATGTGGCAATTAATTCCTTTCCTTGCCCATCTGATGTCCACTGAGGTCCTTTAAACGTGGACCCTCTAAGACTGAAGGTAAAGGAAGCAAAGCATTTCAGTCACAAACCTAAATCCCAAGCAAAGATCTGTGGGCACAGCTAAAAATACTGAATTTCAAAGACTCTGGTATCAAAGAGCCTCTAAACCCTAAAGAGACATTAAGCAGAAGTCCCTGGAGGAACTCACGAGAATAAAAATGTCAGGGAGGGGGCGGAGGGAGAGAGGTTGTGGAATCACAGAATACTTCCATCACCTGTCTGTGAGTGGAGTTATGACAAGCCTGTCAGTGCAGCCTAAAAATTCATTCTGGTATATGAAAGCCACATCTGTGATGTGGATCATCATCTTGTCAGAATCTTCGTTAAAATAAAATCTGCACTGTTTCAGCCACTCGAAGTCTGTAGGGCTCTTGATATGCATGTGACACTGAAATGCAAAAGATACACGTTAACGCTGAGATGAGAACCGCGTATAAAGTATGCACGTTAGCATTCTGTAGATCCTAATGGGATGCAAATGGAACTCAGAGACAGCCCCACTGGTTCGGAGATGTCAACTACATCACCAACCAACCCGTTCATTCACTGATCAGCAGAAAGGACACTTTAGAAGTTACGGGAATAGAAAAATTCAAGAGAAATCCCTAATTGTGCCCACCAATTTAAGTAGCAGGATGTATTTTCATAGTAAGATACTCATTTCTCACATTGCACGTTTCTGCAATGCCCTTACTGCAGCCCTACATAGCCATAAAAGGTACAATCTACAAAAACCATGTTTTGGCATACAATCAAACAATCTCATTGGGAAAAAGGCATCTCTTATGATTATGACAAAGTACACTGTTGGGTTTTTTCCCTAATCCGTTCATTATTTTTCCTAGGATTTGCAGCAGGCCAAAAGGTCTAACGTCTAAATGGTAGGCTATTGTCCAGCAATGCTTTTGCCTGAATTTTTTAACCAAAATTTTAGGCCCTTTTAATTGTTTTCTTTGACAAATAATAAATCCAAAATTATCCGGACCCCTTTATTTCTCAGAGAAGCAAATGCTGTGCTTAACTGTTAAGAGAGGAGATTAGACCACAGCAGCTTGAAAGAGCTTCTTCCCAGTACATCCGAATCAATCTTTTATGATCTTTTTTACATAATGGGGTGAGACACGATCCAGCAAATTACTATGAAAATAAGAGCTTCTTGCCTCTTATCTAGTGTTCTATTTTAGAGTAGAGGACAAATTTCATTTCTTTTCACACTTCCTATTTTCTATAGCTACTAAGCTCTGTTTGCCCCTCTGTCCTCTCCTTAAAGATAAAACTCTGCGTGTCACCTGAATGTCACCAACCATATTAGGAAAGGCCACTGGCAATCAATGACATAAAAGGTAACAAAACTTGTTCAAGATCCGATTTATCAAAAGCCTTGGAGAAAGCACAAAGCCACTCTACTAGCAGTGTTACTCATTTTTCTATAACAAGAAATTGGTAATCCTTACCTACTAACTATAGGAGCATAAGACAAATGAAAGGCTTTCCGGGATGCTACCTGGCAGTTTAGTGTTAACAGTGATCACATAAAGAATTTTAAAAAGAAAGTTGAATTGCTCAATAACATCTTCACAGAGATCATCAAAATGGGACTGAAAAAGAAAATCTGAGCAATGATGTCTCATCATGACGGTGACCCTTTGCCTGACTCTTTTGTTTGCCTGACCTTTTCTTTGAATTCATTCAAACCAATTCCCACGAGTAAACACAGATAATACCTAGTATTTGCTTTTCTGTATATGCCATAGCATTTATAACAAGCATTTACCAGGCCATCAAAGATATCCCTTTGGTGCACGTGAATAGTAATCAAAGTCTCATATTTGACCCGTTCCATGGAACTCAGATCCTTTGTTGTGATGCCGATCAATGTGTTCAGGAGCTCCAGAAAAGACTGATTGGTTTTCTGCATGATTCTTTTATCAAACTTGGCATTTCTGAGGGCTTCTTCTGAATCCCGTGTCCATATCATTTGAATTCCCAACAGTCCAACCTTTTGGGAACAAAAAAGGCTTTATGAGTGTGTATGACATATTAATATATTTAAATAGAAGTTACAATACCGTGGATAATGGTGATTAGTATGCAAATATAAGGCCATCCTTGATTACATCAACTTGATTCATGGTTTGGAAACCTATGGAAATTCTATTAATACCATCCACCTGGTGATTACATACATAGAGACCCATGAGATGTCCACAATGTTTTCCTTATAATTTTAAATCATTTACTGTTAAAGTCCTATTTCCTTGCTAGGTACACTTCAAGTTACTAGAAGGGAAAGAATATGTCTTAAACCTGTTTTCCTTGAACTAACACAAGGTCTACACATGGTGAATACTCACAAAATCTTTACTGATCATAATGGCTAAGAAAACATTTTCTCCATTTTAATGCTAAAATCCATTTCTTGTCTTTCCAGTAAACCATACACTCAGTACTTTTTTGTGATTTACTTATTAAAGACATTCAGCAAGAAAAAAAACCTTTTAAGTTAAAAAAAAATAAAGAAACCATATATAAAAAACATATGTAAGACAATGTATGTGTTTGTACATATGACATATATATAACCAAATAATCTGTAGCTGAAATCTTTAAGCTTATCCACATTAAAAAAATCCTTATGAAAATCTTAATTCTGGTCCAATCTTAAATTATAGCCAGTTGTGTAGCTTACAATAGACAATGTATGAGATCTCAAATGACTATTCTGTAGAAAATACTTTCCAATTTCAATACACTGACCTGAGCGGGGAAGGAAGAAAGAAATTCAATCAGCTGGAAACCTGTTTCTTGAATATTTGCAGCTGCCTGGCGAATCACAAGATGCAAAGAGGCCTGAGACTCCTCCAGGAGAGAATTAAGCCAAACTTCCACATTACCCTCTGCCATCACAGGTTTATCCAATTCAATGGTCTCACCCTCTCGAGAGGAGATTGACAGAATGCGATCATAGATCTATGGTAGAAGCCAAAAAAATAAAAAATAAAAAATAAATAACCAGCTATATTCATATAAAGAATGAATACCTCTGCTGCTCTCTTGGCAATGTTATCCGTCCCGAAGGAAGTTAAGCTATGGATTATAAAATAAAAGGCAAAAGATGATATAAAATCAATTTCAAGCCAACAAAAAGAAGTTGCCCATGAAATCTAGAAGGGAATACTAAATCAGTTCCAAACAGTCTATACCTGAGAGGGGAAAGCTTGTTTTCTAAGAGAAATACTCAGTACGAAGGTGATGACCAAAAGACATCTAGTTTCCCCAAATGAGACGGGACACCGTAAGAGCCTGTCATCCACACCACAAGCTTACCAAGTCGATACTGGCAATGTCGGGGTCAGTATGATCCATGCAAACACCTTACCAGGTAAGCCCAACCCTGTAGGAAATGCTGTGCTCCTTACGAGAGCTCCCGGCAGCACAGAACATTTTCTGATTCAAACCCAGCTCCTCGACTGGTCTCACACCAGCCCCCACGCAGTATGGCCTCTTGAGAATAGAATCCTGTCTACTAAAATATGGGCTCAAATGGTGTTCTGCCACTCGTTGACCATGCAATGATGGGGGACACAATTCTGAGACTAATTCCCACTTATAACTAGTCCAATAAAAACCATGCCTGTCCTGCTTCCCCACCCACTTCACAGGCTGATGACGAGTACATCAAATACAGCAAACTATCGAGTAAATACGAATGTTTGTTGTCACTATCATTCTTCGCTAAGTGGAATATCACTCCCTTGAGCTCTGAGTTAGGACCATATTAATGAACCCTCCCTAGTTGTAAATAGACGTGATCTACCAAGAAGCTCATAAGACAGAAGTTCCATGCCTGTCATTTAAACAGTCCCTTTCCAAGTCCTGAATATAAATTTGTATTTGTCATTTTATAAGAGTGAGGACCTACAAAAACGGGATCTGCCCCTGCTTGTAGATACATTATGGTTAAGAACAAAGGACAAAAAAAGCAATGCTATTAAGTCAGGAAACAACAGATGCTGGCGAGGATGCAGAGAAAGGGGAACCCTCCTACACTACTGGTGGGAATGCAAACTGGTGCAGCCGCTCTGGAAAACAGCATGGAGGTTCCTCCAAAAGTTGAAGATAGAGCTACCCTACAACACAGCAATTGCACTACTGCGTACTTACCCTAAGGATACAAATGTAGTGATCCAAAGGGGCACGTGCACCCAAATGTTTATAGCAGCAGTGTCCACAATAGCTAAACTATGGAAAGAACCTAGATGTCCACCAACAGATGAATGGATAAAGAAGATGTGGTATGTATATATACAATGGAATACTATGCAGCCATCAAAAGAAATGAAATCTTGCCATTTGCAACGACATGGATGGAACTAGAAGGTATTATGCTGAGCTAAATAAGCCAATCAGAGAAAGATAATTATCATATGGTCTCCCTGATATGAAGAATTTGAGAGGCAAAGTGGGGGGTTTGTGGGGTAGGGAGGAAAAAATGAAACAAGATGGGATCAGGAGGGAGACAAACCATAAGAGACTCTTAATCTCACAAAACAAACTGAGGGTTGCCGGGGAAGGGGGGTAGGGAGAGGGTTGTTGGGTTACGGACATTGGGGAGGGTATGTGCTATGGTGAGTGCTGCAAAGTATATAAGTCTAACAATTCACAGACCTGTACCCCTTGGGCTAATAATACATTATATGTTAATTTAAAAAATTTTTAAAGCAATGCTACTTATTTTAAGAAGTAATTTCTATGAACGGTGGCTAAAAATGAGGGAATTTAATTTGGCCTCACTGTACAATGAGACCATGAGAAGCTTCCCTCTGTAACCTTGAAGTCCTCGCCCAAGAGGATTTGAGCAAAACATCAGGGAGAAATTCCTGTGTAATTCAGTACATCTTTAAACACACACATCCAGCAAATCTACAAAAAAATGTGATTTTCAACCACTAAGTCCACCCTGTCCTCCCTTCCTCTCTGGCCGCCCTCCTTCTCAAGGCTTTGTCGTAGCAGCTCAGTCTTTTCCATCCTTACTGTGCTATTGTTTCTGATACTAGTTTCCATGTCCCCCCTTCTATTTGCCCCATGACACTGATCCAGAGAATCTTTCTGAAATATAGATCAGGTCACTTCCCTATGTGAAAACCTCCCGTGCCTTCTGTCACGTTCGGGATGAAATGGAATTCCGTAGTGTGGTACACTTGGCCTTTTGGAATCTGGTCCATATCTCCTTCTCACCTTTTCCCCTTGCTCATCACTGCCTCTTCTGGGTTAAAGTGTGTACCCCAAAAATAAATGTTTAAGTCCTAAGCCCCAGTACCTGTGAATGGGACCTTATCTGGAAATAGGGTCTTTGTAGAAGTCATCATGTAAGATGAATGTAGCCCTACTCCAGGAACTGGTGTTCTTACAAGTGGAAGGAAACTAAGACACAGACACACAAGGAAAACATCATGGGAAGACAAAAGCAGATGTCAACGTGACAAGTGTCTAAGTGAAGGAACATCCAGGGTTGTCAAGTGCCACCAGAACGTAGGAGAGAAGCATGGAATAAATTCTCCTACAGAGCCTCCAGTAGGAACCAACCCCACTGGCACCTTAGATCAGACTTCCAGCCTGCAGAACTGTGAGAGAATACATTTCTGTTGTCAATCCAGAGCAACCCTAGCAAACTAGTACAGTTCCTCCCAGTTCTGACACCCCGGTTGCCCCCACCTTCAGACCCCTGCGCCTGCCCTTCCTTCTGAACGGTCCGTGTTCCGCTTCCCCACTGCCCGGCTGTGTTTCACTTCAAATCATCAGTTCAAGTACCACGTTCTTTGCAGGAAGCCTTCCCTTACACTACCAGGAGAAGGCCCCCAACAGCATCCCCATGCTTTCTGTGCACAACACAAGTGCAGCCAATCGATAATTATCAACCGTTAAGTTGCCAAATGTCTGATGAATGCTGTATTGCATAAAAACGCCTTCAGTGCTGATTATGATCAATTCTTCCTTGGAACCGCAGGACGAGCACCATGCCTGGCACGTACCCAGGGGCGTGAACTTACAGGACCGGCTTTCGACTGTTTGTGATGCGACGGGCCCACCAGCGCAGCGACTGCGCTCTAGAAAGACCCCACCCGAGCACAGCTCCCCGAGGCCTCTGTATTCCCGTGTTATGCATGCCGTCTGGCACACGGAGGCTGCTCAGTAAGAGCAAACCACACGCCAGGATGAATAAATGAGGGATTACAGGAAGCCCCAGGGGACGACAGAACACACTGTCAAACTAGAGGGTCACTGTCTCCGGGAATTGTGGGCGGCGGGATGGATCAGGCAGCACCCCCTGGCAGCTGCGCAAATGGCAACATCCTCACGTTGAATGGCTTCTCTTAGGTTCCCTGCAACTCCATGATTCTAGAAACTTCTTGGAAGTGTTTTTAAAAAAAAGGTTTCAATCAAGCATGATGAGAAACAGGGATTACGATCATGCCAAAAATGTCTGAAAGCTGATTAAAACAATCCAATCGCTGAGGTAATTCTGTTTAGCGAAGGCATTATTTTCTGAACAGTTGCTTTCTTTGGTTTGTCGAATTTCTAAACACCTAGCTTGGCACGCAAAACCACGAATGCTACACACAGTGCACTCCTAATCATGTTTAAATTAGTTGTTACTCAAATTTACACTTTGGAGATTAAGAAATCACACAGTTCTAAAGGCAAATGGGGCCCAGAAGTTCGCTTTTCATCACGGGCTGAGAGCGCGAACAGACAGGGAAGTCACCCTTTGTACCGACCAGAGCTACTTCATAAAGACAGTGGAAGTTTAAGAGATGGCAAGTGCTGGCCAGCAGTTCGAAGTAGGCAAACCTTTTCGTGGAACTTGACGGTTTTGATGTTGTCGAACACGTTCAGCAAATGGGCCTGTATAGTGTGTGTGTCTGACGCCTGCCCCAGGATCTCCAAGAGCGCAGGGTCTGAGACGAAGAAGAACCGAGGAAAGCACAGCCGTTTTTTCTCCAAGTACCTGTGTGGGGAGAGGCAAAGAGATACTGTATAAGCACACAGAGCAGGCCTTTCCAGAAATAAATTAATCTGGCTGGGGAAAGATCTTGAGACAATCTCATTTTCCCATATACTGTTCAACGTCTTGTTTTGTTTTATTCCTCCTCTTGCCAAGTAACATTCCATATTTGGACGAGAAATGGTTTTTTTACAGGATTGATAGGTGAATTTCTTCAGTTTTCACAAGGGTAAGGTATACATTTGACTTCATTTGGAAAACTGTACTTTCTTGGTGGAAGACGGGAGCAATTATACACCGTGAGTTTGGGGGGGGGTGTAGATTTGTTTGCAAGCACAGTGCTGTGTCAGCGAAAGGCTGCATCTCATTCTTGGATTGCATCTTAAAGAACACAATGAATCCATCACCAAAGCAGAAGTAAAATCCAGCTCTGAATAAACCGTGTGAAGAGGTTCTGGTGCTGCTCTCTGCTCCAGGATGTTCTGAAACCCGGGGAATGTTTCCGTCATTGCCCTGCTTTCAACTGTGCTTTCATTTCTCTATTTATTTTACAGCGACCCTTTATGCTATGGATATAATTTTTCTGTTATTTTCCTATCTGTACCACTGTAACTTTATTTTCTTGCATACTTCCATAAAATTATTGTTGTTTTCATTGTTATTCCTTACATTGTAAAATCTTACCAGAAATCCTTTTTAAACTTTTACCTTTTTAAAAAATTTCTGTTCCTTCCTGGTCATGTGTATTATTGTTTCATTCCTGTGTAAAATCATGGGGGAAATGTTCTTAGTGCATACAGGCAGAGTCTCTTCATAGGAAGGTAGAGTTTTTACTAAGGACGGTGTAGACCCGAAGCCAAGCCAGCTGCACCCTCTAGACCACACTTGGCTGGCCACACTTAGTCTAATGCTAGACATGTGTGTCATTGCGTGGGAGGCCCGGCATGAGGGCAGGAGCCAAACTTCTTAAGACAAAAGAGAGGACTTTTTTCAGAGACTGAAAGAAGCAAAGAAAAGAAGGAGACAGAAGGGTAGACTGTGGAAGTGAGGTGCCTCTAAAGCTACAGAAATGAACAAGCTTTGCTGCGATGTCATCTTCCTCCTCAACGCTCATGAAATACTCAGTAAAATACACTCTACAAGAGATCGTTTTGGCAATTTGGATTTATTCACTTTGGGCATGTGAAAAAAAATACAAAGTCTGGCCTCAGAGAGGGGGCAGAATAAGACTGCCCAGAGTTTCTGTTTCCATCCTCCTCATTTCCCTGAAGTCTTACTTTTATGCTCAGAGTTTTTTATGTTGTTTGTTTTAGCTTTTCTTTCCTTACTCTAAAAAGGTGAATTTTATTTTAAATATCCCAATCTATCTTATTTGTAGAAGCTTAATCTTTACTCTTTATTGAGAATAGGAAATTCCTTATTCTTTATTCTTATTGGTAAGAGTAAAAACATTCTTGCCAATTTGTCCCCCTTACTTGTTGTCCCCTTCACAGTAACCTAGTCTGATTCTGATGAGGAATCAGGTAATGTTGTCTCTCCAGTGAGACAAGGCTGAAAGGAGGCACGTGGAACGTGACGACCAAACCGCTGTGACAGAGTAGACAAGACAGTTTATTCCGGACCTGTCGTAAGTCCCTTCTGATTGCTGCAGACCCTCATCATCTGGGAAGAGTGTTCTTCTGTGTAAACATTAATACTCCAGTGTTTATACCAGGACTATGTGCTTTGGCCCATAACCCTTAGGGAACCAAAAGTCATGAAAACCTCAGTAAAAACTATGAATAATTTCAGAGTAGACTTATTCCTCCAAGGAGTTACAAAACAACGTCAAAGAGATAGAGCATGATAAAAAAAAGAATGAAAAAGTAAAGAGGGAAAAAGGAGTGTGTTTGCATGCATGAGTGTGTATGTGCAGTGGAGGGTGGGAGAGGAGGAAGCAAAGAAAAGCAACAAATTCAGCTGCAGAAAGACCAGTGACATGATTCCTCAGCAAGCTGCTCAGGGGCAACTGAGTCCTGCATGATGTCCTAGTGATTCGTGCCCCTCAGCCTTTCCAACATGAAGAGCTCTGAGAGCATGCAAGCTTTCTAATCCTTTTCTTCTTTCCCTCTGGCTTGAGTCTGGTGGTAGACTATACGGCCATCAAGCTAGGTCTCCAGCCAAGAACCTTTAGAGGCGCTGCAACATGGCTGGTCGTGCTAATCATTATGGTTAAAAAGAATGGCACGTGATCAACTATTCGAAAACAAAAGTCCTTTCGTCAAATGTCCTTCAACAGTCACTTGCTTTCATTCAACAATTTTATAAAATGTATCAAATCATTCATACCTGAGAGTCTATTTTTTCTAAAAATCTATTTTGGAGGATCTGCTTGCAAGTAGTTTTGTTGTATATTAAAACTAGTATAATGTTGTATGTCAATTACACTTCAGTAAGAATAAATTATAAATGAAAGTATGTGTAGTTAACTGTTTTTACAATATTACTATTTAAAATATTTCTGCTCACATGACTTGATCTTGACTAGCCAAAGGAAAAGAAAAGAAAAATATCTGTTGCTCCTGGAATTCACCCAACCTGCTTCCTATACGTGTGTGTGTGTGTGTGTGTGTGTACACACCTCAGATGTATAAAGCCTCATTTCTATATAATCTTGACTATGTGTGTACATTACACTGTTCATATTGTTCTTGGTTGCATATAATGAAATATTTTGTCTCTTTAGATGTTTTTCTAAGAAGGAAACTGGAAAAGTAGGTGCATTAATTTTAAAAAGCAAAAGCTTCATGAGAATGTTTGCAAGATCTTGTCCCAGTAATGGAAGAAGCCCTAAGTCCCAATATTCCAAAACATGAGGTGCTGAGCTACCAGTTTTATCTGTACAACAACATCAGACATGAACTAAGTTTCAGCAAAAGAAAATCAATGTTCCTAATGCTGTCTAGTCCCTCTGGTCCCATTCATCTCTAGGATGCTAAGGCAGGTTTCCCAGGGCCAATTAACTTACCCAGTGAGGGATTTCTGGCACATCTCCAACTGGTCCAGCAAGTGTGGTAACAGCTGCCCCATGGTCTCATCCCCAACACAACACTGAATGACATTTGGCATTTCGTGGGCCCGAGTCATAATCTTCACCCAAGATTTATCGATATTGGAAAAGCGCTTGGCTTCCTACAGAATGAGGTAACAACACACACTTGGACACATCTGTGATCTCAAAGTCAGAGCATCTCACAGACCTTCCACTGAGACCAGATTTCTGACCAGTCTCGATACCCCAAGTGTACATGCCTGAAATGTCACAAGTGTTCTATTTCAACTCTCCTTCTGCACTATCCCACCCCCTTCCTTAAAGAAGATACCCCCATTATGTTAACTAAAAGAAGACAGATACAGAAATGAAAATACAATATGAGACAGCCTGGGAGGGAAGAGCACTCCCAGGCATTTTTTACAGTTATCTCTAAATAAAGTGAATTTTATGTTTTTCAAGTTTTCTATTCTGAGCACTGAATTGTTTTTATATCTAGGAAACAAGGCAAACATTTAAAATAAGATACAAAATTAGGGGATGCCTGGATGGCTTAGTCAGTCAAGCATCTGACTCTTGGTTTCAGCTCAGGTCATGATTTCAGAGTCCTAGGATCAAGCCCCACATCGAGCCTCACATCGAGCCCCACATCAGTCTCCCTGTTTAGCAGGGAGTCTGCCTCTCCATCTTCCTCTACCCCTAACCCCGCTCTTGCTCTCTCTCAAATAAATAAAGTCTTTAAAAAAAAAAAAAAAAGATTCCCTCTGCCCCTCCCCACATGTGTGCACTCTCTCAAATAAATAAATCTTTAATAAATAAATAAAACAAAATTAATTACAGTATAACCCTAATGCTATAAAATTTTTAAACATAGATTTTTTTTCAGAAGAAAAAAGTGGAAAATACAGAGATTACTTTGAGAGAGTAGAAATAATTTTTGTTTTCTTCCCTTAAACTTTCTATAATTTACCAATAAGCATGTAATATCAAATAGGAGACCCAGACACCCCACCCAGCTCCTTCAATATTGTATGTGACAAGTTTCCACTATTAAGTCCAATTTGAGATTCACCTCCACCCAGCAAGAAGAAACTCATGCCCAAATATAAAAGCAAAAATAAATATAAATACTTAAAATTTCAGTGTGTGGAAACATTTCAGTGGTAGGTAAAAAATACATAGGCCAACAGATCCGTCCTCTATAACGACACTGAAAACTTGTCACGCGGAAAGGTTGGAAGGCCGAGCACAGAGAGCGCTCAACATAATCATGCTTCTAAAACCCAAGCATATTGTTAAAACATCGCAATTTTGCAAACAATTTAAGGTAATTGAATAAGAATCCTTGAGATTTGGTAGAAACGTTTTTTTATAAAAATCTCAAAATACTACCCTCCATCTTCCCCGTGAGATGATTTAATCTGGTGACAGAAACATGATCCACAATCCTGAGAAGTCCTTTTTTTGTTCTGGAGATTTTTCCTGCCTGTTTCCAACCCCCAGTTTTCCAGTGCAGATATAATTGGGTATACCGTTCAGCATGGTTGTTTAAAACTGTCAGTAATAGCAGAAGAAATTATCCTACCATTGTTGAGATAACAATTCCATAGTTCCACACTGTTCCAAATTCTACCTTCAAATTACCTGAAGAAATGTATCAATTATGCAGGCATCTGTCCTTTGTTTTCTTAACCCTCCGCTTCCTACAAAATGGCCCAGTTCTCTAGCAATCGCATCCCTTCTTCTCCACAATTACTCTTTAAAAAACAGTTCAAAGGCGACAAAAAGATTGACAATTGGACAATTATTGGACAATTTTCTAAGCTAAACCTCTGATGAATTCCTAAGGACAATATTCAAACCTTGGGCAGCTGCTTAGCAATATCTCCTCCGACAAAGACAGCTTCTAGGTAAATCCACAAGTTCTGTACCATCATCCAGTTCTCAATGATGTCTGTTGAGTTGGAAAGGCATTGCACCCACTTTTGAATCTGGGCCTTGAATGGCATATTGTACCTAAAATGGAAAATATGTTCAGCATTTGGGTGGGTTTGTTGTTGTTGTTGTTGTTTTTTTAGTGTTTTCTTTTTATTGTTGTTGTTTTCAAACTGAAAGATTTTTTTAACCTAATTTTTACCCATTTCTTTAGGACTTTATGTTGCTGGCTTTGTTTTTTTTTTTTTTTTAAGTTTTATTTAAGTGATCTTTAGGACTTTATGTTGCTGGCTTTTTTTTTTTTTTAAGTTTTATTTAAGTGATCTCTACATCCAACGTGGGGCTTGAACTCACAACCCTGAGATCAAGAGTCACATGCTCTTCAGACTGAGCCAGCCAGCTGCCCCCTGTTCCTGGCTTTTAAAATGATGCTACTAAGGGATGAATTCATCACTATTTATTGGACATTGCTCAACTTGTTAGCAACTTAGACTTGACTCCACCCAACTTCTAGAGAAATAAAAATCCGAGTCAGTGTTGCTACAACCAAGAGCATCACATTCTTTCTGCTGACCTTCTGTGCTTATTCCAGGAACTCTCTGGGTTTTCATATAAAATGGAGTAATTACAGAGACACTGGTGGAGACCAAACAACTAATTCAATTTTCAAATATGACAACCTCTGCGATCTCTCTAGCCTCCCCTTTTCTGGGTCTCTTTCCAACTTCCCACTCACTCATATCCACCCACTCATGATTGTGTGTGTGCGTGTGTGTGTGTGTGCGTGCGCACACACAAGTATGCATGTGTTAAGGCTTATACATCTGTACGTGTACACTCTGAAAGCCACTTTTTATAGTTAACCTATAGCTTCCCTTTTTCTTCCTTGGGACAGAAACTGGCGTGGTCTTGCAACGTCTTTTCTCCTTCTCTTTGGATAGAGAACTCCATTTCTCCCTGGACACAGAGCTGCCCAGTTACAGTAAAGAATTTCCCAGCCCCCTCTGCAGCAGCGTGCAGTCCCAGGACTAAGTTCCACATCAGTAGTTCTTAACCTTGGCTGCAGTCTGGGATCATCCCGCAGACCTTAAAAACTACTCATGCCCTCCCGGACCCCACCTCCAAGAGACTCTGATTCGACCGGTCTGAGATGTGGCCCAGGCACTGGGATGTAAGTTCCCTAGGTGTGTCCAGCTTATAGCCAACTCTGAGAACCACTCTCCTGGATGAGCAGTAGCAGCACGGGACAGAAGGGGAATTACGGTAGAGGACCACACTTGGACGAGACAGAAAAGGAAGCCAGACAAGGCCTAGATCCCTGATGATGAGGTGGCGCTTCTCATCAACCTTAGAGATTCCTTTATGTGAGAGACATGCAAACCTCAGTCTGATGCACACAATGTTGTATGTGGTGCCTCTATTATTCACAGATAAAATTCTAAATGATTCCATTGCCTGTTACAGTACTGCCTCTTCTTCTTCTCCCTATTGACACCCCTATTCCAACAGACTATGGACTTGAAGTCTTCTCAAATATGAGTCATATTTGTGAATGAAATTTTCATTCCCATAGTCTTAATTGTTAATAAACTGTTTTAATATTGCACATTTACAGGGGGGGTTATTTATGTTTTTCACTAGAATGCAGTTCTACAGCAACGGAGGTCTTTGATTTATTCACTCTTCTTTCCATAGCACCTAGAAGAGCACAGGGCACATAGTAGATGTTCAACAAATTTGTACTGAATATGTGTTCCTCACACAACTCCTGTCTGTGAATTCAATGTCATTGTAAGGAGAGTTGACCGATCCTTAACATAAACAATTTTTACTTAATTTATAAGTCTACATTTTCTACCTCCCTAAGGAGTGTTATTTTCCATCTATCCTTTACCCTACTTGGGTATGAATCACAACCAAATTCATTAAAACTCTCAAATCCTGAGCAGTTCAGAGTCAAGATTACCAATGGTCTAAATCTCTAAGATCTAATTGTATATTCCAGATTACTCACTTCAAACACTCAAGTGAACCAAGTAAATATGAAGGAGATAAATTTTTATGCAAACAGTATTAAGGGGTTATTAATCCTTACACGAAAATTACTGAAACACATATGTACACAGAGTAGAGTGATATTTGAAAGACAGAATGCAAAAAACTCATATCTCAATGATACCCACTTGTTACCCTATCACCAAATATTTGAGAAGATGCTGGAGAACAATAAATTATTTCCGAAGGAGCCAAAGCAAGCAATCAACCAAGGAAACGTTCAGTTCATGAGTCTAACGCTCCTGTGTCCAAAGCGTGAAGGCTTTGCTGGGAAGTGTCAGGTAGAGGTGTTAGACTAGTATCTGACTGCGCTGTTTTACTTTTCTTTATGAATTAAATTTCTTCTCCATCTTAATCTGTCATCTCATTAAAGTATGGACACAACTAAGAGTTTCTAGTCCACATAAGTTGGCACAATGATTTCCCAAGTAGATGATTATTCTGAAACTCAGCCTAATTTCCCCTGGACTCCGGAGCCGGTCGAGCTGTCAGCTGTGTGGCGAGGCTTGTCAGCAGCAAAGCTGAAACGTTCCGCAAGATCCGAGTGGCTAATTACATGTTGTGTTATTTTGTCCAGTTGATGGTCTCAGACACATCCCACAAACAGGGGATAATGAAATAAAAACAGGATTATACGTGCTGTGGCAGAGGCGAAAATTACAACAAGGATTTTTAACATTTAAATGATATGGGGGCTACTGCTGCATCTTAAAAATGAATTTCCCTTAAAAATGTTCATTATCATGTTTCCCGAATCTCAGGGGAGAGACGGATGGACTTCTTACCTGTTGCTCAGTAGGGAGCCCAGCAGCATCAAGCTGTCCTCCATGCTGGCGATGATTTCGGAGGTGCTGTCTCCCCGTAAGAGGAGCTCTCCCCGGGCTTTAAAGCTGCCAAAGGTGAATGCTTTGCTGTCCCACTCGTTCGTCACCTGCTTCAGCTTCTGCTCAATGTCCTTCTCTTTCACTGCACTGATGCAGATGTCCTATTAAAATTGCAAGCTCTCGTTGGATCACACGAAAGTCACACATCCTTCGTCAACAGTCCAGATTCAGCAAAGGTCCTGACCTCACTATTTGCCTCATACGTTCCTCTACATTTTTTCCAGCTATAAAAGGCAATATAAGAAATGGCGCATGTGTATGAAGATATACAATTAGGGAAAGAGACGAAGGTGGAGCTATTACTAAATAACAGAACCTTAAGTTGGAAAACTTCCCACCAAACTCTACCAGAAAGAAAGACGACAGAAAAGACATGCCACAATGGAATGCTATTCAGCCATGAGAAAGGACATCCTGCCACTGGCAACAACATGGACAGAACTTGAGGGCATTAGGGTGAGACAAGTCAGACAGAGACAAATACTCTATGATATCCCTTACATGTGGAATCCGAAAACACCAAACTCAAAAAAGAACCAAGGGGAATGGTAGTTACCAGAGGCTGGGAGAGGGGCAATAGGACAGATGTTTAAGGGTACATACTTGCAACCAGTAGATGAATAAGGCCTGGAGATCCAATACATACAATAGGGATTATAGAGAACAAAACTATATTGCAAATATTAAACTTCCTAATAGACTAGAGCTTAACTGCTACCACTGCTAGACGAAATGGTAACTATGTGGCCAGCAGAGGTGTTAGCTAACACCACAGTGACAATCATGCAGCAGTATCAGTGTATCCACTCAATACATTATATACCTTAAACTTAAATGATGTTATATGTCAATTATATCTCCATTTGGATAAAAACAGATCATGTTTTTAAATTTTAACCTTTAATTTTAACCTTTAATTTTAACCTTTTAAATTCTGAAACTCTAATCAAAGACTCAAAGTTTACTGTGTATCTGATTTAACTCTAGAGCCAAATCAATGCAGTATGAGAGGAGGAATCAACAGAAACCTGACTATCCCAGGCTCCTCTGCAGCCACATTTATTTCTGGACTATGAGTCAAGCCCTGTCCTTGCCCTCTTCTCCTCTCATAATGCACTCCCTCTCTGGGTGAACTCATCTATGCCCATAGCCTGTAACCTTTTGTGTCTCCATATAAGACCCATATCCATTTGCCAACTGGGCCTCTGTACTTGGATCTATCAAGAGAATCCCAAACACGGTCTGTAAAATATCAAATTCATGCCCTAAGTTCTTTGCACCTTGTCATCCAACTGATTCCCTTCCAATAATTCCCTATCTCACTGATTAGCATGTTCATCCACTGAGATTTCTCAGCAGGAAATCTAGGGCTCCTCCTTAACCCTTCCCCTTTTTTCTCCTACCATGTTCCCCCGCTCACCAAATTCTACCCAGCTTTGCCTTCTAAAGATCTTCTCAATCTTCTCTCTCCTCTCCAGCTTCACTACCTGCCCTCTCATCCAAGATACCATTATCTCTTGTCTGAGATATTCTTATAACCCTCAGTTGACTGTCCCATCATTCCCACTGGCCCTCCCCCAATCCTTTCTCCATGCATTTACCACAACGATCTTTACAAAATGCAAACCCAACCATGTCATCTCTGTTCAAAATATGTCTCTCAGATGGCTCCCCATTGGTCCAAAGACCAAAATTGGTAACACACCTTCATTATGCTGGTTTTCCTCTGGTTTCCCAAACATACTTCAGACCTTTTACACATGCTGCCTCACCTGCCTGACACTGACTTCTGGCACTTTCCAAACCTCTCCCTGCCCTACCAAGCAAGCACGTGGACATGTACTCCCCAGCAGTCATGGATATGCACCCCAGCATTCACTACTTTAACACCCCCCACCCCCAAAGAGGTTACGCTTATTATTATAGGCTGTCCTAGTGCAGATACTTTTACTTCAATGGTATTTACCACATCTTGTAACTATACCTTTATTTGGATAATTATTTCACTACACAAATTATTTAATGATCTATGAATGCAGGAATGCATCCTTATGTTCCCAGCACTTAACACAGAACCTGTCATGTAAACATTTGTTGAAGGAATGAAGAGCTGAATGCACTGAAAAGCATTTTAATTGACTTAATATGGTTTACTGATCCAACATTCTGTAATGTAGGAATACTATCAAAATAAATCCTATGGGACCTTCCAATCCCCCCACTGCATCATGCTTTCTATCAACTGTACCTCTATTTCCTCCTTGTATTTCAGAAGCGGTGCCTCCATGATATTTCTTAATTTAAAGGCTTCATTCCCCACATCCAGACTATGCCCAGTGAGAGCAGCTATCCTTTTCCAGTGCCTCTCCATCATAGCCTTACTGGCCATGTGCTCCAGGAGTGGGCAACATTCACTGAAATCATCAATGGTCTTCTTCAGATCCAAGAAAGCCTGCCAGTCTTTCAAGGCTCGGGGCAGCTTCCGACACCTGCGAAGTGAAGTCACCATGAGCAGTTATTCAAAGATGAGCCTGGCTGTATCTCATCCAAGACTCTCTCCTAGCATTTCTATCAAAAACAGCCATTTTGAATATTTACCGCATTTTTAAATCTCATGACTGAGAGGATATCTGTTAATATAACAAACTTATACCTTATAGAAGATTGCTCCTCCCAATGAGGAAAGATTTTCTTCAACTTCCTCATAAAAATTAACTAGAAAAAAAAGGCATTGTTTTAAAGGATAGAGGTACCTCCCAATTCAACTCAATTCTACTAACAGGTATTCTAAGTACAAAGCACAACAGAGTGTATCGGGCTGTCAACCAAAAAAATGTAACAAATGACCCTCTATTTTCATTGGGTTCAACACTTAAAAGAATAAAGAAAAATCAGAGGGCTCCTGTTTTTATTACAGGAAGTCATCTCACATAAACTTCAAATGTTGGTAAGTGTAACATAAATAGAGATCATCTCCCTCCAAGATGCAGAAAAGCCCTTGACCAGATTCACCCAGGTTTAAAGGATGTGCTTGTCTCACCACGCACACACAGGAGTAATTAATAAATAGTGTCTGACAGGGGTGATGTCAACAGACAACAGCAAGGCAGCACGAGATGTGCTTGCAAAACATCTGGGGGTGAGAAGAGAACTTGACAGCCTATCAAAAAAGAAAGCATTTGAGATTCAATAGCTCTGGGCGTGCTAAACATTTAATTTCTCACCTGTTCTGGAACTCTGAAAGTTCACTGTTGATTTTTTCAATATTCACTTCTGACCAAAGGATATCATGATAGCTATTTACAGTTTCTATGACAGTGTTGTATAGAGTATATATTTTCTGTAGAAGATTTAATTGCTTCTTTATTTCAAGAAGCTGAGGATACTGAGTAACCGGCAGCCCAAAAAGCTCCTCTCCTCCAGTATAGGTGATGTATTTCCGATAGATATTATCAAATTGATTCTAAAGAAAACATAAGAGGAAACTCATCGAGAAGACTGACACATGAATAAACATGTAAATTTCAAAAGCTTGTCAAAGAAGCAAACATGTATGATCTCTGAGCACAGACAAGTAAGAATAGTAAATAACTATAGCTAATTACATAGAAACTAACTCCAATTATAATCATCCCAAATCACATTTTTTTAAAAGATTTTATTTATTTATTTGACAGAGAGAGATCACAGTAGACAGAGAGGCAGGCGGAGAGAGAGGGAGAGAGGGAAGCAGGCTCCCTGCTGAGCAGAGAGCTCAATGCGGGACTCGAACCCAGGACCCTGAGATCATGACCTGAGCCGAAGGCAGCGGCTTAACCCACTGAGCCACCCAGGCGCCCCCCAAATCACATTTTTAAAAATATGCCACAATAGGCCTTTCTATATTAAGGGGGGAAATGTATGTGTCCAAAACACCTTAAGGTTTTGGTTGTTTAGAAGGGCATAGAAACTAAAAAGATTACCTGAAACATGATAAGCCTATCACTGGCTTCCTGGGGTTTCAAGCCACTGGCCATTGGACCATTCTGAAACAAAAAGTTAAATATAAAATAGAATGAAGTGTTGCCTATGGGTTTTATGAGCTCAAAGTATTTGTGCATCAAAGTTAGCTTTCATGCATGTCACATCAATGACAGAAAACTTCATTTTTTAATTGTAGAAAAGGACTCAGGAAAGTGTCTCATTTGGAAATATTTTCAAGTCTAAAAAAATCACAACTTCTAAATAATACCACGACAAATACCACAACTTCTAAATTTCAAGAAATTTTGAAAATTAAAAACTAGTACTATTCATTTCTTAGGTGACACAGGCAAAGAAATGTCAATAAGCACTTGATAAGAAGGCCAGATGTCTGGTTTTCAACTAAAACCCTAATGTGTTTTAACCATTCTCATATCTATTTGCAAAGTGACCTATAACCTTAACATTCCCAACAGGTTTTCCTACATTAAACACCTACAATGGATTTCTGCATTTCTTCATCCATGAAGTTAGTCCATGGATCCAATCTCATAACTCCACAAACTGTGGTTTGGTGTGTTTTTCCTATATAGTGGGCACAAACTGTACCCTTTACTCTACATATTTCCTTTCTGTAGTATATTATAATTGGCTAGAAACGTGTCTTATTATACAGCATATTCCCAGTAGGAGAGTTGGCACTGAAACTCTTGAATGACTAAAACATGAACTCCATCTGTCTTGTGCACTGTCTTCAGCACCAAGGACAGTGCCTGGCACATGCGTGGAACTCTGCAGTATTTGTAGAACCAAGGAAAGCTATAGGTCTGTTTTAACTATATGTGAATAGCATTTGTCTACACAAGTTTAGAAAGTTATCAGACAACCTCAGGAACAGACCAATGATATAACATGGACAGCACTTTTTAAATTCTCATTTCTTAGATTGCTCTCATTAAAATAAAATTCCCACTCCTAGGGAATTTCATTAAACTTGACATAAATCTTTGAACATTTTGCATGCTCTGTTCGCTCTTCCCCAAAAATACAAACAGAAAAAGCTGGAGTTGTACCAAATCATAGTCCAAGTAGAACTGGTGACAGTCCTGGAGGAAGACCTCCACGGTGCTGATAAGTTCCTTCCTGAAACCAGGCTGCAGTGAGACTAACTCATTCTGAACTTCTCTGGCACGAGCCAGAAGCTTCTCCCAAGAATAACGCAGAGTATCAACTTTGTCCATCTCTTCCTTTTCTATCAGAAGCCCGTATTTGTTAAGCAGGGCATAGGATTCCTACAAAAAAGAAGGAAAATTTAATTTCTACCAGTCAGATGCGCACACACACTCATTTAAAACATTAAAATGGAAAAGACCAGAGTGCTTGGGAAACTGCCCCAAAAGTTCTTCAATTCCTCTTGCAAACGATAAAAGCTTAAATGAGCAACTGAGCCCCTAAGCTTCAGTTTCCTCATCTGTAAAATGGGAGAATTCCCTGACTGCTTCACAGGATTTTTGCAAATATCAAAAAACAGCATTTTAAATGAATTTCAAACACTATAAAAACTATAAATCATTATACAAATAAAGGGTATGTTTACTTAGGCCCCTAAATTGTATTTCAAGATTTCAAAATTATATCAAGTAAATAAAAAATATAAATTAATCCAACTGCTAATATGAGGATAATAAAATAAATCAGGGTTTTAACTCTATCCCATTTCATTGTGTTGGCAAGAGGTTCCAATATTAAGACACAAGAAGGAACTTGTGCATCAAAGCCTGAGCCAAGTCATTGCCCTCAAGATGCAAAACACTAAACTACTCTCTTGGCAAAAGATTAAAACTGGTTTTCATGAGAAAGGGTTTTCCCTAAATCTCCCTGCCCTACTCTCCCACCATTAGTTCTCACTATAGAGGTGGAATGAATAGCTAATCATTAATTTGGGGAAGAGACTGTTGATTTGGACAAACCTAGCCCAGTGCCTTTCTCCCTCTTTCTTCTTCTTCCTTGAATGCATCCCCACGGTCTGCACCCTAGGACCCTTAAAGTAAAGCAGGGTAACAGAGGGGCCTGCAGCTTTCCAATTCTGCCTCCGACGTGGGAGTTTCTTCAACAATTCTGGTATATAGTGTTCATAAGCCCATCGTGCATGTGTGTGGATTTGGGTGGTAATGGGAATATGGGAGTTATACACTAAGTCACATCTTCTTCCAAATAATTCTATCAGGAATAAAGGTTGTATTTTGATCTTGATGACAGTTAGGTGTTTGTTTGATCTTGACTTGACTATAGTTTTGTCTAAATTCACAGAGAGGGGCAAACAGGGGTGTCAGTTACTTTGCCTCCCCTTCAAACCCCCAGCAATGCTCCTGGTTCTACCCAAAGCAGGGATCCTTTACCTTATGTTTCAATTCCCAAAAAGGGCACAGTGGACCATATGATTTTCCTGACCCAACACAGCAATGGTGCAAACACATGGTCATCTGACTCATTTTCATACTAATTTGAAATTTTCCAAAATTCAAAGAGGGATGCAGAAAATGTGAGACTAGTATACAATCCTCACCACCAGAATTTAAGTCCAGACATTTAAGTTATGGTGTGATAAAGAGATATTTTTTTCTGGAATTATTTTAATGCTACAATCATATTGGTCTCCTTTAAAAAGAATAACACAGTAACCATTCCTGAGCAAACATATTCATACAGAAGAGAAAATATGATACAGTAAAACTACCAAAGTAATGTGTAACACTAATCTGCATCACTTCTTTGACCCTCAGTTTCCTTATGTTAAAGGTGTTCGGTAGGGATTAATGTTAAAGGGAATTATGTTAAAGGTGTTCGGTAGGGATTAAATGAGACTATACAAAATAAATACATGAACAGACACTGTTAGCACCTGTAGGGACCAAGAGCAGGCTACCCCAAAATGTGCCACTTTGCCACATTTATTATTTTAAAGAGGAATCACTTAAGAATCAGCTAATCCAAAAAGAACACTCTAACCCCTGTCCCAATTTGTCTCCAGAAAGCAGAAAATCACTCTTCTGTGTGAAAGGTACCCTCTCTGAACCAGGAGGTAAAGAGACATCCTAATCACCAAAATAGGACAGTTAGAGCTGAAAAAACTATGTAAACAACCCTTGTTACTTCTTACTGGTTTACTACCACAGACCAAATTCCATTTAGAATTCCTTACTAACTGAAGCTCCCAAAGTGAAGTTTTCTTTGATCTGTCAATTCCTCACAGATTTATTGTCTCTTTGCCTAAAAAGCATAAAAACTGCCTGTCTTGCTTACTTTTTTAAGTAATTTCATTACTAATAATTTCATTATTGTGCCTCTGCATATAAATAATAAAACTTTGGTTTTTCTCCTGATGATATCTCATTCAATTTAATTCTAAAATCAGCTAGAACACCATGAAGGGTAGAGGATGAATTTTTCCTCCCCACCAGCTGCATCCAGGTCCTGTTAACCAGCTGGTATTCCTATCACAGCTGCTAGGAGTGCTGTCTGTGGAGATCATAGCTGCCTCTTTCCCTGCAAAATTGTTCTCCACTAAATGGGAGCCTCCTCAGGGGAAAATTATGGTCAATGATGAATTGACTTATGGGTATAAAGGCAGCCTTCCTTCCCTCAAGGTAGGACTGTGTGATAGAACTCATGCTCTAGAGCACCCCATGGGATCAAGCAGAAATCAGTCTACAGCTAATATCACACTCTCACTTAGCTACCCCACCCCTCACCCAACCTCATCATTCCTGTTTCTCTCACCCCCTTTTCCTGTGAGCGCTCATCAACAGATTACTTGTGCAGAAGTCCCCATCCCAGGCTCTGCACTTAGGAAGCTTAGATGTCACATAAAGGACCAGAACTGACCCACAGAAGGTACCCTATAAAGTTCGATATCATCATTACTGAAACTGTCTTCAGTTAGACTTCTGTTTGTAACTATAGTCCAGACCTAGACAATACTTCAGCTAATATCACTCAACATGTGAAGATATTTCCAAAATGAGCAAATGATTATCAGTTACCTCAATAGGTCCCACTTCAAAGTCAATGGAGATTTGCTGCTCCCTGATTTCTTTCAGTGCCGCCATAGTAATCCGAATATCATCTAGGTCTTTAATCTGACGATTCAGTTTCTTATTGAATTCTTCAACAAGTGTAAAAATGTTTTCCATCTCACTCCTGTATTTTTTGTTACAGTGACGGCCAATGAAAACCATCCAGGCCTTTGTCTCGGTAGTCAGAGTGAACTTCAAGTCAGCTGCAAAACCCAAATGTCCACAGATCAGTTTGAAAAATTTAAACCAGTAAGAAAAGACAGAGTGCTGTTGTTCACCAATAACAAATACTTTGCAATTTACCTTGTAGTACATAAGAAAATCAAACTGAAAAAAAAAATCAGATTTTTCCACTCATTACGTATTCATTCATTTTATAAATCTTGTCTTACAACAATTCGGAACATATTTTGAAATGCTAAAGAAAAAAGTACATTATCAAAACCACTGGAGATAAGCCTCAAATGTTTATAATTATTTATTAAAGGAAGGGTAAATTTTGATTCCAAATACAACATGCACACCCTCTTTCTCTGAATTAGCATTTATTTTCAAGGTTTAGCAGCAATGTGTTCAAAATAGTGCAGAATATATAATTATGCAGAAGGGAATTAAAAACAAATCTACAAATTGGTCTTAAACTTAAAGCCCATAAAAGGAAAGTCAATCTTAAAGATAGCTAGAACTCTCTGGAATACTAATCTAGGTAAAGAGACAACAATACTGTTGAATTTTTATGAGAGAAAATGAACCAACCTGTGTACAGAGCAACAGCACCCACACAGATGCACTCTGGCTCAGCATTAATTTCCTGCTCTAGCTTTTGGAAATAGAGAATCTGAGATTCAAATTCAGAGAGCAAGGGGTTTTTCGTAATAAACATCATAACCATTTCTTCTTTCTCTTTTTGCCAAATATGATTGTAGCATTTAAAGCAATCCATAGATGTAATAACTTCCTAGAATACAAATAACAGATTTGTGTTGAGAGAAAAGATGTGGAAATGGACATATACATGAATGTTGGTCAACTGCTGTTGGCTCCCACAGGTCTGTTGCAATCCTTAATTAGTGAGCTGTGTGAGTAGTTAGAAATGCCACGGAACTGGAACTAGGTACATCAAGGACACAGTAAGTCAAGAGCAGCAATGACAGAACTATTAGGTTTCCTAGCCGAAAGGAGAGGGGGATCGTTTCTAGAAACTAGAAAAAGAGAGTCCATGAAGACTCTTTTGGATAAGAGCCTCTTGATTGGAGCTGGCCTTCTGTTCAGAAACCACAGTTGGAAATCATGCCACACCAAGGGTGCTATGGGAAAAATCACCCTGAGGTCACTCTTTTCCACTCCCTCTTCCTCCATACCACCACCAGCATCAGACCATGACTCTCTCATTGGTCAAGTCTACCGGAAGCCTCAATGGAAATCTATGAATCTGTTCCCCAAGGTCAGAGAGCAGAGATAAGGTCTGGAGAGGCAAACAGAATATATCCAGCATCAAATTCCACTGGAAGTTTGCATGGAATCACATAAAATGTATACACCCATTGGATTAGGACTGGCATCTGTACAATATTAAATCTTCCCATCCAGGAACATAGTATATATTTCCAAATATTCTATTTTTTTTAATACTTGTTAACTGTTACAGGAATCTTCATAGAGACTTCACATACTCTTTATCAGGTATGTTCCTAGGTATTTTTCAATGAAATAATTATTGCAAACAGGAGCTTTTTCCACTATTTTTATAACTGACTATGGATGGCATATAAGTTTTAAAAATTCGTTTTTTATTTTTATTTTTTTTAAAGATTTTATTTATTTATTTGACAGACAGAGATCACAAGTAGGCAGAGAGGCAGGCACAGAGTGGAGGGGAAGCAGGCTCCCCGCTGAGCAGAGAGCCCGATGCGGGGCTCGATCCCAGGACCCTGAGATCATGACCCGAGCCGAAGGCAGAGGCTTTAACCCACTGAGCCACCCAGGCACCCCAAAAATTCATTTTTTAATAAACAGTCCTCTTTGCTATAAAGTGTGCCTCTGTGAGATGAACCGGCTCACTCACATTTGGTAACCAGAGAAGAGGCCGACGTAATGAAGAGGTCACATCAAATGCTATTTTTCCCAGCACTTTGTTCTGTACCAGCCAAAGCAGCAGCCAAGGAGGGGCACAATCTTGTGAGCCACAGTCTTACACCACGTTTTCCTTTGAGGCCAATTTGGTCACGACTTCATTTCAACAATATCCTTTGCACAGTCCAACATGGTCTTTCTATATCATATCCTTGTTTCTATAACAGCAGCTTCAACCTTTCTCAAACCCACCCATTCACCAAGTTTCTTTCACTTTCTGATAATGAAGTTCTTTACTTATTTTACCCTTATTAAATGGGTGGCTATTTTACTGTGATTGTCATAGTTTTGTACCAACAGTGATAAACAAAATTTCCTGGTTTCGACGGTCTGCCTCAAGCCTGTTTTTCTCATAATCCCGTTAAATTAAACGTGCAACCTTGCAAAAGAGGATTTTCAGGAATACGCTCATTGTATTACAGCAGAAATGCCTATAATTTCAATTAACAGCTAACTTAACTCTCATTGAGCCATATTTTTTTTTCAGATTAGCCTCGCAGATTTACATAACAGAAAATCATTATCTATAAATAATTAAAGATTTGGCTCCTCATTGCTACTGTTTATACCTGTTGGGAGTCAACTTTTCCTACTGACTTAAAATTTCAGAATTACATCTACATGAGAAAAAATTTTCTAAACTGAGATGGAATTAAAAATGCCATTACTGGGACACCTGGGTGGCTCACTCAGTTAAGCGTCTGCCTTCAGCTCAGGTCACAATCCCAGAGCCCTGGGTTCGATCCCCGCATCAGGCTCCCTGCTCAGCAGAGGAGTCTCCCCATCTCTTTCCTGCTCCCCCTGCTTGTGCTCTCTCTCTCTGTCAAATAAATAAATAAAATCTTTTTTTTTAAATGTCATTATTTGGAAAAAAACATGACATAACCAACAGCATTCTCAATGGCCCAATCACTTCAGCAAATTTTACCAACCTGTAAGAAAACCAAGCAGCTTCACCCCACCACTCCCCAAAGGCCGCTAAAATGTCAGCTTCAGGTTTAACCACTACTGAGACTCCCCACTCATGGAAATACACAAAGCTAAGCCTGCCACTACATATCGCCACCAAACCAGTCCCCCAGCACGGGCTGAGATGTTGACATGCATACCCAGGAAGAAGTACCACAGCACGGGGACTTCACAACCATATGATGTCTTGGCGAATGAATTACAGATTATCAAAGATGCCTGAATATGAGTAGAAATTCCAGAACCCAGACTTCTTTCAACATTCTATAATCTTTACAATATTAAGAATATACCCTAACTAAATAAGTTTTAGACTCTCACTTATCTTTTCTCACAGAGTCACTCGTTATTAAATCAGAAGTTTTTAAAGTGGCAGTAACCCACTCTATGTTAACAATACGGGAATTAAAATAAAAACTTAATTTCCAAAGTTCTAAAAAAATAAAAAATAAAATAAAGTGGAGGTAACCTGGCACTATAAGGAAGAATTGCCTGCACTGCATGTGTACGGCTGTTCTGCTTATTTTTCCTGCCAAGGTTATTTCGATGGTTCAGTCCTGCTCATCCTTTCAAGGCAGGCAGGGTTGTAAGTTGATGGCTAGCTTATGGATCTGCTGAAAGTAGATCAGATTTACATTCTGATCCAATCAGCTGTGGCAAGAAGTAAAGGGCTGGGATCATGGGATTTTCCCAGTTGAGGCAGAATCACCCAGAAGGGTCCTTGGCTGCCGGGGAACGGCCACGTCTAGTACGATGACTAAATGTGTATTTACTCTTCCGGAAGCAATTCATCCATCTCGTCAATCCAGAAAAAGTCCTTCGAGTTATTCCAAGTGCTTACGATTTGCACTTCCTTTATATAATAGAAAAGCCAACACAACAGAAATAACACAAAGATAACCATTTTGTTGCCAGCAGTACGCTAATTTCAACTGCTTTGACTTACCCTGCGACTTTCATAATATGGCTGCTTATATTCAGTGAAAGTAATGAGCTTCATTATTGATTTATTTTATTGTATTTTCCATGATTGCTGCAACATTCGAAAATATATCTGAAAGTTTCTTATCATCACAGACTACTTACTTTTATCATTTCTGTGGAGCTTGACAAAGTAAATGCTAGATAAATATTTGTTAAATTGAATTATGTGAACACTGTCCCTAGGGCAAAATTAAATATAAGGATCAACGATATATTAAGAAGGGAAAATTGAAAATGCATACATGTAAAAGCTTCCAGTTCCCTCAGGAACACATTAAAATTAAACTTAATAATATTTCTTCACATGGTTACAGCAACGGCAGCTTTTCAAAATGTTTCCAAACAAACGAAGCTCATTCTCTCCGAACTGACTAACAGAAAAGATGTATTTGCTGACTGACAACCATTCCCTCAATGCTGAGAGACATTTTTAAAGAGTCAACAGGTCTTGGGGGTAATGTGAATATAGATTGTTTTTAAGTGGAAATTGACTTCAGGGTTTTGAACCCTTCTGACAAGAACTGATTCGCCTGAATAAAAACAGGGCAGCTGGGAGAAGAGCAGGATGGAAGAAAGTTAACCTGAATTTACACCCCTGTTGAGTCTAAGTTTGTACCGACAGCACTACTATTTGCTCTGTCCTCTGTATTATCTTATTTCCACGTGGAAACACACATTAATTTTCAGCTGATGGCTTATGAGATTCACCTGACTATACACATCTGAAAAACTGACTATAAATCTTACTAGGTTTCAAATGATACTAGTCACTGCTGGTATCACTGATTCTCTGAAAGTGAATTGCAACACCAGTTTGCTTTGAAACATACCAAATTGTTTAACAATTAGGTCTATGTGTACTAAATCAGTGAATACATAGGTTTACAGCATGAGACAGAACACAATGTGAAATGTAGGAATAATCGCTCTTTTTCGGTTTGCAATCTAGGAGGAAAAATCTTAAGTTAAAACGAACATTCGCTGACCACATCCCAGGTTCCGTAGCTTCCCCCACTGCCGGCCCTGAAGGCATAGTGGTTAATCCCCAGGCTGTGTGTAGGACAAGCCTGTGACCTTTGACCGCACACAGGCACACATTGTAAAGCACAGGGCTCTGACGTCAAGCCCTCTTGACATACCTTTTTGGTGGAGTTGATGATTGTGCTCAGCACGGAGACTAATTTCACAATCTCTTTGTTGTCGGACACATTCTTATAATAGTTCCTGGTTTGTACAGGAATGGGTAAGTTTACAGAAGCTACCTCAAAGGTATCTAAAAGCAAAAAAAAAGCAAAAGAGAAAGAGAGAGAGAAAGAGAAAAGTTTATCTCAACAGCAAAGAGAATATGCTTTAAAACAGTGAGGGGATTTCTGAAAGGAAGACACTTCCGTAAAGGAAGGACCTCTGACAGTCCGTTTCTTTGCAAAAGCAACTGAAAATGGGGAACATTTGTCAATATCAGTTTTTCAGAACTCTGGACATTAACCAAAGCTGGCAACAAGCCAAGTGGTGCTTCTTTATTCAAGAAAAAAATGCTAAAATCGGAGTAACAATGGCGAGTTTTGAGGTGTTTTAACTTCCTTAGGCCCACAGCCCCCTCCCTGGCAATGTGGTAGGCTTGAGAAACACAGCCACAACCTAGACAACCTAGCAGTCACCGGAGGGGCCAGACTGCATTGGGAGAATTGTCACTCTTTGACCCACTGGGAGGTTCTCTGGAAAAGACCCATTCAGAGTTTATTGTTACTTGACCTGACTCAGAACTCACTGAGTAAGGGGGGGGGGGGTGGGAAAGAATCCCTATCACCAAGGCATTTGTTAGAAAACATCAGCAACAATTAACTTCACAGACGACTGTGACATTGATATTAGCTGAGCCAAAGAAGAGGCTGACCAAAAAAATTAAAGATCTGGGGAATGAGAGATCCACAGAGGGCACTGGAAAGCCTTGACTTATCTCCTGGGGCTCTAGAAAGTCATGCCTCTTGTACAGAGCTATCCACATGCCCAGGAAAGCCCTAAAATGCCCCAGTCTTTTACTTGGGCCTTTCACAATCAAGTAAATAGAAGCTAAGGCAGTGTTGAAAACTTACTGAGTTTTCAGGGTGCTCCAGCACCCATACAGTTTCCAGGCAAAGGGTGTAAGCCTTAGCAGCTGAAAGGATTAGGAAGTCTCTGCGCAATCATTAGCTGATCTTCAAACGAACCAGCCAGAGTCTACAGTAGTGCACACCACAAGAAAGACCAGTCTTACAGAACTAGGCCAGGAAAGTCAATACAGTCAGTAACGAAACAGTAACAACAGACTCTTGGGGCGGGGTGGGGTTGGGGGGGGGTGGTGCTATATACAAGCAGATTTTCAGAGCTGCCACATTATATTCTTTAAAATACCAAATCTGGGGGGCACCTGTGTGGCTCAGTGGGTTAAAGCCTCTACCTTCAGCTCGGGTCATGATCTCAGGGTCCTGGGATCGAACCCCATGTTGGGCTCTCTACTCAGCGGGGAGCCTGCTTCCCCTTCTCTCTCTGCCTGCCTCTCTGACTATTTGTGATCTCTGTCAAATAAATAAATAAATAAAATCTTCTTAAAAAATACCAAATTTGGGGGGCACCTAAGTGGCTCCATCGGTTAAGCATCTGCCTTCAGCTCTGGTCATGATCTTGGGGTCCTGGGATGGAGCCCCACATTGGGCTCCCTGCTCGGTGGGAAGTCTGCTTCTCCCTCTCCCTCTGCTACTCTCCCTGCTCCTGTGTGCCTTCTCTCTCTCTCTCTCTCTCACACACACAAATAAATAAAATCCTTATAAATAAATATCAAGTTTTCAACAAAAATAAAACCAGTAAGCCATGCAAAGATAAAGAAAAGCAGTGCCCACACGTAACAGCAGCATTCAATAAAACTATACATGAGAAAACCCAACTATGGGAATTACTAGACAAAATTTATATCAGCTTTTATAAAATGTTCAGAGAATGAATGAAAACCCATTCTAAAGAATTAAAGGAGAGTGTGAGAATTGTGTCTCACAAAATAGAGAATACTGGTAATGAAACAGAAAAACAAGAGTCAACTGCAAATTCTGAGGTGGAGAACATAAATGGAATTCTCGAGAGGACCTCAACAGATTTGTCACTAGAAAAAAAAAATTAGTAACCTTGAAGATAATTTAAGATAGAAGATGAAATTATCGATTTGAGGTATTTCCTCTTTTGTGATTTCCATGCTTAACGTTATAAATTTCCCGCTAAGTGCTGCTTTAACTGCATTTCATAAATTTTGACAATTTCTCTTTTTAACTCTCTTTTGTCATGACAAAAATATACATACAGAGTCTCATTAAATATTTTTTCTTTGTAATCTCAGATATAACTCATGACTGAGCATAGTTTGAGCTTAGAAAATTCTGAATTTTAAACTATTCTAGGACATAAAGCTATGTTTCCAAATAATATAAAAATTGAAATGAACACAATAACATATGCTTTTTTGGGTTAAATAAATAATTCCATAAGTTGTGGGCAAAGTTGCTTTGACCTATTTTCATCCTCCTCAGTAACAGACAATTTTAAAGAGAAACCTGCTTCAGTTTCTTCTCATGGTTCGTTGATTTATCATACAGGGAGATAAACAAAAATGGAAAATTACACGGGGTCTGCCTTTTGCAGGGTTGCCTTAGAGTTTGCAGGACTAAGGGCAACATCTAATGTCATCAGCGACTTGGATAGCATATGTTCTCTAATTCTACAGACTACAAATGAAAACCGTGAGATATACAACAAAAATCACAACATGTCAGCACAACAGGACACATAATGGGTTAAGATACAAAATGTGTCTTAAATCTCAGAAAATATTCATTGTGAGGATGACAAGTTTCTCTTAAAACTGTGAGACTAAAGTCCTTCTTATCCCCCTGTTCCGAGCATTACATTGGACCAGAAGTCAGTGAGGCAGCCACATCTGGGACATACACACTACAGAAACACAATTTATAATGGAGTCATTAAAACACACGGATTTTTATATTACATTAACTTAAAATTGGCTCGTAAATTAATATTCCAATCAACACTGATTTAAGAATTGCATGGAGGGAAAAATCCATTTGAGCTCCTTCAATGTTGGTTTTCAATGAATGGCTCAAAAGAGCCAAAGGAACATTCACCTTGAGGTTCGTTTTCTCCCATTTCAACATCAGAATCACTGTCTTCATTATTCTGCAAAGCAGCCATTTTTCTCTCCTGCATCTTTTTCTACAAAGTAAAAGGATATTTTTATATTTTTCAGCTCGGTCCCATCCATAAAAGCGGCACCTTCCATATGCAATGATGCCTTCACCCCACACCCACCTTGGACAGCAGCTCACTGCTCCACTGTCTAACCCCCTTGGTGACACTGACGATGCAGTCCACGGCTTTGTTCAGTGTCTGCTGTATGTCCTCCAGGGCAGGGACCATGGCGATGTTGGGGATGGCCAGAGTGATGCCTGCCCGGAAAATGGGCAGGCTGTTCTGCTTCAGCCTAGATGCACTCTTACTGTCTGGGTTAACACAAAAGAGGGAAGGCTTACAATTTTTTTTATTTAAAATGGGGTTTATTTCCTTTTAAGCCAGGAAAATTAAAGCACTTGGAACAACACATAGGACATACATTATCAGACAAATATTTGGGGGATGAATGAAAGCTACAGAGGAATCTCATTTTGTTCAATGTAACGCAGTTCAGGGGAACTCGACAGAGTTTCTGCTGATCTAAAACACCTCAAATGAGACTGTCCACGCACCAGCCTCCCAACGAATTAGTTACATGTGGAGTAAGGAAGCGAGGTGTGAAGAACAACAAGAGTTGTCAGAATAAGGACCAGTTTGGAGTTTCACATAAAACATAAGACTTTTCTACCACAGTGTCTATAACCCAAACTGGGAGCAGTTAAAGAGTGAAGATGAAATAAAGGTAACTCACCATCTACATCCAAGGGGCTTTTCAAGTTGCATATAGGTTTAACTATTGGTATAGGCATAAATACATAAATGTGTGTGTGTGTGTGTCTGTCCACATGCATGCATGTGCGTGTAACTTTATATAGTTGAAAATACCTGCAATATATAAAGTTGGGAAAGACGTGTGATTTAATATTCAGCACATCAACCAATGTTTGACAAGTTCTAATAATATCCCTTTGTTAGATAAAAGCACTATCTTCTATTCCATGCCACCAATCAAAAATCTCTTCAATGTATCCACTTTTATTCTACTTTTAATTAAATATTAGGGACACTTCCCCTTAAATGCCAATATTCAAAATAAATAGGGTTTATTACCCTATCATTTTGCAATTTGAATTAATAATGTATTTTCATTTTTAATTGAAAATTTAATTTCAGAATGTCTCTAGATTTGATGGATTTTTGTGGCTCATCTGGGAGACGCAACACCCATTTCTGAATTTTGCTGTCGAGAAAATGATTGTATTAAGAAGGAACAAACCAGCTGGAAAGTACTAAATTGACACAAAAGTAGTAAAGAAATGTTCTGCTTTGGAGGGTACGGATTAATAAGATCTACTTCACAGAAGTGTTGGGATAATCAAAGTTCATAAAGTATAAACTTACAAGGAGGCTCTCAATAAATGGTGGATTTTTAAAATTATTTAAAAATAACAGGAACACACACACACACACACACACACACACACACACACAAGCAGCAACCTGGGCTGCCAGTAGGCAAACTGTGCGGAATTATTACCCCGGAAGTTGGTCGTGTTGGAAGAATGAATACGCCTCCGGATGGCCTCTAGTGTGTTCCTTGTAACTTTCAGAAGCGCATCCATGTTCTGGTGGTTGAAATGGGAAAGCAACCCACAGGCTTCCTCCTCTAACAGCTCAGTCTCCTTCTTCTTCCTCAGGATTGTCGCCAAAGGCAGGAGGCCTGCCAGGGCCTCGCAGGATGGTGCCGAGGTGTCTGACCTTCCTTCTTCTCTCTTTGCTATTACGAGATGAGAAGATTGAGAGAGATGGAGAAAGAGAGAACCATCTACTGTAATTAAAGAGAAGAAAACTAAGATAATTATATGCAAGTTGAATAATACTTAAATGTCAGGTTTCCTAGAAGGTGAGCCCAAAGAATAGGAAGAAGAAATTGGGGCACGTGATGGGCTGATGAAGGCCTCTCCTACTTGGTGTGAGGAAACAGAGGAGAGACAGGAGCTATGGCTGTAAAGGCAAGGCCAGACCTCAGGGACCTGCGTACTGATGCTCTCTCTCCCCCATCAATAGCCATAAAGCCTTGGGAGAATCACTTTCCTTCCCTGCCTCTCAGTGTCCTCATCTGTCCTACAGAAGTTCTGCTTTAGTATAGGCAGAGGTACTCCGATGGTAATTCCAACCCATCAATCATCCTACTCTATTGATAAGGTACATGTGTGTAGTTTAACCAAAAATAATGGGATGAATGACAATATGCCCAGAATCATAATTTCAGATTTATAAATATCCTTATAAAATTAGGAGAGTGTTTACAGAAGGGTGAAATTAATCACTACATAGAAAGTGAAATTTTAGTTTTCAGTAATGTCCTAGAAAAATAAGACCCTTCCATGACCCCATCTCTTACCTGAACTTTCGTTTTTTGAGTCAGCACTATTCATATTAGACACTACGTCACTTTCTTCTTTGGATAGAACTTCTACATCCAGCAACATATTTATTAGCTCATTCACTGCTTCCTCCACTAATGAGCTTTTAAAATTTAGTATCTGAGCACCCTTTACACAAAGGTCCTATCAAAAAAAAAAAAAAAAAAAGAACATGGTGTCATATCTGTCTACCTCTTGAGACCACAACAGTAACAATAGTAATGTCACAGATTCAGCTTCTAGATGGGATTTTGGCCTCCAATGATGCTTGATCACACCCCTCATATGAACCTGGGCCAGGCATCCTGTAAAGGAACACATCAAAGATAGGGAACCAACTGAACAGCACAGACAGACCAAAATTACACTTACTTCTCCAACAGTGGGGGAAATACCTCTGAAAGTTTATCAGCAGCCTCTTTTTCCATGAAGTGTCCTTTATTTCACATCAGTCTGCTCTAACCAGCCTTCCTTCTCTCCTTACCTTTGGCAACAAGCCACAATCAGCCCCTAATTAATTTCAGATTCCTCTCCCCTCCCGGAGAGTCCATTTTTTTCAAGAATGATATTTAACAAATATAAACTAATATGACTGGGGGACTGGAATCAAATCTGTACAGACAGATAGACAGATAAATAATGGATGGACGGATGGACGGGTGGATGGAGATAGAGACAGATGATACAGACAGTCAGCAATTTACCACCTGGCTGGACAATAAGCCCATGCAAGAATAGATTCTGTTAGTTGGTCACAGCCCCCAGTTCCTTTCCAAGCCCCACCATCACTCATCTTGAGACTCTTATAATGTGCTCATGGACCATCTACTCCAAACGTCAACTTCATGGCGCATTTACCTCCTCATCACCAATGACTTACACCTCCACTCTACTACTGCAGGGCACATGGCATTTTGATACCACTGACATAGGAACATTCTGATGTGTCCTGAAATAAACTATTAAACTTCATCATTAAATAAAATATAAAATAAGAACTTTACTCCCAACTCAGAACTTCACCCAACTACCAAACTCCATCCCTAGCCTTGAGACCATCATGAAAAAAAGGTGGGTTGGAGACTGGGTAAGACATGGGATAGAGTTAGCACCATCCAGTAATAAGTATAGACTCTGGCACCAAAATTCCTGGGTTCAAATCCTAGCTCTGCATGATTTGGGAAATCCTTGGTTCCCAATCTGAAAAGTGGTGACTATGGTAGAACCTACCTAAGTTGTTGGGAATATTCCATAAGATAATGTACATAAAATACTAGAACAGAGACTGGTAAGTAGTCAGAAAGTATTTGTTTTGTCAGCAAATTATACATAATCACAAGACCTACATTTGCCCAGGTTTGTTCATCTCGTGCCACAGAAACCAGTTCCTTGTCCTCTGAGAGTCGCTCTATATTTTTTAAAATCTGTATCACAAATCCCTCACTCTACACACTGTTTCCTAATGACTTGGTTTCTCAGTTCAACCATTCTTTTGCAAATATCCTTACTTCTATCACTCCCTCAGCCTTCCACTACCCCACTCAGGAGAAGCCCAAACCACATGAACCAGATAATCAACCCTCTCCACCTGCATACACAAGTCAAGGCAATGCAGGTGTTGTACTGGGAATTCGTGCTCCCCAAATTCAGTCAGGCCCCCAACACTACCCCAGAATGATTCTACATGACTACAGTCACGTTCCTCTACTAGGCCCCATATCAGCTGTATCCTCAAATCCTTGTATCCTCAAATCTTTACACCATCCTCTTCCACATACTCAGCTAATAGCCTTGATTTCTACAGCACAAAGCAAATGACGCAGGGACTCACCCAACTCCCTGACCCCATGCCCTCACCCTGAAGACAAACTGGCTTCTATCATTAACCCCTTTTCAGTGAATGCAGTATTTCCCCTTCTCTTTAAGAATTATCACATAACCTGAGTTCTAAATCAGGGACTCCTCTACTTCCCCAAATACCATGCTTACTAACCATTCCTTTTCTCCTTCCCCCTCAGCATAAGAACATACTAGATGAACTTCAACGCAACATCTCCCTCTTCCTCCAACTATCATAACAAGTTTCTGCCTCAGGGCCTTTGCACTTACTGTTCCCTTTGCCTGGAATTCTCTTCCCCAAAGTTATTCACATGGCTTGCTTCTTCACTTCCTCTGCTCAAATGTAATCACAGAAGTCATCCCTGTCCATCAACATAAATCACAACTCTCTGTCAGTTATGTCTTTTCTTCATTACCCTCTTAATTTTTCTCCATTGAGCTTATTACCACCTGACTTATTGTTGGTTTTTTGCCATTTTTGTTTATTTGCTCTTCTGTTTGCTGCACTTGAAAAGGGCTCCGTGAAAGCAGGAATTTCATCTGTTTTGTTCACAGCTGTATCCCCAAGCAGTGGTTTGCATAGAAGCACCATAAAAATTGTTGAAGAATAAATGAATTATAAAAAGTAAACAAATTCAAGGGAAAGCAGTCACTTAATCGGTAATCACTGATTTTGGTAATCAAAATGCAAATTAAAATTAGGTTCTATGATTTTGCTACTTAAACTAAAATTAATAAATTAGAATTTCTGATTATTTATTACAATAAATTTACTATAGTTTATAACAAATTTGTTGTTTTCTTATATACCTCATTAAACAATCTTTATTACAATTTATTACAATTACAATAAAACAGTATCTGTTAGAAGATAGTGAAATAGGTACTATCATATTGCTGATGGCATTGTAAGTTGATGCCATCCTTTTGAAAAGCAATTTGGCTACAAATATTAAGAGCTATTATATGAACCCACATTCTTTGATGCAATAATTTTACTTTGAAGAAGGAAATACTCCCAGAGGGGAAAAACATGGTACATATAAATATATTCATTATAGCTCTTGGCAAAAACAGCAAAACTCTGGAAACCATCCAAATGTCCAGCAATGAGGAACGAGTAAGTAAATTAAGGTACATAAGCTCAATAGAATATTCTGAAGGCATCACTGAAAAGGTTGACTACAAAAAGCCACATAGCAACATGAAAAATATTTCTTGAAAAGATGTTAAGTGGAAGAGAAAAACACTTTTTGCAACTTTATTAAGAGGCATATAAATAGGCAATACACCAAAATTACAACAGTGGCGGTCTAACTGATAAAAAAAAAATCCTACTTCTTTCCATTTTTAAAAATATTCTAAAACTTGGGCTTACATTGAAAAGGAACATTTTTCTAAAATAATACTAAGAATAGGGGTAATATTAAAACCATGGACCCAAGTTTTGCCCAGAGGGCAAGATCATGACAAATGAGCAGGGGAGATGGGGATTTGGGGGTCGGGACAGAGTTTGTAAATCTGAATAAAGGAGGAAATGGGAATTTCTAAAATGTAGACATTTAATTTTGATTATCTAACAGTAATTTAATGTAAACTGAAGATTACTGCATATCCAGAAAAGGGTTATCAGGACAGGCCTGTGACTGAAACTCTGCATGCCAGGTTGGTCTCTGGCTGGTATCTGGGGGCCTGGATGTCATGAAGGTTCCCACTCTGCCTCACGCAGCCTGTGCAAACAGTGCGGCTAATGCTGCCCACCTGTCTTCCTTCTGGGTATCTGGAATTTGGGTCCATCCTAGGCAGAGGGTGCCTATGTGGCCAGACCCATTAGAAACCCCCAGCACTGAGTTTCCCATGGGCTTCCCTGTGCAGAAATGTTGCAAACACGTTGCTGCATTTTTGTTGCTGGGGTGAGAGTAAACTCTCTGTGGCCCCTCATGATAGCGAGACAGCATAAGGAAGCTTACATAAGCAGTCCTCCAAACTCCCACCTCTTTTCTCTTAGGGTCTGACTGAGTATCTTTACCACAGCCCTGTAGTAAATCTCAATCCTCAGTGCAACTAAATGCTGAGTTCCAGGAGTCTTTCTTACAAATCTTGTGTCTTAAGATTAAATGTTACCTTAAAGATTATCTTAAAGATTAATCTAAGATTAAATGTTATCTTAGGGGTACCTAGGTGGCTCAGTGGGTTAAAGCCTCTGCCGTCGGCTCAGGTCATGATCCCAGGGTCCTGGGATCAAGCCCCGCATCGGGCTCTCTGCTCAGCAGGAAGCCTGCTTCCTCCTCTCTCTCTCTGCCTGCCTCTCTACCTACTTGTGATCTGTCGGGTAAATAAATAAAATCTTTTTTAAAAAAATGTTATCTTAAATCTTAATCTACCATTCTCATAAATTATCCTTCTAGTGGTGATTGTCTTGGGGACTCCTGACATGCCATATTAAAATCATCCCTGATGAATTCTTATACTCAGGATGCCCATCAGGAACACTGCAAATGATGATGCCAAAATGACATTCCCAAAAGGCTGCTTCATGGAGAGAGCATGGTTTCTAGGATCTTAATCCCAGCATAGGGGAGAAAGGGTTTGTTTTGCAAAAAAAGTTTGAGAAATAGTGGGCCAAAGAAAGTTAAATGGGCTCTTACATAAGAGACTTTCTGACGGCCTTTATTTTAACTGTTAATATGTAAAGACTCTGCAAGGGGAAAGGAGGGTCCAGCCTTTACCCTGAGCAGTTTGAACACAGACCCAGTCTTCCTGGTCTCCTGGCAGTGGCTGCAGGACTGTGTACCGCAGAACACCAGTTTGGGAAGTGGTGTTCTCCAGAAATATTTAAAGAAGAAATGCTGTCCCGAAGAGATTAAAAACAAATGTCTTATTAATTAACACTAGCTTACTGGAAAATTCAACAAAATAGCTCAATTCTTCAAAAAATATGGAAAAACGAGAAATGTGTCTCATGGCAATTTCTCTCCTACTGAGTGAAAAGAAACGGTCTGTTCCTCATGTCTAGGTGATGCCTTAGATACGTTCCTCTTCAGTTTCAAATTACTGTCAGAAGGCTCAGCGTTTGATCACATCTATCACAAACCAATCACAGACAGAAAAAAATGTAATTTATGCATCGAAAAATGCCCTTTATTTAAAAAATTTTAATAAAGGGGTGCCTGGGTTGGTTAAGCTTCCAACTCTTGATTTTGGCTCAGGTCATGGCTCCATGCTAGGTGTGGATCCTGCTCAAGATTCTCTCTCTCCCTCTCCCTCTGCCCCTCCCCCACCTCTCACTCTCTCAAAAAAAAAAAAAAATTAACAAAAACATCAATTTCCTAATAACCTTTGTCATTTGGAGGAACTCTGCACAGGTAAGTGGCTCCTCCTGGGGGAGCTGGCAAAGCGGCATGCTGCTCATTTCTTCCAGAACAGCATCAATGCGGAACTCCATCAGATCGTTGACCCTGTCAAGCAGCAATTCCAGGTCCTCTTTGGAAAAAATAAAAGTGAATAAAGGAGATTAAGCATTTTGTTTAAAAAAAAAAATGCACACAACTGGGGGGCCTGGGAGGCAGTTGGTTAAGCCTTCTTTTTGGTTTTAGTTCAGGTGGTGATCTCAGGGTCATGAGATCAAGCCCCGCACCAGGCTCTGCTTGAGATACTATTGAAGTGAAATTTCTTCAATTTTTCCTTTACAGTTACTATCGTAAGGTACCTTTTTTAGAATTGTGCTGAAGTAATACTGAACACTAAGTTCCATGGACAGAAAGGTCAATTCTAGAGGAAATTAACACTTTTACATCAAAGGTCGGAATGATGGTTAATAAAGCTCCAGCTAAGGGATGATACCATTTCAACAGATACCATAGAGTGAGTTCTCTTTCATTCTGATACGGCTTTTGTCTGGAGAATGAAGTTAAAATTGAATCCATGTTATATACTCATAATGTATCAAAGGCATAAAACACTCCCTTAAATAAATACCTTTGCTTCCTAAAGAATAAGGCCCTAAAAGTTTTCAGTCATCTCTAAGCTAATACCAAGATACCAAAAAGTTCTGCCTGGTAAGCTTATTTCCTACTAAAAGAGAGCCAGACTTCTATGCGAGCATGTGTGCTCAACATAATTCTTCACTCTTCTGATTCTTAAAAGCTCCTTCAAGGACATCTGTGACCCACCACACCCCCGCAAGATGTCCACATCCTAATCCCCCGCAAATGCTACCTGATATGGCAAAGGGGACTTTGCAGATGTGAGATGTAGAGACCATGCTTAATTATCTAGGTGGGAATTATCTACACTAGGTGGGGCCACTGCAGCCAAAAGCGTCCTTGTAAGAGAGGTAGAAGAGTTGGAGTCAGACAGAAGACAATTTCCCCGTGAAAGCAAAGAAACAGAGAGAAAGAGATTTGAGGATAATATGTTGCTAGCTTTGAGGATGGAGTGACCATGAGTCCAGAGGATGTAGACGGCCTCTGGACACTGGAAAAGATTCTCCTCTAGAGCCCCCAGAAGGAACTATCTCTGCTGACACCTTAATTTTTAACTCCCAAAGAGTCATTTTGGACTTCTGACCTCCATCTTGGATCTTTCACTTAAATCACAAAAAGAAAACAAAATCAGAGAACTAAGGAGAACTTTAGAAACTAGCTCCTGTCTCCAACTAACATTATAATAAAACATCCAAGTGTAAACATTCTAATCCTAATATTCTCTAGGGAGAATAGTTACTGAAGTCTACCTTGGTAGCCTATTCTAATCTGGTTTGGAAAACTCTCTCTATGAAGTTTTTATGCCTTTCATAAATACCTCCTTCTAGAATGTTAGCCTATTTCCTCCTGTTTTAGTTCCCAGGGAGATGTATTTTGGGAAGACTATTGGTTTAGAGGCAAGAGAGCTGGGTTCTAAACTCATCCTTTCTGCTTACATCTCTGTCACATCAGAAGTCACTCAGCATCTCTAGATCACAGTTTTCCACCTTTAAATTGCCCATCTTATTTAAAGTCCATTGTCCAATAATAATAATTTTTAAATGTAGTTTATCTCTGGGGATAAAATTAAATGGTGAATATACATAGTTTCCAGGAAATCAACAAATTCATGTATTTTGATAAAATTCCCTTGGGAACACTTTAAGAATAACCCTCCCATTGTATTATTTACATCACAGTTCTCTAGAAGAAATTATACAGTAGACATTAAGAACTCAGCCTTTCAAAATGAGAAATAATTACCATTCAGACAGACTTACTGATCTTTGCAAAAGTGTTTTTTAAGTACATCTCAATGTTCAGTGAGGTCCAGGTAAGGGCAGCCAGGCCAGGCCGGAGAGCTTCGTCCACTTTAGCCAAATGAGGGGCCATCAGTGGCTCTACGGTGGGAGGCATTTTTGACTTCACTCTCTGATATTCAGCCAGCATCATCTGTAATGAAATGGAGGTTAAATGATCAATTAATGTCACACTTTTAATATCTTGGGTTTTTTAGTCCAAAAAGATGGCCTCTATTTAGGGTCCAGCTATAGGGCTCCAAGAGCAGCCTGGCAGCTACAAGGGCAAAAACAAAACAAGAATAGAAGACGAGAAATCGCTCCCTAAACATAAATTTCTAATCCAATAAAATACAGTTGAAGAAGAGGAAAAAAAGAACTTAAGAGTAGGAGTTTCTCACCCCTTACCCAGTCCAAAAGGGGAGAAAAGTTCTAAGGTCAAGTGAGTTTTCTACACCAAGTTACCAGTGCCTTAGCCTGTGCATTACGAGGCTCATTCATTCAGCTTTGCACGCGGGCACCATGCCCTGCCTGCTCCTCTGGGCACTTCCTGGGACCATACTCATCACCTGAAGTGTTGGGGTCACCAGAAGTCCACCTCAGCTACTGCTGAAATCGAAGGCCAAGTTTTGATGTAAGACCCAAAGCATAAAAGGAGTCAGGAGCCAGCGCTGAGGTCAGCAAATGTCATGGCTTTAGGTATCATGCATACGCCAAAGACAACCAAATTCACGTCTCAGCCCATATCTCACTCCTAAAGTCTAGATTCATATATGGTGAAAGAGTATTTAGTATCTCCGACTGAATATAAAAGACATTTCAAACTTAGCATCTCCAAACCTTCTCTGCCCACAGCACTCTCCATCCCATCCACTGGTGGCTCCTGTCTTTCACACCCACAGGCAATCCATCAGGATATCTTGTTTGCTCCATATTCAAGAGATCTGTATCTGACCTGCTTACCATATGCACTGCTCTCACCAACAACTTTCCTCTAAATTATTTTAATTATTTTAATGGTCTACCATTGTCTCCCTGCTTCCTTCAATGCCCCCTACAGTCTATGCTCAATTTAGCGGTAAGAGGGATCCTTTCAAAATGTAAATCAGACTATTAACCCCATTGCTTACATGGCCATATGCCTTCCCATCACGTTTAGGGCTACAAGTTCTTCTGTGAGGCTGCAAAGATCTGGTCCCTATTACGTCTCTGATCTCATCTGTAATCACTCTTCTCATCCCTTACCTACTCCTGCCCTACCATCTTCCTTGCTGGTCCCTAGCTTCAGGGACTTTGCATCCCCTTCAAACAATTACTCAAATGCCTTCTTCTCAATTAGGCCTATCCTGAATATCTATTTAAGTTTGTAAGTTTGTAAACCATCACCAAAAACCACCTACACACTCTATCTATCCTCTTTGCTCTGTTCTATTTTTTCCGTATACTTATCAGTTTCTAATAGACTATGTAACTTACATATTTGCAATGTTCATGGTTTATTTGCTATCTTAGCCAACTAGAATATAAGAATAAGAGTTTCTGTAAGAACAAGAATTTTGTGTGTTTTGTTCAATGTGCCTCAAACAGTACCTGGCACACAGGAGATGATCAATCAATATTTCCCTCATTTATTAATTAACTGTTATCAGGAGCATTTGTGATTAGAAACTCATGGATTCTCTTCCTACACTGAAATTTACGGGTTGTATAATATTGAACTGTGTCAGTATTTTTTTCATATGTTATCATTTTAAATAAGACTAAAAGCACTTCCAGCCTACCTTTTTTGGTAATGTTCATATTAATAATAATTAATTATAAGAAAGTAACTTTAACACACTTCTCAAATACAATTCTTTTTAAGTTTATATTTGTAATGCGCATGTTGATATTACTTTGTCATTAAATCAATGGTTAGCCAAGCGTTTTCCCTGAAATACTAGCCCTAAGAGATTCTACAAGAAAAACGGTCCCTGGATGGGAAAGTTTGGGAAAAGCACTGTATACACTATCTCCCTTCTTTGGCAATCACAATTGATATTAATGATTCTCAGAAAACTGCAAGAAGGAAGTAAGAAGCCCAGTGGATGTTTGTGAGTTTTATTAAACCCAATATTTCCCAGATGGACCACATAATCCTTTCCTCATACAATTCTTTTCCACAATTTCTCTATATGCTTTCAATTTCCATGAAAGCCACTTTGGAAAAGCCTACGTTGGGTGGTTCTATGAGCACCTACTGACACACGTGCTGAAGCGTTTATCCACGGCTTAGCTTTTTTCAATGTCCATCACTTATTCTACCTGGGAAGCATATCAGCAGGCCTTCTACTTCTCCCCTTAATCCTTTTTAACCCCATGAGATATTTTTCATTTTATAGATGAGAAACTGAGGCTTAGAAGAGTAAAATAATTTGCCCAAAGATAATGGTTTGTATCCAGTTCAATTTGGCTGTAGAATGTATACTCGTAACTATTAGTCTAGGCAGGCTCATTGCTTTTTGAACTACATTCCAAGGAAAAGATGAAGAAAACAATCTCTCAGCTACTTTGGTATATCTGCGGGAGCCTGACAGTTCTGTTAAATAGTCCACACAATAATTCTGCAACATGGGAGGTGGTCCCCCAAACGTGCCAAAAGATCTGTTCTTATCAGCCACTCATGTTGGGTAGGGACCGTTCACTCTTTCAACCTCCAAGATATAATAAATGTCAATCAGATGACAATTTACTTGCTCAAATTATCATTTATATGACATTTTAACATTTTAAAACATTTTTTTGACCCTCCTTCCCTCATGGTATAGGATCTATGTCCTCTCCTTGAATCTGGGTCGACTTATGGAGCCCATCTGATTACAACAGAAGTGATGCTAAGACCTATGAGGCTCTCCTAAAAGCCATGCACCTTCCTCTGTGTTTACTGCAATGCCCTCTCTTAGGACCCTGAATGAACACATAAGAAATTCTACTACCCTGAGACCTCCATCCTGAAAGACCACACAAAGATGCTCCCGTCCTTAATCCCAACTGAGTGAAACTTCCAGTTGTACCCACCAAAGAACTAGACATGAGAATGAGGTCACTTTGGACCTTCCAGATCACACACCTGCAAGCCAAACTAAATAACCTTAGTCAATGCCACAAGGAACAGAAGAATCACCTAGTCAAGGCTTGCTTAATTCTTTATCCACAAAATTATGAAATCTAATGAAATGGTTGTTTTAAGGCACTATATTTTGAGGTTGGCTGTCACCTGCAACAGAACACTGAAATAATCATTCTATGTACCAAATTATTTTTAGCAACTTTATATTCTGATAAATATTATTTCTTAGTAAAAAATACTAGTTTCTTTGCAAATCTGTAAGTTGACTAAGTGGTTTTCCTAACAGGCAAGAAAAGACTAAAGGGGAATCTCAACATGCTGACCTGTATTTGATGGTGCCACATTTGAGGAATGTTGGTCCACTGGCAATATTAGTTTTTTAATATAACATGAAGGAGTGGAAAACAATAGACTCCAGGTCTGGTTCAGGTTTTACTTCTGCCAGTTATTAGATATAAAACCCTGGCTAAGTCATTTAACTACTCTGAGTCATGGTTTTGTCATAAGATAATATAATAGTATTCTATCTCAATTACCTACCATGGCTATGGATAAGATCACATGGAATAACGAATAGTTAAAATGTAAAGTGTTACGCAAAGGCATGGCTTCACTGGTCTTATGCTATGAGGTTATCCACTATAAGATGGTAACGAGGGTTTCCACGTCAAATATCACAGTGGCATCTCTGCACTCATCTTGCCATCCTTCAAGCTGCCTTTGTCCCTGGTGATCATCCCCTCCTGCACGAGGATTTTCTTACCCTTTCCTCCCACCTCAATGACCAATCCTTAACTTTGTTAGCGTAATCATCCTCCTCTATCAGACTTGTTAATACTGAGACAACCCCGAGTTTTGCCGAGACCCTCTACTCTTCCTTACCTCTATTTCCTTCTTTGGTGATTTCACCCAGGACCATGACTAAATACCAAGTATGTTCCAAGTTTATTTTTTTTAGTAATCTCTGTACCCAATGTGAGGCTCAAACTCATGACCCCACGATCAAGAGTTGTATGCTCATGGGATGTCTGGGTGGCTCAGTTGGTTGAGCATCTGACTCTTGCCTTCAGGCCAGGTCCTGAACTCCTGGGTCACAGATTCGGGTCCCACATCAGGCTCCGTGCTCAGCAGGAGTCTGTTTGGATGTTCTCTTCCTCAGCCCTTTCCCCCTCTCATGCTCTCTCTCTCTCTCCTTCTCTGTCTCAAATAAATAATCTTAAAAAGAGAGAGAGAGAGTTGCACAATCTTCTGACTGAGCCAGGCAGGTACCCCTAAATACCAACTATATTTTTAAAACCCTCAAACTGGGGCGCCTGGGTGGCTCAGATGGTCAAGTGTCTGCATTAGGCTCAAGTCATGATCCCAGAGTCCTGGGATCAAGTCCCGCATCAGGCTCCCTGCTCAGCAGGGAGTTTGCTTCTCCCTCTGCCTCTGCCCTCCCCCTCGAATAAATAAAATCTTAAAAATAAAAAATAAAATTAAACTCTCAAACTATGCCTTCCACTTTGACTTCTCCACTCAACTCCAGACTTAACATATCTATCTGCCTGGATAACACCAGGCAGCTCTAAACATCATCTTATGCTTCAGATGGAAATTACTGATTCCCTCCTGTCTTCCAAAATACAGTAGACCCAGTCTTTGCCATCTCTGTAAATGGAACTTTCATTCTGGGCCACTGCACATTGTACAGAAAAATGACCTACACAGTAATACATAATCACCCTACTTTAGTAAATCCGTTGAATCGCTCACACCAAAAACAAAGGAATTATCCTTGAGTTCCCTCATAACCTGCTATTGGCATTATTCTCCGACCTGCTGATCTACTCAGCTGCCACCCTATTTTAATCCACCTTCATCTCCAACCTGAGCCACTACATCAGCCTGCACGCCACCTTCACTCTGACACTCTTGTCCCCCTAACATCTATTCTCTACCAGGAACAAGAACAAATTTTATTACTTTAAAAAAAAAAAAAAAAAAAAAAAGCAGCCTCCCTCTTTCTCCTGCTTCAATTCCTACAATGGCTTCCTGGTGCATTCAGACTTACACCCTGGGTTTATGAGATCGGTGACGACCTGGCCCTTGTCGACCATACCATCTCATTTCCTCTCAGTCTCCAGTCCGGCCATCCTGGGTACTTGCTGCCCCTCAACAGCGACACACCACCACATTTTTTTTTTAAAGATTTTATTTATTTATTTGACAGACAGAGATCACAAGTAGGCACAGAGGCAGGCAGAGAGAGAGGGGGAAGCAGGCTCCCCGCCGAGCAGAGAGACCGATGTGGGGCTCGATCCCAGAACCCTGAGATCATGACCTGAGCCAAAGGCAGAGGCTTAACCCACTGAGCCACCCAAGCGCCCCCACATTTTTGTTTTTATTACAAACTGGGGCTAGCCAGAAAGGAGGGGAAAAAATTAAAGTACCATACCTTCATGTTACTGAAGTTCTTTTTGTATACATCTCGTTTCTGGAACAGGGCGGCTGCAAATGGTGAAACTTCTAGACCCATCTGTGACATACACTCTGTTTCTCTAAGCAAGGTTAATATCTGAGGGTCAAAGTTTACGAACAATTCCCCTGTACGTGGAGCCTTCACCAATAAAGACGCCTTGAGTCCTCTGTGAATTTCCTCAATCTGTGTGAAGAGATCAACATTTTTACTAGTAGAAAGTTCAATGCCTACACAGGGTATCTAGCTCAGCCATTTCTGGGAACATTGACCAGTAAGTATTGTTTCATGGATGAATTCTTCTCAAATTAAAGACAACACTCTTCTTCTAAGGTCACTTTCAGAAAAGGGCCTTCAAGCTCTTGGCAGTGAGGCCACGCAGTCAATCTGACAGAACAGCTGGGCTGTGACCCTCTCACACCCAACAGGTAAGTAGACACGGAAATAGTGACGGCTTCTCAAAAGCCATTTAGCTCTGTGGTACCTTCATGCCTACTCAGTTATTTTTCCTCATAAAATCTACTAACCTCCGTTTTCAGTTATCTAGAAAAACAGTGAATACCACTACGGAGACATGTCTGTTATAGGCTCAGGCACCAAAAGCTGAACCAGGAAAATGAGACACCATTTTAGAGGCCTTGTCGGTCTGAATTTTATCCTCCAAAATACTTCCTGCCAATCTACAAAGAGATTGTTGGGAGGGTATGAAATACAATTTGACGAACCTAGTATAACCAAAGAAAACTTAAGACTTCACTTAACAGGGACATACTAGTATTCACTGACACATTACAGAATCTAATGGATAGAAAAAAGTCAGAAAACCTAATCAACTAGGTAAAAGAACCAATAAACAGGATCTTCTTTCTCCCTTAGGAGGCTGCAAGTTAAATAAAAATGAGTTTCTGGGGCGCCTGGGTGGCTCAGTGGGTTAAGCCTCTGCCTTCAGCTCAGGTCATGATCTCAGGGTCCTGGGATCAAGTCCCGCATCAGGCTCTCTGCTCAGCGGGGAGCCTGCTTCCCCCTCTCTCTCTGCCTGCCTCTCTGCCTACTTGTGATCTCTCTCTCTCTCTGTTAAATAAATAAATAAAATCTTTAAAAAAAAAAAAAAAAAAAAAAAAAAAAAAAATGAGTTTCTGTTATCTGGCTTATAATTATTTTCTCAAAATTGATCCTTATTTTTCTTCATGGACATATTATACTCTTTATCTACATTCAATCAAACCTGCCTTAGGATCTACCCACAAATCCAACTTCCTACAGGAATGAAACTGTCCAGTGCTAGCAGAGGAGTCCCCACCTTTGACAGTGAAGACGTCTCGGAAGAGCACACATGGAGAGACTCACCTGCTGAAGCCATGCCCTGTGGTACAGAACCTCGAACTCCAGGAGCACTCGGGCTACCCTGTTGTAACTACGAATCACGGGCTTGGCTTCAGGCGTCTGGAGCACAGTCGGGTGCTGCTGGAAAAGCTGCATTGGTTGCTGAATCCTATGGAAGAGCTGGCGGGCCCACAGAATCTTCCCGGCGATGGGAGGCTGATCTCGAGCCAAAGGAGGATCACATTTCTGCTTTGTATACAGCTTGGAGATCATGTCAATGTCAGCCCCATAGTTCTCAAGAATACGCCGGTATTTGTCTTCGATACCAAGATTAGGTATGTTCAATCTGATATTTTTTTAAAAGTGAATGTTTTGAATTAATGAGCAGATACCTAGCAACCTTCTTTATTAAGAGTTATTTTAAAACTTATGGTAATGGAGGGGCGCCTGGGTGGCACAGTTGGTTAAGTGTCTGACTTCCTGGTTCCGGCTCAGGTCATGATCAAGGTCACGAGATCAAGCCCTGCTCTGGGCTCCACACTCAGCATGGAGTCTGTTGTTCCTCTCCCTCTATTCCTTCCCCCCACTCACTCACTCTCGTTCTCTCTCAAATAAATAAAACCTTTAAAAAATATAAGGTAGTGGAAAAGAATGAAGTATTTATTTGGCATTTTTAAAAAACCAAAAGAGCATCAATCCATCCATTATATCTCAATAAAGTGGTTTTAAAAAGTAGGATTGGGGTGCCTGACTGGCTCAGGCAGTAGAGTATGTGACTCTTGATCTCAGAGTTGTGAGTTCCAAGCCCCATGTTAGGCATAGAGCTTACTTAAAAAAAAAAAAAAAAAAAAAAAAATAGTGTCAATCCTTAAAATCTAGGCAAAACCATTAACCCAGTAAGAATTCTTTCAAATTACTTAAACATTAATATGATAAGCAGTCACAAGGTACTTCAAAGCTAACAGGAAATAAAACAAATTCTTAATCATCTTAAGAACTTAAAAACTGAGACCTTGTTATGCAGAACGACAAGAAAGGATTTTCTTTCCGTTAGAATATGAAAAAATAATAATAATGAAATAAACTAAACTATGCTCATATGACCCCCATTTTAGAAGACAGAACAGAATTTGTTTCAAATTTTTACCTTTCGAATTTCTTTAACATACTTAGAGCTTGATTTGTGTTTTGAATTGTTTCAAATGTAACATCCATGAACTTCTGTAACTCATTCTAAAAATAGAATAAAGTCTGATTGTAAATAGTGAATCTGCATTGAGAAATGCCCTATTTAAAAAAAAAAAATTTTAGAGTATGCCTTTTATATCAAAGTGAAATTGACATCCAATGTCACGTCAGTTTCAGGTACAACACGTTGATGTGACAACTCTACACATTCCTCAGTGCTCACCACATAAGTGTAGTCACCATCTGTCACCATAAATTATTACAATATTATGGAGAAAAAAGTCTTATTGAGCAGCAAGACAAAAGAGCTCCCCCATGCTCTATGAACACATACAATATAGGACAAAATACAACAGGAAATTTAATAGTCACCTGAGCTTGAAAGATAAATGCCCAGAAGCCAGAACAAAGAGGGACTTGAAAGCCAGAGGAGTCACGGGAGCCGGAGCTGGCACCACGCACTGGGGTTTTATCACAGGGTAGGCAGAGAAGCTGTGGGGTCTTAACACTCTCGAGAGATCCCTGCAGAAAGCCAGGGCCCTTTAAAGGCAGCCCAGCCCAAGCAGTGATTCTGCCCACAAGGTGGGGAAAGCAGCGAGGGGGCTTGCCAACTGCCCAGAGCTGTGAATGGATGAAACAGAAAGGGCCATGCAGCCACTATTTTCAGCTTTGTGCAGCAGGTACCTTTCACAACTACTCACTATATGCAGAGGCAGCCACAGACAATCCATAAAAAAGACACAGAGCAAGATTTGGCCCTTGGGCATAGTTTGCTGACCTCTGCCCTAGAGCAAATGAAATCCTGTGTCTGTGCCGTAGCTGGGAGAGGAGTCTGAGTTTAGACTATGCATGAGATGGGAGGGTCTAACCTAAGAAATTAATTTAACAGGTAGTCTGGAGTGCCAAAAGCACTGAGGCCCCAGCAGAAGGAAAAGAAAGCTAATCTATGGAAACACATCCATAGCCAGGACCGTAAGACCAGTACAGAAAAACCGGTAAATAACTCCTGAGAATTTCAGAAGAAATGACTTAAATAATATATCAAAGTTTTAAGAAATACCTCTTTCATACAACCCTCAAATCAATTTTCCAAAAATAAAATTGTCCAAAAATAAAATTGCACCCAAAAAATGAAGCATGTGATTACTTCTTTGTTCACTGTAAGACTTAGTACAGTTGTCATTAAAATCTAAACTGAGGGGGCACCTGGGTGGCTCAGTGGGTTAAGCCTATACCTTCAGCTCAGGTCATGATCTCAGGGTCCTGGGATCGAGCCCCACATCAGGATCTCTGTTCAAGGGGGAGCCTGCTTCCCCCTCTCTCTGCCTGCCTCTCTGCCTACTTGTGATCTCTGTCTGTCAAATAAATAAATAAAATCTTTTTTAAAAAATCTAAACTGAGTTAATCAGAGACAGAAAAATTATTTCATTATTTTCTGGAACATTATAAAGTTCCAATCAATCCTTTTTTTTTTTTTTGTCAATTTTACCACACAAAAGTTTTGAGCCTCTACTATTCTAAAGGAAGCATTAACTTACGTAGTGATAAAACCAGAAAGCCAGTTTCATATGCAGTGAAAATTAGTACCAAGATGAGCATATAGTACACAAGTAATTTGGCAAGACAACCAGTTAGAAATATCCAGGACACCACTGGAAACACTCAACATTTGAAGAGACATTGCTACCCGGGGGAAGTAGGAATGGTCCCTGCCCCATTCAGCAGAGCCCCAAAGTTGAAGGATCACTATACTTATAACAATACACTTTTGATTCTCACTATTCCCGCTGAAACTATATATATGAAATGTATAAATATGTATATATTGGCTGATTGATGTTATTTCTGCAAAGACCACATCCTAAGACTCAGAAATTGTCTTGCATTAAAGGACAGTAGAGTTACCCTACCTAAATAAACACTCGAATGTTGCCACCACATTCACAGAAAAAAATTGTGTATAAACTATGCACAACTAGAACATATGCAATGTTTCCATTCCCTCCCTCAAACTTCAGACACCAGCAACTTTATTGAACCCTAACACTTGTACCTGGTTTTCCTTGTTATTCTACCTTGTGGCTTCACAAAGGCCTGTGCTAAGCTCTGTATGAACGTCTAAGACACTGAATTCGTCTTCTTTTCCCTCATCCTTAGGTCCTGTTTTAGTCTTGAGTCTGGTCTTGGAATCTTCATACTACTCCTCTTATAAGTTCTGGGCTCTCAGATCCTACTCAGTTTTTTCTCCTCTCAGCTTGACATCTCAACAGCTCATACTTTACCACATACTGCCTTATCTGCCTTCTGGAGTAAGTATGCTTCTAGACTTCCAGCACTCTCCTAGTTCCAAGGCACTCCCTCTCTTTGACCAATCAGCACCAGCAGGAACCCTCAACCTGGATAGGATTCCTGGTTCTGATCCCCTGGACAGTAGAGTGCTGGACACAGCCCTGATCCAAACCACTCATCTACCCCTACCCCACCCCCAAGCCCTCCAGTCTCTGTCTTGGAGACACCACAGTTACCGGTTCCCTCCATCCCTTGTCTCCAAGTTTCACCACCTCTGCCCTGAACACCAACCAGAGCTATGGAAAGATCAGTATTTTCACCCTGATTTTAGAGAGACAAGGGCTGAATTCATGAGAGTGGGTGAGTAATTTAAAGGAGAAAGGGGCTGATTAAGAGAAAGAGAATGGAGGGGCACCTGACTGTTGCAGTCAGTGGAGCGTATGACTCTTGATCTCAGGGTTGTGAGTTCAAGCCCCACATTGGGTGTAGAGATTACCTAAAAATAAAAATCTTTTAAAAAGAAGCAGAAGCAGCAGCAGCAGCAGCAGAAGCAGCACATGGGAGCCTCAGAAGGTTAAGCACTGTACTCTTGATTTTGACTCAGGTCATAATCTTGGGGTCATGAGATCAAGCCCTGCATTGGGCTCCGTGCTCAGCAGGGAGTCTGCTTCTCTCTCTCTCTCCCTCTGTCCCTCCCCCCAGTTTGTGTACTCTCTCTCTCAAATAACTGAATAAATCTTAAAAGAAAAAGAGAGAGAGAGAGAGAGAGAGAGAGAGAATGGAGAAAGCGACAAAGAAGTCAAAGGAACATTGGTTATCCAACCAAAGAGACATGGTGGCCATGTTTGAGGTGTAAGATGAGATAAACAATAGGGCTGAATTAAAAAAATAAAAGATTAGTGAGAATAGGAACTAGCATCTGTAACTAATGTCTTAAAACCAGGCTGTAGGGCATGTATAAAGTTGTATTCTTGGTATTATACAAAGTGGGCACAGTCTTGAAAAGTTCTCCCCACTCCTCTCACAACCCCCATCCTTGCACTTGGACAACGTATTGTTCTAGCATCAGGGATAGCCTCCTTTCCGAAGCCTTTACTAATCCCAGCCAAGCAGAGGGTAGACTAGGCTCCCATCCTACCGTCACCTGCTGTTGCAATGATCCTATCCTGTGTTACAGCTTGTCCTCCCTGAAAGCTTCCTTGGGACTTCTTTGGAATATGTCCTTTTATCTTTGAGTCTTCACTTTCAGGACAAGATCAGAATATTATACAGTTATAGTTGGTCATGTTAGCCACTATTCACCCTATTTTAGCCACTATTCACCCTTTTTAAAATGACGTGCTCATTGTTGAAACATATATGTACGTTTTAGTCATGTCACATGGCTGCCTCTGTCTGCGAGCTCTGAGGGCAAATCTACATAACTTATTTCTGTCCTCGTAACCCACAGCATAGAAGCACAATGCCTAACTGATATGCAGTAAATACTTGTTTAATTGCAGCAGATCTAGTTGCTATTAATTCATGACTCACACAATAATTTGGCAAACATTCTTTGCTCTCCAGTTATGTGAGGTGCCCTGGAGACAGAAACAGGAATGAAGACAATTTCTGCCCTCAAGGTGTTCACCGTCCTCCTCTATCCCACATACAAGGCACTGGATGAACTACCACGTGATCCCAAACTGCTGGGAAGTGCAGAGGGAACAGAGAATCAAGACTGCCACTGCCCATCATTTTCCAAAGAGATCAAGTTCCACTGTCCTTGGGCCCTTGGGTGGCTCAGCTGGGGTTAAGCCTCTGCCTTTGGTTCAGGTCATGATTCCAGGGTCCTGGGATCAAGCCCCACATTGAGCTCCCTGCTCAGCAGGGAATCTGCTTCTCCCCGTCCCTCTGCCCCTCCACCTGCTTGTGCACTCTCACTCTCTCTTACGCTCGCTCTCGCTCTCTCTCTGTCAAATAAATAAATAAAATCTTTAAAAAAAAAAAAAAAGATTCAATATCCTAATGTCTGAATCAGGCCCCAAAAGAGGTGACTGCATAAGTTATCATAGGCACTGTATCTCCCCATCAACTGAAAGATGTCTTCCAACATAATAGTTAAAAACTTGAATCCTTGAGCCAGACTCCCTGGGTTTAATTCTGACTCTCCCAATTGTTATCCCTATGACTTTGGGCAAGTCATGTAACCTCTCATGCCTTTCTCTTCTTCTGCGCATGAGGGTAATAACAGCACCCACTTTATAGGATTATTGTGAATATTACATGGTCAACACCCATAAAGTGCTAGGACAATACCTAACATACAGAATTAGCTCATTCTATTATAATTCCTTTTACCACTGAAACCACCCCCTCAGAGCTCTTTTTTCTTCAAGTGCAGAAATTGACTTCAAATCAAAAATTTTGGGAAAGAAGTAACAGAATGGCCATATTCCTTTTATAATCAGAAAGGCATACACTTAGCACTTCACTAGGATGAAAAGAAGTTTGAATATGAACTATGATAGGCAGCTACGGGGTCATCTCCCCTTCACCCTCCTTGATTCTCCTCCTCCAATGACAAGCATTCCCAACCTCTCCCCCTCCCCACCCAGGGGTCCCAACCCCCTACTTTTACCACAGAACCCACAGGTGACAGGTCCAGGGCTAGACACTCCACTAGAACTGGCCAACCCAACCCATTCCTTGGGGATTTGAAGCTGCGGCTGGTCCTGACATAAATTCTCAGAAGTTGCTAATGGGCATTCATTGCCCATATGGACTGGAAGTAAAGATGGCTGGTCTGTGCTGAGTAGGGGTGGGGGCTGGGGGGAGAAGGAAAAGAGAAAGAGGCTCCAGACCTAGAGGGACCCAGGTGGGGTCCTGGTACCACTGAGTGGGTCCTGGTATCACTGTTTCTAAGGCCAGCTGCAACCCGGCCTTTGCAATCTACCAGACAGCTGGTCAGAATCATAGCTATAAAGTAACAAACAAATGGAAACAAATTTCTATATTCTAATAAGCCCACATTTCAACAGAAGATGAAAGTTAATTTTCTAAGAACTAAGATGGAAGACATGCAGAAGTCTGTGATTACAGATCATTATCCAAAGCTATATTTATGACCCTTTAATCCATGAAAAAGAGCCTTCAATTATTAATGTGAAATCACAAAATGCAGACTGAGGTTACAATCGGTCACCTCTGTGACAAAGATGCCTCTCCCTTCTGAATGGTTAATGATTAGCAGCATTACACAGAATGGAAAAAATAAACACACAACTGTCAACAGGAATTTTATTACATGACTTACATGAAGGTCATTAGTCTGCTTGCAAAACTCTTCATAATCCTGGTCAAAATCCATCTTCCTCTGGTCTAAGAAATTATAATCCTTTTTCTTTATGGTAGCAACCATACTCTGAAATGTTATGAGAGAAATAAGACAATATTTCAATATTCTTGCATTATTTAATTAAATACAACCTTTAAATGTAGAACCTGTATAATCATTCCCCAAAAATCAACTTAAAAGGAGCCTTATTTCTTTAATTATTTGCATTGCTTCATGCTTATCAGAGGCAATATAATGTTGCCTAGTGCATTCAAAGAAATCATTTCGAAAGCATTTTCATGAGGTTTTACGTATTCCTAAAGAAAAATAGAGAGTAAAACCACATCTGAAAAGTAGGAGAGATGTTTTCTCTAAAAATTTCTTACTAATGACATCTAAACATTTTTTAAAAGCCCAGAGTAGAATTTACTAAAACATTTTTCATTGAAAAGTTTAAGTCTTCTCAGAAAATAAATAACATAAACAGAACCCAAACAGCCTAGGAAGAAAATACTTGTGATATCTAGAGATGAAAAACTATCTTCCGGGCCTCACATGCCTTAAATAAAACATCAAACCACAACCTGCCATTTAAAGACTTTCCAGAATTAACTGCTGCTTCCTCCCACCCTGCAAAGCCACAGTCTGTGACGACAAAAGTACAAATCTGGCAGCTCATCTCCTTGAGAATACTATTATCCTACGTTTTGTTTGCTCAGAATAATGAGCTATCGTGCTCTATGATCATTCTTAACCAAGTACTAAGCCATTCCCAAACTCAGGTGCCCACATTGTTGACACAGGCATATAATTTTTATGAAGAAAGTTGAGCCTCTTTCCATCATCTCTTCTTCAAAGTCATTTCCATTTAAACATCAATTCAAATCTCTCAGTAGACAAAAGTATATAAACTGCGTAACTTCTTGAATCGAGTTTATTAATTAGAACCTACACTTCCCGCGCTGTATAGCTACAAAATTAGTTCCATGAAGACACTGCATCCATATAATGCCGCCCATCATGTTATGTGCCCTGTACATAAATGGTCACTTGAGAGTATTAAGTTAATAAACTGATTAATCATGACCTAAAACCAACTCATCAAACTCGATCTACTTAATCATTTACTTGGCGGATACTTAGTGCACCCCTATCATACACTAGTGAACGCTAAAGACACAGGAAGGAACGGAACAAACAACTCTGCCCTCAGAGGATGTCCATCCTTGGCGGCAGAGCTATGTAAAGCACAAATAATTTCATACCATGATAATTTCACACCGTGATAAAATGAGCAATGCGACATGGAGTGATTGAGAGGAACAGAGATCAAGGAAAACTCTACTCAGAGGGTCGTTTAAATGAAAATCTAGAAGCCAAGAAGGAATAACCATGTGAAGATCCAGAGGCAGAGCTTTCCAGAAAAAAAAAGTTCTATAAGTCCTAGCGTGACTGAACTGAACTGACCTGTGTCTGGAGAACATCAAAGTACAGAGGCAGGCAAGAAGGTGGGAGGCGTGGACAGGACCCTAATAGGTAGGCAAGGAGCCTGAGTTTCACCTCCATGGTGACCATTTTGAACTTCTGACACTGGTCCCAACACAAAAATCTCACCTGATGCTTTCATACACCGTCTGCATTTTATGTCACTACCCTCTGGAACATCCTTTTCTCCATATATCACTTCAGAGTTTCAAAACTATTTCTCTTCCCAGTATTTTTATCAAGTTAGAACAGTCTTTATCTGCATTTAGATGTATAGTTCAACTTCTCCCTCAAAAATAAACTTTGACATATGCTCCAAAGTTATTTTTTCATTAAGAATAGAAAATAAATAAATTCCAAACTGAAAAGTAAATGAACACATTCTGTCTTTGTCTTGAAAAACTGTCGTTTCCGATACAGATTACCCACCCGGCAGATAACACCCAACCCACCTAAAACGTTTCCTGCTATATAACAAAGGTCTATTTTCTTCTTTTCCTAAAATCTGGTCTACTCAGGAAATGAAAAAGATTCCTGATATTAGCCTAAACAGTTAGAGGACAAAAACCAATGCGCGACAGTAAATGTTATGATCCTTTTCAAATGCAAGTACAAAAAAAACACTGAGCTTTTCATATTCCCGTCCCCAAACAAGAGAGACTTGACTATATCTAGACTAAGAATCTAAAACCCATTTTGTTTGTAAATTGTTTTTTTTTTAATCTTCAAAACAGTATTAGATCACTGTGCCCACTTTAAAAACTAAGATAGACCTTTATATGATAAAGCAGTTAAAAATCAAAATAATTGGGAGCGGTCGAGCTAAATTAAAATCTGGTCCCTTTATTTGGTTGACATAGTTCCAAATAAAATGCTAAGTGTGGCCACAATTAGATACACTCAGAGCCTGGTGTTAGTTAGTGCCTGACACACAGTATATGCTTCATTAAATATTTCTTGCATGAATAAATGAAATAATAAGTTATAGTCAAACATTTTTCTTGTGCTACTAATGAAAATGCTCTTACTAATGATGATTAATTTTAGAGTATTGAGAGGTCATTCTCAAAATCACATACCTGAAAAGAACATATTAGCACCATTACACAATTCTCAAATAGATTTAATTTCTTTATTGTTCAAGGGCCATGAGCTTCCATCTAACATTACAGATGGATTATTTGAGTCATTCTAAATATAGATATTTGCACAAAATATTAAAGATTTAGTTATGGTTGAGGGTAGCAAATTTAGTTTAAGGTAGAGAACCTGGGCAGGGTGGGGTGGTGAGGTGGGGAGCCCTGACTGGTTCAGTTGGTGGAGTACAGGACTCTTGATCTCTGGGTCGTTAAGTTCAGTCTCATGCTGGGTGTAGAGATGACTTTAAAAAAAAACAAAATCTTTAGGGCACCTGGGTGGCTCAGTTGATTAAGCATCTGCCATCAGCTCAGGTCATGATCCCAGGGTCCTGGGATCAAGCCCCAGATCAGGGCTCCCTGCTCAGCAAGGAGTCTGCTTCTCCCTCTCCCTCTGCTCCTCTCCCACTCTTTCTCTCTCAAGTAAATAAAAAAATTTTTAAAAATAAAAATAAAAAATAAAATCTTAAAAAAAAATAATAAAAAAGAAAGAAAGACTAGAACCTGGTATTTAGTGACCATGTCTTCCAGCCCTTCAATTTTAGAATCTTGCAGGACTGAATATGTCCGGAAGGTTGTAAAGATGTCTATTATCTTGGCGAGACGTCGGTGAAAAGTTTCAAATTTTCCAAAAATATACATCTCACTAAATTCAAATTGCTTTTCACTTGGGTCTTGTTTAAGCTTTTGTTTCGTCTTGTGAAAGCAGTGCTGGTATTCCTTAAAATCAAAAATCAAAATATTAGGCAGGAAACATAACGGAGGTATCAACCTTATTCTCTTAAGTGGAGACAGCCACAAATTTAGAGCAGAATTGCAAACCCTTCAAGTTTCATGCCTTTGTGTGTACCCATTTCTCAGCTGGGAATGTCATCGTTTCCCAAATCCCAATCTAACAAATTCCTAATTATTCATGATTTAACTCAATGGCAGAACCTTTCCACTTGGTCACCCCAGCCAACAGTAGCCTCACTCCATGCCTAGCTCCCCCTTCGTCCTAAGAAACTGAAGATACTACCGCATCTTTGCATCTCTCCTACCGAGTATGGCGTCGGGACATAACAGGCCCCCAAAACAGTAGAGTAAGTGAATAAATTGTGAGAGCAGATTTGCTAACATCCAGTTTTCTTAACAATAAAGAATTACTGTTTTTACGAAAAGAATGACTCTTGAGCAACCAATAATATGGTAACTGCCAAGTGATCAGCAAAAACAACACACAAGTGATAAAACGTTGCCTAAATATGTTATTAAGCTGACCATTACCTCCTTAAGCTTAATTGCGGATAGTATTTTCTCCACCACGACATCCTGTGGCTGGCTCCAGATGGAAGCAGTTCCATTGTTGGTAATATAGGCTTTACATGCAGATATCATCTGATTAGTCACCTGGAATGTCCCAATAAAATGGCGTTAAGTACATAAAACAGTGATCAGTCACCAGCTGGGCTAGAGGGTCCTTGACTCCTCTACGTCTCCGAGTGTAGTCTGTGAACTTGACATCAGGTTTACTTTTTTCCACCACAACTATGATCCAGCACCAACATTTTTTTGCCCCAGCCTTTTGGAGGTATAAATGACAAACAAAAATGGTATATATTTAAGATTCACAACACGATGCCTGATATTCATTGACAGAGTGAAATGATTCCCACAGTCAAGTTAACACATCTACCCCTTCACAGTTACTGTGTGTTGAAAAGACTTAAGATCTGCTCTCTTAGTGACTGCTGAGTACACAATACAGTATTATTAACTATAGTCACCATGCTGTGCATTAGACCCCCAGAACTTATTCATCTTTTTTTTAATTTTTTTTAAAGATTTTATTTATTTATTTGACAGACAGAGATCACAAGTAGGCAGAGAGGCAGGCAGAGAGAGAGGAGGAAGCAGGCTCCCCACTGAGCATGGGGCCCGAAGCAGGGCTCGATCCCAGGACCCTGGGATCATGACCTGAGCTGAAGGCAGAGGCTTTAACCCACTGAGCCACCCAGGCATCCCAGAACTTATTCATCTTATAACTGAAAGTTGTACCTTTTGACCAGTATCTCCCCACTTCCCACACTCTCTGGCCCCTGGTCACTATCCTTCTACTCGCTGCTTCTATTTGTTTGACTTTGTTAGATTCCAGTATGTACTGTCGAAATCATTTATCGAATCACAGAGTTGGAAGCACTACGGCAGATCAACAGTTCGGGCCCCCTCATGGGTACAGGGTGAACACCTTAACCAGCCAGGAAGGGATTCACTTCCTATCTGTTACGGGTTCCCCCAGTCTCCTTAGGTGGCCTGCTAGAACATGTCACTCACAGTCTCCAAGTGCCATGAGAAGGACCGTCCACCCTGGTCATTTCATGACACCAGGAGCTGGAGCAGAAATGTCAAAAGGAGAAGCAGCAGAGAGTCAAGCTGACACCCGCTTCCACTCACATTTTATCCATCCCTCCAAACTGTAAAAAACTTCTTCAGAATTTTCTTGTGAATTTTTTTAACAGATTAAAAGGGAAATCAGATGACCACACAGTATATGTAGAAAGACATGACGTCTGCGACGTGTAGTGCAAAGGTCAGGAGTGCGCATGAAACAGGATGGACGGCGTGTGGGCAGAACCTGGGGGACCAGTACCTGGGGGTTTGGTGTACCATTCTCTTTCCTTTTGTACCTGCCTCAAAATTTACATAGGGAAAGGTTTTTCAAAATTAGATAAATGATTTCACAATTTTGTTCAAAAATAGGCCTTGTGGATAAGATGCATGAAGCCTGGCGTGATGACACAAACTGACTTTTGAGTTTCCTACTCCAGGGAATATCCCTCATGACCCTAACAAGTCCTTTTAACGTGGAAGGAAGTGCGGCAAGAAGCTCGTGGATTTCCCTCCTTTTTCTACCCAAGTGCCTGACTGAGAACAGAAGAAAGGGAGTCTCCCGTCCAGCTCTTGGAGGGGACGTCCCCCTTTCCCAGCAAGACCTGTGCCTCCTACTATGTTAACATTCGCAACACAAGCCCAGATGAGGCGAAAATGCCTCTGTCTTAATACAACACTTAAAATTTTCACCTTGGGGGTGGGGCACCTGGGTGGCTCAGTGGGTTAAAGCCTCTGCCTTCAGCTCAGGTCATGATCCCAGGACCCTGGGATCAAGCCCCACATCGGGCTCTCTGCTCAGCGGGGAGCTTGCTTCCCCCCTCCCTCTATCTGCCTCCCTGCCTACTTGTGATCTCTGTCTGTCAAATAAATAAATAAAATCTTTTTTAAAAAATTGCTACTCACCTTTAAAAAAAAAATTTCACCTTGGGAATGAAAGTCATTTACTTCTTAGAGACTGTTCAAAATGGGAAAAACAACAGTGCTCACCATAAACAGTTATGAGTTAGGACATAAGGTTTAAAGATCATTATGTTTTTTGGCAGAATCATTATAATTGCTTTATGGATTACTGAAACGTTGCAAGTGGCTTTTATTATCATGATTACTGTTCTAATAACACCAAGTAAACAACTGTGGCATCAGATAAATTTGGAAAAGTGGCACATAAAATAAAAAGCAGGAGAAATCCAGTTAAATATAGTTTTTCTTAATTAAAATTTACCCAATAGGAATAAATAATGTTGCTAAATAACATAGGGAAAGAAATTCAAAGAGAATCTTTATTTTTTCATTTTATTATATAAATAACACCATATTTATTATCTTTGGAAATAATGCTTTATGATTTGTGAGAGTCAGCCTTGCAAATACACTTAAATTGTATCTCTATTGAGAGATTAAAATTTTTTCTTTCATTGTAGGATACATACACGCTGAATTATGCCAATGTAGTAACTTCTAATTATTAAAAAATTAGCCATTGCCAAAAATATGTATGTTATCACGGACAGACTCTATGCCATCCACTCACCTTCACAAACAGAGATGTGATCTTCTCAGAGGTGTTATAGTAATGAGAGATACTATAGATCATTTTAATTGCATTTATAAGTGTAGGAATAGCATCAATCATGGATATCTGGAAGACACCACAAAAGTTTTCAAAGAAACAAGTATCAAATTCAGCAAAATTCTAATACTCTAACCATTCAATCTTCATTAGAATAAAATCAGCTAAGAGGCTTTTTTAATTTTTAAAATATTAACTAACACTACTAACTAGTTACTAACGAACTACTATTAAACACTTACTAATGAGCCACTTACTAACAAACAACTAACAACACTATTAACACTCCCACTAACATATTAAGCGACATTTCACATAAATGTATTCAAGGGTAGTTTTATTTGTATTATTTAGTCAGATGCAGTTAATCAACTTTTGTTTCAATGCAAGAAACATTAACTTTCTGTTAATGATAAGGTTAATGGTGAATTTGGAATAAATAAAAACAGGCACTCCCTAAAGTTAAAAGATAAAACACCAGCCAAAAACGCTTCCCACACTTCTTTGAATATCATCCAGAATATCAATTACAATACTTAATGGAAACTGGAATATACAATAAAAGTTTTTAAAATATAATATTTCTTATCCATCATAGACAGACAGACAGACAGACAGATCTAGATAGACATGAGTACAGCTGACCCCTGAACAACACAGGGGTTAGGGGCACCAGCCCCCATGTAGTTGAAAATCCAGGCATAACTTCTGACTCCCCAAAAACTTAACTACTAATAGCCTACTGTCGACCAGAAGTCCTACCAATAACATAAAAAGTTCATTAACACATATTTTGTTTTTTATGTGTATTATATACTATATTCTTACAATAAGGTACACCAGAGAAAAGAAAATAGTTAAGAAAGATAAACTATATTTACAGCCCTATACTGTGTTTATTGAAAAAAAATCCACACATAAGTGGACCTGCAAAGTCCAAACCAGTGTTGCTCGAGGGTCAACTGTATACATATATAATTTTCTTCAGAGTAAAAAGAGGTTTCAAAGACTTTTCCAACAGACTGTAATATTAATGAACCAAACTCCACACTCAAATCAGCCAGGGCAAAAGGGCCACCAGCAGACTAAGCAAGTAGAGACCTTTAACTCACAGGGTCACTACCGTACAAGGGGTCGCAGCATTTTTCAAGTGTGTACAGGTATTTGACATTGTCCTTGGCTTCATTCGCTGCATCAGTGACTCGAATATCCATCTCCCGCCACGTCTGAGGCAAGACAGGAAAGCACTGTTAATGCATTGATTACAGAGGAACTTCCAACAGGACAGCTGCTAAAGGTCACCACAAGTCCCCTGTGTCAGACATCCAGTTTATCCTCTGTACCCTGCAGGAAGCTGAAGCCACAGGACCGAGGGGTATTGCCACATTGAAGAGCAAAGTAGATTTTTTGACTGAAGTTTTAAAGGGATCTCCTCACGGCCTTCTCTTGCAAAATCTCCTCAGTAACTAGAACAGCATCAAGAGGGCAGCGCCCCATTTGAATCCACTCCTCCTCTCCTCCCCCAGCTCCTGGATCCATTTTGCGCCTCACTCCCACATTTTCTATGGTAACAGCCAAGAGCCAGCAAGGAACAGAGTCCAGCAAGATGCCCACGAGCAACGTGGAGGCAGGTCCTTCCCCGGGCGAGCCTCAGATGAGACGATACCCTGACCACAATCTCAGGGGAGATGCTGAGTCATAGGCAGCCATCTGAGCTGTATCCCAACTCCTGACCCACAGACTGTGACATAATATATGTCTGCAGTGTTAAGTCGCTAAGTTGTAGGGTAATTTGTTACACAGGGATAGAAAAGCAATACTCTAGGGCAAAAAAAAAAAAAAATTTTTTTTTTAAAACCCAAATTCAAGTTAAGTTCTTATTTTACTACTCCTGCTTGGTCCAAATTCAAAAAAAATATATAATCGTGATATTGTGCTACATCTTAATTACATGCAATGCCCTCTAATAATACGTATACTTACATGGACGGCGGCCAACAGATACCGTTGGTTTAAAGGCTATTTCCACAGAATTATAAAAGGGCAACATTATCCAATCTTAAAGTTTGTTCCTAAAGGTATAATAACATTTTCCTGTGCCTAGTTACTCTACAACATGAAAACGCACACAGAGCTTTCACTCCCGTGGCACAAAGCAAAAAGAAATGGCTGACAACCTTCAGGAGCTTCGACCTGGCGGCAGCAAGCACGACCAACACACCCCTCACATCCGGGCTTTTTAACTGATCCAAGAGGTAGTTAAATTTGGACAGTCTTCTTTTCCAGTGCTCCAGCTCTGCTCGGGGCCCAAGGTCATCCGCTTCCTTCCGCAGCTGGTTGTTTTCCGCAAGGACCTGAAAAGACACAGCAGAGCCTTGGACCTCTGACTAGGACTGGCAGTACGAAAGTTACACGTAGACAAAGAAAAATAAGGAAATAAGTCAATTATGCTATTGGAATCACGATATATTTTCATTCACGTGCATGCTTCAAATGACAGCCTTCTACTTGTATCCATTTTTAATGCTTTGACAAAAATTTACTTGACTTGTTCTAACTGAAAACTACTTACTTAAAAAGGTTGAATGAACTTTTGCAGGACCTGACTTCACAAAGTTTCCTTGACTATCCCCATACTGTTTAATCTTGGAGCAAGAGAACCTTGGAAAGCCCCCATGCTCTAAGTTGGTTAATTTTCATTGTGCTTACTTTCCAGTTCAATGTCCACCTTCACTAAGGATTTTTCTGAAAAAAAATTTTTTTTTAAGTTAATTCTCAAGCTCCCTTTCAGAGGGCACAGTGTTTGGAAAACTCCTTGTTCTTCTACAGAGGTCCTATCTCAAGTAAAATACACCTTGAGAAAACAACTGGCAAAGTGCAGTCTTCTTGGACATAAGTATTTAAAGCCATTTGCTTTCATCTCTTCAAATTCTTACTCTTATCTTCTTAACTAATGACTATAAATTAAATTACATTGAACTCACCTTTTTAGGGGCTTGAGGTTAAATACTCAAGAAAAAGGGAAGAGCATACGATATGCTCTTCCATTGACTACTTCAGTAGTGTGGCATCTGAAACTGATGATTTTTTGGAAATTACCTGTTCTTTCTGGTTTCTGGAAATTACCTGTTCTGTCTGTTTGATCCATATTCTCACATAACCTTCTATTTTCTCCAAAGTCTCAGGATTATTAGCTAGAGTCATATAGTCTTTTGGTTCCTTCAGGGTTTTCAGTTCAAATATGTCACACTTTTGAAGGTTCACCTAATTTAGAATGAAAGTTAAATAATAAGATGATGTTAATTTTAAAACACACACACACACACACACACACACACACTCTTTCGTCGACCCCTAGGCTTAGAAAGGTCTCAAGGTTTTCTCTAAACTACCCTGTTCCCTTGGCAGGTCAATCCTCCTTTACGAACTGACGTGCCACTCAAGATGACAGAGAGCAGACTCTGGGTCCAAAAAAAGGGGGGGGGATGTACTAGAGAAAGAGAGAATCATCATAACATCACAAAATTTGGGAATTAACAAGGAACTTGGAAATTACTTAGAAATTAAAGAGTCAACTCACAAAACCAAAGAATTACGGGAGAGAGAGCTTCAAGGAAATTGACTGGAGGGGGAGTAATTTCTAATCCATTACATTCTTTTTTGACACTAACCAGATGAAAAGACTCTCGTGTCCTTACCCATTAACATCCTTATAGTTAGCAAGTTCAATGGCAAGTACATGGGTTCGTTTCACGGGAGGGAGGAGGGTGAGGTTAGGGAAGGAGGTGTGTTAGGTTTTGACTTCACAAAGAAACCTGGTGCATTTTCCAGCACACATAAATGGACATCAGTATTTGAGAAGGGCATTTCCTTCTGGCAAAGGTGCACCTGCCACTGGAAATGCCTAAATACAGGTGTCAGGCCCAATTGGCTTTTACCAACCACAGAACAAGTACATTTCTCTCAACTGGTTCAGAACCAGCAGGAAGGCATGTGGTTGTTTGTCACCCTCAAATGCCAATATGGCCAAGGAGCCACATGACAAAGCCTAGGCCCTAAGGGCTTGTTGGTAACCAAGGCAGAACCAGAGTTTTCCCATTTCCTTCACTTGCTTCCTACTACAGCCCTGCCAGCTCTAACCTTATCTGATGGCCTCCAGCCCTGGCTCCCATGCTCAGAAGCTCTATGTCTGTCCCATCTACGTGGGGCTCAGAGACACCACTCTGTTCTCCCAGAACCTAGCCTCCCCACTCTGTGTTTTTCACTTGGCTTCACTCCAGCAGAGTTCTGAAAACCCACCAGGGCAGGCACCTGCCCCCACTCCCCTGGGCTTGTGCTCACACTGCCCCCAGTCTGGAAGAACCTCCCCAGCACGCCTCCATCCCTGACCTCTCCCGCTCAGCACCTGCCACGTGCAGCATCTCCAGGAGTGATCCTTGGTTTCCTAGGGGCGGGCTCCATACTTCATGAAGTGGCACAATCTCCCCACTAGGTGGCGATCCACCCACCCTTTCGAAGATCTCTACAGGAGGAGGTGGAACCCTATGAAAGCACTGCTTTTTTAGGTAGAATAGCAATTTAACTCGCTTCAACTTGCATCTCACTGTGGCCTGCATCAGCATTCACTGCAGACAGAACTCGGGTATTACAAGGAATCATCCCACTCCTGTCTGGATGAAAGTAACTCCCCTTCCGCATTCCACATCCTTCGGAAAGCCCAATGCCTCCCTTACCCACTATTTCACTAAGTCCAAAACTCTCAGTATTCTCTGGAGAAAAGTGAGTAATACATTGGTGGGGCCGCCTGGGTGGCTCAGCCAGTTAAGCATCTGCCTTTGGCTCAGGTCATGACCTCAGGGTTCTAGAATGAACCCCACGTTGGACAAACTGCTCAGCAAGGAGTCTGCTTCTCCCTCTGCCCCTCCCCTTGCTCGTTCTCTCTCTCTCAAAAAAAAAAAAAAAAAAAAAAAAAAAAAAAAAAAAAAAAAAAACTTTAAAAAAATACATTGTCATTGGTATCATAGGCTGCATTTCTCTGTCTCCCATACATGCCTGATCTGGGCTGTTGTCGCCATGGTTTTGCATCTAACACCTTCTTCCCCAAGGAACCGGTAACACAGGCTTACCTTAGATCACACAAATTTTATGGAAGCTAAACCTGACCTTTGCCAAACTTATTCTTAAAGGCCCTTTTGGTCACAGGTTGAACCACAGGACCCAATCCGCTCCCTCCAGTTGTGTCAACTCCTCTCTCCTTTCTGTCTCATCTTCGGGATTTCCTCCATCCCAACCCACCATCCACCACTCACCCCACACACACGTGCATACACATGGACACACACAGACACATGCCACACACCCTGGTTCCAAATTCCTTTCCTTCTAGGATGCAGAGCGATGCCACAAGCATTTCATATGCTCCTCTTTGTAGTCAAATGTTTGATATTACTGAATAAAACCCTCCATCATGGCCAACCCTTCTAAGGGACCCCCTAATGCATTAATCCCTTAAATCGAGTCACCACCACCTCTTGAAGGGGCAATAAAAACGCCCACAAAATGTTTTTCCAGATTTGCTGGGCAACGGAATTAAGACTACCTAAGGGATGCATTACATACTTACATGCTGATTTCTTCACCATCTGATAACTTTTGAAGGAATAACTTATTCCCTCTCACCTTCTCCTTCAAGCTCTCCTGGGCGCCTGACAGGACGCTCACAAAGCCTTCCAGAGAGCTCAAGAACTCCTGCCGGATGCTGGCTACTTCCTGAAGACCCTCGAGCTCGCCCCAGCTCTGGCTCGTGGCCCTGAGAGCGGGAATGAAGATCTCGGACAGCAAACGCCTCATGCTGTTAAGCAGGCCCCCATCCGCGGTGTCCAGCATATTAAAGCTCACCTCCTGCAAAACAGTTAGGAGACCCTCTGCTGTCACAATCACCTGCAACGGCAGCAGGGCTCCTGAGTCGTTTCTGAATGCTGTTCATTCATCCCCTCTCTGCAGAAGTAAATGAAGATGGACCGGAAGAGAAGAGCAAAAGCTCTGAGCCGGTCACAGCAAGAGTTGGTGACCATCTCGGGCATGTCCGTCCGCAGACGCTCAGAGGCAGGCAGGGGAGCGGGAAAGCCTCCTGGTGGTGGAAAGGGACAGCTTCAGCTGTGGGGGAGCTGGAGGCAGCTCCGAGAAGCGGGCCATCCTGTGGGATGGGTGAGGGGCGCATCTCTGGATGGCCCCAGGGAAGTATGCTGGGAATACGGACCTAGGGAAGGAGGCTGGCAGTCATGAACCAGGTCCTGACCGTGCTGGCCCATCGTTAGCGCGACTATCGCTTGCCTTCCCGCTGGCCTCCTGCAAGTCTCACACTGCAGGCCGGCTACCCGGGCTGTTTCCTAGAGAAGGGGTTTGGTTTCTGGGCAGGTTGCTGCCAGCTGGAGGTCAACATTCTGTCTTCTACACGGACTGGCCTTGAATTGTGTGTAGATTCAGTCTCTAAGTCCAGGAAATTACTTTTCTGATACCGTGGTTAAGATGTAAGCTTTATACGATTCTAAATTGCAATCCTCAAAATAAAATCACAAACTAAACAGAACCCGAGATGTTACCAGCTCATTTGCTCCAAACTGGTAATGCACCCAATGTGGGCAGAGGAGATTTACACTTTACTTCGCACAAAAAATAAAATTATATATCCATCATTGTAAATCTTATTTTAAATGTGTGAAATTTGCCATTAAGTAAGTAATGTATGGGAAATTATGTTTAAAAGGCAAGACTCCCCTGTTTTACTCACACATACACACATGCATGCACAGGCATACATATAATATTATATCCATTTTTGATAATAACATGAAGTCCTCTGACTCAACAGATTTAAAGGAAACATCCTCTTGTTTGCTGTGAAGGCTTTTAGAAAGACTTCTTTGAAAGTAGTTTTAGATAGCTGATGAACACAGTGGTTAACTCTCTAGGGAGGGATTTTTTTTTTTTTTTTGCAGAATTTATGTGAGTTTTGGCTATTTGGGGTAAAGGACTGCTCTTGCCCTTACCTGATGGATGTTCTCAGGGGTGATGGCTCTGGAAGGGTCAGTCCTGATGAAGAACACACATACTCCGGTAAGAGCAACATCTTTTCCCTCGGTCACAAACACCTTGGGTTTTTTAATCTTCTCAGAAAGAGGATTTACTCCCCCTGGAGCGCCAAGCTGTCCTACAAGGGCAGAAGAATTTTAGTTTCACCAATACTATCTATAGTCCACATGCCTGCCTCTTAGAATGAAGCCTCCTCATGAAAATGTTGTCATGCTGACTCATCCATGTGCCCTGGAAGGTCCACTGCTTGGACAATCTCTAGCCGAAGGCCTGAAGGGATCTAAAAGGAGCTAAGTGATTCCAGATCACAGGTTTATTTCAAAATTATTGCTCTAGCAAAAAACAGGAATGAGAGGTCCAGAAGTGAGAATTTGGTCCGTAGTAGATTCTTGCCAAAGCTACAAAAGTCATTTCCACCCACAACAGGTCACACAGTAGAGCCATTGAGAAGGGGTAAGGGAGGGGACAGCATCTACTGCACGTGCTGTGTGTCAGTTCCCCTACTTGGTACCCTGACGACGTTACTGAAGTCAGTACAACCCTAAAGGCAGCTGTGACCTGCTCTGAGTCCCAGCCAACAGGTGGCAGAGCCAAGATCAGAAACCAGCTCTGACTGTAAAACTCCAGACCCCTGCTGCCCCGTCAGTATGGCGCTAGAGTCAGGACACTGTTAACCCAGGAGAACGTCGTGATGAATGGAGCCAGACTCCCAAGGTTTGAGTCTTGGGCTGCAGTTCCCAGCCATGTGACCTTGGGCAAGTTACTTAATCTTTCTGTGCCTCAGTTTTCTCATCTGAAAAATTCAAATACTAATACTAGATCCCAGCATCTGGATTAAAGGAGTTAATACGTGTGAAGACCTTAGAAAAGGACATAAAAATCGTTGCTCACTAAGTATTTTCATTATTGTTATTTTAAAATTCATTTTTGGTCATCTAAGCACGCAGCTCATTGAGTGGACCATTTAAGTATGCAGAGCTAGTCCGCTGTGCTCTTATCTGCCCACAAAAGTTTTAGCTCTTCATCTGATGCAATAGCTCAAGCAAGATTACTGGGGCAGGAGGAGGACAGTGCCAAAGGGAGAGATCTGGGGAAGGACATGGACTGGAAGTTGAATCCTAAAACCCTCAGATTAGAACCTCTTAGAGGAACCCTTTCCTAGGCTCTCCCCCAACAGCACTGGGCTGGGGACTTGGACTGAGGCTTTGACGGTGAACATGTCCAATAAAGATAACCAGAGGATATCACCATGGGATGCACAGCCACAAGTGACCATCTCTGGAGAATCCACCTACTGCCCACAAGAGCAAAGATCCAGAGAATCAAGTTCGGCCAACTGTGACAGTGACAATGTCAGTCAAGTCAAAGCTCTCCTGCCACCTGTCCGCTCTTGTCCCTGCCCTACTTCAAGCTCGACACAGTCAGCAACTGCGGTTTACACAGTGTGGACAGGAGTTTCCAGAAGGATAAGCTGAAGAAGCAGAAGAGGACCAAATGCTTCTCTCCTGCAGCAAATACTGACCTTCTCAGATCCCTGCCGGGGTGGAAGGAAGGGAGAGGACCAGGAGTGAAGAAGACTGAACTTTAGACCAATTAATTTTGATCAACTGGATTTTTTTTTTAGTTTCCGAATTGAGATAGTACTTACAACAGGAAGCAACAATAGGAATTTTTCGTACCCAAGAATATCCAGGAAAGTCATGGAATGGTCTGAATTCTAACCCAAGGTCAAAAGATTAAAGACAGTCCCACCAAAAACATTTAGAGGGAGAGTGGGAAACGAAAATAAGCTTGCATCGTGTCTACATCCTATGAACCCTTCTTGTTCAATGTCATATTTATACACAAAGGCCTACTTTTTTTTTTCTCTCTTTTTTTTTTTTTAATTTCTTTTCAGCGTAACAGAATTCATTGTTTTTGCACCACACCCGGTGCTCCATGCAATACGTGCCCTCCTTAATACCCACACCTGGCTCCCCCAACCTCCCATCCCCCGCCCCTTCAAAACCCTCAGGTTGTTTTTCAGAGTCCATAGTCTCTCATGGTTCACCTCCCCTTCCAATTTCCCTCAACTCCCTTCTCCTCTCCATCTCCCCATGTCCTCCATGTTATTTGTTATGCTCCACAAATAAGTGAAACCATATGATAATTGACTCTCTCTGCTTGACTTACTTCACTCAGCATAATCACAAAGGCCTACTTCACCCACCACACATTTCACGGACAAACTCAACATTTCATTTGACTTTATGTTTTGCAATCTGGGATAGAATTCGAAACGTCCGTATTTCGACTTTTCACTCAAAGTGCCATAAACTTTCTGACCACAAAATTTCAGATGAATAATTCTAGAAAAATGCCAATCACTTTGAGTATATATTCATAATTTTCTCAGTTTTTAAACAAAAAAGCATTAACCTTACTATATGCCAACAGCAATAACTACTTTCCCTTTCTTCAAAAAGGTCATAAAAGGATGAATATAATACTTTAATATAATAATATTTTTGTTTATGTCCCTAGTTTGGCTTTAAAATTATATGAATTCACATAAAAGTGGAATGGGTTATGCCAGTTGAATCCACACAAAGATTTGCAAATTTTTCTTAAGTGAAAATAACTAAACTTGTCATTCCATATTACTCGTTTGAATCATCGACAGTAGAAAATAAACATAATGTGGTATTTAACCAGAAAACTCATTATGCTCATTGGCAACAATTCTTATGTTAAAAATAAATGGTGTCTATATAGAAAAGAAGCAGATGCCCATAAAAAGTTCTAGAACATAACTGCATAGAAGGACTAGCATGGACAGAAAAGAAGCCTCAAAATGTAAAGTACTTCGTTATTCCTCAGTCATCAGCACAACCTGAAACGGGAAACCAAATATCTCAAATAAAGTTAGAACAACCAGGCTACATACCTATCATTCTCTGTCCCTTCTCCTTCAAGGGAAAATGGAACCCGGGCCTCACCTCACAGAGGCCCATTTGTCCCATGGGCCAAGGTGGAAATGTAGGTGGAAGTGTAGGTGGCCCATTCGTCCCATGGGTCAAGGTGGAAATGTCACCTCCAAGGGTGGCCTTCGGCTTCATGCCATCCTTGGATGAACCTAGCAACACATTTGTGGGTAACATAACACCAAGTCTGGATACCTGTTTCTGCCACATCCACGTCCTGATAATAAAATATGAGGTGACGAAGACCTCCAGCAGTGAAAAGCTGATCGATTCTTTCAATCTGCGAAAAAGAAAAGGCAAGGTCGCAACTTGGTGCTGAATTAGAAACCACACTTGAATCAGCAGTGGCTGTCATCCTCCTTTCTCAGATAAAACTACATCTAATGCAAGCCATAGAGAAGGCATATTTTTTGCAACATAAAAATAAAGAGAGTAAGTGCCTCACCATAGTAAAAATGTAATTCAATGAAGGAATTCAATTAATCATGAAAATATTTGCTACATATACACATTTGAAAAGAGACTGTCTCTCCAGTTTTGCTAATTTCTGAAAGTGCTAAGCTGTTGAAAGCAGATATAGAGGTGCTTTGTTTTCACTCAATTGCAGATCAGAAAGAGAGAACACCTTTTAAAACCCAGTATAATGCACTAGAGACAATTAATATTAAATTGTAGTAATCACTGATAAATGCCAGAAGAACACACATGATTACACGCCATCCAAGAGCAGTCCGGAACTTTCCGTGAGCTTCGCCGTACAACTAGAAGTCTGCCAGATGGCCTACTACCAATGGCACAGTTTTAAATTCATATTAGATGAAAAAGGATAAAAATCTACATGTCCATTAGGATGGCTACTGTTAGAAAAAAAAAAAAACCTAGAAAATAAATGTTGTCAAGGATGTGGAGAAATTGGAACCCTTGTACACTTTTGGTGAGACTGTAAAAATGGTACAGTCACTATAGAAAACAGTATGGTGATTTCTCAAAATATTAATGGACTTACTCTATGATCCAGAAACTCCACTCTTGGGTATACACCCAAAAGGACTGAAAACAGGGTCTTGCAGAGATATTTGTTTACCTTGCTGACCCCAGCATTATCCACAGCAGGCAAAAGCGACCAACTTGTTCATTAACAGATGAATGGATAAGCAAAATGTGGCATATTCAATGATGGAATATTATTCAGCCTTTAAAAATGAAGGAAATTCTGACCCATGCTACAACACAGATGAACCTTGAGGACATTTTGCTAAATAAAACAAGCCAGTCACAAAAAGACAAATACTGTATGATTATACTTATAGGAGGTATCTAAAGTAGTCAAATTCATAGAGACAGAAAATAGAATAGTGGTATTCAGGGGCTAGGGAAATGGGTTTTTTGATGATATCGAGTTTCAATTTCACAAGACAAAGAGTTCTGAAGATTCGTTACCCAACGATGTGAACATACTTCACCCTACTGAACTGTGTACTTAGAAATGATTAATGGGGCACCTGGGTGACTCAGTCGGTTAAGCATCTGACTCTTGATTTCAGCTCAGGTCTTAATCTCAGTGTTAAAGGGTGTGGAGCCTACTTAAAAAAAAAAAAAAGTTTAAGATGGTAAATTCTATATCCTATGGCATTATCACAATTTAAAATAAAATGTTTCCAAATGAAAAACTCTAGCCTGAAAATTTTACTGTGGAAATAAATAAGCCCCCTTCGATTTCTACCATATTATAGACAAAACTATAATAAATAAGGAAGAGCAAGCTGCCCTGTTTCCTTCATTAGACTTCCTTGATAGAGGATGCTTTGGGGCCAAGTCGGAGGTCCTCATTGAGATGAACTTCCAAGCCAAGAATGTGAAGGAGGTACTTCCAATTGAAACTTCTGCCCCTCTACGTTGCTTGTGAGCCCAAGCCGGGATGTTTTATTTCAGTCCCCAGGTTTTGACCTTCCTGGTCCTAAATATGACACAGCAGCTTAAACTGGGCTTCTTACAGTTCAGAACTTCTACTCATTCATTCCAGTTGCATAATCCCAAATCCAGATGTCTGAATTGGGGAGTGGGGCAGAGTTAAGCGTTGCACCCATGGAACAATCTCTTCAAGATTGAATTAGGTAGACTCTGTCTCCTTTTATGCCTCCATTTTGGGGGGCTGTTTAGTGCTCACCACCCCTAACTGTTCCACTGACTCCTAGTGACCCCACCAAAGTGACATGGCAGGAAGGAACACAGCCAGCGGAGTGCTGGGGCCAGCTCATACTCGTCCTGACAGCCAACTGATCACAGCTCTTTCCAACTAGGCCTTTAGTAACATCGTGTTGATAGTCTGGAATCAGCCATGGTGGAAGTATTAACACCACAGAAATCAGCAAACACTCAAAATGGTGCTTCCCTCTACCCTCTTGCTCAAAGCTGGTTGTTAAACATTTAAAAGCGTACCACCAAAATAACATTATCAATACTGTGACATCTCTATCAACAGAAAGGACTCACCCTCTCTATTTTTGTGCCTAAAAAACAAACAAACAAAAACAACAATAAAAACATTCAGCAACTATTACAGGGCTCCTGATATGCCTTCCTTGGTGCTCAGGAAATTATATCCTCCCATATTTTGATCTTCCCTCTCCAAAATCAAATTATACCCCAGATTTTGGAAAGAAATCATGGTAGAAAATGGAAGTTAAGTTCAGGAACAAAAGAAACCGGAGTCAGCTGCCAAACCAAAGTCAAAGCCAAGGAACTATGGCACAATTCAACCACCCAGGTTAGAACAGGATAAATGCAAAACATGATGAATCAGAAGCGGAGAGAAGATTCTATTCTCCAAATTCAGGTTCCAAGATGGCACTTGAACCCAGCTTCACTGGATTCAGAAATATGCAGAATTGCTGTCAGAACCATGGGACTTCAATAAAGTCAATCTGCCATCACCTGTTACCATCAGAATGGAGTCCTGCCCATTTAGAACAGACACCCCCCCCCACAGCCCAGCACAGATCATGCCATAGGACTGAGTCCATAGACTCTCTGTGCCCTCCATAATTAAGTCAGTGAGAACTCAAATGCATCTCACCTGATTCCCCTCAAGAATGGCATCTTCCACTTCAGTTTTGTCCAGGTCTATGCAGGAAGCTACAATTGCAAATAAGTAGGCGTGCCTACCATCCAAACGTGCCCGTCTGGCTTCCTTCTCTTCCCTCAGTCTTTGCTGTAAGAAAGGACCAAAAATGTTACATGACAACTGCTGTTCTCAATGGATTCATTTTATGATAATTTCATGTCACTATTGCTTTTTCAAGTCTTAAGTATTTGGATAACAGACCCCTGAATGGTACCAGTTTTTCTGTACTATCTTCCATTTTCAGAAATACTGTTATTCTATCATGAAAATAAAATGTGCTCATTGTCTTTAAAATTGTATAATACAGAGAAGCTAAAAGGAAAAAAAATCATCTGTCATCCAGAAATTATTGTGCCAATTATTTTGTTCTAAATCTTTACAGATTTATTTCCATGCATATATAAACATTCAACAGACATACAAAAAGGGATCCCTATTTTTTATAAACACTCCCTAAGCCTTTAAAGTAATATTCTCCTACATTACCTCCTACCTTTATTGTTTGTCTACAGATTTTATCTGGTCTTGAAATCGATTTCTGAGTACCACTGCTTATCTTTAAACTGATTAGTCATTATAATATTAAGGCATATTCAATAGAACCAATGTGGGCAGTTTGAAGCATATCCTTCCATTTGCACCATGCTCATACTCACATATGCAGATGTATACACACATCTCTATAGTCCACTATTAAAATTTGTCGTGTATTTTCTTTTAATAATACACCACAGACCTTTTTCTACTTGAATATAGGTTATTCCTATCTGTGTGATAGCTGCAAAATATTCAACAATATGGATACACCAGTTAGGACATCCTTAGTAACTAACTGTGTTTGTAGCTGCAGCATCCCACAGCTCTTTGGCAATATGACCATGACATGAACCTCCCCTCCTCTTGAATTTGGCTGCCCTATGATCAGTTTTCACCAAAAATAAATAAATAAATAAATAAATAAATAAAGTGCAGACTACACACCTGTCTAGGCTGATCCTTAGATCTTCAGTTTCTGCCTTTGTGCTTGGGAATTCCCCCCTGGGAACCCAGCTACCATGCTGTGAGAAGTCCAAGTCACATGGGGAGACCACAGGGAAGAAAAAACCAAGGTGTTCTGGCCAACAGCCCCAGCCAACCTAGCCAACACCCCAGAACCAACTTTCTTGGTTCTGGGGTGAATAAGCTATCTTAGACATTCCAACCTAGTCAAGTCTGCAAATGACTGCAACCCAGCCCAACACCATGTGAAGCAGAACCACCACCCAGTTGAGCCCAATCACCCACATACTCAAGAGAGATAATAATAGATTGTGGTTGCTACTGTGAGCCATTATGTTCTGGTGTGGTTTGTTATGCAGAAGTAGCATAACAGAGTAATCCTTGTAGAATAATTTCACTGATTGGACAGAAAGCAAATGGATGTAGGCTTGAGAAAAGATAATTGAGAAAAGAGAAGTACAAAGATACTGAATATAAACTATTCTTTCCAGAAGCTTGACAATAAAGGAAAGAGGTGTGGCACTAGTAGATAGAGAGGAATTTACAGTCAAGAAAGAATTCAGGTCATGATCTCAGGTTCATGAGATGGATCCCCCCATCAGGCTCTGCACTGATATGGAGCCTGCTTAAGATTCTCTTCCTCAAAGAAAAAATGAAAAGATGGGATTGGGAGGGAGACAAACCATAAAAGACTCAATCTCAAGAAACAGACTGAGGGTTGCGGGGGGGAGGGGGGACGGGAGAGGGTGGTGGGGAAATGGACATTGGGGAGGGTATGGGCTATGATGAGTGCTGTGAAATGTGTAAACCTGACGATTCACAGACCTGTACCCCTGGGGATAAAAATACATTATATGTTTATTAAAATAAAAAAATTTATTTAAAAAAAAAAAAAAAGATTCTCTTCCTCTGGGTGCCTGGGTGGCTCAGTTGGTTGAGCAACTGCCTTCGGCTTCAGTAATGATCCTGGAGTCCCAGGATTGAGTCCCGCATCCGGCTCCCTGCTCGGCAGGAAGCAAGCTTCTCCCTCTGATCCTCCCCCCCACCCCCAAGCTCTCTCTCTGTCAGATAAATAAATAGAATATTTAAAGATTTTTTTTATTTATTTATTTGACAGAGAGATAAAGAGAGAGAGAGAGATCACAAGTAGGCAGAGAGGCAGGCAGAGGGGGGTGGGGGAAGCAGGCTCCCTGCTGAGCAGAGAGCCTGATTCGGGGCTTGATTGCAAGACCCTGAGATTGTGACCTGAGCCAAAGGCAGAGGCTTAGCCCAGTGAGCCACCCAGGCACACCTAAATAAATAAAATCTTAAAAAAAAAAAAAAAAAGATTCTCTTTCTCCCCTTCTGTCTCTGCCCCTCCTCCCCAATTTGCATGTACACTCTCTCTCTCTTTCTCTCTCTCTTTCTTAAAATAAAAAAAAAAAAAAGAAAGAAATTTTTAACACACAAAAAGGAATTTAAAAAACAGTGATGAGAAAAAGTTGGGGATTTCAGAGGCATTGAAAGGCCATCCCTGGACCCACGCAATTAACATTTGCCTTTCAGAACCTGAAGGGACTGCTCCAAAGAAGAACTGGGGAGGGGGGAGGGATTAAGTTTAAAAAATAATAAACAATAAACCTATTTTCTTGCTATTTCTCCCTAAAGGAACCAACACAGGTCCTGACACAAAGTACACATTCCATAAATATCAAACAGAAAGAATTCTAAATCTCTTTTCAAATGTGGCTAAAACAAGGACGATGTCCTGTTGTTTCAACTGTTTTCTTCCATCTTGGCAGGGAGAAATAAAATGCTTTTCAAAGTGAACTCTCAGGGTTTGTACTAAATGGCTTCAGCGGCTTGAGAACATGGTGGGCAACCAGGGGAGCTGGGAATCAGGCATCAAAACAAGATGGCCAATGCTGGGTAGCGACAAAGAAAGAAAAGAACTGGAGAACTAGAAGAGTCTGGATGTGAAGTAACTGAAGGCTTCCGAAGAATAGAGAAACTGAAATAAGACTCTACCATGACAACACATTCTCTATGACCTGGTTTTATAAGACTCCAAAGGAAAAAAAAGTATATATATTCTAGTGGCGGAAAGGAGAGATTGCTCCCTAAAACAAAACGCTAATTATTCTATTTTTACTTAAGTATCCCACAGGAAGAAAAATTCCAGAGAAGTGTCATGTGTACAAAGAAAATTATCAATGTGTTCTTAAAGTAAATTTCTCAGAGCTACACTAAAAAGCATGTTAAGCAACAAGTATGTTCTTGCATAAAATGACTGTTGTCTCTCTAAAGACAAGTAACATGAAAGCAAGCCCCCGGAGCCATGGAGAGGAAAGACCACATGTCTGTTGATCTCAACTCTCATTGCCGTATCCTAAGGTATCCTGGTACAATGAGGGAATTGGGGTTTTCCTACCACAAGAAGTCAGTAACATCGAACGAGTATTGAGTGGCCAGATGGGAGCACTGCCAGCCCATACACTTGAGCCTGCAGCTCTCTGGCTACTAGGGTATGGCAGCAACCGGCAGTCAGGTGATTGGCTATCTGGAGGTGACTATCCTGTCGGCCGCCATGTTTCAACATGGAGGACACTTGGAGTGGGAGGGTGGAGGGGGGATGAAAACAGCAAGAGGTAGATGATGGAATTTTTTTTTTTTCAAGAATCACATTAAAATTGTTCCGTGTTGTGTAAGCAAGCACCAGTGGATAGAGGCAGGGAGGAGCCCAGAAACCTATCTGATTGATGTCCAAAGAAATCTAGAAAGTAGTCAAACATTTCTGCCATTTGGTGACAAGGTATGTTGTGGCCAGCCTAGAAGAAAAAGGTAGCTAATACACTAGCTCACAGGAAACAAGCACAGCTTTAAGGCCACCGACTTCATGTGGACCAATGAGTCCTGGTTGTCAGAAGAGTCCCAGGTTCCAGTCCCAGCTATGCCACTTGCATCTGTCAGTCAACACCTCTAGACTTCCATTTCCTTAACTCTAGACTCCAAGCATTAGACGAGCTGACAACTAAGCACCAATCCTTCTCCACGATCCACCATCTACCATGAGCTCCTTCTCATTGGATCAAAAGTTAACACAGACAAGAGACTTGAGATTTTAAAATATAAATCCCAACAAAGACCCAAACTTCCATAACAAAGCTCTATGATATTTTTTCATGACAAACCTACCCATTCAATTTTTTTAATATACTGACTTTTGCCTTTGACTCTACAGTTAAGCATAAGTCTGCGTGCCTGTATATAGACCACACACATTTCATTTTGGCTCCAGGTTGACAATTTCCAACTATACGTAGTAAAATGAAGATACAGGTCCAAACCTGAAAGGTAACTGTGAAGATTAAATTGGGAGCAGTCTTGAGATAATATTAAGTCAACCAGCACTTGAATCAAAATGGTATGACCAAGGCATTGACCCTGGACATCAAAATTCAGGAGGAAGAAATTGTTTCAATAATGATGTCTTAATTATACAAATGTTTAAACTCCCTCCACCCTTAGAAAGCCCAGATCCATTGGCAGGTATATCTCAGACTCAGATCTATCCCACTGACATCATTGGCAGACGGAAGCGAATGTCAGGTCTAGGAGCCCCCTTGTGGCTGAGCAGTGACAGCCTTTTCCCCACCCCTCCTGACAATGTCAGAGTACATTTTGCTCTGTTTGCCCTGGTGACACTGCTAACTATGGCTCTGCTAGTCATCATTCACGTACTGTGGTTTGATTTCATTGTCACAAAAGCCCTATGAAGCAGACATTCCTATCTCCACACAAGGAAACTGAGACTACAGACCATTACCAATTTCTCAAGAGCACACAGCTCAGTAAGGGGCAGGGCTGGGAAACCAAGCTCTGTCGTGTTTGCAGGACCAAGCCAATACATGGTTGTCCCAGGCAACTTAGAGTTTTGCATCCATTCAAACTGCTATTCCATAAACATTATTTCTTTAAATTTCCACTCAAGGATTATCTACAGCACTCTTGGGGGGGGGTCCCCATATACATTGCATGGATTAGAGAAGGAGCTGTGTGCATGTAAACTGGGGTTAACTGGCACCATTTTCTGAGTTACACCAGAGACATTTAGTGCCACTATAGACTGGTTCCAGTTGGCTTCCAGCTGGTATGCCCTGAGTCCAGCTCTCCCATTGCCCTCCTGTGTCCAAACAAATGGTAACCTCCATCCTCAACTCCTAAGAGTGTCTACACTCTAAGGTGGGCTCCCTGCTTGGGCGGCCAGTAGGCTGGACTCTATGCTTTCCCTGCTGTTGCTGGTTTTGTCTGAACAACTTCACTCTTATCTATGCCATCCTATATATCCCAGGTCTTCATAGGATGTCATTGCACAGAGAAATGTATGGGCAACAGAATGGATTCTGCAGCCAAAAAAAATATTTGTTTAAAAAAGAAAAAGTTTTTCCAGGTGACATGATCAGCCTTGTCGCAAGTCTGAACGTGAGAAAGAGATCTGTTTTACTGAAAGTCAGTTGCATACTTTTGAATGAATGTATTTCTACTTTCTTGATTTGGGTGTTTTGTTCTTTGATGTATACAGACGCATGCAGCAATGTAACAAATATGGTAAAGGAGCATAAAAACTAGATCAAAATCCTCACTGGAGATAACTGCAAAGAAGGTGAGTCCAGGAATTACAAGTGAAACCCCTCATCTTAAATCACAAAGTAAGTACCTCTGAGACTGGTTCTGCTTTGGCTCTCAATATCAACCTCAAGTCCACAGATAATTAATCCCTTGATGAAACAGTACTAAGGAGGCCAAGAACATGGATTTGATCATCTCAGGCCAGTTAGCTTCGCTTTCTATCATCTTCCCCCAACTGTGGATGAATCAGGGCAAATCCATGAAGAGATGAAGAAATTATTCGAAGCGTAGCCCAGCTGAAACGCCTCATTATTGGTAATCTGCCACGTGTATAACTTGTTCCATCTTAGCTCTTGAGGGTTAAAATAAAATAAATATCAACTGAATTTCATCATTCTCGTAAGAGTAGCAGCTCCACAAAGTGGGATGTTTTCTATTTTAATTTTTGCGATATCCCTGGTGCCTAGAATGGTCCCTGGCACATAGTAGAGCGTCAACTGATGTCTAATGAGAGGATAAATTAACCAAATCAATCATTTACAAGCCACTCTCAAGTAATTAAGAGCTGGAACACTTTATTCTAGTGCAGTCTGAGCCCGTGATTGCAGGCTCGGAATTCAGTGAATGAGATCCTAGGTCTTCAATGCTATTGTGTCCCGGGTATAAACCACTGCACAAAACCCCACCATGAGTGTGGATTATGCTCTCCCTCAGTTTACAGCAAATATTACTAAGCTCACTTTGCCTACAGCCTACTTCAAAGTGTTGAGTGATGAAAACGGAGGCAGTGGTCCTCCTGCTTACTTCCATGTAGAGATCTTTCTACAAAGTCAACCCACTTTCCACGTCTCCCAACAAAGAAAAGCCTTCCTCTTTTCCAGCATTTTCTTTTTGACCCACAGGGCCCTATTTCCTCCGGGAGCGGCTACTCCGTGGTGATTCCTGGAGCATCCAAACCTGATCGTTAACTGGCTGGGAGACCCAGGGCCCAGGAACGCCCCACTCCTAACTGTGCTTTTCACGTCCTGCCTTCTCTTACCCCTTCCTCTCATCTCTCCTGCTGAAGGGCCACGCGCGCAGAGGAAGGGCAGCACAGCCTTCCCACACGAAGAGCACTCCAGCAAAGTGGTTTCTGGAAGGAAAGACACTCCACAGTGGTTAATTCCACTCACAGCAGGTGCTACAGTGAAGTCTTCTATTCAGCGAGAGCCGCGCTCCACTCCACTGCCAAGAGACCGCACTTAAACTGAGAAGATCCCATCGATCTTCTTGTCCTAAAAGTAAGTTCTGGAATCTTGTCTATTTTTGCTCCCATTTACTCATTCCCTTATCTATCATTCTTTCCAGGCCAGTAAAAGATCTCCTCTTGGGATGCCTGGGTAGCTCAGTGGGTTAAAGCCTCTTACTTCAGCCCAGGTCATGATCCCAGGGTCCTGGGATCGAGTCCCGCATCGGGCTCTCTGCTCAACGGGGAGCCTGCTTCCTCCTCTCTCTCTGCCTGCCTCTCTGCCTACTTGTGATCTCTGTATGTCAAATAAATAAATAAAATCTTAAAAAAAAAAAAAAAGATCCCCTCTTTACCTTTTACTATATGTGGAGTTTTCACCCAAATCGACCCAAAACCTGCTGGAGGGATCCACAACCATCTCTGCCGCCAACATTCCATCATCCACACTCTTAGTCTGTTTTCTGTACACTACACTTTGGGATCTGATCAAAGGTCCTTCGTGGACCTGCACAAGGCCACAGATTCTATCTTCCCTCCCATCCCACAGTGGTTTTACTCTGAATCAGGAATACCTCTCTTGTGAAATTCCAAGAGTTCCCTCTGCCTGCAGGGGCCATATAATTCAAGTAGCCACGTAATTTCACCCACAAGCTAAAATATATATGATGCCGCCATTCACTTTACCTATGGCACAGGAACAAAATTCAAAAATTCCCTTTTGTATCGCAATACACTAGAGTACTTAGAGCTGGCTGCTCATTAGAATCATGGGTAGCTTTAAACTACTGATGCCTGCCTTTACCCCAAAACTCTTGGCCTTGTCCCAAGGGGGGCCTGAGCACTGGTATCTCTCAAGCAATTCTAACCCACAGCTCAGCCTGAGAACACTGCTCCAAAGGAAATCATTTTATGAATTGATCATGATCGATGAGTATGACCAGGTTCTCACTTGAGGTAGGACCTTAACAGAGAAAGTCCAGGAGCACTAACTTGGAATCTCACCAACTCTAGACCGAGTTTTCTCCCTTCTTCGTTACTGGCATGATGCCCACACGGATCATTAGCGCTAGTTTCAGCTCTGAACTTCAGGCTGGTTTATGGAGCACAGCAGCACTGGCACAAAGTAGGCATCAACAGGTGTTTGTGGAATGGATGGATTTTCCACTCGGCCGCACCTTCCCAGGGTCTAGCTATGGCATCGTGAAGATGTGGGCATCTTGAGCATTCACTCCTTCAGGCTCGAGTATTAGCAAGCGGCACCTGTCCCCTCCCCCCTCCCCAGCTGAATCCTAGAGCCGTTTACCTCCCCCAGCTGCAAGAGAATTGTTTTCATATTGTATACCGTATTGTATGTGTGAAATGGGTTCACCAGCCAAACATGTCTGGGCCTGACGAACAGAGGACACTGAGACCTGTTTGGCTGTTTTGCCAGAGGATAACAAAACCCACACCCTTTGAGCTTTCAAAAGATATATGAGCGCAAAGCTTTTCTGTCTTGGTTTCTACCCACGCACTCCCAAGGGAACAGAGATGGCCCCCACCTGCAGAGTTTCTCAGCAGGGGAAGGCACTGTGCCTCCCCCAGGGGCTGCCCCTGCTCTTCCCCACACCCCCCCAAGTCTCTACGACAGAGAATCACTGTTTGGAGAAGCCTAGCAATCTGAAATTCGATAAGCAACAGTATTCCCTCACACAAGTGCATACAGGGCAAAACATGAATGATACACATCCTTGCAGATAGGAGAGAACTCCTTTCCATTTTAAATCAGCCTTGCAAGCAGGTGAATTTAAGTCAAGAGGACCATCACAAATCTTTCGAGTTTTCTTCTAAAAGTCAACAAAGCCAGCCAGCAAAATTACATATTTCAGTTTCATTTTAAAGAAGGAAAGAAAACAGAATCCAAAAGTCTGGAGCTCATGCCCATTGTACACTTGTAAGTTTGTACTGAACACTGTTCATCTATGAGAAAGGCAGAAAGAAGGCAGACTATCTGGGCCATATTTTTGTAAATGAGTGAATCTATACAGAATTACTTCAGGTTTTTTTCATGGAGAGCATTTGCGTTTATCATACAACAGAAAGGATGTATGGCTTCACTTTTCTAAACCAAGGAGCTTTTGGTACCTTTTGTTGTTATTTGTATGTATAATCTGGATAAAGTCAGTTATTATATTACAATACCCTTGTTATAAGATAGCATCATTGCAGTAATAGTTCCAGACCAAGGTTCTGAACATAGAGATTTATAGTTTTCATGTTAAGTAGTCTTGGAATCTTGGTCATTGATTATTTTAGGTCACAAAGTTATAATTTAATAAATTGTCATACCAGTGCACTATATAGAAAATGTGTAATTATTTACAAAATACACTGCAACCTTATTTGAGGTAATTCTATTAATCTCATTCGTCAGTGTGGAGAACAGAACAGCACCCAAAATATATAAATGAGGGGCACCTGGGTGGCTCAGTCGTTAAGTGTCTGCCTTCAGCTCAGGTCATGATCCCAGGGTCCTGAGATCGAGCCCCCCATCGGGCTCCCTGCTCGGTGGGAAGCCTGCTTCTCCCTCTCCCACTCCCCCTGCTTCTGTTCCCTCTCTTGCTGTGTCTCTCTCTGTCAAATAAATAAAGTCTTTATATATAAAAGACCCCCCAAAAGCTTGCTCCCAAATAAAATAGTAGCTCGTGCCAAAGAATATAATTCTTTAAACCATATATAGTCAAGATACAAAATCATCAATTTTAATGTTTACAACTTGGTAGTAAGATACAGGAAAAGGATTCAGACATGTAAGAAGTTTAACTCGTTCACTTTATTAACTGAGCATAAAATTAAGACTTATCAGTGCAGGCTCTGTGCTGGGGAAGGCTATCTAAAACTGGAAAGCCCGTCACCGCTATCCTCCAGGAACTCACAGTCTAGTGAGAGAAGGGGATATGTAGACCAATGTCACTTCCCTGCAGTGATAGGACAAGGGCACTGGCAGATGCAGAAGCAAAGTGCTGGGCGGGCTTCTCAGAGGAGGCACCGCTGGCATTTGGTCTTAAAGAATGAGCGCAGGCGAACAAGTTCCAGAGCTCAGCTGGAAGATGTTGACCTTGGCAAGGATGTACCAGAATGGGCGAGGGGGGGGGGGGGGGCCGGGGAAGTGGAGGGCGGCTGGTGGCGGACTGCTGAACAATCAGAGACCGAATCCCTGCTGTCTGGTGGTGAAAGAGGAGGTTGCAAGGCTGGCCAGAACCATCTGGGGCTCCTGGGGCTGCACAGCAGACCCAGAGATCCTGCCCTCAGGAAGCATGGGTTAATGTCGAGAACAGAGTCTTAGAGCAACCTCCACTTTCTCTGGACATCAATTGGCAGCGAAGAGGTTCCAAATCCCCCTCTGCATTTGCATAATAAAAACTGCTGAGCTGAGCCCTTCGCCAGGGAAGCTCATTCTTCAATGTGATTCCAAAGGCACAGCCTTGCCTCTCTCACGGTCTGTGACCTCATTTCCAGACCTACAGAAAAGGGGGAATGATTCCAAAGAGCCTAGAAGACTTGCCGCCCAGAATCGGCCTTAACTATCTCCAATTACCAACAAAACCTTCCAAGTGTGAAAGAATGCAAAGTCACCAACGTGTCCTGAAGGTGTCTGGAGCCTCTGGAGGAGCATCGGCCCCAAAGAAGTAGCGGGCATCCCTACAAGTAGTTACCGTTGGGGCGGCAACGTGCACGAGAACCGAAAGACACAGTCCCCTTTTTTTCTGTATTTGAAATGTCACCCCGTGGCATTATGAACTATCCAAAAACTAGTAAACAAACCCGTTTCTCACAAATTCATGGGAACATGACTTTGAATTGTTTTTAGGTATTCCCCTCCCCCCTGGGGCGCGAAATATGATCCTCCGAGACCCCCTTGCAAGTCTAAGGACCACCGCTCCTTACCGATAAAATGCGGGTGACGCTCTGCTTCCAGAGCTGTCTCCTACCGATCCGAAACATCACCTAGGTCTGTTCAGGGCACGCGGGGGCCAGAGCTCTTCCTGAAGGGATGCTCTAACTCAGGGAAGCCTACTCCTCGTCCAACAGGCTTTCGAGCGCAAGCTTCTCTGAAGGACCAGAAATTCAGCCTCCCCTTTCCACTCTGCATGTACCGCTCGCCGTACGCACAGAATAAAAATTCCGAGCACACCTATACTAGTCAAGGTCTCCTTCTAGAGTCTCTCCCCCGGGGCCTCCCCTCGGTTCCAAAGCCTGTGTTGTTAGGGAGATACTGTTGACAGCCGTGCAGGTTGACCGTGACTCTCAGGTGTGTTTATAAGCCAATCAAAGCATCTGAACTGCTCGGTTACAACACTCTCGAGGTTCCTTTAATTCTAGATGCTGCCTAACAGTAAGCTTGGAGTCAATAGAGATATTTGAATAATTTCTTTGAACACTGAGAAACTTTAAACCGTATCAAAATACAAAGCAGAGAACGCCACTCTGAATAAATTGCTCAAGTCAAGAAATTCAGGAGTACTTTGCCTCAACAACTTTGTGTGCACGATTAACTGCCAGCATTGTGACTAATTGTGACTAATTGTCAGATAGGCTAATTGTGACCCAAAGGAGCCATTTTCTCTCCATAAAGAACGGAAGCCTCTTTCATATGCAAATAGCAAATGATGTCCATAAATTACTTTTGCTCACCCAGTTGCACATACAAATAAACCGAGGTAATTTATTCTGTGTGACTAAACATCTTGATCATCCTTACTGGGAGGACAGGGATGGGAAACCACAGCCGGCGTGATTTGAGAGATCCAATATGGATGGTTTCTGTCATCGAGAAGAACACAAGGCAGAACACTTAAGGTTAGGCATGTCAAATCTAGGATTTAGACCCTGGAGTTCAAGTTTCGGGAACTCAAATCCCAAGGACAATCAGGAAATAGGGGACTCATCCTGCTAATACGCCGCTAACTAACCTTATAAGACTAACAGGAAAGCGAAGATGCTAATTTGGTTTTAAAACACCTACTGCTAATTTGGAGACTGGTTTGGTACTTGACCTTGGGAGATTCACCTCATCAACATCACCACCAGCCACTCGGGAGCAGCCTCCACATGTAGGGTTAACACGAGAGACAGGACTCAAACCTGAAGAGCATTTGGTAAGCAAAAAACTAGAGCATAAGAAGGTGAGTTTGTTTATGGGACATTTTAAAAAATCAGCCTCTGGGTGTTGATGAGCGTCTATTCCCTGTTCTAATCGTGAATGAAATGGTATCCAGACTACAAGTCATTCTCCTCTGCGTCGTGTTAGAAGGTCACCGGCAAATAACAGCATTTTCCCATCCCCCTGGCTCAGCATCTTAGTCCCAAGAATCCTCAGTCACCGTGTGACCTCTGGACGGTGGTCGTACTTCCTTATGTGTCCGCTTACCTTACGTTAGGTACATTACATGGCACTTCCCTAATGGGATGTCAGGCTCCGTCCTCATTCCAACAGCCCATTTACAACAGTAACTCTTCGGGGAGAGTTACTTTCTGGAAAAATTTCCACACATGGCTGATGGCATTCATTTTGTGTTTGGCAGGCTCTCTCGAGGCTTCGTGGTAAACTGCAAAGTCTTCCAACCTCTGTGGCTCAATTCCAACCCCCTTGGGCACGGCAGAGACAGGTGTCTTAAGGGCTTCCCTCCAATGAAGGAGGCTCCCTGAGAATTGTCATTAGCAGCACAAACAAGGCAAAGCACCAGCCTGAATCTCCATCTGACCATCTGCCCCTTCACTGCTGGCCTGAAACAAAATTGATTTCCGGAGAAGAGTTACCCAACATTACTTGGAGGGAGACTCAAGGGTTTCCGTATGAGTAGTTTCCACCAGGCAGCAGTGGGCAAGACTCCTCCTACAGGAACTCCTAGGCCACGGTCTCTCCAGCCCTAGCTGGGTGGACAAGGCAGTCTTCCAGGCTGAGAACACGGGCTATAAACAGATCTTAAATCAGACATGATGAGAAAATGAGAGTGGACAGTGGGCCTCACAGAGGCAGGAGACTTCATCCAGAAATCCAAATACCTTCAGGCAAGGTTTGAAGTTCCACTTTCAGGGTGCCTGGGTCTCAGCCATTAAGCGGCTGCCTTCGGCCCAGGTCAGGTCAGGATCTTAGGGCCCTGGGATGGAGCCCCACATCGGGCTCCCTGCTGGGTGGGGGAGCCTGCTTCTCCCTCCCCCACTCCCCCTGCTTGTGTTCCCTCTCTGGCTGTGTCTCTTTCTGTCAAATAAATAAATAAAATCTTTAAATAAATAAATAAAATAAAGTTCCACTTTCTTTCATTTATAAGTCCATTCCACGCCACAGAGGTCTGTGATGCTTTATACGGGGCAAGACAACTATACTACACATGAAGCATAGTGCAGCTAATTAAAACACACTTAATCAAATAGCAAAAAATTAATTGTGACGTGCATAATTATCTTATGGAACAAAGAGAAAGATAAAATGCTGCCAATTAAGCTTAAACACCACCTCAATTTTAAGATGCACTCTGAAATCGCAGATATTAAAATGTGAAATATGTACATCTCAGAATCAATGAAAAACTGTCAGTCCTGCCTTTGCTGAGGGAAGATAGTAAACAAATAATGTAATGATAAACTCATAATGATAAATAAGACATAATTATAAATTGTGAAACGTGCCTTAGAAAAAGTAAAGACGGTGCAAGCTTCAGCGGGATCTGTATTCTGAATTATGACCACATTGTGCTTCAATTCCTGAACTCTCCATCCTTGAGTTATGGAGAGTCACCTACCGTGGGCTTTGCGGCTTTGTGTGTACAACCTATGCTGTGCGGTGATGTAGGACATTCCAAGCATTGAGGTCAGACAGACCTGGATTTAAGCCCCAGCTCTGTCCTCTTCCAGCAAGAGGACATCAAAGCTTTTGTTTCCCAAGCTGTAAAATAGGAAATAAACCCACCTGCCCAAGAAACGTGTGATGATTTAATTCTACATAAACTGCCTGGATCCTCACAGGCACCTCATGGATGAAAAATACAACTACATTTTTTAATTGCAAAAAGGCTAGAGCTACGGGGCACCTGGGTGGCTCAGTGGGTTAAGCCTCTGCTTTCAGCTCAGGTCATGATCTCAGGGTCCTGGGATCAAGCCCCATGTCGGGCTCTCTGGTTGGCGGGGAGCCTGCTTCCCCCACTCTCTCTGCCTGCCTCTCTGCCTGCTTGTGCTCTCTCTCTGTCAAACAAATGAATAAAACCTTAAAAAAAAAAATCCTTAAAAAAAAAAAAAAAAACTAGAGCTACAATTAGTGATAACATAAAGCTAGGGGACAAATTCACAAGGAATTGAACATAACTCACAAATTCCAGTCTAGCACTGCTTGAAAAATTTGGTCTTGATTTCTGAGCCACTCCTAAGACAAGAATGAATCCAAGTTTTATCAGTTACCATCTACATATTTTTTGCAGATTTCCATCCCTAGGAATGTGTTACCAAGGTCAGCAGAACCAAACGCATTCATCAGTTTAACGGCCTTGTAAACAATGACACAGGGGGCAGCATATAAGAAGGGCAGATGCGTCAGTGGGATGAGAAAGTACCATATTTTACCCATCCTGAGTTGCGCCTTTTGTGCACTTTTTACTGTATGGAAACTGGGTGCATCTGATAGGCAGCCTTGTAACTGCCGTTGATCGGCCACCGTCATGACAGAGTTGTCATTACAGAGTTTGTGCAAACTCAGCTGTCGCTCCGGGTGGCGTGAGGGGGCCACAGCAGCACCTCGATGCAAATAAACCACTGGAGACGCATTTGAGGAAGGAATGTATGTCCTGGCTCTTTTCTGAAAATCTTCCACTGACACCTTCTGGGAAGATCAAGAAAACACCAGCATCCCAACTTACAGAATGAGTGGCCGTGGAGGTAAAGAATCCCAGAAGAGTCACACCCTGAATAGGAAGAAGTTTTAGAAATTTCTTCACCAATTCATTCCCCTTATTTTTGTATGGATGCACAAGAGAGATACATGGGGTTTTTTTTGTTTTGTTTTTAAGATTTTATTTATTTATTTGACAGACAGAGATCACAAGTAGGCAGAGAGGCAGGTGCGGGTGGGAGCTGAGCAGAAAGCCTGATGCAGGGCTCGATCCCAGGACCCTAAGATCATGACCTGAGCCGAAGGCAGAGGCTTTAACCCACTGAGCCACCCAGGCGCCCCGAGATATATGGTTTTTTGATCTGTGTTTAAGTAAGAGAACTTTGTCAATTAAATTAAAATTCTAGGAAAGCGATGCATCCTAGTTTAACTGACGGCTGTTTTCCCGTCTTACTGGTGAATGAGACAGTGATATGTCTTGTATCTGATAATGACTTAGATCAGATGAAAAACAAATTTTATGTTACCTAATGATCAAAGAAAACCTCTAGAAGGGGCACTTGGGTGGCTCTGCCGTTCAGCGTCTGCCTTCAGCTCAGGTCGTGATCGCAGGATCCTGGGATCCAGACCCCCACTGCAGCGGGCCTGCTTCTCCCTCTCCCACTCCCTCTGCTTGTGCTCCCTCTCTCGCTCTGTCTCTCTCTGTCAAATAAATAAATAAAATTCTTAAAAAAAAAAAAAAAAGGAAAGAAAAGCTCTTGAAGAAGATAAGATTTAAGTCAAGCCTTGGAGAAGAGTGAAATTCAAATTGAAAAAGGTAGGGCCTAATGTGGAAAATATCACGAACAAAGCATAGAGGTCAGAACTCAAAAGAGAGCCTGCCCTGTGTTACAGTTGTGAGGAAACATGACTGATTCATCTCTGATAGGTATATGGAGGCTGAACCGTGGGTGTCAACCTCAGGGGGCTGGCCTGGCCCTAGCAGGCCTTAGGGAGTCACTGAAGAGTGTGTTGGTTAAAGCCCTATTTAGGAAGGTTGCACTAGAGCTGTATGTAGGAAGGACTGGATGGCAGAAGACTGAAGGCAGCGCACCGGGCATGAGGAAATTCAGGATTTAACAGAGGCGCAGAAGCAAGGGGTCACCCAAGCTACTCAAAAAGCAAACACACCAGCTAAATAAAAAGAGGCAAGTCCTCTTGTCCCAGCCTCCATGTTGCTACCCCCGAGATAGTTCTCCATAGAAATCCTGTCTGAAGAAGGAATTGGAAAAGACAAACAGAACTTGACAGTCGGTAATGGTTTGAAGACCCAGGGGTCAAAGATGGGTTCCATTTATCAAGCATGGGTGGAGGGAAGAATCATAATAACTCTAACAGAAATGGGAAAATCTAGAGAAAGAACATATTGGAGACTAGATGACTAAAGAAATGTAACAAAGTTCTCATTCTTTACTTTTCTTACAGTTCTTTTCATCTTCAAAACACAAACTCTATATCTGCAAGAGGAAACCACCAATACTTTTTTTCTTGATTCTATCATAATTTTAAAAATCACAATAGAAGAAAACAACTCTTTATAAAAAGAAGCTAAAAATATATTCATTTGATAATCATTTGAGCTGCCTCCCCTCAAAGATAAATGATCTTAAAAGTTTCAAAGGAAGTGGTATGGGTTGTTGGTTTTGCCCCCTTTTCCATGGCTTGAAATTGTACAGCAAAACCTAAGAAAGATGCATAGGTTTACTGAAAGCCTCTTCTGCCAAAGTTCAAAAGAGAGGAAGGGAGGAAAAAATCCCAGAGGAGGATTCAGAAAGCTGATCCATTTAGAGTCAGGCATACCCTGAAAGGAACATCCAGACTCTGGAGGCAGAGCCTGGAGGAGGGAGCTCTGTGCTGTCCTTATGTCGTTCCGTACAGAGCCTCTCAAGGCGAAAGCGTAAGAATTAGGAACTTTCGGGACCAGAAGAGGGATATGCCAAAGTAAAGAGAATCTCAGGAACTTCCTTCTGCCTTTTCTTGTCTTATCCTTGCTGACACTTCCACTTCGCTCCTTAGGACTAGCATTGTCCTGGCTTTGGGAAGCCACACTTCTGATCGCGACTCCCACATGGGTGACACTGATAAACCAGCAGCCACACCAGCCGGAGTTTCCCCATGAACAACATGAGGTAGGTGGCCAGACGGTCTTGCAGGCTCCAGCTAGCTCCAAACAAAATGCATGGCCTAAGTGAGTGATCTCTGTCCCTGGGACCTCATGCACAGAGCACGCTTCAAGTTACCGGAATATTATCTTAGCATGAATTCTTCATGCGCAATCTTTTAACAATTCATACAAAACACTGGAAAAATTTTTATATCACCGGAATCGTCTGAAATGAGTTTGATCACTTTAACACTGCAGTGCTACGACATCTTTGCTAATACTGTTTTCCCCGTAGGAATGTTTTTTCCATTCTAGATGTCCAAAGCTTGAACAAATGAGGCTCCCTGGGCCATGATACTAGTTCCTTGTGTATAAATGCTGCAGTATTTTGAAAAAAATTCTTCTCCCAAACCTAAACGTAAGGCTCAGGAACTCTGAATGGACAGATGGAAATCGAGTTTCAGGTGCATATCATGGAGTTCCTTATAGTAAGTCTTTCTAGCATTGGGCTTTTGGGTTGGCTGCTTAGCATGGTTATAATTGTTCATATTGAGCCTTTCCAGACCATATTGCCTAGCTCAGTTACACCAGTCAGTCCTCGATTAGGACAAAAACTTCAGTATCATATCACATACAACTGAGAAAAATAACACTTCTTTAATCAGACTCTGTTTATGGTTATAATCTAAATGATAATCAACAGCTTGAGAATGATCCTTAATTACTTGTTTTTTCAGAAATTCAGGGTCCAAGCAAATAGAAGACCAGTATTAATTACAGAGATACGAAGAGAACCCTTACTAATGTGATAATTCTTGCTTTGTGAAAACAGTAGACGCAGGGGCGCCTGGGTGGCTCAGTGGGTTAAAGCCTCTGCCTTCGGCTCAGGTCATGATCCCAGGGTCCTGGGATGGAGCCCCGCGTTGGGCTCTCTCCTCGAGGAGCCTGCTTCCCTTCCTCTCTCTCTCTCTCTCTGCGTGCCTCTCTGCCTACTTGTGATCTCTATCTAAATAAAATCTTTAAAAAAAAAAAAAACAGTAGACGCAAATGAAATTTACTGTTATGTTACCTTTCAGTTACTATGGTTCGGCATAGGCATCCAAAGGCACGAAGGCATGATCAGTTTTCCAAATATAAAACAACGAAAACTCTAACTCAGGGCCCCAGTTTTTTGGTTCTGATTTAGTTTACCAGGTATGTATTTAGGAGGAAACTGTATTTCATTACATAAGTCACTGCCCATACCAAGATCTGATCTCTAGCATCAAAGACATCTAGGAGCAATAAATAATACTGAGAAATTCCTCAACTCACATCCGCCTGCTCCTGCTGACTCCACCAACAGGCACATACAATTCTGCGGGAGTCCATGACTACAGCTGCAGAAATGAGGCACCGGGGCCCAGGTCTCACTGGGGGGGGTCATTTTGAGGATATCTGCTATTTGTGCTTATTTTGGTTCAACAGGGAAAGAGAATGTAGAGAGTTAGGTTCACCAGCAAACATAAAAAACCTCATTTAATACTGCATTCAGTCCCTCTTTTGCTTTTCTCTTGTGCCAAAATATTGTAACACGGTAACCACAAAATTCTGTTCCTTTTCTATAGAAATGTTTACAAGAAAAGTGAATCCAATGTCATTCAGTGTAAAATCAAGTCCTGATATTAGAAATTATTAGTTGATTGACTCTAGAGGCAACGAAGAATAACTCCAGCCCGGGACCTCAACCATCCTCCTGTCAGAAGCTTGTTAATAACTGCCATGCAGAGGAACTCCCCAACTTACAATAGCTCAACTTTGCAAACCCATTTACTCTGATTTTTATCATAAATATAAACCCATGAAAATAACCAAGACATATTTATAAATATGCTAACCAAAGGTTAGCAGTCATGACCATACCAAGGAGTCTGGCAGTAACATGAGATGCACTGACTTGTAAGACCGAAAAGCTTTGACTCCAAGAACGTGATCAAATACAGAAAATCCATGCAACTGTAACCAAGCAGTCATTTCTGGAAAGAATGTTTTGCCCCTCTTTGAAAAGCTTAAGGATAAACTTGGGGAGACATCAAAGGAAGATTTTCCGGCCAGACCCAAGAATGATTTGATCACGTTGGAAAGAGAACAGTCGGCAGATCAGAGTTCCAATGGGAAACTGAGATGTTTTGTTTCCGGTCACCCCTGACCACCGCTGCCAGCTCCTAGAGACCAGCAATGGATCTGTCTTGTCGCAACTGGATTTGTGGGTCTTCACACTGTTTCATTCAGTGAAGGAAGAACAGTCCATTTATAACCTCACCCAGGAGCTAATTAGGTGTTTAAGCCCCAAACCAACCCCGTTACAAATCAGTTACTCTGCTATCAACAAAGCAAAATGTATATTGCCAAGGAAAACAAAAATAACCCAACGTATTCACCTGTTACTGCATTCTACCTCTTGTCATTCTTAAAGACGATGACATAGTTTATAATAAAGATTATTACTACCTATAAAGTCATTTCACAAGGCAAATTTCAAACACTGGTGTTTCTTTCCACATCAAAAATGCTAAAATATCATTTCAGAGAATAAACATAAAGTCTATTACTGCATATGTAAAGAATAAATTGGTTTTTATTGCTTGGTTTTATTGCTAACAAAACTCTGCAGACCAAACGTTCTTTCAAAGCTTCTGTAAGGATGAGCCTCAGTGTTTACTTCTTACCAAAACCAGCACAACTTTCCTGACAGCAGAGATAAAAGGACCCAATTAATATTAACGTATATATATGTTTCTTATCATAAGTACATTTAACAATGCTTCATAATGCAACATCTAATTTTTGCTTCTGAAAGAACTGCCAGATTCCTGATTTTATATTATTAATTCTTCCACTGAAAACTGTCAACGTCAGGTCTTGTACTTTCAAGTATCCAAATGAACTGGTATAGATAATTACATAAATCAATTTCCACTGATTGAAGTGAATTAGATTATCATGGGGATATAAATATTCAGATATGAAAACACAAAGCCAGGATAAGACAAGATTTTTTTAAAACATAGCCCTTACCTGGTGATTTAGTATTTGACATGAAATTAATCTGAACAACTACTTTCTTGGGATTATTTTAACTTTCAAATATACCATCAAAAATGTGGAAAGTTTCCTGTTTCAAAAAGAACCAAAGGTAACAAAGAAAGACCCTAAGGATCAAATCTTGTGGTATAATTCCTTTTCTAGGTGGGAAGGTTATTAATTCTATATTTTAAGTGTGATTTAAGAAGAAGTGTTAAATATTTTAAGGAAATGTTTTAGTATAGCTCATTAATTTCACCAAAGCCCACCACCATTATATTTATTGAGCTTTTCTGATATGCCCAGTACAACGTTATTCAAATATAAGATACGAAGAGTTTATAATCTAGCAAAAGAGATAAAACCATCATTAGTCAACAATAAAGTACTAAACTGTAAGGACCTATCAAGGCACATAAGAATCCAGGTGGTTATATAAAGCTCATGAGCCAATGTAATTAAAATATACCATTAATATGCAATAAAATTTAAAACTTAAAACACTTTCCATAAAACTCAGTTTTAGAATTACTTTAAATCACTTTTAAAAATTTTGGACCAGGGGGCGCCTGGGTGGCTCAGTGGGTTAAAGCCTCTGCCTTCAGCTCAGGTCATGATCCCAGGGTCCTGGGATCGAGCCCCGCATCAGGCTCTCTGCTCAGCGGGGAGCCTGCTTCCCCCTCTCTCTCTGCCTGCCTCTCTGCCTACTTGTGATCTCTGTCTGTCAAATAAATAAAATCTTTAAAAAAAAAAAAATAAAATAAAATAAAATAAAATAAAAAATAAAAATTTTGGACCAGGGCGCCTGGGTGATTCAGTGGGTTAAGCCTCTGCCTTCAGCTCAGGTCATGATCTCAGGGTCCTGGGATCGAGTCCCGCATCGGGTTCTCTGCTCAGAAGGGAGCCTGCTCCCCCACCCCACCCCTCTGCCTGTCTCTCTGCCTGCTTGTAATCTCTCTCTGTCAAATAAATAAATAAAATCTTTAAATTAAAAAAAAAAAAAACTTCAGACCAATAGCACACAAAAAAATAAAGGGAAAAATTAAAAAGCCGAATGAAGTCTCTACATTTTCCTTTCATAACCTAAGAAAAAAAGGGGAAATATGTTCCTGAGGGAAGTGTCCTGAAAGTGAGCTACAGCAGGCCAGGAACAAAATGCTTCCTCTCTGATTTTTTACTTTTTTCCTTCCCCTTTCCCAAAGCAAAGGGTGAACATTTGAATCTGCTGCAATGGAACATTCTAGAACAGTGTCTCCCTGTTCCCCTGCAAACCACCCCACAGCACTGTATCACTGCTACTTCCTGAGCCAGAGGGGACATTCCACCTTCTACTTCCTGGTCACCCTCTATCTCCCAGAACCTCCCCATGGGCTTCAGTCTCCCTCCTTCCTTATGGGAAAGCCTAAAGGAAATTCATCTCCCAACCAAATCTCACACAATCTCCTTCACATCACCACCAGTCTCCCCGCCATTCAGAGCATCATTTTGAAACAAAGGAGGACCAAATCATCAACCCTGACGCTAAGGCCAAGGGAGCCCAGCGTGATGGGGGGGGGGGGGCGGGGGGGTGGTTCTCCACCCAGCAGTGGAAGGAAGCAAACAGGAGTGTCCCGTTGCTTATCACATAATAATAACAAAATGGGGAAAAACAAAAGTTGAAGGTGTTAATTCACTGAGTGATCTAGAGCAATGGGAGAAAATCTATTGCTTTTCTAATCCAGGAAATATACAAAGCTCAAAACAGCAGTCTCCTAAGAGAAAATGTTAAGGTAATTACCACGAAAAGAACGATAGCTGAAGGCAATTTTTCTCCAAACTGTTACCCCACTTGGGAATTACATTTCTCTCTCTCTCTCTCTTTTTAAAGAAAATTAATGAAATGGAAAACATTTTTAAATCACAGCAGTTTGTTCTGTGGAAAGTTTTCCAAATGGTAAGCATTTGCCTTAGAGTTCATTTTTCCCTAATTAGTTCTATCCAACTCTTGTACAGATTAAAGCTTGTGAACCTCAGTTCAAAACTCTTATTTAAATATTAAAATTTTATTACAATATGCAGGGAAAAGCGAGACCTATATTTATTCTAATATATGGGGGAAGAGAGGTCCTTGCCAAGAGCCTGCAACATTGAAAAAAAAAGCCTCAAGCCGCCTCCTGCCCTTCCCTGCAAACACCCGCTGGGACAAGGACTCTACTGGTCATCCACTCCTGCCAAGGGGGTACAAGTGTCTCAGAATACACTCCCCTCCTTCTGTGCAGGACAAATTCCCATGCACGTGACAAGAATCTATTCCCGTGTCCTTTCCTCTGTGATGTCTCAGAAGCTCCTTCTCTGAAATTCTACTGCTCATTCCTTAAATCGAATCATTTTCATCCTGAATAATTACATTTTAGAAATACAATTTGATATAAATATAAATATGATTTATATCAAATATAAATATGATTTTTTTCAACAACAGCTTTGAATATTTGAATAACAGGATTAGCACAGCATCTGACACATAATGGGTTATTTATCATCTATATATACATATATATATCTCAAGGGATCATTTTTTAAATCACTTATTCTGTAACAAATCAAAATAATATTTTTTGTTAAGTACTACTTCTATTTCTTAATCTTCTTGAAGGTTTCCTTTTTCACACCATTTTTGTTCTCATTTTTGGTGTTGGTTTTCTTTTTTAATTTGTTGATAACAGGAAGTGATCATGGAGTCTGGGGTGTGTGGCAGAAGGAATCATTGGTGAGAGTGAAAGGCAAATTCCAGCCCCCACCATACAGTGCCCTTGTCTGGTCTGTGCCATTAGTTGAACAGAGGATGTGCATTTGCTTATTCTGAATTTCCATTTTCCTCTATTAGCCTAGACTGAAGCATGAGGGATACACCATGATCAACTTCCACATTTTTTTCTTGCATTGGAATAACAAGCCGGTGCTCTTCTTCATTATCATTTTACTGAGTGATTATCAGATGGGATAGAATTGCAAACTGGAATTTTGTGAACTGAATTATTCATATGAATGAATTTCAGTATACAGAGCAGCCGCTTACCATCGCTCTTAGCGATCAGCTAAGGTTGACAAACATTTCCTTACAGGAGACCGTTGTTGCAATATTATTTGTAGTGTGGGATGTCAAAATGGCAAAGCTCTACTATTAATAATAGATCTCCAGACTCATGGAGGGAGCCCTGGGCCTGCAATCAACAGGCTTAGGTTGATCTGGCTTTTTTTCTTTCCTTTTTAAAAAGAAATCCTCAGAATTCCAGTTACAAGACTTGGAGCACGTCAATCTTATGCCCTATAAAATCTTACATCTGGAGGTTAATAAAATGAGATTAATCCGGAGATACTACATGTTGAGTTCTTTCCTTTTTTCCTTTCAAACACAATACGGTAAATGATGCCGGTCTCCTCTACGGAAGCGGGTTCTGGGAACAGCTTACTACGGATGGAGGTTAGCTGCCATCCAGTGGCTGGAAACAGAACTCACCTGCCAGAAGAGCGAAGGAAGTTTAAAGTGGACTCGGGTCTCGTGACCACAAGGCACCAGTAACTTACATTCACCATCCCCTATTTACAAAAAAACAAGATGGGGAAATTGTCAAATGCTTCAAAGGGAGAGAAGCCAAAGTCTCCTCTCCTCTAATTCTAAGCCATAAGAAACTTATCTTTACTCGTTTCCCTTTCAAAAATCCCCAATTTAGAAACTTCACCTACCTGTACCATATAAATGAAACTAAATGATGAAATAATTATAAAAGATAAAATAGACCCCCACTGCATGAAAGATGGCACACCAGAGAGACAAAAAAATTTTATATCAATTTCTAAAGAAGAAAAACATGAAATATATCCATATAGTGATCCCAAGCCTGATAGTTTCATAGCAATTTCACTTTGAATGATTTTGATAATTTTCTGGCATGTAAAATGTAGTATCATTCTCTCACTTACTCCTTAATTTATTTTCATATGAACAATTCTAATATGAACTACTTTTAATAGTTTGGGATTATTTTATTACAAAAATAGTGCACATTTATTGTGGAAAATATAAGAAAGTGAAAGTAAAACATAAGAAAGTAAAAATAAATATCAATAATGCCTGAGCACTATTAACATATATTCTGCCAGTCTGTTTTCTATGAGAAATGTCCCACCTCTCCCATTCTCTTAAAAAAATGTATCTATATGTATTTTTTAAAATTTTTTAAAAATTTTTCAGTAAGTTATTAGAAAAAAGTATTCCCTAAAAATTATACCCTTTGGTTCTCATGAGAAATATATGTATCTTTGCCTACATGATAGATGGAAAATGATAAGCCACTGTAACCTCATTGCTAATATAACTTGCAAATCTTTAGCAATAATAAGGCTGAACAAAATATTTATTAGACATTTGGTGGGGGGAGGGGCTGTATGTATGTGAATTTCCAGTTCTCTCTCTTCCTATTTTTCTCCTGGTAATTTTCTTTCTGTTCATTTGTAATTGCTTTTTCTAAGACTGAATAAAGATACAGCACACATGCAGAAAATGAAGAGCAGCTTCACTGTTATCATATAAGGCAGAATTAAAGACAAAGCCTTAAAGACTTGGACCAAGACAGACACTTCATTTTTATAAAAGGTATAATCCATTATGAGTATATAGTATCTATGTGTTTAAAAAAGAACAAAAAAAGCAAACAAATAAACAAAAAAACAGTATTGACATAAAATAAGCAAAACCTGTTAGAAAAAGAGACAACATTAACAGAAAAACAATAATAAAAGGATGTTCTAAACTATGTGTTAATAGAAATATATTAAAATTTACAGTCCCCAGGGCGCCTGGGTGGCTCAGTGGGTTAAAGCCTCTGCCTTCGGCTCAGGTCATGATCCCAGGGTCCTGGGATCGAGCCCCACATCGGGCTCTCTGCTCAGCAGGGAGCCTGCTTCCCTTCCTCTCTCTCTGCCTGCCTCTCTGCCTACTTGTGATCTCTGTCTGTCAAATAAATAAACAAAATCTTTAAAAAAAAAAAAAAAAATTTACAGTCCCCAAATAATACTATTCTTCCATAGTGCCATAGATGGTTAACAAAACTAGTTAGATCAAGGAAACCTTAATACATTATAAAGAACAAAATTCACACAAGTCACAATCTCTTACAATAATGTTATATATTGCAAATTAATCATGAAGGAATTCTATGTCCCTTGACTACTTTAAGAAAAATTTTGGAGCATTTGGCTGACTCAGCCAACAGAGCTTGCAACTCTTGATCTCAGGGTTGCAAGTTTGAGCGTCATGCTGGGTGTAAACATTACTTAAAAATCAAAAAATCTTTTTAAAAAACCAGTTTAGAAAAATCTCTTGTAAATTACTACCGGATCCTTGCAAAACTCCAAACTGCAAATAACAAGCCATTTGGAATATAATAAAGCCCACTAAAAATTCAAGAGGACTGATAAACATGAAAAGGAGAGGGACATATGTGGATTCACTTTCAGGGTCCTGAGAAAGGCAGGTAGAGAGTGTTGGGAGAGGGGGGCCCCCTAGTCAGGCTGAGTTGGCCAAACCACCCCTGAGGGGTTCTGACCCTTGAGGCTTTGAGTGCAAGTCTCTCAGGACCAGCTCAGCACCCAAGATGAGTCCTGGAGCACCCCAAGTGCTTGAGAGAAGGGATGGCACACAAAGGTGGGTTCAGGGCAGAGAAAACAGGTGGGAACTGGAGGTGGCACGACCATCTAAGATCTCCTCAGTCATCCCTTACCCGGTTCCCAGGACCTCCCTCTGGAATTCTAGATGTGTTCCATCAAGGTTCTTCATTACCCTCTCCAAGAAATGCATCCCAGATCTGGACTCAAGCCATACCTCACTTGAGTATGAGGCTCAGAGTAGAATAGAAAACAAGCGCCCACGTGAAGAATCACAGCCAGAAAGGTAAAGGGACTTGTCCGAAGCCTGAAGACAGAGTGTCTCCCTATTCACACACAGCGTTGTAAGTCCTCTCTTAAGATTGCTTCTCTCATTCTTTCTACTAATCCTTGACTCTCAACTTTGCTTGCCATCTGACGTACAGCGTACCTCCTCCAAGGAGGATGCCCTGATTGACACCATCTCCTGACCCTGAGTGTTCTTCTACATAGAAGTCAATCCTTAGAACTTTTACTATTTGTTTATATTATATTGTTATCTGTTTATGTATTTGTTTTGAATTCAAAGCAGGTGCCAATGTACAGATACTTTTATGTAAAAGACAAGCATCAGAATTACTGTGTGTAAACTGGGTTTCAGAAATCAAATTATATTTTCTCATTTATATTTCATAATTTTGGTTTTACACAGAAAAAAATGTGACTAAAAGAAATAATGAAAAATTGTTTTGATCTCCTAGAAAACAATATGCATCTATAACACATTCTATATGTTCAGATTTTAATTTTAATATTGTAGAACTTTTTTAAGGCTTTTTTAATTGTAAGAACAGAAAAGCATTTTTTTTAAAGATCTTATTTATTTATTTGAGAAACAGGGCACATGCACAGGAGAGGGGTAGAAGGAGAGAATCTTCAAGCAGATTCCCTCCTGAGCACAAAGCATGACGCCAGGCTGATCCCATGACCCATGAGATCATGACCTGAGCCAAAACCAAGAGTCAGAACTCAACCGACTGAGCCACCCAGTTGCCCAAAGAATAGAAAAACACTTATAAACACAGGTATTAAAGAAAAACTGCAATGGACACTTGTTGGAAAGGGCAAAGCAGATGTTACTCAAGCTACTACAGCACAGAAGAGAGACTTCTGTATAGAACAGGGCCTAACTCCAAATATAGCATGGGCAGCTGGGGATCTACAGCCAACAGGCAGGGCTCAATGAGTAGGAAATTACTAAGAGGAACTTAATTAGAAATCAAGGGTAGGTACAGTGTGTCAGAAGGATTCTTGTAAAACCTGGACTTGGCAGGCCCAAGGACAAAGCAAGTCAACAAGAGGGCTCAGAAGCCTGATGGACGAACATCCGGTCAAGGAAGGAGTCCCTGTCACAGGTATGGGAGTTTAAGAACAAACAAGCAAATGAAAAACTGTCTCAGTAGTTGCTCAGCCAGCCTCACTGAGCTAAGCAACTAGAAGCGAGAGGCTCCTAGGGGTGCATTCATCTTCGGTGGTCAGGCTGTGGGAGCAGGGAACGTTCTCCACATCCAAGTGTTCTGCCATGTTGATGACTCAGCAACCTTCTCCCTCTCTTTCTGTTTCTAAAGTTCCTGTTACCACTTGGCTCAACCAGAACTCCTGGTTGGAAACAACTAGAATCAACTCTAGACAACTGGAGAGTAATCATAAAACACAATGTATCATTTTTTTTAAAAGACCAATTCCTAAAAATGGGAAATAAATTGAAAAAGAAGTGGCTCTATGTCTCAAGTTAGTGGCTTAACCACAAACAGAAGAATTTTCTTTTTTTTTAGATTTTATTTATCTATTTGACAGAGAGAGAGAGAGAGCAAGGGAGGGAACACAAGCAGGGAGTGGGAGAGGGAGAAGCAGGCTCCCCGCTGAGCAGGGAGCCCCATCCAGAGCTTGATCCCAGCACCCTGGGATCATGACCTGGGTCGAAGGCATTCACTTAATGACTGAGCCACCCAAGTGCTTCAAAGAGAAGAATTATTTTAAGCAACTCAAAACGCAGTAAAGTTTTTTGCATATCTGAGATATATCCTAAAGCCTGAAGAAAAAAGGCAAGTTGTTTCCAGCAATCATATTGTTGGTAATAATGGGATTATTATTTTTAACATGTAATGAATAATATATATCCTACCATATAGTAGGATAAATGAAATAAGTAAGTCGGCTAATATCATTGGGAACTAGAATTTTCAGTATAAAATAAAAGGGATACAAACATAAAAATCAAATAAGTAAAAACTGATTAATTTTGAATTGAAAATACCATCATGAACTCATGAAGTATTTTTCTCTTTTAAAAAGTCTGGGTCATTGCTTCTCAGCCTTTTGGCTAAGATCAAGTGTAAAAAGTCTGGGGCACCTGATCTCAGGGTTTTGAGTTCAAGCCCCACATTGGATGTAGAGATTACTTAAAAATAAAATATTTTTTTAAAAATATTTTCTATTTTCCTTGCTCTTTCCAATGAAATGGAAATAAACTATGATCAGCTCAGTAGCAGTGAACACCCTTAGCACCCAGATTACAGTGTCTAACTACATCTCCCATGAAATAGAACCAGAACTCCTTAAGGAAGTCACTAATTTCTAGAGTGGGGCAGGAAACGTACAAGAGGGTCATGACGCGTCTTCATACCAGAAGGCAAGGAAGAAGTCAAAGACAAGTGGGATCATACCAAAGGACACAGGAGCCAACCTGAAGTGACTTTCATGGACCAAAGAGAAAATGTAAGCAATAAAAACAAAATGACTGCAATAGATTTAAACAGAAAAATATATAAGATCCATGATTTCATGCTGATACTTTAAAAAACAGAAACAAAAAACATTTTACTCACTTCTGGTGGTTGCAATGGGCACCAACCTACTTTGAAAACTGATAAAGGGGGAAAAAATCATTGCTCCTGCTTTTCCAGAGCAAACTGCATTTCACAGCCATCAAACAATTTATGAGAGTTGCTTTTAGAGAAGAATTCTAGTTTTATTTTTATTTTTTTTTAAGTAGGCTGTATGCCCAGCATGGAACCCAATGTGACCTCATCAGAGGTTGTGAGTTCCAGGAGCCCCTGGAGAGATCTTGTTTAATCCTTACGGCAAATTATCCTGAAAACAATTTAGTACTTTGTGGGTTTTTTTTTTTTTCAGTCTTTAAGATATAGCTTAGATATGCACAAAAACTTTACTGCATTTTGAGTTGCTTAAAATAATTCTTCTGTTTATGGTTAAAGCCACTAACCTGAGACATAGTTAGAGCCACTTCTTTTTCCATTTATTTCCCATTTTTAGGAATTGCTTTTTAAAAAACAGATACTATTTTTTTTTTTAATGTTCAAACCAAAAAGGCATGGAGGGGCACTTGGGTGGCTCATTTGGTTGAGAGGCTGATCTCACCTCGGGTCATGATCTCGGCGTGGAGAGATGGAGCCCCACCTTGGGCTCTGTGCTGGGCCGGTGGAGTCTGCTTAGGGTTTTCTCTCCCTTGCCATCTGCCCCTCCCCTGCGACCCCTGCTGGTGTCCACATTCTCTCTTTCTAAAAAAAAAGCATGGGGGGCATGGAATGAATACCTAGGATATTGAGAAATTATTCCTGGATGGGTATAATATTGTAAATATGTTTTTTTTAATCTTTATTTACCAAAGTTACATACTCCAGGTGCTAGGGTTGGGAGCTAAAGTGAGTTTGGCGTCTTCCAGCGTCTGGGCCACAATGGTAGCCCTAGGAGCAGAGGTGGGGCAACCCCATTAGGTTACAGATGAAAGGGATTGGGGTTGGCTGGCCCTGCTTCTAGGGGCCCCGCTGGGAGTAATGGGGGCTTAGAGGAGCCAGGATCTACACTGTGGAGGCTGCAGGGCCCTGGTGGATGGACTAGAGTGGGAAACTGCCCAAGAAGACCATTCAGATGGGCTCTTTCCAAATCAAACCAGATGATCACCAGTCGGGGTGGAGGTGCCCTATGCTCGTGCAGAGACCCGTCTCACAGAGCTGCTGACCGGATGCAGGAGCATGGTGATCAGACTGACCGTTCCACTCACTGCAAGAACTATGTCCATGGAGTGTACCAAAATGGAGAGTCCAATGAACTGGACGTAGAGGCCATCCAAGACTGATTCAGACATCAGGGGCACTCTCAAATTTGCCAGTGAGAGTACTGTGGAGGAATAGGAGGGTGAACTCATTGAATTCCATTCCCAAGAGGCTGACGATGTGAAAGACACTTTCTTGTAGCTGAACAGATTTATGGGCCCATGCCCTGTACATATCCCTCGATGAGCTATGAACCACTGGGGCCGCCCAGACTGACGGGTGGCTTGACGGGTCACCCCCAGGAGGGAAAGAGTGAGGCAATACCTTGTTATTATGTTTTTACTGAAATGAACTGAGAAATTATGAAATCAAAAGTAAGAGGAAGGGAGGGAGGGAGGGAGGGAGGAAGGGAGGGACGAAGGAGGCTACATATTGATGTATTTGTGGGTGGAAAATTGTAATGTTTGGTATTTACTTTAAAATCCTCCAGCCATGGGGCACCTGGGTGGCTCAGTCGGTTGGGCGTTCCATTCTGGATTTAGGCTCAGGTCATGATCTCAGGGTCGTGGGACCAAGCCCCATGTCAAACTCCCCACTCATCTTGGACTCTGCTTGAGATACTCTCTCTCCCTCTTCCTCTGCCCCTCCCCTTGCTCATACTCTCTCTCTCTCACTTGATCTCTTGAAATAAATATAATAATTTAAAGAAAAATCCTCCAGCCACAACAACGGAGAGGAACAAATAAAACCATTCTCCAAAACCATCAGAGAATGTGGTTAACTGTTGACGTGGGTGATCAGTAATACAGAGGTTTCATTAGATGATTCTACTTTCATGTATTCTTCAAATTTTCCATAATAAAAAACTAAGAATTTTTCAGGGGCTTATAGTATTTAAAGCTACACTCATCTCAAGGTGGGTAGGGCCTGAGAAGAGTGACAGCTTGGTGTGAATACTGTGAACTGAGCGGACACCACACTGTCTTGTTCCTCTGGGGCTCCAGGCATTCTTCTCACTCCTAACCCCAAACCTCCTCCCCTGACACCCCGTCACCATCTGCTCTAGTAATATACAATGCCCCAAACACACTGGGGGTTCCAATCTTGCTATTTCATGAAAAATGCCCTGTACATTTTCCACTTGGTAAGTTTCCGTTCTTTGCTTCCAGCTTGCTTAGGACTCACCCACCTCGACAGTAAAGCTTTCCCGAATGTCACTCCTGGGTCTCCATCTCTGCCTCCCTCCATCCTCGCATAGAGCACAACACAGTGTAATCATGTGTTCCCGTGACTCGTCTCCTCCCCTGGAATGAGCCCTTTAAGTATTTACTGTTGTGGGATATTAATATTTAACAACCTATACACTAACAAAAACTGGAACGGGAAAGCAGAGGGACTGACCCCTAGAGGCTCCAGAAAGAAAGCCTGCCCAAACCCTGATTTGAGCCTAGTGAAACTGACTTTGGGTTTCTGACTACAAGACAGTGTGAAAATAAATTTGGGTTGTTTTCAGTCACCAAGTTTGTGCATTTGTTATAGCAGCAAGAGGAAACTAATAAGCAAGCAAGTCTTCAAGGGAGTTTGCTGGCATGTCAGATTTAAAATCAAACCCAACCGTTCAGGTTCCATGAGCAACAGTGCGCTCATGTGGTTAAGGACAGTTTTGGAGCTTTGGTATAAAGTATCTTCTCTGTGCTTCAGCTTCCTCCTTTGTAGAATGAGGCAGGGGGAGGGGAATACTAATTATAGTATCCAAACAAATCTTCTTTTAGAACATGGTTGGCCCAGAGCAATGCTGTATGTCTTACCCCAGCTTTCTCAGAGCCAGAGTCCTCAGGAGAACACAGTTTCTGCAAAAGCCCCCAACCACAGGCTCACCCGCCCAGAGGGCACCAGGCACTTGCCCACTGGGGTGCCGGTGCCACCATCATAGTTTCCCCAGCACTTCTGAGCCCGCCTGGCCAGGAGGAGACACATGGATGGCCCAGAAGCCATGGTAAGCTGGCTTAGGCAGGTAGGACGCTTGCAGGGAATAGGGCATCCCCATGGCAGGCTGCAGGCTGGTGACCGTCGGTGGAGTGGACCAACCCTCTGGAGTCCACAGGAGGGAGCAAATGGCAGGCATCCAAGAGGCAGAAGTGTAGGGACACTGAGGGTCTTGTTCACACACACACACAAAGAGAGCAGATGGCAACCCCTAGCTCTGTGCCAGGCATTAGTCCTTAAATTGCTGGAAAATTGAAGAAGTTCGAGGATTCCAAGTGAGGGGACATGGTGACCATGGCAACAATGGGGCCCTCAGGGATGCTGAGGCAGGGGTTACTTACATATGAAATGAAGGCACTCAGCCTTCCAGTAATTAGTATGGCTATACCAGCGCGTGCTCATGCTCGCTCATCTCCGCCTTACATAAAATTCTGGTTTGCATACCGAAGTGCATATTGAACACTGGCTCAATCAACACCCATGCCAATCCACTTCTAGTATTTGTTTGCTGAATTTTTGTTAGGCTTTTCATATTTACTTTTTATTGAAATAGATTTGACCTGTAATATTGAGTAAATTGAAGGTATGCAACATGTTGATTTGATATATCTATATATGGTAATGATTATCATTATAACAAAATTTGCACCTCTATCACATTAGATGATAATCATTTCCTTTTTAGCGTTTGGGATATTTCCAGTTTCTTGGCTAGTTTAGTGATTACAATACAGTATTGTTGTTCACATTCACTATCCTGCGCATTAGATCTCTAGGGCTTATTTACCACTTATTGCAAGTCTGTACATTTTTTTTAAAGATTTTATTTATTTACTTGACAGAGATCACAAGTAGACAGAGAGGCAGGCAGAGAGAGAGAGGGAGGAAGCAGACCGCCGCTGAGCAGAGAACCCAACTCGGGGCTCAATCCCAGGATCCCAGGATCATGACCTGAGCCGAAGGCAGAGGCTTTAAGCCACTGAGCCACCTAGGCGCCCCAAGTCTGTACCTTTAAACAATGTCTGTCCCATCCCCCAACTCCAATCCCTAGTAACCATTTCACTCTTCGTTTCTATGACTTTGAATTTTTTTTTAGATCCCACATCCCACGAGTGATATCATACAGTATTTATTTTTCTCTGATTCCTCATTTAGTATGTCTCCAAGGTCCATCCACGTTCTTGCAAATACCAGGACTTGCTTCTTTTTCAAGCTGAATAATATTCTGTTGTATATACATATACCATATCTTCTTGCTTTTTGCACTGTAGTAACCTGAAAGCTAAAAACTGCATTTCGCAGAACCGCTCTGTAGCTCTCTTCCAGCCAGAGGTCCATATGTAATGTAGATTCTTCCATTCAGACAAACCTGTGGGAGATCTTAGACAGACTAAGCTTCGGGGCAAGGTAGGGTGTGGGACATCCCTTTTGCTAGTGCAAATTAAGGCCAAGGTAGTAGCTTCTGGAGCCAGACCCAGGGTGGTAGCTCACTAATCAGGGAGAAGTCATTTCCCACAGTGGCCCAGGTCTATAGTATGGTTTTAGAAGATCAGCCTAGGTTTGTTTCATTCAAAACTTCTAATGATTCAGTTGTTCCTCTAAAAGAATCCATCACACTTCAAACAACTAAAGTGAATACTGATATCTATGACTGAGAACAACAGCCAAGTAAGTGGTACCAGAAGTAAACAGCTCCTCACAGGAACTGGAATCTGAGCTTGGCTTGTATCCAGTTGCCTTCAGACACTGGGACACTGACAGCCACGGCCCACGGGGGCAAATCAGTTGCTTAAGCTGTCATTTTTCATTGCCTGGAATGAAGTTGACATTGAACACCCCTGGATTTAGAAGCCCCAAGGCCACCTGCAATTGCCAATTATGGGGAACATGAAGAATACAGATCTGCCGGGAGCAGCCACCAAGCAATGCGATAGTGCATGGGGGAAAGGAGAGTCCCAAACCTTTGGAAATCACTGGACCCAGCTCTGAGCTGGCAAAGCATGTGGTGTGAGCCACCAGTTAAACGGGGGAGCGTGGAGTTAGTGATAAATGATGTTTGAAACTGTATCTATCACACAGTGACCCAGCAGATACATAAACTCATTCTGTGACCCAGTAGACAGGTGAACACATCCTGTGGTCACTTCCACAACACCTAAGTGTATAATCACAAGAGATAACCTTGGCAAATGTCAGAATCCCCCATTTTTCCAGGTACAGATTCTCCCGGAACAATCTCTTCCTGTGAAACAGAAAGCAGGGCCACCATCAAAGATATGACAGATGCAGGTGGCAATCCCTACCACAAGTCCTTTAAAACTGCCTCTTCTCCTAGGACCTATCTCAAGACGGAAGAGCTCAGGGCTCTAGTCTTGCTACTATTGATATTCTGGGCTGGATAAGTCTTTTTTTTTTTTTTTTTTTAAATATTTTATTTATTTATCTGACAGAGGTCACAAGTAGGCAGAGAGGCAGGCAGAGAGAGAGAAGGAGGAAGCAGGCTCCCCGCGGAGCAGAGAACCCGATGCGGGACTCGATCCCAGGACCCAGGGATCATGACCTGAGCCGAAGGCAGCGGCTTAACCCACTGAGCCACCCAGGCGTCCCTGGGCTGGATAAGTCTTACGCTGTGGAATTCGTAGCAGCATCGCTGCCCTCTAGCCACTAGATGCCACTAGGACAGCCTCCCCACTTGTGACAATGTCTCCAAACATTGTCAAATGTCCTCTGGGGAGCAAAACTGCTCTTGGGAGAGAAGCACTGAGATGATGCGAAAGAAGATTAATCAGGGATTGACTCCAATTACAGCTGCTGTTCCAAATGGGATTTCTTGAACTAGAAAGAAACACAATTCTTGTTGAGCCTCTTTGGATTTGGAGGCAGCATGTCCCATATTGGGCTATACTGTTCCTGCCATGTACTCAATAACGTCTAAGACTTCCAGCTTCAAGTGGCCTGGGTCAAGACCCAGCTCCAGCTGGTGCAAACCTTTCTGAACATTTAACCTAGCCTGGCGTTTCTGGGGAAGATGGGATGCTACATGGAACTCAGAGAAGAAAATTATAACATATTGCCTATTTTGGAAATAACTCATTATTGAAACAGCTCCTGCCTTGCTACTAGGTCTGACAGAAACTCATAGTATCCATGGTACCTGAAATTGCCATTATGAATCCAATGTTTTCTGATCCTTCAGGTCACAAATTCAGACTTACATAATGAAGGTCCACCAGATCCCGAAGGTACGGGTAAATTCTGTGAGCAGGAAGCTCACATTCCCAGTGAACCTACACTTGTCAACAATTACTTCTCTCTCAACCCAAATGCACCTCTTGGGAGGCAGGTCACTTTTGTCCCTCCTCCCATGCATCGTGCAATGCTTCTGGTTTGACCCAACTCCTAGAACCTAAAAGAGGGACTCTTACAAGATCTTCTTTTCCGGGACACCTGGGTGGCTCAGTTGGTTAAGCAGCTGCCTTCGGCTCAGGTCATGATCCCAGGGTCCTGGGATCGAGTCCCATATCGGGCTCCTTGCTCAGCAAGGAGCCTGCTTCTCCCTCTGCCTCTGCCTGCCTCTCTGTCTGCCTGTGCTCACTCTCTCCGACAAATAAATAAATAAAATCTTAAAAAAAAAAAAAAAAAAAAGATCTTCTTTTCCCAACTTCCTAACAGGACAGATTAGGTAACTCATGCCTGGAAGTTAAGTCCTTTCCCCAAAATGATAAAGGCAGGTGGTGACTGGCTAGGGCAAGAACTTAGGGCTCCTTACTCGTGGTCTTTCTGCATATCTGAAGGTAAAGAGTTGGTCTAAGTTTCCTGAATAAGAAGGGATTCTGCATCCTGCTTCAGCCCCTTCCTTGACACATGTCATATCCAGAGAAAGAAAACTTATCAGTCTGTTGCATTTCACAACATTGTTATACTTCTACAAAAATAGAGGAAGCTTTGACTATGTAACCCAAAACCTTCCCATCAGTTCTTCTCTGCTTCTTGTCTCTATCCCTAGACGGTTTACTTGGCCTCTCAGAGCTTATAGGAATCCTTCCTCAAGTCCAGGGTAATCATAAGCACACTTTTTCCTAGATTTACTAAAAAACTGACATAAGGGAATACATTAGAATTGTGAAAATAATTCTTTATGCAGGAAATTAAGGGTAAGCCCATAATCCATGAAACATGATTACATTTCACATTTTAGGGATCTCAGAAAAAGAAAAGAGAGAAAAGGGGCAGAAAATTTGTTTGAAGAAATAATGACTGAAAAATTCCCTAATCTGGGGAAGGAAACAGATATCCAGATCCAGGAGGCACAGTGATCTCCCCCAAAATTCAACCCAAAGATGTCCACACCAAGACACATAGTAATTAAAATGACAAAAAGTAGTGATAAATAAAAAAATTTTTGAACCCATGAGGTTATCAGCAGATTTTTCAGCAGAAATTTTCAGATCAAATTTCCCCCCAAGATTCAGAAATTCAAGTTTCCTGCAGTTTTATATAGGATTTACGTGATAGATTAATAAAAGTTAATAATTTTAGAAACTTAAAAAAAAGAAACTTAAAAACGTGAAGAAAATTCACATCTGAATATGGTATGTCCATATGTCAACAGTCCCTTTCTTTCAGCAACATCAGCCCCATGACTGTCACGTTTTCCGCAAAAATAAGTGGATTTATTGAATCCTAAAAAAGAAGAAGAAGAAGAAAAGAAAGAAAGAGAAAGAAAAGAAAAGGAAAGAAAAGAAAAAAAGAAATTTTGCAGGTCAAAAGGGAATGGGTTTGCTGGCTATCATTCAGAGTACAAGGAAAGATTAAAGAGTTTCTCAAAGACTAAAGGAGTTCATTAAACTAGCCCTACAAGAAAGCCTAAAGGAGACTCTTTGAGTGAAAAGACCGTAAGTAAAAGAAAAGTAGAAAACACAAAAGCAGGAAAAACAAGTATATCTGTAAAAACGAGTCAAGCGATTCACAAAAAAAAAAAAAAAAAAAAAAAAAAAACAGTGTAAAATATATGACACCAGGGGTGCCTGGGTGGCTCAGTGGGCTAAAGCCTCTGCTTTTGGCTCAGGTCATGATCTTGGGGTCCTGGGATCGAGCCCCGTGTCGGGCTCTCTGCTCAGGAGGGAGCCTGATTCCCTAACTCTCTCTCTGCCTGCCTCTCTGCCTACTTGTAATCTCTGTCAAATAAATAAACAAAATCTTAAAAAAAAAAAATATATATATATATATATATATATATATATGCACACACACACATATGTATGACACCATATACCTAAAATGTTTGGGGAGAGGAGTAAAGAATCGGTTCAAACTTAAGTGACCATCAACTGCAAATAGACTGCTCTATGCAGAAGACGTTCTATACAAACCTAATGGTAACCACAAATCAAAAACCAGCAATAGATATGCAAAGAATAAAAAAAAAGAAATCCAAGTATATCACTAAAGAAAGCCGACAAACCAGGAAAAAGAGCAAGAAAGGATCAGAGAAAATCTATAGAAACAACCACAAAATAAGTAACAAGATGGCAATAAATACATATTAACAAGTACTGTGAATATAAATGGGTTAAATGTTCCAATCAAAAGACACAGGGTGACAGAGCAGAGAAAAAAAAACCAATACCCATCTGTAAGAGATTCATTTCAGTCCAAAAGAGACCTACAGGTTCAAAGTGAGGGACTGGAGAAACATTTATCATGCAAACAGATGTCAAAAGAAAGCCAAGGTAGCAATATTTATGTTGGACAAAATAGACTTTAAAACAAGATTGTAATAAGAGACAAAGAACGATACTGTATAATAATAAAGGGGACAATCCAACAAGGGGCTATAACAATTGTAAATATTTATGGACCCAACATGGGAGCACCCAAATACACAGAACAGTTAATAACAAACATAAAGGAAATAATCAATAGTAACACAATAATAGTAGGAGACTTTACCACTCCACTTACATAGATGAAGAGATCATCCAAACAGAAAATCAATAAGGAAACATTGGCTTTGAATGACACACTGGACCAAATGGATTTCACAGATATATTCAAAACATTCCATCCTGAAACAGAACACACATTCTTTTCAAGTGCACATAGAACATCCTCTGGAACGGATTACGTATTAAGTCACAAAACAAGTCTGAACTAATTCAAAAAAGTCCAAGTCATACCATACATCTTTTCTGACCACAATGCTATAAAACTGGAAATCAACTGGAGTTAAAAATCTAGAAAGATCACAAATACACAGAGGTTAAATAATGTGCTACTAAACAATAAATGGGTTAGCCAAGAAATCAAAGAAAAAATTAAAAGTTACATTGAAACAAGCAAAAATGAAAACACAATGCTCCAAAACCTTTGGGATGCAGCAGAAGTGGTTCTCAGATGGAGGTTTATAGCAATACAGACCTACCTCAAGAAACAAGAAAAATTGCAAATAAACAACCTAAGCTTACACCTAATGCAGCTAGAAAAAGAAGAAACAAAACCCAAACCCAGCAAAAGGAAGGAAATAATAAAGATTAGAGCAGAAATAAATGATACAGAAACTAAAAAATAATAAATCAATGAAACCAGGAGATGCTTCTTTGAAAAAATTAATAAAATTGATAAACCTCTAGCCAGTCATCCAAAAAAGAGAGAGAATGTGTCCAAATAAAATCACTAATGAAAAAAAAGAAACAAAGAACACTAGAGAAATACAAACGATTGTAACAAAATATTACAAAAACCTATATGCCAACAAAGTGGACAACTTAGAAGAAACAGATAAATCCCTAGAAACATATTACCTACCAAAACTGAGGCAGGAAGGAATAGAAAATTTGACCAGACTGATTACCAGCAATGAAATTGAATCAGTAATCAAAACACTCCCAAAAAACAAAAGTCCAGGACCAGATGGCTTCCTGGGCAAACTGTACCAAACATTTAAAGAAGAGTTAATACCTACTTTTCTCAAACTATTACAAAAAAAGAAGAGGAAAGAAAACTTCCAAATTCATTCTACGAGGCCAGCATGACCATGATACCAAAATCAGATAAAGACACTACTAAAAAAGAGAACAACAGGCCAATATCTCTAATGACTATAGATGCAAAAATCCTCAATTTTTATTTATTATTTATTTATTATATATGCATTTTATATATAAGTCATATATTATATAAAAATAAATTTATTTAGATTATATATATATATACACATATATATATATATATATATTTTTTTTTTATTCATTTGTCAGAGAGAGTGAGCACAGGCAGACAGAGAGGCAGGCAGAGGCAGAGGGAGAAGCAGGCTCCCCGCTGAGCAAGGAGCCCGATGTGGGACTCGATCCCAACACCCTGGGATCATGACCTGAGCCAAAGGCAGCCGCTTAACCAACTGAGCCACCCAGGCGTCCCTAGATTATATATTTTTATATTATTATATATTATTAATATATAATATAAAAATGTATGATTTTTATATATTATATATTATACTATTATATATTATACTACATTATTACATAATTATATATGTATTATATATTATATAATATATTATATATAATATATCATATATCATTATAATAATTATATATTATTTATATTAATTATATACATGTTTATATAATACATAAGTTTGTGTTATATGTGAATATATAATACATATTATTTATTTATTATATAAATATTATTTATTATTTATAATATTATTTATTATTATTTATTGCTAAAATATTAGCAAACTGAATCCAACAATATATTAAAAACAATCATATGACACGGTCATGTGGGGCTTATTTCTAGGATGCAAGGGTGGTTCAATATTTGCAAAACAATCAACTGAATGATATTCACAAACACGTGAATAACAGAAAGGATAAGAACCATATGACCATTTGGAGAGATGAGAGAAAGCAGTCAACCAAGTACAACATCCATCCATTCATCATGCAGGGTTACCTGGCTGACTCAGTCAAATGAACATGTGACTCTTGATCTTAGGGTCGTGAGTTTGAGCCCTCCATTGGGCGCAGAGACCACTTAAATAAATAAACTTGAGAGAGAGAGAAAAAAAAACAAAAACAAAACAAAAACATCTGCGAAGTAGGTCTAGAGGGAACACACTTCGACACAATAAAGGCCTTATATGGAAAACCCACAGCCATTATCATGCTCAATACTGAAAAACTGAGAGCTTTTCTCCTAAGGTCAGGAATCAGACAAGTATGTGCACTCTCACTTTAATTGAACTCAGTACTGGAAGTCCCAGTCACAGCAATTAGACACCAAAAAGAAATAAGAGGTACCCAAACTGGTGAGGAAGAAATAAAACTCTACGTGCAGACAACATAATACTACATATAGCAACCTAAAGACTCCACCAAAAACTCTTAGAACTGATAAATGAATTCAGTAAAGTCACAGGATACAAAATCAATGTATAGAAATCTGCTGCATTCCTATACACTGAGTGAAGCAGCAGGAAGTGAAATTAATAATCCCATTTATTATTGCACCAAAAACAAAATATCTAGGAATAAACAACCAAAAAGGTAAAGACTTGCACTCTGAAAGCTATAAAATACAGATGAAAGAAACTGAGGACAACACAAAGAAATGGAAAGATACTCTATGATCATGGATGGAAGAACAAATATTGTTAAAATGTCTGTACTACTCAAAGCAATGTACACATTTAATGCAATCCCTACCAAAATACCACCAGCAGTTTTCACACAACTAGAACACACAATCCTAAAATTTGTATGTACCCACAAAAGATCTCACATAGCAAAAGCAATCTTGAAAAAGAAAAACAAAATTGAAGGTATCACAATTCCAGATTTTGAGTTATATTACAAAGCTGCAGTAATTAAATAATATGGTTCTGGCATAAAAATAGACCTGTAGATCAAGAGAACAGAACAGAAAATCCAGAAATAAGCCCGTGTCATACGGTCAATTAATCTTCAACAAAGGAGGAATAAATATAAAATGGGAAAAAGATCTCTTCAACAAATGGTGTTGGGAAAACTGGACAGCTATAGGCAAAAGAATGAAACTGGCCCACTTTCTTTTGCCACACACAAAAATAAACTCAGAATGGATTAAAGACCTAAACGTGAGACCTGAAACCAGCACCGGAAGTAATTTCTCTCACATCAGCCACTGTGACTTTTTTTCTAGATATGGCAAGGGAAATAAAAGCAAAACTAAATTATTAGGACTACATTAAAAAGTTTCTGCATGGTGAAGGGAACAATCAACAAAACTAAAAGGCAACAGAATGGGAGAAGAATATTTGCAAATGATATATCTAAAATATATAAAGAACTGATACAACTCCATACCAAAAAAAAAAAGAATCCAATTAAAAAATGGGCAGAAGGGGTGCCTCGGTGGCTCAGTTGGTTAAGCGTCTGCCTTCAGCTCAGGTCATGATTCCAGATTCCTGGGATCGAGCCCCAGGACAGGCTCCCTGCAGGGTGCCTCCTTCTCCCTCTCCCTTTCCCTGTGCTTGTGCTCTCTTTTTCTCTCTCTCTCTGTCAAATAAATAAAATCTTTTTTAAAAATAATAGAAGATAATAATAAGAAATGGGCAGAAGACATGAACAGACATTTCTCCAAACAAGACATACAGAATGGCCAACAGACACATGAAAAGATGCTCAACATCACTCATCTCCAGGGAAATGCAAATCGAAACTATAATGGGTATCACCTCCCACCTGTGAGAATGGCTAAAATAAAAAACACAGGAAACAAGTGTTGTTGGCGCAGATGTGGGGAAAAAAAGAACCCTTATGCACTGCTTTTGGGAATGCAAACTGTAGAAGACACTGTGGAGGTTCCTCAAAAAGTTGAAAATAGAACTACTCTACAATCTAGTAATCAAAGTACTAGGTATTTATCTCCCAAAATAAAAAACACTAATTCAAGGGGATACATGCACCCCTATGTTTATAGCAGCATTATTTACAACAGCCAAGATATGGAAGCTGCCCAAGTGTCCATCAACAGATGAATGGATGAAGATGTGGTGCGTTTGTATATGTGTGCATGTTATTGTTATAAAAAGAATGAAATGTTACCATTTGCAACAACATGGATAGGGCCAGAGAGTACAATGTTAATCGAAACAAGTCAGTCAGAGAAAAACAAATACCATACGATCTCATCCATATGTGGAACTGAAGAAACAAAACAAATAAGCAAAAGGAAAAAGAGAGAGAAACCAAGAAAGAGATTCTTAATTACAGAGGGATTAAAGAGTACACTTCAAAAAACAAAATAAAGTAAATAATATAAATAAATAGATAAAAAGTTTTAGGGGCGCCTGGGTGGCTCAATGGGTTAAGCCTCTGCCTTCGGCTCAGGTCCCGATCTCAGCCTCCTGGGATCGAGCCCCACATCGGGCTCTCTGCTCAGCAGGGAGCCTGCTTCCCTCTCTCTCTGCCTGCCTCTCTGCCTACTTGTGATCTCTGTCTGTCAAATAAATAAATAAAATCTTTAAAAAAAAAAGTTTTAAAAGAAATTAAGGCTAAGGAGCTGTCTTATTTTGTTTTTTTTAAGATAGTAGTGCAATTACAGGTCAATATCACCTGATGAAGTGACTTCATCACCTATAGAAATATTTATAAGGGGTGCCTCGCTGGCTCAGGCAGACGAGCATGAGACTTTTTATCTTGGGGTCGCAAGTTCAAGCCCTATACTGGGTGTAGAGATTACTTAAAAAAAAAAAAAATTTTTAAGTAGGCTCCACAACCAGTGTGGAGCCCAACACGGGGCTTGAACTCATGATCCTAAGATCAAGACCTGAGCCCAAATCAGGAGTTGGACATTAAACCAACTGAACCACCCAGGAGCCCCCCATAAAAAGTAAACTTTTTTAAAAATATAGTTACAAGTTTCACACAAAATGAATGGCCTGAGTATGTAAAACTTATAGGTATTTTCTGGGAAAAAAAATTAAAATTCAAGCTTCTTTTGCCTCAATTCCTTACCTTCAACCAGTATGTCACTTCATTATTTTTAGGCTTCTCCACAAGGTGGGGCTGATCTCTAAGCAATTCGTTGCTGAGGAGAGAGGCATGAAGGCATTTGGAAATGTCTGATTGCAAAGTTTAACTCCCATGAGCGTTCTTGACAGGATGGCCCATTAACAGCAACTCTAGGAATCATTAATTAAGATAAAGGAAAAGTATTTCTAGCAGTATATGAGGAGCTGTAACTTCTCAGCTTCTGCTCATTCAGGAAACGGTCTTCCCGCCCAGGCTTGCCCTCTCCATCTCCCAGTTCCCGACTCTGCTGGGAACGCCAGTGTGAAGGGCATGGGAAGCCAGCTGCTCTTCCATCTTTGCTCTCGGTACTGGCGCCCTTGTAGCCCCTGATCACCTCAGAAGCAAACGCCACGCCAAGAGTCAGAGGTCTTTAGAAGATCTCCGTTAGCTCAGGGGAGGCAGAAAATCTGTTCAGGTCTATGTCGATGCGCGAGGCAGGAAAGCAGGAAGACAAGGAGGGATGGCTTACGGGGAGCGCTGTGCCAGGAAAGCCTCTCCCTGCCTCATCTCATTGAATCCTGGCAATGACCCTACAGGCGGCTTGATGCACCCCACCCAACAGAAGATACGAACTGCAGCTTTGAGAAGGCGGCTCAGTCAGTGGAGCCTACGCCTCTTGATCTCAGGGTTGAGTTTGAGCCCCGTGTTGGGTGTACAGGTTACTTTTTTTTTTTTCCTTAAAAAGGGGAAGAAGCAGCAGCATCTCACTCTAGGTCGCCTAGCTGGAATGGGACAGTTTGTCCCAGGACCCTGGAATCATATCCTGAGCTGAAGACAGACGCTTAACCGACTGAGCCACCGAGGCACCCCTTCTGCCCGCTCACTCTTGGTCGCCTAGCTGGAATGTGACAGTTTGACGACAAAGCCTTCTTACTTTTCTACCACACATGATATGTAGATACTTATAACCCTTTGTTAAAAGTTAGAATCCAGGGGCGTCTGGGTGGCTCAGTCTGTTGAGTGTCCAACGCTTGGTTTGAGCTCAGGTCGTAATTTCAGGGGTCATGCGATCGAGCCCTAGGGTGGACTCTGCACTTGGTGGGAAGTCTGCCTGAAAGATTTGCTCCCTCTGCCCCTTCCCCCCAAAAAATAAATAAATCTTTAAAAAAAAAAAAAAAGGCTAGAAGCCACCTGGCTCTATCTCCCCATGGAGTCCTATACACAAAATATCATAGCCCTGGAGCCAAAAGTGGTTTCAAAAAAATTCTATTTCTTATACACCTAAAACTAATATAACATTATATGTCAATTACACTTCAGTAATCGAAAACATCTAATTATTGCCTGCATATCTCTAAGAACATTAAAGGGGATTCAACTCATAGCCCATAGAAACGTTTCTCAAGATCTTTTCCTTCTGCTGCCCCATCTCTCACACCCCAGTGCTGTTCCAGAATTTCTCACACACAGACCTCCTCAGCTCCTCTCTCTCCTCTTCCACTTCCCTCTTTCCTAACTCCAGCTACATCCTTACCCGTTTCCTGCCTCTCTGATTCACTACCAGGCTGGCAACTCCAAGTCTCCCTTGACGGTGGATGCCATTGGCACAGATCTGTCCTTGGCTATCCCAGGCCCCAGCTCAAGCCAAATGGGAGTCAAACACATATGGCATCTGGATGTTTGAAATAAGATGGGGAATTCCTCAGGGATGGTGACTCATAAGAGCTGACTTACATAAGGATTTTAGGGAGGGGTTCTTCTCTCTCCCCCATTTTGACCCATGGAGAAGTAAGACCACTGAAGATTCCGCAGAATCGCAGAGGAGAGCCAGGGAGGGAAGATCGGAAGGACAGTTCTCCCAGATAATGTTCACGCCCTAAACCATGACTTAGGCTGAGGGAAAGGGCTGCATGTGAGCTCCATGGAGATTTCTTGAGAACTGAGAGGAACAACTGACACAGTTTTGATGGGACTGAGCACCACCCTTCATAAAAGGAGGATCATGCACAGACACACCATGGTTTTTAGTTTGTGACAGTACCTACCTCCCAGCCGTGTTCTCAGAACCTAGAGAGATAGATGCCTAGGTACCAGCAGCCAACATCTTTTCACACTATGGTGATGATAAATTTTACATGTCAACTTGGCTAGGCACAGAACCCAGATATTTGGTCAAACACTAGCCTTGATGTTGCTATGAAGGTACTTCTTCAATAAGATTCACAATTAAATAGTAGATTTTGAATAAAGCAGATTACTCTCCATACTATGGGTGGGCCTTATCCAATCGGGTGAAGGCCTCAAGAGAAAAAGGCTGGAGACGCCCCAAGGAAGAGAGAGCAATTCCTCTGGACTATTTTTTTTTAAATCTCCAGACTTGAATTTCACATCAACCTCTCTCCCTGGGTCTCCAGCCTTCTGGCAGACCCTGCAAATACTGGACGTGTCAGGATCTACAATCGTGAGAGCGAACTCCTCAAAATAAATCTCTCTTGATCTATAGGTAGATAGATGATACATCTAACCTATTGGTTCTGTGTCTCTGGAGAACCCTAATACAACTACTGGCCCCAACCACCAACCCTGATAATCCCACTCAGCCAACTTCCTCTGTCCTCCATTAGTTCCCTGTTTTACTCAGTAAAAGCCAAAATCTTCACAAAGGTCTCCAGGACTCCCACCCCATTTACACAAACCTCCTGGCCCCTCGCTACCCCTGTAACCCATCTCCTCACCAACCCATCCCCCACCAGCCACACTCCAGCCTCGGGCTGTTGCACCCACTGTCCCCTTTGCTGCAATGGTCCTTCCCCATGTGTCCACACGGCCAGCGTCTACACCTCCTGCAAGTCCTCCCTCAACCATCACCTTCATCGTCGGGGCTACTCAACCACGCTGTTAAAATTTCAATCCCCTGCTCCCCAACATACATACTTGAAGCTACTTACTCTTCTCTCTCCTTTTAAGCCACACCATTGGTCATCTTCTTCTTCTTCTTTTTAAAGATTTTATTTATTCATTGACACATAGAGAGAGAGATCACAAGTAGGCAGAGAGGCAGGCAGAGAGAGGGGGGAAAACAGGCTCCCTGCTGAGCAGAGAGCGCGATACGGGGCTCCATCCCAGGACCCTGGGATCATGACCTGAGCTGAAGGCAGAGGCTTAACCCACTGAGCCACCCAGGTGCCCCGCATTTGTCATCTTCTAACATATCAAGGAAATGTGCTTGTTTAATCTCATTGTTTACTGTATCCCTTGACTAGAAAAGAAGCTGCACCAAGGTGAGGACACTTAGGTTGGGTTCTCTGATGTAACTCAGACTCCCAATGCCACGCTTGAGACATGGTGGGTGCCCAACCAATATGTGGGCCTCCCACATCACCACCCGACCCCAGCTACATCCCCTCTCTCATCAAATCTTACCTCTAAAGGTCAGCTTCTCCTTGTTCTCTCTCACTGTGCCCCTCCTCCTCATTCCCCTGTGAACACATCCCATCTGGCTTTTGGCCCCTCAACTCCTGACACAGCTAATCAAAGGCACTGGGGCCCCCATGTGGCTAAATCCAATAGGAGGTTCTGTCTTCATCTTCACTTTCAGCTGTATTTGACAAAGTTGGTCACCACTTCTTGAAACACTTTGTTCACTTGACCCAGGACCTGCTCTCAATTCTGCTCTAACCCACTGGCTCCTTCTCTTGGCTCCCAGATGTGTGAAGGTCAAGACGTCTCAAAACCCAGACTTCAGTCCTCATTTCCACTAACACTCATCCCTAGATGACCTCACTGAACTCCAAATTCCTCTCTCCAAACTTGACCGTTCCTCTGAACTCCAGCAATAGACACCCATGCTCTCCATGCAGGAGTCAAACCCGTGTCAAACTCAGCACTTCCCAAATCATGCCCTATTTCCCTCCCAAACATGCTCCTCTCAGCGTCTTCCCTACCTCAGGGGAGAGCCACTCTGTCCTTCCGGCGCTAAGGCAGAAACACATGGAGTCAACCCTGACTGCGTTTTCTCATTACCTCCTCTCGGTTCTAACCTGTCATCAAATCCTACCAGCTCTGCTCCGAAACTCATCCAGAATCTGATCATCCAACACTAGCACTCCCGCCCAGGCCACCCTTAGCTCCCCCTCCCCAGATTATGACAACAGCTACCAAATGCTTCTACTTTCCCACACCAGCCAGAACTGTCCCCTCAAAATGGAGGTCAAAACATGTTCATCCTACTAGGACCCCCAGGAACTCTCCATATCTCTCTTACTTCATCTCCAACCCCCTTTTCCTCTTTGTCCTCTACCCTCCAGGTACATGACCTCCCTCAGCTATTCCACTAACATAATAGTCACACTCAGGCCACAGGACCTTTGCATATGATGTTCCTATTCCCTGGAGCCTTGTTTGCCAGATATCCACAGGATTCTCTTAAGTCCTTCAGAACCCTGGACAAATGCCCTTTGTCAGTGAGGCAACTCCTGACCACTTTATATAAAATAACAACCCCTACCACACCATCACCACGGAGTTCTCCAGCCCCCTTGCTTCACTGCTTTTTGTTCACTCCTGAATCCCAGGACCTAGAATAACTCCTGACTCATAGCAGGTGCTGAATAAACACACAATAGAGTGAACATTCAGGTGATTTGGACATCAGTGGTCTAGGAAATACGCTTCTGAAGACAACTCGCGAGCTCCCTGGAGCCAGGATTATCTTATTCCCAGCCACATCAGGGGCCCCAGCACCATGCCCAGCTCAGACTGGATCATTTAAATGTTTGTAGAAGAGACCAATGAACGTTAGTTACTCCCCACACCTCCTCCTTCCATGTGGAGGGACACCAGGCAGATGCCCACTCCTGGCCTCTTCCCTATCCCTCATTCATTCTTGCCTGTGCGGAGGAGTGACCTACGTAATTGGAGAGAAGTGGATCACGCTGGCTCTCTCTCCATCCTCCTCCCTGTCCTCTGCAAGGCTGTTGCATCCCTGCTAGAAGGGGCAGCTCCAAGGGAGTCTTACCTCACCCAGCAGCAGGGACACCCGAGTGGCTGCAGACAGAAAGCCGCTGTCCACCACCCTCAAAAGTAACGGCGAGTAAATATTTCCGTCTTCAGGGACGCCTGGGCAGCTCAGTGGGTTAAAGCCTCTGCCACCAGCTCAGGTCACGATCCCAGGGTCCTGGGATAGAGCCCCGCATCAGGCTCTCTGCTCAGCAGGGAGCCTGCTTCCCACCTCCCCCCCACCACCCGGCCTGCCTCTCTGCCTACTCGTGATCTCTGTCTGACAAATAAATAAACAAAATCTTTTAAAAAAAAAATTTCCATCTTCATTAGTCCGACAGCGTCCCGCTCGCTCAAGCCTTCTGAGTGAAGGAGGGAAAGGGAGCGATTATTTGTCAGCCCCTCGCTCCCAAACTAGCCCGCTCCGTCTTCTCTTTCTCTCCACCTTGCCCCATCCCCAGCCTGCTCAGACTTTGGGTGTCTGTGCACCTCTGGCAGACGCGGAAGTCATTCCCAAACCCGGAGGGCACTTGAGTTACCTGCGGTGCTGCAAAGAAATACAGATTCTCAAGCCTCCTGCGAAGCCATGAGTCGCACCACTTCACAAAGGACCCAGAAAGCGGTTCCTTCCCCTACTCCCAGTTACCGCTGCCACCTCCTAGCACCAGTGGGACAGGGCTGTGGGGACAGACCCAGCCCCGTCCAGACCCAAAAAAAGCCAGGACACGTTCCATGAGTTTATTCCCCTTCAACTGAGCTTACAAGCAGGTGCAGCCCCCAGGTGACACCCCCACCCCCGTCGGCTCCCATCCAAACCTGAGGGCTGAAGTTGTAAGTAGGCTGGGGCAGTGGTTCCCAAACATTTATGTCTTGGAAACCCCTTACACCCTTAAAAACCCTCAAGAACCCAAAGCCTGTGTGCCTGTGCATTATGTCTACTGATGTTTACTGAACTCAAAATCAAAACTGAGACGTGTTGAAAACACAAGAAAACTCCAGCACACGTCCCATCAGCTGTCAGAGCAACAACACTGCCACACATCAGGAAGCCACTGGAAAGCAGCTCCACGTGCAAGATGTGTCAGGACTAGTATGCACGTGGTTCTGGCCTCAGGGACTCCCTGGAACAATTCTGAGTGCTCCTGCCCAGGGATCCCTGATGATACTTAGAGAACCTCTGTGCAGGAGAACGGACAGGATCCCCAGGCCTCCTGTGGGACACTGATGGGGGCATGACCACACTCTGGCTGGCGGTAGCTCCTCCTCTGTTGGAAGCAAGGAGGGTCCTAGGACGTGAAATTTACAAGGCGATCAATCGGCTCAATCCCTTGGACAAACGTCAGACCCAAGTGCTGGCACCCACAGAAAAACACCCATTGAACAGACAGAATAACAGCTCGGGGGATGCCCACACCCCAATCCCGGAACCCGCGAGTGTGTCAGCCTGTGTGGCAAAGGGAATTCGTGCAGATGGAATTAAGGTTGCTCATCAGCTGACTTTAAAATAAGGAGCATATCCTGGATCCTGCAGGTGAGCTCAGTGTCACGACAAGGGCCCCTAAAAGTGGATGACAGAGACGGGAGAGAGGGTCAGAGAAAGAGACGGGACTGAAGAATGATCAGAGACACGGTGTTGCTGTCTCGAAGGGCCTACAACCAAGGAACGTGAGCAGCCTCTAGAAGCTGGAAAAAGCGAGGGAACCGTCTCTCCTAGAGCCTCCAGGAAGGAATGCGGCCCTGCCAATGCTTTGACTTTCGCCCAGTGAAACCCACATCAGATTTCCAACCTACAGACTGGTGTGGTTTTACGCCACCAGGTCTGTGGTTGTTTGTTACAACAGCCGCAGGACATTAACCCGCCTGTTAAAGCTGCACAGCCTCTGAGCCTTGCACCTACCAGGAACAGCCCAGAAGGATCCTGAAGGAGGGGACACCTTCCTATGGGTGAAGCGTGGCAGAACCAAACCCAGCAAGGGGCTCACGGCACCCGCCAGCCAGCAACAAGATGCCACCAGAATCCCAGGCCCACCGTCCCCGTCACTCCACCTGTCCACCGGCTTGTGCTCTGGACCGAAGGCCAATCCACAGTGGTTTCACTGAGGCTTCTACACCTCCCAGTGTTTTTCGCATGGGCATTTCAGCCCATGGGTTTCAGCAGCCCTGTGCCCCACCCCCACACCATGCTACATCAGGTGACTTGAGAATAACTAATAATTTAGCCCTTAGTCCCCAGCCACAGAGACACTCCCTTAGCCTGGATCATGGCCACATCAGGGTGACCACTTCCAGGAGACCTGGAGACATCAGCACTAGGTGTGCGAGGTGGACACAGCTCCAGGTGTTTTCCTGGGGGAGGTGAGGCCACGCACCCGTACGGAGTGAATGTCGGAAGGGGCGTGCGTGTCCGTTCTGAGAAGCCCAGCAGCCAGGGATGGAAAATTGTGTATCAATCAGCATGTCAGCCCCCTCAGAACTCAGAATTAGAGCTAACAGAGAATCTGTCTCTTGGGTGGCTTTAAATGTGGGGGCTCAGAAACCATGGGTTGGCTTCTTCTGCCTCCAGGCAGGCTAGGACGCGAACAAAGCCAGTCTTCACAAAGAAAGGAACACGAGTGAAGCAAACACCCATGAGTGCAGGGATCAGAGTCAGGTTCCCTGCCGGTCCTGACTCTGCCACCTTTCTCTGCTCCAAGAACCATCCCCACCCACATGGTGATTCCCCGACACAACCCAGGCCTATTCCTGGCCCATTTGCATTTCCTGCCTTAGTGGGTGCATGTTTCTTGCAACCAAAACGATCTTGCAGGAATCCTGCAGGAAGCATTTCCTAGAACACATATGAAAATCCACACCCAGCATTCAGCCAGCACCTCGGCAGGCTCCTGTGAGTGGGATCTGGGGTGAACACACTAAGCCAAGTGGTAGAGTCCCACACTTTTTTTTTTTTTAATCTATTTGACAGAGAGAGAGATCACAAGCAGGCAGAAAGGCAGGCGGGGGGCGGGGAGCAGGCTCCCCACCAAGCAGTGAGCCCGATGTGGGGCTTGATCCCAGGATCATGACCCGAGCCGAAGGCAGAGGCTTTAAGCTGCTGAGCCACCCAGGCGCCCGAGTCCCTCTCATCCCCCATCTCTCTTCCCCAGCCTCCCCTCCTTGGGGCTCTGGGCCACTGGTTCTGCCCCAGCTGTCCCCGCTGCACCCAGCTCTAGTGGGTGCCAGCACCTTCTCCTATGCACTGCCCACAACATCTCTTCCTGGGTGCCTGGGCTCCACGCCTCTCACCTCCAGACACCTGCAGTCGGCTTGTTGGCCAAGATATCTGACCAGAAGACCCAGGGAATGAAAGCCAATGAAGCAAACGTCCCCCAATGGGGAAATGAAGCACAAGATAAATCCTCCCTCACTTCCCTCCCCTGGATTGACTGTCTGAAGCTCATGTGGCCTCGTGGCTGACAGTCCCACCAGGCTGCACCCTGGCAGCAGTCAGCTAAGTAAACACAGGCTTGTGCTGACTCCCCTTCGTTCCCCATTTCTCACACAAAAGATCCTATTGGCAAATATACGGAGTTTAATGCATCATCATCCACCGAAGATGAGGGAATGTAATCAGAGGCTTCAAAGGGACTCCTCAAATAAGGACTACTTTTGCCGGGAAGAAAATGAACACAGTGGTGAACCACGTAAACCTGTTCGTGGAAACCACCACCAAAAACACCGGATTCAAGGAAGCCACTTCCTAAACAGCCAGTAGGTGGCGAGCTTGAACCATCTGCTGGCTTCCTTATCTGGGTAAGGATTCACTCCAGGGTTGGCTCTGCCCTCCTTCTAGTCGGTAAGAATCTATTTTGACAAACTGACAATTATTCACAATAACCTGAGAATTTAAGAAATCTCTAAATTCTGAGAGTTGCAAATTGTTTTATTAAAGCCTCCTTGTCCATTAGCCGTGTGGTTTCGTTACTACTTCTAAGCTTCCTATTCTTGAGAGGGAGGCATTTCTTACTATAAAGGGTTTGATGAGTCTCTAGTTCCGTTTTACTTTAACTTGGAGGAGTTTGTGTGTTTGCTGTTTAAACAAGGTGTTAGGAACTCAAACCTGTCCTAGAGTAAGTAGCATTTCTCAAACGAAGCCAGAGCAGAAACAGAGACTGAATACTGAGCTGGGTCACTGGAGACCCCAAGCAGTAGCAAGTGCCAAGGAGTGGAGGACGTGCTGTGTGTAGGTCGGGAGAAACAGAGGAATCCCCTGGTCACCAGATATATGCTTATATGTGTGTATATATGCAGTCATTTCTTTATCATTGCTAATGTGAGAAATACTTATAACAAAATACTTTATACCTTCGCAATAAGAAATTCATAAAATAACTTGCTGTCGAGCTGAACAATGGAATTCTACACAGCCCTTAAAACTGGTGTTGGGGTGCCTGGCTCCTCAGTCAGTGGAACCGAGTCAGTGACTCTCGACCTAGGGGTCATGAGTTCAAGCTCCATATTGAATGTAGAGATAACTTTTTTTAAAATCGTGTTAAAGAAGATTTTTTTTTTTTTTTAAGATTTTATTTTCGACCGAGGGAGACACAGTGAGAGAGGGAACACAAGCGGGCATCTGGAACAACAGGTGGTGGGGCATCCCCCTGGCTTCCTGGGATCATGACCTGAGCCGAAGGCAGACACTTAACGCCTGAGCCATCTAGGCAGCCCGCATTTTATTTATTTATTTATTTATTTATTTATTTTTAAGATTCTTTTTATTTACTTGACAGAGAGAGAGACACCCAGCGAGGGAACACCCAATGCAGGGCTCTATCCCAGGACCCTGGGACCGTGACCTGAGCGGAAGGCAGACGCTTAACGATGGAGCCACCCAGGAGCCCTTAAAGAAGCATCTTAATGAAACGGAAACATGTTTATGATATGTTATAAAATGGAAAACAAAATCAGGCTCCAAAAGTAGGAATCAGTGTTTGTTAAAAAATTTTTTTCAAAACAAAAATAAATTACAGGGCGCCTGGCTGTCTCAGTCAGTGGAACATGTGACTCTGGACCTCAGGGCCGTGAATTCAGCCCAACGATGGGTATAGAGACTACTTAAAAATATGTCTCAAAAATAAACAAATTTTAAAATAAAAATAAATTACACATGCATACACATGGGGAGATGACTATTGATAGTGATTATTTCTGAGACTGAAAGGTAGGCCTACATATTATTTTTATGCTACTTTTATCCATATTTCCTGGGTTTAAATCTGTCATTTTTTTAATTTTAATTATTGATATTACTCTTTACTGGGCCCTGTTCTAAGCATTTTAAAAATATCAACTCAATCCTCACAACATGACTATGAAATAGTTACTATGACTATCCCCATTTACTGATTATAACACTGAAGCACAGAAAGGTCAAGTTACCAACTCAAGGTCACACAGCTAACGAACAGTATGGCCAGGATACATACCCATGAAATCTGGCTCCAGAGTCTATGTTCTTAACTAATAAAACAAGAGAAAAATAAATAAAAAGCATAACAAAAGAGAAAGGAGCCAAAAAAAGGAAGAAAGGAAGGAATGATGAAAGAAGAGGGGTAGGAGAGGGAAGGAAACCATGTGCCACAAGGAACAATACTCATTTGTTCTAACAAACTTTAAAAAATCATTTTATGTGTCTAAAATGTTCATATTAAAGGGAACTTGCTTTTTAAAAAGAAAAAATGTAAACTGAAGAATGCGTAGCAAACATGGAAATGGTTAATCCTGAATAAATTAACCGAAGGAATCCAGAGACATGCAAGTGAAATGTCTTAAATAAGAGGCTCTTTTTTCCTTTTTATTTTTTCTCCTCTTACTTCACACTAGCTGCTTCCCCTCTCAGAGCACATTAGGTGTCTAGGGGCTGGATTCCCATCTCTACCCTACAAGTCTGGACTGTGTCTCTCTCAAGCATGCCTCAACCTGACTCGCATGAATGGCATCATTTTTTTAAATTTAATTTAATTTTATTTTTTCGGTGTTCCAAGATTCATCTTTTATGCACCACACCCAGTGCTCCATGCAATCCGTGCCCTCCTTAATACCCACCACCAGGTTCACCCAACTCCCCCACACCCCTCCCTTCCAAAACCCTCTGTTTCTCTTTTTTTTTTTAACTAAGTAAAAGAAAATCATATTGTGTTAAAAAAAAAAAAAAAAAAACTGGAGAAGGTGTCATGCCCAGCTGAAAATATGACAACCCTTAAATAGTAGCTAGCTGGCCCTCTTTAAGTATGTCTTCTTCTAGACCTAGGGCTGAAAATGAACCCATGAAATCTACATGTCTGTGCCACAAAAAAGGCCCAAACCAACCTTTTCAGCCAGCATGGCTGCTCGGCTCTGCTCAGCAGAGAGAGAGGAGGGGACAACACCTGAATCCTCCGGACCCCACCTGGGGGGAGGGGGGGTGGTGCTTTGCAGGGAGATCCAGAGCCGAGAGGGCAGGTTTGGGGAGACAGGCAGGAAGAGGAAAGGGGCAGAAGGGACAGAAAGAAGCCTGTGGCAAAGGAGGAGGGGAACAGGGGTCAGCAGGAAGCTCTCCACGTGTCCAGGGCTGGAGTTTCCGAGCTGAGGAAGGGGACACAAACATGGTCGAAACTCAAGAAGCCTAAAAACAGGAAGAGAACCATTTCTTTATTTCCTCTGTCCTGCAGCGCAGACTTCAGGCAAAAATCCCCATCTGCAAAAGTGGTGAATGTGTCTTTGTCTCAAAAGCATGGCAAGGACCAAATTTTGTAAAGAAGTCCGGGTGTCATAGGAAACAAGTAGTGAGCCAAACCCTTTGCTCCACTGCAAGGATCTTCCAGTACCCAAAGCAGGAATTTCAATGTAGGAGATTGAATTTTTGGAGATGAAGACCACCGCCCCCAAAGTGGCATGGTGGTGTCGCAAACCCAGGATGAGTGCCACACGCGCGCATGGTCCTCTCAGCTCACCTGCTCACCTACCTTCCAGGAAATAGCTATTTCTAAATAGTCAAGGATTAAACTGGTTTTTGTGTTTGTTTTTTTTTTTAAGGGATTAAACAGTTTTAAAATATATTGTTCATGTTCCTGCAAATGGCAGGTCTTGTTAAAAGGAGCTCTGGACAACTCCAGAGGATGAAGGGTTTGTCTGGTGGGCATCCCCGGAGACTGGCTACGTGGGGGCTGCCGAACTGAGCAGCTCTGAGCTACCTGGAATCCTTCAAACCCCAATGTGCTCCCGAAGACGACCAGGTATCCTCTCCTCTGCTGGCATACTAGTCCCACCACGAACCTCAGACCCCAACCCAAACGCCCACTGTAGTCCCAGATTACCCACAAAACTGCACAGAGCACACTGAAGAAATTCAGGGAAGGACAGACAGAAAGTGAGAAGGAAGGAAAGCCTGTGACATCTCTTTTCAGAATTGTCGTTATCACTGTCTCAACAGATCATTTGCACCTAAACTTTGCTCTTTAGCCTTCAACAAAAACGCATAAAAATCTCAACCTAATTTCTTTGCACTTACCAATTTACTAGTGATATGCTGGGCCCTGTCTCCTACCACTTTGGTGCCAGTGGCCTAAAAAGTTGACTTTAAAAGTCTGTAAGAAATTCCACGGCAAGAATTCATTTCTCTCTCCAGGGGACTCCCTTGTTACGCGCCTAATGAAGAACTGCTAGGCTGTCTGTGTATGCGCTCACCCAACGCGATTGCCCAAAACTAAGAGCAGATCAAGGAGGTAAGAGTACTTTATTAGCCATTTTCAAATCTTATTATAAAATTTAAAATCTTAGCTCGCCAGGTGGAAATTCGCACGTGGTCCCCGAGACATAATCACGACTCCCAAGGTAAGCCGTTTTCCAAGTCCCTTATTAAACCCACTACCACCACAGAGACCGCTGGGCGGTGGCCCAGTTGCTTCTTTCAAGGCCTTAATTATCCCAGAAACACTGAAGCTCTTTTTTGAGAAGTGGAAATCTATTTTTGCTCTTCATTAACACCCTGGAAGCATGTATAAGCCGAGGAAGGGCCAGTGGGAAGTCACAAACACAGCTATCAACATCCTCGATGAATACACAGCGGGCACCCACCTGCTTGCTTAGTGGCACCTGTCTGCACATGCTTAGCTTTCGAACGGAGAATTTAAAATTCTAACAAAGATGAAATCAGGTCCTTAAGTCATTATGAAGTTAATGAACAAATGTAATCACGACGCAGATGCTGCAACACGGTTGAAAACAAGTTAAATATACTATGCGTTACTCTCTCTACATTTTCTCTTTAAGCAGGTAGAGCACAGTTTAAAGGTAAATGAACTGATGGGAAGGACTTCTCATTGCTCTGTTCCCAGGTGTACACAATCCTGGGGAAAGGGCATTAAATAGCCAAGAGTTCTGGGATTAATTCTCTCAGCAAAAAGAAAATAAAATATTTCACCCACTCTATTATTAACTGCAAAGGTAACAAATTGCACATTACATAGAATTTGATCTCATGAAAAGACTCTTCAATTAAACATTTTTAATTGTCTCATAGACTCAGCATCAAGCTAGAGATAGACCTAAGTATCTCCCCTAGTAGCATATTAGCATAAATAAAATGAATTTTGTAGAGTCCAACATGAAAAAATGTTTAAAAAAGCATGAGTATGGCTACAAGGAGATTTGCTTCATGGATGGTTCTGGAATCCGCTTCACTAATTCATAGTCACATCCCTGCAATGAGAGACCCAGAAGTGGGTCAGCTGTCAGGCGTTAGCCTCTTGAGATCAAGATGAACCTGGCAAGGGCACCCATTCTGGGCCTTCCCCAAGACTTCAGCAGGACCGCCCCCCTCACCCCCAAGAGGCTGAAGGGTTCAGGATCTCCTCCAGCTCTGAGCTTCTTCCTCCCAGGTCCCAGGGGGCAAACGTCTAACACCGCCCATCGCTCAAATTCCAGAAGCTAAAAAATGGCTCATGCCTCTAGCACACCTCCCCAGAGGTCAGAGGGGGTAAGCTCTCCAAGCATCCCTCGCCCGGGGGATCCTTCTATGACTTCTCCACACCTGTCTAACCCCAGGCACCCCAGCCTTCCCTCTAGGAACTTCAAATTCCCCCCACCCCTCACCTCCCACCACCTCCAGACAGTGAAGCTACCATCAGCCTTCTCCTGCCCTGCCCTAGCTTCCCCTCAGGCCTCACTTCCTTTCTCTAGTGACTTAACGTAGTTTGTTTGTTTTTCCCAAACAAAGACAATTTCCTCCCTGAAAAGGAATTCTGCCACTGAGATCATTAATTATTTATATTGACCTTCCTGGAAAAGTACTATCCTCAATTCTGCACCAGCCGAAAATGTAGGATACATTAAAGAAATACAGACCTTTTAAACCCTGACTACAAGAAACGTCAGCAAAGCAGCCTGTCGTACCATGAAAAGCAAAGAGGAAAGAATAAAATCCTGCAGAAAAATGCCTCATTATACATTGCGGCTATGAAAAGACACCTAACCTCAGACCCCAGACACAATAACCCCCTACAGTCAAAGCTGGCATGACACAGAACACAAGGTTTTCCCGCTCTCCGGCATCATTACTAACGGAGCCACCGAAGGGTAACCTGGCTGGAGAGGAAGGACCTCCGTCTGAAGGCTTCTCACCAGCCTCTGCCTCTTTGCTCCAAGACTGCCGCTCCCCTAATCCCTCCGTCTGCTGCCACGAGCAGCTCACCTGCAACGTTTCGTCTCCTGGTGTGGCCGGCTGCTGACTTCCTTAGGTGCGGATGGAGGAGCCGAACAAGTTCATGGCCACGCTCCGTCCTCAGCAGCAACCGTCCGTCACACGGGTGGCAGTGAACTCGGGTCGATGCAGCCACACGGACCACATTCCGGGAGCTCCCTGTCCGACGGCTGTCATCGGACAGGGCTCCGAGGGGCCGATGGAGGCCAGCGGGAGGTTCTGCCCCCCTCCCACTGACACCCCTGTGCTCTGCCACCATGACAACTGCAAGGCATTCTGGGCCAAGTGGGTTTTCATTTCAACTTGTGTAGGATTCTCCTGGGCGTGGGGCATGCCCGTCTTCCCAGTGAGACGGTTATCTTGCATGTCCACGTTCTCGTCTGTTAACATGAAGATCATGACAGCACCCACCTCGCCGCGCCATAATTGGGATTAACTGAGATAATTTGTCCAAACCATTTAGCACAACGCGCACTTGCTCGGGCTACCGTAACAAAATATCACAGATGGGAGGCCTAACAGAAATGGATTTCTCAGTCACAGAGTCTAAAGGTCCAAGATGAAGCCGTTGGGAGGTCCGGTTTCTCCCGAGGCCTCTCCCCTTAGCTTGCGGACAGCAGTGTCCTCACCGTGTCCTCCTGGGGTCTCTCTGCGTCTGTGTCTTAATGGGCTCCTCTTATAAGGATCACACTGCATTAGGGCCCACTTACTTGACCTCATTTGACCTTAATGACCTTTTAAAAAACTCTGTTTCTACCAATGCAGCACTGCCTCCTGCCTCTTTCCACATTGGCCTCCTCTCCACCTTGGCCATCGGGCTCTGGTCCGCAGGGGCCATTTCCTCTGGCTGGAGACCTCTGTCCGCCTGACCTCTCCCACCTCTCGCTGGCCCCCTTGTGTGCCCTCTCACACTGTCTTCCCCTCCAGGCTATCAGTTTTACACACAGGTGAGGACCCTGGTCTGCTTGTTCCCCAATGTCTCCCCAGACCCCACCACAGTTCATGTCACTTAGGGGACCCCCTTTGGGGAACATTGCCAGAGTAGGTGATGACCACTTCCTCTGAGATAGGCTTTCCTGCGTTTCTTTGTAATGAACAATAACGTGGACATTTCAGGACACCAAAGCTTCACACCTTCCATTCTTTACCCCAAATAGGCGAAACAATGTCCAGAAGTTGCCCGCACTGCATTCAGCCCTCCACGAATATGATTTTTTTTTTTTTTTTTTTTTTACTTTCCTCAACGTCCAAGCGTTCCAAGGACGCCTACAACCACTTCCATGGGAACAGACACAGGGGTCTTGGCCCATATCCCACAGCCACACCCTGTTGGCTCTATCTGGAAGTTGCTTCCAAAAAGAAAGACATTCTGAACTCTACGTACTAATTCCCTAGAGGCAGAAATGTTGGCCCACGGGAAGCCAAGCATAATTCTATTACCCCATCCACGGTAGGTATGATGGCAGGGTTTTTCTAAACGGACTTATTAAAATAGTATGGCCTTTGGACAGATTCCTCCCAGGAATCTGACAAGTGTCCCACGTCCTCTCTCCTTTCTCAATAGGGAATGATCCATCCCCTGCCAGACAGGCCTATGGAGAAAGCACTCGATACAAATGGCGGGAGGAAAGAAGGAAGAGGTGGGGTGGGAGGGAAGGAAGGAAGAGATGAAGGAAACATGGAGGAAGGGAGGAAGGAAGCAAAGGTCCTATTCCCCAGTGCTCTCCCCACAGTGCTCGAAATACAGTGGGTCCCTCAAGAGGTCCTCATAGAATAGAACCGAACTGCTCAAGCATCTAAGACACCACCTCCAGACCCCAGCCTCACTCAAAGCATCTGCTCGAGGGAGTAAAGGCTAAAAGGACGTTTTCCTTCAGGAGATTTCACACCATCAAACCACGCCCGGGAGCTGGCAATGGGGTGGGGCTGTCCCCGAGAGGAGCGGGAGGGCAAATCCACCCAGACACTGTGTCCAACGCTAGTCTCCTGGCAGGACAATGACTCACTGTCAGGGAGACCAGGAGCCCCTGCACAGGCCATCTACTCTTGAGCTGAAGCTGCTGGCTTTTACTCCTAAACAAAGTAATGCGTGAACAGTTGTTCAGCCTTTTTTTTTTTTTTTTTTTGTCTGTTTGTTAAAAGGAAGGCTACAAAGAGTAAAGCCAAAAGCAAACAGCAGAGAGGTATAAATAAACAGCCACAGAGCTCAGTGCCAGGAAAGAGCTTAGCATGACGACAGGAGAAAATGTAACCGGTAAACTTCCTCCTAGCATTCCTTATCAGCGGGAACCAATTCCTCGAAATAGCCACACTCTAGCAGCCTCTTTCTGCCGCTGGTACCAGCCTCAGGCGTGCCCTCACCTGCACCTGGGAGAAAAGCAGGGGACCCCTGCCTTCCCCCCTGCTATTTAAAGTTCCTCTGAGGTCACAGTTCCCAGACGTAACAACTTGTACACCTTATACTTTGCCTCTGTATCTACTTGTCTCCATTTTCCCACAGAAACCATATTTGCAGCTTTCATGATAAATTACTTCGGCTGCTAAAAGTCCTTTCCACATGAGCCTGGGGTTAGGGCACTAAGCTGCCTGGATGAGGGTAAGAAAACTGTTTCGGGCTCAACAGAGCCACACGTGTGTTTTGTACTTGCTGCTCCTCACATGATCTGGGCGCGCTCATTGACCACCTCCCACTTCTAATTTACATAAAATCCAGGCTGCTCCTTTGCTGGGGGAGAGAACACAAGTTACAAAGTAGTGTTTACAAGGTGATCCCTGTGCACTGAGAACAGGAATAATTACCAAAGGAATGCTCAATGCGCCTCTGGAGAAGGAAGTTGTGTAAGTGTTTAAGGGACATTATTCCTTATCAGTTTTTCTAACAACAAAATTCATATAAATGTAAATACTTATAATTTGTAATTAACAATATATCTATATTTTTAAATCTATAATTTTATACTTAAATATGCAATGATTTACATTTAAATGTATAAATATTTACATATTTATTGTATGTATGTTCTCTATGGAAAATGTTTAAGGAAAAATTAAATTCTTCTTCAATGCCACCAGCCAGAGATAATCAGTACCAATATTTTGGTGTGTGTCCTTTTACTCTATTTCCTATACATATTTACATACCTTTTTTTATTTTTATAAAATTGGAACGGGGTACCTGGGTGGCTCAGTGGGTTAAGCCTCTGCCTTCAGCTCAGGTCATGGTCCCCGGGGCCTGGGATCGAGCCCAACATCAGGCTCTCTGCTCAGAAAGGAGCCTGCTTCCCCCTCTCTGCCTGCCTCTCTGCTTACTTGTGATCTCTGTCAAATAAATAAATAAAATCTTTTTTAAAAGAATTTGGAACAATATTGGGCACCTGGGTGGCTCGGTTGGTTAAGCGTCTGCCTTCGGCTCAGGTCATGATCCCAGAGTCCTAGGGTCAAGTTCCACATCGGGCTCCCTGCTCAGCCGGGAGTCTGCTTCTCCCTCTGCCTTTCACCCTGTTTGTGCTCCCTCTTTCACTTACTCTTCCTCTCAAATAAATAAATAAAATATTTTTAAAAATTTGGAACAATATTGCTTTAGTGACCTAATTTTTTAATATTAAAACCATAATTAATAAATCATAAGAACATGATATAAGGTTAATAGCTATGCTTTATATGCTGAGAGGATAAAACTTGATAAATTTATGTAAGATTATACAACATATGGGTTTTTTTTAATTAAGACTCAACAAAAGTCATTGATTTATTGGTATTACATATAGCAATGCCAACTGTCATTTCAAGGTCCCTCTTTTACAGAAAACGGAGGGAAAGTCAGTAAGAAGACTAAAAAGAACTAGTGAGAATGTCTTAATGAAACACAAAATAGATATATATTGGAAACTCCAAGAATTTATGACATATAAATCATACAAAAAGAAGAACACCACCATGAAGACCATAACAAGATGCTCATAAGAATAAAACCGCTAATTCTGAGTAAGGTAAATATCGACAGAGAGGAGGAAAACGTTTAAGTATTGCATAAACTACATACATTGATCTTAATTAAATAAGTCCACATTTGCGTTCATCATGACGCATATTTTGTTGATTAGGGTGCATATTTTATGATTAGCATTAATAGACTGCTCTAGTTATAGAGCTACAGTGTAAATGAAAAATACACATGAACATAATTTCCCTTGAAGGTAAATGCAAAAACAAGTCCAGGGTTTGTTTGGGGTTTTTTGTTTTTCTTTTTGTTTTTCCCGCTTAGAATATTCATTTGAGGAAGAGAGAGCACACAAAGCCGTTTTAAGGGAAAGCTGACTTAAATGCACGGACATCTCACCTGCTGTGCACCAAGGCAAGTACAAGTAAAAGGCAGAAGGAAACCAGCTGACGGGGCCTCCCCCGCACCCCGTGCCTCTCCCTCCGCCTCGCCCCGCCCGCACCAAGGGAACAGAACGTTCGCTTGTGTCCAGACCCGAGGGCCCTTGGGAGCTGGTAACAGCCAACAAACTCGACACAAAAGCAGCCTCCGCCACACCTGGATATCTCCGATGCTCGCAGTGGGACAGTGCGTTGCTCGGAGCCACGCCACTGGCCTCCAAGCGGCCCTTCCACAGCAAGAGGGCGGGGGACAAGTCGAAGGCGCAGGAAGGAGGTACTCCCTGAGCTCACGCCTTCCGCAGGTTATGGGAGCCCCGACGGACATGATTGACCACCACGCCCCCCCTCCGAGAAAAGCTGCCAAACTCAACACCCAGCAATTCCAGCCCTACAAGCTCCTGTCAACTCTTTCAGGCCCTCGCCCCGAAGTTGAAGCCCGGAGCCCAAGCCCGCGGCCCCGCCACGGCGCGCACCCCCCCCCCCCCGGAGGCCGCGCGGAGCTTCGGCGGCACCGTGCCGCGCATGCGCCGCGGGGGGCGGCGGGCGTGGGAGCCGCGCGGACGGAGCGCAGCCGGGCGCGCAGCCTCCCTACCAGCGGTTCCATGGCGCTGCGCTCCGGCTCCCCTCGGGGACACGCGGCGGGTGGAGGCTCGCCGGCCGGTGCTGGGCCCCGCCGTGCTGCTGCGCCGTTCCGCGGCCGCGCTCTCGCGGGCGTCCGCTACGGTCGCGGGTCGGCCGGCTCGCGCGGCTGTTTGCGGCGCACGCCGTTGCCTTGGCTACGAGCAAAGCCCCGCCTGGACCGGCTCCCTCCTCCGGCTCTCCGCGCTCCCGCCTGGAGCCGCGGACACCGCAGCCCGTGGGGAGCTGGACCCCCGGGAGCGGCAGTCCAGAGCTCGGGGCCACCGAGCCCCAGCCGCCACCTCTCGACTGTCCCCCCACGTTCCTCTTAGGGCTCAGCCGAGGGTTACTTTTCGCATAGGCCACGCCCATTGATTTAGACTTGGTTTAAATACCCACATCTTGGTGCTTCTAGCTTAAGGAGAAAAATATTCAAAAGGGAGTTTTGAACTTAATTCTCACATCTTTCTGGAATCTCGAGTCATACTTTGGTTTCTCCCATTGCTTCCTTGTCGAGCACCCTCACAGCTGATTCTTCAGCTTAGAACTCAGTGGGAAGTTTTAACCTTGAGTCTTAACCTGGAGGTGAGGAAACATAGTTCCGAAACACTGTGTGCCTGTCAGAACCAGGCCTGCATTGGCATGTGTGAGGCTCCCAGGAACTTTGCCTCAAAGGACCTTACAAAGGAGAAATAAAAGTATTTCATATCTGCAATCTCTCCTCTCTCACTGGGACTAGCACTGTCCGTTGGAAATATATTTGCCACATGTGTAAATCTGTATTTTCTAGAAGCCACACTTAAAAAGTGGAAAGAAACCAGTGAAATTAATTTTAATAACATGTTCATTGAATCCAATATATCCAAAATGTTGTTCCTAAAATCAACATGAAATTATTCACGAGATAGCTTTCATTCAAAAACCATACTTAGTCCGTCCTCACAACGTATATTTTGTATATATTATGTATATTTTATACTACAAACACATTTCAATTCAGACTGGTCACATTTCAAATGATCAATAGCCCATAGGTCTGGTAGCCACTGCGTTAGGCAGGGCCAGTCACCTAGACTATAAATTCTAGGAAGACCAGCCCCAAATCTCTTTGGGGAGGAAAGGATTATTACATCCGCTCATAAGGTGAAATACGGATGAGCTCTATGAACAAATGGTTAAATTCTCACTAGGAAAAAAAACTCCTTAAGTACTGTACACTCTAAACACTCTTCAGAAATTAAGAAAATTAGAAATGACCATTTTCTTTTGGTTCTTTTTTTTTAAAGATTTTATTTTTAAGAATCTCTACACCTAGCGTGGGGCTCACTTACAACCCAAGATCAAGAGTAGCATGCTCTACCAACCAAGCCAGCCAGGCGCCCCATAGTTCTATCTGTTTTATTACTAATTAATAAAATTTATTTTTCAGAGTAGTTTCACAATTACAACACTGAGCAGAAAGAAATGACATTTTAGCCATCTGATTTTCTGGCAATTTGTGTAGCTTTGCCTAAAACGGGCCTCTCTGCCCCGTGATGCTTTGCCAGTTAGCCTAGGAGAATGCTGGCCTGGGACTCCCGGTCGCTGAGTTCCGTCTGCCCCTATTCTCACGGACTGCCCTGTGTCTTCATCCTCTCTCATTAGCATATGTCAGAGTTAATTGTGCACCATATTAATCACCTTAGGAGAGCTTAGGACTAGGCCCTCAAAGAAAAAGTTATCCTTTTAATAGAGGTGAAAAGTCAGCTTGGCCATGGAAGACAGCCCCAGGGAAAAAGGGTGCCCCTATATGGTAGGTCTGAGAAGGGGAAATGAGAGTTTGCACTTTTCTAGGTGATTATTGTACATTAAGGTATTTTTATCTTAAAACACCATCTAGGGGTGTCTACATGGCACAATCAGTGAAAGTCTGGCTCTTGTTTCCCCTGGGGTTGTGATTTCCATGTCATGGGATCACTCAAGCTCCGTGTCTGGCTGCACGCTCAGTGTGGAATCTGCTTGAGATTTTTTCTTCCTCTCCCTCTGCCCCTCCTGCTTGTGCTCTTGCACTCTCTCTCTCTCTCTCTCGCTCTCGCTCTCCTTCTCTCTCAAATAAATAAATATTTAAAAAAAAAAACCTTCTATAGTAGGTCATTACCGTGTTGTCCCTATATTACAGAGGAAACGCAAAGAGAGATGAAGTGTTGCCCAGATCCACATTACCGGAGGAGTAGAATGATTTTGGGAGCCCTGGCAATTTGGCCCAAACTGGTATTTAACCTCTAGACTATAATGGAATGACAGACGGTAGGAAAGGTGAGGAGATGGGGGGGGGGAGGAAGAATGGACGCTTCCAAGATGGTGGCACACCAGCACAGATCTGGCTAGTTCCAGAAAGAAAGCCAGGGCTAACACAGTCAATCCCGCCCCATAGTTCTTCCGTCCGTGTCATCTCAGGCAACATTCGTCTTTAGTCTACTCTTCCTGGGAGAAACTCTTCTTTGCTCCCAGCGCAGTGTATGTTTTCAAAACCCTTAAGCTAAAGCAGACTTTCTTGGGTCTGGCCTGGATCTCAGATCTTCCCCAGCCATTCTGGTCCAGGACTTTCTGCCCCCGGGCACCCTCTGAGAACGCCCTCCTGGCTTCCTGACTAACATTCCAGCAGTTACTAGTTATTGAGCAGGTAGCTGTCTCAGCCTGCTCTCCACCCTCTCCCAGAGCCGCACTCAAGCTTGGCCTTCCGGAGATGGGGTCAGCTCAGTGATGGCAATCTTGAGTGAGATGACAGAGTAGCTGAGAAGATGCTTAAGCTGGAGGAGATTGTAGTACCCTTAGATCCTGCCTGCTCTGACCATAGCCAAAAATGATCGCACCGTGGAAGGAATTAGGCTAACCTGTTTCGGGGGGGGGAAAGTCTTTCTTTTCCTAAAACATTTTAAAGTAAACCTCTCAGTTTAAATCTGTCTTTTTTTTTTTTTTAAGATTTTATTTACGTATTTGACAGAGATCACAAGTAGGCAGAGAGGCAGGCAGAGAGAGAGGGGAGCAGAGAGTCTGTTGTGGGGTTCGATCCGAGGACCCTGGGATCATGACCTGAGCTGAAGGCAGAGGCTTAACCCACTGAGCCACCCAGGTGCCTCTAATTTTATCTTTTAAAAGGACATTCATCCTCGGTGCCTATGATGCCCAGTGCATACAGAAGGTGCTCAAAAACATAGCTCTTGGGGTGCCTGGGTAGCTCAGTGGGTTAAAGCCTCTGCCTTCAGCTCGGGTCATGTTCCCAGGGTCCTGGGATCGAGCCCCACGTGGGCCTCTCTGCTTGGCAGGGAGCCTGCTTCCTCCTCTCTCTCTTTGCCTGCCTCTCCATCTACTTGTGATCTCTGTCAAATAAATAAATAAAATTTTTTTAAAAATAGCTCTTGAATTTAAGACCAAATGAATGAACACACCATGATTTATTTATTGTCCAGCCACATAGAATCAAAGACATCAGGACTAATTACATAGAATTTTAAGTTTTCAAATCTGATGATAACCAATGTCAATTATGGTTTTATTTTGTAGAAAAGATTATGATTTTATGGGGCGCCTGGGTGGCTCAGTGGGTTAAAGCCTCTGCTTTCGGCTCAGGTCATGATCCCAGGGTCCTGGGATCGAGCCCCGCATCGGGCTCTCTGCTCAGCAGGGAGCCTGCTTCCTCCTCTCTCTCTGCCTGCCTCGCTGCCTACTTGTGATCTCTGTCTGACAAATAAATAAATAAAATCTTAAAAAAAAAAAAACTACCTATTTAAAAAAAAAAAAAAAGATTATGATTTTATGGAAAAGAAAAAGACCTACTTACCAGAGGCCATATAGCTATTTCCTGACTGAGACAGGACTAAGAACCAAATATTTCTTCTGTATTGTGTTTCACAATATATTTAAAGACTTAAAAATCTTACATTTCCTTCTCTGGATCTGATTTTCAAAATCACACTGCTTTACAGTGTTCTGTCAGCAGTGTAGCATTCTATGAAATTGATTCTATTTGTCAACTAAAGTCATATAATAATAACTTAATCTAATTTTATTTGTATTTTTAAAGTGTTTGTTGTTGTTGTTTGTTTGTGTTTGTTTGTTTGTTTGTTTTTTAGCAATCTCTGCACCTAACGTGGGGCTTGAACTCGTGACCCCTCAATCAAGAGTCACATGCTCTTCCAACTAAGCCAACCAGGTGACCCTCTAATTTTACCTTTTTTTTTTTTAAGATTTTATTTATTTATTTGACACAGAGAGACAGCCAGAGAGGGAACACAAGCAGGGGGAGTGAGAGAGGGAGAAGCAGGCTCCCCGCCCAGCAGGGAGCCCAATGTAGGACTCGATCCCAGGACTCCGGGATCATGACCTGAGCCGAAGACTGAGCCACACAGGCGCCCCTAATTTTACTTTTAAAAAATCTATTCTGGGTAGAATTTTATTGACTATCTTAGTTCCCTAATTTGGCGGGGTGGGGGGAGCTTTTGTTGTCTGTCCTAAGCTGTGGGCAAGCAAGCAACAATAGACAGTCAAGGAATTAGCAGGTCATGAATCAATATGAATGTAAATTATCAAACACCGCACTGGAAGAAGTTACTCTGGGTTCACTAACCCACTCACATTTCAATCACCTTCTTCTTTGCCTACCTCTCCTACATATGCAGGAAGTGGTAAATATTTTCCAGGCTCCCTTGCAGTTATAGGGGACCAGGGGTCACGGTGTGGCTGATGAACCATAAATGACAATCTGCTAGGACTCCCGTGGACACTTTTGCTTCCCTCATGAAAGACACAAACTTAGTTGTCCCTTTGCTGCTTTCTCCAGCCGGAACACAGCCGTGAAGCACGATGCTATTGCAATCAGCCACGTTAGGATTACTTCCATCAGTTTGAGCTGTTATCACAAGGTGCTGTAGAGGAGGTGACTTCAAAGCAACAGAAATGTATTTCTCATCGTCCTGGAGGCTGAAGTCCGCGGTAAGGGTGCCAGTATCATCTGGTTCTGGTGAGCGCTCTCTTTGCAGTACGGACTGCTGACTTCCCATCGTATCCTCACATAGCAGAAAGAACTAGCTCATTCTCTGGCCTCTTCTTCTAAGGGCATTTATCCCATCTGTTAAGGCTCCACTCCGCCCCCCATTACCTAATTACTCCCAAAGGCCCCACCCTTTAATATCATCACATTTGGATTAGGGTTTTACTATAGGAAGTGGGGGGGGGCACTAATAATCCTTTGCAATGACCATGAGGGAAAAGCCCTTTGGATTACAAAAATGATAGCATTTATATCTTTGAGTCTCTGAATCAGCAGTAGTAACCACCACCCCAGAACCACTTGTTATGTGAGAACTTAAACCCCTATTTGTTTAAAGCTTTGTGTGTGTTTTCTGTTCCTTGCAACTGAAAACATTCCTACGTGATATGGCAGCTGCCATCCATTAAATTTTTTTGTGGGTTGATTTTATCTTATAAATATAAGAGTTATAAATGGGACAGTCCCAAGCTAGAGGTAACTCCCAACCTGAGAGGCGGTGTCAGGGGTCCAGTGATCTTTGAATAGAATCTCCAGTTGGTTTGGCTGAGATCCACCCAAGTACAGGCACTGGGTGAGTGGCGTCATGTCCACTCCGTGACTGCCACCATCTTCCTGGTGGCCAGAAGCCCCCTATTTCAAAGGTAGAGGTAAGAAGGCTTATCGGAGGGCTTGGAGACCATCGTAGGGATGTCTACCCCGTGTAGGTGAGATGAGCTGCACAAAGCCTCCCAGCTCGAGTGGTTATCAGTCCTCCTGGAGGATCAGTCCTCCGGTGGCCAGTCATCCTTGGAATGCTTTTTTCTGATGGTACTAAGAAGGGCTGCAGGCATGGCTCCTCTTCATCATTCAGAGATGCTCCTCTAAGATCTGTGGGTGTGATCCAAGCAACTCTGTAGATGTCCTTTTCCCCTCTGGTCCTCCATGGTCCACAAAGCCCAAGGACACCATCCCCAGGTGCCCTCCAGCCACTTGGCTTCTCTGCTGCTTCTCTGCATTACCCAGTGCTGCTTCCCTGCTGGTAACAGCCCAGGGACCCCACGGGAGCACCCCATGGAGTTTCTGCTGCCACAGTGATGCTGGCTTCCTCAGAGGGCTAGTGCCAGAAGCCACTGTGGTAGACATTTGTCTTCTTTGAGTCCTTTCCTATATTTGGAGAATTTCCCACCAAGCAGAGCCCTCCTTTTCCAAAAGCACCAAAATACTCTTTCAGATCCTGCTACTGCCAGGACATCAAGAGGTCACCTAGGCAAGACCAATCAATTGCACCAAACTTGCACTTGAACCGACGCTGGTGACCCCAAAACCCAGGACAATAGGGAACACATTCTGAGGCAGTTATGGCAGGTGGCCTCCTGCCTGTGCAGCCAGCCGTCAGCTGGGGAGGGAGCAATGTGTATCCCCCACCGGCTGGTTTTGATGTGGCGCATCTGACCCGCTCCTGGCTCCTGCTGGTAGATCCCCTGGCCACTTTCCAAGCCTCACTGTCCATGTTTCCCACCTAACCTGAGCTACCCAATATCCTCTCAATATGTTCTCTCTCTCTCTTTTTTTCTACTTCAACCAGCTGTCGTAGGTGAGTTTGTGTTGCTTGAGATTAAGAACCCTGATGGAGACAGCGACACATTCCGTATTACCCATCCTGGAAGTCCCCTTAACAGCATCAACACGGGGCTTTGGGGTATGCGATGAACTTTATTCAAGTTTGGAAATACTAGTGAACAGAGGAATTACAGAAGTAAGAAAATAAAGATTCAAAGTAGCTTAGTAAATACAACCTTCTCAGGTTTGAGGGGCAAATTTTAAAAAGTTAAGCTCTTGGGGCGCCTGGGTGGCTCAGTTGCCAGACTCTTGATTTCAGCTCAGGTCATGATCTCAGGATTGTGAGATCGAGCCCCGTGTCAGGCTCTGCCCTGAGCGTGGAGCTTGCCTGAGACTCCCTCTCTCCCTCCCCCTTGACCCCTTCCCTCCTCCCTGTGGCTCACGCCACAGGGATGAATGAATGAATGAATGAATAAATAAATAAATAAATAAATAAATAAAAAGTTTAGCTCTTCAAAGGGAGTTTCCTTAAAGGGAAAAGAGGAACAATTTGCTAGTTCCTTAGCCTTGTTTACTGATGTTTAAGGTGTAGAAAAAAAATTTTTTAATAATAAAAAAAGAAAAAGATGCACCAATCAGTTTCACCAGAAAAGCAGATCCAGTAGAATATATACATACACATACATATGCAAGCCCGTGCACACGCACACACGCATATATACGCACACTCTATTAAAGAGGTCTGTTTCAAGGAATTGGCTTCCAAGATTGTGGGGGTGGGCAGGTCCGAAATCCGGAGGGCAGACTCTTAGGAAGATGAGGCTGGAAACACCTGAGCTTGGAGCTGAAGCCTCAGCCCCCAGGCAGAATTTCTTCCTTCCCAGGGAAAGCTCAGCTCTACTCTTAAAGTCTTTAAAGAATTACCCGCCGCTCAACAGCAATCTGATAAAAAACAAACACAAGGAAGATACATTTTGAAGTGGCATGATTTGCAAAATTTTAGTGATACAAATTCTTTTATAATTAAAACTTTGACTTCCACCAAAAATAAAATCTGATCAAATTTAAAAAGTTAAGCACACGGGATAAATGCTTTTTTATCTGTCTGAGCAAATATAAAATTGCCACAGAAGGATCTTACTTTAAAAAAAAGGCAGCCATTAAAAAAGAAACAGAAAAGACTTCTCCATTGTATTTAATATTTGTAGAATCATGGTTTGTCAAAGTATTTCTGTCCAAAAATGGAGAAAGTGTTACCCACAAAACAGCGTACAGACCTCACTACCTAGCAGAGAAATGTTACACGTAACATGAGGTATGCAGTTACTATAAGTATTAAATGCTAGCATGAAATATATATAATAAAATTACATTTTTTTGCCAGGGTACAATGTTCTAATAAAATAATAAAGTTTTTTTCTTTTTTTATTATTTAAATTCAATTAGCCAACACATAGTACCTCATTAGTTCCAGATTCATCAGTTGCATACAGCATCTTATTATAGATCAAAACAAGATTTCTACCCTTATCTGAATAGAGTCAATTGATTACTTAAATGAGTGAAAAAACTAATGATGAAAAATAAAAATGGTAAAAATTCAGGAAGAGTTCCCTGTTACTTAAACTAACTTTACATTGTATATTTTAGTTTGAGCCTTTAAGGTATGGCTTCAGATCATCAAAAACAAATGAAACAATCTATCAAAGAATGCTTTCTGGCATTTGGATGACCTTACCAAAATATATATATTTTTAGGTAAGCTCTACGCCCGACATGGGACCTGGACTCACAGCCCCGAGATCAGGAGCCCACTGCTCCAATGACTGAACCAGCTAGGCACTTCCTAATAATTTTTAATATTGAAGAGTTAAGGCAATTTCTTAGCCATATTGAAAAGAGCGTGTGTCAAAGTGTCATTTCAAATTTTTCACAAGAGAATGTTAGAGATGTTTACGGAAAAAAGAAATGGTGGTTAAGAGAAATTTTCCAACACTTGGAAATAAGAGAGAAAGAAGCTTGCATGACTTTTGAGTCCCATGTTGGGGCATTGTTTAATAACTGATCCGCTCAAGGATTATTTAATTTTCAGGGAATTGCACCTCTGCTTGAGTTATTATTTACCATTGATTATGGCACAGTCTCTGAAGGGACAGGTTAACTTGCAGGTTTCTGTCCAGTAAAAATGAAAATGACATCTGTTTAGGAGAAAAGATCATCACAAGAGCTACCATTTCATCGTCACTTAGGACATTAACCAATTTTATATCTAACTTTGCATTCTTAATTCAGCATTCTTCCACTGATGGCATTCAATATTTCCTGTAATTTTCAAAACTAGCTGTATCTGTCATTTAAAGTTAAATAAATCTTTGACATATGCTATCTTATATTTATACAAGATTCATTTTTGAGATTTTTTTCAATTATACAATGATATGATATAATGCAAAATATTCCTGGTGACATCAGACTCCTCAAAAACCAGATGGTCAAGAGAGTGGGTAGGTGAGCACATAACTTTTCAGAAGGATTTCTAAAGCTCCTTAAAGTCCATCAGAAAACTGCTCAAGAATGCTAATGATGGGGCATCTGGGTGGCTCAGTTGGTTAAGCGACCACCTTCGGCTCAGGTCATGATCCTAGAGTCCCCAGATAGAGCCCCACATGGGGCTCCCTGCTTAGCCGGGGTCTGCTTTTCTCCCTCTGACCCCTCCCCTCTCATGCTCTCTCTCTCTCAAATAAATAAATAAATTCTTAAAAAAAAAAAAAAAGAATGTGAATGATTTCCCAGAATGAGTCATAAATTATGTCTGTAAAAATTGTAACAGATGTAGCTTGGGACAGTTTTCTTTCTCAGCTGCCATTTTGAATTTGGAAAATGCTAATGTATACCAGCTACCATCAATTGACAGAACTAACCATAGAATTACACTCTTCCATAGGATTATCCTGGGCGAGGAATGTCAGGAAGAGTATATGCTAATGAATTCCTAGAATTGGGCACTTAAAAATTTCACCTGCCAATCAAGAGGAGACTTCATCACATGCCTCTGACATGCTTCATTGTCTTTATTGTCCTTTCTGAAAACTCAAACCAAAAAGAGAAAATGACTCAGAATGCTTCGTCTTTGTCAAGCTACTTTGATGAAAAGTAATGAAAGCCCAAGCTGATGGGCACAAGCAGGGAGGATGAGGGACAGGAAGGCTATAGGGTTATCTCAGGAACCCGGGGCAGGAGATGGGACCTGGAGGCAACATGGCTTCTACCTCTCGCTACATGGCTCTCCCTACGGGGCTTTGCCTCTCTGTGCACACAGCAGTTTGCTGCCCCAGGACTCCCGAGTTTATAATCCTTAGTTCAAGCACTAAACAGACTGACATACTGGTCTTAACCCCAATTCCTGGACAGAGACTCTTAGCTCCAGCACGCACCATGGTCCGATCAGCTCTGGCCAATGGATCCGACAAGACCTAGGATCCCATCCCTACTGGAGCAAGGACGGGCATAAAACAGGAAGACACCCAGCAGGGTCTACTTGGACCATCCAAGAAGGACCTCTTCAAGGATGAGAAAACTTTCTTCTCACTCAGTCAGACTCCATCTTACGCCAAAACATTCCATCTCTCTTCATCCGCGTATCGTTTTATTCATCAAACATGTAATAAGCCTGGGCCATGTGCCAGCAGCTGTACTCAGGGGGGGAAAGAAAGATGAATAAGAAAGAACCCCGGCCCTTTTTAACTGTCAGTGAGGGAACATTTGTAAAGTCCACTGAATTCCTTGAACAAATAAAGACATTTTTGATTCAAGGAATGTCTGTTTCTCCTCAATGGCTGTACATACTAGAAGTTCAGAGTTCTCTCAAACCAACACTTTATTTGATCCATCGAGACCGTATGTGGCTGCTGCAGATGACCAACAATGCAGCAGCTAGCATCTTCTATATCCCAGGGCTTGTAAATTAAGGTAATCAAGGTCAATCTGGACAGAAAAATGGTTTTTTAAAGTAATTTGATTACAAAGTTGGACTTTAAGAGACTTAGGCAGTAAATAAAGCCTTAAATAAAATTAATATTTTACTTTAATGGAATTTAAAAACTTAAATGAATCTCATTTCAGGCCACTCATCATTAGGACTGTTGAAACCATCAGCGTCCATCACCGTCCAGTCTCTTGGGTTTGGCTCACCAAGACAAGAATATGTGATAAGATCTTGGGGAAATGCTGCTTCTTCAGAAATGACCCTAGAAATCCAATGCATTTAGGTAAGCTTGGGGAGAGAACCCCAACCTCAAGACTGTAGACATGCAAAGTCTCATGATTCAGATTCCACAAACTGGACATTTAGGGTAACGTAAACAAAGGCTGGGCGCCAGCTTGTCCTTTCATTGTTTGTAAAGAAGGCATCTGCTGTGTAAATAAATGGTGTATACAAAATTTATCTGAGGCGGAGAAATTAGCTTATTGAATCCTTCTGTAATTATGGTTTTCAAATATTTGTAAGTACCACAGAGAACTATGTATTCATAAATCACTGATTCATTAACTGGAAAGCATTCTTATATATTATCAAATCTGATTCCCTCGGGACTCCTGCTAGCCAATACTTTTCCTCTCTTGGGCCTAAATGCTTGCGTATTTAAAAGTAATAAACACTGTACCTCTTTTTTTTGTTTGTTTTTTAAACATGCCAATGTTCATTCATTGGTCTGACTTAGTGAAAAATACAGATGTGTGTGGTTTTGTGTTTGTAAATATTTGGAAATTCCTCTCGGTTTCCCTTACTTCAGTTGTCCCTCTCATAGTCATTTGGCGGGAGTGAGGATGGGGAACCCAGCTTACCAGGACATGACACGGCCAGCAGCTGGGGTGAGGTGCTTGCTCTGGACTTCAGGAACCCAGAGACACCCGAGTCAAGAGGGGGAGAGGGCAGAACACAAAAGTGCAGAAAAGCTGACATCCAAAGAGCCACAGAGGGAAAGTTCGAATTAGTCAGCCCTAAGGAATTCTGGATCCAGACTGAGAATTTTTTCCAGAAAGCTGAGGGCCCTTGGAGGACAGCAGGAAAGGGCGTTGAGTCTGAGGAGGCTCTGGGAGAAACTCTTCTGGAACGTCAAGGCTGTCAAAGCCTGTTTTGCGGAGCACTCAGGGAGCCTTTGGCCACTTCTTAAAAAGACAGCTCAAGGGCGCCTGGGTGGCTCAGAGGGTTGAAGCCTCTGCCTTCGGCTCAGGTTATGATCCCAGGGTCCTGGGATCGAGCCCCGCATCGGGCTCTCTGCTCGGCGAAGAGCGTGCTTCCTCTTCTCCCTCTGCCTGCCACTCTGCCTACTTGTGATTTCTCTCTGTCAAATAAATAAATAAAATCTTAAAAAAAAAAAAAAAAGATAGGTTTCCTCCTGAGACCTCTTCTTTAAAAGATAGCTCCAAAGAGATCTAAATGAATGAACCTTCTAAGAGAAATGTTTTTCAGTGACAGAATCACACCCCTCCCCCCACCCAAAAAAGGAATGAAATTCTTCCCTCACTTGAACTCCAACTTACCTGTAGGGCAGGTGTGAGAAGGTGAAATTCAACTAACCAAGACCTCTTTGGGGCCTCTAGGAGGCTTAATCGTGCAGATGACATTTGGTCCAAGCAGCTGAAAACAAGCATACCAGGTAAACGCGGAGTAACACACTGGGAGCCACTCCAGCTGCTCCCTTAACCGCATCTTTGAACTGTTTGAAGAAGGGCAGCTAAAATGTTTTCCTTTGTTTCAAAATGTTATTCTTATTTATTTTGTTTTCATTTCTTGGTGTAGGAAATCAATATCGGTCCCTTTAAAATTTTGTTAAAAACTAAGTTACTGAATGAAGCCAGTATTTGGGAAAATTCACTGCCAGACAAGGAGCATACAAGGTTTTCGTTAGTCTTCATTCTTCCAAAATGTTCATTTGTTTTTCTTGAAATCATTGCCGAGGTGGTTGTGTATATTTCACAATGTGAATAATAATTAATGAGGGTCAAAATCCTGGGAAAGTTGTAGACCTGGTTTGAGTTAAATAAAGGATCCTCCATTTTTATTTTTTAAATTTTTGTTAAGGAGGCTCTGTGCCCAATGTGGGGCTCAAACTCAGGACCCCAAGGTCAAGAGTTGCATGCCTCACCGATTAAGGGAGCCAGGTACCCCAAGGATCCTCCATTCTTAGAGTCATGACAGAAATGCAATGATTATATCACTCCGTTAAAAAACTAGCTTTTAGTAAATGGATTTCCAAAGAATTTCTAGTTCTAAGAAACATGTGTCCTCTGATAGCAATTTCATTCATACCAAATGGCACGTGTCCCTTGAAATGCAGCAAGACCTATTTCCCAAATTCCACAGGCTGAAGGTACTAGAATGTGTATACCAGGCTCTCAATTTACCAGAGCATTATTTCAGTTTGCTTCAAAGGCTGCACTACAATAGGGGATGTGAAGAAGAGGGTTAATGTTCAAGTTACTTTGTGCATATTTTAACAAGATGTGATTTAAAATCCGGAGAAACACAGATGGTTGATCAAGTGTAAGAATTGTGATGGATGAAAGATCACATACGAGTGCTCAGCCCAACTACAAACATCAAATACTATTTGTATTAGCATTCACTATATTGTTGCTCTGTGTGTCTTTTTTTGCAACAAGAAGTTAATGGCCGGTGACACTGTAGTTCGACAACAAATCGGTCTATTCTGTGAAAGACTCATCCTCTCCACTTTCTTTGCTCCTTTTGGCAGAACTTAATAGTATATAGAGGGAAGAGAAGTTCAGTGCTCAGTGGGGCTTCTCCCTCTCCTCTCTTCTGTGCTCTCTCTCTCGCTCTCTTTTCTCTCAAATAAATAAATAAAATCCTTCTTTAAAAAGCAGTATAAAGAGGGAGAGAAGTTCAGTAGCGTCTCCTCACTCGTTCTAGAGGATCTTTCCAGGACCCTTTGTGATATTGTAGTTTATAATAAGAAATATATATTTGGGGGCGCCTGGGTGGCTCAGTGGGTTAAGCCTCTGCCTTCGGCTCAGGTCATGATCTCAGGGTCCTGGGATCGAGCCCCGCGTCGGGCTCTCTGCTCAGCAGGGAGCCTGCTTCCTCCTCTCTCTCTGCCTGCCTCTCCGCCTACTTGTGACCTCTCTCTGCCAAATAAATAAAATCCTTAAAAAAAAAAAAAAAGAAATATATATTTGGTCTTTTTTCCTAAAACTCTTGGAATTTCCCGAAATGAGAAGGATAAATGTGTCTTTTGTTGTATTAATGCGATGACTTTGGGGAAACACCTAACAATAGGTGCTGGTGGCCAGGAGAACTAGCCATGTGATTGAAGGTTGGAACTTTCAATCCCACTCCACTCCCTGACCCCGACATCCAGGGAGGAGAAAGGGGCTAGTGAATGCTGTCACCAATGGCCAACGATTTAATCAATCACACCCATGCAACAAAGCCTCCATAAAACCCCAAAAGGACAGATTTGGAGACCCTCCAGTGTGTTGAACTGGAGATGCAGAGAGAATGGCAACTCTTCAATGTAACTCTTCCGTCTGGCTGTTCCTGAGTTATATCCTTTTATAATAAACTGGTGATCTAGTAAGTACAATGTTTCTCCTAGGTCTGGGAGCCATTCCAGCAAATTAATCAAATCCCAAGAGGGGGATCATTGGAACCTCTGAACTACAGCCAGCCAGCTGGTCAGAAGCACAAGCGACAACCTGTACTTGTGATTGGCCTCAGAAGAAAAGGAAGGCGGAGCACGCAGGTCTTGTGGGACTGAGCCCTTGAACCTATGGATCTCACGCCACCTCCAGGGAGATAGAATTGAGCTGAATCGCAGGACACGTAGCTGATGTCCGAGAATTGCTTGGTGTCGGGGAGAGAACCTACACATGGAGTTAAAGTCAGAATCAGCAGTGCCTTTGACATTTCAGGTCTGACAATATGGCAATGAGTCAACTATTAGAGCCAGAGTCAGCCCTTTGCAGTGGGGTTGCCTGGTACTACCTCTCCTTTCTATACATTCCACCTGTTTTCTCTGTCTTGCCTGTTACACTCTTGCCTATGGATACGCCCCACCTGCAGCCCCTTCCAAACCTCGAAATCACTAGAAGAACCACAAGGAGTCCCAGACCAAAACTAAGCCTTGGCCCTGCTCAGGCTTCACTCTTGTTCTATAGATACTGGGCTTTTCCTCTGCCTCGTTGAGTGCCTTATCTTATTTGTTGTTTGCCTGATTAATTAATTTTTTTTTAAATTAAGCTTTACTCCCAACCTGGGACTTGAGCTCACGACCCTGAGATCAAGAGTTGCATGTATTACTGACTGAGCCAGCTTGGTGCCCCTGCCTTATCTGGCCCTCCCCCCAGTAAGACCAGGATCCTCTCTTGTTCCGTCAGGCACTTCAGGGCCTGGGCCTTTTGTGTCTACACTGGAGAACCTTGGAACTGCCCATCAGTCTGTGTGTATGTTCGTGAGCCTATCAATGTCAGTAAAACAATTTACCATCAAAATTCTTCCTTGTTTCCCAGTTCCTAGGAGATGCCTTTCGAAAGAGGGTGTTAATTCTGTCTTAACTTCGGAGCAGAATAACGTCTGTCTCTGACTCCTTGATGATATAGTTCAGCATTTTTTAGACTTGTATGACACAGACTCAAAACCCACAGTCCACCAATAAATAAAAAATAGCGAAACTCTTAAATAATACGAGTACATATATGCAAGGTATAGAGACCAAGGAAGGTAACAAGAACATTAGCAAATGGGAAGTTAGTTCCGAACACATCTATATATCGAGGCAAAGATGTTGGAACATCTGTTTTCCATTGGGTGGAAGACTGTAAATTAGTTTAGGTGGGAGAGCAGCACATGGTGTATATAAATAAATCCAGGGCTAATTTTCTCTAACTCAAATTTTTCCTACGATGACTGAACTCACAAGGCATTAAATAACTATGGAATAAACAAATAAATACACAAACAAACAAGTTATTCTTGATGACCTAGGCATAGAGATTTTGCTTCCCAGTGGCATCTAAAGGTAAACATAAACTACTTCACCTGAACCAAAATTAGGGAAATCATTCCCTAATCATTCTCTGCCTTGTCCATATAGTCCCCATCCTTTGGAGTCTCAAACCCATCATCTTTTTTCAGCCTTTGGGCACCCATACGTCACCCACGTTCCTGAACTTCTAATCCCTTTAGTGCTTGGGAATCTTTGGCCACTTTCCTGTGTCCTTGACAAGACTGTAAGATCATGAAGAACATGATATTTGTCACCATGCTTTATGCATTGAAGTCTCTTCAGAAACATGGGTAGGAGGGGGAAGATAAAGAGACAGAAGGAACACATGAAAAGGTCTCAGTATCATTCATTATTAGTGAAACGCTAATCAAAACCACAGTGAGATAGCTCTTCACACCAGAATGGCTAAAATAAAAAAGACAGACAATAGTAAGTGCTGGTAGGAATGTGGAGAAATTGGAACCCTCATTCACTGCACTGGTGGGAATTTCAAATGGTGCAGCCACTTTGGTAAACAGTCTGATAGTTCCCCCAAACCCAGCTATTCTACTGTGGGTCTTTTGGGGGGCAGGGGAGGCAGAGGTAGAGGTAGAGACAGAATCTTAAGCAGACTCCACACCCAGCACAGAGGCCAACACATGGCTCGATCTCACAACACTGAGGTCATGACCTGAGCTGAAATCAAGAGGCAGACACTTAACCGACTGAGCCAAGCAGGCACAGCCCAGCTACTCTACTCTTAAATGGAGACCCAAGAGAATAAAAATATATGTTCAGACAAAACCTTGGACACAACTGTTCATAATAGCCAAATGTGGAAATGACTAAGTCGCTGAATAGTATTTTGTTGTACAGAAAGGTTATGTTATTCAGCCAGTGATGAATGAATAAACAAAATGTGGGATGTTTGTAGCATGAAATATTATCTGGTGATAAAAAGGAAAGAAGCATCAATACGCACTGGACCATGGATGAATCATGAAAATATAATGCTAAGTGCAAGAAACGAATCACAGAAGACCGCATGGTGTATGATTCCATTTAGGTAAAATGTCCAGAGGAGGCAAATCCAGAGACAGAGTGGATTAGGGGCTGCCTCAGGCAGGAGAGGAGAGTAAGGGAAATGGTGAACAAGTCCTAGTGGAAAGAGGGTTCTATTTGGAGGGTTCAAAATATTCTATAGTTAGATTGTGATAATGGCTGCACAGTGTTACAAATATGCTAAAAATCATTGAAAGGTATACTTTAAATGGGTGAATTTCGTGGTATGTGAAATATAAATATCAATAAAGTTGTAAAAAAGAGAGAGAGGAAAATACTTCCTATGCTTTAAGGTCAAGTTAGTTAGACACGTTCTTTTTTTTTTTTTAAGATTTCATTTATTTATTTGACAGACAGAGATCACAAGTAGGCAGAGAGGCAGGCAGAGAGAGAAAGAGAGAAAGAGAGGAAGGGAAGCAGGCTCCCTGCTGAGCAGAGAGCTCGATGCGGGGGCTCAATCCTAAGACCCTGGGATCATGACCTGAGCTGAAGGCAGAGGCTTTAACCCACTGAGCCACCCAGGTGCCCCAGTTAGACATGTTCTTGTAAATAGTAACATTATGAATAACGCCCCCAGTAGAAATAAGCATCACAACAACATCATTTTCCTTTTTTTTTTTTTTAAGATTTTTAAAGATTTTATTTATTTATTAGAGAGAGAGTGGAGGGAGGAGCAGCAAGAGAAGCAGACTCCGTACTGAGCTCAGAGCCTGACAGGGGGTTCGATCTCACAACCCTGAGATCATGACCTGAGCCGAAATCAACATCAGATGCTTCACCAACTGAATGACCCAGACACCCCAAGAGTCACCTTTTCTAATGGCAACAGATTTCCTTGTTTGGTCCATTCTGGGAATTAAAATCTTGAATTTGATAGATGGGAGGGAGCCACCCAATTCAGGAAATTATCCATAACAATACTTATGGTTTGGGTAAGAATGATGGAATTCACACCATGGAATGAAAACTAAGTGTAGTTTACAATACAGTTGACTTAAGCATAATTACACACCCCAGACGATAATGATATAGAGTAGGAGGAAATCAACTCAGAGTTAGTAATTTCTGACTTCCCCACTAGGAACTATGTGAGGGGCAACAAAATGGTTTCTGTGTTGGTACAGCCAGATTTTTTTCATCATCCCAATTCATGCTGGTTCTAGCGAGTGTTTCTGTGTATCCAGTAACCCTCCTGTCTCAATCTGGTCCGTGTCCAGATGTCATTTTCATGCTGTAGAGTCTCTATGATTTGCAGATACCTCTCATTTGCTGTTCCAACTTTATTTATCCTCTAGGACTTGATCAGCAGCCTGCCTACAACAATGTGAATCCCCAAGGGACCTACCAACAATGTCTTCCTGACCCTGAAGTGGCTTCCGTTCCTCTGCGGGTTCATTGTCTGCTCTCTTACTGGACTCCTCCGCAAGGCACAGCACTCCTACATTCTGCCCCACGCTAAAGCCTGTAAAATTCCTTTACTTTGGGCAGGAAGGGTGGATTAGCTTAACCTGCCTCAAAACCAAGGGCTTGTGATCTTTTGTTGGATGTCCTTGAAAAGACACTATCACGGAGGTTGACACAGGATAACTGCTTGGGGTGCCCTGGCACCTGGGGGGACAAGGGGCTGCCTTATCTTCCTTTTTCGCCTCCTCCCACCCTGCTCCTCCCTGCTGACATTCCTCCTGGGCTTTTGGCCATGGCCCCAGACTCCCCAGTGGATGAGGTCCAAAGTACAGAATTCACATCCTTTCCATTCCTTTTCATCCATGATTTCCTTTCCATTTCTCTCTGCAGCTCTTACAAACCTTCCCTTCTCTCAGCTCTCCACCTCCACCCCTACCCCCTTCCCTCCCCACAGTGGTTTCACCTGTAGCAAAAAAGAGACCAATGGGCAGCAAACTCCACCGGCATCCCTTCCTTCAGCTCCCAGATCCCTTCCTCTGCTCAGTCTTGGGTCACCCTTTCTCCTCCTGGTCTTTCGCAGGGAAGAATCCTGAACATCACTGGGGCTCAGCCCTCCAGCGCTTATAGAATAAGTGGGTTATTGGGGAGATGGAGATCCGAATCCTGGGACAGCCTCTTACCAGCTTTACAGCCTTAAGCAACGATGAACCTCTCTGTGCTTCAGTTCCATTATCTCTAAAGTGGGCTGATAAGAGTACCTACCTTAGAGGGCAATTGTAAGGATATAATACATTTTAATTTATCTGGGTAAAGAATTTAAGACAGTGTTGGCACATAAACCCTCTGTAAATGTTCACTATTATTATCATTGTGTATTACTATTAATGCGCATTGTATTTTGTATATTACTTATAGTAATGTACATTAACATCAATAAGTTCATTATCATTTGTGAGTCTTCAAAATGGGAATGTCACATAGGTGCTGCCCAAATTCTCTTATCTGAGATGCACCTGCTAACAGTTCCCGAGAATGGTGTCCTCTTGCACACCTGCACGGAAACAATGTCTTCTCTATCCCTCGCTCTTCACCAGCCAACTCCTTCCAAAGTGATCTGTAGGTCAGCCCCTTCCCCCTTCCTAAGGATCTCCCTGTGCCCCGCAATCTGCCCCCCACTCCTCATGTTTCTGTGAGGGATATGCTTCTTGGAGGAGCTTCTAAAGTGCAAAGTCATGGACCTTGTCTTGGTTTTCTTCCTACTTGACCCCACTGACTCGTCTATGTTCATTATTGTCTCCCTAAAACTCCCTTCTACCCTGACCCATGCAGCATTATTCTCCTCACCACCATTCTGAGCATGCTGCTCCCTCACCAGCTTCATTGCTTCAGCCAGCCCTACTGCAGGTGCTTCTCCATACCTGGTCATGTCCCTCATTCTTCTCTGCTCCTCCTCTACGGGTCCAGTGGCCTTCCAGGCTAGTGTTCTTGGTCCAGTCAATGTCTATTGACTTGGACTTCCTCTATGGATCTGGTGGCCTTCCAGACTAGTGTTCTTGGTCCAGTCAGAGTCTATTGACTTGGACTCCCTCTATGGGTCCAGTGACCTTCTAGATTAGTGTTCTTGGTCCAGTCAATATCTATTGCTCCATCTCCAATCACAGAAGTGTCTCATGTTTGGACAACAAGTGTCACAACAAATCTATAAGGGATTTCCCCACCCTTTCGGCACCAGCTGTCATCTCTAAATATAATTATGCCTGAGGACAATCCACATCAGTTCCCCCTCTGTTCGCAGGGAATTGACATTGTTTTCGTTTTATGTAAGGAGCTAGGCAAATGGGGTGTCCTTGTCTTACTTCCAGCCAAATTCCTACCCTCCTGTATAGATACGCTGGGCCTGCCACCGAATGCAAATGAGTTCCCAGTCTACATGCCCACCCCTTACCTCTACTTTCAGCCTTGGACATAGTGTTTCCAAGTTCCTGACGGCCAGTGCTCATCAGTATTCCCCAGACACCTACAGTCCAGCAAGTACAAAACTGAAATGCCTATCATTTCTCTAACTTAATCCTCCCCTAGTTCTTGCACCTGTTGGCAGCTTATGCCAGCAGTATCAAGGCGCCCACCATAATGTGCCACCGCCGAAGGGAGACGGCCCCACTCGCAGCCCTGCCAACGAGGTAACAGGGATCACTCGGACTGAAGGATTCCATATAACCCCCCACAGTGCACACACCACGGAGGTGGCTACCAAAGCTAAAAGTAACAGACACATGGGCTCTCCCTGTGACCTCGGACCTGGATGGCCACTCTTCTTTCAGGAATATGGATTTGGGAAACTGAAAGACTGATACATTTACCCACATGAGGAAATATCCAAGAGAGTGGCTCGATCAAGAAAATAAGACAGATTGGCCAAGGATAGATGGATGCACAAAATAACTAACAAGAGAGGTGAGCTACTGAAGGGCACATGGTGACAGTATGTGGGTGTCAGTGTCAAATGCTTTCCTCTTTGCTGCATGTTTGGAATGGTCCTTAATAAAATGGGGGGGGTGCATCAAAGGCGTCAGGCTTAAGTAATTTAATTAATATTTCTCCAGTGGGAGACGTGGTCCCTGGATGGTGCGAGAGGTGAACAGTTGGAGTCACTTGCAGCCAGCGTTTGAGGGAGCAAAAAGGACACCATCTCCGGTCCGGGTCCGGGAAGATCTGAAAGAGCTCTCTTCTGTGAGTGCCAGCCCAGGGCACAGCACCCCTAAGTATTCCCATCCCACATCTCCTCACCTCCTCTCTCGACGCCACATCCTGCGACCAAGCCCTGTCGTTGGCCTGCAAGCCTTCAATATGGGTTTTCTCTTTCCTTCCCACCATAGTTGTCGCCATTTCCACATTCACTGTTCATTCCCAGCCCGGTCTCGCCTCTGCCCTTACACCTACCAAAAGGGTCTTTGCCAACAGCCCCCTTGTTGCCAAACACGGTAGATTCTTTTCTTTTTTTAAGATTTTATCATAAGCGGGGGGCAGGCAGTGGGAAAGGGAGAAGCAGACTCCCCGCTGAGCAGGGAGCTCGATACGGGGCTTGATTCCAGGACCCCAGGATCATGATCTGAGCTGAAGGCAGATGCTTGACCAACCTAGCTACCCAGGCGTCCCTAAACCCTGTAGGTTCTTTTCAGCCCTCTTCCTCCATGCCCTCTCAGCGGCCTGTGAGACTTTCCCTTTAATTCTCATATAATTAACGTAGAGGGTCATAGGAGTTGCAGGTGTACAATATAGTGATTCCACACTTCCAGGGCTCATCACAAGTGCTCAGAAAAGATGCTGCTTTTCACCCCCTAAGATCATGGGTGTCCTCCCCCGCTCCCCTTCTCCTCAGCCCCCACGTGCAGCAAGTCCCCAGCTCTACCTCCTTCTTATTTCCCCTTCTAGGATCACAACACTGAACGTGGCCAGTGAGGCACTTCCTAATCTGTCCCCACCTAACTCCTCCCTGACCACACTGTCTGATCTCGAAGCACCACACTGTGTTCTCTTGCTTTTCTTACCTCACCAGATCCCTTGTTCTGCTTAAATTATTTTAGAAGTCCCCTTCTCCAGGAAGTCCTCCCTGGAGTCTCAAAGCTGGATTATGTGCCTTTTTTATGTTCTTATAATGTTGAACTGTCCTGCTGGGGGAGGGTTAACACTGTATCGAAATAATCCCTTTGTCCTGTCAGTGTCCTCATTATGTGTGTATCTATAGCCTAACACCATGCCTGGCATACAGTGGGCACCCAATCCATGTTTGATGAATGAATGAATAATGAATGAAAAGAACTAAACCGTACAGGTTATCAGGGAAAACTATTTGCATGGTCGCTAATTAAGGATACTAGAAAGAAATACCAAAAGATAGAATAGATTAAAAGCTTCCTTTGGTGGCATCCAAGTGATACTAATTACAGTTATTTATGTGAAATCTTACTTTTTATGCCTAATTACCATGCGGTAAAAGCAAGGATTATGTATATCATTAGATGTGTCAGTTGAACTTGGTTGGGTTTTATTTCATTACGATAGTGAATTATGCACATATGCTTAGACTACATAAGTTATTGTAGAAGGAGCTGGTTGTCTGTTTCCACCCTTGCAAAAGTTTCTTTCCTCTCTTCCTCATTCCGTAGTCTCTCCAACCCCAGGGGTCCCCTGACAATAAGCACTGGGCAGAGTAATGGGTGATCATGTCTGGCCACACGGCATATAAAACCATGAGTTGATCGTGAGGCCGATACTGTTGATAGGGTATTCATCATTAAAATCATTTGACAGCTACAGAGGGTTTCATGGGCATCATTTTATGGTATCATCTCTTCTACACTGTAAGTAATTAAAATGAAAATTCTCAGAGTTTTAGTGATTTGTTCTAATAAATGTCAGTGTCAGGAAAATAGCTCAGGTCAAGACAGGTTTGGACAGAATGGGGCTCAAAGGCATCTACACTTGAAATTACACATATGTGCACATACTATCAGTGACAGCCCAGTGATTGTAGGAGTATTATTCCCTTTCTGCAGACAACACAACTAAGGGTGTGACCGATGACTCTTGGACGTGAGTTCTTTGGCTCAAGAATCCATGCTTTTTCCCCCTTTACCTAACAGCTCACATTTTATCGGGAAAGTAGGAATAAAGACATCTCCTGGTCAGGAGGTATTAGGCTAAATACTTAAGAGAATGAAGTAGGAAATGTCTCAAGCAGTTGCTTTGTGGTTACGGAAGGATCCAATCTGTGTGAAGTATAAGGATTTTCAAGTATTCTGGGAGCCTGGGTGAAACCTACACCTCTTATACCATATGGGGGATGAAAGATGGCCAGATATTTTTGGCCCTCCTCCCATCGAGACCAAGTATCTATTTCCCTTGGATCTGGCTGGCCTGTGATTGCACCAGACACCAAGGCACATGGAAAGTGATGCTGCCGACTTCCGAAGGGGGGCGGGCTCCAGGAAGCCTGACGCTTGCACCCGGGCCCCTGGGAGCACTGAGCCACCATGTCGGACGGTCACATCTTCCAGTCCACAGTCCCAACTGAGCCCGGCCTTCCAGCTGTCCCCACTGAGGTACCAGACTCATGAGCAAAGCAGGCCTGGACCCTTCATTTAAGCCCATCTACCAGCTGCTTACCCCCGAGCAGCCTCGGTAAACACCAGAACAATGGGCAGAACAATGGCGCCGCAGAGTCCTGCCCGAGTTCCTCGCCCACAACTCCATGAGGCATAATAAAAATGGCTACCGTTTTAAGCCTGTGTGTTTTAGTACGCAACAAAGGATGGCTAGAACATACCACATGCTCATCCTGTCATTTTCTTCTCTTCGTGGTGCCAAACAAATGGGCCAGGGCCAGGCTCATCAACAGCTACAATTAAACAATCTCTCCAGTCTCTGATAGGACAGTCCCCTCATCCCCCAACACACACAGATTACGGCGAATTTGTATTTCAGACAAATAGGCTTTCGATGGACCCATTCGAAATGTCCCCCACAAAATAATTCTTCCTTTGAGAGTGACCAGACTCTGATGGGAAGGACAACATCCCCGAGAGCACGGCCTGAGACAGGAGGACAGACATTCTTCTGATGATTTTACGGTTCCTATTTTTGACACCCGACATCTTTGTCACTGTTGGACGCAAAGCTGCAAAGGAAACAAGGGGTAACATCTGTTTGCTCCACTGTCCTGACACACATTTACTGACACGCAGATACCCAAGTTCTTGCACACACGTCATTCCTCACGTGGTGCCCATCTACCTTCTGAGGACGCTAAGATGCAAACGGCTCTATTATTCTAGGTCGGTCTTACAGTGCCGGCCAGGGGTTCAGAGGAGCTGAGAGGGCAGGGGGATCGCTGGATCCTCAGTGGACACAACAGTCACCCACATGGCGCAGTTGGCTGAGCCCAAAGACCACAGTTGCTGGCAAAGGCCCCCGCAGCCTTTCCCACCTGGCGAATCCCGGGGCTGATGTCAGACCTCATTCTTAAACAAAAGTGCAGTGTGAGAAGGCGACAAATTACAGAAGTGTTGGAAGCTGTTTTTCCTTGTTTCGGGAACCGTATTCTTAGCTGACTGCGCTTTCCACACTTGTGGATTTCCCTCCGGTCTTTGATAAAAATCTACTTTTCTTTACAAGCTTTTCTAAAACCCACCAGTCGGCTCCCTGAGTTCTTGGTTATCTCACCGCCCTGTCATGCAAGTCACCGAGCAGGAAAATGACTCATGGGCTCGAAGAAAACCGAACTCATTGAATCAGAAGTTGGAAAAGAACCTCTGTGAGTCATTGTGTCCTTCAGCGCCTTGGACAGCACCACACCTAGCCCACTGCGGCCAGAAGAGAAGGAATCATTTTTAACAAGCTGGCCAGAGAAGGATTATTTGCAACAGGAATAAGGCCCATTCCTGTACGTATCCATATTCCCAAAACAACAACAAAGGCGCTGCGACATTGAAGCCCAAAATGCGAACTGAAGACGAGAACTGTACAAAGCCAGAAGCCCAGGTGATCCAACACCTTTGTGCCAAGGTGCATGAGCCTCTTAGGGCAAAGGAATTAGGAAAGAGCACCCCTCAGGGCAGAAATCCGTGTGCCAAGCTGCATGAGCAGAGCAAATGGGTTCAGTCCCCCTTCCCTCCTGCCCTCCACTCCAGCCTCCCCTCCCCGCCACTGCTGCCCCAGCGTCTGCGTCTGCGTGGAGAAGCCATCCCAGGACCTGAGAAGACTTGAATGTGAATGAAACCTTTTATGCTTCCCTGCCCCCTCTTCCCGGTAGAATCTATCTCCTCCTACTTCTACCCGCATTGTTTCTTGCTGACACTTGGCAACACTGTCTTTTTTAACTTATCTGTCACCCTGTAATAAACCTGTGGGCTGACAGGCAATGTATCTTCATCCCACCGGATACCTGCCAGGTGCTCAGTAACCACTCACTGAAGGAATGAGCCACTCTGGGGGAGAGGGAACACAGCCCTGCAACACTGATGTCTAATTTTTTCCTTGCTTTAAACTAAAAGGAAGAGTATGACCTCACCTCCCCTGGGGGAAAACAACCAACCAGTACATGTTCTGCTCTCCAAAGCAGAATTCCAGGCTCTAAAGTGGAATTCTTGAACACAAGGATCATGCGGCTATGAGATCTGAATCCCATGCTGGCACCAGGTTCCTTCTATTCTCCTCCTGTTCGGATGCCATTTGGGAGCTGTCTCTCATTCGAAGTAGCACATGAAGACTAGACCACGGAGGAGAGGGAAACAACCTTTCTAACCCCCAGTGGTCACAGCCGTGATTCCTCTTGGGTAAAACACTGGGATCAGAACACAGCCACCAAAACCACTTGCCTGGGGCAGGTCTTCCCAGACCCTCCCCACCCAGCCTGGTGTCCTCAGTCTATTAACTGGCCAGAGAGACAGTTTCCAAATGACCCCCTCAGTTTGATATGAGGGGCTACCTACCCATCAATGGCCAAGCCAGAAGTCAGAAACTGAACATCCAAGGCTAGTTTATTTAGTTCTTGTCACGTCTTTTGTTGTTGTTGATTGTTGTAGACATTTGGAATCAAGTATATGATTCCATTTACATGAAGGACCCACAGTAGGTAAATCCATAAAGATGGGACACAGGCTGGTGGCCACCTGGGGCTGGGGGTGGGGGGAAATGTGACTACTTAATGAGCATGGGGTTTCCTGTCTGGATGATGAAAATGCTTTGGAACTAGATAGAGGTGGTGATCATACAGCACCGAGAATGGACTAAATGCCATTGATTTGTCCACTTTAAAATGGTTTGATTTAGGGCTACCGGAGTGACTCAGTGGGTGAAGCCTCTGCCTTCGGCTCAGGTCATGATCTCAGGGTCCTGGGATCGAGCCCTGCATCAGGCTTTCTGCTCAGCGGGGAGCGTTCTTCCCCCTCTCTCTCTGCCTGCCTCTCTGCCTACTTGTGATCTGTCTGTCAAATGAATAAATAAAATCTTTAAAAAAAGTCTTCAACCAAGGCGTCAGGGGGCTGCACTCCCTCCAAAGACTCCAGGGGACCCTGCTTCCTCCCTCCTCCAGCCCCTGGTGGATCCAGCTGTCCCTTGACTTGCAGCGGGGTCACCTCTGTTCGCCTCACCTTGCTCCACCCGTCTCTACGGCCCAAACCTCCCTCTCCTCGCTCTTACAAAGATGTCAGTCATTGGATTCCGGGCTCGTCCCAAATCCAGGAAGGTCTTGTTTTGAGATCTGTAATTTAATTATATCTGTAAAGATATTATTCCCGAATAAGATCGCACTCACAGGTGCCAGGAGGCAGGACTTGGACATAGTAGGAGGGAGGCAGCCTTCAACCCGTTAGACCCTGTGTCTGTCTGTTCCCTGCGTGACTCACGGCATGTAGGTGTCGTGAGTAGGGACGCTCTCCCCGGTTGCTTCCGTGTTGGATCCCCACGGCCTAGAACAATGCCTGGCACGTGGCTGCTCAATAAACACTTCTAGAACGAAAGCAGGAAAGTGGCTCACGTGTAGGATGATGTTTGGCTCCGGCCAAGGCAGCCGAGAAGCAGTTCGGTAGGAAGGCGGACAAAAGTCATGCAGCGCATGAAAGTCAGGCCCAAACATATGATGCAGCGAGGACGAAGGTCACTGGCTACACGGGGGTCCCCCGGGCCACATGAGGAGGACTCCAGCTTGGCTGAGAGGTTTGTCGTTGTGACTGCACAGCCTGTGCTGACGGAGATCCCCAACACGCCGGCTCAGGGGCCCGGACCGCTGGTCTGCAGCATTGGATTCTGCAGGAATCTTCGGGAAGGTTAAGCCTGCCTCCTGTCCCTACAGGAGTGCCCCCTGTGTTCACAGGAACTCTGTCCAGGGTGTTTAACTCCCTAGGGGAGTGATACTCAACGTGTGGACACCAGGCCCCTGCTTCAGAGTCACTTGGGGAATAGGAGTTAAAACTGCACGTTCTTGGGCCTCAGCCCAGAACTTAGGAATCAGAATCCCTGGAAAGGGGCTGAGGGGATTGCTGAGAGCTGAAGGTTAAGAGCCAAAGTAATGTGGCCGCTGGAATTTTCCACCTCCTCGGGATGGTGAATAACCCACACTGTTGGCCATTTGCTATAGTCACTGTCCTCAGTCCAGGCAGCTGCCCCTTAATGGGTTTGCCCATTTAGTCTCTTTTCTGTACTGTCACCAGAGTTAAAATATGGTAAAGATGTCACTACTGCTAGCACTAAGCCCTTGGATGGTTTGTCTCTTATGTGAGAATAGACACCGGTGGCTGCCTCCCCGACAGCCAGCCCTCCCTTGTTTCCTTCTAATAAAGCTCAGATTTCATGGAGGCATTGAGTGAAAATGTGCTCGTGGAAAGTGGGCCCTCCCCCTGTCACAGGGGACCACGTGTGACCCAGACCCCAGCCAGTCACCATAATACCACTGTCATTTGCTGGTGACTGGCTCAGAGGTAGACACGCAACCCAGTTATTTCCAGTGAGACGGGAGGGGCACCTGCTGGAGGCTTCTGGGAGCGATTCTCAAGCTTGGTAAAAAGACAAACAGGGCACCAGGGTGGCTCAGTCCGGTTAGCACTGGACTCTTGATCTCAGCTCAGGTCTTGATCTCAGGGTCGTGAGTTCAGGCCCCGCGTTGGGCTCCACGCCGGGCATGGAGCCTACTTAAAAGACAGGCAAGAAAGGAAACACTGCCCAGTTTCCCTATGGTAGGAAGTGCATCTGGTCCCTGGCATCTCATGTCTCAGCCATGTTGATTTCAGCCCCAGCCACGTGGCCGTCCTTGGTGACAGCTGTTTGAACGCCTCCTCTCCACTCTGTGAGGGAGGGAGGACTGCCCCAGGGTTATGGAGATGGCTGAACATCTCAGGGCGCTCGATGGACACCCGACCCTGGACAGATGAGACTGGCAGCAGTCTACTAGCCACGCCTACTCGTGCCCCAGGGAGGAAGGTCCCCGGGGGCCGCCCTCAGGAACGGAGTGAAGGAGCGGGCTGTAGGAGGCAGGCTTGTCCTATTAAAAGAGCGAGGTGTCCCCTGCTTCCCACCAGAGAATAAGAGCTTGTTTGAATGACTCTGTGGTCTGGTAGGAAACCAAAGCCAGTACTCAGGGATGAGCAGCAGTAGTGGCTGGTCCTGTGATAAGGAGGTCGTTGGGCTCGGGGAACTCACTCGTGGAAGCAGTTGGTGGAGGGGGACTTGCCCCCTCCGTTCCCGATGCTGAGACAGCACGTGATACTGAGCCTTGATCTTGGACCTTCCACACTGGTGAGCCTTAAGCAAGCTCACACTCACGTGGAGCTGATGGTGTCCCGCACCCTGAGCTTCCTAACGTCTGTTTCTTTGAGTCTTCTCTCCGTGGCTTCTCCCGGCCACTGGGGAACAGGAGCGATGGGTGAAGACTCCGGGGGCCTTGTCTTCCCGGTGGACAATCCTGACCATACTCTGTGTACCTTGTGGTAGATCCCACAGAAGTTAGCCCCACGTGCCCACAGCAGCAGGTCGATGACACACCTTAATATTGGCTTTTCTTCCTTTCCCGTCTCATGTCCCCAGTCCCTCACTTCCGCTTCCTGGATCAGCTCCCAACTAAATGATATCAGACTCTGCCTTCCAGGGGGGTCCAAAATAAGACAGTACCCTGTGGCTGGACACAGTTTTGTCCAGTTTTTATGAAGTTTTATGTCTTGCACTTGGAGAGGACAAAGCTTAAGAGGAAGCCGGTGGGCTGGGGATGTCAAAGTAGAAACGTGGGAAGACTTGCAGATCCTTGGTGACATCCCCAAAATGTCCTAATCCCACTCGGCTCCTTCCCTTCATTCTTGTTGGAAGGAGAAGATGGGCCCCCATTCCATTCTTTAGGCCATGTTCAATGGAGCATTCTAAGTGAGCCCCAAGATGTTCCAGAACATCCATGTCAGTAATAGGCAAAAGAAGCGTTTTAACTTCAGACCAACAAAGCCAGGAGTCTCAGAAAAAAAAGTCAGCTCAGGGCGCCTGGGTGGTTCAGTGAGTTAAAGCCTCTGCCTTTGGCTCAGGTCATGATCCCAGGGTCCTGGGATCGAGCCCCGCATCGGGCTCTTTGCTCTGCGGGGAGCCTGCTTTCTCCTCTCTCTCTCTGCCTGCCTCTCTGCCTACTTGTGATCTGTCTGTCAAATGAATAAATAAAATCTTTAAAAAAAAAAAAAAAAAGAAAAGAAAAGAAAAGAGAAAAAAGGTCAGCTAGAAATGTCAGCTGTCACAGAAACATCTCACTGGAATCCCGCAGAAGGACACAGAAGTCTTAACGTGCCATCATCTGCCAAAGCCATTCCTCAAGTCACAATATGTGGCGAGTATAACTATTTGTCATACCTTCAGCCATTCTCATTCCATCTGTCTTCAGCTGTTACTTGAATTTCACTGGCATAACTCTAGCCACATAATTGTGGAGGAAATTCCTTGTCAGAGTTGCACAAGAACAATGAGGGCCTCTGATGCCTGGGTTTCTCAAGATAACAGCCTCTGGAAAGCAACCACGTCAAGTATCTCAGCTGTGTGTCAGCCACTGCCATGCCACTGCCGTGTGGGGTGAGTGCACGGACCTGTAACACATTAAACGATCCTGAGGCTCTGGAAACATAGTTTCCTGGTGCGCTCTGTGCTCGGCAATGATGTGAGTGATTAAAGATCTATTTTTACTCTTTGGAAGATACTAATTAGCATTTAGTTTGAATTACCCCAGTTAGGCAAATAATTGTTTAATGAGAAATCTTCACAAGTTAGATGGTTCATGTTACTCTCCCAGGGGAATTAAACCGGCCCCACGAAACCTGGCGGGGGTGGCAGGGGGGTCTCCTATGTATGTACAGGGATTTACCAGCGTAACCATCAACATATGGTGTCAGATCTTAGCATGATCTCTCTTGTGCTCCCAAGAACACCTACAAAAGTCCTAGGAACTCCTTAGTACTAGCTGAATTGTCTTGATTTTCTGTCCTCTAATGTTCACTGAGCTTTGACCATAAGTTGGACCAAGGTTGGTACCATGACCAATAAGGCCCACCCTGTCTTCTGCCTTCAGTACTGAAGCTATGGGCAAGACATAGCCTCTTTATACTGGATATCCTCAGATGAGAAATGGGGATGATAACAACTGGCTTCAGAGCCCTTAACCTGTGCTGTGACATAAGGTTCCAAACTTAGAAGGGCCCTGAGCTTGATTTAATGCTCTGTTGTTGCCATCTCGAAATTCTTTTTTGTTCTTGTCGAGATTTTACTTTTTTAAAGTAATCTCTACATCCAGTGTGGGCTCAAACTCACAACCCCAAGATCAAGAGTCACATGCTCTACCAACTGAACCAGCCAGGTGCCCCGCCATCTTGAAATTCCTAATACTTTTTAAGCAAGGGATCCCATGTTTTCATTTTTCACTTGGCCCCACAAATTGCATAGCCTATCTTAGGAACAGGAAAAAATACACTGCAGGGCTTTAAAAGGATTAAATAAAGGAATATATCTAAAGTGCACAACACAAAGCTTCACATACAATAAGTTCTCAAAAGTGGTGTAATCATCCCAACTGGGTAGTTAAATTCAAAATGAATGTATTTTCTCAAGGCATCCTGTGCATCTAAGCTAAGACCATTAGTTACATTCTGAATAACATTCTTTAATGAATGCTATGAGTACATCTCTGACCACAACACTGAATCTTAATTTTCAACTAGTTGGCATAGCGTATTTCGTTTCCTCCCTATTGCCTGTCAAAAGCTCACCCAATTCCCATTGACGTGAAGATGTGTCCGCCCATAACATCCCTCAGCCGTTCTGATAGAGTTGACCAAATACTGAATCACCTTTCTCAGTTCGATCACCTTGCTTCCCTGAACTGACCACTTAATTCTTCCCACATGTTTGTGGAGGTAAACTACATGCAAGGGACAGCAATGAATTCGAAGTGAAGGCATTGATTTATTTATGTAAGTTCTTATGTTCACAGACTTTGCTATATGTCCACAATTTCTTATCCAACAATTCTGAAATCTAAAAAGCTTTAAAAAACTGGAGAAAGAGAGAGAGAGAAAGGAAGGAAGGAAGGAAGAAAAGGAAAGGAGGGAATGAGGAGGAAGGAAGGAAGGATGGGAGGAAGAAAGGAAGGAAGGAGGGAGAAAGGAAGAAAGAAAGAAAGAAAGAGGGAGGGAGGAAGGAAAAGAAAATTCTAACACCCACTACACCATAGGTAAATCTTAAAGACATTATGTTAAAGGAAGTAAGCCAGTCAGACTGCACTTACACAGGGACCTATAATAACCAAACTCACACGGATAGAAAGTGGAGTGGTGGATGCCAGGGCTCGAGGGAGGGGAGAACGGGGATTTTTGTTTAATGGGCACAGAGCTGCAGTCTGGGAGACGAAAGTGCTGGAGATGGGTGGATGGTGGGTGACGAGACTGACACAGCTTGTCAATGTCCTTAATGCCTCTGAACTGCACACATAAAAGTGGTTAAGGGTGGCTCCGTCGTTTGAACGCCCGACTCTCGGTTTCAGCTCAGGTTGTGATCTTGGGGTCGTGGGATTGGGTCCTGGCTCAATGGGGCTCCGAGCTCAGCAGGGAGTCTGCTTGTCCCTCTCCCTCTGCTCCTTCCCCCGTTCACATGTTCTCACTCTCTCTCTAAAATAAATAAAATATTTTTTAAAAGATGGTTTAGGGGCACCTGGGTGGCTCAGTGGGTTAAGCCTCTGCCCTCAGTTCAGGTCACGGTCTCAGGGGCCTGGGATCCAGCCCCACGTCGGGCTCTCTGCTCAGCGGGGAGCCTGCTTCCCCCTCTCTCTGCCTGCCTCTCTGCCTACTTGTGGTCTCTCTCTCTGTCAAATAGGTAAAAAAAATATTTAAAAATAAATAAATAAATAAATAAAAATATGGTTTAAATGGTAAATGTTCTATGTGTATTTTACCACATTAAAAAAAAAGAAAAAGAAAAAGCAGGTCCTGGAAGAGTCAATGCTCAGCACGTGGGCGCTGAGCTCACCTCCACCAGCTCTACCTTCTGTGGCCGGGGCCGCCATGTACCTGACCACCCCCGCCCCCCACTGCCAGGACGGCCCCCACGGAAGCCCTCCAGCCCGCGACCTCACTTGACCCCTTCCTGGCTCAGCTGTCACCCGCCTTCATTTCCAATGATGAACTAGCCGCAGACCCACTGTTAGCCAGGCCCCAACGCCAAGCGCACGCGTCCTGCCCTGGGGACATCTGAGACCAGGACAGCCTGAATGAACAACAGGCCAGTGTCCAGCATCCGGTCACCTCCCTCACACTGTTGACAGAGCTAACGTGAAGGAATGAGGAACCAGATTCTCACCTGGCTGATTTGAAAGCTTGTGGATTCGTTTCCTACTGAGGCAACAATTTAGCCTACATCTAGTGGCTCAAAACAACACAGATATGTTATATCATGGCTCCGGCGGTCAGAAGTCTGAAATGAGTCTCACTGAAATAAAATCACTGTGCCTGCAGGGCTGCGATCTTTCTGGAGGCACCGGGCAACAATCTGCTTCCTTGCCTGATCTTGCTTCCAGAAGACACTGGTATTGCTTGCCTTGTAACTGCTCCCTCCATCTTCAAAGCACATAACTCCAAGCTCTTTGTTCATTGTCACGTGGCCCTCTCTCTCCACTCTGACTCCCCCCACGTCCATCCTGTTGGGAGAACCCTTGTCCTTTTTTTTTTTTTTTTTAAGTTTTTAGTTATTTATTCATTTATGTAATCTCTACACCCAATGTGGGGCTCAAACTCACAACCTCAAGATCCAGAGTCACCCACTCTACCAACTGAGTCAGCCAGGCATCCCAGGAATTCATGTTTGAATGGCCACAAAGGGACAGGAGAGGCCTCGGGTCTGTCCCAGGTGGAGATCTGGAACTGAGGCCTCTGGGATGGTCTAAGAAAAAACAATGCGTCTTGGCTACCAGGATGAAGACCAAGACACGGTGTTTTGGCCTGGACTTGGGAGGGGTCACGAGGAAGACATGGCCTTCACTCTGAGTGAGATAGGAAAGGTCTAGAATAGAGGAGGGACATGGTCTGATCTACACACTAACAGAAACCTTCCACTGATGTGTTGGGACTAGACTGGAAGAAACAGTGGAGTCAGGGAGCCCAGGAGGAGGACTACGCAGTCATCAGGGAAGACATGTTGGTGCTCTGGGCCCAGATGGTGGTCGGAGAAGTGGGGGCAAACGGTTGGATTCTAAATATGTATGAAGGTAGAACGGATGATATCTGTTGATGGATTAGATATAGAGTAGGAGAGAGAATGTGAAATCAAGGTTGACTGCGAGATCTCAACGATTTTGAGATTTGAGGCATATTTTTACATTTAGGTGTCCCGGTGGAGACAGTGAGCAGGCAGGAGGACAGGTAAGTGGGGAGGAGGGGAAATATGGAGGCTGGAAATAGAAATTTGGCAGTTGTTCAATACATAGATGGTCCTGGGAGCCACGAGACTGGCCGAGATGACCAGGGGAGGGAGAGTAGACAGGAAAGAGGTCCGAGGAGCGCACTCGAACACGACGAGTTCCGAGAGAAGAAGGGACCAGCAGAGGAGGCAGAAGAACCTGCCAGAGAGGGAAAAAGGGTGCTGCTAATCTAGTAAAGAGTTGCTCTGAGGAGAGAGATTGACAGGCCAGGTCAAGCACGGCTGAGAGTTCAAGTCAGATGACTACTGAGAAGCAGCCCAGAGATTTAGTAACGTGGAGGCCGCTGGTGATCTGGACAAGCACAGTTGTGGTAGACTGGCCAAATGAGAGCCTGGCTGGAAAGGATCTGAACAGAATGGCAGGAAGCAACTCAAGTGTCCTTCAAAAGATGAATGGATTGTAAAACGTAGTCTGTGGGGCGCCTGGCTGGTTCAGTTGGTAGAGCTTCTGATGCTTGATCTCTGGGTCATGAGTTCGAGGCCCAAGCTGGGCGTAGAGATTCCTTAAAAAATATATATATGGTCTGGCACCTGGTGGCTCAGTCGGTTAAGCATCCAACTTTTGATTTCAGCTCAGGTCATGATCTCAGGGTCATGAGATCAGGCCCGTGTTGGGTTCCATGCTGGGCATGGAGCCTCCTTGAAATGCTTTCTCTCCCTCTCCATCTGCCCATCCCCACACACTCTCTCTCTCCAAAATAGACATATACAATGTAATATTATTCAGCTATAAAAAGGAATGAAGTACTGATACATGCTACAACAGAGATGAGTCTTGAAAACATTGTAGCAAGTGAAAGAAGCCAGTCACAAAGGACCCCATATTGTGTGATGCCAACTCAAAGAAATACCCAAGCATACGAGTGGTTGCCAGAGACTAGGGGTGCCTGGGAGGAGAGGGGAATGGGAAGGAAATGCTTGATGAGTACCAGGTTTCCATTTGGAGAGAAGAAAATGTCCTGTAATCAGACAGCAGTGATGGCTGCACAACACTGTGAATGTACTTAACACCACAGAATGATGCACTTTAAAATGATTACAGTGGTCAATTTTATGTTGTAGGTATTTTACCACACAAAAAACAATATTTAAGTGAACAGGAAGGGAGAAGTTGGAGAGGCAAACACGGCAGTCGTCCTGTAAACAGGAGAAAAATAAAGCAGGAGCTCTGAGCAAGGTCATGAATAAGTGCACTGATAGGAATGAACAAGGAAAGACAAAATCGATGATTCAGGGGAGGGAGGAAGGAATTGCTGGAGAATGACCCTGAGCAGAGGAGAGAGATAAGATCATTTCAGCCGCCATAAGAGGGGAGAAGGGACAGCGTGCGAGCATGGATTCAGCCTGTCGCTGGGCAGATGCTCTGTGAGGACCTGCAAAGTCTCTCTCTGAGACCCCGGGAGCAAGGTCAACCCCCAAGACCGATGATTGCAGAGGAGGTTTGAAACAGCCGTCTAGGAGCGGGGTGGGACCGGCCCGGGGAATACAGTAAACACTGCTTGACTGCTGTGAGGGATACTGAACTGATCACTCATTTCTAAGGAGACCTGGTGAGCATCTTGCCCCCTCTGCCTCCCACTTTGTGAGGACAGGCTCAGAGCAGGTAGCAAGTGGTTCAACCAGGTTAAGCAACCGTAATGGTGAATTTTATGTCAACTTAGCAGCACTCTTGTGGCTAGATATTTGGTCGATTATTTGGCCATGTTATTCTAGATGCTTTTGTGTGAGTGTTTTTTGGATGAGATTTACATTTAAATTGGCAGCCTTTGGTAAGACGACTACCCTCCATGAGGTAGGTGGGCCTCATCTAATCAGTTGAAGACCCTGCAGCACAAAAGACTGAACTTTTCTAAGCAAGAAAAAATTCTTCAGCAAGTGGCCTTTGTACTTGAACTGAAACATGAGCCAGGCCACCCTACAGATTGCAGACTTGTCAGCCTCCATAATCATGCGAATCGATTCCTTAAAATAAATCTCTGTATGTATGCACGTCCTGGTGGTTCTGTTTCTCTGGAAAACCCTGACAGAGGGTCGACTTTCAGTCGGATAAGGAGGCAGGTGAGGGCCCCCGATGAGAATGAGGTAAACCACTGGTGGTAAGTTCAGTGGATTGTGGCCCTCGTTGTCTTGAAGGACTGTTGGAGCAGGGCACTAGAGGGAATTATGAAGTCAATTCCAAACACCTTCAAGCCAACATTATGCAAGATAAATACAAAAACAGCTGCGTTTCCATTTTTCTCCAGAATTGCAAGACTGAAGCTCTGCAAGCAGGGTGAGTTCTGCCACACTTCTGATCTGGAGCCCAGGCAGGAAGCAGCCTGAGAACATGTGGATGGGAGATGGGAGGAAAACAGGATGCACAAAGAAAAGGTCACAGGGTAGGTCTGGAGAGAGGATGGCCTAAGAGAGCCACCACACCCTACCAAGCACGATGGAGCTCCAGGGACATTCCCATAGCTCTGGAGTGGCCAAGTAGCAACTGAGAATTCCATCTGGGGCCTGTTGGGGTCATCTGGACTGGTGCACGGAATGCAGATGGCCAGGAATGACCGCCCCGAGCTAGGAGCCAGAAGGCCATGGCTGGGTGCCCAGGCAGCAGCGGGAGGAATCTGAGCTCCCAGGAGCAATCCCTGTGCCCAGAAAGTAAGACAAGGCCCCACCCAGGGACCAAGCAGGGAGCCACACCTCTCCTCCTCAGGGGATCTAGCCGCCCACCATGGGTGCCCTGATGTTCCAGAAGCTTCTTGCTGCCCCCAGGGACTTCTCGGGGAGGAGGAAGATAAGAGGAGAGGCTATGTAGGTGGAAAAGGGCCTGATAGGAACTGTGAACTTTGAGGTGATAGAGAAATTCACCCGAAAGAGACTTTTGCTTTTAACCGGAAAATGCGGAACTACTCTGAGCGGCGAGGTGGCTCTTCTGAGTGGAGATGGAGCAGGACTGGTCATGGAGGTTGTTCCCGCTGAAAGGAAAAGGCTGCTTCTAACGAATTCCAGAAGTCTGATTACTCTTCTGCATATCTGAATGGTGACTCTGAATTCCAATCCTACTCAGTGTCAAAGGGCTGATGTTGCTTTAAATAGCTCTATATGCTGAGGTCAGAGGAGAGATTCAAAATAATCTCTGAATGGGCTTTAGGGCATCTAATCCAGTGGTTCTCAACCAGGAGCAGGTTTAACCCCCAGGGGACATTTGGCTTTGGCTGGAGACATTCGGTTGTTGCAACTGGGAGAGGCTCCTTTGGGCATTTAGCGGGTAGAAACCAGAGTAGCTCTCAGCAGCGCCCAACACACAGGCAGCCCCTCACAGCAAAGAATTACGTGGCCCCAAATGTCAGCAGCATCAAGGTTGAGAAACTCGAGCCCAATCCAAAACCCCGTTCGGTCATGCCTGTCCTCAGAAAAACTCCCTCCTGCCTCAGCCAGCTTCAGCTTAAGAGTTTCCGAGGTCATTTGCCCAGTGACTAAGTGACAGACGTGGGGTTTGTTCCCAGCTCTGCCTGACCCCAGAGTCTGTGCGTGTGAAACCTGTCTGTCCTGTGGCAAGGTCAGTCAAAACAGGGACCGTCTAGCTGTGGTCCTCAAGATACCCACACAGTGGGAAGTGAGGAGCTCTGCTGAAAGGCCCCTTTCCCCCAAATCTCTCCTCTTTCACCCTACAAGGATGTGCATTGCTCCCCGTTGTGGGTCCCCCACTTTGTGCTGAGGCTTCCTCTTCCACAGGGCCTCCCATAAAAGAGCAGTTACCCACATAGTTTGGAAAATCACAACACAGCCTAAAAATGGTACCGCCTGCCACTTGGACAAGATACTTGACCCCCTTGCGCCTCGATGTCCTCATCTGTAAAACAGGAATAATAGTTGCGTCTACCTTGGGGATTACGGTGCAGGTAATAGGAATGACTAAACAGAAAGCCCGACACAGAGCCCATAGAATTTTGTGGTGTGCGTTACGCGTGTGCTCCCATGTTCAGAGGGGAAATCTGTATGGGCCCTTTAAACAGCCTGGCAGGAACCCAGGTTTAAAAAAAATCGGCAACAACGAAAGTGCAGCTTCTGCAGTTTCTTTTCAAGTAAGACAAACTGTTCAAAACTGAACAAGCATTAATAAGTTGAAGCGCTGAAAGCGGTGACTGACTGACTATTCATTTGGTTGCCAAGGAAACCCTCCAGGTTAGGAAAAAAGAAAAAAAAAAAAAAAGAAGAAGATTGTCATGGGGGTCCTTGCAGACTCCAGAAGTGGCCCACAGAACTCTGTCCTCCCTCCTGTCATGGGGAAAAGCGAGCAGGAGGCTCACAGGGTATTTTAGAGCTAAGCCATGTGGTTGTGAGAAAGCCTCCTGGATCAGCAGAAAGCCTGCTTCTCTCTGCTAGAGCCTGGCCGATCTCCTTAGGACAGAGCAGAGCAGGGTGGCCATGGCCAGGGTAAGCAGCATCCATGTTCTCCGGCCCAGAGGACACTGAAGGCAGCAGCCCACAGGGGTTGTCTGCAGGCTGTTTGGACCCCCGAGTGTAAAGTAAGAGAAAGCTAACTATTTCTCCAGAAAAAGGGCGGGGTGGGGGAGAGGCATGGGGGTAGCAGAGGTAAGAAAGTGCCTAGATGCTGATATTTCTGAAAAATCATTTCCCTATTGTATTCTATATTTATTACAGACTTTCCTTGTTGTGGTGAAATACACATGAAATCGACCAGGTTAAAGTGTATGGTGCAGGAGCATGACTGCATTCCTACTGTTGTGCAACCTTCACACTAACTCCAGAACGTGTTCATCACTTCAAACCCCTGCTAGCAGTCACTCCGCACCTCCCCCTCTCCCCAGCTACCATGAATTGTTTTCTGTCGTTATGGATTTGCCTATTCTGGATATGTCATATGCAGGGGATCACACAAGACGTGACCTCATGTGGCTGGCTTTTTTCCGAGCACGTCTTTCAAGTTGGCTCTTGCCATAACATCTATCAGCCCTATTCCTTTTCATGGCCACATAATATTCCATTGCACAGCTATGCCTCATGTTTTCCCATCCATTTGTTAACAGGCATTTGGGTTGTTTCCACTTTTTGACTATTGTGAATAAGGCTGCTGTGAACCTTTTCTACATGTTTTTGTGAAAATGCTTGTTTTCACCTGTTTGGGGTAGCTTTCTAGGAATGGAATCGCTGGGTGAGAGGCTAATTCTGTGTTTAATTCCCCAAGAAATGTCCAAACTGCTTACCATAGCAGCTGCGCTGTGTTTTCATTGTTATGGATTTTTGCCAAATGAGTGAGGAAGCGATGTTTTTGAAAGGGTAACACCTGGGGCTAGTAAGGGAGCATTGCTCTTAGCACCTGTGGAACACAGTCCAGTCATATGAGGAGAGTGCAGCTTTGCAGAAAGAAGATAGAACTTGAAGCCAATGTGCATGCGTCCAAATTCTGGGTCTGACAACTAGTTGTTGGCCACACAGTTAACCTCCCAAATTTCATTTTCTTCATCTATAAATGGGGAACATCTGCTTGCTAGGGTTCTGGTGCAGACTATAGGGTTATATTGAAACATCTGGCCTCTGGTAGGCTCCCTGTAAGTTCTAGATATTGTTACTGTAATGTAAAATGCTAGTATCATGTATTAAGAGCCACAAAGCTCATGTTGGTTAGCTAGGAAATTCTGCTCTTGAAAATCTATGTCAAGGAAATCAAGTCCCCCCATTTCTAATTTTGAAGAAACTCTCAAAACATATGCCCTGTTAAGAATGAGTTCATAGTACTGTTCTTAAACAAGAGGGAGCGAAGAAAACCAACAGTGCTTGAGCACCAGTGCTGCCCTGGGTTCTGGGTTAAGTCCTTGCCGTAGTCACTCCTTCCTTATGTAGGTGCTTATTGAGCCTCTACTGTGTACAACTTGCCAAGCTGAGCACTGAAAACAGAGCACTGAACAAAAGAGATGAAGTTCCTGCCCTTGGGAAGCTTGAATTCTAACAAGAAAGAAATCAAACAAGTAATAATAATAGCAAATGCTGGCTGAGCACATGTTTTGTTTTGTTTTTAAAGATTTTATTTATTTGGGGGTGCCTGGGTGGCTCAGTAGTTAAGCCTCTGCCTTTGGCTCAGGTCCTGATCCCAGGGTCCTGGGATGCAGCCCCACGTGGAGCTCCCCGCTCAGCTGGAAGTCTGTTTCTCCCTCTCCGTTTGTCCCTCCCCCTCTTCATGCTCGCACAGGAATGCGCTCTCGCTCTCTCTCTCTCTCTCAAATAAATAAATAAAATCTTAAAAAAAAAAAAAAAAAGCAGGCATTGTGGCTGGAGACAGAGGGAAGAGGGAATGGTGCCTGACAGATTTGATGAGAGAGAGAGATTAGGCAGAGCTGGGTAAGCTACTTTAAAGATTTTCAACTTTACACTAAGAACAATAAGAAGCCATTGAAGGGTCTTAAGCAGGAAAATTATGATGTTAGATTTGCCTTTTTTCAAAGACAACTCTGGATACAGTGTGAGGATGAGGCTGGAAGGTAGGAACTAAGGGTGGAGGAGAGACAGCAGAGGCTAGTGTCAAGGTCCAGAGGAGAGAGAGCAGTGGTTTGAGCAGGACTAGGAGAGTGGAGAAGGAGAGGAGCGGACAGATACAGATGTGTGGAGTGGCAGGGGCAGAATGGGGAAGAGTTAGGAACTGATGGGCTATGATGGAGAGAAAGAGAAAGGGTTCAGGGCAGGGAACAGGCTTCAGCCCTTAGGGTACATTGTTTATAGGATGCTTCTCTAGAGATTGAATTGTAGAAGAGAATCTGGTGTAGCTAGTTTGGAAAAGGAGAGGATTATGATGGGGTATTAGATACCAAAGAGAATCCTTGGAAGGAAGAATGGATCAAGTTCTAGGCTGAGCTGCAAAGAACCGGCTGGAGAAGGCAGCAAGCAAGCCCCAGAAGGAGACTGTCTGATCAAGATGGCAATGCCCTATCCTGCGTCTTCCCTCACGCAACATCCCTGGGAAGCAAAGTCCCCGCTGATGCATCTGAACGGTCGACCCTAAGTCACGTGTCTGGTCCTAGCCCCAGAGGACGCTGGGAAATGTTGGGTTTTACATTCACGTTTGAGTTCTATGTGGGGGAGGGGGAATCAAAATGTGAAGAAGGAGTTCTTAAGATTCTGGGCTGGTATGAGGCAGCTGGTGGGGTGTGAGGGTTTGGTCACTAAGACAGGAAACACCATAGGAAGAATAGGTTTAGAGGGAAACCAGAGCTTCGGTTTTGGACTCGGTGGAAGTGAGGTACCTGTGATCCCCAGGCGGCAGCTGGAGAGGTCGTGTTTCATCCTTATGGCAAACTTGTAAAATCCATCTTGTGGTCCACTTGGCGGAATGTCACACTGCCAGAAAGGGGGCGAGGGAACAGGACATGAATCCCGACAGTTTGGCTCCCATAGCTGTGGGTTTTCCTACCTCACAAACACTGTCTTCCAACTTTATCGTTGTCCTTCTAATCTCGATCCATCTTTGGTTAATACCATCGATGCTTTTTATTCTATTTTGTATTACTCCTGAGGTAACAATTACACCATAAGTTAACACGTAAATAATTACACCATAAGTTAACACGACGGCCTCTTTTATGCTCTAGGAAAATTCTATCAATCCCGGCAGGCTTTTCTTTAGAAATGTCACGTTGATTCTACAGTTCATATAAAGATGCAAAGAACTTATAATTTAGCCAAAACCTTTTTGAAAAAGAACAAACTTGAAGCACTTATGTTACCTAGATTTCAAGGCTACTATAAAGATCTAGTAATCAACAGTGTAGGCATTGGCGAAGGATAATTGTAAGATGAATGGGAAAGAAGGGAGGGTCCAGAAACAACAGAGACTGACATCTATACGGACAATTAATATTTAACAAAGATGCCAAGGTAATTCAATGGGGGAAAGGATAGTCCTTCTCCACTGAAATGCTGCTTGAACAACCAGATATCCATAAAGAAGAAAATGAACTTCCAAACTTACCTGACATGTGACATATGTCACAAACCTAAAGTAAAAGCTCAAACCCTAAAATATCTTTTAAAAAGGAGGAAAAAAATGTGACTTTGGCATAGACAAAAAGTTTTTAGGACAAAGAAAAGCACAAGTCATAAAAGAAAGTATCGATAGAATAGACTTCATCAAAATTAAAAGCTTTTGTTCTTTGAAAGATACTGGGGGTTTTTGGTTTGTTCTTTTTTTTTGAAGATCTTATTTTTAAGTTCTCTCCACACTCAACATGGGCCTCCAACTCACAACCCTGAGATCAAGAGTCACCTGCTCTACCAACTGAGCCAGCCCAGCACCCCAGAAAGACACTGTTAAGACAAAGAAAAGGCAAATGCAGACCAGAGGAAACAATGGGCTTGTCTTAAGAACGTATGAATTTTTACAACTCAATCAGAAGTCAAACTAGCCAATTTTTTTAAATGGGCAAAAAAGATCGCAACCGCCTTCCCTGAAGAGATATACAAATGGCCAATATGCACATGAAAAGATTCTCAGCATCATTAGTCATTGGGAAAATGCAAATTAAAGGCACAATGAGTTAACACCAGACACCCACTAGAAGGGCTAAAATTAAAAAGACTGGCAATACCACGTTGGCAAGGAAATAGAGCAACTGGGGGTGTAAAATTGTGCTTTGGAAAACAGTTTGGCAGTTTCTCAAAAAATTAAACATACACTTAACATGTGACCCAGAAATTCTGCTTCTAGATTCTTATCCAAGAAAAATGAAAACATACGTACTTAAAAGATTTGTAGGTGAACGTTCAGAGGGGTTTTCTTCAGAGAAATTGTGCTACATTCAGATGCTCAGCAATATAAAGGAATGCGACAGTGACATGGGTGTGGATGAGACTAGAGGACGTTATTGCTAGTTGTCCCAGTCACTTTTTCTTGGTACCCAATCCAAAAAAAATACCTAACAGGGGCACCTGAGTGGCTCAGTCGGTTGAGAATCCAACTCTTGATTTCAGCTTAGGTCATGATCTTGGGGTCATGGGGTCAAGTCCTGTGACAGGCTCCATGCTCAGTGGGGAGTCTGCTTGAATTCTCTTCCTCTCCCTCTCCCCTGCCTCTCCCCACCTCAACTAAATAAATAAATTGAAAAGAAAAGGAAGTAATACCTAACAGTTCTGTTTATTAAATAGTTGGTTCCAATCAATTTCACAGTGGAAGTCCTCAAGGTGTCCAACAGAAGTCTTCATGTTTCCCTCAAAATTTTAATATGTTCATGGTCCCTGTGAGTTTGTCCCAGGCTGTCCCAGGGTAGTTCAGCATAGTATGGGAACGATGAAAAATGACGGTTGCCTAAAGCCGGCAGAAAGGAGAATCAGGGAACTTTGTGGGATGAAGGAACTTCCCTATATTTTGATTGTGGTGGTGGTGTTAGCACCTGTATATATGTTTTTCAAAACTCATCAAAGTGTATTCCTAAAATGGATGCATTTTATGCATGTAAATCATATCTCAACAAAGTTGACTTGAAAATAAAGGCCAAAGGGGTGCCTGAGTGGCATCAGTTGGTTAAGCATCCAACTCTTGATTTCAGCTCAGGTCCTAATCTCAGCTAGGCATGAGATCTGCTTAAGATTATCTATCTCTCAGGGTGCCTGGATGGCTCAGTGGGTTAAGCCTCTGCCTTCGGCTCAGGTCACGATCTCATGGTCCTGGGATTGAGCCCCACATCGGGCTCTCTGCTCAGTGGGGAGCCTGCTTCCCCCTCTCTCTCTGCCTGCCTCTCCGCCTACTTGTGATCTCTCTCTGTCTGTCAAATAAAAAAAATTAAAAATATTTTAAAAAAAAGATTCTCTCTCTCCCTCTGCCCCTCCCCCACACTCTCTCTCTAAAAATAAATAAATAAAAAGCAAAAGATTTCTATTTTGCACATGAAAATACACGTGTGCATACACACCCCCACACATGCACACACTCACTCTGCCTGTCCATAGAATCATAGAACAACATCTAGTTATTTTGTTATTGGCCCCACTAATTGACTCATAGGCTCAGTCTTTGCCTCCCTTCTTCCCCTGCCACTCCTCCACTCCTGCCAATCATTTCATATATCTGCGAATGCTGTGAATCTAGATTACAGAGCATGGAAGAAGCCATAAGTAAGCATTTGTAGGCATGAACCACCATTATAAATTGAGGATGTGGTATCAAGTGACACAATATCTTTCACATCCAAGAGTAGATGCTTATTGAATATTCATTGACTTAAATTTATTGAATTTGTTGAGACTTGTTTTCTGAGATATCTTATCATTATTACTAAATAATAATTTGAAAACACCTCCAAATGGCTATCATTTGTTGAGCAGCTGCTCTTCTGATAGACACTGTGATTAATGCTTTTCAGCTTTATTTCATGAAATGCTCCCAACTCTGTGAAATAGATATTATTAGCTTCATTATACAGACCTGGCAACAGAGGCTCGAAGAGGTTAAGGGAATTGATCTGTGTGAAAATCTGGGATTACTGGGATTTATGTCCCCATCTGTCTACCCAAGCAACTCACTGTCTTTACTCCGCCACTCTTGACTACGTGCCTCTGAGCTGATTACTGTAACAGACTAGAACCTCAGCCTGGGGCTCTGAACCTCACCATATTCAAGACCAGAGTATAAGATGTGATGTCCCTCTATTCCCTTCTGATGTGTGATGGGTGATAGAGAACACTGTTAAATGTCTCTTTGATCTCACCATTATAAATTATGGTCCTCTCCTGAAGGATTTCCAGGGAAAGAAAATCTAGAACCGTATATTCTCCTGATGGACAAATATTGGACATTCTAAAACATCCTCTTGTATTACTATGGGATTTTTAGCTGAATTACAACTACACTAAGAATATGTAAATAACAATGACACCCAGCATTTTTAGATTTTATTACCATTTATGATGTGTCCATCCCCTGGTGGTCTTCTCAACCACCATATGAGGTCACCATCCCCTGGACACTGTTGTTGACTTTCCATCATCTATTCCACTCCAGGTGATTTGTCTGCGTTCATCAGAGTAACCCCACTCCTCCGGCCAGTGAGTGACTCAGAAATAGACATGTGACCCAACCTAGCCAATCAGATGTGAAGGAACATCTTAAGAGTGATCCAAAAAAAACTACAGGAAGAAACGATCTCTTGTTGCTCCACTGGATGTTGCCATGACTGGATGGAACATCTGGAAGTGCCACAGCCTTCCTCTTCCAACAGGAGCCTGAGAATGACGATGACACAAGATGGCAGAGCTGAGAGACAGACAGAATCTGGTCTTGGTGATTCAGAATCAACTCCCCTAGAGCCATTGTGCCTCCAGGTTTCCTCGTATGCGAGATGCAAGATGTTCTTACTGCTTAAACCATCTTGATTCCTGTTTCTACTACTTGCAGCAGAAAGGCTCCTGATAGTGTAGCCCTAACGGAGACCCCAAGAGGTTAAGCAATTCGCTCTACATCACGTTGTTAGTGTGATCGAAATTGGAATTGGAATCCCAATCTCCTGTCAGCCAGGTCATTTCTCATTCACCAGCTGTTGTTAATTGGCAGAAATTATCTTACCCATTTTGATGAATATCAGCTGAATACCAAAATACCATTTTTGTTGTAAAAAGATGACTACCTTAGTTAATTTAAAAAGAAAATCCAGGAAAATAAATGTCTTTTGAATAATGTGATGCATAATGTAGATGTTTGCTTTGGTATTATTTTATAATAGCAATTAACTTAAAACTGAAAATATTTGGTTTGATTTAATATGTGAAATAGCAGCATCTCCTTTAGATATATACCCAAGACAAACTGTTGTGGTGTTGTTTTTTAAGTAACATTTGTGAGAAAAACCTGTTGGGAAAGATTCTTTCTCTTGGTAATTCTTAAACCTTATAAAAATAAAATATGATAATCATTTTTTCCTACACTACAAATATGTAAATTGACTTTTTTTTTCTTATTTTCCTCAAGGCTTATGCTTTACCCTCTAACAAATTTTTACAACAAATTTTCATCTGGTTAAATTTTTTTTTTCATCTTTGGAACATTTCCTACAACCAATAGTTTAATCTTATCTTGGGATCTAAAATTGGAGAGGGTTCAGATATCTGCTAATTTATCTTCCTTTCCTGAAGCAGGTGGATCTTGGCCTTGGATGAAGTGAATGCATGCTCCTTCCCCCAGAAGGGAAGCCAGCACTAGTAACACCAGTGTCAGAAATGCCTTCTCACCCAGGGACTCCTCTCAGGTATGACATCAAGCTTTCACTGTACAGTCAGATTTGTTTCCCTTTAAAGAAAAAAAAAAAGACTGAATCATTTATTTAAGGGGGGGTGCGGAGAGGGGCAGAAAGAATCCTCAAGCAGACTCCCCACTGAGCACAGAGCCCAACATGGGGCTCAATTCTACTACCCATAAGATCATGACCCAATCCAAAACCAAGAGTTATGGGGCACCTGGATGGGTCAGTCAGTTAAGTGTCTGCCTTTGGCTCAGGTCATGATCCCAGAATTCTGGGATCAAGCCCTGTATTAGGCTCCCTATTTAGTGGGGAGTCTGCTTCTCTCTCTGCCCCTCAACCCACTCCTGCACTCTCTCTCTCTCTCACAAATAAATACATCAAATCTTAAAAAAAAAAAAAAAAATAGAGTCAGTCGCCTAATTGACTGAGCCACCCAGGTGGCCCTGTTTCCTCTCTTTCGTACTTCCACAGTTGACTAGAGCCTCTGTCATCCTGGATGAAATTGTAAGTACTTTGCCCAGGTGCCCCTTGATGCCTCATCACTGTCTTTGCTCAGGCATTTTCCATCTCTTATGCTGCCCACTGGCCACCCAGGGCTACCTGCCAATTTCTTTTTTTTTTTTTTTTTTTTTTTTTTTTTTTTTTTTTTTTTTTTTTTTTTTTTTTATTTATTTGACAGACAAGTAGGCAGAGAGGCAGGCAGAGAGAGAGAGAGAGGAGGAAGCGGGCTCCCCACTGAGCAGAGAGCCCGATGCGGGGCTCGATCCCAGGACCCTGGGATCATGACCTGAGTCGAAGGCAGAGGCTTTAACCCACTGAGCCACCCAGGCGCCCCTACCTGCCAATTTCTATGACAACCTTGGCATCCAGGGACATGGCCGAAGCCTCCTCTGATATGAGTCTCCTTATAGTTATAAAGACCACTTAATAAGTTTTACAATCCTCTTATTTATTACTATGAAGCATCAGGGTGATTTCCCTGAACCTCCCAGTTTATAGGCCCCCACACAGCAAACAAAGGTAATCAGATATGGTGACTCAGCATAGACTGCTCTAGAACTGTGCTGTCCAATATGGTAGCCAATAGCCACATGTGCTAATAAGCACTTGACATGGGGTTAGTCCTGGGTTCTTCTGAATGTGTAAAAACCACTCCAGATTTTGAAGATTTAGCTCAAAAAAGGAACGGAAAATATCTCATTAATAATTTTTATAATGAAATTATATTTGGGGTATGTCAGGTTAAATAAAATATATTCATTAAAATTAAGTGACTAAAGTATAATTAGAATTAAAATATGTTATTTAAATTCCTTTACTTTCTTAATGTGGCTACTAGAAAATTTAAAATTACACATGTCAGGGGGCACATGGGTGGCTCACTTGGTTAAGCATCTGACTCTTGATTTCAGCTCAGGTCATGATCTCATGGTTGTGAGATCAAGCCCTCATGTCAGGCCCTGAGCTCAATGCAGAGCCTGCTTGGGATTCCCCCTCTCCCTCTCCCTCTGCCCCTCCTCCTGCTCATGCTCTAAATAAATAAAATCTTAAAAAATAAAATAAAATAACACATGTGGCATGCATTATGTTTCTGTTGGGCAGTGCCGCTCTCTATCCAATGACTCATTTCCAGTAGTGGTTCTCCTTGACTTTCTTTTTCCTTTCCTACATTAACCTCATGCTGCCAAGGGGCGGATAATAACAGTTTTAGGTATTACTCCTCCCAGATGGTATTTGCCTGATGACCATGGCCACTGATAGTGCACGATCCTTACTAAAAGGGTCACAGGGTAGAAAAGGCACAGTTCTCCAGTGAGGAGATTGGAATTCCAGAGCCAGCACACTACATCAGTGTGTGCTTAGCTGAGACACCAACCTCAAAGGACCTCAGATTTCCCTTCCATAAAAATGAAGGCCGGAAGTTAGACCACCACTGAAGCCCCTTCAAGTTTCTTCAAGGCCTGAGCCAATGAATGAACACTACGGCCATTTCAGGGACACATGCAGGGTTGGGGGAGGGCTGTGATTTAGGGGGAGCACTTGGGTTGCCTCTCAATCATACTATGGGTGTGCCTCCCCGTCCCAATCAAAGTTGCTTATACCCAGAATGCCCCCAAATTATACCCCTTGCCACAATGTCCAAGTCAGAAACCAGTATTTGGATAAGAAAGCTTTTTACATACTGGTGATAATGCAGGCCAGACAAAAATACAGAGGGTTAGGAGGACTTTGAAATTCAGAGATAATGCGTCCATTATAGGTCATTGAGAGAAGTGAAGATTATTTTTGAGAAACAATAATCCTTCCCTTCCCAACAACATTTTTCTGGAAACCATATATGAAGAATGTTGTAAGATAGATGGAACTTTCCCGTAATAGCAATATTATAGTTGGGAGTTTCATTTCTGACCAATGACCACATTATAATAACCACAGATACTAGAGTAATAACCATGTGTAGGGTCAATCCTCCCAGCAGGCATTTCATTTTAAAAGCAAATTTGTAGGGGCGCCTGGGTGGCTCAGTCTGTTGAGCCTCTGCCTTCGGCCCAGGTCATGATCCTAGGACCCTGGGATCGAGCCCCACGTCAGGCTCTCTGCTCAATGGGGAGCCTGATTCTCTCTCTCTTCCCTACTCTTGCTCTCTCTCACTATCTCCATCTCTCTTTCTCTCAAATAAATAAATAAAATCAATTTTAAAATATTTTTTTAAAAAAGAAAATTTATAAACACAAATGAATTTCTGATCTGTGGAATCCGGCAGCTGGGTTGGCTGATGGCAGAGCCTTCTGAACAGAAGTGTTTTCCAATGGTGCTCATCCCCTCAGGACCGCTGCTGTGCCCCCAAAAAGGCAGGTGAATTGACACCGGAAAGCAGTGTTCTGCTTCTAAAAGGCCCACTTGGTTGAGCAGGTCAGCAGACTCTTAGGGATGTGGAACAAAGTTTTGAAGAAGCAGGATGGCAGTGAGGTCATCATCAAGGCTCTCTGGGTAAGAGGCTGGTGTACAGATGCACCAACTGTTGAGTAGCCAGAAGGCACCTGGGGACATAGGATAGGAAAAGGATGGGAGATTCCTAGGCACCAGAGGCCAGGATGGGGCTAACAGACAAGTGAGGGACCAACGAGGGCCATGAGGAAGACAGACAACCTCACTAGAGGGTCACTGAAATGCCGAAAGCAGAGGCAAACATAACTCACTTTCCGCCTGGCCAAAGGCCAGCTCCATGGCTTCCGTTGGTGTGCATTTCCTTTCATTCGGGCTATCAGTGACCTCAGAAGAATGTGAAAAATGTGTGCAGCCTTAAAATTAACAAGTCAGGAAATGACAGATGTTGGCAAGGATGCAGAGAAAGGGGAACCCTCCTGCACTGTTGGTTGGCATGCAAGCTGGGGCAGCCACTCTGGAAAATAGTACGGAGTTTCCTCAAAAAGTTGAAAATAGAGCTACCCTATGTCCCAGCAATTGCACTACTGGATATTTACCCTAAAGGTACAAATGTAGTGATCCGAAGGGGCACGTGCACACCAATGTTCATAGCAGCAATATCCACAATAGCCAAACTATGGAAAGAGCCTAGATGTCCATCGACAGATGAATGGATAAAGAAGATGTGGTGTATATGTAGCATGGAAGATTATGCAGCCATCAAAAATGAAATCTTGCCATTTGCTATGACGTGGATGGAACTAGAGGGTATTAGGCTAAATGAAATGTCAATCAGAGAAAGACAATTATCATATGATCTCACTGATATGAGGAATTTGAGAAACAAGACAAAGGATCATAGGGGAAGGGAGGGGAAAATGAAACAAGATGAAAGCAGAGAGGGAGACAAACCGTAAGAGACTCTTAATCTCAGGAAACAAACTGAGGGTTGCTGGAGGGATGGGGTTTCTGGGTGATGGACATTGGGGAAGGTATGTGCTATGGTGAGCGCTGTGAATTGTGTAAGACTGATGAATCACAGACCTGTACCCCTGAAACAAATAATACATTATATGTTAATAAAAAAATATGTGCAGCCTCCCATGCTCTACCCAAAAGGGTATCCCACTCTAACCCAGTGGGAAACAGCAGTACCCCCACTACTACAACAGTACCCCCACTACTGACTATCCCTGGTAGGGGGATGTAGACAAAAACGATTTAGGACAGTAGACCTCACTGAAGATGCTGTAGAAATCCAGAGAGCAGGGGCTGAAGACCCACAACAAGGCTATAGTGGAAAGGAGAGAAGGAAACATGTTTGATTAAATTTTCCGAGGTAGAATCAGACCACCAGCCCGACGGCAAGGAAAGGGAATCACTTTCCTGACTTACAATTGTTTCGCATCATGACATTAAAAGAATACATTCTGCTTGGAAGAAATTCTTCTGAGGGGTTTGCCAAGTTTCACAAGGCAAAAATCTCCAAAAACGGTCTCTGTTGCAGATCCCACATGAGCTAATGAAGTTTTTTCACGTGGTGAAGCCTAGAAATGAGGTGAAGGTGCAAACTTGAACCAGAAACATCTCTCTTGGGACTATCCGCCTTTTGCAAAGGGATCACAGAGAAACGATTGGATTTTGGAAAAATACCCAGAGGCTTCATGCTCTCACTCTGCTACAGGAGAGCGCCAGGAGTCTCATTCTCTTCCGGGAAGAAGCAAGAGAGAAGCTCCAAGACTGACAAAAATTCACAGCAGAGCCTTGCTGGACGTGGCGGCTTCTGGGGGCGCGAGTGTGAGTCCTGTGCTCGGCCAACACTTGCTCTGGGCCCCACCAGATACACTGCAGCTCCCTGGGAGGCAGGAGCCCCCCTCCCCCCGCTGCCGTCACCTCTGCACATCCCTTCCTAGGGAACGTGGACACTTACTTGCTTCCCATTCTGCTCCCCACGCAGAAAGAAGCAACCTCTTATCCCTGAAAGGATTTTTGAACACAACGCTGAAGGGATCGATTCTTTCAAGAAGGGGCCGTCTGGGCCGTGAAAGGAGGTGAGGGGAAGGACCCGTGGCTGCAGAGGACCAGTGGGCTCGTGCTCCTGTCGGAGCCCAGCTTGGCGTGTTCCCTGCTGACGCAAGCTCCCACGTTTTTGTCACCCAACCGTGCTCTAACCCGGAACGTCAGCTCCCACGGGGCAGCGACCCTGGCCTCGCTACCCACGATTCCCTCCATTCGCCGGAACGCCTTTCTCCTTTCCTTTTGTCTTTTTCCCACCCACTTCTCCCATTTAACTTCTCCCTCTCCCCCCTCCTTTGGCTCCAGGGGACCACAGCCTCCAGAGCGCAGAGGGAGGTCGGGAGAAATTTAGGAGAACCCAGTACCCTAGGGTCAAAGCAGGCCAGGCAGAGGGGCGGACGACGACCGGTCACCTCCAGAAGCTGATTCGCTCTCCCCTCCTGAAACTCAGACCTTTCAGGGATGAGGACTTGGTATAGTCTTTTTCAGGGACCCTCCACCAGCTTAGACACCGCTCGCCGCTCCTCCCGGGCATCTGCCACGCGGCTGAGCTAACTGAGCGGGGAGCGGGCCTCCCGTGACCTGCAGGCGGGGGTGGAAGGCGTGGAAGGCTCCGAGCCTCGCGGACCCCGGGCTGCCCCCGCGTGCGTCTGCCTGAGGCTGCGACAGGCAAGTGTCTCTGGCGAGCAGGGACTGCCGGGACAGACTGTAGGCTCCCGCGTTAGGGTCTGTCGGCCTACCATTGCTGCAGAAGATAACAGATCATAATCTCGTACACAGACACACATGCGAGGTTAGTGATTTTTAAAATCTGCTTCAACTTGGAACTCACCTGCTTAAAACTCCTCAGTGGCAAAGTTCTACAGTAGAAGATCTCGAACTTCTTCATCTCAGAACTCCTTCACACTTATAAAAGGTATCCAGGACCTCGAAGAATTTTTATGTGTGGGGGTTATTCCCATCAACATTTACCATATTAGAAAATTAAACTGAGAAAAAGTGATTTTTCATTGTGACTGTGTTTTATGTAACAATAACACCATTGCACATTAAATAATAAATATAGGGGCACCTGCGTGGCTCAGTCATTAAGCGTCTGCCTTCGGCTCAGGTCATGATCCCAGGGTCCTGGGATTGAGCCCCGCATCCGGCTCCCTGCTCCACGGGAAGTCTGCTTCTCCCTCTCCTGCTCTCCCTGCTTGTGTTTCCTCTCTTGCTGTCTCTCTCTGTCAAATAAATAAATACAATCTTTAAAAAATAAATAAATAGATAGATAGATAAATATAAATGATACATATGATTTACACAGATAACAAGTTTATGAAGACTAACTCTATTTTCCAAAGCAAACCATGTTTAGTGAAAAGGGTGGCGTTGTTTCCTATTTTGCAAATGTCTTAAAAGAGAGAGAGAGAGAGAGAGAGAGAGAGAGAGAAGGGTGGCTGCATGGCTCAGTCATTACGCAGCTGCCTTCAGCTCAGATCATGATCCCAGGGTCCTGGGATTGAGCCCCACATGGGGCTCCCTGCTCTGTGGGAAGCCTGCTTCTCCCTCTCCCACTCCCCCTGCTTGTGTTCCCTCTCTCACTGTGTCTCTGTCAAATAAATAAATAATTTCTTTTTTAAAAAAGAGAAAGAAAGAGAGAGAACACGAGCAGGAGTGGGGGTGGGGGGTAAAGGGAGAGGGAGAAGCAGACTCCCCACTGAGCAGGGAGCCCAATGTGGGGCTCGATCCCAGGACCCTAACATCATGACCTGAGCCAAAGTCAACCACTTAACTAACTGAGCTACCCAGGTGTGCCCCCACTTTTGCAAATCTCTTAAGTGCCTGACTTAATAGAAGACAACTGGATTTCTCAGATATACATTCAATTTGTTGTGATAGATTATGTTGATAAACTGAAGACAAGCTGGCTTCATACAGACATGCAGTTGGAAAATGGGCTGTTTAAGAGGCATTTCAGATCACTGTGGGTATTCCTTTTTTTGAAAGATCTTATTTATTTAGAGAGAGACCTTGAACAGGAGGAGGGGCAAGAGGAGGAGAGAGATCTCAAGCAGACTCCACGCTGAGTGCCAAGGCCGACATGGGGTTCGATCTCATGACCCTGGGGATCATGACCTGAGCTGAAATCAAGTGTCAGATATAGCTGGTTACTGAGCCACCCACGCACCCCATGGGTATTCTTTTTTTGATGCTTCACCAAATCTCAGCATGTGGTCACTTCTTAATGGTTAGTTGCAATGTGGAATATGAAATCCGATCAGCGACCTTTTCATACGCTATTATATTCAAATTCACTGGGCTCTCTTGTCATTTGTATAGACCTTTCGCTCATTCATGATGTTTTTTAAGTAATCTCTACCCCCAACATGGGGCTCAAACTCATGACCATCTCATGTGCTACCAACTAAGCCAGCCAGGTGCCCCATCACCATACATGATTTTGAACCACCATAGATTGATAATTTGGAAAATATTGGTTCACTCAGTCAGTCATAGTACATTTATACAGTATCCAAAAAATCACACCTGTTAGTATCACCACCGATCACCCCAGAAAAGACTTTAAGTATCGGGAAGCTCTCAACCTAACCATGACAAATACAAGTTTTCCAAAATTCTAGTTTCCACTTGGAAGCTCACATTTTATTATTGGCAACAAATACGTCACTTTGTTCATTTTTGAGAAAGTGTCTGGCAGATGTCCAAGCGTGAATAATCATCGTTTGATCATCCACCAGTCATTCTTTCGAGCAAAAATAGTGCTCCCTGAAGCACCAGGCTAGTTCGGCTCGCAACTCAAGTGCTTTTCCCCAAGACCACCACTGGAGTTGGTGTTTATAGAGCACTGTATGAATATTTCCCATTCTGATACACAGATTTTTTTTTTAAGTATACTCAGGAGAAGAGATTTAATAAGAAGGAATCATTTTTACAGCTTCATCAAGGACATTTTTAAATAAAACTTGTGAATTTTTTTGGAAACATGTCATGTGGAAAGTAATATGAATTGTAGTGCTGCCTTGGTTTGTGCTAAAGTTCCATGGGTTTTACCTACCCTTGGTTTGCATTTTGACAGTGAGCTATCACCCTGGTGGAAGAGGTAAGTACCATCCTAGCGCTGTTGTAAAAAATTTGATTTGAACTTGCATACTCCCTGGTAGGGTCTCAGGCAACACTGGGGTGCCAGGGACCATGCTTTGAGAAACCCAGCCTTCTATCCTCTGACTTCTGCCTTCCTTTCAGCCTCCTCCTCCCTCACTAGCTTATGTTGGGCTTCCCCAGGAGCAGACCAGGAGACAAGGATTCAAGGGCAAGTAGCTTATTTGTGAGGTGACCCCAAGAAGTACCAGGAAGGCCGGGGGAGAGTGGCTTGAGGAATGAGAGCAGTGCATGGCGTGCGCGTGAGCTGTCACCTCTGCAGATGACTGGGGCTCAGTCCTGCTGGGATCTGTGAGGAAGTGGAGGAGGACGTGGCTCCAAGTCATCCAGCCGGAGGGATGAGCTGAGGCATTTATCCTCTGACTCTAGTCGCCGTTGGCTAATGGCTGCTCGTAAGCACCTCTCCTACCCCGTACTTCCCAGCCGCCCTGAATTACACAGGATGAGCAGGCCAGACATGCGGTCAGATGGAGAGTCCCAGAACCTTGCTGGAGGAAGCCATAACACGACCTCGATTGGGGACGGCCACAGGAGGACAGAGGGGCCGCCAACGGCATCTATTGCCTTCACTCTCCTCCCATCCCACTAGCCCTTCCTTTGCCTTGACACAGGGTCTTCCCACATGCTGCTTCTTCTTCCTGGAACCTTCTTGTGCTCAACTCTTTGCCTGGCCAATGCCCAGTCATTCTTCGGGTCTTTGCCTAAATTTACTTCGAGAGAGGGATGCTCTGATCCCCACAGCTCTATAACAGGTTCCCCTGCTAGAGTTGCTCAGGGCACACAGTTTTGTTTTTCTTTTTCTGAGAGCCAACCCCTGCTGTAATTATATATTTGTGTTGTTCTCTTTTAATTGTTTAAAATAAGGTGCTGAGATCATGGGGGATTTTGTGTTTCTTCTTTTTTAAATTTTTCTTTGTTTTTAAAATTCCAATATACTTAACATACGGTGTTACATTAGTTTCAGGTGTGCAATACAGTGATTTAGCAATTCTCTGCTTTGCTCAGTCCTCATCATGATAAGTGTACTCTAAACCCCTTCACCTGTTTCACCAACCCCCCCCCCCAACTTTCTCTTTATTTAATATTTTCCTTCCCACTAAACCAGCATCTCTATTATTGGAATTGTATCCACTATTGTATCTCCAGCACCAGGAACATGTCTAGCCTGTGGTAGATACTCAACAAATACTTGTTGTGTGAATAAATGGGTGATTATAAATTTAAAAAATCACATAAAATGTACACTGCTGAAATGTCCAGTGGCAAGTCAAAGCAAGGAACTGCAACAATCATTCTAGAAAATCCAGGACCTCTACTGATGACGCCTCCTCACCAGCAGGAGATTGAGTCCAAGTGGTCTGGAGAAATCACAGCCTTGTCCTGTGTGGGATCACCGCTGGACGGCCAAGTGCCGTGGTTCAGTTGCAGCCCCCTCTTGCCTCCCTTGGCCCTGCCCCACCCCAGCACCTCCAGCTGATGCAGTTTCCCCTACAAGATAAAGGTTCTACAGATATATAAGCACATGAACACGTGATCCTAGAATAAGAAAAGGAAGCACCCGAGAAAGACGTTCCAGCTGTCCTTCCAGATTCTCACAAAAGCCATTAAGGGCCATGAATTTTGCTCTTAGCATGGAAAGCAACATGGAACCCAAATGAGGAATGAAAGAATGAGCGATGCCTAAGGAAAAAGCATAGTCATGGTAGAAAGGGGCTTTCCTTTCTAGATTCCACACAGATTGGATTGCATTTTTCCAAAGCAAGCTGCTATCCAAGACATTTTTTTTTTAGCACTGCTTATTTGCAGCACAAAATAGCATAAACCAGGAAAAAAAAAAAAAGAAAAAAAAAAACCTTAACAGAAACCTGACAAATCATCTCATAATACATGATTGGTTTTTTATGTCTATTACAATTTTCAAATACCTTGTCAGTGGAATAGAAATCTCCTTAATAAAATCTATTTCCCTGTATGGCGCTTTAAACTAACTGAGCTCCATGATGGGCAGTAGGGTTCACAAATCCTTTTTCAGGCTTATTAAATCTGCTGCTGGGAAATGCTAATTCCCTGAAACCCTTTTTCAAGCTCAAGTCTGTAGGAGATTCAGTCCCAAATTTAAATGCCCAGGTGCATGATTTCATGTGTGCTTTGAATAATGGTGTCTGTTCTCAGAAAATCAAACAGAGTTAGGAAAAGCAGTTGCCTACGGGGATTTTCATTTTGTATTAGTGACATGAGATCATTCATAGGCCATGCCATTTTAACAATTCAGCATTGTGGAATTAGAAACCTTTCCACAAATCTGCTGTAGGATTCAAAGTGTTCATTTTTTTTCCTATGATGGGAGGTGGAGGAAATAGGTGTTCTCAAATGCAGGGAGCACCAAGGTAAATGTGTTCGCCATTTGTTTAAAAAAAAAAAAAAAAGCGTGTATCCCTTTTCTTACGGAAGAGAGACAATACTTAATTTTAATGACTTCCACAGTGTTGGAGATGTTGGGTATAGATCAAGGAAGCCTGGGAACTTAAACAAAATACACTAAAGCATAACAGGTCAAAAGAGAAACAAAAATACGAGCGTGGTAATGAAACCACAACGAATAACCCAGCAGACCCCGTGCCACTCACTCATTGTGGAACTGCCTGAACATCAAATCCTGTTTTCAGGTTTTTTCAAATATCTGGGGCCCCAATATCCCAGCAGTGGTCTCCTTAGGCAGACGATAGACTGCCAAGCATCCCAAGGAAATATACAGGAGAAACCGGAAGGGCTTGGCCCGTGGCCAGAAGGCTACCCCTGTCCATATCAGTGCCGTACTCCCTTTCATGAACATTGGGTTTAAGCTTGTCCCCGGCTGCTAAGCAATGGTCAGGCAAGCCCCCATTTGGAAAGCACAGGGTAAGATGCCACAAGGCTCTCTAAAGGGAAACCACGCAATGTTAGTGGGCGGGCGGGGAACCCTATAAATGAGCTTTTACGGCCTCCTTGACATTCACTCCCCTTCAGAGTCACCCTGCACCTGCCTAATGCACACTTAAGCCTGGTCAGGAAGTCTTTACAAGCTCCAGCTCCTGCTAATGTCATCGGCAGCATCTTTCTACTTCTGCTGAAAGCCTGACATTTCGTACCTTGGCCCTCCTTCCTCCTGCCTGTCCTCCCAGTGGCTTTCTTCTTCATGAGTCCCCTGATCCAAATATCCCTGGACCTGGCTGCCCTCACTTCTGTGTCCTCTCGGAAGGCAGCTGTCCACCAGAGGGGTAGCAGCTGGATCCTCCAAGAATCCCAGAGTCTTAGGGACCCAAGGGGAGGGAACTCTATTCCATGAGCCTATAACCTCAGCCCAGAAATACTTCCGAGCCCCCAAAGGCTAATTTAGCCATCCCTCAACAATCAGCAAAGCTTTCAGCTGTTTTTACTATTGGGAGAAGATTGAAAATGGGCTCTAAAGAGCTGAGCGCCCCTGAAGGACCCTTGTCATGTATGCTCACTGGACACCTTCTAGTCGCACCAAACTGCTCACAGTCACCGGAGCTTGCCACAAGCCAGGCTCCACCGGGAGCTTTTAATACATGTTGGCTTATTTAAGCCTCACAAGGATGTTACAGCATTAGCTGAAGGGTTACAATGCGCATCTCAAAGATGAGGAAGTAGAAGCAGGGAGAGGGTAAGGAGTTCGTCCAAACTGCACACTCAGGTGGCAGAGCTGAGAGTCCCAGCAGGACAGTTGGTCTCCAGAGCCTGTACTTGAGCTGTCCCAGATTCAGAGACAATGAGGCGAGGGAGCAAAGCTTGTATTTCTGGTTTATACTCAACTATTATTTCTCTTTTAAGAAAAGTTCCAAGTCGATGGGGCGCCTGGGTGGCTCAGTGGGTTAAAGCCTCTGCCTTCAGCTCAGGTCATGATCTCAGGGTCCTGGGATTGAGCCCCGCATGGGGCTCTCTGCTCAGCAGGGAGCCTGCTTCCTCCTCTCTCTCTGCCTGCCTCTCTGCCTACTTGGGATCTCTATCTGTCAAATAAATAAATAAAATCTTTTAAAAAAATAAAATAAAAATAAAAAAATGAAAGTGTTCTTGGCATGGTCAATTAATGAATAATGCGATTTTTGTGCATTAGTCAATTTGCCAAATTCTACTATTTTATAACATCATCAACTTGCAGTTCTTCTATAAAAGTCAATAAAACATTTGAGTGGACATTCCTTGGAGTGCTCCTGATCATATTATTAAACATGCGTTACTGAGTTTATGGTTTGAGTTTTCATCTGAATTAACATGACTCAGCCTGAAGGCAAAAGAACATATTAAACCAGGGTTCCTTGGAGAAATGGCTCATTCCAGAACTGGAGCAAAAACAGTACAGCATGAGCCCTGGAACAACTTTTAGGCCAAAAAATAAGGATGTAATCAAAAGGACATGGGAACCAGCTCGAAGGGGCTCCAAACTGGCCAAATATGGGACAATCTGAACATCCAAATATAATAAAAGGTGTGTGTTGTATACTGTAATCCACGGAATGGAATAAAAATCCACAAGTCCATACTGATCAACAAATGGGGATGAAAGGAGAGTGATTCCATATAGCAAAATGCGAACTAGTAAATGTAGGAGAGACAATGGAGTTCGAAAATCAGCCTTTCATAACCGCCAGAGTGCTAACCGACTCGGGAAGAATTACCAGTGGCTGCAAAGAGTAGGGTGAGTGTCTGAAGAGCAATAAGATATGTGTATCATCCCAAAGCTTTTCACAGAAGATTTCTCATAACTTGCAAAGGAAAGTAGTGATTTCCAGTAAAGACACCTGAGAGACCCCACCTCAGGCAGAGGATCAAAGCTAAACTCGCCCATAAGGGGGCAAGCAACATCACGTGTGTCCCGATGCTGATGTGCTGGGAACCCACCACCCGCTCGAGAAGGGTTTTGCCCCAGCTGCATAACCTAATGTAATCCTGAGAAAATATCAGAGAAACACCTAACCCAGGGGCGGTCGACCCAATAACTGACCTTTTTAAAAGCAATGACATGAGGGACGCCTGGGTGGCTCAGTTGGTTAGGCGGCTGCCTTCGGCTCAGGTCAAGATCCCAGCGTCCTGGGATCGAGTCCCGCATCGGGCTCCTTGCTCGGCGGGGAGCCTGCTTTACCCTCTGCCTCTGCTTGCCACTCTGTCTGCCTGTGCGCTTGCTCTCTCTCTGACTAATAAATAAATAAATAATCTTTAAAAAAAATTAAAAAAAAAATAAAAGCAATGACACGGGAAATAGGTTGAAGAACTGTTTCAGATTCCAGGGGAGTACAACAACCTTGAGACTAGATATGGAGTGTGATTCTGGAGTGGGTTCTAAATAGGAGACAGGAGGGGGAGGTGGGGGGGAGAGGGATGGCCATAAAATCAATGAAACTATTGGCGAGATCTGAATATGGACTATATAGTAGATAATTAATGAATCTGTGATAACTTTTCTGATTTGGTATTTGTGCCAGCTACGTAATATGTAACAGACTGTTCTCGCTCTGAGGAAACAGACGCTGACGGCATTTAGGGATAAGAGACCATAATGTCTGCCACTAAGTCTCAAATGGGTCAGGAAAAGCCAATGTGGCAAAATGTTAACAATTGGTGAAGCTGGGTGAAAGGCAAAAGTTCCTTGGGCTGGAGCACCTGGGTGGCTCTGTCCACTAAGCGTCCAACTCTTGATTTTGGCTTAGGTCATGATCTCAGGGTCCTGGGATTGAGCCCCGCATCAGGCTCTAAGCTGGGCATGAGTCAGGTTGAGACTCTCTCTCCCTCTCCCTCTTATCCTCCCCCAGCAACTCCCATGCATGCTCTCTCTCTCTTTCTCTCTTTAAAAAAAAATTCTTTGTACTATTTTTGCAGCTCTTCTGTGCCTTTGAGATTATTAAATGATGCTTGAACTTCTCCTACGTGTTGGCCGGTGTGTCTACGACAGTCTGTCTAATGGTAACAGCAGTTCCATCTCCGGAAGCCCTAGCGGTCATCCTCTCTGCTCTCTGCAGTTCACGTTACAAAGCCTCATGGAATTTTCACCACAATCCTTGAGGAGCTTTCTACTGTCCCAGTTGTACTGATGAGGAGAATGAAGGTTCAGAAAGCTGAAGTAACGTTGGATTAGATGACTACTCAGGGAATATTCACACCCACACACCCAACGTCAGTGAGGAAAGTCTACTTTCCCCATCCTGTATTTGTTGGGCTAGCAGCCGGGGACTTATTCTGGGAAAAGGACTGTTCATAGCTAAGATACGAGTAGAAGCTTAAAATGAGATTGTATGGGGGGGGGGGGTAGTGCTTGCACTTACAAGCTTCTGTTGTCTCTCTGAGAAAAATGTGTCTTGGGTGGGTGTTGCTGGGCCAAGGAGGTTGATTAGTCTGTGAAGTGGGCCCAGACCTATCTCACAGATTGAAGACAGGCCCAGCTGAGCCCAGACTAGATCAGCCAACACCAACAAGCCCATGGATCCATGGTATTAAATGTTACTGGGTCTTAGGGTCATTGGTCACATAACACCAGGGTGGCAACAGGTAATGGATACAGCTAATGTGTCTGAAATCACATGTAGAATAAAAGTTGGAACCAAGATGCTCAACAACCAAGAACTGTTGTGCTTCACACCACTCCTTTATTAAAGAGTATTTCTGGGGGTGCTTGGGTGGTTCAGTCCATTAAGCCTCTGACTCTTGGTTTCAGCTCAGGTCATGATGTCAGGGTCCTGGGATCGAGCCCTGCATCAAGCTCCGTGCTCAGTGTGGAGTCTGCTTGAGATTCTCTCTCTCCGTCTCTACTACACTTCCCCTCCCCCAGCTCATCCCCCCCCCCGGGAAAAAAAAGGGGGGAGGGTAATTTCCAAATAGGAATAGCCTTGCTATTATTTATAATGGTAATTCATAACCTGAAAACTCCTAAGATACTTTCTGAATCATAAAATAAAAAATGATTATAGCAAAAATTGCAAGTGTGTTTTATCTTCATGTTTTGCTAATTGATAATGATGGTCTATTTAATTAACCTTCCTGTTTACCAGCTTGGTTAAATGGTGCTACCATTTTTCAACTTTAATAACCATCAGAAATATTCAATAAACATGGATTTCAAGTGCAATGAAGTAGAGGCATTGTTTGAATAATCACCAGTCTCTAATGCCAGATGGAAAAATCAATGCCGTAAAAACCAGACAGAATTTTCTTGCAAGGGTTTTTAATCATCTGTGCCCTAAAACAGAGGAGAATAGATTTCTTTAGGTGTTTTGCTTCTCTGGTTTTAGTGTTCCTCAGAACCCAAGATGCAAATTTACACCTGTTCTTAAATTTCGGATCCAAAGCAAACTTCCCACTTAAACCTAAAGCTATGTTGGGTTTGTTACTTTTCCTCAATTACTAAAGAGATTCCTACATTTTTGCCAAAATACTGAAACATTTTCTCTTACAATAAAAGAGACATTTTTTTCAGGAAAGGAGATTTTTTTTTTTCCTAAGTTACATTTACCTCAAGACCGAATCCTGTGACAAACAGATGCCGAGAACGGTAGCACAGGGTCACGCCGTGACTGTCACTCGGTTCTGCACCGTGTCTGGGTCTCTCAGCAGACTGACTTTGAGGTAAGCAGAGTCATACTTCAGTGAAAGAAACAACCGCTGCTAATTCTTCTGGGACAATGCTGTCAGCATCCACTCAAGTGAGATGAAGAGGGAGTGGGGAGGGGAGAGGGAGAGGAAAGATGGGGAGAAGAAAAAGTAAGAAGGGGACAACTGAAAAGTTAATGCTCAGTCGTTGGCTTTTGCAAACACGCATGGCGTGGGAAATAGAATACTGTAATGCTGCGAGAATTGGAGTTTTGTCTCCCCCAGAACCTCTTTAAGCACACATTAAGATCAACTCCCTAAAACACAACTCTATTTTCTAATAGGAAAGACTGATTTTTCTCCCTCCTGTACAAAAAAAAAAAAAAAAAAGGGAAGATTATTTGCAGAAACTGAAGTTTAAAATAGCTGTAGTGATATCGTACATGAAGCTGAAAAATGCTCTTTTTGTTTCATGTTCTGGTTAAGGAGAGAAGCAAAGAAGGGGGGGGGGTAGTGAAAACAACCTTTCTAGAAGAACAGAATGCAAAGAACTCTCCCACTGACATGAAAGAGTCAAGTCAAAATTTGAGGAAATTTCCCAAGAATGGAGCCTCAGTAAGAGAGTAAAGAAACGTCAGGTCTTTTTAGGGGGTAGATGGCACAGTCTCCCCTTAAACTCTCATGAAGGAAAGTCCTGTTCGTCCGCCATCTTAGCTGGGAAGAGGGAGCCTCTGCTCCAAAGACTGAAGCAAAACCACGGCTCACAGAAGGCCTGAGGAAGCTCCAAAGAGGTGGGGGGCCCCACTCCTCATTCTTCACTTGTCTTTGCAGCACGTGCAAGAAGCCTCTTAGGTAAGAAACAAACAAACAGACAAAAAGGCACAATGGCAGCAATTTTGACTTAACAGTAAAGCTCTGGCCCTATTTGACGCCTCCAGTTTTTTTTTCTAGTAGGACCCAGGGCCGTGTTGATTTTGATTTTTGTAAGAAAGGATGTGAGTTCTTGACTTTACCACTTTTGCAGTGGAATGATCTTTCCCAAACGTTGAAACTTTAAATGAGATGTAAACCATATCAGAGGTGTCGAGGCAACAGATTTGCCTCTGTAGACTGCTTCATGAAGCCGGACAGGGGTCTCATCAAAGACTCAGAAAACACGTGAGTTATCCCATAATTGTGTAAAATGTCTTGGGAAGAAATGCATCAACAAACCAGGGGAACTAGTGTTATGTAGATCAACAGCGTCCTTGGACATCAAAGAAGTCCTAAAAACACATCTAAGAGGAAGAATTCATTAGGCCATCTGGAATTCATATTTCTAGCTCCTAGCCAATTGGTAGCATGAATTAATCTTTTTAGTGGGAATAATCCGGTACGGTTTATAATAACAAAATAGGAAACAGTAGTCACATATGTAATACGGAACACAGACCTCCGTACCTAACACTCTCATGATGCTAGAACAGAGTTAATCTGGAAACGGGTATATATGAAATAGGAATTGGTAGACATTTTGGCACTGGAGTTATATTACCTTCATCATATACTACTGATAGGTGTAGGTTCTAAGAATCTCTAAGAATCTCGCTCACGCGTGGGACCTAGGACAGCAGCCACTGTGTCTCTGTACCAAGAGGCTCAAACAGCTTTGCCTCCTCTGGGCCAGTTGAGGAAGGGATGTTCTATCACCCTCCACATCCCTGGCTAGCAGGGTAGGAGAAGTTATTTCTGGGAGAGGCGGCATCTTCCAGGAGCCAAGGCAGGGTTTGCACTCTGGACGGACCTACAGCCTGTCTTTCCTGTTCTCACTTCCTGGCCTCCCAATTTCCTCACCACTTAATCTAAGGGGCATTAATTCTTTCTGAAAGAAGGCTGGACGTAAATAAATGAAGCATCTCTCTGAGGAAACAGAGCTGGTTGGCCCACCTCCTCAGGGCCACTGTTTTCTTTTGTTACCGGACCAAACGTGACCCAAACTCAGAGCTCCAGATGTTGGTTTCAAAAACTCACCAACATAAACAGATGGGAAACGGAACGTCAGAATGAAGTAGCTGAGTTACTCTGGGCATCTCTGAAAGAGCTTCCGTATTACCATTTTGCTAAAGATGACGTCGTAGCAAGTATCGGTTTATTTTCTTCGACCAGAGCAGGTGGCAGCCTCAGCGATCACGACTGATGCCTGAGGGCCCTTAACTGGAAAATGCCTTTCATGTATCAATTAGACAAAAGTTTTTTTGTTTTGTTTTTGTTTTTTCGTTTTTAGACAAAGGTTCTTGAATGCAATCTCCCTAGTCAATGATACGTCATTTAGCTCTAAGGTAGGTGAATTATTATTAACTCAACCTGAGAAGGAAGGGAAAGGAGAGAGAAATCCTGGTGCCCAAAATGGGTAGAGAAGGAGAGTATGCCACTAGACAACTTGTTTCTTGAGTAACTTCTTAAAATTACTCTATTGTTGTATATAGGCCCAATAAGCATTTTCTGAGTAAATGAAAGAGGACGAGGGACAAAGGGAAATTTTTTGAAGAGGGAAAGTGATTTTGTTTCTTCCCTTTATAAAGGGTAGTTAAAGAGTACTTTGGCAACCAAACTCGACAACAATAAAAGAGAACTTCCTCCAGCTGAAAATGGGATTCTGTGAGAAAACCACAGCTAGCATCATGCTTAATGGAGACAAACTAGAAGCTTTCCCCTTAAGGCCAAGAATGAGACAAAGATCTCCAACCTCACCATTTCTATTCCAGCGTACCAGAGGTCCTAGAGAAAAGACCGGAGAGAAAGAAGTAAAATAATCTTTATTTATAGCTGCTATGATCTTGTCTATACAAAATCCAAAAGAATCCACTAGAAAATGATTAAAACTAATCAACTAATTCAGCAAAGTGGTAGGATACAAATATCAATACACAACAGTCAACTGTATTTTCGGACACTAGCCAGGAACAACCCCAAAATAAAGAAAACAATTCTATTTACGATAGCATAAAAAATAGAGTATTTGGGAATGACTTTAGCAAAAGATGTGCAAAACGTATACTCTGAAAACTACAAAACATTGCTGAAACAAATTTTAGAAGTTCTAAGTAAAGGGAAGTCATCCTATGTTCATGAATCAAGAAGACCTAATACAGTAAAGACGGCAATACTTCCCAAGTTGACCTGCACAATCAAAGCAATTCCTATCAAAATCCCAGAGGGGTTTTTTTCAGAAATTGACACACTGATCATAAAATTCATATGGAAATGGAAGGGATCCAGCATAAACAAGCAGTTCTGAAAAAGAAGAACAAAGCTGAGGGCACACAAGTTTTCAAAAGTTTTTTCAAAAGCTTGCAGTGCTGGCAAAAGGATAGGCTTATGCATCAATGGAAGAGAAATGAAGTCCAGTAATTGAACCTTACATCCATACTCAAGTGGTTTTCAACAAGGACTTCAGGACAATTCAACAGGAAAAGAATTTATTCAGCAAAGGGTTCAGAGACAACTGGATATTCACATGTTAAAAAAAAAAGTTAAGTGGTACCCCATCTTGCACTACACAAAAATTAAATCAAAATTAATCTTCGATCTAAATGTAAGAACTCAAACTATGAAACTCCTAAAAGAAAATACAGAAGTAGGAGCGCAGTGTTAAGTGTCTGCCTTCGGCTCAGGTTATGATCCCAGGGCCTTGGGATGGAGCCCTGCATCGGGCTCCCTGCTCAGCGGGAAGCCTGCTTCTCCTCCTCCCACTCCCCTTGCTTGTGTTCCCTCTCTCGCTGTGTCTCTCTCTGTCAAATAAATAAATAAAATCTTAAAAAGAAAGAAAGAAAGAAAGAAAGAAAGAAAGAAAGAAAGAAAGAAAGAAAGAAAGAAAATACAGCAGTAAATCTTTGTGATCTTGGATTAAAAATGATTTTTTTTAAAGATTTTATTTGTTTATTTGACAGAGAGAGATCACAAGTAGGCGGAGAGGCAGGCAGAGGGAGAGAGAGAGAGGAGGAAGCAGGTTCCCTGCCGAGCAGAGAGCCCGATAGGCTCGATCACAGGTTCCTGAGATCGTGACCTGAGCAGAAGGCAGAGGCTTAACCCACTGAGCCACCCAGGCGCCCCTAAAAATGATTTCTTAAATACAAACCCAAAGCACAGGCACTAAAAGAAAATATAGACAAATTGTACTATGTGAAAATTAAGAATTTTTGTGCTTCAGACAACCTACAGAATGAGAGAAAATATTTATAAATCATATATCTGACAAGGGATTTATATCCAGAATACATAAAGAACTCTTACAAATTAACAATAAAAAGACATATAAACCAATTTAAAAATGGGCAAAGATTTGAATAGGTATTTCTCTTGAAAAAAGATACAAATGGCCAACAAGTACATGAAAAGATGTTCATGTCATTAGCGATAAGGACCCTACAAACAACCCACAATGAGATACATGTCATACCCACTGGGATGGCTAAAATAAAAAAGATGACAATAACAAGTGCTCATGAATATGTGGGAAAATTGGAACCCTCATTCATTCCTGATGGGAACGTAAAATGGTGCAGCTGCTTTGGAAAATAGTTTGGCGATCCCTCAAAATGCTAAACATAGAGTTACCATATGATTCAGCAATTTCATTCCTAAGTATATACTCAAGGGAATTGAAAACATGTTCCCACAAAAATTTGCACACAAATGCTTATGCCAGGATTATTCACGATGGTCAAAAAGCGGTTATAAACGCCCACCTACTAATGAATGGATTAAAACGTGTGAGTTTGGGGCACCAGGCTGACTCAGTTGGTAGATCAGGAAACTCTCCATCTTAGGGTTGTGGGTTTAGTCCCATGCTGGGTGTAGAGACTACTAAAAAAAAATGTAAGTTTGTTTAAAATGGAATATTATTGGGGCACCTGGGTGGCGCAGTCATTAAGTGTCTGCCTTCAGTTCAGGTCATGATCCCAGGGTCCTGGGATCAAGCCCTATATCAGGCTCCCTGTTCAGTGGGAAGCCTGCTTCTCTCTCTCCTACTACCCCTGCCTGTGTTCCCTCTCTCGCTGTCATTTTTCTGTCAAATATGTAAATTAAATCTTTAAAAAAATAAAAATAGGGTGCTTGGGCGGCTCAGAAGGTTAAGCCCCTGCCTTTGGCTCAGGTCATGATCCCAGAGCCCTAGGATTGAGTCCCACATCAGGCTCCCTGCTCATTGGGGAGCCTGCTTCTCCCTCTCCTCTCTCTCTGTCTTTCATGAATAAATAAATAAAATCTTTAAAAGATAAATAAAATTAGGGGCGCCTGGGTGGCTCAGTGGGTTAAGCCTCTGCCTTCGCCTCAGGTCATGATTCCAGGGTCCTGGGATCGAGCCCTGCATCGGGCTCTCTGCTTGGCAGGGAGCCTGCTTCCCCCTCTCTCTCTGCCTGCCTCTCTGCCTACTTGTGATCTCTGTCTGTCAAATAAATAAATAAAATCTTTTAATACATAAATAAAATTGGAAATAAAAATAAAAAAATTTTAATGGAATATTATTTGGCAATAAAAAAGAATCAAGTACTGATACATGTTACAATATCAACGGACATTGAAAACATACTAAGTGAAAGAAGCCCATCACCAATGACCACAAATTATATGATTCCGTTTATGTGAAATATCCAAAATTGACAAATCCATAAAGACAGAAAAGAGATAGTGGGTATCCAGGGCTAAGGCAGGAGGGAAAGAGTAAAGAATTGCCGCTCATACGCATGGGGTTTCTTTTTTGGGTGATGAAAATGTTCCACAATTAAGTTGAGATGGTTGCACACCTGTGAATATACTAAAAAAACTACTGTATACTTTACATGGGTGAATTTTATGGTGTGTGAAATATATCTCAAATCTTATAAAAATGTATTTTGTCATAGGATTTATTAAAAAAAAAAAAAAGCATTCTAGGGGCACCTGGGTGGCTCAGTGGGTTAAAGCCTCTGCCTTCAGCTCAGGTCATGATCCCAAGGCCCAGGGATTGAGTCCCACGTCGGGCTCTCTGCACCTCGGGGAGCCTGTTTCCTCCTCTCTCTCTGCCTGCCTCTTTGTCTACTTGTGATCTCTGTCAAATAAATAAATAAATAAATAAATAAATAAATAAAAAAGCATTCTATCAGAGTGTTTAATTTTCAAGTTTGGGTTCAGATACTCTGGGAGACACTCAGTTGACTACCCAACAACCATTCTTGTTTCTGGGAGTTGAATCCCAGTTTGGTCCAAGTCAGAGGCAACAACAGTGGGCCTGACCCCAGGTGAGTAGCAGTGACTGACAGAACTCCTAGTCAATCACGGGCTCCTAGTTGATTCATTGTCACTGATTAAGCAACAGTGAATGGTTCCAGGGTGCCAAGTGACCAGCCCTGGCTGTTGACGAGAAATGGGAATCTTCTGCTGAGAGTCTCAATGGAATAAAAAGGCCTGGATAAAAGCAAAGATCCCTCCATTCCCTGCTTCTGGATTTTTCGTTAGTAAGGAAGCAAGCCATGTGGGTGCACAATCACGAGGAAGATGACCATCTCTGTTAACCATCTCTGGAAACACCTATCTCCAGAGTTCTCATAAAATTTATTCATAAGCCCCACTGTTTAAACCACATTGTGTCGGATAGCTGTTCAATGTGACTGCGAGCCTGCTAATCGATATTTCTCTTAAGTGGGCTTATTTGTGAATTTTTGTAAAATTACATTTTCAGTTCTACGTGAGTGTTCCTGTTGAGATGATGAGATGAAACTAATCTGATTTTTTCTGAAGACTGGCCTACCACTGGTCAGTGAAAACCAAAGAAGGGAGCATCTTGCCTAATAGAAGAAATGACTTCTACACATGAAACGGATCAGAGTATTAGCTGACCTTTGTTAGGAAGCAAAGGTGCTCCTAAGGGTCACCTGTCAAAAATTCTAACAGACATCCTCTAGGGCCTAGACTACAGTATTCATAAAATTCTACATTTTATGTTTCTTAATTCTCACATGAAAACGTCTATGATCACAGACTCATTTTCATACAGAAGATGAAATCAAGCAGCTCTGCTTCCAGATATGTTAATATTTTATAACTTTGTTAGCTCGGGCTCAAACTAACAACCAGAAGCCAGATCTTAATTGGTTTCATCTAATTCTTTATGAAAATTTCAACAATATCTTAGTATTCACCATTTAAGAAAATTTTGTGATTTTAGAAGTGAACAAGAAGTAAATCCTGATAGAAAAGCAGACATCTTAATAATTTTGAAAAAAATATCATTTCTCTTCTTTAAATGGCTTATCTTAATAGAAGTCAGGAAATGTGTGAAAATATCTACAATTGCTAATGCCACAAATTTACAAATCTGTAAGGATAGGATTTACACTTGTCTCATAATTGTAACCTAATTCTTTATACACACACACACACACACACACACATATATATATAATTTGCCCTAAGCAATACAATTTCACCTAAATCAATGCAAAATTTAGCTATGAAATATTGAGACAATCTCAAATCTTATTCTGTGATAGAACTAATGGCACAGAGACAGATGTAACTTGTTTTTTTAATTCAATTTTATGCTAAAAAGACAATTGGGCAATCCACTTGCAGAATAGTGATGTGAGCTCCATGTACCCACTCGTCTGTGCAACAACCATAAGTGGTGAAAAAATTTTTTGAAAAACAAAACAACCATTTAAAGTCTCAAGAAATTGTCATAAGGAAGTGTACTAAGGAAATTAGGAAACATGTATCAGAAAAATATACTAAACCTTGGTAAGAATGGTAAAAATCTAGGGGACTTAAGCTATAATCTGCTCCCCCACCCACACCCCAACCAGTTTAGCACAATGGAAGTTCTATCCCAAGGGAATGTGGCCAAGAAAATGAGATTTCTCCCTCCAGCTCCCAGTCAAGTCTATGGCATCTCTCTGGGAGGGGCTGATCACAAGCATTTCTCATTCCAGCCCAAGGTCTGTATTACAGAGGCTGAATTCCAGGCAAGTATGGCTGAGAGGTCAAGGGCTTTCTTTCTCCCACAAGACCCCACTCATAGGGCAAATGCTCTACCTCAAGTGTGGTAGACTGAGAATACAGGAGCTCTGACTGCATTCATCCCAGTTCACTCATGGGTCAGAGGCTCCACACGGAGAAAGGTAAACTGAGAAGATCAGAGGTACCTGCCCCCACCCAACCCTCTGCTCCAAAAACAGGTGTCACTCAGAGACAAGTATGGCACTGTCCCTGCCTTCAGCTCTGGAGCCACAGCTCAGAATGTGCCAAGGAAAAGACACAAGCTATAAAACAGAGCTCTGAAGTTCTCCCCAAAGAACTGACCTTATTTGAGACAGAATGTGGGGAAGTAAAAGCCTAAGAGCATTCTCAGAAAAAAAAAAAAAAAAAGGAGATTTTTGGTGAATGCAATTAAGAGGAGGCTGATAGGTTCATGAGAGGTAAAGCTAAACCATGGACTCATCTAGTTTCCCCAGTAAAACCATGGAAAGATATAGTTAATAGAGCACTCGAGGTTACAACAAACTTCCAAGATTGGCATCAAAACTGCCCCTGGAAAGAGGACTGAATTTTCAAGCTGTAAGCAATTTATGCATCTAAGACATTGTCAAAAACAAGAGAGCACTCGGTCTGGCTATTAGTGGAATCTAACAGCTGAGTGTGATACCAACAGGGGCAGACAGCTTGACTGATATTAGGGAGAATGAAAGGCAAAAAGAGCTCTGCTAAAACTACTACCATGCTAGGGTGACTGAGTACATGTCCAAGGCTATACCCTTTGACATCAGAAGCTTCATACTGCAGAGAAAGTAGACTTCACTAAAAAAAAGTCCAGCCAAGACACTGAGCAAATAAACAAGCAAAGAACATCATGCTCCAGGGGATCGGGAAAATCAATAATAAGAGTGGCTACAAGATATTAACTAAAATTTCCAGGTTTGAACAAGAAATCTGAGACATGCAAAGAAACAAAAAGTGTGACATGTACTGAAGAAAAAACAGCAGACAATGGAAACTGCCTCCATCCTGATGTTACTTACATGTAACAGACAAAGACTCTAAAACAGTCATTACAAATATCCTGGAAGAGCTAAAGAATACTGCTTAAAGAAGGAAAGCCAGGGGTCAGGGTTGGGGGGTGTTGGCAGGCTCAGTCAGTGGAGCACACAACTCTTGATCTTGGGGTTGTAAGTTCAAGCCCCACGTTGGGTGTAGAGATTACTTTAACAAAAAAATCTTAGAAAAAAAGAAGCAAAGGAAGGTATGATGAAAATGTCTGATCAAATAGAGTAAATAAGGAGAAATTATTTTAAAAAAGAAACAAATCCTGATTCTGGAGTTAAAAAATATGGTAACTTAAATGAAAAATTTATTACAGTGGTTTTGAAATGACATAACAAAAAAAAATCTATGAATTTGATGATAAATCAATAGAGATTATACAATCTGAAGAACAGAGAGAAAAAGAATGATGGAAAAGGAGCAGAACCTCATAAAAATGTGGTATACCACCTCACATATAACCAGAGAATCAGAAGGGGAGAAGAGAGAGAAAGCAGAAGAAAAAATATCTGAAGAAATAAAGACTGAAAACTTTCCATATTTGCTTTCAAATAAAATTAACCTACACATTCAAGAAGTTCAACTTTAAGTAGGATACACAGAAAGAGATCCACACCTACATACACCATACTAAAGATGTTAGAAAACTTTTTTTGAAAGAGAAAATATTCAAGGTAAAGAGAAAAATCTTGAAAGCAGTGATTGAAAAACAAGTTTTCATATACAAGAACTCCAATGTGATTAGCAACAGACTTCTTGTTAGAAACAAGGGAATCTAGAAGGTGATGTATTCAAACTGCTGTACAAAAAAATATGTCAACCAAATATGTGATATCCAGCAAAACTACCTTACAAAAATGAAAGCAAAGATATTCTTAGATAAACAAAAACTGAAAGAATCTGTTGTTAGCAGACCCACCTTACAAGAAATACTAAAGGAAGTTTTCAGGCTGAAAGCAAGTGACTATGATGATAATTCAAAAAGATGCACACACATACACACACAGGCATGCACACATACGCAAAACAGGTAAAGGTAATAAAAAATGGTATAAATGCATTTTTCATCTCCTTTCTTAACTCAAAAAGCAATTATATAAAATAATGTGTATTGGGTTACAACATAAAGGAATGTAATATTTGTAACAATAATAACACGAAGGAGGTAGGTGAGAGCAAAGTTATATTGGAGTAAGGAAAGTACACTTGACAGTAATATGAACCCCTGGGAATAAATAAAGAGAACCAGAAATAAGAAGGTAAACTTAACAAACAATAAATATGTTGCTTTCCTTTTCTTTGTTTCTTTAAAAGACATAAAATTACATAGAACACATTATACATTTATATTATATAACACATATTATAAATATTAATAATATATATTGACACAAATACATAATATATGTATTATAAACATATAAATAAAATATATAATCATATATTATGTATAGTAAATATACTTAATATTTATATATAAATATATTGTATATAAATAACATATAATATAAATATTTTATATATACATAAATAATAGCCCCAAAAAGAAGTAATTGGGAATAGAGCTCTTTCAGAGTAATATTTCTATATCTAACTGGAATGAAGTTAGTATAAATCTGAAATCTGAAATCTGATTTCAATTCTAAAATTAATATGTATAAAGCAAACTCTGGAGAAACCACCCAAAAATACCTCAAAATTCTGAAATCAGTCTGAAATCTGAAATCAATTCTAAATTAATATGTGTAGAGCAAACTCTGGAGAAACCACCCCAAAAAACCTTAAAATTTTAAATAAAGTGAAAAATAGCACTAAAGGAATTAAAATATCACACTAAAAAACAGTCACTTAATGAATAAAAAAAGACAATTGGTCACATTCACTAAAGCAAATGGGCACTGAACAACCCAAACACTAAAAAAAGAGTAAAACAATAAAATGCTTTCTAAAAATTGGGTCCAAGGTACCAGTACAGGCAAGGATCTTTCCACAGTGGTAAGAAAAGTATAGCTCTGTAAGGGTTTATTCTTAAGAGGAGAACCTACTCTCTATTCACTTCTCCCTGGCCTCCAGGGGGATAATATAGTTACGTGAACTTCTCACAATGACCCACTGACTGATGAGCAACAAAACTGGAATTCTTGAACAGGAAGTAAAGAAAACTGACTCAGGGTCTGTGACAGAATGGGGTCTATGTGAGCCTGAACACATGATCCAGAAAGTCTCCATTTGGTACACATCACATGTTGGGGAACATGATCCAATTTTCAGGGAAAGGAAATGATCTCCATCCACTTTTATGGAAAGGTCGATCTGCTCAAAGGCAGGTAGTGCTCTGAAGCTTAATTGTTCGAGAGGAAAGGGGGCAAGTGACTCCCTCGTAGAGCACTGAATGACCTTGATAGGCACAAGCCTCTGTAGAGCTTTTGAACAGATAAATGGAAATTACCACATTTCTCCCAGATTAGATATAACCAAAATCCCTCCTAAGAGTCATCAGTAAGGAATTTGCTTAATAACTGAACCTGTGGTATCTGGGCTCTCTGCCAATGGCGGGATGAATGAGGACAAGGATATGGATGGACACAGGCAGGATGAAGGAAGATAATTTGCGCCTGAATTTAGTGTTCCCTTTTTTCGTGTCTCCTCACCCTTCTTATCTATTTCTAGAAGACAAAATTATTCCTTAAATCTGAATGCATGAGAGGACCATGTACAAATGCATGGCTTAAGCAGATAGTTATGTAAATGATTATAGAATAATAACATCAGATGTCCAGAGTAGATGATTTCCATTACCACTAACCCATGGCAAGGCTCCCCATTCTATTTTTAAGCAGCTTCAAATCTACTTGTGGTCTTTTACCTCCATTTCATTTTTATAACATTTTTCCTAGTTTATAGGGAGCTTGCCTGAATACTGAAGGAAAAAAAAATTCTGCTATAGTCATTTCTATAAACAAAATTTTATGGGAAATTTTGCCTATCAAGGAATTTTCTTTCAACTTCCACTGAAATAGCAAAATCAAACTGCTCTTCAGATGCATGGTAAATAACTCTCTTACAATTTCATACTCCTTTTGAGCTTCATTTGAAAAAGGGACTTTTTTTTTTTTTTTTTTTTTAAGAAACCAGAGAAAATCTGACTTTGGTTTTCAAAAGAAGTGCCAAGGATAATGAAAACTTAGGCAGGTGTAGGAAGCATATGAAAAGTTTGATCGGAGAAATGATTGATCAGTCTTTGCATATCTTCTTATTATCACTCTGCTGTCTCCATCCCTCCAGTTCTGTCTGTTTTTATTTTTATTTCCACTAAAATCCCTAGTATTCCTTCTTTTTCTGTGGTGGATTAATCTATGAATGAAGATAAACATTTTTAATCAACCATACTTGGTGTATGCTACGTTTTCTTTAGATTCATGTCTTTCACCAGTTCTGGAAAATTCTCTAATCATTACTTCTTTGAATATTCCCATTACTTCCGTCTATCTATTTACCCCTTCAGGAAATGCGTGAGAATGACTCATTCCACTAGGTCTCTCTTGCTTTGTTTTGAATAAAGACACAATTCTTTACTAAAGTGAGTTTATTTAAAGTAAATTACATTTTAATTCCTAATTAACAGTTTAGAAATGGCCAATTACAAATTAAATAACTTGCTTATCATAGTGAGTTCTTTTCTCACCATTTCCTAATTTTTTTAAGTTTATTTATTTATCTATTTATTTTAGTAATCTCTACACCCAACATGGGGCTTGAACTCACAACCCTGACATCAAGCGTTGCATTCCCCGGGATGCCTGGTGGCTCAGTAGGTTAAACCTCTGCCTTCAGCTCAGGTCATGATCTCAGGGTCCTGGGATTGAGCCCACATGGGGTTCTGCTCAGCAGGGGGCCTGCTTTGCCCTCTCTCTCTGCCTGTCTCTCTGCCTACTTGTGATCTCTCTCTCCCCGTCAGATAAATAAATAAATAAATTTTTTTAAAGATTTTTTATTTATTTATTTGACAGACAGAGATCACAAGTAGGCAGAGAGGCAGGCAGAGAGGGAGAGAGGAGGAAGCAGGCTCCCTGCCGAGCAGAGAGCGGATGTGGGGCTTGACCCCTGGACCCTGAGATCATGACCTGAGGCGAAGGCAGAGGCTTTAACACACTGAGCCACCCAGGTGCCCCAATAAATAAAATCTTAAAAAAAAAAAGTTGCTTTCCCCGCTGACTGAGCCAGTCAGGTGCCCTACCATTTCCTAATTTCTAAGTAGACTTTGTTGTAGTATAATTTACATACAATAGAAGTCCATATTTTAAGGGGAAGTATTTACATATTTAAGTGGAAATGGCTGAATTCTGAATTCATCTGTGTAACAAGTGCCTCACTTAAGAAATAGAAGATCTCTCCAGAAGGTTTCCTCCTGCTTGTTTGCACTCAGTCAACACTCTACCATCACACTTTAGTCGACCACCGATCTGAATTATGAATGTACTTTGTTCTGACTATCCTAGAATTCTATCATATAAACAGAATCATGTAGTTGTCCTTTTGTGCCCAGTTTCTTTGTCCGGAATAATGTCTGGAAGATTCATCCATATTGTCGCATGAATCAGTATTTTGGGTTTTTTATAGCTTAATAATATTCCATTATATGAATATATCCCAATTTCTTTATCCACATTCATTTCATACATATAATCTCACTGTTGCATTGTGGAAGTGTATATATTCCATAGAAGATATGATATACAAAAATGAGAGGGGGGAGGGGATTGGCTGTCTCAGTCCGTGGGGCCTGGGACTCTTGATCTTAGGGTTGTAAGTTCCAGCCCCATGTTGGGTGTAGAGATTACCTAAAAAATAAATAAATAAAATATTTTTTAAAAAATCGGTCCCCTTTAAGTGGGTTCTCTCACTCCAGCCTCTAGTACATTCTGACTGCCAAGGTCAGCTTTCCCTTCACCACAACAAGCTTCTATCAAACTTTGCCCTAGTCCACGGCTGAAAGTAATCCTTTTGCTTCCGAGTTTTACTTGAGATGATACATCACTTTCTGGTTTGTATTATGGTTACTTAGGTACCTAATTTCAACTCCTAAACTCTAGGCTGCTTGAGGTCAGGAACCAACTGAGATTTATCTTTGCTGGTGTGCAGAATTTAGACAACAGCTGGCTTGTGGGACACGCTTGGCAGTCCGCCACTGAGCAGATAAATAAGCAAGTGAATTCCTCCCTTCAAAGGGAGCCTCAGTGGTTTCCCCTTGTATAGCTGTTTATTCAAAATCCTCCCCGCTAGCTCCAACCTGGCGGTCCGGCTGCATTCTCATGCTTTTTCCTACGCAACTCCTCTTCCCCAGCTAAACTAGTCTAGTTGCTGACTTCCCTGCCTTTATCTATGCTGTTTTTCCTGTTTGGTAGAAAGCGCACGTGCACAACCCCCCCCCCAACACACACACACACACACACACACACTCTCACTCACTCACTCACTCACTCACTCTTTATTCTCCCCTGCCTCCTGAACAAGAGTTAGAATCCCAAGGTTATTGTTGACCAGGGAGCCCTCCACCATCCACACACCTCGGCCCGCAAGAGACCAGACAAGTAAGCAGTTGCAAATTGTGCCCAGTAGGGGGAGGTGTGCCCATAATCTCTTGTTAGATCCAGGGCTTTTTCTGTAGCCATGAAGAATCTAAAGAAGCCGTGTGTTTACAGAAACCTCCCACCGATCAAGAAATAAACAAACAGTTCAGTTATCGCCTTCTGTAAATCACTCACAAGCTATGAGTAACCCCACTAACGAACGAAAGCACAGGAACTTCAGCCCTAATGACAAAGACAAAAACCACTTGAGCATTTTTAATCTCTTGGATTTAAACACAACCTGTTCATTTTTAAAGGTTAACTCTGAAGGACCTCATTCTATTTGCACCCCCATTTTTAAAAAGTAGTACAGCGTACTCACAGACTGGGTGTTGGGTCTGTGCTGTTGAACCAGAAACCAGTAATGCATGGCTGAATGTCTTGCCTTCCCTAAGTTCAAGTTTCATGAGCACAAATGAGAAAAGAAAACCCTGTCCTGCCCACTTTTTCCCCATGTCCACCTACGTCTTCCCTCCATTTAGATTTTTTTTAAAAATGTAACTGTTGACCAAATGACAGTTATTTTTTAAGTACTCAACTGAAGATACCCCAGGATTCAGCTTGACTCAAGTGTTAATCATTGATTTGCCCTGATTACAAACCAGAAGTGAACAGTCATGAAATACACAAGCTGTGACACATCACAGGGAGCGAAAGATAGCCTCGCCCATTCTCCCACTGGGGCAGATGGATCTCCTGGAGAATTAACATAGTTCAGTGTTTCATAAGTTCATAAATTAGTGAAGCTGGAAGAGACCAGTGCATTTCATAGATGAGAAAAGTAAGATCAGAGTGACTTTTTCAAGAGACCGCAGCCAGCTGGTGAAAAAAAGAGAGACTAAAATCCACCCCTTTGGACCTGTTTCCTGTAGGATACTGTTCATCCATAAACACCATTTATTCCTCCACCTGCAGTGTCAGCAAGAGATGATATCTTAAAAGGCTCTTTTTTTGTGTCCACATCCTTTAAAGATAGGCTACGAAGGCAATGCAAACACCAGGTTGGCTTAAATAATGCCTGCCTAAGGAGCTGGCCAGGCTTTGGGCTTCAGAAGGCTGTCACATCCGCACCTTTTAAGAAGTGCTTGTGAAGGGATTGCAAAGGAAGAAAGCAAAGCCCACCCGTGCTGGCTACTGCATCCGTCCAAGCACATTCTATTCATTTCTGCCATAATTACTTAGCAGGTCAGGGAAGAGCCAGGACGTGTTATTATATTAGGAAGTTATTTGTCCTTTGAATGTAAAGATGATGCCTACAGCTCACATGACATCAGAGGTAGGATTTAAATGCTAAAATCTGTGTTAAAATGATGGTGCTTAATAATTGTGGCACTTGAAGCTTATAAAACCTTTCAGAGCGGACCTCAAAGCGCTTGGCAAATATTCATTACATTTCAACACAGTATTATGCCAAAGGAGCATCATGTAATTTCCTTTTTACAAGTCAGAGAAAAGAAAGGTAATTGCCTTTTAAAATCTATCTGTTTTGGTTTAACCCTAACATTTTTATTTTTAATTATGCCTAATTTTGCAAATTACCTACAGGCCACTCAGGAATACATTCATGTAAGTTCTAATTCAATAAATAAAGTGATTGACTTCATTTGGATCAGAACTTGAAAGTCCTGTGCTCATTCAGGGGAAACACTGACTTTTCTGGTTTTGTGATTCAAAATTCATACCAGATATCCTCCCAAAGCATCCTCTGAAATTCCAGGTATGGAATGCGTGAAGAAATATAGTGACTTAGAAACAAAAATTATAGAAGCTAAGATTCTTCCCTGAACGATCTTTACAAAAATTTAGTTCAGAAATTCAGGTGTGGGGATGAAGTGGGAGAATGGGTAGGAGGGAATTAGGAAAGGAGAGCGGACAGCGACTGTTCAAATATTTATGATTTTTATTGGAAATCAGAGAAAGGTTCCCTACTTTCAAAACTTGAAGTGTCATGATAACTAAGTACTTCAGATATTTTCTGTTGTCCCTGATGGGTTTTGACTTTGACAAAGCACCTTTGAGGGCAAGGTCTCAGCCAACACAGGGCTTTCACTGCAGTTCCCCAAAACATTCAGCCTCATCAGAGACGGCTCAACATTGTCCTCAATGGAGTGTGACACCCTAGGGACAATATCTCCACTCTAAAATGACGAGTGAGGTACAAGTGGAACTCGTTGGACAGAGTCCCTGGAAAAGTTCTTAAAGAGGGCTGACTCAGCTAGGAAGGGCACATTTTTGCTCTTCCTCCCATGCCTCCTTCTTCCTGCCTGGAATGGGAATGTGAGAGCTGGGGTTCCAGCAGCCATTTCGTATCTCCATGGTAGACATGGAGAAAGGAGACCATACTCTGAGGGTGGCAGAAGAAAGAAAAGGGAACCTACCCATCTGGTGATAATGTGGTTGTCACACACCCAAACTGTCTGCCTTTGGATTTCTTTTACATAATAGAAAGTCTCTTACTTAAGGTTCTCATTATTTACTCATTAATATAGCCAGCTCAATGACTTCAGAGTTTAAGAACTCTATTTTCTCTCTTTCTTTTTCAAGCAAGCTCTACCCCCGACACGGGGCTTGAACTCACGACCCTCAGGTTAAGAGCCACATGCTCTTTCAACTGACCCAGTGAGGTGCCCAGAATTTTATTTTCTCTTTAAAACTGCCTTTGCTTCTTGAAGAAGTGTGGTCAGCACTGCTTTCCTTGACTTTATAGAATAGGTCCTTTAAGGCCTCCATGTCCCGTAACTCCAGAGGACACCATATACATTGTGGCCCAGTGAACACCTCTCACATGGACTACAGTGTTATAGGGTCGACTGGACCCTACAATCCTAGCTTCCCCTGCTTTCATAGAGTTTCTTGCTTCCCTTTTGACCTTCTTGGGGTTACATCCTCAGGGAAATAAGTGAAAAGGTGATTTTAGATTCAAATATTGACCAAACAATCATTAATGCAACCAGTGGCTTTACAATCTTATGAGGGACTAATTTAAGCCATATTTCTCCGTGTATGACTTTGGCAGGTAAACGAATATCATGAACCATCTATCATCCTTTTCACAATAGAAACAGAAAGCAAGTAAGGAGGGAAGGAAGGAAGGAAATGACCACACTGAAAGGAAAACAAAGCATACTACTAATCATAAAACAAGACATACTACTAATCATAAAACAAGAAGAGCTATAGGAAAACTATTTTCCAACAGAAAAAAAAAGATAGTGATACTCATCATTAATGACATTATTGTGACCCGTCTCACAGTTGGTAAGTGGTGGAATCTGGATGTGAACTCAGTTCCATCTGACGGCTGAACTGGTTTCTGTCATACAGTTAAGTCCCACACCATACTGCCCCCAGAACTTTAAAACTGTTGGCACCACATCACCACAAACACTGACACTAGATGGCAGGCCGCTCCCAGGGAAGGGGTGTTTTGTTTTGCTTGCTGCTCTATGCCCAGTGCCTACAACACCGCATGGCCCTCGAGTAATTAGTGAAGGAAGGAATGACAGACTGAATGAATGTGGAGAACTCAACAGACCCCTGGTGGGGGGCGTGTATGACTATGATTCAGGAGTTGCTCCTTGGGGTTGCTATGAGCAGACCATTCCAAGAAGAAACCCATTCATGACAAAGCCGCATGGGATGTGCCACCTTCAGATACTAACAAGTTGTTAGCATCCGACCATCTGTAGGAAATTGTAATGATACCTTCTCAGGAAGGCTCATAGAGTGTAAAGTACCTTCATTTACGCCTTTTTGTTTAATCCTAACACTCTGTAGGATTTATTTCCACTTAGGTGATAAAGCTGAGGCTTGAGGTGAGAGCCAGAAACCAGTGTCCTGTCCTCTCACTCACCGCCCCACCACGGGCATTTATCCTGGGGTGTCTTGTCCTCTGTGAGGTCAGATGTCCCCTAACTACTCACATTCCACTGCCCCATTCCCTTCATGACCATGGGCCTCCATTTACTGCTATCCTTGGCCCATGGTATGGTCCCTAATCTTAGTGTTTGGGGTACCCATTGTTGAGTGCTGAGCTACTCTGAAATACAACAGCTTAAAGAACAATCTATTATTATCTCTCATGGTTCTGTGAGTTTGACTGGGCTCGGCCAAGTGTTTCTTGCTCAAGGTCCCCAGCCTGATATCGCAGCAGCTGGGGCTGAGGTCACCGGAAGACTCGACTGGGCCGGCCACCGTGAAAGGTCCTGTCATGGCGTGTAACAGCCCACAGCAATGATGACCTGGCTGGGGCTGTTGACCTGTGGGAGTCTCTCTCCGTGACATGAGCTTCTAACAGCCTGGTGGATGGGTTTCCAGAGGAGCGTTCCAGGAGTGAGTGTCCCTGAGGGTAGGAGGCTGAAGCTACCAGACCAGGGAAGGGCTTTACTCAGAACTGTGATGACATTATTTCCACAGTATCCTATTGATGAGAACAACCACAGGGCTCACCCAGATTCCAGGGTGTGGAGAAATAAGGTGTCCCTCCTCCTGGGGGAGGGGGCGGGAAGGTTACATCGCTGAAAACCATGTGGGATGGAAGTCATTTTTGGAAAATATGATCTACCGTACACAGTTCTGTCATTAACCTGTAATGAAGCTCTCCAGCTGCAGATAAATTTCCATTTCCACACGGTTACTCTGTGTTTAATTGGGCACAGAGTAATATTCAATTTATTTTTTTAACTCTTGCCAAGGTTACATTTGGGGCCTTGACTGTTATGAGCTCATACCTTTTTATGCCTCCTAAGGCTATTCTAATTCAAACACGTATTTAGGCCCACTGATAAGCGTCCTCGTGGGGCTCAGGGCATGAGGGAAGCCACTACTGTTTATGTTTGCAGTAGACCTGTGTATGCCTGTGTTCCCAGCCTCTCAAGGAGGACCTGGCAAGAAGATGTCAATTCGATGAGTTCAAATCCATCCCAAAAGTAACTCTTTTTTTTATTAAGTTCACCATCAACTTGTCTTTCAGATCTTATTTTCCAATATTTGCCACCAGCACCATGTTCCAATCAAACTGGACTTGTCCCCTGGTGTCTTTCAACCTTGTCTGTTCTGCTGCCCCACTCCTATTTCCCCCCCACCCCAGCTTGGATGCCACTCCCATATCTCCATTTACCAAAACTCGACTTCTTTCACAGCAAATTCAAGTGCCACTTCCTTTAGTTTGACTCCCTGCCATATGTGTATAACGCTGCTCTTCTTTGAACCTCCCTGACTCTTGCCTTGTCTCTTGGAGTCATAGTCCTGTTCAGGCTTGCCCACTTCCCTCCCCTTACCTTTGCATCCAGTCCCCGTACAATTCAGCACAACAGCGCCCACATCGCAGGTGTTCCTGTGTTGGCATGTGTTGAACTGGACCGAACCGTTCTCCAGGAATGTCATTCTCATTAGACTGTCATTGTCTCTAATGGCCTAGGCCTCTAAAAGGGTCCACTTGCCTTCAGGGAAATGTGTTCGGGCATACCCCTTCCTTCATCCATTCATTAATCCAGCAGATATTGGCTGGGCATAGTTCCCCAAGCTAAAACAAAATAATGTTTTAACAGAATTCTGGATTTACAGTAAATCACCCCAGGTCCACAAGCAAAATTAGCTTACCAAGGAAAGGAGCATCGTATGTCAACGTTGGCCCCAATTTCAGCTCCTTGAAGACCAGAAGAGATGTGTCTTGGAGCTAGACCAAGATTTGGTCCACGAAGACCCAAATGTAGCTTCTGCAGGAGGACCCTGGTTTCCACCATCTTGCTGGGATGTCCTCAGCAGCCACACCTGGGACCGGCCCGCCAGGGTTGCCTCCTCTGATCGCATTCACAGATGTGGATACTTCCATACTGACCCTTCCTGATTCAGGTTTTGCTTCATCCACCGTGAGGCTGGGGGGCCCTGTCCATGCTTCCCATGCTGCTCCTAACCTGTTCTGCTCCCCAAGTTAGTCTTGGCTTTTGCACAGGTCAGTTTTTACACCAGGAGAAAGGACTTCCAGAAACATCCATTTCAAGGTGGGCCTGAGTCTTCAAATGCACAGAAGTGAGTTATTCGGGCACTCAGTGTCTCCCTTTTCTCGAGGGAAAATGCAGATAATAATCCCTAGTTCAATGAGATAATGCACTACACCTGGTTCATAATAAGCAGCCCATAAAGGTTAAGCTTCCTTTGTTGCTGCTGAATCCTCGTTGCCTTGGGTCATGTTTCTCAGAAGCAGACTCCGAGACAAGGAGGGATCTAATTATAGGCAGAGTTGCAAGGAGGGCTGCTTCAGCCTCATCCTGCAGGGGAATTGGGAAAGTGGGCACCCATCGTCAAGGGCACAGGGCTTCCCGGGGGAAAGAATTCCCTGGCACTGCTGGCTCTCTCCATTGACAGGCAAATCAGTAGCACAAGGGCCGTCCTCCAAGAAGACCAGCAGGTGTGGGCCTTCAGAAACAAAGAACACACTGGGCTGTGAGGAGCGAATGGGGATATGGAGGGTCCTTTGGGGAGCTGGGGAAGTCCTGTAGTGTGTGTCACAGCTGTCTTCTGTGAGACGTTTCTTGTCATTCTTATCTTTATGGGCCTTTTCATTCTACGGTCCGCAGTCTCTGTCTTTCATTCTAGCTCCTTCCACAACCTCCAGCCTATTAATTCATTTATCAAATAGTTACTGAGTCCTGCTATGTGCCAAGCACTAGGCGAGGACCTGGGAATATATCACTGAGCAAAACAGGCAAAAATCCATGGAAATATCCAGTGGTAGTAAATTCTACCACTTTTTAAAGTAGATCTGATTTTTAGAAATAGTCCAAAGTCAGAGAAGATGCAATTATCTATGTGATAGCAATTTTTACCTAAAGTTACAATTATAAATTAATAATAGTGATTTTTCTCCTAAGTCTGTACCTTATCTTTCCCAGACAACGGTTTTCATAGGACTTCTAAAAATTATACATTTTTTAATTACATAGGAACATAATCAGGCAGCCAGAAACTTAGAAAATAGAAAAAAGTAAATTAATCATACATCTATAATTCCTTCATTGGACTTCATTGTGAGCATTTGGGGGGATTTTCTTGTGTTTTCTTTGTCTGCTCTTTTTTTTTAAAGTAAACTCTAACCCCAATGTGGGGCTCGAATTCATGACCCTGAGATTAAGTCACATGTTCTGCCGACTGAGTCAGCCACCCCTGCTTTTCTTTTTTATAAATTTGAAATCACCAAAGTATATTCATATATTCCTTTTTCACTTCATACTTTGCCCATAATCACAGTCCCCCAGTCTGCATAAACAAGATTTTAATGATCATATAATGTGCTCTTCTTTATTTATTCATTCCTTGCTATTAGCTTTTCGGGTTGTTTGCATTGTTTGCATTGTTTGCGCCTAAGTAGTGAATCAATTAAGTTCCAAAAGAGGAGTTTCAACTATGTGTGAAACAAGTCCTCCGATTCCCGGGGAAGGTTTCTGAAGGATCGCTCTGATTTGAATGTATGAGGTTTATCATGTCGGTTTAAAAAAATCAGCTCATCCTGCAGTGTCATATTTCACATGCTCCAGGAGCTCTTAAATTTACAGGAGGCCCCTGGAAGAGGAATTCTTGGAATTTGATTTTTATCTCCATCTGACCGCCCCAGAATCTACCTCTTCAATCTCCCTGAACGTTCTCTGTTGCTCCCAGAGGACAGGGCCGGGGAGAGAGGCATCTCTCCCTGCGATTTGTCAGGGCTGCTCCTGCCAAGGCCTCAGCTGACCCCGGAAGGGCCCCAAGTCTAGTTGTCACTGGGTTTTCAGAAGGCTCCTCCAGGCCACAGACATCTGTTAGACATGACCCAAGACAAAGACAGCTGGGAAAACCCACAAGGAAGGAAATCCCACTGTGAAAGGAGGTCCTCTGAGAGCCAGAGTTAACCATTGTTCAGTTACAAAAGGCTCAAGTTGAAAGCCGCTGCTGATTCCGGGGTCAGTCTCTTGGCCCGTGGCAGCGTTCTAGTGGGGAGGGACACAGAAGCGCCTTGTCCCCAGGAGTGGCTGCCAGCGGCGGATGGAGCAGCTGAGGGACTGTTGCCAAGAGCCGGGGCTCTGTCTGAAGAGGGCCTGGCCCCCGAGGAGACCACACGACAGGCATGGACAATGGGCCATTAGCTCTCTGTGGCTTCTCCCTCCCAGCGCTGGCATCGACCCCGCGTCCCACGCTCTCCATCCAGAGTTCCCGGCAAACCGGAGCAAGTGGCGAGGAAGCCTTCCCGGCAGCCACCTGCAGGCCCTCCCCGGGCTGGACGAGCGGGCGCAGAGTCCAGCGGCTCTTATCCACCCCCTGGGCCTGCACCGTAAGGCCCGGAGGAAGGAGAACAAGGTCTGAATGTACATGCACCGTTCGAAACTAGGTGTCGCTCCCATGGCCCGATGCCGTGTCACCGCCCTGGCGGATGCTTGCCGTCCACACGCAGAGCCACTCTGCAGGGAGAGAGACAAACGGGCGGCGTAGGAGCATCAGAAAGAAAAACCAACTCCAAGCTGCCGTCTACAGCCTTCTCGTCACGGTTTCTGCAGCTCCTCAGAAACCCTCCCGTGACAGGTGCTACAGGCCCTGAAGCGGGCCACTGGCGCAGAGGGGCAGGCCCGGGGGTTGGCACGGACGGGGGTCCAGGGAGCGCTCGCCAGCATTAAAACTGGGAATGACGGGGCGCCTGGGTGGCTCAGTGAGTTAAAGCCTCTGCCATCAGCTCAGGTCGTGATCTCAGGGTCCTGGGATTGAGACCCGCATCAGGCTCTCTGCCCAGTGGGGGCCCTGCTTCCCTTCCTCTCTCTCTGCCTGCCTCTCTCCTTACTTGTGATCTCTGTCTGTCAAATAAATAAATTTGAAAAACAAACAAACAAACAAACTGGAATGACCTGAAGCTGGATGGGCCCAGCCTGACGCTTTCTTATTTTCACTCAGGGCTGGGAGGGGAAGGTTCCTAAAACAAAACAGAACAAAGAAACTCCTAAGAGGTGAGTGAAATGGAATTAAGACAAAACTAACACGCGCAAACGTTCCCTCTCCCACCACAGGTGGAATTCTAGGCCTCGTAGATCTTAACAGCTCCTCCGTTAAAGACGCACCTGAAGGACATTGTAGGAAGAGTCTGGTTTGCAGGCCGAAGACCTGAGGTGAAGGCAGCTCAGTAACGCCGGCTCCCCCGTGGCTGGGGGCCGGCGTGCACCACGAGGGGTGAGGGCCAGAGCTGGCCATCTAGAACGCAGTAAACTGCACAAACATAAAGGGCGTTTAGCATGGAAGAGTCTCGGCAAGTGTCCTGATACACAGGGCGGGTATATGGAAAGCATGGTCTGCTGAAGCATCATCTGTTATTAAAATAATGACACTCGGGACGCCTGGATGGCTCAGTGGGTTAAAGCCTCTGACTTCAGCTCAGGTCATGATCCCAGAGTCCTGGGTTGGAGCCCCGAGTCGGGCTCTCTGCTCAGCAGGGAGCCTGCTTCCCCCCATCCCCGCCCCCGCCTCTCTGCCTCCTTGTGATCTGTTAATAAAATCTAAAATAATAATAATAATAATGACACACGTGGGGCACCTGGGCGGCTTAGTAGTTTAGCATCTGGCTTCGTCTCAGGTCGTGATCCCAGAGTCCTGGGATTGAGTCCCGCATCAGGCTCTCTACTCAGCGGGGAGCCTGTTTCTCCCTCTTGCACTCCCTCTGCTTGTGTTCCCTCTCTTGCTGTCTCTCTCTGTCAAATAAAATCTTGAAAATAAATAAATAAATAAATTGGGGCGCCTGGGTGGATCAGTCGGTTAAGCCTCTGCATTCGGCTCGGGTCATGATCCCGGGCTCCTAGGATCGAGCCCCGCATCAGGGTCCTTGCTCGGTGGGGAGCCTGCTTCTCCCTCTCCCTGTGGTTCTGCCTACTTGTGATCCCTCTCTCTCTCTCTCTCTCCCTCCGTGTCAAATGAATACATTTAAAAAAATCTTTAAAAATAAATAAATAAAATAAAATAATGACACGCTTCCATACCGATGGGAAAGGGCTGCTTCTCCAAACCCTCCCGCTACTCCTCTTTCCCCCACACCTCGGCCCCCTCCAGCCAGCCACTGCTGAAAATCAAGAGTGGGCTTCTCCAGGGGCCAACCGGCCCAGTTCATAGTGATTATCCCATACAACCCCACCCCTGTGTGTCCCTCCAGCCACAGAGGGCTGAGACAATAGCTCTTGGAACATGCCCAATGCCAAGGTGCCAGAGGCATTCTCCCAAGGCACCCTCCAGAAATGCAGCCCCACAGGGTACCATCCAGATCTTTTCGTGCATCAACTCTATGCTTACATATGTCCTTAATGGCAGGATTTTCCCATTTAAGACTTCCTCAGACCATAAAGTCACCAAGGTGTAAGTAATTGTGTTATGCTTTTTGTTGTGTGAAGAAAAGTCTAGGGTAGAGGACATTCAAGTAACTAAGAAATGGCAGGATAAGTATTAGCCTACCATTAGCTGTGGAGCCAAGACTCTGAGAGCCTTCAGATCCACAGGGAAGAACCAGGTCTTCCATGAAGGGGCCTTCCGAAAAATTCCTCTTCCTTTGTTGTCTTCAACCGGTATTAAATCTCTGAGTCGGGGCTCTTTGATCAAAGGAAGTATGGAAGAAACAATGTTTCCATATACATGGGCCAGGCTTGATGCTACATGCTTCCCATACAATCCTCACGGGCTCTGACCCTGGGTTACTGACCCCTTCTATGCACATGGATACTGAGGTAAATTACGTAATTTACTCAGGAGCCTAGAAGTAAAAGGTGGCAAACACAAATTTAGAAGCCAGGGCTGAAAAGCCCCATTTGAACCACCGTCCACCTAATACCGTCTCCTTTGTCACTGGCATACAGTTTGCCTGCGCTGTTCCTGTATCACCAGGTTACACAGCTACTAAGTTTGAAAGGGGAAAAAAAACTTGTGAGAAGTGTGATGTCAAAATGAATCGGAGTTTGAGGAGAAAGTCAATGGACACCCTCCAGAGAGAAGCTGGTCTCCCCAAGTGTCAGGAAGGCTCCTTTTCCAGATGCGATCTGGCCACACTCCATTCATCTGCTCGAGAAGCTCCGTCCCCATTGGCCAGATGGTCTCCATCTCCTCCAAACTGCTTGTCTCGTGTCAACCATCACGTTCTTCTTACAACCCATTACTGATCTGTATTTAGGTTTTCTTCCCCTGCTGGACACTAACCTCATTCAAATCAGGATCTTTGTATAATCTTTTTTTTCCCCTGCATCCCATCCACGTTACGCACAGCATTCACATCAGATAATGAATGAACGAGTGTGGAGATGATCTTCTCTCTCTTTCACACTCTACGCAGGTTGCACGCAACACAACACAGCGGATGCCAAGAAAGCAGTTGAATGAAGGCGTGCCTGAGTGTGGGGGCACCGAGCTGGTTCTTGACCTGCAGGGGTTCACATGAAAAGGCAGCACCCATAGGGACATCGCCCAGAAGCCAACACACGTAGAAATATAAGGGAAGCACTGGCTCAATTTTAATCGGAAGCCTAGCCTGGAAGCAGCATCTTTCTGCTCTTAGGTTGACTTTCTGGAAAGCAGGACGCCCTGCAGGCCCCATGCAACACCCTACATCAGAAGCAAGAAGTCCTCCTAGGTCTGCGCCAAGATCGCCAAGGGGGCCTCCACCACACCACAGCCGCCTGGGATTAGCGTTTCTTCAAAGTTCTTCATTTCCATCATTATTTGTGGCGTAATCAGACAGATTGCCCCTGAAGTATTTACTTCGGATGGGAAGTTCTCAGAATGTGTCTTTAGACAGAACTCTAAGGGAGATGCCCTGGGCGCCTGTGCTGCCAACTCGTCTCAACTCTTAGCGGAGTCTTGTTTTCCAGGTTTTGCATTGTCATCCTTATTTGCATTTGTTTTCATCTTCCATTTGATAGGAACTTGTTACTTTTAAAAAAAAATATCTTATTTATTTATTTATTTATTTGAGAGTGTGCAAACATGTGGGGGCGGGGGAAGGAGCAGGGAGGGGGGAGGAGAAAAATCTCAGGCCGACTCCGTGCTGAGCAAGGAGCCCCACAAAAGGGTTGGATCTCAGGACTTGGAGATAGCGATCTGAGCTGAAACCAAGAGTGGGACAACTAATGACAGCGCCACCCAAATGCCCCAAAACTTATTCCTCTTTAAAAAGAAGCGGATTCGGGGCGCCTGGGTGGCTCAGTGGGTTAAGCCTCGGCCTTCAGCTCAGGTCATGATCTCAGGGTCCTGGGATCGAGCCCCACATCGGGCTCTCTGCTCCGTGGGAAGCCTGCTTCTCCGTCTCTCTCTGCCTGCCTCTCGGCCTACTTGTGGTCTCTCTCTGTCAAATAAATAAATAAAATCTTAAAAAAAATAAAAATAAAAAGAAGCGGATTCAAATGAAAGGATCAGTCTTTCCCCCCCACCCCTCGAATTTTATTTAAATTCTAGTTAGTCAACCTGCAGGGTTGCGTTGGTTTCAGGAGCAGCATTTAGTGATTCATCACTTGCACACAATACCCAGTGCTCATCCCAACAAGTGCCCTCCTCCACCCCATCACCCTTTAGCCCATCCCCCACCCGTCTCCCTCCATCTACCCTCAGTTTGTTCTCTATCCTTAATTAAGAGTCTTATGGTTTTGGGCGCCTGAATGGTTCAGTCAATTAAGCCTCGTCTCTTGGCTTCAGCTCAGGTCATGATCTCACGGTCATGGGATCAGTGGGGAGGTCTGCTGGAGATTCTCTTTCCCTCTCTCTCTGCTCCTCCCCCTGCTCTCTCTCTCTCTCTCCCTCTCTAAAATAAATAAATTAATTAAAAAAAAAAAAGAAGTCTCATGGTTTGCTTCCCTCCCTCAAATGATCACCCTTAATATGGCAACATCTGTTATTTCATTAAGTGAGCTCCTCTGAACACAGTCCTCACCTACGGATATTTGAAAAATAAAGTTAACCAAGTCACTTACAATATTTAAGTCAAATGGATGTTAGTTGGCCCTATACCAGTCATAGAGACGTGTCCCAAAATATAGAACCCAGAGCAGAAACTCTTACTTGGCTAAGAGCTCTTACCTCTTACTTTGAAACTAGTTTGCTGCAAGATAGAACAGATCTGTTTTATTTCACAAGAGCAATGCTTAGTGCAAACTTAATTTTACCTAATTTGAGGATCACGTGATGGTTATAGCAACACTAGTTTCTTTATTTCTACCTTCATGTTTTTAAAAAAAATTATTTATTTGAAAGAAACTTAACCAACTGAGCCACCTAGTTGCCCATCATGTCTTTAAAAAATAATAATAATTGGGGTGCCTGGGTGGCTCAGTGGTTTAAGCCACTGTCTTCGGCTCAGGTCATGATCTCAGGGTCCTGGGATCGAGTCCCACATCGGGCTCTCTGCTTGGCAGGGAGCCTGCTTCCCTCTCACTCTCTCTGCCTGCCTCTCTGCCTACTTGTGATCTCTCTCTGTCAAATAAATAAATAAAATCTTAAAAAAAATAATAATAATAATTAAGTAAGCTTTATGCCCAATGTGGGGCTTGACCTCATGACCCCGAGATTGAGTCACATGTTCTACTGACAAGGCCAGCCAGGCGTCCCTCTACCTTCAGGTCCTACATCCAGAGAGAATGACTTTTTACAATGTGAGTGACCCTGTGCATCTACTAGTTACACGAAAGACTGTCCTATTTGTCATCTGCAAGGCCAGCCCAAGGACAGTCTCAGACATTTGAAGGAGTTAGAATGGCCCCTAAGTGTTTCCCTAAGTTTGGCTGAGATGGCCAGGCCCTTATACCCCTGGATCAATGTGGATACAGGCTCCCCAGGCAGGGGCATGACTGCTTCTGGCAATGGAGACATTCCCTGAAGAGGGTGACAGCTGAAGGCAGCCTGCTGTCACTGTCCTCAGCAGCTGAGGCAACCAATCTGTCATCGAGGGAGATCTGGATGGCCAACACAGAACCCACCACAAATACACCGTCCAGTTGAGAGATACTCACAAGTACATAGGAAATCATAATGCATTGTGATCAGAATGGCACTGGGTTAGATACAGGGCCTCTGTAGTCATCAAACTGACTTACTGTACACAGTTTGGGGATGAGGGACGCTCCTCTGGGGAAATCTCATGGTGCTGAGCTGTGACAGGTGTGATGCTAAGTGACACAAGAGGGAAGTGTACAGGCAAAGGGCCAGAGAACAAGTAGGCGACGCTCAGGGCGACGGGGAAAGACAAGGCTACCAGGGAAAAAAGGGCCAGATCTCATCGCCCTAACTGAAGAAGATTAAGACTAGCAGTAGAGAGCCACAGAAGGATTCTAAGCAAGACAGTGGCGTCATTAGAAGCGTAGTTCAAGAGATTGAGGTACACGCAGTGTAGAGAATAAAGGGGAGGGGGTAGCTCTAGGGGAAGCCTCACAATGTTGAATGTTGTAGTAACCCAGGTAGGAGAGAACGGTGACCAGGAGGGATGGAAGGATGGGGACAGAGCCAAGAGATATTCAGGTGGCAAAATCAGGAGAATCAGATGATGGACTGGAAGTAGGAGGTATAGACAAGGAAACCAGTCAGGGTGATGGCCAGGTTTCTGGATGGATGACCATGGCATTTACTGAGATGGGGTAGATGTGGGGGAAAGGCGCAGGGAAGCAGAATGACTTGAGCTATGGACACGTTGAGTTAATGTCCAGGAGGTTATGACCACCAAGTGGCCGCCACGAGGCTGTGGAGCTCAGGAGTGGTCACTGCATGAAAGACACACTAAAGAGGAGTCACCTGCACCCCTGGGGGAATAGAGGTCCCGGGAGCAGACGGAGCCTCCTGCACATTTCCGTCAACAGTGAGAAGAGAGAGCGGCCTGGAGTTACCAGAACTATAAGCAGCATCGAAGTTTAAGGAATGGTTGTATGGAGAGGTGCCTCGCAGAATAGCCTGAGAAGACTTGGGTTGTTAGCCGGAAAAGCAAGAAAATATGGGCGAATGCAAACCAAGAGAAGCGAGTGATAATAAAGGAAGACTGGCAAACAAATGTTTCTTGTTTTCCCTAAACACATTCTGAACTGATACGAGAGAAACAAGTAAGTAGGAACTTGAAGGCCACCACCTTCCTTATTGATCAAGCTGACAGGCGGCACTGTGGCTTCCGAGTGTGGTCGTTGTGAACTATCCCCAGTACTGAAACTTTGACTCCTAACTGGCCCGGGCACAGCAGTATTGAGCCCCGTGGGCCTCCTCATTCAGGTGTAGACGAGGAACAGGGCACAATGCCAGCCTCTGGCAGCAACCGCTCCCAAGAGAAACACAGGGAGCAGCAAGACTGGACCTGCCCGGTTCCCTTCTTGAAGTCACCAGTCAGGTAGGTCCACCCGAATGGAAGGAAATCCTGGGACTGGGGAACACGTGGTCCACCTGCCCCTCCCACTCACACCCATACACTTGAGGACTGGAAAATGTCTGTTGGGTGATACTGGTGACAGTGGGCTCCGTGGGCGTGGTGGGGAGGAAAAGCCAACTGCAGCTGTGCAGGGCTGGAACAGCAGGTGAGGAAGATGCCAATCAGGCCACGGGACTACAGTGGTGTCCTTCAGGGTGGGCTAGTGTTGACAGAGTTCAGTTTCATCACACTGGCACCTTTTAGGATAATCCAAGCTCGAGGAGCTGAAATACGGTCTTGATGAACTTCCCAGGGAAAGACAGAAGAAATAAAGCACAAAATATGTTTTGTGAGGTTTGCGGCCAGTACACTACCAGGGAGACTCGACCTGGGGGTCAGATCAGGGAACGCCAATGACAAGCTGGGAAAAACCATTGATATTCAGGGCATGTGTCTTTTTTCTCAAGATTATTCATTGAGCCAGATTCACAAAATGGAGAAAAAGGATACAGAACTTTTCAGAAAACTTTTTTTTTTTTTTTAAATGATCTCTATACCCAACATGGGTCTTGAGCTCAACACTGAGATCAAGAGTTTTATGCTCTACCAACCAAGCCAGCCAGGCAACCCTTTTTCAGAAAGACTTTAAATCAACCAAACAAACCAAGAAAGTACCACTAAACTGAATTAAGAGCATATATTACTCAAAAAGCTGTGCTTCTAAAGAGACCCCAAGTTTCAGTGGCTTAGCAAAAGTAAAAGTACGGCTCCCTCACGTTCTACCTGCTGCTCTATCACAGCTCAGATGGGTCTGCTCCATCACGTACCTTCACCAGAAGGAGAAGGACCTGTGGCCCCCGAGGCTGATGTGAATGGGGAACAGAGAACAGAAGTTCACAAATGGGGGTGTCCTTATCTCACTGGACAGAATAGAGTCACGTGGCCCCATCCAACAGCAAGGAAGTCTGGGAATTAGAGTCTGAGGGCCTTTGAAGCAGGGAAAAGTGGACACTGGGGAGCTCCAGCAGAATCCATCACAGAATGAGACCCTGACATCAGTAAGTGCTTCCTCACTAGCCTTGAAGAAAGGCACAAATGTTTAAGTTAAAGAAAAATAAATATCGCTGAAATGGACATCACAGTGCACAGCATAAAATCATTAGAGACACAATACCTAGCAGGGAGTGGGGTTTAATAAATATCTATGGAACAATTCAGCTGGTGCCCACTAAATCTTGAAATTTAAGATGCAGAAGACAACAAAAGGCTTTTCTCCCAACGGCTGAAAACATTCTGGTTTTGCTCTCTTACTCGAGTTTTCCCACATCCTACATTTTTGGCTGCTGGCTTGGAGGCCATCATCAAGGGCAAGGAAAGGAGGGAAGCTTAGGAAAGGAGAGGGCTTGGGCTGGGTGAAAACCAGCCATGAAGAAGTCTTGCTTTGGTAGATTTTACTGTGCTCTTTCCTTTTTTTTCCAAGGGGATGTGGCTTACAGGGATGCTGGGCCATGCTGGTGTGGCTCCCCCCGTCTTGGAGAGGGCCTCCAGGACTCCTCAGACCTCGGTGCCTGCTCATGTGGGGAACCTCTTTAAAAGACTCAGCTGCATAATTGGAGAAAAGGTTTAAATTGTCTTGTGGGAGGCAGGAGCTTTACTAACATTCCTACTTAAAAATAAGTGACAAAACATCCAATTTTGCAATTCATTATTTCATTGGGTATGTTTTGAACATTTACTGAATGTGGGAAGCAGCGTGGCAGATGCGGTGAAGGACACAGCGCATGGATGGACTGGGCTGAGCTCAAGGAGCTAGTGGGAAAGACAGTCATTTAAACGTCTCATTGGGTTATAAGGAGAAGTGACTATAGATAGAATGAGGAGGAAGTTAGCATAGTGTTGGTGAGAGGTGCTTGGCCCCGGCCATCAAGAGCAAAGGTCTGTGGTGAGCGCGGGTTTAGTAGAAGACTCTGGAATGGTGTGAGGTCTCTGGATGTAGCCCTCCAGACCTGTACAGATAAATGGTTGAGGTGCTGGTCTGACTGGGTCATGGCACTCCAAGAGGACTTCCTGCCCAGTTCCTACACCAGGCACGGATATTAGGATTTTGGCCCTGGGACACCATCAGACCTTCTTTTTTAAATTATTATTATTATTTTTTATTTTTTTAAAGATTTTATTTATTCATTTGACAGACAGAGATCACAAGTAGGCAGAGAAGCAGGCAGAGGGAGAGGAGGAAGCAGGCTCCCTGCTGAGCAGAGAGCCGGATGCGGGGCTTGATCCCAGGACCCTGAGATCATGACCTGAGCCGAAGGCAGAGGCTTTAACCCACTGAGCCACCCAGGCGCCCCATCCGTCAGACCTTCTTGGAGAAGGATCCTTAATATGTGAATTTGAAATAAAGGCTCCAGGAGATTCTGAGGTTGGGACCCTAACACGGTGGATCTTTAATGTCATGTGAAGAGTCTGAAGAGCGTTCTAAAGGGCAGAGAATGAATTGGAGGTTTTTGAGAAGGGGGGGGCACAATCCGCTTTTGCTTCAAGAAGATCAATGGGATTATGGTCAAAGGAGCAATGTTAGGGGTGACATGGAAGTGTGGAGAAGGTCCAGGGGAAGAGCCCAGAGACAGATGCCTCCTCCCTCAGTCATTTTGCCCCCTGTGACACACCCCCTCCGCCCCTAGAGACCAATCATGTTCAATTATTGTTTAAGTTCAACTTTCACTGGCTTGTTGAACTCACCACTATCGCAGTCTCAAGTTCTTGCAAAGCAGCAAAGCTCCCTGCCCCAAGCATGGGGAGGCGTTCCAGGGGATCTCACCGATGTACGTCCCCTCCCATTGGGTTCCGGCAGGCCCTGACCCTGTCCTGCGCATCCCACCTGGTACCACTGTCCCTGTTGAAGCTCCACCTCTGAAGTCACCAGCCAGAGCCCTGGAAGGCCAGGGCCAGAAGAATGTGGCCTGCAGCCGAATGAAGAGGGTCGACCATCGTCCTCTGGCCTGAACCAGTCCCATAGCCACCTGCTACCTGAATTCGAACGTGTAACAGTCTTGCTTACCAGAGCCTTCAGTTTTCGCTTTGGTCAGACTTGGGAGCCAGATTTGCATCCAGGAGGCTGGACTGAAGCCCATTCTCTGAATTTTCACTCTCTGCCCACAGTTTTGCTCCCAGTTCAAGCTCCTCAACCTGGATCCTTCTCCCCTGCAGATGGGTTCTGGCACCCAAGGCTCCTCGGACAAGCTCTACCAACAGGCCCCTCCCCCACACGTAGAAATACCCAAGCTGTGCATACGGCCCTACTCCCTTCCCTGGTAATTGCTTAAAGACGGAAGATTCCCAGTGGTTCACCGGTTAGACCTGGACGGGGCTAAGCACCCCCATCTGCTGAAATCCAGGTTATGAGACTATGTCACACAGATACAACATCTATCTTGTCAAGTCTCTCTAGTTTCTATTTGTAAAATGGGGGTGTTGGATTAGGTAATCACTTTTGGCTGTAAGATTCTTAATTTGAGGACAAATTAGAAGGCTACTGCAAAAGACTGAAAGTACAATAATGAAAACATGGAAAGGAAGCGTCAAAGATGACAAGGAGGTCACGTACTTGAATAATAATAGTTCATAATAATGATAATAATGACAACATTCACTGAGCCTTTCCAATGTGCTAGCTAGATATTTTCGGCAATTTACATGTATTATCTGACTGAGACCTCAGAACAACTGTATGATGTAGGAAATGCTATTATCCCCATTTTACAGATGAGGAAACTGAGGGTAAGCTTCTCATATTTACACAGATACAGTAACTAATTTGGAATTTGAAACTGACTTGGATTACAGAGACATACTCTTAGTTACCATGCTACACAGCCTCTCAAGAAGGTTTTGATAAATATAGAAAGCACTGGAATCTTGAAAGAGAAGGTAGGTCTACGGCATAAAAGAAGATCAGGAAGGAATGGAATTGTACTGGAGTCAGTCTTCCTTTTACAATTCAGTCTGATTGTTTGTCTGTATCTAACTATATGTCATCTAATCCATCTATCCATCCATCCAACCATCATATCCATCTTATCCATCCATCTATCCATCCATCCATCCAACCAACCTTCTTCAGAAGAGAACTTTAAAAAAGAGAGAAGTAAAAACTATAAGAAGAATAAAAGCCATGTAACAAGTAGATTATTTGATGCAAATAAGGATGTCACTTAATTCTGAGCATCTTGACTTCCAAGGAATAAAAAGAAACACGGTGAGTCCCATAGTTTGCATTAGCTCATAAAAGGAAGCACAACCATCTGTCGGCAGAGACAAACTTTCCTACTACCAAATCCTAAAACAGCTAACACATGGGTCTTTATTTATTAAAGGGAAATTAAATAACATAAGGCTAGCATCTTCGAATGCAGGGGAGTCCCAATAAAGGCAGAGCATGTCATGTTAAATCTTCCTTATTTCTGTAGGATTCCAGAGTACAATAATCCAGACATACTCTGTATAGAGTGGCTTTGGAGTTCTGCTCTCAGAACTCCAGGGGTGTGTGACGTACTGCCTCCCTGCCATTCAAGACAACTTCACCTTCACCTTATCATCGGCTTCTCCTTCATTCTGTCTCAGGAAACTAAATATAGAGGGATAGCAATTAGGTAATATCAGAGAGAGTGGAAGACACAGGAAGGCAAGAAAACCAGGGATCCCAGAAGATGTTCCCCAGGTGGGGACTGGGCAGGAGGGAAGTGGACAAAAGAGCATGGCTTATAAATGCCATATCCCCCTACCTTGGAAAAATCCAGATAATAGATTTCCATCACTAGGTATTAGTTCTTCTCCTTGGTTCTCTGAGGCTGTGAAAAGCTGGAACTCATTTTTCTTTACAGTGACGTGCTTCTAACTAGAGAACCCCCAGGGGATCTCAGCAAAAGGGTTTATTGTAGGAGCCCAGGGAAGGGGACAGGCACCGGTGCCAGAACAGGGGCAGTGGTCCAGGCTGGGACCCCTCCCTCATCACTCCCTGCACTCCCCCGGCTGTCCAGATGCCCATTGCTTGGCTCCTGTCCCCATGTCTCCTAATTCCAGTGGGAATGAGTTCAGTCTGACTTGGTAAGATGTTTCTTACCCCTCTGATGAAGAAAGGTAGGGATGGAGGAGGGAGCAAACGGACTACCCCGGGAGAAGCAATGACTGCATGGGGGGTCTTCCTGGGGAAGGGCGGCGCCCGAAGCAGGCGGACATTCCTTTCTCCGGCGCACTTGTCCGGGATCCCACAGCTAGTGGGCCTTAGTGCTGCTACTGAGAACCCGTTCCCGTCGGCGCTGCTTTTCCCTCTGTGACCGTGTCTACTACAGAACACGCTCAACTACACTGCTTTTGAAAAGAAACCCAAGCCACTAACTGGGGTCCCTTGTTGCTTTGTGCAGTGTCTCTCTAAGAAGGGGTTTCCTCGTCTCTTCTTAGCTCTAGGTCGCTAAGCGCGGTGAGTGGTGGGAGAGGGAAGGCAGGCATGGGCAGGCCCCTCGGCTTGTGCGGGAAGAAGTCCTCAGAGCGCGGCTCCAGAGCACATGGATCAGTGCTGGCTGGGGCCTGTCCCCCAGGGGCCCCCACTTTCCCTTCACAGGTGGGCATCCCTGTGCTTGGTGGGGGTCCCACATGCTCGTGCATCTTCCACAGTCTTCTCCCTGGGGGCTGGCAACCCTTGGCTCCTAGGTTCTCTCCACTGCTGTCTTCTACAACGCGTTTTCAGACTTCTGCTGTATTTCCAAACCTCCTGAGGAGTTCGCATAACCTCCCACTTTCAACCTGAAAGGACTTAGAATCTTCTCATACAAGAATTCACATCTGTATCTCATTCTTATTAGAAGGCAGAGTCCTTACAAAGCCCCTGTGAGATTTTACATGATGAGGCTCCTGAACTTCGCTGACTGGGTCTCCTATTCCCTGCGCACCCCACCCCCACCCCCGCCGCCACTTGACCCCAGTGTCTTCCCCCATATGCTTCACGCAGCTGAGAATACTGGGCTGCCTCAGGGCCTTTGCCCTTGCTCTTCCCTCTCCCTTAGCTCCCCATCCCCCAGACATCACTCAATTCATTCTCTCGTTCTGATCATCGCTCAAGTGTCACATTGAATATGGCTCAGTGCCTCTTGTCCCAACCTTCTCCCCATTTCCTGCTAATTCCTTTCCGTTGTGCTTCTTGTCATCGGACCACCATGCATTTTACTTATTTGTGTGTTGTCTTTCAGGAGGCAAGCTCTTTGAGGGCAAGTGTTTTTGCTTGTTTCGTCACTATAGCCTAAAAGAGCGTCTGCCCTATCGTACGGGTTCAATAAATGTTTACTGCATGAATAAATAAACAGACCTCTAGAACAGCCCCAAACTGGACATGGAGTCTTTACCCGGCTTCCTGGGTGCAACGCGAAGCTTCCAGTGAATAAGTGATGACCCTAAAATATAGCTCTTGACCACCCCTGCAAATGAACGAGGTCTGAATTTTCTCAGGGTCTGCGCTAGACTGAAGCAAAAGGACCGGCTCTAGAAAAAAAACAAAGTACATGCTCTTCTATTGGTGCCTTCCCCACCCCGCCTTTTTTTTAACTTTATTTTTTTAGTATCCGCTACATAGAACATGGGGCTCAAACTTACAACCCCGAGATCAAGAGTCGCACAGTCTTCAACGGGGCCAGCCAGGGGCCCCTTCCATTGCTTTTTTTCCTTCTTTTATCCCTCATTACTCTGGCCAACACTGGGCTAATCCACTAATCCTCTCTATAAGGCATTAAGTGATAAAGGTTTAAGGTGTTAGCACTCCCAAGAGTACTTATCCTTTAAAGAGAAATCTTCCAGACCAGAAGTTGGCTGGGATCAGAATCCGTAAATCTCACCTGTATATTTTGGGCTGGGGGCTCAATTTAGAATTCTTGGAGTTCCCGGCCAGGAACAGAAAGACAGCAGTTATGAAGCAATGAGCCTGAAACATCGATCAATCTGAAGCCAAGGCAGCAAATACAGACACTGCCCCGTCTCCTCTACACCCTTCTCATTTATAGATCAGTAATAATAAAACCTCGCGACTTTCAATTTTGAGCTCTTTCCAAAGCTGAGTCTGCCTTTAACTTTTCTTCCTGTATTTTTGGGCTTCCTTCCTAGCAGATCAAGATCTTCATCGACACCCATTCCAAATACAGGCAGGCAAAGGCATGCGTGTATACATACACACACACACACACACACACACACACACACACAATCTTTTGCCCCCATCTATCTCAAATCCTCCCAAATTCCATCCTGTTTCTTTTCCAGCTTATTTCATTGAATTCCCTCTTCCACCTCCCACAGTGCTCTCTCAATGACTGGAAAAACCCTGGAGTGAAGGTGCTCGAGAGACTCTTGCCAATCAATCTTCAAGGCCCGTCAGTAATTCCTGGGGCCCAATGCCTGTGAATATGGGTTTGGAGCAGGGTAAGGCTCTGGCTTGGACCTTTCTGGCTTAGTGAAGGTCCCTCCAAATCAAAGAAATACAAGAAGCTGAGTTCATGTGTAGTCATTTGTGAGACAACTTAGCACAGCCTGGTTGTCTGTTGAATTAGAGGCCCTGGCCCGGTGAGTCTGGTTTCCCCCTTCCATTTGTTTCTTAATTTGCCTCAAGACAAATTGGGGTCTCTCTGGACATTTCAAGTCACACTTCCATCCAGTGCTACCCACTGTACCGCATAAAAACTCAGCCCTTGGCCCCATACCCTACTTAATTTTCACACGCATCCCCTTCACAAACAATTCAGGTCTAAAGCTCCAAGTATGTTTATGCTCTTTAGCTCAAATTTAGAGTTTGAGTTCCAACTCTGGCCAGAGGTCAAGCATCATATCTCAGGTTATCATCTGGACATTTCCATGGTATGCCCTCGTTAATTTTTTTTTAAAAGATTTTATTTATTTATTTGACAGAGGTCACAAGTAGGCAGAGAGGCAGGCAGAGAGATAAAGAGTAAGAAGCAGGCTCCCTGCCGAGCAGAGAGCCCGATGTGGGGCTCGATCCCAGAACCCTGGGATCATGACCTGAGCCAAAGGCAGAGGCTTAACCCACTGAGCCACCCAGGTGCCCCACCCTCGTTAATATTAATTAACCCCCCACAGCTAATCAAACAGGAACTCTCCACATTCCCCGGTTTCTGTTCTTTTAAGCATCCATCAAATATCATCTATAAGATCAATGTATAAATTTCTCTCTAGAATTTTCTCTTAAAAGTTTGGAGGACTGGATTAGCTTGTGTGTTTCCTAGGGCCACCATAACTATAAATCCCACAAACTGGGTGGCTTAAAACAATAGAAATACATTAGAAATAAGGCTTCATTGCTTGAGTTCTGGAGGTTAGAAGTCGGAACTCAAGTTGCCATCAGGGCCATGCTCCCTCTGAAACTTGTAGGGAAATCCTTCCTTGCCTTTCTCTTAGCTTCTGGTGGTTTGGTGGCAACCTTTGGCACTCCTTTCCCATCTTCCATCTCCATGTGCCACTGTCCCCATGTGTCTTCATATGGCTATTTTCTCATGAGGACAATCATATTGAATTTGGGGCTACCCTATTACCATATGACTTCATCTTAACTACATCTATCTGCAACGACCCTATGTCTAAATACTGCCACATTTTAAGGTACCGAGGACTAATATATCAATGTGTTTTGGGGGGGCACAAGTAAACCCCAAACAACTGGTAAATAAATTAAGACATTAACCATGTATTAAAATAAATACCAATTATAAGAAGAAGGAAAAACTCACATGCATTTCTAAGAAAAAGCCAGCAATTTCAAGGACGTGTTCGTCTTACGGGGCTGCTTGGGCTCTGCACAAGATTCTCCAGGATGTAACTTTCGCCATCCTCTTCACACTCCTCCATCTCCAGAGTTTCTTTGGTGGAAAAATGTGAGAAGCTCTCTTAGACCAGCTGTGGCAGGTCTATCTTTTAGGCACTGGTTCGGGGACACGAAACTGGACATGCAACTTAACTAACTCAGGGTCTTCTTTTTCTCGTGTGTTTCTATGTAACAAGGAGTCTGGATGTGGGCAGCTCCCAAGTCATCTGTTCCATGTGCTTCTGTCCTCATTTTCACCCTCTCGGAGTCACACAGTGGCCTCTTCACCTCCAGCATCTCGTCTGTGTTCCAGAGAGGACAAGGCTCAAAGGGTGTGCACATGCTGGATCTAAGCTCCTTCTTGTAAGCCCAGCCCAGTCCTCTGCACTTACGTCTCATTGTCCATCACCCTGTCACAAAACCACCGTAGCTGGGAAGTGGGGTTTTTCAGCAAGTCATGGGTGCCGGTAAGGAGAAAAGATGGTGAGTAGATAACTTGCAGGGTCTGCCCAGCTGGCTTTCTCCATGTCTTTGCTTCACACCTTTGTGCTTCAGTTCTAGGCACATGGGAGACATGCTGATGCTTGCACGCTGGCTGCAAAGGAGCTCTTCATCTTGTGGGCAAGATGTTAAACATGAGTGATGTAAATAATATAACGCAGCATGTGCTTGAAGGCCAGCATGCCTGGGGCTGCAGAATAGAGAGAAGGGAGAGATGAGTTTGAGCGCTGTAGGAGCTTCTTGAAAGGAGGTGAAATTGGAGCTGAATTTTGAAGGTTGGGTAGGATCAACAACAGCTGTCATGAAACCCTGTTTAGATCCCCCTACACACATTCAGATGGCAGAAGGGAAAAACCTGTGTGCAGTCTCTTTTTCTTACTGCAAGCTGGGTGAGCCTTCATGCATGTCCCATACTCAGTCACAGGTCTTCTGTACCATTCTCTTGGGAATGTCTCTACCTGAGATGCAGTTGGTGGATACCTGGAGCTCAACCCTAGAGAGATCTTTTTGCCCAAATACATTCCTCTCCACCCTGATTCCCCACACCCTTAGCGGTCAGTGCCATGTAGGCACATTCCCTATCAGGCCAACTTCCAACATCCAGAGTTTGCCTCCAGCCAAGAACCCTCCAACAGAATTAGCTTTTTCCAGTTGTTCCTTCAAGGGTACCAGCACTGAGGTATTGCTGATCCTTCTGTGGCTGCATGATTTCCAATCTGCCTCCCACCCCAGTGGTTTTTATTTTTCCAAATTTTTCACCTTTCCCCACCATTTAGGTGGGGGTGGAGGGGTGGTTGGTCTGTATTCATTACCTTCAGGGGAGGGTTACTATGGGTGGAATGCAAAGGACACGAAAGCAATCAGCACTTGGCTTCTGAATTTCTAGGTATACTCTGGCACCCATAGCATAAGGAATCATCAGAGATAAAGGGTTTTGAGTATTAAAATTGAGTTTCCTTAAGAACACAAAGGTTATGCCAAAAATGATAGATTGGAAGAAAGCATGATGAAACTGGAGTGAGATTTACTCCTTCAGAGAAAATGATTCTGCAGTTTGGGGGAGAGGAGATGGATAGCATTAGATCCTGATGTCTCTGAGAAAGGAAGTCTGTGCCTAGGTAGGCTTGAGGGATCTGAGAGCAGAGAGGACTTGGCCTCACTTTCTGGGACAGAGTGGGGGGAGAAAATGGGTCTGAGCCACCCAGTGAGCACTTGAATGTTTTCCTGCATGGTTGGAAGTATCTCAGGAGGGTGTGGATTGCCCGCAAACCCGGAGATGCCCCGTAGTTAGGAGAGCAGCATACAACAGCAGAAGGCAGCAAGGTCATTGCAATGGCCCACAGTCTGGGCAGGAATGTCAAAGAGAGGGGTGGAAATGGGACGCCCTTCTGCCCTGGTGCCGGGATGAACCCATGATGACCAAGGACCAGATGCAACCTCCCTACTCAGCCCCATGCTATCACCAACACATCTGGGAGGTTGGTTGCTGCCTTTGGGGGAGGGCAGAAGGGGGAAAGCACTCGAATGACAAAGAACATTTCCAGAGATCAAGTTTTCCTTGAACTAGGATTAAGCTTCTGCCATGAAGAATGGGAGATGGAAACCAAAATTGACCCACAGAGAAGTAGGGAAAAGAAACATTTGACGGCAGGTGGAATTTGGACCTATTGCGTTCTTCCTTTTTGAGATACTGCGCATATAATAAAAATATTTAAAAACAAACTCCTATTTTAAAATAGATTTAAATATACAGAAAAGTTGTGGAGATATTACAGAGTTCCCCATACCCAACATTGAGTTTTCTTATATTACACACAATTAATAAATCATATTGGCATGTTATTAACTAAAGTTCATATACTCAAAATTTCTTGGTGTTTACCTAATTTATTCCTTCCTTCCTCCCTTCCTTCTTTCTTTCCTCTCTCCCTTCCTTTCTTCTTTTTTTTTTGGTTTCAGGATCCCATCACAAATACTATATTGCATTTAGTTGTCATGTTTCCTTGGGCTCCTCTTGACTGTGATGGTTTTCTGACTCTTCTTTTTTTTTTTTTTTAGATTTTTTTTTTTTTAATTTATTTCAGAGAGAGAGAGAGAGCATGAAAGGGGCGAGGGGCAGAGGGAGAAGCTGGCTCCCTGCTGGGCAGAGGGCCTGATGTGGGACTTGATCCTGGGACTCCAGGATCATGACCTGAGCCAAAGGCAGTTGTTTAACCAACTGAGCCACCCAGGTGCCCCTAACTCTTCTTACTTTTGATGACCTTGACAGTTTGGGAAAATACTGGTAACCCAGCTTATAGAATGCTCCTTAATTCAGATTCGTGTGATGTTTTTCTCACAACTAGACTGGGGTTTATATATTCTTGGAAGTTAGACCACAGAGTTTAAGTGTCATTTTCTTCACATTGTATCAAGGATACATACTACCATCCACACGGTTTCTCACTATTGATGGCTTGATCTTGATCATTGGCTAAATTAGCGTTTGTCAGGTTTCTCCACTGTAAGGTCACTTTCCCCTCTTTTCATGTTTTACTCTTGGGAAGGAAATCACTATGTACCACCCAGCTTTAAGGACAGGAGAGTTCAATTACTAATCCCATTGAGGGTGGAGTAGCTACATAAATGATTTGAAATTCTTCACAGGAGAGTTGATCTCTCCATTTATTTACTTATTTAATCATTTAGGTCATTATGGACTCGTGGATATTTATATTATACTTTGGGTTACAATCAAGTCTTGTTTTATTTATTTTGTTGCTCCAATTGTTCCAGCTCTGGCCACTGGGAACTCCTTCAACTGGCTCCTGTGTCCCTTTGACAGACTCCTTCCTTGTTGTTGTTGATTAAAAAAATTTTTTTGACCACTTCCTTACCTTCTGGCAGAACAAGATGCTCCAGGCGCAGCTTGTAGTTTCTCCCCTGCAGTCCATTTCCCCAAGGAGACCTCCTTTCACTGGAGAATGGTGTTAAAAACAAGAGCTCAGTGCCAGAGGCTAGTCCTTGTTCCTGGAGGTTATTTCTAAGTCCACTCAGCTGACACAGCAAGGAAATTACATGTATGTGTACTAACCCACATATATACAGATATCTGTACGTCTTTTTATCTATCCATCTCTGTCTATACCAAGCTCATCATGGGTTCATAGAGGTAGCATAGATGTCTCCAACTATAACCCAGTACCGCAGGGCTCATTCCAGCCTCCTCCTCTTGTTTACCTGTAACCACCCCCCCCGCCCCCCGCCACGGTGATAAACCTGCTGTTCACCATCCACCTTTCATTTATCTAATTGTTCCTTTCCAGTATGCTCTACAGTGGTTTCATCGTCCATTAAAAAAAAATCCACCTTTTTCTCTCTCTCCTGTTTTCCCCAGCATTGGCTCCTTTCACCTATGACATCCATCCCTCCTGCTCCCTCCTCTTGTAGTCACGTCAGGAACGTTTTTACTCGATTCTGGTTTGACACAGAACTTCCATGAAGCTGGGTGTCACCCATTCTGTTTCCTTCGCTTTTCCCAGCCCCCATCACCTTCCTCCTCCTCAACGCTTTGGTGGATTAAGGATGGAGGAGCTGTAATATGGAATCTCATTTTACAGACGAGAAGACCTGTACCCCCAGGAGTTCCGAGGCTTGCCCCCACTCGCCTCTGGGACTGCTGCCATGAGCTCTGTTCATTCAACAACTAGTATGGAGCCCGCTCTGCGTGCCAGTGCCGGCCCCGTGCCCGAGTCACCCGTTTCTGCGGGCGAGATCGGTAACAAACAGCTCGAGCGCTCGGAGGACGGTGCCTGCTGCCGGAAAGGTCGGCCCCAGCTGGTGTGAACGTTCCTGCTCCTTCCAAAGGTTGGAGCTGCCCCGGCGGAGGACACTAAGCACAGCTGCGCCGTCACGCCGCCGCCCGGCGGCTCTCCGCGCGTCCGGCCGTCGGGCGCGGCGCGGCCCCGCCCCTCCCGCCAGGCCCCGCCCACCCGCCGAGCCCACGCTCGGGCCCCTGACGATGTTCGCCGGAAATTCCCGAAGCCCCTCTTTTTTTTTCCTTCCTCTCCTTTCCCTGCTCTCCCTTTTCCTTTCACCCGGGTTCCCTCGGCCGTGATTTTCCCCCTCCCCCTCCTTCCTTCCCCATTTGAAATCAAGATGGAGGCTCGCGGCTGCCGCCGGCGCCCGTGATCCCGGAGCTCCTGCCGGCCACGGGCCCCCGCCCTTGCGACTGCGTGTCCCGCGCGGCGCGCGCTTCTGCCTGCGCTCCGGCCAGCTCCGCCGAGGCCGTGGCTCCGCGTCCCCGCCCCGCGGCCGGCTCGCGGCTACCGGGCGGAGTCCTCGTCTATGTGGGCGCGCTCCCCTGGCCGAGCCGCCGCCGCCGCCCGCTGCCGCCCCGGGGCTCTGCGTCCGCGCGCCGGGCGCGGGCAGCTGGGCGCTCGGCGCCGCCAGGCCCGGCGCGGAGCGGGCGGCACGCGGCGCTAGGGGCGCGGGGCCCGAGCCGGGCGCGGCCGCGGGCGCCGCCGCAGCCATGAGCGGCAGCAGCGGCGGCGCCGCCGCCCCCGCCGCGTCCTCCGGCCCCGCCGCCACGGCCAGCGCGGCGGGCTCGGGCTGCGGGGGCGGCGCGGGCGAGGGGGCCGAGGAGGCTGCCAAGGACCTGGCCGACATCGCGGCCTTCTTCCGATCCGGTGAGTGCAGCTGTGGCGCTGCCGGCACTCTCGGCCAAGCCCGCCGCGGAGGCGCGGTCCGGGAGTCCCCGCGCGCCCGGTGCCCTCCCGTCCGTCGGGCCCGGCGCGCTCTGGCCCGGGCTCCTGCACCCCCACGCCCGGTCCCCCGGACCTACACCGGCGTGTCCGCTGCCCGCCCCGCCTCGCGGGTCGTGGCTCGGCCCGGACGCTGCCGACTCGCCCTTCCCTGCGCCCGCCCCGCGTTCCAGGGTGAAATCTAACCGTCTCCCGCCTCCGGCGGCCGCGGCTCTACGGGTTGGGGCGCCGGCTCTTTGTCTCTTTCGCGGGAGAGCCGAGGAATCGGCTGCGGGGACGGTGAGGGCGGAGGCCCCTGCCCGGGACTGGGGTGGCGGGGCTGGACCCGGAAAGCGGCTCTCGTCTGGGCCGGTCTCAGTGGCCGATTTGTGCCCGGTCCTTCCTCGGCCCCATTAGCAGCCGCGTTTCTTTGCTCCGTCCTCTCGCCTGTCACCTCCCCGGCCTCTGTCTACGCTTCTGTGAAACGGGGCAGCCATGGCACCCGCTGCCCAGGGAGGGGGGGGAGGTGAAGCGCGGCCGGCCGGGAGGTGGGTGAGCCATTGTCTCCGGGGGCGGCCCGGGTGGGACATCTGGGAACGCGGTGGCCCAGGGGGACGGCGCGCGGCGAGCGCTCCCGGGGCAATGCCTGGGTGGTTTGGAGGTGGAGGTAGTGCCAGGTGGCCCGGTGTCTCAGTGGCGAGGAGGGGGTGCCCGCCCGAGAGGTGAGCTTGGCGGCTAGCCCGCGGGGAGAAGGCGTGGGGGGCGTGACGGGGCGTCCCCGGGACCCCCGCGGCGGCGCCTCCCCACCCCCCGCCGGGCCCAGATCCCGCGTGAGTCGAGCCCGCGCCCCCGCGCCCCCCCCCTCCCTGCCTAGTCCGGTGTGCTCGCGCGGCGGGGAGGCGGCGGAGGAGCAGGCGGCGGCGGCAGCGGCGGCGGCCGCCTCGGGGGCTTCCGGGGCCCGCTGCCCGGGGCGCAGGCCGAGCGGGCTAGCGCGGGGCTGGGAGGATGCAGACTCGGCGTTGGAGAGTGGAGGAGGGCGGGCCAGGTCCGCCGCGGGGCCCGGGCCGGGGCAGGGGGCGGGCGAGCGGAGGGCGTGCGCTGGGCGCTGGTGGCAGTCGGGGGGAGGACAGTGGGGCTGGGACGTCGGGGGAGCGGCCTGGGATGGGGCGCGCGCCGGTGGCCGATGGCTAACGATTTTTCGTGGGCCCTTTCAAATCCGGTAATCCGGGTCACAAGGAGCAGTTTGCTGCCGGAGGGCGATGGTCAGAGGCAGAAGTTAGCCGTGCCAGTAGGTACCTGGTGTAGTACTGTCTTCCCCTCGTTTTCTTGATCTTTGCCAAGCGGGGTTATATTTTGAGTCATTTTAGCAGATTGGATGTGGCTGGGAGTGACATACGCCGACTCTACAGTGTCAGCTTGGGGTTAATATACTTGGGAGTGCTCCCTCTCTGCGTGAGGTCCTTGCAGAAAGCAACGGTTTTGGAAAACATGAACTCCTTCAAATGAAAGCCTTTTTCCGGGGGATGGGTGGGATGGGGGATGCAACTAGCCCCATAGAGTAGCCTCATCTTACCTCTTAATAGCAGAACTGGGACGTCTTCCCTTCATGCCCTGAAGCTAAAGTCTAGCCTGTCTTCTCTGTCTCTACCACCTGTCACAGAATAATAGATTCTGTGCAGAATTCAGCTCCTCTCTGTTAGAAAGGCTCTTGTGCCCTGGAGATGGAATTTTTGGTGCTTGTGAGACCAGATTTTCTTACATCTTTATTATGCGCAGTGGAGAATTACTTCTTTCGCTCAGAAGAGCCCAAAAGACATCAGGTTGGACTGGATGCCCGCAGAAAACTCGCTCCCTGTCAGTGTAGCACTCCCAGGGTTTATCGGAGGCGTTAGGTCTGTTGATGGCCATGCCTGATGGCTATGCCTTGTGCTTGTTTCCATGCCCTGGCTCTTGTCCATGCTCAGTTTTGGGGAAAAGCAGGCAGTGCTCTCCCCGGTTTGCTCCTTTCTTCCACCTTCCAAAATGATTGGACAAACCATGCTTTTAGTTGTTTCACTTGGAATCAGGAGCCAGAGTGGATTTTCAGTAGCAGCAGTTGCACTGGCCCGTCCCAGAGGTAGTCTGGAACATCTTTTTAAAGTGTTTTTCCCTCCTTTGGGCAGCTCTGAATCCCTGACCTAGATCTTGGCTGCACCATGTAGGACAGTGATGTCTAGCAGAGGGTAGAGAGGGACTATTCGGTTGGATTTGTGGGGGTAGGGTGGGGGGGGTGTTTGGACCGTCAGGACAGATGAAGCAGGAGGAATGTGGGTAGGGTCCTCACCTGGTAGAGGGGCTTAGGCAGGGGAGCCTCCACCGCGACTTGGATTCAATATAGACGGCTGAATGGAGAGGCCAAGTCCATCAGTAAAATCTGACAGACAATTCTTTTCTAAGGTGTAGAAACACAGAAGAAGGGTTCTCATTGACTGCAGTGGACAGATTAGGGTGTGAACATTTTCCCAAAAAGAACCTGGCAGCACATTGCCAATGTGTCCTAGACAAAGCATTTCTATTGGTTGCCTTTCATTTCTCAGCCCAGGAACTCTTTGCTTGGCTACCTTATTTTCTTTCGTTCTTTTTGTTCCTTCCCAGTCCTGCATTAAATTTTAACTTTGTAGTCATGGATTGAAAACTGGTACCCATGGTTGGATGGAAGAAGTAAAAAGACTTCAGCTTAATAGAACTTTTTAAACAATTAGAGCAGTTCAGGAATAGAATGGGCTACCATGTGATTTTTTTCTCTTGCTGGAAGTGTCAAGTAGGGGCGCTGCCACCTGCCAAAGTTGAGTGGGGTGCTGGAGTTCGGACTTTTGCATTTGGAGAGGGGCCAGGGGGGAAGTGGCTCAGGGGCTGTTTCCCTCTCTCAGATTCTGTGGTTCCCTCTGAGCCCCCAGCACTTAATGGTTATTCTCCACTTTTCTTTGGGTAGGGTTTTGGCTTGGTGGCACTCAGTGTCCCCTCGCTCAAGGTCTTACCTTGTATGTTGTCATTCCACCCCCGACTCGGGTCCTTGGCACAGGAACCACCTATCCATTTTGACAGTCCTGATTCTCCTTATTATAAACCTGGCACCAGCAAGCAGGTCAATTAGTGTCAAATCGGATTGAGCAGAAGTAGGTGGTGATGGTGTGTTAAATGGCAGCTGAGATTTTCTGCGTGTTTGTGTGTTTTGCACTTCACTTTTCTCCTCTGCACAGACCTCAGCTCCAGAAAAGACAAAGCAGATTTTAAAAGGGAAAACAAAGGGGGGGGGGAGTGGAGAATCACAGACATGCGCTAGTTCAGGTGTTTTGTTTTGTTTTTTGTTTTTGTTTTTCCAGAAAAGGAATCAGGCTTGCCTTGCTCAGAGTGGAATGTGGAACTCTGGTAGAGGTGGGGTCAGGGTTGGAAGTCATGTTCCCCCACTCCCCCCTCCCCAACTCTGGTACTCTTCCTGGAGGCCTCTCATGGCCAGGACTTTGCTTACATTAGTTCTCAACCCCACTGGGACCAATCACTTTTATTGCCAATCTATTTTGGGGCTCTGTTCTTGTGGCAATAAATCATTCTTTCAGAGCTCTCTATTTAACCTTGCAAGAGTGTGTGTGGGGGGGGTGTGTGCTTACATAAATGCATTATTTTTAACCTGCCTGGCATGTTTTAGGTTGGCATTAGATGAATGTGCAGAGAATAAAGGTTTGTGGTTATTCTGAAGCCTCACGGCCCATCGTGTTGGGTTTCTTTCATTAGTAGATCTTATTCTGGACTCCTGGCTACAGCCTTTGTTTCCAGTGGAATACAGGAAGAAAACGGAGTCTGTTTCTTAGTGACAGAGCAGCGTGCTTGTCTTTCTGTATTTTGATATGATGATTTCCTCACGGATCATTGAGGGAAGCTTTTCTTTATATTTATGCTTCTAACACCACATGAGTGGAGAGGCCTTCAGCTGGCCTGCACGTTTGCCATGCTGCGTCTGTATATTTAGAAGTCTGGCAGCTTTGGTCTTTGTGAGCACCGATAATGATGATTGTTTTCCAAATTTGGTCCTTGTTACCCTCAATATTTTGAAAAAGGGAGTTGAAGAAAATGTAATTTGAGAGTGAATGTCAGTTTCTTCTTTTTCTGTGGCAGTGAGGCACAATTTTAGAAGAAAGTAGAGAGATAGTTAAAAATAATCCTGTAAGTGACTTTCAGGAAATCAAAGAGCGGTAAAACAATCATTAAAAGAAACTTTTCATTGAGACCTTGTAAATTGACTTATTGACATGGGATATTGTATTTTTCCCTTTGCAGTTTAACTGTCCAAGATTCAAATGAAGATTTAAATGAAGCCATTTAATGATTTAAATGATTAACCAAGATACAAGTGACACGAGTGGTTCTGTTCAGAATGAAGCCTGTGGTTTAAATATGTTCCTCAAATGTATATTAAAAATAAGTGATTAGGGTGGTCTTTTGAGACCTTTTAAATGTTAGGATAAATTTGGGATCTTTTTCTTTTTTTTTTTTTTTAAGATTTTATTTATTTATTTGACAGAGATCACAAGGAGGCAGAGAGTCAGGCAGAGAGAGGAAGGGAAGCAGGCTCCCCACTGAGCAGAGAGCCCCATGTGGGCTCCATCCCAGGAGCCCGAGATCATGACCTGAGCTGAAGGCAGTGGCTTAAACCACTGAGCCACGCAGGCGCCCCTGGGATCTGTTTCTAACTGAAAGTGCAAGATGTATTCGAAGCTGTCATGATGTAAATCAGCTGCATCTGACACCTATTTTAAGTTTATTTACTTGATTCCTCTACTGAGAAAATAAAATTTTATCTCACAACCTTGGCAGAATTTCAGAAAAAAGTCAAATCCTTAATCAATAGCCACACTTTACTGCCTAGTAAAAATCACTTGTGTTGATAGGGATGAATTGTGTATTACTATAAAAAGCAGTCTTAACAACCCCCTTCCTCCCTCCTCAGTTTGATAATGAATTGGTTTTTATTTCCCTAAGTGCACTGTCTTGACAGATTTCAGTGGTGCCGCTGGTAGGAACAGTAGCCCCTCCATGGTCAGTGAAGGCATGGGTTTGAGGGAGAATCCCAGTGCGTTCTGGTGGGAGGTGGTGGCTCGCTCTGATATCCCTTCCCTGTCCTTCCTTTCCCAAGTGTTCAGCTGCGTGGACTTAGTTGCACTGCCGGGGGCGACTGTGTTATTTGCCTTGTGGGTGAAGGATGCAGCTTCTATATCTTCTCCTTGCTTCTCAGTCTGGTCGAAGCTGATCACAGGCAGTGATCCGGTGGGCTCACAGCTGGAGAGAGGGGTCGGAGAGATTAGAGAGTGAGACGGACTTCTCGCTCGCTCTCTCCCATCTTGCTGCAGATTCCGCTGACGAGCTGTTTGGCAGAGCAGTGTGCAAGGAACCCAGCGTGGACGGGGAGTCTGCTCGGTGCCCCTGGCACTTAGGGATTCTGGCTGAGGCGCTGTTCGGCTGCAGCCACTCTGGGGTTTCCTGTCCCAGTACCTCTTCGCTGAGGGGAAGGGACCAAAGAGCAGAAAAGAAGGTAGAGATTGGGACAAGACCTTGCAAGGCTTTGGTTTGCTGCTGCCTTCCCATCTGCCCTCTCACCGTCTCTGGGCCTCCTGTGCCCATGGTGGAGGCCTTTCCTCTTGGGACCTCTGCCTCCTCACTCGCCACAGTTCCCAACCCCTGCAAGGCCCCGATTTCACTCCATCCCTGCCAGTTAATGACGAGGAGAAGGAGGTATCTGGCTAGAATTTCCCATATCGTCTCCCAGCTTTTTGACCTTATTGAGCCTTTCTTGCAGACATTCTTGTTTCTGGGAAATTCTTTCTCTCCTGTTCAGTGGTTGGCAAGTGCTTAAGTACTCCTTTTCACTTCTCATTCTCTCGCAGGGACATTCAGTTTGCTTACTGACTAGTTGTTACCTTGATTTCCTCTTTTTTGTTCCTCTCCATGTGAGGGAGCCCCTCAAAACCCAAACTATTAACCACCTGCGGTCTGCAAAAGGTTACAAGACCAGGGTGGGAGAGCAGAGCGTGTGCAGACTTTGCAAGCACGAGGCGTAGATGGTTAACCTGGAGGAAGGGTGTAGCTTCTGGGGATTTGTCAGGGTGACTTTGTAATATTTGGTCTAATGCCAGATGTACCATGGAAATAAAGAACTTCGTTTTGGTGATAAATATACTAGACTTTTAGATTACTGACTATTTTAATTAGCCACATGTCTCCGCTTGTCTGGTTGGTGAGGAATGTGGAGAAATCTGCAGAGCAAATCTTGTATTTTGTAAGCATTACTCTGTTTGGGTTTTGTCATAAATTAATAGCATTTAGTGGTTATGCTGACAGAGAAAGCTTTAATGAAGATGTTCGTCGAAGTGAAGAATAGATTCCAGGTCTAGGGTACTTTGGGTTAGTGGCGTTCATGGGAGTTAATCAGCCTGTTATGGACAGTGATGAATTGCACTTGGTTTTTCTTTAGGAGGGGTTTCCGCAGCATCCTGCCGGGTCCGTAACCCTCCCCTCCTGCCCTGCAGTTCCAGAGAAGAAGTACATGGTATGGGCTCTGTTCTGCTGCTGCTGGGAAGGGCTGGAGGCCCTTTGTGGTCGGATGTGGCTGTTTGCGTTCAAACAATGTAGGTGTGAACACATAAACTGGTGCATCCATTCAGTCAGTGCTGAGTGAAGGAAGCCAGTCTCCACGCACTCATTCCACTCAGGTGACATTCTCAAAAAGAACCGTGACAGAGAACAGATTGGTTGGTTGCTGGGAATTAGGGTTTGGAAGGGTGTGGCTATAGAGGGTCAGTATGAGGGGCATTTTGGGGGATGATGGAAATGTTTCATATTTTGGCTTTGGTGCTGATTGTCTGTATTAAACTTCAGAGAACTGTACCCCGCCCCCCATCAGTTTTCCTTCGTGTTAATTTAAAACATACCATTCAATGGGGCGCCTGGGTGACAGTTGGTTAAGCGACTGCCTTTGGCTCAGGTTGTGATCCTGGAGTGCCAGGATCGAGTCCCTCTGATCCTCCCTCCCTCTCATGCTCTCTCTCTCTGAAATAAATAAATCTAAAAAAACCACACACACAAAAAAAGAAACCCAACAAAAAAAAATACCATTCCAAAAAAAAAAAAAAAAAAAAAAAGGACTAACAGCAAACTGGGAGCAAATGTTTATTACAAATCAAAGAATTCTATACATGTAAGAAAAAAGGGCTTCTTCACATCAGTAAGAGAGTCTATAAGGAAAATAGCCAAGCAGATAATTCAAAGAAGCACAACAAACAAATAACAGCTCCATCAGTAATCAAGGATATGTGAATAGTTTTAAAACAAAACCAAAAGCCAGCATAAGTTATTTCTCTAGGTAAACTAGAACAAAACTGAGTTATTTTGGAAAGGTTTTCTGTTGATTTGAAAGATAACAATAGTCACTCTGACTGCCAGTGGGTGGGACCAAACCCTGTAATTTCTAGGGTAACGCCAGAGATAGTTATGAGAAAATAAAGATCCTTTCCTTGGGTTCTGTAAGAAGGATTAACTTGAGCAATCCATATGGCATGGAAGTCAAAGTCTGCTGACTTAAGAAAACCCTATCTTTTCTTTTTTTAAAGACTTTATTTATTTGTCAGAGAGAGTATAAGTTGGGTGAGAGGCACAGGGAGAAGCAGGCTTCCTGCTGAGCAGGGAGCCAGATGTGGGACTCGATCCCAGGACTCTGGGATCATGACCTGAGCTGAAGGCAGACGCTTAACCAACTGAGCCAGTCAGGCATTCCAGGAAAACCCTCTGTTTAGGTGTGAAGAGTCACCATTTTTCTTCAGATTTTCCCACTCTGGTGAGTTTTTGTCACTGTCCAAATAGAAGAATTGTACATGCAGAATGGTCTAGACCGTCTCAGCAATCCTGGGCTGAAGAAGGAATTTCTAGGAGTGAGTTCCACTTGCGAGGAGACCGTGGTGTTCCTGCATTTGTATCTGTGTGAGGTCATTTGCCCTCTGTTCTTGGGCCTTCATGTATGTAATTGACTTTGCAGCTACTGATTTTGCGGTATTGATAGCTAATGAAGGAATTTATAAAGTGTTAGTCCCCACATTGAAGATTCATAACCGCAAAGTAAAACTATTCTTGAATTTAAGAAAAACACAATTCAAGTTTGAAAGTATAATCCTTGAGTACTTTTAGATAAGGTTTCTTGGTGTCCTTTTGTGTGTGTTTGTAGGTGTATAGGTCTTGGAAAAGTGACGGAACACCTCACTTTGGGATTCTGTGGAAGAGGTGGTCTCAGTGCAAGAAGGAGCGTATGAGTGACTGTATCAGAGACTAATACTTGAACTCTGTTTTTTTTTTTTATCATGAAAAAACTGTATTTAGATTTAGCCAGCTGGACTCAGTTTAGATGATCCCAATTTTGTTGGCAACATCCAAAGCATCATAGTCAGGGGCCAGTCGAACGTATGCCTTCTTCTCTCCATCAGGCCTGATTAAGGTGTTGACCTTGGCTACATCAATGTCGTAAAGCTTCTTCACAGCCTGTTTGATCTGGTGCTTGTTGGCCTTGACATCCACAATGAATACAAGCGTGTTGTTGTCTTCTATTTTCTTCATGGCTGACTCAGTAGTCAGGGGGAACTTGATGATGGCATAGTGATCAAGCTTGTTTCTCCTGGGGGCGCTCTTTGGAGGGTATTTGGGCTGCCTTCGGAGACGCAGAGTCTTGGGTCGTTGGAACGTAGGTGATGTGCGGATCTTCTTTTTTTTGTGACTGTGGACGCCTTTCAGCACCGCTTTCTTGGCCTTCAAAGCCTTTGCTTTGGCTTCGGCTTTGGGAGGGGCAGGAGCTTCCTTCTTAGCTTTCGGCGCCATCTTCGTAAAAGGGCTGAACTCTGTTTTAAAAGAAGCATGTCCCCTAGTATATATGAAGTGGTATGTATAAATGACATGTATGCTTTAGGGGGCAGTGTTTTATTTATTTATTTTTTAAAAATTTTATTTATTTGGGAGAGGGAGGGAGCGCGAGTGAGGGTAGGGGCAGAGGAAGAGAGAGAAACAGGCTCTCCGCTGAGCAGGGAGCTCTATGGGGGCTTGATCCCAGGACCTAGGGTCGTGACCTGAGTTGAAGGCAGATGCTTAACCGACTGAGATGCCCAGGTGCCCCTAGGGCAAAGTGTTTTAATTTTAATTTGCAAATTATGCATATGAAATGTTATAAGAGGTTTTCCATTTTTATTCCTTTTACACCACTTCCTTTTCTGACATTGGTCCATACTTCAAGGATTCCTTTTTTACTGCCAGGTGTTTGGAACACCACCTCTGCAAACCTGTGGGAGGGTACTCCTGGCTCATTGGAATTCTTAAAGTTTTATGTTTTCTTACTTGCATTTACTTTTACTTAATCCATGTTCTGCATGACAGATGTGCTAGGATCTGCAGGACTAATATGTACATTATTAGTTCTTGGATAACTTTATTAGTTTTAGTAAGGGCCCCAAAGTACAGTTCTTCTATTATTTATTCTGAAGGCACACACAGATACTAGGAAAACAATACTTGACTAGATTGTTCTTATAAATATTTCTGACTAGTGTCGCGTAGTGAAATCTCTAAAGTTTAAATTATTTAATATTTTTGGCATCCAAATAACTGGAATAAATTTCTCATTAGCCAAGTGCTAAACATAGAGATGTTTCTTGTTTGTAGGTAGCTTTTTTACCCCCCTTTGAGGTCGAGAAATGATCTCCAGCCCTCGCTGCCCTTTTCAATACCACAGTGATGGTAGTTGGCACGATCGGGACCACTGCTAACTGAAAAGCCAGACTGCACAGAGGCAGAATATATTTCACACCTTTATTTTGGAGTTATTCCACCTCCATCTAAATTTTGTTGCACTTGTCCTAATATATCTTGGTTTCAGGAGAACAGGTGCTAATTTGCTGGTCTCCAGGCCGTACATTTTCTTCGTGTGACGGTTGAGTTCACATGACCCCTGACAGGAGAGCAAGCTCGTCATGGCAGTCACGAAGTTTCAGCATTTTGTTAGCTGGCCTGTGTACTTGTTTCTCTGCCAGTACTTAACTGCGGTCCTCGGGACAGAAACTTTGCAGGATTCCTCGTTAACCATTTCTCTCCTTTCTCAAGGCCGTGCCTATGAACCCTGCAGGTTGCCGACCTCCCAGGAGGGAGCAGCCCCTATCCCTGATGGCTCCCGTCTCCTGAAGCAAATTGTTGGGACCCTTTGACTGTGAAAGGTCCCAGGATTGAGGCAGAATCACTGTAAATTTCCTCTGAGGACTTCCTTGGGGACATGAAGCCATTTGCCATGTCTTGGAAGCTAGGGAGATGGCGGACCTGCAGTGGGCCCTGCCTCTTCTGTGCCCTCCTTGTTCTTGCTGTAGTGTGAGGTCTTAGCAGCTGCTGCCAGACTGGTGTGAGGGTCCAGGACTCCCGGTCAACAGGGGTCAGAGAGCACCCTGGGAATCCTGCTTCGTAAGAGTAAAATAAGTGCATCCAGAAAGGAGTAACTTGCTTGGAAGGTCGGGGATGATATTTAAAATATCATGTTTATTTTTTTCCTTCAAATATTGTTAATGCCAATCCTGTCCTTCAAGAAAACCTGGTAAAGTCTTTCTGTTAACTGTTATCTCTCCTGCTGCCAGCACTGACTGACGTCTGAGTATCTCGTTCTGGATACTGTGCAGGGTGTTTCGTATACGTTTTCTTTAAAATCATGTCCTCCCGCGCCCCCCCCCCACCCCACCCCCCCGCCCCGGGCAAGCCCCCGCGTCCAGCAGGTGGATGCTTCCGTTTAGGGTGAGGATCTCAGCCTCTGGAGAGGTTGGATGACCTGCCCTGGTTGGTGCTGCCTGTAAGGGCCTGAGCTGGAATTCACGACCTGGGCTGCCTGTCCACGAAGCCCCTCATGCCCTTGCCCTCCCTAAAGTAGGGAGAAGGTAGAAAGGACCCTCACCCTGTACAGCTTCCCACAGGATTCTGTGTTGTAATTTTCAGATTTTTAAAATTGAATACGGATGCCCTTGTGAGTTGATGATCGAAGCTGTAATTTACAGGTCACACAAGCAAAGTTGAGAGATTCCAGGATGTAGCTGGCATTTTTTTTTTTTTCCTTTTTCATGTTGGTCTGGGCCCTATAATTTAGTTTCTATGCCGTTCCTCTTCTCACCTAATTAAAAGTGATGTTCCTTTTTACATAAATAATCCTCGTAACCTAGCTTTTCATTTGAGGTGTGTTAGCTGTGTGAGTTTGCCTGGCTCTCACCTGTCTCGGTCTTGGGGGGAAGTCCTGGTGGAAATGCTGATCCTCTGTTTACCGGCTGCTGTGGACTTGGACTGAAGGGCCGGGTGGGAAATCTGTGCGGCTGTCGGGGTTGGCAGAGGGAAGTGTGGGAAGGGTGCGGGGAGGCGGCCCGGGGAGGGAGGTTTGTCAGCCGGCTGCTGTGGCTGACACATTAGAAAGATTACCGGGGCTTCCTTTCTAACTGAGGAGGGGAACTGGGGTGGGGAGGTGGGGGGTGGGCAGAAGCTGCTCAGCTGCTCTTTTGGGGACAGTTTTATAAGGTGACTCCTGGGTTCTCCGGTAGCGATCTCGTTGCAGCCTCTCGTTTCTTTGCTGTTATTTGTGGAAATGTGCACGTAGATGATGATCAAGTGCTGTGGTCCTGGGGAATAGGATTGTTTTCCACCGTCCTCTGCTAGTGAGGGAACTCGGGCGTGTGTTTCAGATTCTTCTATCTGTGGGGTGCATTTCTGTCTATTTCACTTCATCTGGGCCCCTCAGCGTTGGAGCCTGATCGGACGGGGCGCTTGGTCAGGTTTATCCCCACAGGGAACTCCCAGTGTCATTTCCACACCGGGAACATGTTCTGTTTTTGTGTGTGTCTCAGTAGCTCATTTCTCCTTAGATGTTTAATATAGTTCAGTCAGGGATGATTGAAATGCTGGGGTCTTGAGTGTAGACATTGCATAACCAGAAGGTGTGTTGCTCTTTAAAAATACACACTTTTTATTTCCTCCTGGTTGGCCCAAAGAGTTTCTACAAGTTTCAGGTTTTTCCATTGTTATTTAATTCTTGTAATTCTTAGTTAGTAGTTCTTGGTTTTTTTTTAAGTTTTTTTTTTTTTTGAGAGACTGAGAGTGAGAGTGAGAGCACTAGTGGGAGGAGGAGCAGAGAGAGGGAGCAGCAGACTCCCCACTGAGCAGGGAGCCCCACTTGGGACTCCATCCTAGGACCCCAGGATCGTGACCTGAGTCGAAGGCCGAACCTTAGCTGACTGAGCCACCCAGATGCCCCAAATTCTTGTTTTTTTGTTCTGTTTTGTTTTGTTTTGTTTTGTTTTTTAAAGATTATTTGAGAGAGAAATAGCATGACCCTGAGCAGGGGGAGCAACAGAGGGAGAGGGAGAAGCAGGCTCCATACTGAGCAGGGAGCCCCACCTGGACTCCAGCCCAGGGCCCTGACTGAGACCATGACCTCAGCCAAGTCAGATGCTTAACCAACTCAGTTGCCCCTATTTAATTCTTGTTTTTAAGAATTTCTAGAGTTAAAAAATAGGATTGGTTTGCTGTTTACTGTGAGATAGTGGGTTACTTTTGACATGTTGCTACAGTTTATCTTTGATTTTTAAACCACAAAGGAGTTACCATGCTTGAATCCATTATCAACTTAAATTGAGATTCCGCTGTGTTATATTTGGCTATTTAGTTGGTTCCTGTCTTCATTGTTGATTACATTTAAAGTTTGCTGGGTTTATTTGAGTGGGGGAGAGGTAAGTCTGTTCATTTTTGAACTCCTGTTCACACTGCAAGAACTCAGATTTGGACACCCCCCCCCCCCCCGCTGTTATGCATGTGTGCACGTGCTCCCTGCCCTTCTCTCTGTGTGTGTGTGTCCATTTTATATGCATATAAAGTTTACATAGTATTTTGTTTCTGAAACAATTGAGAGTTCAGTTGCAAAGGTGATGATGCCCTTACCTCTACATGTGGTTCGCTAAGCATTTTCTTTTCTAAGAGCAGTGACGTGTTCTCCTACGTAATGATCCAAATCAGGAAATTATGTTTGATACAATAGTATTATGTAAATCTACTGACTTTAGTAGAATTTTGCCAATTCCGGAAATGTCCTTTTTGGCAATTAAAAGGTACTGATGGTCTGGCCTTCTATCCAGGACCACAGACAGTGTTTAGTTGTCGTGTCTCCTAGATTTTCTTTAATTTGGAACATTCTCCCAGTCTCTCGTTACCTTGGTGTTTCGCAGGTTCCAGTCAGTTCTTCAGGTGGCTGTCCCTCAGTGTGGGTTGTAAGGTTCCTCCTGACGAGATCCAAGTCATGCATTTCTGGCAGAAGGTCCCAGAGCACCCTGTCAGGGACACAGCTGTCAAGGGTCCCATGTGGGTCATTTAGGTGGTGACTATCAGGTTTCTCCACTGGTTTTTCCTTGTAATTAGTGTTTTGTGGGGAGATAATTTGAGACCATGTAAAATTCTCTTCCTTCTCCGACTTTCATTTGCTACTTGTAGCATCTGTTGATATTTTTGCCAGAATCAGTGATTACGTTGTTGGTTGTGAAATGGTGATTTTTCTGACTTCATTATTTCTTCTATGTGTCCCTGTTTCCTTCTGCCCTACTTAGTTATTTATGTAAATATGTCCTCATGGATTTCTGTTTTATTCAGTGGGTTATAATTCTTTGCTGTCATTATTTTGTTGGATGCTCAAATTTTCCAAGATTTGGCCAGTGGGAGTCCTTCCAGACCGGCTCCTTTACCTTTTGTGACTTGTCCCCGCTATTTTCTGAGCTCTTAGTTATTTTCTGACACAATAAGATGGTCCAGGCTTATGTTTTACTTTTCTTACTGTGGTTGTACGACCATCCGTTTCTGATTTTAGCAGAGAAATAGTCTTTAGAAACAGTCTGGGCCTCATTGTGTTCATTGCTTCTGTAACCTTTCAGTGGACAGAGCTAGGAATGTGTGTACACACACGCGTATATGTGCACTCACGCATATGCCATGTTACATATGCGCACGCATCACTCTCTTTCTGCTCCCATCTGTCTAAAATAAAAACCATGAGTTTACACTCATGCCTTGGGTTCCAGGCCACAGCCACAGCACTGCGAGAAGGGAACCTATATCAAGTTTGAACTGTTCAAATTGACAGGTAGTGGTCAGCTTTGCAGCTCAGAGTTTTGTCAGTTAATCATCCAAAGAAAACAGATGAAGTCACGTGCTGGAACTCCCCAGAGGCATGTTTAAGGAAAGAGCTGCCAGACTCCATCAGCAGCTCACTTTCTGATGATGGTGAAGCACAGGATTGAAAAATAAGGAGTTGCCAAAAAAGAAAGGGAGATTAATTTCTGATAAGCACGGTTTATGAAGATGACACCTGTTGTGGGAAGGACAGTTTATCGTCCTCATCGCAATGTACTAATTGCCGGAACGGAGGCAGAGAGAGGAGAGCGTTGAGAGGTAAAGGATGAATGAGAAGCTGGAAGAGGTGGCGTAGGGTGGGGATGGTGGGATCTTGGGAAGCCAGCACATCAGGGAGTAGGGGACGGAGCGGAGTTCCCAAGTTGGAGTAAGTCATGAGTCATGACTTGGGTGACTGTTGATTGCTGCCCTTCATTGACTAAATGTTTCTTCCCAGAAACCACCTGCAGTAAATTTAACGTGGCTGCGTACTTTCTGCGTTAGTGCGGGTTTCCTGGAAGAGGGTCTGAGTACTCAGTTCTAGAAATCATGGAACAAGATCTTAGGTTACAGACAGAGTAATTGCTATTTGGTGTTTTTCTCCATTAAATGATGACAAAAACACCCTTGACTTTTGGGAGATAGTCTCGATTTCATATATTATGTCTGTATTTCCTATAAATGTCCTCATGCTTGTTTGATCATGTTCTGGAAAATTTAGCCTCTGTACTTCTAGAATTCCTACAGCTAGACATTTTAGCAAGAAAGAAAAATCTTAATTTGCTTATTAATATTTTAAGGAGAGGCTTTTGATAATCAGAAAATTTGGAGAATAAAAGGTCATGCCTAGGGAGAGTGGGAATGACTGCTAATGGGTCAGGCTTTCTGGGGAAAGTCCTAGGGTGATGAGGGTGTTCTGGAATTAGGTCATGGTGATAGTTGTACCACATTGCGAATATCCTAAAAACCACTGACTGGTATACTTTAAAACGTGAATTTTGTAATATGTAAGTTACTTATCAATAAAGAAAAAAGGTCATGGCTAAATTGGTAACACATTTCATATTTTTTCGTTTAAAGATTTTAGCTACTTACTAGAGAGCGCTTGCACGAGTTGGGGGCAGAGGCAGAGGGCAAGGAAGAAGCAGACTCCCAACTGAGCAGGGAGCCCGACATGGGGCTCGATCCCAGGACCCTGAGATCATGCATGACCTAAGCCAAAGGCAGACGCTTCACCGACTGAGCCACCTGACTGAGCGCCCCCACATTTCATATTCTTAAACAGCGTCACTTATGGGATGCTTGCTACACACAAGCTATTCAAATTTCCTAGCCCCCTGTTAGGTAGACAGTGACATCTATTTGATACCTGAGGAAGGGAGCTCAGGCTTTTTAACTTGCTGCAGGTCAGGTAGCTCTTAGGGACAGACAGGAGGATGCCAGGTGCATAGTGACTTTTTTCCAGCATGGGTGTCTGGGTAAACACAGGGTTCGCTGGCTGATGGTTTCCCCTGCCCTGCTGTGCATATCACCCTGAGCTCTTTGGCTCCTTAGGGAGCTTTCTGCTTCCTGTTTTGTTTTGTTTTGCTTTGGTGTCAGGGAGGGAAAACAAGGAAATCACTTTAGAAAGAGAGAGCGTTATGGCTAACATCTGATTGGGTTTCCGTCTTGATTCGTTGGTATATTTGGTAATTTCTTGGGAAATTTTGAATGGACCATCATGGTGAAAGTTTTTGGGAGTTTCCATCAGAAAGGAAAGGGCACCTTTTGCTTCCCCATGGATGGTGTATTTTGGATAGCAGAGGGTACACCTGACATAGTTCAGGCCGGTGGTACTTTAGTCTTTCTAATAAACACGCTGGGGAAGTTGAAGGAAGAGGCCGAGTTCTCCGGGCTCCTACTGAACGTTGACTGTAACATTAAAACCTGCAGCCCGGGTGCGCCTGCTAGCGGCAGTCCTGTGTGCGTGAATGTGGGCATCCGCTCTGCTCACTCGCATGCACAACAGATGCAGAGAGTACCTGTCGGACTCTGAGCAGAAAGTATGAATTTGCATAAAATCGCATATGCTCCGCTGCGGTTTTCATTGTGCCTGTTTCAGAGCTGAGCTGACACTCCATGCACAGTATTTTAGCTTCACTCAAAAGGAGACTTCTCAGAAAGAAGGATTTGTGGGGCTCTGAAATTACTTGAGAGGATGGATAGTCCCTGAAAGAAAGGGACCACTGAAGACTTAAGAGGACTCATTTGTCACTGTTTGAAATGACAGTTTCAAAGTTAGAAAATAGCCTTCTACCTATCCCCGAACGACTGAAGACTTCTGTTCTTTCCCCCTGATTATATACATTAAAAACACGTAAAGCAGGTTGGGGTTTGGTCTGCTGTGTGGCATGCCCGCAAAGGGACCAGAGGTCTGGCAGAACAAGAGCCTTCCTGCTGGGCGGTGACCTTTTTATGGTGTTTGGTCTGTCATCTTTGTTTCCCAGTCTCAAATGCCTAGCTCAGAATTACTTAGCACTTGAAGTGGCTTTCATCTTCAAAGGACTTTATGGGCATTATTCAGTCTACATGGCACTGTGTAATGAATGAGCTGTTTATCCTTTGAGCAGTATCAACATGCCAGGTGCCATACAGCTGGAGAAGACAAAAATAATATTCTGGCCAGTGGGAGTTTGTATTCTAAAGAGGCAAGATGATTAGGCAGATTTTCTTTTTGGCCTCTTTTAAAAATGTGCCGGGGAATAATGTAGAAATTAAAATTATAAGAGGTGATCAACTAGCTCAAGTCTATCTAATTGGAATTGCTCTCAAGGTGAAAATGAAATCTGAGATGCTCTTAAAAAGACAGCGTATTAGCTGTCATGTATCAACGTACGTGGTGTTTTCCCTGTGTCAGATGAGGATATGGTAAAGACTAGGGCAGAAACCACGACCTAGGTTCTCCATGACCTACACTCTTCTTTTTCTTTGCCTGGTCTAGAAACCAAGGCCATGCATGAGTCACAGACACGTGTTTCTGAGATTCAAACCACCCCGTTAGTCCATGCAGGCTCTCTGGGCCAGCCTCAAGGGGAGCTTTGGGGTGTCTTTCTTGCCCCCGTCAGCCTCTCTGGTCCCCGTTGGCCCTCCCATTCTGTGTCTGTGCTCTCGCACCTGTTTCTGGGTTGGGTGTTGCCTCTTCTTTTCGGCTGTTCTTACCTGGCCCAACGCAAGGATCACTTCCTTTGGGGAAACCACCCTTGTTCCTCCTCTCCTGGCCTCAAGGGCTGTCAGTGTTGCCCTGGCACTTTGTGTAGACCTCATTCTGGTTCCGGTGTCTTTGGGTTGTGATAATTCCTTGTGAGTGTGAGCTGCTGGGCTGTCATAGCAGGAGGGACCACACATAGAGGCATGACAAATGTATGTGATTTATACCTGTGGTTCTTCAACCTAGACTGTATCAGAATTGCCTGGAAAGCTGGGGTGTTTTTTTATTTCTTTATTTTTAGCACTCTCTACACCCAGCATGGGGCTTGAACTCAACAACTTTAAGATCAAGAGTTGAGTGCTCTTCCCACTGAACCAGCTAGGCGCCCCATCTGGAAAGTTTTTTAAAATGACAGAATCCCTAAATCCCTGACTTAGTAGTTCTAGAATAGGACCCTGGAATCTGTGCTTGGAGAAAGTCCTGGTAATTCAGGTGCATAACCTGTGTAGGGACCACTGCGTTATGCCAAGGCATACGTATTGGTTGTGGGTTGTTGGGCCATGGCCAGTTCTGTAGAAGGTATGATCTGTGCAGTTTGCAGAATCATCTTATTTATGTATCTGGAGATAACAGAGAAAGTGTGTGTCGCTCATTTGTGACAGGGACGTCCTTCCTGAAGGAGAAGATCCTGGTTCATTGAGGAGCTTGCCAACCAGTCTGCCTTTCTGCTGTGTGAACAGACTAAAGGCACAACTAGCCCTCCAAACTTGAATTTGAAGTTACTGTGTTGCCATAGAGATGTTGTGTAGTGTTGAAGGAGATTAGAGAAATCACATCGTAAATTATCAGAACAGATGGCTTGTAATCTAACACTCTTCTAGCCCGTATTCTTTGTACTGACACTTGAGAACATTTAAAAATATCAGTTCTTACTTTGTTCTTTCACCTGTAAAAATGGCAGACTTCATACCAAGATTCAAAATGGGTCTGTAATGTATGTCACACACACAGTACACGATGGCAGTGATGGAAGATGGGGAGAAAATTGAAAGCATGAGAGGAGGGGCCTGTCTACCTCTGCTTTAGAACCCATGTGTGATTTGCTGTGTTTTTCAGTTTCAGTTCCAGATTTCATGCTCTCCATTATTATTTTGATGGTATCAGTCAGGGTTAATTTGTATCTCCTGGCTTGATGGTAATTCAGTTGTGGTCTCAGAGCTTTGCTTCACAAAGGAATATTACAAGATCATGTAGATTCTGACAGTATACCCACTTTCAAGGTGTTTGAGATGTGATCACATAAAGGATGTTTTCTGTAAGACATTTCTTTGGAATTTTTTCCTCTTTTCCTGTTTTCGTCTGTGGACTGATGTACAACTCTTCGATTGTATCCCTCGTTGAGGACAGTGACTTTTTGTCTCTCTGGGGAAACTGTAGTTTGACTCTCATTCGGCATCTCTCTCTCTCTCTCTCTCTCTCTCTCTCTCACACACACACACACACACACACACACACACACACACACGGTTGCTTATCATTTACATTGTGTAAATGACCAGGGTGGATATACACCTAATACACCTAACCTACTTCAAATTAGCGGTATGATAATCCTGTTAGGGTACTTTAAAGATTCAGTAAAACTTACCTTGTTTTTTAGGTTCTTGTAGTTACACATATGTTAATGTAATTTTTAGATTGCTTTAGTCTCACATTCTTCAAGTATTCAGGAATGTTAACAGGCTGCCCCTACATACATTTTCATGAGTCTCATTTTTATGTGCCATACATTAATAGTAACTTGCAATGGAAATTAACAAGTAAGTGTTGCAGCTTCCAGACAATTCCTGACTTGTTTGTGTGTAAATGTGTGTTTTCAACTGTACAGGGCACCTGTCTTTGGATTTTTCTCCGAGTACTTTTTCACCAGCCTGTGCTGCTTGTATGGATGACGGTTTCTGATGCCACCCGGCAGTGGGACACACAGGCCCCTTGTGAACCTGACTCCACTGGATGTAGCAATTCCTTCTTTGGGATGATTCATTCAGATGATCTTTGACCACCCCCAAGTCAGTGCTAGAAAGTTTAAAAAAAAATGCTTGGTAATTGTTACCATCAAAAACCTCAGAAAAACCATCTTATCAGAGGACTCAGAGCCATTCCAGGAGTAAGGAAAGGGGACGAAGGCTGACTTCCCTTGCTAACCATGGCACCCGGCTGAGCAAGGTCTGCTCGGCTCCTGTGGCACAGCCTGTTGGCACTGGCTTGAGTGAATAGGGATGAGATTATCCAGTTAGCAGAATGTGTGGCTTGAGGGGAGGTTCCTTGGCCCCGTAAAACCACCTGTCATGGGTGGGGAGATGAGACTGACAGTGAGAATCTGCCCAGAATACGATTTGCCTCAAGGGCAGAAAGGTTCCTGGTGTCAAAGCTCAGGATCTTGTTTTCCTGAGGCGGCTTCTTACAAGGGTTTGGACCATGACCTCCCAGCCCACTGGATCTTAGAGTCCATGGGCAGCTTTCCGTGAGCCTGTTTCTCGTTAGGAGGGAGGTCTACTCTTTTGTCTTTGGTCAGAGTTGGCATGAATCCTGTTTTGTCTCAGCTAAACCACTGGTGTTGGTGTGAGTGTCTTTTTCCTCTTAATCATCTTCTAAAATTACTACCTTGTCTGTTGTCTCTGCAGGAGGCATTTCCTCATTGGAGCGTCTGCATGGTTAAACCAAATTCAGCTTTTCACACGTAGGCCCAGGCCCTGGTGTCACTGTCGTTTTGCTCATTGAATTGCTTCTTAAATGCACTAAGGAGACTCGGGGCCCCGAAACCAGGGGCAGCAGAAGAGATTGGCTTTTTCCAGTTGGTCTTTGGACGTGCCGTGTTTGTGGAGTGAGCTGTCTCAGTAAAGGAAGGGCGCGCTCGAGAAGCACAGGTGAATGAAAGCAGTGCCCCCTCTACTGCCCAGGAGCTCTGTTTTTGTTGTGTTCTTCCCGTGGACCATCCGTCTTTCTTCCTGGGGCTCGTGTCTCTGTGTGCCCTTCACAGGGACTTTCCTCTGTTGGGGAGTGTCTCACCCAGAGGTCAGTCTTCAGCCTCAGCCCTTCCCAAACACAGCCCCACCTGCCCAGAAGTGAGCTTTTCAAAAAGGCCCCTGCACCCTATAAATAGCTGTCAAGTGCCCTCATTCAGGCTGTGTGAACTCTCACCACCAGCCTCTGGTTTTCTAGCTTCCAGAGCCGGTCGAGTCAGCTAGAACGGGTGCCTGGTGGCTGCGAGGGGCGCACGCACTGATTCCAGGCTTGTTAAAATGGACAAATGCCTTTCTTTACTAAGTGGGCTCCTTATCTTTCTCTTTTTAATCCCTCTTTTTCTTCCTTTTTAAAATCCCTCTTTTTCTTGCTTTTTTAAAAAAATTTTTTATTTTATTTATTTGACAGAGAGAAATCACAAGTAGGCAGAGAGGCAGACAGAGGGAGAGGAGGAAGCAGGCTCCGCGGGGCTCGATCCCAGGACCCTGGGATCATTACCCGAGCCGAAGGCAGAGGCTTTAACCCACTGAGCCACCCAGGTGCCCCTTTTTCTTGCTTTTTAAAATGCTTCTTTTTCTTCCTTTTATCTTGCATTCCTCTTGTTTCCCTTCTTCCACCACTTGACAGTGACAGTGTCCCTCCTGGCCGTTGCTGGACTGGAGGGTGGAGGCAGTCAGAGAGCAGAGTTTGATTTCTGGGGCAGGGATGCTCCCTGGGGAGAGTCTGGATTATGCGCTGGCACCCTAAATACAGTCTTCAGCTGGAAGGAAAGTGCTGCCTTGAGGGCCCCCCTTTCCTCCTTTGCCCCGAGGCTCACGGTCCCATCCTGTCTGCTCCTTTGCCACAGTTTCATCTAATGGAAAATTTGCATTTTATGATGATTCTAATAAACTTGGTTTAGCAGATAAACCTGGTGGTTCTTATTTTGGGGGTAGTTTAATCCCTCTCCCTAAACTGTGGTGCATTATTCCTCATAATTCCATTGACTCACAGTGGCCCTCGCATCATAAAATTTCCCCTTGAGAGTTTATTTTCTAAGCTGTCATCTACACTGAGGCTGAATCTTACTCATTTGTGTACCCCCAGCGCCCAGCACACAGTTGGTGCTTACTGGATGTTTGCTGAATGAATGAGAAAGTGGATATTGCACCCCCCCCCCCCAATATCTAATGGCAGGAGGCTGCCGTGAAATGGTAACTATTAGTTCGGCAAACATGGGCTGGAGGCCCAGACGTTCTTAGGGTCTAACATCCTCTCCAGTAGCAAATGGTGGGAGGAGGAGGAGGAGGAGGAGGAAGAGAGCCCCCACGTTCTTGCTGTTGGGGTGTGCTTGTGTGCTGGTGGAGTGCGGCCCAGCAGCCGCGGAGGAGGCCGGCTTCGTGCTGCTGCTCTGGGTCTGCCCGCTGCTGTGGACGACAGGAACTTGTGAGCACTCAGGCCCCGGCTGCTTGTGCCGGGACTTGTGCTCCGTGGAGTCCCCGGCCCCAGACTGCTCCCTGCGGGCCTGAATCTGCCGAAGGATTCCAGGGCTCGGCCAGTCCCAGCGGATGGTGAAGGGGCATCTTGGATCAGGTTTCCTTTGAGATTGAAAATCTAGTCCCCAGGGCGCCTGGGTGGCTCAGTGGGTTAAAGCCTCTGCCTTCGGCTCAGGTCATGATCTCAGCAGGGAGCCTGCTTCCTCCTCTCCCTCTGCCTGCTTCTCTGCCTGCTTGTGATCTCTGTCTGTCAAATGAATAAATAAAATCTTAAAAAAAAAAAAGAAAAGAAAATCTAGTCCCCTCTGAGTGTTCTTCTTTTTCAGGAGTTGATTTCTCATTGAGTACATTGTGGAAAGGTCATGTTGGGCAAAGTGCACGGTAAGATTTTCTCTTGGGAATGTTCTTATAGGAGTGCTTTCCATTAGCCTCTTAAGAGTGTTTCAGGTCCCTTTTCCATACTTCACTTCCATTTCTGGGACCCCCCCCCAACCCACTCCCTTTAAGGCTTTATTTACATGAATCTGAAAGCAGGCCACAGGGCCTTTTAAAATTATACACATCAGTATGAGGCCAACCCAGTTTTTCATAAATAGGTCAACATGTTTCTACAAAGTAAGGGATTCAGAAATACTCTATCCTTTAAAGAAGGTATTTTAAGGAAAGACGACTAGTGTTGGCCAGGGCCTGAGACTCTAGCACTAGAGGATGCTGATTTCAGGGACCTCCCTTGGGTGAACTACCAGGTGCCACAGTGCGAGGCTGCTGGGGGCCAGATGTGGCGTGAGGCCCGGGAGCTTGTGAGAGAGAAAGCCAGGTATAGACCTGTAAGGAGTTCCTGGTCCTCGAGAAGCAGCCTGATGCTGTGTGTGTGCCGTGAGGAGCCATTGGCAGCAGCCTTCTGCCCAGGGAGGGCAGTCCAGACAGGTTTTTTCTCAGTCAGACAACTACTCTTGCTTGACCTCATTACTAAACATTCATTTCTTGCTTGTAGAGAATGAGTTACATCTCTCCTATAAGTTCTTTTTGCTGATGATTGTGATTTTTGCCTACACAATGAAGTCAGCTGGTGATAGTGTGGTCCCGGGAAGCCATCTCAAGTCAGGAAAGGAAAAATTATGGAGGCATTTGCATGGGGTTCTTCACATTTACTGAGAGTAGATGCCCTTCGATAACGGTAATAGTGTCTGGCATCATCCTTGGAGAAGTTTCTAGGGCTCTGTTAGGTTCGTAAAATTGAAAAGAACCCGGATAGCTGTGGAAACTGGCTGCGTTCACAGGTGTACACATTCACGGCATCGCACCCAGCGCGCCGTCCGGAGTCAGTGAATGCTTCATCACTGGTGTCACGGGCTCATGTCACCATCCATGAAGAGTGCCATGTGTTTACTCGTAACCAGGTTTTCTGTACTGTTAACGTTGCCTAAGGCAAGACACACACTTAGAGTTTACCCTGAAGTCCCTGAATAGGGGAGTCCCACATGGGTGAATAGGTAAGACACTCTCCACGAATACGTTATTCATCAAATTTTTAAAATGGGAGATTTTCCAGTGAATCTGAATGATTTGGCAACAGAATGTGGCTTACACAGCCTGGCATAAGTCTGTTAATTTTTCCCTTGTAGTTGTTTTTGAAGAGGGTTAATCCAATTTATTGTTTCCCCAGAGTAGAAAAACTTGCTTTTGTGCTGTTCTGGGGACTGCTCTGTAGCACTAGAAGTGCTTGTGTGTGCATATTGTCTCCTCCTCCAGATCTGGAAGGCTGCCCTTGGAACTAGCCTTCAGTTTGTTTGGTTTATTGGGCTTTTTGGACTTGTTGGTGGGTGCCAGGGCTTGTGAGCTCGTGCTCCCGTTTGCAGTAGACATACTCAAGTTCAGGTTCCTCCATTTCCATCTTCCTCATTTTATTTTATTTTATTTATTTTTATTTTTTTTTAAGATTTTATTTATTCGACAGACAGAGATCACAAGTAGGCAGAGGCAAGCAGAGAGAGGGGGGAAGCAGGCTCCCTCCTGAGCAGAGAGCCCGATGTGGGGCTCGATCCCAGGACCCTGAGATCATGACCTGAGCTGAAGGCAGAGGCTTTAACCCACTGAGCCACCCAGGCGCCCCTGTCTTTCTTATTTTAATTACTGATCTACCCTGATGCAGATCTGTTGTTGGAAGTGTCACTGAGAAATGTGAGTCTGTCTGGTGTTCCTCTCCTGGGGCAGGCCATGGCCTCTCCACCCTCAGTAGGCGGAAGAGCCTTGGAACAGGGAGGCCTTGCCAACTTCACTGTCCAGATCTGACAGCCAGTCCTGTGGGGTCATTAGGTGACCTCTGCAGTCCGTCCTCCTCAGAGCCACTCCTTACAGGGTGAGACTTTTGACTCCTGCTGTTTGATTTTTACTTTTTAATTAGGTTATTTGAGGTGAATGCCTGAATTAAGTTTCTTGTTCTTTGTGTAGGACAGAATTAAAGGGACATTGAAGACATCCTGGGCTGCTTTCATTCATCACCTCTGTCACATTGTTAATGGGGATTGAGACTCTTTTTTCATTCTTTTTTCTCTTAGAGTTGGGGAGGTCCCCATTTTTATTTTTACATCATGTTCTTCCCTCACAGAGTTTTATTTGACATTACAACAGTAATATTTTTAATAAAGTGTTCCCACATTTCCATATTCTTTACTTCTGTAGGACGATGTCATTTTTGGTGATCGCTAATTGGCATGTCTGAATATCTCCCTTTTGATTGTAGGTCTTACTTGTGACTAAAATGAGAGATTTTGTTTCAAAGGTGGAAATTTTGGGTTACTGCTCTGGCTTTACCACTAACTCCCAGAAAATAACCTGCCTTGTTTCATAAATTATTTATACATTGGCTTCTTTTGTGGATAATTATCAAGCCTGTGATGTTCTTTGTTTTATTCGACTGGAGTGCTTGAGTTACTGTCATAAAATGTGTATCAGTGAAATGCATAGTAACCTGTTTGTGTTTATTCTGTGCAGTGGTGGTAATAAAATTGTTATCTGAACTTCTTAATTATGATTTTTTCATGTTGGAATCACAGTGAGTTCTTAAAGGATCGCCCATCAGTAGATTCAAATCTACTTTTGGAAAATAAAAAGTGATAAGTACTTAATGGTATTGTAGGATTAGCTTGGAAATATCTGGAAGTTGATAGTGCTGGGATCATACAATTGTGTTATCACCAGCTGTAGAGTGATTTGGTAATTAGCATTTTAGAAAGGGCTTATTATTAAAAACAAATAGCAGCCAGTTTTTGTAGGCAAAAGAAAAAACAGTTGAGAAAAGCAGGATTCTGGGTGATTAAATGGGAAGCAGATGAAGTTGGGGAGAGGGAGAGGAGAAGGACGTAGGAGGATGTTAGGGACTTCAGGGAATGTTTTCTAGAACTCATTTACACTCCTGACTGTGCTTTCTGTATTTTACCCAAACTGGAGATTCTTGTTGTTGTAACATGCTTAGAAGTTTGTTTTAAGTTTCATATGAGACACATACAAGGGAGTTGATAATAGAAAAGTTCTTCGTGATAGCTTATGATGTCTATAGTATTTATTATTAACTTTTTAAAATTACAGGACTATGTTCAGTGCAGAGAGTGTAGTAATTTGTATATACTGTGGTTAGAACGTTTGGGTTTTATTTAAAAGTTTGAAATGTGCTTTGGTAATCTTTAGCTGGTTGTTCAGTCCTACCCTTTACCTTAATCACCGTCTGGTACAGTCTTTACCGTTCCCTCGTTCACTCACGCACGAGACATCTATGAGCTCTTCCGTGCAGTCACTAAAAGTAAAACTTCCCTCGAAGTTGATTTGAAGTTCTTGAAAGGGAATATTACACATGTAGACACATATTTTGTCACTTTCCAACCATTTGCGTTAAAAAACTAAAAATTTAAATATCTGCTTCAGCTTGACATACAATTTCAGCATTTGATAAAATGAAGACGGACTATTAGGTGGTTTATGGTAATGAGGAATTCCTGGAACTTGACCCTATTTTAGCATTCCAGTTCTTAAATTATATCTAGCATTATCCTAAAACCAGAACCAGGGAGATATTTTGGGGAAGGGTTGGAAAGTCTTACAATGTAGAGTATTAAAGATTCAAAGACTGTCCAGAACGAACCAGGCCTGATTTGTTGAAGAAAATAAATAAACGAAACATCTGGTTTGTTACTGCTTCAGTTTGTGTGACCACAAAGAACTGACTTATGTTCAGCAAAAACTGTACACACAGCAAATTATATCCTTGTAAAGGAAACAAAATATTTTATAATATTTGCCAACAACATAGTGCTGTTGTAAGAAAAGGCTGTTGGTGAAATCTCTCATTGGTCCCTGTAAATAATCATACTTTTGACTAAAACTATTGGAATGCCAATCTAAAGTTTTCAGAATTTCAAAGACTAAGATTGTACCATTTAAGGTAATGCTGGCTAGCTAGACTCTGTAGCGTTTAAATGTAGACCATAAACCGAGAAGCCTGAGGTCAGAATTAGACAATCTAAATTATTAAGGATAACAGGAGACAAAGGCAGGGTTTAGCCAGTAGCGTGCATAGGTCTGCCTTATCACTTGGCAGAGAACAGGTAGAAGTCACCCACAGAGGTACAGATAGGTTGCTCCAGGATAATTTTTTTTTTTTAAGATTTTAGTTTATTTCCCAAGTAATTTCTACACCCAACATAGGGTTGGAACTCACAACCCCAAGAGCAAGAGTCACGTGCTCCACTGACTGAGCCGGCCAGGTGCCCCATGTGCCAGAAAAATTTTTTAAAAATTAATTAATTTATTTTTAGAGAGCGAGCATGAGTGGGGCAGGGGGAAGGGCAGAGGGAGGGAGAGAGAGAATCCCAAGCCGACTGCATGCTGAGCGGAGAGTGGGATGTGGGGCTCCGGCTCCTGACCCTGAGATCCTGATCTGAGCTGAAACCAAGAGTCAGACCCTTGACTGACTGTCCCCCGACATAATTTTGGAGTAGACCCTCAGCGTATCTGAAACCTGACAAGGTTTAAGGACTAGTTCTATCGCTGTTCCTGGGTATTCCTTGCTTGGAGACTTCTTCCCTCCCCTTTAGATCAGAAAAACAGGAAAGAAATTAGCTTGTTGCTAATTAAAAGGGAAAAAAACACTGAGCATCAAAGCACAGGGGTCTTGTTTCGTTTTGTCTTGCACATGTCAGTGACAAGGGTCTGTGGCTCCTGCCCTCCTCAGTGTACAGCCGCACACTCTGCCCAGCTTGGCCTGTGAAGATGCGGCTAATGCTGCCTGCGTGCGAGGGGCTGCGGGGAAGTGAGAGAGAACTGTGCCTGCCGATGCTCCCGCCGCGCCGGGGTGTAGATGTTCCCGGCGTTTTTAGGAAGTTGCGCTTTCTAGTGCTGCTGATTCGTGGCGAAGTCAGCCCTTGTCGCTGCCCGTCGGTGTGTAGTAAGCGGGGGTGGGCATGGGAGCCGTTACCCGCCTGCGGCATGCACTTCACGGGTTCTTTTGGTTGAGGGAACGAAAGGGGGAATTCATCCTGAGTGTAGGGGAGCCCGTCAGCCAACCTGAGGGAGGAGGGCTACGGCCTCACTGTCCCCCGAGGAGCAGCTGGCAGTGGGGGCTCGGGCGCGGCTACTTAGAGCCCCTCGGAGTTTGTCTCTGCTTCCCGTGTCTCCCTCAGGCCTGCTTTCTGTCTGTCTGCCCAGCCCACCTCCCCCTCACTTCCATCGTGCAAGAAGGAGGTAGACCAGCGGCTCCCAGCAGTTGGTCAGCCGTGGTCAGGGGCGTACGCAGCGCGGCCCCTGAGCCCTCGCCCGAGAGAAGATTCTGCAGTAGAGCATAGGGTCCCCTGGTTAAGAACCTGCTTGTTGGTGACGTTCTTAAGACATTCCTTCCTAAGGCACAGATCAGAAAGCCAAGTAAGTAACAGTGTCTGGAGTAGGAGTCTGGAGACCCATGAACTGGGGTGGGGAAAAATGAATCCCATCTTCATTTTCACAGCTCTCCGACTAAATACAGTGTATTTCCTTCAGTTACGAATGTGATGCGGTTTTTTGAGCAGTATCCAACTGCTCAAATGGATATGATATATCCATATCCATATCCAGTGATATGTCTCCAATGGATATTGCAGATGTTTTCAAATTCTGTTTACTGTGTGTCTCTCAAAGTATTGACACTCATCGCTTCTGCAAAATTAGCAGTAGTTACTAGGCTGACTGCTAGGTCTCTTTACTTACCGTAAAGAAGGAATATTTCAAAATCTTTGGTAAATTTATAAAAAATGGGGTTTCTGTGCAAGTTTCTGTATCTCATGCATTTAAAAACAGTATTCTGAGAAGAGGTCCATTAAGTTTCACCAACTGACACTAGTTAGAAATACAGTAACTCCTAAGATTGCTGGCTGGATGTTCTTCTGATGGCTGTCAGGATTCAGATGTTTTCTAGAGTTTTCCAATTTCCTTCCAATTTTCCCTATTTTTAGAAGTCCTTTCTCCCCTTCACAATTCTTAGTTCCTTTGATCTTTTAATTTTTTTTGTTTTTTTAATTCTTTTTAAAAGATTTTATTTATTTATTTGACACAAAGAGAGATCGCAGGTAGGCAGAGAGGCAGGCAGAGAGAGAGGGGGAAGCAGGCTCCCCACTGAGCAGAGAGCCCGATGTGGGACTCGATCCCAGGACCCCGAGATTGTGACCTGAGCAGAAGGCAGAGGCTTAACCCACTGAGCCACCCAGGCGCCCCTTCTTTGATCTTTTAAAGTCTAGTAATGGATTCCATTTCTTGTTTGTCCTTTGCATAAATTGTATATTGTTTGGAGCTGAGGATTCCAGAAAATTACAGTATTTCTTTTTCAGTATTTTATTTTATTTTATTGGCTCCATGTCCACGTGGGGCTTGAACTCACCACCCCATGAGATCAAAAGCCTCATGCTCCACAGCCAGGTGCCCTACATTATTAAAGTTCAGAGATATGCCAGGATAAAACCGGATCTTGGAACATAACCTCAAAGTATGGGAGTAAGATGTGTTTTACAAGCCTGTGTGTCTCAAGATTAGGTATGATGATGAGAGTTTACATAACTGTACCAGGGCATTTTAAATAAAACTAATTTTATCACATTGAAGATTACATGAATGTTTTAGAAACTGCCCCGTAATGATAATGTAGCCTGTCTCTCCTGTAGTGTGCTGTCAATCCATTTAGCATGAGCTTAGCATAATTTAGGAGAGTCATGAAAATATAAGGGATACTTAGACCACTGTGTGCTGGGTTTGGGGAGACAAAGCTCATGAAAGGAAAGTTCACAAAATGTCACATTATAGTAAAAGTGTCTCTCTTTGCATCAGAAATACTGATTGTGAAGAATGTCTGGGGATTGATGCATTTTTTTGGATAATAAATACCAAGCATAGTTCTAATTTAGAAATACCATCCTTAGGGGGTGTCTGGGTGGCTCAGTCGTTAGGCATCTGCCTTCCATTCAGGTCATGATCCCAGAGTCCTGGGATCGGGTCTCGTGTCCAGCTCTCTGCTTGGTGGGGAGTCTGCTTCTCCTTCTCCCTCTGTCTGCTGCTTGACCTGCTTGTGCTCTTTCTCTCTCTCTGTCAAATAAATTAAAAAAAAAATCTTAGCAATACAACTTGTTCTAAAATGGGGATTAAAAATTCCCATTCATGCTTTTAAAGATGGTTTTGACATTTAAGGATGTTGAGCCTTTCAAAACTAACATTTTTACTTAATGCCAAATAAGCAGAGATAGCCAAAATGTTTATTTCTTCTTTAGTGTTTTGAAAGATTTTATTTATTTGACAGAGAGGGAGCACAAGCAGGGAGAGCAGCAAACGGAAGGAGAGGGAGAAGCAGGCTCCCCATTGAGCGGGGAGCTTGATGCGGGACTCCATCCCAGGACCCTGAGATCATGACCTGAGCCGAAGGTAGATGCTTAACTGATTGAGCCACCCAGGCACCCCTAATTCTTCTTTAAAGTATAGTCACTTTATAGTGACTATATAGATGGGGTGCCCTAGTGGCTCACTTGGTTAGGTGTCCCAATCTTGATTTTGGCTCAGGGTCTTGAGACCGACTTTATGTGGGGCTCTGGGCTGAGTAGGGAACTTGCTTAAGATTCTTCCTCTGAACCCCGCCCCCCACCACCGGCCACTGCTCGCTCGCTCACTCGCTCTCTTTCTCTCTCTCTCAAAAAAAAAAAAATTATAGTCACTTGAAATTTGGTTTTTAGGACTCATCTTAATGGCTATTGGACATTTTATGCACATATTTACAGGACTGATATTAGATATCTTCATTTTATAAGTGTAGTGGTTTTCTGAAACACCATTAAATTTAGTTTTCACATGGGTGCCTAGCTGGCTCAGTGGAGTACAGGACTCTTGATCTTGGGGTTGTGAGTTTGAGCCCCATGTTGGGTGCAGAGATTAAAAATAAAGTCTTAAAAAAAATGTAGTTTTCACAAGAGTATTTTTAGGTAGGTACAAACAGCCCATTCAGGGTACTTTGCTTTTGTATATCACTTTCTGTCCCATGAACTGTGCCCTGAGGTTTGAGTGGGGCAGATGATTGATCTGGAACTCATCTGCGTGTTGAAAACAACTGTCATTAATAAATTGCCATATTTTACATTTGGTTTCTAGTGGCTTGTATTTGACAAGCTCAGAGGTCTCAAAGTTTAAAGGTCAAACTTATTTTTTTTTGGTAAATGTTATTTTTTAGTTGAAGTAGGCATACAATGTTATATTAGTTTTAAATGTGTGATATAATGACTTAACAATTTTGTACATTACTCAGTGCTTACTGTGGAAAGTGTAGTCACCGCATTTTATCTATTTTTTTATAATAACTGGAATATGAGTGGGTACCTTAAACATTTTTATTATGAAAAACATAGATCTTTTTAATGCCATGCATTTCTGGTATTTGTGTGAATTTCATGTTAATTCTTGGTATTTGCTCTGAAATACGCAAATACTAGCAGTGCACCTTCCTTCCTGGAGCTCCTGCCTAGAATCTGGAGATTTGAACAGCCCAAGATTCTGAGATCTTTAAGCGTGCTGCTGCTGGTTTACTAACAAATGGAAATTTAAAAAGTAAAAGTGGAAATACAGTTAGTAGAGCAGGAGAGGAAGAGACAGGAAGGAAGAAAGAAAGAAGAGAAGGAAGGTAAATACTGTGGGACTAACGGCTCGCCTCTTGGCTGGGACCCAAGACCCCCCCGGAAGCAGAAACTCCCTTTTCTGGGAGCCCTCCTGCATCTCAGCCTCACTGCGGTTGGGCGCAGAGGAGTTTTTCTCCCTCTTGATTGCGCTTTATTACCTCTTGAGTATTTCGGAGGCATGAGGAGGAGCTGCTTTGCATCTGTATGCAAATGGAAGGCGCTCCCTGGAATTTCCACAGGCCCGTTATTGCAGATTAAACACAAAAACAAAAATCAAGGGGCGCCTGGGTGGCTCAGTGGGTTAGAGCCTCTGCCTTCGGCTCAGGTCGGGATCCCAGGGTCCTGGGATCAAGCCCCCGCATCGGGCTTTCTGCTCAACGGGGAGCCTGCTTCCTCCCCTCTCTCTGCCTGCCTCTCTGCCTACTTGTGATCTCTGTCAAATAAATAAATAAAATCTTAAAAAAAAAAAAAAAGTCAACCCTGGCTGTGTGCTGGCTTGGCTCTGTTTCTAACCCACTGCAAGGATTTTGTCAATGTTGTCTTCTTTTTCCATTTTATTTATATTATTTACCATTTAATACCATAGGTTATTGCTTACTGTGTGTGGCTTGTTTTTATTTTCATTTTTACAAATACTCCTATCCAATGATGTTCCTGGTACATGAAGTATTTCTTCATTTCCCTACTTCTTGAAACTGTTGTTCCTTAAAACCACTTCTTTTGGGGTGCCTGGGTGGCTCAGTGGATTAAAGCCTCTGCCTTCAGCTTGGGTCGTGATCTCAGGGCCCTGGGACCGAGCCCCACATCGGGCTCTCTGCTCAGCATGGAGCCTGCTTCCCTTCCTCTCTCTCTGCCTGCCTCTCTGACTACTTGTGATCTCTGTCTGTCAAATAAATAAATAAAATCTTAAAAAAAAAAAAAGAAATTAGGAAATGGTAGGGCACCTGGCTGGCTCTCTGCTCAACAGGGAGCCTGCTTCCCCCTCTCTCTTTGCCTGCCTCTGCCTACTTGTGATCTCTCTCTCGGTCACATAAATAAATAAAATCTTAAAAACGAAAAAACAAAACCCTTCTTTTAGGGCAGAGGCTTCATTGGGCCCTTAATGCTCTCTGTTTGCCAAGCGGAGCAATGAGTTGTGTGTGTTGTGCTAAGACCACACAGCAAAGGCCTCATGCTGCCAGAGCTCAAAAGGGAGGTCGCTGTAGGTGATTACTTGTGGGCACAGCAATGTTGCCACTTAAAAGCCTAGAGAAAATGAGTAACATTCAAGTTGGCTGATGCGATTATTGCTAAGCTTCAACTTTAGAAACCCTAAGGTTATCACTTTGTGCTCTGTGCCATGGTTAAATTCCCACCGCCCTGCTTGATGTTTAAAAGGTGACAGGTGTTGCCAGCAAATGCGGATGCTTTCTTAGCTTGCTATTTTTTTTTTATTGGTAGGCTGACCTATGGTCTAAACAGAGATGCTTCTAAGAGTGAAAGAGTGCGTTACTGATCATTCTTCTGGAACAATAGGTGTGGACTGGAGCTGTCCCCGTAGAAACAGAATATATGGTCACTCAGTGACCCCAGGGCTGTGATTTCGGTCTACAGAGAATGAGAGTCATGTTAAGATATTCATGACTCCCAGTGATGAGTGTTTCGTGGCCCATTCCTAACTTGGATAAAATGATATTTGACTCAGTATTGGACACATAAAGGCATTGACAGTTGGCTGAGAAGAGTAGTCCGAGGAGGTGATGCTGAGTCAGAACTCCCGTCAATAGTGGTCTGTGTGGGGTGCGTTCAGAGATCCACCCCCCCCCCGCCCCCGCCCGCCCCGCAGCCCCAGGGGGTGAATTGCCTATTTTATGCGCGAGCTAAGTGTGACTTGAGCCGTGAATCAGGGTTTGTCAACACTGGGGGCCTGGCGCGCATCCCGCTCTTCTTTACACGCACTCAGAAGGGGGTCTTTGTGCTACCCTCCCTCCCTAATCACAGAAGAAGGGTGGTGAAAAAGGCATTTTAACTGTGTTCCTGTTTTGAATGAGTGAAGTTATTTTGGTCACAGTCTTCTCCTCCTCTTGGCCGGCATCCTCGAGATCCACCCCCCCCCCCAGTGGGTCTGGTGTCCCAGAATGAGGGAAAAATCCTCTTCAGCAGCTACATTCCCTGAGTAGGGACCCCCCCCCCCCAAGATTGCTTCACGGGACGTTAGGGCAGTTCTGTATTCCATCTTAATTGTTCTGTAATGCTAGGTTAAATGCATTTTTAACCACCTTAAAATAAAAATATATTCTTTCTACTTTCTTTGCCCTCTGAATTCTTCAGTAGTATAAGCACTTAGATAAACAGATCAGAAGTAATGTGTTAAAAGGTATCTTTTTTTAAAAGTCTGGAATTTTGTACATATTGTGTATTTTAAATTCACTTGATTTTGGAAGGTGCGTTGGGTAGAATGACTGTTATCTGTAATACAGATGTAGTCAAGCCTGTGCATTATAGTCCCTAGTTTTTTGGTGCAGCCTCTTGAAATAACCTAGATAAAAAGCTGGTTACATGCTGATATTTTCAGTCTGTGTGGCCTGAATTTCCAAACTGATCATTACATACTGCCTGGAGCTTTCTAGTCTCATTGGATTAAAAAAGATTATTTTGAAGGGAAGGGGGCAAAAGAGGGTAACTGAGTTTACCGCTCCGTTTTCTTTATGCAGAGTATTGAGTTACATGGAAACTGGCAGTGTTTTTACCTAAATAAATAAGGTTTGCTTTTTTTTTTTTTAATATAACCTAAATTGGACTTAGAATCTCATTTTTAGCTTAAAAAAAATCTCAAAAGTAGGACGTGTTAGAACTGTCTGATCTTTGAATATGAGAATCCAGATAGTTTTAATTTTCTTCCAAAATCTATTATTTGAGGGGCGCCTGGGTAGCTTAGTTTTAAGCGTCTGCTTTTGGCTTAGGTCATGATCCCAGGGTCCTAGGATTTAGCCCTGCGTCAGGCTCCTTGGTCCGTGGGGAGCCTGCTTCTCCCTCTGCCCCTGCTTGTGTCTTTTTCATGCTGTCTCTTTCTGTGTGTCAAATAAATAAATGAGATATTTTTAAAAAATAAAATCTGTTATTGGAGTTGGCCAGTTTTTTTGTGTGTGCTAAAATATATAATTTTGTCCAGTGAAATATTCAGAAAAACAAAAACAAAAACAAAAACAAAACCTAAGGTATAAAAAACATGCAAGAAAATGTTTTCATATGCACTCACTTTGGGACTTTTCCTTGGTTCCAGTATATGGATTATGAAAAGAAAATTGACAGTGGAATATTGCAAGGCATTTTTTTGGTTTGATTCTTCTATTTTGTTTCAGCCTCTTACTGTTTGTAGGATGTGTGGCGAACATTACAGCCTTTTCCTTTTTTTTTTTTTTAAGAGTTTTATTTATTTGAGCGAGAGAGAGCAAACATGAATGGGGGGAGGGGGAGAGGGGGAAGCAGTCTCCCCACTGAGTAGGATCCCAATGGGGGGCTTGAGCCCAGGATACTGGTATCGTGACCTGAGCCGAAGGCAGATGCTTAACTGACTGAGCCACCCAGGCACCCCAGCCTTCATAAGTAATAAGAAAGACATCTTCATTAAGGGGTATAGAATGCATGTTGATATTTCTAAAGATACCAGATTGTTCTTAGATGCCTAAAAGCGTGTGAGAGGACACTGAAAAGGAGACAGCCTCTCAGGTATTGGCCCGGTTGAGATGGTGTCGGTGCTTGTCTAAAGTTTTGGTCTGAAGGTGGAGCACCACTCCATACCTTATGGACACCACGGGGCAGTGAGGTGCGTCCCTCAGCGAGGGTGAGCCTGGGAGCTAGGTATCTGTCCCCATTTGCTGTCCCTGGCTCCCAGAGATCCTGGCGCTGGCCGTTAGCACCCCACAGTCATCCTGTGATCGGTCCAGGCTGAGCATCTATGACGGACCTCGCACCTGCTCGTGGAGGGCTGTGGGCAGCCTGTGATCAGGTGTGGAGAGTTTCTGGGCCAGGGGGTCCTCAAGATGGCTCACGGGACCCTCACATGGGGCACAGGTGTACAGCTGGCCGAGGTCCCTCTCGGAGGGCCGTTCCAGCATACTGGGAGTACGCTGGCCCCCTCGTCCTCACTTTGCTTTAGGCCAGTGGTGGGAGTATTTAAAGACAAGTTAGAGGGTTTTAGCCAAGAGTCTGAGTGGCCAGGTAGCAGAGTAGTAACTGGGCACAGTGGAAAGAACAGGAAATCAGAACAGGGCAGTGGTCTGGCTGTGCGGTTCAAGGCGTGTTAGCCTGGTAACTGCTGTTGACGGAGCGCGCGCTCCTGGGAGCGTGAGGACCGAGGTTCTGCTTCTGGGTTTTCTATCCGTGTGGAGCCCCGGCATGAGCCTCTCACGTAGAGTATGTCATTCGCTCCTCCATCTTCTGTCTGCTCTACGGATTCCGTTATTCTCTTCATTTTACCCACGAGAAGGCTGTAAGGCGAGGCTCAGAGACATTCAGCCGCTTAATTTGCGGAGGCAAGGAGATGTGGAAGTGTTGGGTCTAGAGCGGGCTCGGTCTAACTCTGAAGCTTATTGTGTTCTTTTTCTGGAACCGTGTTGTAGTCGACGTGGAACCCAGCTACCTGAACGCAGGGCCTGCCAGGGGACGACCGCCCGTCCGCCTTAGGAACTCTAAAGTCAAGGTCGGTGAGAAGTCCTCAGTGAAGTGTAGAGCACAGAGAAGGCGGGGCTGAGAACTGTGCATTTTTTAATTTGGGGGCTCCAGCTTTCCTTTACAAGCCATATCCTCTTGGGTAGTATTTTTTAAAAACAAGTGTGGTGCTCACCGTGAGGGGACGCAGAGTGAGCGTGCAGTCAGGGTCACCGAGCAGGTTTGAGGGGCTGACTCCGCGGCCCAGGTGAAGGGCGCTGAAGCTGAAATTCTGTTTTGGGATTTACCTTATTCCTGGTTTTGAATTGTCAGTTTTGCCAGAAATGTATTTTGGTTCATGAACTTTGGACTGTGTACATTTTTGTGATTACAGCCTTTTAGGAAAAGTTATCCAATTTTGGCTTCGTTTTAGAAAAATGATGTGGTTTTTCTCTTTTTGGTTGTATCCTTAACGGTTTTTTTCAAGGGCTCATGATGATCATACGGTTTAAAGGGTAACATGTGAGCTGACTTTTCATGGAAAGGGGCCTGAGGTTTCTTGTGAAATGGGGCAGCAGAGAGGGTGAGTAGAAATGCCGGACCGTAAACTGTTCTGTAAACTGCGGTACTTAGAGACGTGTCTTGAGCCCCAGGCAGAGGGCACACCAGTGAAGCGAGGCAGCCTCACCCTCTTGGTGGACCCAAGGCTCAGAGATCAGTGTTAAGAATCACCAGTGGGCCAAAGAGATAGCCTCCAACTTGCAAGGGAAGACATCCCTAAATATATGCATAACCTTTTATTTTCACTCCCCTTGCCCCTTATTTTTACTCTCCTGTCCCTCCCAACTCAACACTCATCAGAAGTTGGACTCTCTTTCCCCATAGCTTCACTTTATTCTAGTTCTGGCCGCTGGTGCCCAAGTGTTTGGAACCTCGAAAGCTCTTTTCTGCTGAGCCTTTGAAGTGTATGAAGGTGGGAACAGGTCCCTCCTGGCCTCATGCTCTTTTTTTAAACACCCACCCTTTCCTTCACTGTCCCCCAGTAGCTTCCACGCTTGGCATGAAGGTAGGTTCACAGGGTCCCAGGTCTGACTTTTGTGAGCCTTGCAGAGAACGCACTGTTCCGACCCGTGGCTGTCAGAGCTCTGGCTCTTGGAACTCTGCAGAATGCCTGGTGTTTTTTGTCTCATCATCTCCTTTCTTTCACCAGGTCCTTCCTGATTTTGTATTTAAGGAATACACATTTCAGGGCTCCTGGATGGCTCAGTGGGTTAAAGCCTCTGCCTTCGGCTCAGGTCATGATCCCGGGGTCCTGGGATCAAGCCCCACTTTGGGCTCTCTGCTCAGCAGGGAGCCTGCCCCCCCCCACCGCCTGCTTCTCTGCCTACTTGTGATCTCTCTCTGTCAAATAAATAAATAAATAAAATCTTAAAAAAAAAAGAAATATGTATTTTGAGTGTAAATGTAACTTCACACACATCATTGAATTTCATCTTCATTCAGTTGTTCTTGTTCAGATCGTTGGATCATACTTTTTTTCACCCAACGCAGCAGTGATTTCCCTGGGTTGTGTGGTCTGTGGGTCTGAGCACTAGGACTCTTCTATCTTAATATCTGAGTCACTGCTAGCAAGTGCCAAGGAGAAGGGCTGTCAGTGAAATGTATAGGCACCTCCTGTTTGCTGTCCCCTGTCCCTTGGGTCAGACTCTATGAGAAGTGGGACACCTTTTACCAGCTGACCCCCTCTGACTTCTGCTGGTACTATCTTGGACCAAAACAGGACTTTGGTCCTGTAGATCTTGTTATCAGTCCCAGAAATGCTGGCTGGAGATCCCTCAACTTCGGGGCAGACTTACAGCTGATAGAAACGGTTGTGGAGCTTGATGAAACAGTGGAATTTTCAAAGCAAGGAGTCATCCTTTTAGATGTGATTGGCTTATCAGATACAATGCAGTTCCTTCTCACTTGCCCATAGCGTGGGCTAAAAAGCTCCCTTGTAATAAGATACGATTAAATGGTAGTATAAATTCTATGCCTTAATTTTGATAAAGATCGAAGTGTAAAAATTAGTGAGAAAGTTAAATGTAGGAGCTTGGTTTGTGAGAAAATAGCACTAGTTAGAAAGGACAGTGTTAATCTTTATGTCCTTTTCTCTATGATTAAGTCTTACAAGATTTCTGCATTTTTTTCTTTGTAGGAAATTACCTGTTGTAAAGCTCACTAGAATTTAAGGACTCACTTAATTTCTCCTGGTAGGTAAAGTGGTCTCTGGGTGTGAATTTGGAGTTCTGATGATTTTTTTAAATTAAATCTCCGCTCCTGTTCTAGAGGATTGGTAAGGAAGGTGGGACTGATGAGGGAGCAGGAGGCTGGCTGAGGACAAAGCAAAAGCTGGCACCTTGCACCCCCTCTCCATCCGCTCCCCTCGGTAATGTGTGTGGCATTCCTCAGGTACCCCTGACTGCCAAAACAAATAGTTAACTTGCTGAGATCACAATCCCGCAAGACAGGAGTCTCCCTTGGTTTAACAAAGAAGTTACATTATCAATAGCACAATTTCCAGAGGCAAATGACTCAGTACCTCAAGCCTTAATGTCACCCTCCCCTCCATAAACAAAACTGAAGGAGGCTGGGGTAGAAGGAAATGTAAGTGAAGTTAAGTTTCTTCTATACCTAAATCTCACTAACAAAGACGCTTGATAGCAGGATTATGACATTCCACCAGGAATCTCCCAACCATCTTGATGTTAATGGCTTGCCAAAAGACAACATTGATCAAGCCTCTGGTATCCCTGCGCCTTGGAGGCCTCCTTTAACATATGAAAGCTCCGTTGAAACCTCCCCTTCCCTCACCCTCCCCCAACCGCAGGGTACATAACCTGCCATCCCTTACAACCCGGGGCAGCAGCTCTTCCTGCCCACGGGTCCTGTCCCCGTGCTTTAATAAACCACCATTTTGCACCAAAGATGTCTCAAGAATTCTTTCTTGGTCATCGGCTCCGGACCTCAGCCCACCGAACCTCACCTAGGTTCTAGAACTTCATCAGGACCAAACACTGCTTTGCCGTTTACCTCCTTTCAGAGCCGAGATGACAAATACAGGTGTGTTCAAGGACCAGGCCTTGTCCTCTGTGGCCTTCCCCTCCGGCCAGGGCAGTCGCTTACAGACGTCGTAAAGCTGCTGTCCCAGTGGAGCTTCCTTGATGTCCCTTGACTGAAAGCCCTGACTCAGTGTCTGGGCCCCTGCGCCTGTGTGGAACTTCGTTGTACGTGTGTGGTGATTTAAGTCATGAAAAGATAATGTTTTTGGAGACCTCTTTTTAAAAATACTGTTACAAGGGCGCCTGGGTGGCTCAGTGGGTTAAAGCCTTTGCCTTTGGCTCAGGTCATGGTCTCAGGGTCCTGGGATCGAGCCCCACATCGGGCTCTCTGCTCAGCGGGGATCCTGCTTCTCCCTCTCTCTCTGCCTGCCTCTCTGCCTACTTGTGATCTCTGCCTGTCAAATAAAAAAAAAAATTAAAAAAAATCTAAAAAGACTGTTACAAAGCCATCAATTTACTAAAAAATGTAATGTGTTTTTTTCAGAAGGAAAGTTACTAGTTTAAACGAAGTAGTACTTGTTACATATTCCTTTATTTGAATAAAAAACTCCCCAGCACCCCTAACCCTGAAGATACCCTAAATAATTAAAAAGAGAAAAAAAAATTGAATTCATCACAGCTAGTTAACCAGAGTCTCTTTTTTTTCTCTTTTTTCCTCCATGATGGCATTGGTTTCAAACTTGGGTGGAACAAAGCTTAGTGCCACCTCCCCTTCTCGTTTGCTGAGGAAGGCACACAGGGCCAGCTGTGGCCGTTCCCGGTCGCACCGTGCAGCCCCTCCGGAGGGTTGTTTGCTGGGGAGCTGGGGTCCTGTGGGACGCTGCCAGCTTCGCCTTAGACAAACGGTGGCTGTTTCACTTGGATGCACTTGTTTTTAAAAAATACTACCCAAGAGGATATGGCTTGTAGAGGAAAGCTGGAGCCCCCAAATTAAAAAATGCACAGTTCTCAGTCCGGCCTTCTGTGTGCTCTACACTTCACTGAGGAGGACTTCTCACCGACCTTGGCTTTAGAGTTCCTAAGGCGGACGGGCGGACGAGCATGCCCTGCGTTCAGGTAGCTGGGCTCCGCGTCGACGACAAACCCAGCCCGTTGCTAACTGAATGCCTCGCAGACTTCATCCTTTGGGGATTTTGAGATGTTTTTGTTAGAAGAGCTTTGCTGCTCCCCTTAGCAGCAGTAGCAACATTTCGGGAGCTGAAGAGAATACCGCACACTGTTAGTGTGTTCCCTCGGCGAAAAGACAGCTGGCAGCCGCTGGAAATGCCGTGTCCCGTGGCTGCAAGGCTGTCCCCTGCTCCATGGCCTCTGTCCAGTCTTCGGATCACAGAGTTTTGATTCTGCAAGGTGCCTTTTGCCGTCCTCTGATGTACTAAAGGTACTTGACAATGCTGTCGAGGCTTTGAACTTGTGATTTTTGTCATGTTGAGAAAGCTAGAACGTGTCACTGGACTGGATCATGTGTTCATTTACTCAATATTAGCTCTCTTAGGGTTCAGGGGTTCATTGCCTTGGAGGAGGTCTCTTTCCTTGGCTGTTTATATCCTCAGATGATTAATATATGTGCGTTGGAGAGGAAAGATTGCATCTTAGCGTCTTATAAATATTCCTGAAAGAAACTTCTGTTGTAAAATACTTGTTCTCTCATGGTTCTTTTCAGTCCATATTGCATGTGGCAGGTTCTTGGTATTTCAGGAGAATATTTAAGTTCGGTTAGTGGGAGTGAGAACGGCCACTTTGTGGGTCAGTTTTCATCCGTTTTGAAACTCTTCAAGCACGACTGTGCTTTACCTGTGATCTCCCTGTTTTTCCACATCACTTGTCATCTTCCTGTTCATTAACCACTTTTGCCCTTCTGAATCCTAACCCAAAGTCAGGCTTGTCCTGCGAGCAGCCTCCTTTCCTCAGGCAGCCTGCTCAGTGAGGCCCCTGCATCAGGCCTGGCCCACTGGGATGTTGGGCCTCCATGTGCAGGAGCCGTCCTGGCCCCAGTGGCTCACGGACTGTGCTGGGTGTGAATGGACCCCAGGACCTCACAGTCTGTTTCTGTGAGTGTTCCCTGTAGCCTTTGGTGGTTCAGCATTTTTACGTCATAAAGCTCGTTTGGAATTTAAATTATTGTAATTTTTTTTAAAAGATTTTATCCATTTATTTGACAGAGATCACAAGCAGTCAGAGAGACAGGCAGAGAGAGAGGAAGGGAAGCAGGCTCCCCGCTGAGCAGAGAGCCTGATGCGGGGCTGGATCCCAGGACCCTGGGATCATGACCTGAGCTGAAGGCAGAGGCTTTAACCCACTGAGCCACCCAGGCGCCCCTAAATTATTGTAATTTAAAAAATTTATTTATTTATTTATTTGACAGAGAGACAGAGAGCAGCAGGCAGACAGAGGGGGAGAAGCAGGCTTCCTGACAAGCAGGGAGCTTGACGTGGGGCTCCATCCCAGGACCCTGGGATTATGACCTCAGCCGAAGGCAGACACTTAAATGACTGAGCCACCCAAGCGCTCCCTAAAATACTGCGTTTTTTTTTTTGACTGTTGGGTCTTGGGTTTTGAGTGTGTGATTGCAAAAATACCTAAGGGACTCATAGATGTTGATGAGTGTAGTGACAAATACAGACATTTGGAAGGGGGAAAGATCATTTGTTTAAACCATTAATGATAATTATTTGTAGAAGTTGCAGTGATTTTCCTTATGATTTAAAACTTATGAGCTGCTTTTGGCCCATATGCTTAAAATTTCTTCCCAGTGTTCAGATGTAGGATGTTTACACCCACGATCCCTATAGTTTAGATTTTCTTGGCTCTACTCATTAGGTCATTGCTGTGAATTCCAGTGTTTATAAAACTTATTCTAAAAATTTATCAATCCTTTTATAAACCCAGTGTCTATCTGTATCAGTATCTGAGGTGGTGAGTAACTGTACCTACTCTAACTTTCTGAAATCTTGGTGCATCTTTCAATACAGATGTTTATCTAATGTGTTAATGTCCTCTCCCCTCCCAATCAAAAGCTGTTATTAAACATTTAGTGCATCCTATGTTCTATAGCATCTTTACTCAAAGAGATAAAAAATTAACTTGTTGAAATGATTGTGCTTTGAAGAAGAATGAAGCAATCTGCTTAGCCCTGCCCTGGGAATGATTCTCGGGCAGATGATCGATACATCATGGAGTGGAGAGATTGTGTGTGTGTATGGGAGAGTGGGGTGGCTGCATTTCCCTAAAGTATAAGTGGGCTGCCAGATCTCGGAGGCACTTTAGTCATTTTCACAGACTGAATCCAGAACACCTGGATCTTTCTGCCTTTTTCCCATAAAATTAGGGCGCCCTCTCCCTGCTGCGTTACCCATCCTTTTCTGTCTGTTCTCCCCAATTAAAAGCCTAATAGCGAGTGTTCTCAAACTTTAAGCCAAAACAAAATGAAGTTATGGAATATTATGGGAGAGCTTGGTCCTGTTTTCTTCCAAATTGAATCCTGAAGACTGTTGACATCAGCTGGAGCATAACTACATAAAAACATTGACAGTGCATGCCCTTCCCAGTCCTAAGTGGGATAGACGTTCTGTTTATGGTGGGCCAGCACTCATGAGCAGCTCAAAGACATGACTGGCATATAATTATTAAACATGGCACTAAGAACAGGTGTGCTGGGCTCTGAGCAAGCTCCCAGGCCCAGATTGGCCACCACGCCCTGGTGGAGTACTGTCCACACCTGGCTCCGTGCTACCAGCCTTCCGTGCGCACCTGCCCTCCACCTGTGGGCTCATGTGGCCCTTCTGCGCACCTGCCAGGTGCACACCTGCCGCGCATGCGCACCTCCCCCCCCCCCCGCCTACCCGCGCCTCGTGCGCACCCGCCCCCTCCTCTGCTTACCGGCTGCCCCCATCCCCCCCTGCTCTCCGGCCCCTGTGCCACTTGCCCGCTGCAGCTGTGGCTGCAGAGGCGGCTTCCAGGCTGAGGAGCCGGAAGGAATTGCTGTTCTCACGCCAAACACGAGGCAAGGGTGAGGAGGTGCTGAAAGAGAAGTGGAAATAACGATTGGGAGAACACAGAGGGGGAAGAAGACCAACCTGATGGGAAGGTGACTTCCGGGGTACATGGGGAAATTTAAAAAATAATATTTGGAAGCTGATTTAATTAAATTAATTAGAAGTAAACTTGCTTGAATTTGGCTAATTCTTGACATGTATTTTCGTGACAAATTTAAATGAAGTGTTTTCTTACTTCTACTTGCAAAAAAGCATTTGCTTTTTTTTTTTTTTTGCTGTTTATGTAGCCTTCACTTTTGCCAGGTAAGTTTTTAAGCCTTGCGTTTAATATCACTAACATTTTATGTTGCCTTATCTAAAATTATGAGTGTGTGTGAAGTACTTCATGGCCACTAATAGAACTTTTAACAGGAGCTATAATTGTTTCCAGGGTTTATGTGATGGCTTATAGGGCTTGTTCATAGTTTTATAAATCGTTCTTTCCTACAGGTGATTTGAGTTAGCAAAGTGAGCGGTATATTTGACATACTGTATTAGGAGCACTTTGATGGGATCAACCAAACTATGGATAGTTAGGGAGTAATCCCGTTGTCGGAGTATACATCTGTGGAAAATCTAACTGCAAGGCACACATCTGTTATGTTCCTCTTACAAGTGGGTTGGTTTCTGTCATTTGTAAAGTGAGATACACAACTGTTACTTCCTTCATGATTCCTTGAAACTTCTGAAACCTTCCCCAATGAGTAGACAGACCCCTTCTAGTTACCCCTCTAGGTGGTAGGCATGAGCGGGAGGTGGGGAGTGCGAAGTTTTTCTTCTCTCAGAGAAGACAATTTTGCTCTCCTGAGTATTTCAGCCTGGGAGGAACTGCTGGAAAAACTGATTCCTAGTTGTGCCCTAGTAAATGCTTTCAAAATATTGTTTTAGGCAACTCAGGACCAGGGAGTTTTGAATAGCTTGTTAAACAGACTTTTAAGAGGTAGAACCAATTAGCACTACTGAGTAGTGTTTAAACGTTGACTAGATTCATGAGACCATGCTGGAAAATAAATTGCAAACTTGAGTTAAGTGTGACATTTTAAATAAGCCCTTGGTCCTTAAAATCACTTTTCCTGAGCAGGAGATGAACCAGCTTCTCTCTTGTTTTTCTTGCCTAGTCACCAAGCTTTAGAGCACTAGGCTGCTCCCCTCCCCTCGCTCCAACACTCAAACATATTCCTTTTTTAGAAATAAAAGTACCTGGCCTCTATGATACATAACTGTGAGTCATCCAGTGGATATTAGAGAACTATAAAAACATGCTTCAAGATAGTTTTTCATGTTGTTCCAGAGCACAGTCTAAATTTGGACTCATTTGAAATTGAAGTGAAAGGCTGTATCCTTGGTGCCCTGATGGAACGTTCTGGTTGATGGTTTGTCGAGTTGCCACGGAGCAGGCAGGGTCAGCCTCACCTGGACAGAGGCACGTGGGTTTGCTTGCGTCCAGTTCTGAAGTGGTGGCCTGTCCTTTGTATGTCAGTGACCAGCGTCTGCTGTTTGCAGCTCCAGTATCTAGCGACTCATGGTTCTGTTGTGCCAGGGTGAGCCAGTAGTGCCTTCGTGGTGAATAGAGCCATGGTTACGGGTTTATATGAATGTTCAGTAATATGTGAGCAAATCGGAGCATGAGTGCTTGGTAATAGCAAGACGTATACCAACACGAGAGAAAGCCGTGAAATGAAAGTTACTTGGCCAGAGCAGCCTCGCTTCATGAATGGGAACGCAATAGTATTTTATGGAATGCCAGTTTTGGTCTTTCTTTTTTTTTAACTATTTTATTTATCTGACAGACAGAAGTCACAAGTAGGCAGAGAGAGAGGAGGAGGAAGCAGGCTCCTCACAGAGCGGAGAACCCGACGCAGGACTCGATCCCAGGACCCCGGGATCATGACCTGAGCCGAAGGCAGCGGCTTAACCCACTGAGCCACCCAGGAGTCCCAGTTTTGGTCTTTCTTATGTGTGTAATTATAATGTCAAAGTGCAGTAAGTTGGTAAGTTCTGGAATGTATTATATGCTTTTTCCCCCTGCCATTTCAAAATGCAGTATGTAGGACTAGCGAGGACTGGAGGTCTACTCTCCAACAAACTGTTAACCTGGGCAGGAAGGATTTTCAAGAAAAGGTAAAAATTACCAGGCAGTTTTTGTTGGTGTTTGAGGCTCTAGAGTGCAAAGAGAATTGCCACTCTCTCTGTGTAAATGTGTGTCATGGGCTTGTTTGACTCACTTTTATCACCCACAGTCCTTTGCACTACCTGTGGCATCTAATTGGCTGTTGGTTGGGATGTACGTTTGAGTCTGTGCTTTTGAAGATCATTGTACCCGGGAGTGTGTGTATAGCAATCACAGTCAGTCCTGTTTAATCTGAACAAATTGTTTCTTTTGTTGTTAGAGTTTTTGAATTTAGGAAGGAAAAAAGGGACAGTAGGATTGGGATTTGCATTTGAGTTTTTATTTAAAAGAGAGTCCACACAGAACTGCATTTGAGTAAGAGGATGGGATTGCTTGTTTTATATGGAATGCTTCAAGGAATTCCTGTTATGTAGGTGTTACATTTTGTGGGTTTCTTGATTATTAAAATGATGTATTTTCTTGTAAAACAGTGAGAGAAAGAGACATAGGGGAAGGGGAGGGGAGGAATTATTAAAATAATAAAAGGAGGGCTTTGCCTTTCTTACAGGGATGAGTGTGTTTTGTCATTGAAATTTTTACTCTGCTGCTGAGCCATTCCTGGTGGAGCTGGGAGCAGACCCCTCTCTTTTAGCTTGCTGATAGAAAGCTTCAGTCCGTCTTTGCTTCTTTCATAATTATAGCCTCGCGTTTCTCCTCACCAGCTGAGAAGTTAGACTGGAAACATTAGGATGGATTATAATTTCTGATATGTGAATGCAAAGTTTATAAAATCACTGGTGTTTTATTTGTGTCTTCTGCTAAGTGGCCCAAAGTAAAAAGTGTAAAACACACTTCTGTGAAAAGACCAAACTGTACTTGTTGGAGTTGAGTAAATCTTTGATGCAGTTTCTGGTGATCTTGGTGCCCCTCACCCTTCCTGGCTGTCCCTGCTGTGCCACCTGCTGGGCTCCTTGTCGCTATCACTTATTTATTAAGTGTACTATTATTCTCACTCCACAGGTGAGGAAACTGAGGTACAGAGTAGTTAAACAGCCCAAGGCAAGAGTTGGTTAAGGGTGGGTGATTTGAACCTTATTTCCTGGTCCCTGCTCCTAACTGCTCAGCTAGAACTTAATTTTGTGTGTGTGTGTGTGTGTGTGTGTGAGAGAGAGAGAGAGAGAGAAAGAGCACACCTGTGAGGGGAGGGGCAAAGGGAGAGAGGGAGAGAACCTTAAGCAGGCTCCATGCTGGGTGTCTTTGGGGCTCGATCTCATGACCCTGAGATCATTACCTGAGCTGAAATTGAGAGTCGGACTCTTAACTGACTGAGCCACCCAGGTACCCCTGCTCAGCTGCAACCTTTTTTTTTTTTTTTAAGATTTTATTTATTTATTTATTTGACAGACAGATCACAAGTAGGCAGAGAGGCAGGCAGAGGAACAGGGAGAAGCAGACTCCCCGCTGAGCAGAGGGCCCCATGCGGGGCTCCATCCCAGGACCCTGAGATCATGACCTGAGCCAACGGCAGAGGCTTTAACCCACTGAGCCACCCAGGGGCCCCTCAGCTGGAACTTTTAAATTAAACAGTTCAGTAGACATGAGTATAAATTACTACAATTTATTTTTTGGTGACCTGTAAAATCAGACCCATGATTTTTCCATTCCTTACACTGACTCTTATGTTTTGAAAGGTGTTTCCGATTTTTGAATTCTCTTTCTGCCTTCATTTTCATCCTTTTCCGCTGCACCAGTGCTGATAACCTATAAACAGGGATGGTAAAGGAGAGGAAGGAGGCAGTCCCCTCCAGTAATGATGTTCAGCTCCTCCTTCGCCTGTCGCCGCTTTTTAGCTTTTCCGCTGTAATTCCTCACCAGTTTCCAGGTTTGTCCTGTGGATCAAATCCTATGTTGCTGTTTAGCCTGGAAAGTTTGGGTGGAACTGCATCCAGTGAGGTAGTTCCAGCCGAAGTCCTGGGAAATGAATACTTTAGTAAACCCATGCACTTGTGTGCACTTTACATGTATTTTTAGCACTTGAGCTTTGGCTCATTGTAGTGAAAATGTTTTTCCATGAATAATTCTTTAATGTTGGTCTTGGGCTTTTACTACAGATGTTACAATTATGTTTATTTCTATTTTTAGTATTTTCCTCTATCATAGTGGTACTGTAAAGTCTCTATATATGAAATTATTCTGTAGTGAGGGTGTTGGCATAGGACTTATATAGCCTTTGTCTACTTTGGAATATCATATAAAAGTCTGGGACTTCTCCCACAGTTTAATACTTGGTGCTATTTTTATTATCAAATCTGGACTAAAATCTCTAGCCCAGCTGCAAGTGGAATGTTGAAATTGTTAATCTGTTCCCAAGCACCTGGTACTTCTGACAAATTGGATTGGAGAGAGCTGGGAAAGGGTTAAGCCCGAAAACCCCCAAAATAGCAGTTCCTCTTTATCCTAAGTATGTGGCCTTGGCAAACTTTGGATAATTCCCGTCTTAGCTTGACACATGACCAGGGCACTGGATAGATTCACGGTGAGTGCCGTTCCTTTTCATGCTCTCCGGAATATATTTGGTGCTATTTCTGCCAGCCTGGGCTTTAAGGAGGTCTGTAGTTCATTTGGGATTGCAGAGAGCTGAGATGCTGCCATCTGCGCATGTTCAGAAGTTCGCTCATATCTGGCACAGACCGATTGGCCTTTTTTGGTCAACAGAAGCTAGTTTACATAGTAGTTAGTGAATGAATCTATGACAAGGAAAGTTACAGGCTTGATCTAATGCAGGCTACACATTTTGAATAGAGGGAAGATGACTGTTTAAAGGGATTGTTTCCTTTTCCCCAGTGGTCTTTGCGAACTCATGGCCCTGACGGGGTACCTGGCCAGAGTGAGGCCTGCACTAGGCAGAGTCAGCCAGCTCGCAGGAAAACCCACTAGGTTGGGTCAGGAAGCCTGGTGACCGACGTAATAGCAAGTTCAGGCAGTCTAAAAGGAAAAGCATAAAGTCAGCAACTTACACAAGTATTTGAAAAACTGGTGTATCTCTTTGCTGATAAGAGATTACTTTTAAAAAGTGTGGGAAAACAAAATGTCTGTTTCTGTAGGAGACTTGAGCCAGAGGAGAGATTGGTGTTGGCCCCCTCGAAGCTTCGTTCTCATGGCCTTCTTGTAGACACACGTGATCTCTTGGAGGCTGGGGTATTGGCTTTACTCAGTTCCTGCCTGTTTAAATGTTTCAGGCGCATGAAATTTCAGCAAAAATATTTCTTTAATTTGCCTTCTCTGTCCCTTATTAATTCGTTTGAAGACCCACTTGCCTGGGACAGTGACTTGTGGCGCTTCTGGGCCTTTGCAAATACCTGGTTCCTCTATCTTGGAAGAACTCACTAAATTATAAAGAAATTCCTGGGGCACCTGGGTGGTTCAGTAGTTTAAGCGTCTGCCTTGGGGCTCAGAACATGATCCCAGGGTCCTGGGATCGAGCCCCACATCAGGCTCAGCCTGCTTTTCCCTCTGCCTGTTCCTGTACTCTGTCTCTCTCGCTCACTCTTTCTCTCAAATAAATAGATAAATAAATAATATTTAAAAAAAAATTCCTCCTCACACAGAAGTGAATGGTTGGCCTGGTCTACTCCCCAAGTATCTCAGGACAAATTTAGATACACACAGCTCTTCCTTTGACACCTGTGGCTTTTGGAAAGAAAGCCAGCTAACACTGCATAGTAACTTAATCAGTTTGTATCCCCACAAGTGCTTCTAGGATTTCCCTGGTGAATTAGGTAACAGTGCCCCTCTCCTGAGATTGATACATCTATAATTAACTAGCCCAGCTAGCTCTCCTAGAAGGACGGGGGCAGGCGGACTCCCCCACCAGCTTCTGCAGGATTGCTGCCCTGCCTCAAGGGCATGCAGGACCTGGGAAGCCCTGCTGACGTGGTCTGTTGACCGTGATGGTGTGTCGACCGTCAGCCCCATCCCTGCGTATCTGGATCTGGGTCCCACCCCAGGGTGCAGGGCCTGGATATTCAAGTTGTCATAGCATTTATCAAGCCAGTTAGAGCTAATCGGAAAATAGGTATGTTGCACTCCGCACCCACGGACTTGGAAATCACTTTTCTAGAAATTAGAATAAGTTGCTGTCCTCAAATCACTTTCTGGCCCTGCAGTGTGCACTTAGAATTCTTTCACCACAAGTTTGAAAACGGGCAGAGCAAACTGTCCACTTATTTTCATCATTAACACGTAGAGTGTAATTTATAATACTTTGTTCCCCAAAATGACTAAGTCATGGCATGAGTAGGGAAGTTCATTCTGACGACGTAGACCGTGGTCAGGACTCAGAGAAGTCAGCCGCGTCAGGGAAGTTGTAGTCTGGAGAGAACGCTTACCAGGAGAGAAGTCTTGAGGTTCTGAGCACAGGTTTCCCTTGCTCTCAGAAAGTTCGTGTTACATCACTTGTCTTTTCTGAAAGACCTGCTTTAAAGGACCAGTTTTTGCTGGCGGAAAGAAATTGGAAGAGGATTTTGGCTTTTACAAAATGGTCATTGCTGCTTTGCTTTACACTATTTTGGGGGTGTGAATGGTTTCATAGGCATCCTCTACTGTGGGTCAGCAGTGGATACCTGTAGATCTCCCTGAAGTGGTAATCCTGCTTCTCCACGGTGAGATCCTGATTTTATTGATTAACCTCTCTGTATTCAATAACTACCCTAAATAGCTCATTTACTGGTGTTTCCCCCCCCACTTCTTTTTTGTTTATATTCAACATACTGGCATGTTGGCATATCAAAGATGTGAAAAAAAAATGGAAGGGATTTAAAATGGTAATTAAAAACTAGAATTAGGTGTTAATGTACCCTAATGTGAAAAAAGAAATTCTGAAAGAATGATTCATCTAATTTTTGGAGATAATGTGGTTTTGTAGAGAAGAGGAGCCCATTTAGCATTAATAGTAACAGTAACATACACATTATCTCAGTAACATACACGTTATCTCAGTAATATATGCGTTATCTCAAAACAGGTGTCCATAGTAACTTCCTGGAAGCCTAAAGTCGCTTACCAGATAATTTGTTGTACAAACCAGAATATTTTTGAGAATGAAAGGGAGTGCTGTTAGTAATTGTGCCGGGACACCAGGTTTTTGTAAATCGGAACTGCCCATGAGGCAGTGAATAAAATGAATGTCACGGGACCCTGATGAAACAGGTGTCTTTGGCCTTTCCGTGAACATTTACAGGCCAAGACTAGAAGAGGGCAAGTTCTGCCTAATAGAAGGACATCAACTCACTGACTTGATCTGCTTTGTTATTCCTTCCGTTGAAGCCAAATTCTCTGTAGACAATACCCATCCTCAGAGCTAAATTTGGACTGCCCTTTAAATCAGAGTTTTAAAAACTTGAGTGTGGTATTGATTTGTTTTTATGATAGTCTGCATATTAGAAGTGATTACTTTGCAAAGCATAGTTTACTTGGAAGGTGAAAGAGTGATCATAGTTAAGGACAAATGTCATGTAATTGTTCTTAGCAGGTTATGGGATTTGGAGAACTCTGGGTTTTTAGAAAGCTTTCCACTGGCTGTAGGAATGAGTGCTGGGGAGTTAACTCAGAAATCTGTGTCCATAGTTGCTCTAATTACAGGAGTTCAGACTGGGAGATTCTGTCTAAACTTAATTTCCATGCAGTTTCTATTAGTATAATGATTTTGAATTAATGTTTATTGGGTGATACGTATTTTTGATTAAAAATATTTTATGTAGTCATTGAAATGATAAATACTATAATATGAGGTCATGACACAGTTCACTATAAGTGCATTAAGCAACTTAAAAATCAGTACTGTTACTTGGTTCCATTTTTGTTTTAGGGGAATGTATACAATGGGCACACATACAGATAGAATAACGCAAGTATATATTGCTAAATTTAACTGCTTTTGGGGGGGGTTAGTGGAATTTAAATTCTAGTGATGATAAGTTGACCAGATTTTCTGTTTGTCTGTATTTTGAGAATATGAACACATAAAAAATTAACCATTTCCTTTTATAAAAGCAGTGTCAGACTGAATTCTGAAGCTAGTTCTTTTATGTTCAACGTAGTATTTTCAGATGGTGGAATCATTCACCATTACCTCATTCTCATGGTCAAAAACAAGAGATGTTACTATACCACATTCAAAAAATACTTTGTAGCCAGTTAGGCAGTCACGTGCTTGGCAGATGTAAGACGGACCTTCGGAGTGCCTCATCTGACGCGGGCTTCTGTTGGATGGTTTCCACATACGTTTATGTGGCTAATTTACATGAAACTGGGGAATAAGACTACACTTACATTCGTAGAGGCCCCACAAATACTACACGTGATGGTGAGGAGAGTTCTGAACCTCCTGAAAGTCATGGTCACCATTGAGTGGGTGCTCCTTTTTAAAAAAAAGATTTTATCTATCTATATATCATCTATCTGAGAGAGAGCGTGCATGAGCGAGAGCGAGCACGGGTGCACACACGTGTGAGCGGGGAGGGGAGCAGAGGAAGAGAGAAAATCCCAGACTCCACGCTGAGTGCAAAGCCCAGTCGGGGTTCGATCCCACAACCCCCGCCCCCCACCATGACCCAAGCCGAAATCAGGAGTTGGCCGCTCAACTGAGTGGGCCACCCAGGTGCTCCCGACTGTGTGTTCTCTGATGCACCTGTGCAGACTCCACGCCCCAAGCCTCGCTGCTCCTGAGCTTTCTCAGTACTTCCAGCAAGAACTTTTGCTCCCTCCGCAGGCCTGGCTGGCTCCCGGCCCTGCAGGCCACCAGCAGGTTCAGGCTGTGGCTCTGTCCGCTCAGGTGTGGAGATCCCCGCAATGTCCCATGTAGTATAGTTTCCATCCCTCTCCTCTTCTTTTGACTTCCTGGCATGTGTGTAATTTTATAAATAAACAGGACTCCTGCTGTTTTGTCACCCAGTTTGCAGTCTCTGTAGAAGCAGGCGGGGGTAGTTTGTTTTCTCTTTGTATTTCTGCTCTCACTTTCAATTTCTTCTTTTTAAAAATATCTCTTTTTGAAGTAATCTGCACCCAGTTGGGTCTTGAACTTGCAACCCCGAGATCGAGGGTCGTGTTTTCCATCTACTGAGACACTCTTCATTCTCTCTTTAAAGTCTGTCAGGGGAAGTCAAGTAAGTAAGGCCCATATGTGGTCTCTTGGTAACAATATAAAGGTTTATCCTCATCAGTTTCTTTCTTCATTGTTCTACAGGGGCCCCACGAGCTGGACAGGTGGGTAAGGGTGAGGCATTTTAAAGACTTGATTTATTTTTACGTTGTTACATGTTAGGTTGTCTTGTGTCTCCAGATATCTTGATAGAAACTTGATTTAAGTTCATGTAAAATCCCTGTTTCAAGAGAGGAATTTTATTCTGGGAATTCTGCTGTGATCAACAGTATGCTCCAGCATGTGGTCGAAGATTTAGGCCCTGCCGGTGGCAGAGTTGGGAATGTTGAATAACTCAGGGTATATTCCACAGCCTCTACAGATAATGATTTGGAGATGTATCTGTTTTTTACAGAAAGATCTTCACTAATACATGCATGCATGTGTACATATGTAAAACGTATTTAAATAATGTTAGATATCCAAAAACGCCGGAAAAATTGTGCAAAAAAATTCCATGTACCTCTCACCCAGCTTTCCCAAATATTAATATTAACTTACTACACTGATTTTTACTACGCTTATTTTACTTATTTAGTTTACTTATTTTACTTATTTAGTTGGTATTTTACTACACTTGTTATATCATTCTTGTCCCCCTCCTTCTATATATTGTATCTCTTATCTGATTTTTTTCCCCTGAAACATGTGATGAAGTTGTGCATGATGCCTGTCTTACCTCCAGATACCGCAGTGTGTATTTCCTAAAACCAAGGACATCCTCTTACATGTACCACAGTAGAACGATCAAAATCAGGACAGTTACACTGATTCCATATATTACCTCATTCACAAACCTTAGGCATATCTTGTCCCTTGTCTCAGTAAATTTCTTCCCTGGTGCAGGGTTCGTTCCGGCTCATGCAAGAGTTTTGTCTCATGGCTCTTTAGTCTTTAATCTGGAAGAGTGGCTTAGTTTTTCCTTAGCTGTCAGGACCTTGACAGTTTTGAAGAATTCAAGCTAGTTGGTTCTAGCTGTGTTCCTCAGTTTTGATTTGTGTGCTTTTTTCCTCCTAACTAGATGCAGATTATTCATTTTTGTTAGAAATGCTGCAGAAGTGAAGTTGTGTTCCTCTGTGCATTTCATCGGGAGGCTCACTGTGCGTCCAGTCATCACTTAGAACGGTTCCTGATGATCTTCTTTGTAGAATTAATCGTGTTTCTTTTTGTAACTAATGAGTATCTTGTGCGGATTTTCTTTGAAACTGTAAGTATCTTAGTCTCGTTTCTCATTGTACTTTCGCTCGTAAGTTTTATACCCATTGATGGTTTTTGGGTAAAATAATTGTTACTCTGGTATTTGCCAAATGGTAATTTTCTAATTCCTTCACTTATTTTACTCTTCTTAGTTGGAATCCTACTGTAAGAAAAAGCCTTCCTTATTTACTTATTTATATCAGAATAGGCACATAAGTTCTCATTTAGTTCTATTGATTATTATCCATACTATTTTTATTCGAATTGTTCCAGGTTAGCCAGTGGGAGCCTGGTCAAGTTTTGACTCATCCTGAGCACTTTTTGAGGACCTCCCGGCTTTTTCTGAGCACTTCCTTTTTTGTTTATTCTATTTAGTTGGTGGTGTGTGTGTGTATGTGGGATTTACTAATTTTTTTCTAAATTTATGTGTTTATTTTGTTTATGTGTTTATTTTGTGTTTATATAAATTTAAAAAACTCTTAAGTGAGCCTTATTTAAATGTTAGTGATGGTTGCTCTTGGGTAATGGGATTACTGCTTATCTTGCTTATATTTTCTTTCTCCCCACCGAAAGTGGCCATTTTGCAGGTAATATTACTTTCATGGGGGGGGGGGTAGGTGCTTTTCTTTAATAGCAAAGATGAGTTGTGATTGGAAATCACACACTTCTGAACCTAGCTGAAATTATCATGCGTTTTATGCCTGTCATTTAGAACATTCATGTTTTTCAGGATACATTATATGTGAAATGGAGCACTGCCACTAAATGGTGGTTGAATGAGTTGAAATAATTCTTCTGCCTTTAGAAGAGGTTGTGATAACCTTGCCGTAATCCCTTCTTATGGTAGATGAGGCATTTGGTGCCTGGGAGGTTAAGTGACTTGCCCACAGTCAGAGAGAGTGAATTGAGAGCAAATGTAGTGTTTTTGCTGAGTCCAGTGTTCTTAGATAATCCTAATTATTGTTTTCATTTGTTAAGCACCTTCCAGCTGCAAGGTATCTTATGAAGTATAAAAGAGCCTTAAACTTAAATTTATATGTGTCATTCATTGGATAATCTAAACACTTTATATGCAAAGGTTATCAAAGTCCATTCGGCTGCTGTTAATGATTAACAACTTCAAGTGATTCTGGATTGGCTTGCGTTAGACTATAGTCTTGAAATGCTTATCAGTCTACTGCTTGGCACTAATCTTGTTATTACACTGTTATTCTATAATTACGAAAACACGGTTGGAATGAAAGCATGGAGGGCTGGTATATTTGTTTTAGAGATTCAGGAGATTTCAGATCATTTGGTCCTGCCCTTTCTAAATGAGTGATGTTAACTCTCTCATTTAACATTTCACTGAGACCTTATGGAAGCCGCAACACAACCTTAACATGAAACTACAATGGTGGGAGTTTGGGGCATTGTAAAAAGCGTGGATTAGCTGTATTGCTTGGGTGATTTTATTCTTGACATCCTGCCGTGAGGAAGAACACCTTTGCATTAGGCTCTCTAGCTTGGTTGTGTTCTTAGAACCTCTTGGCCCGCTTGATCTTGCTCAGTCAAGCCCATGGTTGACTACTATAGACTCAACTCCAAGAACCACTTTTGCTAATGCCTGGAACCTCAGAACCTCTCTGGAATCAGGTGAGTCATCATGGGACTACATGGCACAGAGCCTGGGATGTGCTCGCCCAAATGGGTTAGTTGTGAAAACCCTTCTTCCAGTTAAACTCCAGTCTTTGTGAATAGTGGCACGATAGCTCATTTCTAGACATGTACTTCTGATTTATTGAAGACTATGGGAAAGTCTTTTCTTGAAAAGTATCCTCCAAAACTGATCTTCAGATATTAAGTATTCATCATTTCTAGTTTCCATTAAAAATAGTTGTGAGTTATTTAAATAAATAGAATTTACCTTGATTAAAAAAATTCAGTACTATTAGATTTTAGATTATTAAGGCAGAATTGCTAAATATTCTTTGAATGGTGTCTTTCTTTTGAAAGGCACAAAGCCATCTTATCTTCTTTTAAGAAAATACTGTTCTTTGTTGAATGATTTAAGCCTGTTAGTTCTTGGAAAAGGATAATGATGTGCCGCCTTCAAACAGTAAAACAAGTTCCAGCTTCTTTGACTAAGAAGAGACTGTTGTTACTAAGGATCATTTCTACTCTCGATGTCATTTTATTGGCCGGACTTTATGGAGAGGATATTCGAGAAGCTCGCTGGGGCTGTGGCATTATGTATTCTCATTACCATCGTTTTTTTCCTGCCATTCTCTTGCTAAATTTTGGTTTCTTAAGTTAGATGTAGTGCTGTACAGTTGCCCAGACAGGAAGTTGTGGAGAAGGGCTTCAGGCTGGGTCTATTAGATCTATCAAAAGGGGTCCAGACAGACTTGTAGGAGAGGATGTAGCAAGCATTGGGGTTCCCAAGGTAAATGGCTGTGATTAAGAGGTCACCTGAGGTAGAGTTATCCAGGAATTGGAGCACAAATCTCTGCTCACTGACAGGAGCAGGGCCATGAATGCAGGGCCCTGACCACTAGCCAGTGATTCAGAGCCTGGCTTCTGTCCCCACCCCTGTCCCACCATAGGGTGGGAGAACCAGCGGTGGCAATAGAGTCTTCCAGGAGCCAGCCATACTGTCCTAGGGGCTTTGCCTTACTGCATCATTCTGTCAGGTGGCCCTGCCGCCACTCCGCTCCTCACTGAGGTGTGTGGGTGCCTTTGTTCTGTTCGTGGAGGACGCGCCTGCCCTTCACAGGGCCCTGCTCCTCTTTGCCATTCGTCCCTGTGTTCTCAGTTTGAGGGTCACTCGCTGCGAGGTTTCTCTAACTCCTTGACAGGACCCTGTCCTTAATCTTTCGTTGCACTTGTCACTTGAACTCGACACTTCCTATGTCCGTTATATGTTTCATTTCAGCCTCCCCTGTGGGATGGGTCTGCTTCTTGGGTCAGGGAGTGTGCATCCGTGTTTCAGATCCGGGCTCCCCGGGTGTAGGATGTGATGGCACGTTGTAAGTGTCCAGGGCATATCTGTGGACTAAGTGGCCTGGGTGTTTGTAGTGTTTCCCCCGTTGGTCCTGACCTAGAAATTGGTGGGCAGGATCTGCAAGTAGAGATGGAAGAACCTTCCAGCTGTGGGGTTTTGGGGGAGGCAGACGGAAGTGCAGTAAGTGGAGGGCCTTGGGGCCTTAACCGAAAGCTGCTGGGTTTTTTGGGTGCGTAGCACGTAATACAGCCGTTGGTCCATTAAGAGTGCTCCTCTCAGTTCCCGCTCTGCTGTGGTTTCTGACGGTGGATTATGTATTCAGTTCCAGCGGGTGAACAAATTGCCCATTTTACTGAGTTAATTTTTCCTCTCCGTTGTTAAATGACTGAGGTCTTCCTTTTTCAAAGTTAGCTGAAAATTCATTTTCTGAATTTAAATGTTTTAAAAATCAATATTCTTTCAGAAATAACTGTATCCAAGAGGAAAACTTATTTCTGATCTGCCGTTTGTTTTAGAGTAACTTAAGATTTTGCTTCTATTTACCAAACAACGAAAGTATGGTAAGAGTTCAAGTTGTACCTGTAATTACAGCCGTTTTTAAAGATTAAAACCTGCTTTTGAATAGGACTTTTAACCCAGAGTTGACTACAGATAAATACATTGCATTTTAAGTATAATACTTTACTCGGCTCCTGTCCTGTAGTTTTTAGACTGCTGTGTTTGGCTGCATTATTTGTTAACTTTGAGGATTAAGCATGACTACTCCGATAACAGCGATAACAGAACCTTCTCCTGGAGGGTAGGAGGAACTGTGGTCTGAGATGATGGTGGGGGGGAAAGGGTGAGGGTGATTTTTATTGTTCACTTAGTCAGATTTACTTTGAAAATATTAATGAATTAGTTCTGTACATATATGAACTCTGAATAAATTGCTCATTTTTCCTAAAATACAGATTGTCTACAAATCACAAGATCCATACTAAGTAAAAACAAAAACAGAGGAAGTGATTGGAAATCTAGGCCCAGAGGTGTAGGTGGACCTCTCTGGCAGTCAAATTTGCTTTGACGGTTTTAGGAAAAAAGATAAAAATAAAAGTTCCATTAACCATCTTATGAAAGTAGCATATAGCCAGCCCAACATTTCTGGGCACTTTGAAGGCCTTGCACACAATCTGAAGTATTTTATTTTATTTTATTTATTTATTTATTTATTTATAAAAGATTTTATTTATTTATTTGAGAGAGAATGAGTGAGAGAGAGCATGAGAGAGGAGAAGGTCAGAGGGAGAAGCAGACTCCCCAAGGAGCTGGGAGCCCGATGCGGGACTCGATCCTGGAAGTCCAGGATCATGACCTGAGCCGAAGGCAGTTGCGCAACCAACTGAGCCACCCAGGCGCCCGAGCTGAAGTATTTTAAACACCATGGCTAGTGCTGTGAATACCAGTATCCCATTCCAGTCATTTATGATTTTTAATGATTTTATTTGTAATTTTCAAGAATAACCTGATCAACCCACAGGATCATAAGAAATAATAAGTCATTGATTTGAGTCTCTATGTTTTGGGGGAGGTCTGTTATGCAATAATTAGTTACCTGGTTTACCAAATACATTCATGACTTTTTTTTTTCCCACAGAGTAGCCAAGTTTCATTATTCTATTCACCTATACTTGGCATGGAATAGTTTACTTATTTCCCAAATTCTAATAGGTTCTGAAAGAATAACAGTTTACTACATTAGAGAATGTGCCACAGGCTATAATAGGCAATTTGGAAAGAGAGCTTCCAGATGGCTTTGAGCACTGGCCGTGTTTCTGTAGTGGGTACTCGAACGAGTCTAGCTTCCCAAGGTGATTACTTAGAAGGTAACCATGCTAGAGTCTTCACTGGCATCTTTGTTAAAAATAAATAGAAATAAAAGGAAAATAATCTCCATTCCTTGTTTCCAGAAACATTTTCCCCCCAAGGACTACAGAAGCCTTGCAGATATTATCTTAATTCTGACAGGATCCTTCAGAATCGTTTAGGGAGGTGATATTTTTCAGAACATGTTTCCTGGTCAGATATGTCTGGCTTTGTATTTAATAATGGAAGGATATGAAGATAAGATCTTATATTCGGATTACCTTTTTTATATTCTTAGTATAAAAAGTAATAAATTCTAAAAAGCAGTCTTTGTAAAAATTTTGTTAACCATCCGGTGTGACTCTGTCTCCTCAAGAATGTGGGTGAGTCACGGTGGGATGTTGTGACCCACGCTCTCTGGGAGAGTCTGGTGCAGGCGTGGCATGGCCCTGTCCTCTCAGTGGGGGGCTTGGGGCCAGGGAGCCTGGGTCCCTCTGGACAAAGGCGCCTGCTCTGGCCTGGGCTGAAGCTGGTGGCACTGGAGGTGGTGGGGAGGGCACAGGCTGGTGGTTGTTGAGGAAACGCAAACAGTGGAGCGCACGATTGATGGAGGAACGTGAATTCTAGTTGATTGTACTTAAAACTGGTAATTTTTTCCTTTTAGTGAATTTGTTATTGTTACGTTATATGTACCTCAGAAATCAATCTGGTGCTTTAAGTAAAAGAACTGCAGTCCTCTTGCTGGGGTCTTGATGGATGCCTTGACTGTTTTTAGACCTTGGTGAAAGCACCAGAACCTGCCAGTAGCTGTAGACTTTAGAAGCTGATGATGCTTTTTATTTCTTGGGAAATTGCCTGTTTGGAATTTGTCTTGTTTGGAGCCAAAAAAGTGTCATCTGTGGTTGTGCTACTACTAGATTTCGTCTTGACCTCACGCAGTAAAATACTGGTTTTGAAGGCATCAGCCTGATTTTTTTACTGTACCGGGTGGTTTGGAGCGGAGTGCAGAGAAGGGAGGGGACGGGGCTCTGGCTTGCTGGTGTGTGGGGTGCTGAGAGGGAGAGGAGCTGCTTCTCGTCTCTGCTGGAGGCACAGGGCAGTGGGGCCTCTTCCCATCTTTATGACCGCGAACACCTGCCTCAAGTAGGCGGCTGTGGTACCGTCCGCGTGGGGCGGCAGGTGGTCTGGGAACGTGCTCTCAAGCGCAGCGAAGCAGGGTTGATGGAGCAGAGATCGGGGACGAGTGTCTGAGCGTCCTCGCACACGGCGTCTGCGGAAGAGGCGGTCTGAAGGGCCGTCCTCCCCCAGGAGGCCCTCCAGATGCGCCGCCGGCCGGTGCGGCTGAGCCTGCGGGTTACCCTCGGGGCACCGTGTTACAGTAGCGACCCTGACCGGGCAGCTTACTGCGCGCGCCGTCCCCGGCCTCAGTTTCCCCACCCCGAAGTGGGGTAGTCGTAGTACCCACTCCGGTTTCTTGCGACGATTAACTCACTCACGGTCGTGCGGTGCCTGGAACGGGCCGCGATGCCAGGGACGCGCTGTGGACATCTTCCTAATGACATTTGTCGGGCCGTTCACCAGACTCGTTAGAAGCCCAGTGGACGCGGTGTTGCCCCTCTTTAAAATGTTCACTTCCAAGCTTTCCCCGGCTCTGTGCATCCTCACGTGACTGCAGGAGAGACAAATGGCAGTATTGGCGGTGTAAAGGGAAGTGCCTGTGGGTTAAGGAGGGCACAGGATTTTGTGGCCCTAAACTACCAGCTATTGCCAGAAAAATCCAAAGAGCATCCTTGTGCGGCTGCAGCTGCAGGAAGCGTCTGCCCAGGGCCCGGAGCTCTGAGGAGGTGGAGTGGACCGGACACATCCGTCCCATGCCGCCCCCACTGTTTCTTTTGTGCATTGGAAATTCTTTGGAAAATACAACCTGTGATCCAGAGAAACAGGAATCAAAAGTTCGCCAGCATAATGAAGCCGCTGCCGGTGTCCTTGCGGAGGTGCTCCCAGCAGGAGACACTAGGCCCTCCGCATCTGAAGTAAGTCCGCTGTTTGTTACGGCTGATTGACAGCGAAGATCTGTCTTGTATCTCAAGTTCATTGGCTGAGGATAGAAGGATAAAAGCTTCGGGCAAAAATGGGAATCTTCCAGTGGTAGTTGTCATTGAATTTGATTCACGAAGAACTGTATACCACACTCTGTAACTCATTAATCTTTGTTATCTGGCCACTGTATTGCTAAAAACGCAGCATATAAGAATTATCGGTGTTCCAGAAGATACCGGTTTTTCCTTTTAAAATGTACTTTTCAGAAGAAGGAGCTTTCTAAAAATTTAAACATGTTTTTCCCTTCATCCTGATTCTTGCTGCATTCTTGAGTACTTTGCATTCTGTGCGCCCAGCTTGCGGCCAGGCTCTCCAGACAGTCCTCCTCCTTGGAAGTGGAGCTCAGTCAGCTCTTTTTCTGACTGTGAGACTCTCCAAGGTCTCAGTAGTCCCTCTTCCCCCACCCCCGTCCCGCTAACCTCCATGATGTCCGCTGCTTCTATTCTGGAGCCTCCAGTTTGGAGTGTGGTGTTCTGAGACCACTTTATTATATGTTATTCTTGAGTACCACCAAAAAGGGAGAAACTGAAACTCTCTACAACCTAAGTACCTATCTGCTGTTTTGGTGTATATCCGTTTAGGCTCTTCTCTTTCTATTTATGTTTGTATGTTTGAGCGTAACTACATAGAAGCAGATATAACCATATTTAACATGTGTTTTGAAGGGGTCATTTTGCAATACGGTTTTATCGCTGGTTTTCTCCAGCAAGGAACAAATTATGGAAATAGACCACAAAAAATGTAAGACTAAAACTTCTAGAAGGATGTGTAAGAGACCATCTTTATGATTTTGGGTTAATAAAAGATTTCTTAGATAATATACAAAAAGCAGGAACATCGAAAGAAAAATTTGATGAATATTAAATTAAAAATTTTGCCTTTTACAGTATAACATTAAGAAAGTGAATATTCAAGACCAGGACAGACCAGGACAAAACACACGTAAATCATATATCCCATAAAGGACCTGATTATAAGAAGAATTTTTACAAGTCAGGAAGATAAACAATCAAATTTTAAAAAATTAGCATAAGATTTCAGTGGATACTTCAGCAAAGGAGGTACATGGGGTGTGGGGGGCGAATAAACACATGGGAAGGTGCTCGGTATCATTAACCGCTAGGAGAGTGTGGATTTGAGCCCCAGTGGCCACTGCCCACCTGCTTGACTGCTGTAATGGAAAAGATGGGCACAGTACCCCGTGGAGGGGGGCAGGCTGTGGAGGAACTAGAGGCTCCTCAATTGCTGGTAGGAACATAAAATTGTGCAGTCGCTTTGGAAAACAGTTTGTAGTTTCTTAAAAAGTTTAATATATGCTTACTGTATGAACCAGCACTCCACTCCCAGGTGTCTGCCCCAAGAGAAGTAAAGACATATGGCCCTGCATAGGCTTTCGTACCAACGTCCAGCCACGTTAACTCCTGAGGGCAGAGAATGCAGGCCTCCGTGTCCAGCAGGGTGTGACCTGTCCTGTCCATACAGTGGAATTCAGCGATATGGAAAGAACCCTGAGCCCTACCTTAGCAACAACGCTGTGCTGAGTCAGGGAAGCCAAACACAAAATACCACCTGTTTGATTCCGTTTGTGGGAAGTTTCTAGAAAAGGCAGAACTGTAAAAACAGAAAGCAGATGGATCAGTGGTTGCTTTGGCCTCCGGGTAGAAGAGAATTGTCTCAAGGAGGCCCAGGGGAGCAGTGGAGGGAGGCAGGTGTCCAGACCGGGGGTGGTGGTGACTGCTCAGCTCTCCGTTTACTGAGATTCTCTGAACAATTCATTTAAAATGGGTGAATGTCTTAAAAAATAGTGAAATCAAAATTTATCCAACACATTGCCCTGTGCAGAAATCCTCTGCCATTTGTTTCATTTAATTCTAAAAAGTAGATGAGGTGCCCCTTTTCCAGAAGAGGACATTGAGGACCAAGGATGGTAAATGATTTTCGGGTCTCAGAGCCAGTAACTGGTGTTCTCAGCACAGCACCAGGTGTTCTCAGCACAGCACCCCATCTGATAAAAGGAGTGAATTTTACAGTCTATAAATTTTACTTCATGAAAATACCTCATGACACATTTTCAAGAACATCTAATGAATACCTTTCTGTGCCTGCAACTATATTTGCCATCACTTCTTGAAACTGGAACATTGAGACGTTCGTAAAAATAGAATTGGTCGTGACCACCCGGCACTCAGCACTTGGCTTCCGCGATCATCCCCTGGCCTGTCTCGGTGCTTCTTCGTTTCTTACTGCCTGGATTCCCCGGAGGCAAGTCCCAGCCATCATCATCTCTCCTGGAAACACTTCAGTATCCTTATCTGTAAGCGATCGACCACCATTCCATTGCTTATAGAGGAAGGCTTTAGGACAGGCGTTGATCGTTGGTCCTTTGGGGTGACTGCTGTGTGTTGCTTTGGTAAAGGAGGTCGAGGCAGGCACCCTGTCCGGCAAATCTTCGCGTCTGTGCCCAGAGCAGCCCTATTCTGCCGAATGCCGTGCTGCTGTTTGAGGGGTCGTACGGAAGAACCCTTTTGATTTTCAGTGCTTTAAAGTGTACTCTGACTTTGAAAAAAGTTGAAGATTCACAATAAAAGTAGCCCTCCGGGGATTTTGCTTGTCTCATGTGCACAGTGTCTTCATGTGCACAGTGAAAGAGCCCAGCTGGTTCGCTTTCTTTTATTTGTAGTTGGTTCCTTGGAAACGAGGACATCGTTGGTATTTGAGCTCCTCAGCCCCCGCCCCCACCTTTTTTGCTCACGTTTGTGATTGTCTTCTGAGCAGAGCTCTAAGTTTTACACTGAAGGTCTTTAAACAAGAATGCCTGGCGGTATTCTCGAGTTGTTAGTCCTTCGGCTGTTCGCAGTTTGATCCGGTTCCACTCTTAGGTGAGAGGGACCTGGAGGGGAGGAGCATTGCGGTGCCCCCGGTAGGCAGGCTCCCCAGGGTGCTGCTTTTCCTTTCTTCCCCTTGGCAGAACACCCTGAGTCGGGGGTGCAGGGGGAGGCGTCAGGCCTGTGGAACCCCAGGGTGGCTGAGGAGCCTGGCGGGGCGAGGGGGACAGATGATCCAGGCATGGGCACCCGAGGGAGGAGGAACTGGCGGGCCCTTTAGGTGAATACTGCGGCAGGATCCCAGGCCAGATGACCGGGCTGGCTCTGCGGTGAAGGTTGGAAGCAGGAAATGGCAGAATCGTTGACAGAAACCACATGCCCATTCCGAGGATGATGTTTTGTCTAATTTCCTCATTTACGTGGGGAGAAACTGAGTCTAGGGAGGTGGTGGCTTGTGGCGTGCACTGCCAGATGGTGGTATGTGTGTCCCCACGGCTCCCCACCCCTTGCCATGGGCCTCCTTGTCGACCCCTTCTGGAGCCGGCTGTTTGGCGGTGTAGCCTCTGACGGGGCCGTCTAGGCTCTGCTGACTTAGGGACACATTTCCCAGAGCCACTGCATGGTCTCACTTTCCTAGACCCGCAGAGATCCCGTCGAGAGGTCATTTTGCAGTATTCGTTTCTTCTAAATCTCTTCCAAGCACTTTCGGAAGCCGTGCTTTCTTGTTTTGTAATTGTCTGAGGGGAAAACCGTGAAAGAAAAAGGAAATAGTCAAATTTTTATCTCAACGCGAATTACAGATATTATCATCCTCATTTTTTCATCGATTATGACAGTATAATTTTAAAGTGCCCGCTGATTCTGTTCAGCCTTGTTTGTGGTCCAGTGAGTTCTGAATTAAATTAAAATTAAAGTTTGAAGTCAGCAACAATGAGGCGGATCTCCAAGAATGATCCGTACTCGTCTGTCTGTTCTTTCCTCTTGCGTTAACCCCCTCTGTTCCTTCACCCTTTGGCTGCCGCTCATTAGCTCTTTCCTTTCTGGCCCCTTTGCCCACTCCTACCTGGGAGTCTCTCATGAGCTCTTAGGCCAAAGCTTGGATCTGTTCCCTTGACATTTGGCCCCTTGTAGTCACTCCACTAAGGGGATTAGAGCTTATGAGGATTCCTTGTGACTGGGGAAAAAAAAAATTATGATTTTTTTTTTTTTTTTTGGGACTTCATCTTCCCCTGACTTTCCAATGAGAACTATAGATTGTGGTCAGACCAGTGATGGATAGTTGTAACAGCTACAGTTACCAAAATCATTTCCTCCGGAGGGGAGGAATCCAAGAGATGGATGTTTACTGTCTCAGACAGAACCGTCACCTCAAAGATTTGCTGCACGTAAGGATTAACAGGTAATACTTAATGGTCTACAAAGTGCTTGATGTGAGTAATGAGTACCGTGGGTCTATCTATAAACGAACCTGGCACGAAGCCCACCATACGAAATGGCTTACTATTACTGACTGTAAATGTACCAACAACAGAAGCGGACATTATTACCGTAAACTTGCCCCTACTGTGAATTAACCTCTGGTGGAACATACTGGTTCATACGCTAATTTAAAGTGTGAAACAAGGGCGCCTGGCTGGCTCAGTCCCTAGGGCAGGAGACGCTTGATCTCAGGTTTGTAAATTCCAGCCCCATGTTGGGTGTGGAGGTTACTTAAAAATAAAAATCTTTTTTAAAACAACGGAATATTTTGCCCTGTGTGACTGAGGGTTTACAGTATTAGAACAAGCGTTTTCCACCTGAAGCATGTATAGGATTTAACCGTGCAAACCCTGTTACATTTCTTTTTATTATGCAAATTTAAGATCTGCTCTTTAGCAACTGCTAAGAAGTCTTTGTCACATGTATCTGCTCTTGGCTAGATCATCAGAATGTAGATGATTTGATTTTAAACAGATTTCTTGAATAGATAGGTGTTTAAGAAACAATGGGGAAACTTTTTTTTTTTAATATTCTGATCAAATCAGAACTATGAGGGCAAATTTTCCCCAGTGGAATGAAAGGTATAAAGAGAAATATAACAGATGAAAGTAAAATAGAGGTTTAAGTGTATTAGTTATGCTCACATAGAGTGCTCAGAATGGAAAGAATCTGGATAGTTGGGGTGCCTGGATGGTACAGCGAGTTAAGTGTCCAACTCTTGGTTTCCGCACAGGTCGTGATCTTAGGGTCATGAGACCGAGCCCCGTATTGGGCTCTAAGCTCAGCACAGAGTCTGCTTGAGATCCTCTCTCCCTCTCCCTCCCATTTGTGTGTTCTCTTTTCTCAGATAAATAAATTTTAAAAGAAAAAATAAAGAATCAGATAGGTAACATGGACCAGCCTCCTGGAGTTCACCCCTCAAATCCCGGATTCCATCCTCCAACTTCCATGCCCCCCATGCTGAGGCCTCCCCTGCCCTCCGAAGGCCCTGGGAACATTCCACCCCCTCCCCCAGCCAACCGAAGAGCGGCCCCTTTTCCAGGCTAGTCCTGTGTGGTGTGTCCTTGTGTTCTCTGTCGGAGTGGAGTGTGGTCCTCTTGTACGGCCCGTGTCATGTCCTCACTGCTCATCCCTTCAAAAACCCACAGGCATGATTCTGGGGGCCAGGAAGGCTCCTGCCCATGCAGGTGGGCCCAGGACCCCGGTTGAGTGGGGTGTGGGCTGTGGTTCCCTCATGAGTCCCAGCTGGTACAGTGGACCAGCTTCTCCCGGCCCGACTGGACTAAATCCTAAGAGAGCGGGAGGACCGGCTATATCCTTAGATGTCTTTTTCACTTAAAAGGCTCTCAGTCAGTACATTTATTTGTTGGGTGCTCAGTATGGGGGATGCAAGGGAGTGGTGTGTGCAGAGAAGCCTACTTTGCGATTCCTGGAAGTAAGACAGAATTATCATGAAACACACAGGTGCTTCTGATATCTTATTTTCTACTGTCTAAAGGATTATTAATAATGTACCAAAGAAGCAGCTTGATATTACCAGTATAGTTCTTAATCTGTGACCAGGAAAAAAGGAAAACAAAAGGAAAAACCATACCCCAACTTTTCCCCTAATTGGCTACAACATTTATTCCTTTGTATATGTTCTCTCTGACATAATTTAGTATTTGAGTGTGGAATGGGCAGAAATCAGTATATAGGGGAGGAACGACCTGATTTTTTAGATAAAATATTGATACTAAAATTTTAAATTTGAAATGATCAGTTTTGAATTGCTTGTTTTAAACGATGTTTTGCTTGCTGCATATACTCTTAGTTGCCTGTAGTACTGCCTTAAATATAAATATAAAAGGTGACAGCTGTTCTTAAAATTATTATAAAAAACATTGTTAATCTTGTTTCTTGGTTTGGCCGCGTCCTCCCTTCATCTTGAAAGGAAAGGACTGCCTGCGGTCTGTGAGAGCTTGTGTCACAGTTGTTCGAGTCCCTGAGGACGGTCATTCGGCACTGACTCACAGAAGGCCCTGGCCGGGCCATTTCCTTCCCCACCCAGGTGCGCCCATGCACACACGCGCGTGCGCACACGGGCACGTGCTGCTGTCCTTGAAGTTGTCTCAGGCGTGCAGCGTGTTTTACCAAGCCCGTCTGCAGTTCCAGTGCTGGCCCAATGGCAGAGGGCCGGGGGAGGGCTGGAGCAGGTAGGTAAGAGTTGTTGGCATTATTGAAGAAAAAAGGAAGAGCTCATTTGTTCCCTGATTGCTGAGGGACACAGCAGGTGACCCCTGAGCAGGGTCCGTTGAGTCTGCCGATTGTCTCTGGGAAGTTGAGGTTTGGTTTATTTTTTAATTACTGTATTTGACTTTGATTTGGGTCAGACCTTTTGAGGAAGTGATTCTCATGACTTTTATTCATGTACACTTGTTCAAGTTCATGTATTTTCTAGCAATCAAAAGCACCAAATAGAGCAAGCTGTCATTTCAGTGTGCTGTTAGTCTAGTGACAGTGTTGAGACGAGGAGCCTGATCTTCTCATTTGGAATCTCTTGCTTCCAGCCTAAGAGAGGTTGTGTGCCATTGAGTAGTCCTCACGGTATGTGTGAGAGGGATTCAGAGCAGGGGAGGGGTTCTCCCTCCTTGGCGGTTGTGTGTTTTGTACAAATAACAAGACAAACACTGATACAGATGAGAGGGAAACAAGTCTGCTTTGTTCTTAGGAATATTGTAGTTTAAACGGAGGCAGAGGGATTCCTGTGGGTGGCGTGAAGGGGAAGGAATATGCACTTTTCCCTGCCTTCCTCCCTCCTCCCCTCCCTCCTCCCCCTCCTCCCCTCCCTCCTCCTTCCTGCCCTTTTCCTCATCTGTCCTCCTCTCCTCTTGCTTCCTCCTCCTGTTCCTTCATCCCTCCTCTTTCTCCCTCCCTCTTCTTCCTCTCTCCCTTTTAAAAATAAATATTAACCTTGGGGATGAACTCTAGCCGCTAGCAGAGAGCGTGCTACCCCAGCAGACTTGGGCGCTGGGCTCTCCGGCTTGACTAATTTGCTTCTACAAAATGTAGCTGCGTTACTTTCAAACTGGCCTATGCCGGGCGTACTTTTACTATCTCCATGTAATGCAATTAAATGTTATCTAAGCATTTCAGACATGAGTGGGAAAAGAAAATATTGCTGTAAAAGCTAAATCGAATGATTTGGGGAGATTTGATAAAGGCCGTCCTTTTAAGATAACTGTCAAGTTAAGTGTGGAAGAGACCACTGTAAGTACGAGCATTCTGCCCTTACCTTTCTTGGCGGGTGGGTGGGTGGGTGGGGTGGGGGGGGTCTCTGCATTCTAGCTCCACTGAAGGGTGAATGCTGGCATTGGCGGATGAGGGTGTGTGCTGGGAAGGTGATGACAGCATTCCGTCCCTTTGAGACTTATACTCCAAGGGAAGACCTCAGCCCGGGACTGAGATGACAGCAAGAGGCAGCCGAGGCAGAGGCCCTCGGTGTAGTATTGAGCAGGAGGAGGAAAGAAACAGAGAACTTAGCTTGCATCTTCTTGAAGGCTTTCTGCTTTCACTGACTTGATTTAAAATGAACTGACCAGAGACTAGTGATCACACTGAGAAAGAGGGCTCCTGCCCCTGACGGAGACCCTCGTGGGGTGGGGAGCGTCAGCTGTGACTTAGACTGGAGGGTGGTCGGTTTCCCTGTTGGAATCACATGTGTGGAGGAGACTAGAAAGGGACGGGGGGGACTGGCCACCGTGAAGGCCGAAAATGACGTGTTGGTGTCACTTGTCCCCTGGCTAACTGGGCAGCCCAGTAAGCCTCTAGTGTTCACGATCACATGAACTTCCAGGCCTAAGTGAAGAAGGTTCCGTCGGTCACCGAGGAAGAATGGCTGGAGACTGTGTGGTCCTTCCACGGGCAGGGAAACGGGGGCTGTTTGTCCAAGTCTTACGGGGGTTTGGCTACACTAAAAACCGGAAGTCACTCTTGTCGTCCCTTTATTTCACCTGGTTAGTTTTCAGCGGATGGATTAAACCGAGAGGGATGTTCCCGTTTGATCAAGGGCCTCACTGATCTGTCTGCGTCATCAGCTGCTGCGTGTGTGCGGGCGGGGTGTTTTCTGTTTGTCTCTGACCAAGGTGAGGGGAGACATCTCCGGTGGAAGACCACTGTGCTTTACTCAGTGATTTCAAGTCAGCAAGTGTGGTAATTTTTTTCCTTTTGCATTAAAAATATCAATATGTTATTTGGTATGATTTTAAAAACTTGGAGGAAGAAAGTAAAATGATGACACATTTTTAAAGATTTTATTTATTTATTTGACAGACAGAGATCACAAGTAGGCAGAGAGGCAGGCAGAGAGAGGGGGTGGGAAGCAGGCTCCCTGCTGAGCAGAGAGCCCGATGTGGGGCTTGATCCCAGGACCCTGAGATCATGACCTGAGCCGAAGGCAAAGGGTTTAACCCACTGAGCCACCCAGGTGCCCCGAGACATTTATTTTTGATGAGAATTAATCTTTTTAATATATTTGGTTTTTACCTTGTGTAGCTTAGAAAGGAAACTACAGTGCTCAGGATAGAGAAATGATTTTATGTAATAGCCTCGATTTTCTGCATGTATACATTAAGATAGATGACTTAGACTCCCAAATCCTATTAATAGGTATTTTTAAGCTTAAAAAAATATTACCACAGGTTTACCTGGAAAGCATGCATCTCGTTTATATGATGCTAAGTAAGAGAGTACGGAACTATAATATTTGTCACCTTCTCTTTAGGGGCGTTCTTCTTTAGTGGGTTTGTCATCATGTTTGCTGCCACACACTATTAATGACTTGGTGGCAGTGACAAATTTGATTGTGATCTGAAGCGTATCACACTTTATTATGCTTTTATATTTTTAATGAGTGTGCTAGAGATAAAGTTTGATCCCCTTCTCCCCCACCACCACTTTCTTCATTTAGACCTGGATTCTTCATATGTGACCTTGAGAACACGATTCAACTTGTCCTTGTCAACCTTGATTGTTCATCTGTGAGGTGAAGGCTTGGTACTACCTGACTCCTCAGGTCTCTCTAGCTCTGAGGCCCCGTGATCCTGTGAGGGGTGCGATCTCATGTGCCAGATCTTTGTTTGCAGTTTTACCAGTGTCTGCTGCAAAGCGTGTAGAAATGGAGCAGCCAAATCACAAGTCTTGTTCCTTCTAGATAGGCAACGGAGTTTTGAGAATAGAAGCTAGTTGTGAGGACTAGTCATTGATTTATGCTGACTTGATTATTTTTTAAATTTGCACTTCAGTGATTAAGAACTTTTGTTCTGGGGTCAGCTTTGAATGCCATCCCCTCTCACTCAATAGCTGTTTGATTTTGGGCGTGTCATTTTCCTTCTCAGTTTTCTGCTCGCTGAGGTGGGAGCAGCCGCCGAATCTGCTTCCTAGTGTTCATGAGGCTTCGGTGAGAGAAGCCGTGCAGAGACTGGCCTGTGGCCACAGCTTCACAAAGGTTGGCTGTTTAGATCGTGACAGTGACTTTCTCTGGGTCATGTGGGCAGCCTGCAGCCTTTCCTTCCACGAGTTTGTCAGATTTCCCTCAGTTGCCCTCAGCTCTTGCCCTGTGACCTGGTCTGACTGTGGGAATCCTGCAGATGCTGTTCTCCAGAGGTTACGCGTGGTTTTGGCGTCCCTAGACTTGCCTTGCCCTGTGCTGTGCATGGAGTCACACTTGTCTAACGGTTGATGTTGGTTTCGCCTGCCCACTTAGGTATATGATTATGTGAAAAGAAGTGATGTTTCAAATAAGATGGTCACGTGCTTTCTTGTATTTGCTGCACCTTTTTTGGACTGCTGGGGTTGGCGCCTCGGACCCCGACCATTGAGAGAGAACTGAATGGTCATTGGCGTATTGATGGTCTCGTAGAAATAACCTGTGGTCCCGGTTATCATGTTGTCAACACTGAGGTATCTTGATCATGAATGGGCTTTTCTTCAACACATTGTGTAAACTTCTATAAAGTGGGTTTCAGCCATACCTCTTAGATTTTAAAGACCGTGTCTGTCATATGGTAGACTGTTAATTATGTAATTCCATTTGGCATGTACTAGTACAGGAGCAGCATAAAGACAGGTTTATCTTTTTTTTTTTTTTAAGATTTTATTTTTTAACTAATCTCTACACCCCTTGTGAGGCTTGAACTCACAACCCTGAAATCGAGCATTACGTGCTCTGCCAACTGAGCCAACTGGGCAATCCCAGCATGTTTAGCTTTTAACATGATTCAGTGATTTGGGTAAAACTACCCGAATGTGTCCTGAATGGGTCAGTACATTCATTTCTCCTCTATTCTTTTTTTTTTTTTCTTTTAAAAATTTATTTATTTATTTAACAGAGAGAGATCACAAGTAGGCAGACAGCAGGCAGTGGCGGGGTAGGGGGGAAGCAAGCTCCCCGCTGAGCAGAGAGCCTGATGTGGAGCTAGATCCCAGGACCCTCAGATCATGACCTGAGCCGAAGGCAGAGGCTTAACCCACTGAGCCACCCAGACGCCCCTTCTCCTCTCTTCTTATCATGGTCCCATTTGTCTGGCTTAGACAGATCCTTATAGTCACTGTGTGCGGTAGGTAGCCTGCCCCAGGTCCCGTGGCTGGAGAGGGGAAGCAGCGTTTCAATCAAGCCCCGGGACCTGGAGCCAGGCTCTTCCCTGCAGCGCAACCTCCCTTGAGATGGCGGAAACAATCAGACTGTTGGGCCACCCCACCTCATGGAGCTGGTAGGGTGAACTGCCCTGAATGTGTGGCTAGAGGACCAGATTGTGCATCCTTTTCCAGCATTGTGCTGGATATAGAGGGTCTGGATGGATATAGAGGGTCTTGATGGTGCATCGGTTTTGATGTATTTTACATACTTCATTCCTCCTACTTTTGACTTACAGATGTTCATTATTAAAATTCTCAGGACTTAAAAAGAACCCAAACCAAAACAGAACCCCAGATACCTGCCACCAAGAGGGTAAGTGATGGTTAAACCCTGGCCGTTCAGTGTCCACTCTTTCAGGCATCCTAACTGTCGGGTCACGTGACTGCCAGAAGAGTTCACAGAAAGGCGAGGTGATCTGTCGTCCGTAAACTCTTCGGGTCCCTTTCTTACCATTAGTCATGACCCTGCCCATCGCCCTTCTCTCGCTCCCTCTCAGGTTTGCGTGTCCACGCATCCTCACTGTTGTCTCCCCGGCACACACATGCAGCCCCCGCTGTCCGGCTGTGGAGTTGGGGAATTAGGGTTCCAGTGCACTGCTTTCCCCAGCCACCTGACCTCAGCTGCCATGTGCTCACTCCCAGATGTGCTCAATTTTCAAATTAGATTTCTGATGTATAGGAAAATTGTCTTTTCTCAGAGGACAAGGGCACATTTGACCGCATTCATCAGAAAATGGTAGAGGTAAACCATGTACAGCTGTTTCAGATACGGGTAACATTTCAGAGGGTCTGGGGCCCGTGGTGGCTACAGCCCCGGGGGGCCGGCAGGGCATGTCCGCTGTCACCACAGTCCCCTTTCTCACCGAGAATTGTATTGTGAAAGGCAATCTGAAAATAGCTACTTTTTCTGTGTTATAATGCTAATAATGTGAGATAGTCTTGGGTGTGGGAAAATATTAAATGAACAAATGGTATTTATGATTTTGAAATCAAACATTCCTGAAATATTCAGGAACTTTTAGGAACAAGAGTCTGCATTTCTTAAACCAACAAAGGTGTTTTTAATCAGTTGATTTTTAATGTGACTATCATCTGTGTCTCTTGGGGAGGAAGAAGATTCTTCTTTACCTTTTCCAAACAGGTTGGGTTTTTATTTTTTTTAAGATTTTATTTATTTATTTGAGAGGGAGAGAGGGAGGGAGGGAACACAAGCAGGGGGAGCAGCAGAGGGAGAGGGAGAAGCAAGCTCTCTGCTGAGCAGGGACCCCAGGGCAGGGCTTGATCCCAGAACCTTGGGATCATGACCTGAGCTGAAGGCAGATGCTTAATGGAGTTAGTCACCCGGATGCCCCCAGGTTGAATTTATTTTTTAATTTTTTTAAAGATTATTTATTTATTTATTTATTTGACAGACAGAGATCACAAGTATGCAGAAAGGCAGACAGAGAGAGAGAGGAAGGGAAGCAGGCTCCCTGCCAAGCAGAGAGCCCGATACGGGGCTCGGTGCGGGGCTCGGTCCCAGGACCCTGGGATCATGACCTGAGCCGGAGGCAGAGGCTTTAACCCACTGAGCCACCCAGGTGCTCCCAGGTTGGATTTTTAAATGTAACTTTTGGAAAATTAAATAAGACCCATCCATGGGGACATGTTTCAGTTTATCACACTCAGTCACCAGCTTCAGTAAGAAATGACATGGAACATGAGCATTCTCTGTGTGTGTGTGTGTGTGTGTGTGTGTGTGTGTGTGTGTGTGTGTGTGTTTTAAAGATTTTATTTATTTATTTGAGAGAGAGAGTGAGAGAGAGCATGAGAGCTGAGAAGGTCAGAGACAGAAGCGGACTCCCCATGGAGCTGGTTGCCCGATGGGGGACTCGATCCTGGACTCCAAGACCATGACCTGAGCCAAAGGCAGTTACTTAACTAACTGAGCTACCTGGGCGCCCTGAGCATGCTGTTTTAATACAGTACTTGGTATCTTCTTCCTTGACAGATTATGTATGGAAAGATGTGCAGGACCCCTGCCTTGTGCTCTGTGTGCAGAGTGCTGGTGCGGACCCGTGCTCTTAGCCTCCTTCTCTGTGATATCTGGAGAACACTTGTCCTCTCTGTGTCACTGACCCACCATGGTACGTTGTTGGGATGATTCAGTGAAGTTGTTGCATAAAAATCTTAGGACGGTGTCTGGTAGAGAGTAAGTTTCTAATTATTGTGAAAGTAATTTTCATTATCTTTTTATAAAATCATGGTGACACACATAAGAAGGCTGATACTGAGACTCCCAAAGGAATGTTTTTCCAGTGCTGTGACATCATTTAATTTGGAAAAACAAACAAACGAACAACCTTTTCAGTAATTGGCACCCAAGGACCTGAGCTAACTGACTCTCAGGGAATGATACCCAAATACAAAAACTGAACAGAGTGATTTGTAGGGAAAATAACATCTCTGTCCCCTTGGACAGGGCAGTGGGGGAGTGTGCTCTGTGCAGGGCTTTGCCATAGGTGCTCACCGTGGCTGCAGTGGCGCCGGACCGCCCCTGCCAGCACACTGGCCCCAGTAGTCCTCAGAGTAGGCTGAGTCGAGGGCACGTCCGGATTGTACAGCTGCTAGAGCCAGGGCTCCAACCAGAGCCACTGTCCTTTTCCTGGCCCTGCACCAGGCCTTGTACGTCAAACAGAACCATGACTGCTGTTGAAATGTGGGAAATTGTCATTTCAAAAGCTGATGAACTTACCAAGATGAGTAGAATCCTACAAAAGAGACTGGAACTGTTGAAGTGGGGTCCACGAGCCAGTAGCACGGTGTGGTCGTCTGCGGTGTTAGATGCGGGAAGCCCGTCACTGTGGCCGGTCGGTAGCTGCTTCCCTAAGGAGGCTGTTGCTTTGCTCTTGCCTGTTGAGTTTGCGAGGTTTAAGACCAGTGCCTCAGTTTCTGATGCTGTCAGAGGTGAAGAGAAACGTGGCCCAGGGTGACAGTAGGTGGCCCAGAATTTGCAGAAATAGGTCATGGCCAATGTGGTGGTCTGACATTGGTGAATGTTTGTTACATGGACAAGTACTTGTAAGATTTTAACAGAGCCTGTGGCGCATGAGAACAAAGTTTAGGGCCAGCCACTTTGGGTATATATGTGGGGTAGGGAGAGAGAGAGAGTACTTGTTTTTGTATTTTTTTTTTTTTTAATGGGGTTTGCTTTGATCCTTACCCCTTCCTGCACAGATTTGGGAAGCTCATTCTGGAGCCCTGCTTTGCCCTCTGTGAGCAGTTGCTTTGTTATTCAGAGTACTCAGCCTGGGGAAGGCGGGGGGCAGGTCTTGGGTCCTCCTTTTCAGGGTCCCCGGTGAGATTTGCTTCTTTCTGCTGCCATGTCCCCACCTGTCCTACCAGCCCCTGTGGGAATGCTGCTTGGATGCTTCTGGCAGAGCCTGTGGCTGTTTCAGGCTCTAGGAGACAGACCCTCCAGGTTTGAGGATTCTGCCTCCGCAGGTCCGTCACCATCCTCGGGGTGGCCTGCCCCACAGAGGACCCTGGCGGTGAGGGATCATATGTGTCAGCATCGCCCGGAGCTCCTGGGTGAAGCACCAGAGTCTGGGATGGGGCTCAGGACTCTGCGTTATGCCGGCATCTCTGCGTGAGAACTGAACTGATGTTCAAGAGCCGTTTCGGGAGGAAATGAAATAGATTGGTATTTTTCAAGCAGTAGGTTGTTACCAACATTTCTAAAAAAAAATAAGAGTGGACTAAAATAAAATAGTACAGGAAATATCAGAGTTCATGGCACACACCGAGCGTTATTTGGTGAGACTGAAAAATCTGTGTTGTTTGCAGCCTCAGCCCATGGCACAGCCCGGAAGTTACCTACTTTGTGAGGAACCTCAAAAATAAAAGATGCGGGAAGACGCTTTTAATCCATCGTTGGCAGTGGGTCTCAAATTTCAGTGCACATTGGAATATCCCAGGGAAATGAGTAAAATGTAGCCCTGCTCCAGACCGACCGTCTCAGAATCCGTGAGCCAGGGCGTAGGAGCCTGCATTTTAAGTAAGTGCCCCTTATGATTCTGAGGCAGGTGTTTGCAGGACCCCCGTTTAGGAAATAGGGATGGGCCCGTGCAGGCACTTTACATGCTGTATTTTAGACCTTGTAACAAGTCTGTGAGGTGACAGGCCCTCCCGATTTTACAGATAAGGATGCTGCAGCCACATTGATTTGATTTGGTGACTTACATGGTGTCCCAGATCCCCTCCTCAGAGGGCATCAGGGGCCATGAGATGTGAAGGATAAGCACTCCTGATTGGGGGATTGCCCTGATGGGAAGAAAATGAGATTGTTTTAAAAATGAGAGTTTTATTTATTTATTTATTAAAAGAGTCCATGTATTTATTTGATAGAGACACAGTGAGAGGGAACACAAGCAGTGGGAGCAGGAGCGGGAGCGGGAGAAGCAGGCTTCCTGCCAAGCAGGATGCGGGGCTCGATCCCAGCACCCCAGGATCATGACCCAAGCCGAAGGCAGACTCCCAGAGCCACCCGGGTGTCCCCCCCCAAAATGAAAGTTTTAGAGAGAAGATGGGGCACAAAGGCTGCTGCTTCGCAAGCAGATCCTGTCCCTGTGGCTTCTGGGCCGCTCTTAGACCCTGGTGCTTGGAGCTCCACGTGGGACAGAGGGGAAGCCCGCGCTCAGGTGGGTGGGCTCTGGGCTCTGGGGTCTTAGGTGATGGCTTCAGCGGCTGGGCTGGGCTCTCGCTGCTTCTTTTGTAAAACCACAGGGCTGCCTCACTGCCGGAGAGTGATTCCAGATCGCAAATCCTGTGATCTTATCTTTTGAAAAGGTGGTATTTCCTGTCTCCTACCCTGCCACAGATACTGAATGGCTAAACAGAATGTAAGGAAGTGTTGTGAGCCCCGCGGGGACAGTCACGTACTGGGGTGCGGCTGCCAGTTTGGGCTGTCACAGTCCCCAGTCCCCAGCCACTCACTCTCAGAGCTCCTCCTGGGGAACTGCGCGGCTTTACAGTGGGCCTCGTCCCTTGGTCTCCTGTCCATCAGGCCGGCTCTGGAACAGGGTGTGGGCTCTGCTGGGAGAGACCCCCTCCCTAGGACGCAGGGCCACAGTTTAATCTCATTATGTAAAGAAAGGGAGGGTGATTATCTTTCAAGACCGGGCAGCTGCTCCTGATAGGTTGTAAGCGGGAAGTTCTACCCAGTGGGATTTGTGAGAACCAGAGGAAACGCTCACGTTTCCGGGAAGCTGGGCTGGTGCTGTGTAGCTGTGCATTTTGTGGCCCTAAAAAGCCACTTTATTTTTAACTTGAAGGTTATCCTTTCCCTCCCTGCCTCTGGCATATGCACTTCCTTCTCCTTTTAAATGTGTGACATTTTATGCTCAAATTCCCATCTAATTTTAGTCGTAATCTAAATTGTATTATACAGATACATATCCTCTCAAAATATAATTTTATGATCAGTCACTGCTTAATATACCCAAGCCCTTGACTTGGATCTATAAGTCATTATATTTGCTATCTTTCTGCTTGATATCCTGGAGAGTAGAGAGAGGCAGAACCCACATTTGGCCTGAAAATAGTATTTACAGAAGTAAATGTTTTTCAGGCATAAGTTGCAGCCGTATTTTTTTGATTTCCCACTAAATCACATTTGTACTTTGAAAATTTACATGGCTAATTTTGGTTAATGTCAGTACGTTTGTCCATTTCTAGATTTTTTTTCATGCAAGAAGAAACAATTATTATTATCTATTGATTTTCAGAAAGTATGTGAGGCCAGTATCCTATCTCATCTTCAGGTTAACCTTATCTGTGTTGCTTTTTTTAAGTAGAAATTCCAGCATTTTTATAAAATTTAAAATGGGGCAGGGTTGATGAGTTAAAAGCTACTTTAGTACTTAGGTTGCTCCTGAAGTAACAGGAGATACAGCTGAGTTAACCTGTGGTCTTTTGGTGAAGAAAGAATAAAGTGAAGGATATGCTAAAAGTTACACTGAAGATGAGGTCCATAATGTTAGTACATCGTAAACATTTGCTTTTATACTGGCTTTAAAGGATAGCGAGTGACTTGGAAGAATGGCTGGCTGCTTGCTTTTATGGATGAGCTACAAGTTGCAGGCAATACCGAACAAATAGTGAGATTTGTAGAAAAACCAGAGTGGGAGGAGTCCATGAGTAAGATATATTTCAGCAGGCAAAACCAGTTGTGTTCGGGTTGTTTTCTGGGGGCTTGACCCTAATGCATCCAGGCATGGAAGTGGAAATTATAAATATGGAAGAGTAATAAAGACCCAGGAAATAGGACTTGCTACCAATTTTTAAATGAAAGAGAAAGTAGAATACCAGAATGTTAAACATGGGTATAGGTTAAGATCTGTAACATTATGTTAAGTATTTTTTTTTTTTAAGATTTTATTTATTTGACAGAGAGGGAGATTGCAACTAGGTGGAGAGGCAGGCAGAGGTTGGGGGAGCAGGCTCCGCGCTGAGCAGAGAGCGTGATGCGGGGCTCGATTCCAGGACCTTGAGATCATGACCTGAGCTGAAGGCAGAGGCTTAACCCACTGAGCCACCCAGGCGCCCCAGTATTTTTGATATCATGTGTCAAGATTAAAGTCTGTGAACTAAAAATTAAAAATTGGCTTCTGTCCTCATTTCTAAAAATGAAGGGCTCGTGCTCTATCATCGTATCCAACACAGAAGTCCCGAGCAGTTTTCGTCACTTTTAAAAGCCACAGGTTACCGAAAGCAGGGAGTGTTCCTTTAAGTTGTGCTTGAATTACAGAGAATCAGTGTGGAGCTGTTGGCTCATCAAAACATTAACTGGCTGTTTTGTGGATGGGGGTGAGGTCGGTGGGGCAGACGGGAGGGAGGAGATTGGGCTCGCTTCCCTGAGGAAAGAAAGAGCGGGCGGAAGGCAGTCTGTGGACCCTAGACGAACTGGGGCGCCTGCATTTCTGTTGCCGTGAACAGGTTCCGGCAGACGCGTCACTGCGCCACATGCACCCTGTGGAGGTCAGGGTCCGGCCACGGCCCCACCAGCTACGGCCCCACCGGCTACGGCCCAGCGTCTCCCGGGCCACGCTCAGGTCTGCTCTGCAGACCCTTTTGGTGTCCTGGGATGCCACCTCCCCGAAGCTCGGGCTCCTCGGGCTGCTGGCCCAGTGCCCTTCATGCTGGTCGAAGGATCGAGGCCCCAGGCTCCTCGCGGGTTGTTGGGCGACGAGCGTCACTCTCAGGTCGCTGCCCAGTGGCCTGCTGCAGCCGGTGGTGGTGTGCTTCCTCGAGGCCAGCAGGACAACCTCTCTGTCCCTTTGTCTTCATCTCGGGGCCCCCCTGCGTGGTTAGCTGAGAGCAGGGCTCCCGTCCTGCCACACGCAGTGGCTCCCATGACCCTCGGGGAGATTCCGAGGGGCACACGCCCGGTGCTGTCTTGGGGCATCCTCAGGGTGTGCCTGCCCCAGTGCTTATAACATACTGGCCGGACACTAATGGGTGGAAGGACGGAAGGAAACAAAGAAGAGGTGAAATGCGGGAAAAGTCAACTCTGAATTCCTGCGTGGCTGGGCCGGTTCTCATGCCCCCTCATCAGGACACAGGGTGGGAGTGACTGAATGGGAGGGGAGCCATCCCAGGGAAGGTGAGGCAGTCCAGGGGCGGCCCTGAAGGCCTGCGGGAGCGGATTGAGCCTTGGGCTTCCGTGGAGATGGGGCAGACTGCAGAGGACTCCTCCTGGTGGGAGGGTCTTCAGTGAGACCAGCATGGAAAGTTCCAAAGTGCCAGTCCCAGTCATTTCTCGGGTTATTTTTTTTTAATATATGTATAATTAATGTCTGTTTTTTTCATTAATTTTTTAAAAAATGTATGTATTTTTAGCCCCAGGGGTACAGGACTGTGAATCGCCAGGTTTACACACTTCACAGCACTCACCATAGCACATACCCTCCCCAATGTCCATAACCCCACCACCCTCTCCCGAGCCCCCTCCAGCCTCAGATTATTTGATGACAGCAAGGATGTTCTTGGATCGGTCCTTTCTCCTGTAAAATCCCAGGCATTCCAGCATGCTAATACAGGCTGTTTTTTAAAGTAGGCTTCGTACCTGGTATAGAGCCCAACGCAGAGCCTGAACTCACCACCCTGAAATCAAGAACCGTGGTTGGGTCAAGAGTCGGACACTCAACCAACTGAGCCACGCTGGTGCCTCTACAGTTATGTTTTAAGAAGACCTTGTGGAGTCTGAGAATGAGGCCAAGGCCAGGTGCATGCAGCTCTCTGGTCATGATAAGATTTACCTGGGTGCCTCGGGATGAGCAGAATTGTACTGATGGAGTCTCAGCTCCAAGGAATCTGCACGTTATTTTTGAGGCTGAGCATATCCAGATGGAAGGGTCTGTGGAAGTAGGTTTCTTTTTTACAATACTGTTTTGTTCCAGATTATGTATTTATAAGAGGCAATGTCTATTAACATGTGGAATTTCTAGTAATCATGAACATGGCTCTATGTTGTCCATGAAGCTTGGCGAAAGCTCCTGTTTTTGTCTTCATTTAAACAACCTGTTTAGGCAGTTGCCTGGGTAATCCGGTATTTTGAAAGGGCCTTCGCTCTCAGCAGAGGCTCCGTGGGGAGTGAGCGTTTCCAGATCTTCCCCAGGTGCGGGCCGAGTGAGCAGGTGGCTGGAAGTCAGGAGGGTGGGGGGAGACGGTGGTTCCCTTAGCCTAGTGCTTACGGGTGGGAGTCAGGAGGGGCAGTAGCAAGGCTAAGTGTCCTCAGAACCGGGGACTTGCAGGAAGCCCAGGCTCGGTGATGTCAGGAGTTGCGGCACGGGCGAGCGCTTGGGTGAAAACAGGTGGAGATCAGGCCAGTATTCTTCTAAGCACTCAGCTCGCTGGCCAGGTTTGTTTTGTCGCAGCCCTCAGTCCTGGAGGAATTTCAGGCATTTTGGTGGGTCACCTCCCTTTTGGGCCTTCAGGAAGTGTGTTGCTGTCAGCGGCTCAGACTGTGTCCCAAAGGTGAAGGGAGCCGACAGTGATGGCCACTTGGGGAGGTAAAATGAGGATGTTTTCTGTAAAGAATAGCACGAGGAGAAAACCAAGAAACAGCACACCTTTGACGTTTGTGATCCTTAGGACAGGGGCACCGTCGTCGTGTGCGGAGTGAAACTACACCCTCAAGTAGGTGGTCGGTTACAGAGCGGGCTTCCTCGTGTGTGGTTTCCGAGTGGAGGATTTATTTTACTAAGCGGCGTGCCTGGGCTTTGGTGTGTAACGCAGTCCGCCGGGGAGCCCTTTGTCCGTGCCCGCTGTATGCTCAGGCCCCTGTCCCTCCGAGCGCTGTGGGAAACGGCAGGAAGTGGCAGGAACTGGGTTGGGAAGGCTGGCCCGTGTGGAAGAGACACCGAGAGGTTCATGTGGTTCTCCAAGTGCAACTCCGCAAACGGTGCTGCACGGAGTATGGTGATGTCGAATTGGGAAGGCTTGTCTTCAGTCCTGAGATAAAGATGCCGGCACTTGTTTACTTCTGGTGTGGAGCTTAGATCTGCACCTTTAGCTTTGCTCTTCAACCTCAATTGAGAGGTTATGGTGAAAGAGTAAAGTCCATTTTCCGTGTTCTGGAAAAGTCTCCTGTGAATAAAGTTAGAATCTAGTTTTGCTAATATCCTTTACATTTGAAACTCAGGATGAATACAGCTCAGCATTAGTATTTAACAAAGTATTCCATAATAGGGGCCCGGAAGAGTTGATATCCGAACTCTCCCTGAGTTCACAGGGAAGGTGTCAGGGCCAGGGTGTGGGGCCAGTGAGAACCGGCCCTTGCAGGCTTGCTGATGGCCATTTTTGGGATGGACGAAACCCACCCTCTGCCTCCATGCCCAATAAAGGACAAAGGAAAAACAGGTTTGCTTTCATTAGTTCCTGGTTAGGTTTGGGGGAAAATCATGTTCGTGTGTTTTAATGTGGCTTTCTGCACCTTGAGCTTGTATTCTGAGGGTTTGGTGCGGGCACGTCAGAACAGAAATCCCTTCCTCATAGCTGTCACGAGGAGAGCATTGCCCACAGTTTGAGTCTTTATTTCCTGCTTGGTGTTCCTGCGGTCCCCACGGCCCTGGTGAGCTGAAGCTGTTTTTGAAGTGGACAAATGATCTGCTGCCATTAACGTGGGACTCTGTGACTGATGGTGTGTCAGGAGTATCAGTGTGTGTCTGGGAAGCAGAAGCCTGGCCCGGGAAGGTCAGCGAGTGCACCGTGTAACTCCAGCAGCGTAGACAGCATAAACGCTAGTGGAGATGGAGAAGGACCTGAGTGTAGCCCATCTCGTTTCTTGCGACCGGGTGAGCTTCCCGGAGTTGCGTGTGCATTTTAAGTACAGGTGGTCTGCGTGGGCACAAACCACATCATTTTGAATAAGCTTCAGAATGAAATTTCTATCTACTTTATCACCACTTGTACTCCTAGAACTGTTTGACTTTAGAGAAATTTACTTGATAAGAAAAGTTCTATTAAGGTTGTTTGAACATATCAAATTATAATAGATGGTCCAAACCATTCCAGCTTCAGGTTGTGACAAACCAAAATCTGGACAGGAAATTTTAGATACATGTTCATAAAGTGAAGGCATAAAATTCAAACGTATTGAAGGGAGTTGAGAGCATCCTGTTGATCTCAGACATCCTCTAAATATTGAAATTTATAATATCAATTATGGATATTATATAGATTTTTGTGTATTTCAAATAGATAAAAGATAAAGAATAAAACATCAAGGTATGTTTGATTTTAAACCTGAATTGGCACTTTTTAAAAAATGGAATGGCCAGATAGTAAGTCTTTGAAGCTCTGTGGACCACAGGGCGGGTCTCCTGGGCGGCGCTCAGCTCCGTAGGTGGAACGTGGAAGCAGTATTTGTAGAGAAGGGGCTTGGCTGCGTTCGGTGAGACTTCATTTGCAGACGGTGGCAGAGGCCTGGGCTTGGCCTGCAGGACCTCGTTGGTCAGGCCCTTCCTGCAGTATTGTTTCAAAGCTTGGGAAGAGAGACGGTCTCTCTTTACTACTTTTTAATAAAGCGAAACTGTAAACTATTAGCAGACAATGTCTGGAACCTGTTCCCGGAGTTTAGGTTTTGGGGGTGATGTAATTTTGACCACCTTGGAATGGTCCAAATCATCAGGCCTGTCTTGGTCTTCCCTGTACCTTTCAGAAGACGGCATTCCACGCCGGACTCCGTGGTTCTTCTTGTCCTTTGCGGCGGTGGCTCTTAACTCCATCAGCCACAGCTCCTCTGCTGATACAGTGTTGTTTAATGCTTGGTGTACTGCCCCATAATGTAATTAGCACCTAATTAAATAAAAACTAACAGAAGAAATGAGAGAAACCTAATTTACAAACATTTGTTTGACCACTCGCTCGTGGTCCTGGAAGTGCTGATCTCCTTGGAGAATGTCCATCTGTAAACCACCTGGAGCTTCCTTCAGTGACAGTCTTGCCGTGGAAAAGAAAGGTCAGCAGAAGACCCGTGAACTCTTTTCTAAGCGCAGAGAAGTGCTCATGAGCTTGTGGACTTGTGGCCGGTCCTGGGATCGCGCTTTGGTGGGAGCACTCTGGGAGAGGGAGCACCCGGGACCGGATATCCCGTCCATGGAGGCCCGACTGCGGCCGGTGTGTTGTGTTGGTGGCTAAGGTGCCATGAGCCCAATTGCTGCTGGTGACAGGATTTTCTGAAGTGAACAGTTCTTGGAACATTTCCAAGCCAAAGTAGATTTCCTCCATTTACAAGATCATTTCTCTCCTGAAAAATGTAGTGTATAGAAACTGTGCCAAAAATTTGTTTCTGTTTATGCATAAAATGCAGTTTGGTTCTAAGCTCAGGATTTTGAATTCCTTGAATATCTGACAAGACACTGGAAAGTCAGGCAAGATGTTTAACGGAGCGTGCGTGTGCCGGGGGCTGTCGCATGCGGGGTCTGTCTGGCATTCCTGGCCCTCGTCCTCCAGAGGCCAGTCATGTTCCCCAAATCACTGTGACAATTACAAGTGCCCGCACGGACTTGCGATACAAAATAGAACAAAGGAGTATCAGGTGAGGCTCTGGGGAGGGTGCTAAGCACGTGGTTAAGTGTGCAGACTGACCCTTGTCTGTGCTCTGATCGTGCAGATGGGGTGCAGGGCGTGAGCGGAGCAGCTCGAGGTCCACCCCACCTTTCTCAGAGCTCCTGAGCGCTTCTTCTGGAATCTTCTCTCTCTTCATTTCTTCTATTCTCCTTTTCTACCTTTTCCTTACCCCCCCCCCCATTTTACTTGGTCATTTCTCTGGGTATGATTCTCTAAGGTAACGTTTCTTATCCTGATGTTCCAGCAAACTGCTGAGTCCCAATCATTTGTCATGTGTGGTGAGAATCATCTATCACCGTAGCTATTAAAGCACTGAAATTTGCAGTATATGTTTTCCAGTACCACTTGGCTGGTTTTTATTTTTGTGATTTCCAGGAGCTGGGGAGAAAGTGGTAAAGTTAAGGCTCACGCACAGCATAATTCTACAAGTGAGCCACATCAGTACCTTTCACACGACGTTGCTTGAGGATTAAATTTGCAAGACCGAGCTTCCGGATGACTTGCATTGCAGTGCCCACCAAATGTGTTCAGTGGTCACTGTTACAAAGAAGAGAAAAGCAAAGAATAGTTTCTCATGTTTACTGTTGTTTGGAATTTCAGCAGTCCAAAGGTGCAGAAATTTGCTTTGCTTCAGTAGTTCTGTCTCTCTCACTTTGTGATCCCACTACATTTGGCTCGAACATGCTGACCAGGCCCATTTTTCCAGTAATGGCCCCCTGTCCTTCCCATCCCCCAATCTGTGGGCAGGGGGCGGGTGGGGACCCTTGGATGACCTTTGGGTGCCAGAAAGCATATGTTGGAAGGAGTGCTGTTATTAGTGTTATGTCTGAACCAAGAAAGAATTAAAGTTACATTTTATGAACGAACTTTGGCAATTTTCAGTTGACTTTTATAAATTTCACAGTTGAGCAGTAATGAGTCATAATCACTCTTCAATTTTCTCAAGCCAGAGAGTAGATGCATTTTGTTCCTAGACCCTCCAGGCTATAAGTGAAGGGAGAAAACTTTCCCTCGGGGTTAAGTAGAAAGTCTGTTAACACCTGTTCCTGGGCCTGCCTTGCTCTCGGAGCCGGCTGCTTTCTTGGTCACTCTTCTTCCTTTCCCTTCTGCAGGGACAGAGAGCTGTTTACCAGCTTCCTTCTCTGCTCTTATTAGTTTAATTGAATAATGAGGTTAGAACATAAAGTATGCAAGAGCAAAATGTGTTGTTATGGTCAGTTATTTAAAACTTGTGTTAAGCAAAGTTACAGAAATTATGTATTGTAGAGTCATAATAGGATCCTTTCTGATCTTGGGGACTTGAACTCCTTTGGACAGTCTTATACAGCATAAAACAGTGTCTGATTTCTTTTTTTCTTTTTTGTTTGAGAGACAGGGCGGGAGAGAGAGTGAGCGAGACAGAGGGAGACTCCCACTGGGATCACGACCCGAGCCGAATTCAACAGTCAGACACTTTACCAACTGAGCCACCTAGACATCCCCGATTTTTTTTTTTATTATAGTAGTACCACCAATCTCTGAGGAATACGATCCAGGACCTTTGGCCTCTGAAACCATGGATAGGACGAAACTGCATATATACCGTATTTTTTCCTGTATATATGTACTTGAGATAAAGTTTAATATCTAAGTTAGGCACAGTAAGAGATTGATAATGGAGTAGAACAGTTACAACGGTACACTGTAAAGTAAGTTATGTGAATATGGTCTCTCTCAAAATACCTCGCCGTGCTGTACCGTTCTCTTGCTGTGAGATGGTGTCATGCCTGCGCGCTGAGGTGACGCGAGGTGAGCGACGCAGGCGCTGTGACGTAGCCTTGGCTACTGTTGACCTTCCGGCAGCGTGCAGGAGGAGGGTCATGGATTCCGGACGGTGGTTGACCGTGGGGAACTGACACTGCGGGTAAGGGGGGGCCGCCTGTATCTTGTCACGCGATCACAGGTCCCTGAAGGAGTCAGGGGGAGGCAAATATTTGTTGAGAATCTACATGTACAAGTTCATTCAGGTGAAGCCTCTGGTCTTATGGGTGTTCTTATCTCGCGGAGAACATCAGGGCTTAATTACAACAGCAGCGGCCGCCGCCAGCAGCTCCCGAGACGGGCACGACCTGAGTTACTCGTCCAGGCCTCCTGACGGTCGCTGAGGTGCATCTCCTTATCCACCTTTGGTGGTGCTGGAGGCCAGAGACGAGGGGTGCGGAGTGGTTGTCAGGGTCACATGGCAGGTGGGGGCAGAGTGTGTGTGTATCTGCCTCCGTTCTTCTGCACTGCGTGTTTCTGCCCAACTAGGCTGCTCTCCGTTCTTTGAGTGGGGCTGGCCCACTTGTTTCTGGCTTGAGAGAACCTGTGCTTCTTCACTCCCAGCCCCCTACCCCATACAGATAGGCATTCCCTGCTCCCTTGCACCGTCTTTGTGGCCCCCCCCCCCGTATGCAGTATTGTCCCCTAACTTCCTGTAACCCCAGCTTCACACTCGATCGCATTTGTGGTTTTAGTTGTTTGGCCGCTTGCGATATACTTAGGTCCATTCTTAGCTCCATGAAGGCAGGAGGAGCTGTCCGTCATCACTGCCCAGCATGACATGTGGCATGGTGGATACTCAAGAAATATTTGTTAAATGGATATACAAACTTTTGTTCACTATGTACCACACAAAGTAGAGAGCGAGAGATGCTCTGAGAGACTCTGCATCTTTTGAGCTGTGGGAAACACTTTTAAAAAAGCAGCATACTAAATCAGTTTAAAAAATTGAGTCTAGGGGCACCTCAGTAGCTCAGTTGGCTAAGTGTCTGCCTTTGGCTCAGGTCATGATCTGGGATCGAGCCCCGCTTCCGGCTCCGGCTCAGTGGGGAGCCTGCTTCTCCCTCTGCCTCTGCCTGCTGCTCCCCCTGCTTGTGCTCACTCTCTGTTAAACGAATAAATAAAATCTTTTTAAAAATTGAGTATATATTTTCAACATGTGTTTGTTTATTTAATGCTATATATTACAAAAAGTCTAAAATTGGAACTTTAAAAAGGATGAAAAAATTTTAAAAACATGGTGTTGCTAGTATTTTTTTCTGTATGTCAAAGGATCACCTGGTGTAGGGGACCTACCCCACTTACACCTGGGGGCTCTGGGGCAGACAGCCACTAAATAAGCCTCAACACTTGCTGGGATTGGCTGGTGGACTGAGCAGAGTGTGGTCTCGAGTGGGAATGGCAGGCGGTTGTGCGTTAAGTATGTTGCTCCGGGACTGTGGGGGACCATGGGGGATCGTAGAAAATAAAATTCATCCCAAAGGCTGGGGCTGGGCTGGGATTGTGGTCTGACAGCTTTTGGTGTGTAAGACGTCACCATCTGGCAATGACAGCTTATTGAGTTCTTGAGGAAGCAGGTAACTGACCCCCCTCAAAAACTATTTACTAATTGTTTTCCTTCCCTCTATCGTCTCTGAAGGTAGCAGACATTATGTTCCTTTGATTCTATCCCTTCTTAAGCTCCTGGTTAATTTTCCCCTCCTCTGTACCACATCCACCTGAAGATTTGCTCCCTGTCATTATCCCTGAAAACGCCGACAAGGTTCCTGTGTGAAGAGGCACGGTGCCACAGACTGCTGGAAGCCTGTGGAGAAATACTGGTAGCTTCAGAGGTGGGATGAACAGCAGAGGATTAAGAAACTACAATTCTATGGATGAGCTGGGTGTTGGGTAGGGGACCAGGCAGTTGTGACCTTAGAAGCTGGTGGCCGGCCCAGTGGACGGGCAGATGCTGATTGCTTGGCTAATCTGTGGGTAGGGTGGTGGCTGCCTTGGCTTGTCTAACCTGGTGTCCTGTGAAGACACCGGCGATGCTGGTGAACAGCCTGATGCTTGGCGGGGGCGGGGGGTCCCCAGGAGCCAGTTCTGGAATCTCAGTGCCTGTCTGTCTGGAGGAAGGTTTAGACCATGATTAGGTGGAGGGAAAATGTGCTGAGAGCTGTACTTAGAGAACTGGTACGTAAAACCGTGACGAGTACCTGTAAGTACAAGGGGACGCGCGGTAATGACTGCAGATCGTGGTGATGCAGAAAGTGTTTCAGTCTCCTTCGCGGAAACAGATGTCTCAGCCTCCTAAGAGGAATGTATGACTCTGCCACATGTGGTCATTTAACAGGGGTGTGGGGCATTTTAAAAAGTGCTTGGTTTGTAAAAAGATCTGAAGTGACTATTTGAAAAAAATTTTGATCTAATCTACAAAGCTAGACGATTTTCAAGGAATGTGATACCAAATGTTGATAAGGAAAGATGATTTTGCTTTAGGTTAAAATGCACTGTTTTTCTTTTTAAATGATTTAAATAAAAAGTGTAAGAGGGATTTTTACTTTGCCCTAAATTACATTCCAGTAATTTGGAAGATTTGCTCTAAGTAACATATTAATAAAGACTTTAAGAATGTGTCTTCTTTTTGAGGAAACCGTGATCTATTAAAGAATGAAAGGGAAAATGGTATCTCTGCAAAACCAAAACAAAATATTATCCATTCTTCATAATATATTCAGACTGTAGGGGGAAACCCAGGATGAGTATTTTGCTACTTGTAAAATATTTCAGATAATTTTTGATACTTTAAAAGTTTATTTCAAGCATCATATAATGCAGTCTAATTCATTTGTACAAACTGACACATTCTAGAAATAGATCAGACCTTAAAAAAAAAAAAAATCGGGCTCTGGGTTGAATTAAACAAAAAGAAACAAAAATGCTCCAAAAACCACAGAAGACCTGGATTTGATTATCGCTTCCTGGCTGTGCTGTCCTGAGTAAAAGGTGATTTCGTTTCTTTGACCCTTGAGTCCCTGGTTTCTAAAGCGTAGACCAGGGATACCTGGGTGACCCAGTTAAGCGTCTGCTCAGGTCATGATCCCAGGGCTCTGGGACCGAGGCACACATCGGGCTCCCTGCCCAGCGTGGACCCTGCTTCTCCGAGACACTCCTGGGTCTGCTGCTCTGCCTACTTGTGTGTGCACGCTCTCTCTCTCTCTCTCTCTCTGTCAAGTAAATAAATAAATAACATCTTTAAAAAAGAAGTGTAGACTATAAATGCATAAAAAATAAACGTATCTCTCTTACAGTCTGGGTTTAGTCAGTGGGTGAGCTAATTGGGTTTGGAAAATGCTTTAAGAACTGTAAGCAACTATGTAAAGTGTTAATAGTTTTAACAGTTTAAAGGTGAGATATTGGCCAGTGATGGTTCTGCTAGATCCAAAGGTGATTTGATTTACATAAAATGAAAATCTAGAAAAATGAAAGCTTTTTCTTCCAAAGCCAAAATACTAAACTATGAATGAAATTTAGCACTTAATGTATACTCATTCTAATCAATAAACATGTATTTGTAGAATGAGTTCACTGGCAAGTCATCAAAAGCTTTTGGGTAAGGATGCAGGTTTTTTTGTGGTTTTACTGATAAAGTATGCATTTTTGATGAAACCCAAAACTTCCAACTGTGGAGTCAGCCTGCTGACCTGGTTGGTTAGATGGATGACCTATTTGACAAATGATTTATTATGAGAGAGGCGAACCTAATTTTATTGAGCTGTTGATTCCTTAGGGGGAAAGACCCAATCATATGGAATTATAGTGGTTTGGGCCTTCACAAGGCAGTTTAATAAGGCTTTTTAAATTCTTTTTCCCAGAACATCAAAAGCCCCCCCAAACTAAAAATTTAATGGTGACTGAAGGTATTTCCTTTAAATGTATTCAAAATCTTAAAATGCTTGCATTTTTTATACAGTGACCAAAAATCCTTTTGTGGAAAAAATTTTTGTCTTAATTATAAAATCTGTGTTTTTATTCTTCAAGCCTTAGTCTTGTAGTGGATTGTTTGCCAAAGCAGAGATGAGGAATGCTTAGAGAGCCGTCTCTCTTTGTATTCAGGACACCAGACTGAACTGCTGGGATCAGGAGTGGATTAACTTAGAAGGTACGCACTTATTGCCCAGAGGAGTATCTGACAGAGCTGTAATAAACATTAATACTGTTAAGATTATTGAATACACCCAAACCCTGTGTCCGTTTAGGAGAGAAGAAATAATCATTCTGCCTCTATTCAGAATGACCTCTCCTCCATTCCATCTGAATATTTTTAATAATCACTTACGGCATGTTTTATGTATAATGTTTTTGAAACATTTCTCAACAGCTTTTTTGGGTCAGCATTGTTGAGATATAACTGATCTAGGGTAAAAATCACCCATTTAAAGTGTGTGATTCAGTGGCTTGTTAGTACGTTCACAGAGTAGTACAACCATCACGGCAGTTAGTTAATTTTGGAATGTCTTCACCAGAAAGAGCCCCTCACTCCTTAACCTTCATCTCTCTAAACATCTGATTTTTTCTGGTCCCATGCATCCTAAGCCACTCTTTTTCTCTATAGATTGGCCTACAAAACAACCTGTTTTTCTAACCTGAGAAAGATATTCACAGACTTTCTAGGCCCGTCTGCTTTGGCACTGTGTGCGGAGACTTGCTGTACCTTTATAAACACCTGGGAGAGGACTGGGGCCTCCTGTCTGCCTCCTTGTCACATTACAGCGTCCTTTTCCCTCTGACAGTGTCTGGGAGTTCTTCCCCTTTCCTTTTGTACTCGTGTGGTTTTCGATGCAGTGGCTGAAGAAGGACTAGGCCCGGTGATGCTGTGGTGCTGTTGTCGTGTGGTGTGATGTGGCCTTGACAGGGAGAGGCTTGCGTGGTGCTCTGAACACCAGAGGTCGGCTGACGGGTCCGTCGGAGATGTGCACGCACACACGCGGCACACACACCTGCTGCTACGAGCAGTTGTTGGGTGGAAACAAGCAGTTGTAGTCTTGACACAGATGGCCGTGACCGCGACACATTCAAGTATGAGCCAGAAAGCCCTCTGCGCAGCCACGGAGTTCGCTCACCAGCACGGCGCTTAAAATGCCCGATGCCCCAGCCCAGCAGCTCCCTCTCCTCTCAGTACACCTGTTGACTGAGAGAGAATTACGTGGCCGATAGAACTGGTCGGGTCTTGATAACTGGGTGTTAAACAGGGAGACTGGTTACGAGCTGAACGGAAAGCTACTTGCCTAGTTTTAACTTAGAGCTGGCTACTATTTGAAGTAGAGTTTACGGCCCAGTGACTTGTAGTCTTTCTTAGCAATTAGTGCTATTATTATTTATTGGACAAAATTACCTTTAAAAATGTTACTGTAAGTGGTTAATACAGCTACTAACCCTGTCCAGCCTATGATCGACCTTAGCGACACAGGATATGTTTTCCTTTCCATCTGTGGTAAAGTTTTAAGTTGGTCGTAATGTTCAGATGAAGTCAGATACCATATTTACGTTGTGGAAGTAGAGTTTGGGTCAGATTTCTTTCAACAGTGGGCATGCAGTAGATTTTAATAGGAGTAGAAGTCAGAAAAAATGCACAGTGGTATTATTTTTGGAGAAGTATGGCCAGTGCTGAAGGTGGACCGATAACCTGCGTCCTGGGAAGGGCTTTCTGTAAGAAGGTAATTAGCTGGTGAAAAATGCTGATTCAAAATTTTTCATTAATTGGCTCTTTACTTTAAAACACGTATAATAATGTCAGTGACACAATCTGGCCCCTATTGCGCGATGCAGTGGGAGGTAAACCTGAAGCCAGGTATCTGTTGTACCGTGTCTGTGACCCTGATTCCCAGCGTCCGTGCTCTGTCACCCCACGTGGGCGCGAGTGTGGGCGTGTTGCCTTCCACAGCCCCTCATGGTGCAGGCTTCTTTTCCACAGTAAATCCGTGCAGTGCTCTAAATGGGCTTTCTATTCCTTATGATTTTCTTAATTTTTTTTCTGTAAGTCATTTTATTGTGAGAATACAGTACATGATACATACACAAAATATGTGTAATCACCTGTGTGTCTTCTCTGTTCCCAGTCAGCCGCAGGCTATTAGTAGTTAAGTTTTTGGAGAGCCAGAAGTTGTTATACATGAACTTTGGACTGCGTAAGAGTCATTGCCCCTGACCCCGTGTTTCAGGGACACCTGTATGTAAATGGCATTCTGACATCCTGTGTCTGTATGTCTGTTTTTGAGAGAAAGTCTCACAGTTATTTTGTAATGTTCTGTTCTGGTGAGTGATGTGGACCTCTTCCCATCTCTACCCTCCCTTCCCCAGGCCTTTCTGGGTGGTTCTGAGCGCTCTTCGATACGCTACTGGTGATTCCTCCTCCTATACCGAGTTGGAATGTACAGAATGAGAAGTTTATGTAGTAATTCAGTCTGCAGTGAAGCCCTTTATGCATCTGGAAGTGTGGGTCGCTGGTCTTTTTCCCAAAAAGGTCTATGCAAGCACAGCAACACAGAGCTGCAGTGTTCATTCCCGCCCGGATCCCCCCAAGCCCCTGGAGATGCAGAGATAACCCCCCTGCAGCGAATAAGCACGGACCTGGCGTGTGTTCCCTAGGTGCTTGCTTGGGAGCCGACTTCCCTGTTTAATCCTCCTGACCTTATCAGGTGCCCCATCCCATCCTACACAGGGGGCCACCCCGCTGCAGAACCGCATTCTGATCTGGTTGAGCAAACTAAAAAAATCGACTTCTTGCCACGATTGTCTGTCTTCATGTTTTGTGGAGGGGATAATACAGGAACATAAATGACGATGAGATTCATACCGGGAGTACCCGGTTCAGTTCTCCGGATGCTGAGCGATGGCTGCAGTACTGCAGAGGGTCTACAAGGAGAGCATTTCCTCCCAGGTATTGGGAAAGGCTCCATGAAGGTTGAGACTGGCCTTCAAAGAAGGATGCTTTGGGGGAGAGGGGAGGGTGATAGGAGCAGAAGGGCTATTTTCTCAATTTTGAAGTAATTCACACATAATTTGCAGATCGTTTGAGAGTATTCCATCACTCCAGCTAGAATGTCACCAAAGTTTCCCCCTCTCCAGTGGTTCCTTCCTAAACTCTTTGCCTTTTTTTGCTACCTAAATTTTGCTGTTTTTCAGGATTTTGTCTTGGTCTGTGAGTAATAGATTTTAAAATAATAAAACAGTTAATAGGAATCATGCAGATGTCTGGAATAAGGCTTTAGAAACTAAGTGAAGCTTGAAGTTTGTTTGCTTTCATGAATGCAGTGTGGTTACACTGGTTTATTCTAACAGATACATGATTTCTGAAGATGGGATCAGTTATTATCTACTGGGGTAAATGAAAAAAAGGGGTTCTTGGTGGTGAGAAGATTGGGAACAGCTGATGTGTTTATGCAAAAATCACTGTAAAATTTTAGCTAAGCTGTTAATGTGAGGCTATCCCCCTTCCCCTTTTCTACATGCCAGCAGATTTCCATTCTCCTCACTCCTTCCCTTGCTCTGAACAGTTGCATTTAAGCATTATCAGCATTAAAAACATATTTGGGGAGGAAATCCAAGCCAAGCATCTGTTAGCCAGCCAGACATTTTCCAAAACCCTTTCAGCTGCAAACAGTGGCTCTGCGCGCTGTGTGCCTCTGCTGCACGCGTGCCGGCGGTGTGTGTGTGGGGCGGCCTTTCAGACGAGCGAGAAGACTAACTTTTCACCTAAGTTGCGGAAAACAAGCCCCCCAGTTGTCAGTATCTGATGAGATTCTGCAAATCTCTTAATTGTTTTGAATAAAAGGATATTAAAATGTGAATTTTTCTCCCTGCTTTTTTGTTTTTACAGTCAAGATGGGATTTCTTCATTAAAGCTATTGGCAAAACCCATTTGGGAATATAATATGATAAAAGTTTGAAATTTACATTATGTTCTCAGGAATTGTGAAACAGCAGTTTTTAAGAGTAGTTCTTGGATCCTAGAGTGTTCTGATTAAAGTATTGGTGATAGTTGTGGTTTTTGGCTTGTTCGTTTTGAAAATAGCAATGCATTTCAGAAGGTTGAAAGGAACAAAATGCCACTTGGATTCTTTCTTCGTTATCAGTGTCAGAATGAAGGACCTCCACCTAGCCCCAGCTTATTTTCGGTGAAGACTGCTAAAACAGTTTGAGGGTTTATTCAAAGAGTATTTCCTAAATACTTTTCCTTCATATTAACTTAGAAATGCAGGCCTTGTTTCGGGCCTCTTGTATTCAGATTCATAGTATGTAGTTATCCTTTGAATGTTATAAATTTGCCTTGTATCATAGTTGGGAATTAAATGATACTGACTTAGGGAAACCAGGTAGAAATTACGGAGTTGGTAGATGATTTTGTAATCTTTTAGTAATCATTTAGTGTGACCGTAAAAATCCGTACATAGTTGAACAAGTATATTCAGGATTTTTTGATACCATGGGAGCAAGCTGAGAGGAAGCGGAATCAGCTGCCAGTCCCTGCTCAGGACTATGTGCCTTTAAAAGGTTTTTCATTAAGGTTTTCTTTGAAACTTGATTTGTATTAGAGGCTGATTTTTATATCGTGGATTCAGAGAAATTTTCAGCTCTAAAACTCTGATTTTAGCATTTTTCACATTTTATTTCATAATCTTAAATAGCATAATTTGGAGAAGGCAAAGCAGTAACGAGTAAAACATGTATTTGATCATTCGGTGTTCTTGTTTCCTCTCTTATCCCAGACGTGGTCTATGATTGTATTTCCTTCTCGCTGTGCTTGTTAGGGTCTGCCCTGCCTCTCAGGGCCAAATATGGGATAAATTATATTTGTGTGAAGCTTGGAATACTTTTTGTAGCAGTGCTGTGCATTTGAGTGCTGTAATTTTTACTAAAATTACAAGTAAGTTACGTTGCAGGGCATCTTGCTGAAGACAACGACGACGAGGGTACCAGAGCCACGTAGGCTGCTTCCCCTGCACCAGACACTGTGTAAACTCTTGATTGTCTTCCCTGTGGCACTGCGCAGTGCATGTACTGTTTACAGGTATGGAGACTGAGAAACAGAGACATGAAGGGACTTAGCAAGGACACACAGCTCCAGAGAGGCAAAGCCCCCCTTGGAACGTATGCAGTGGTCCTGCTCCTGTGCTCGTGCTGCCCTTGGACCTGATGTTTTCAGCGGACTGAGAGAAAGTTGTTCTCCCCATTGTGTTAACAGGGCCTTGGAATCAGAATAGATGCATCTCTGGGTATAATGAAGAGATGCTAGATCTTTATCTTTTCTCAGCCTGCTCCTCTGTACACAGAGTGAAGGTCATTAACAAAGGAGACCAAACCAGTGCAAGTCTGAAGTTTGGTCTGTTTTTCCGATTTTTAAAAATATTATTGACATTAATGCAGTTTTTCCCTTGAGTTTTCATGGGAAGAAGATAAAGTGGTGTCCGTCAGGCATAGAGAAGTTTCTGCTTCACTCTTTTTCCCAAGTAAATGTTATAAGGAAAAGATAATAACGTGGGAACTTTTTTAACCTACCCTTTGCTTGCTTGAAGTCAGCCAGTCCTTAAGTTCCCACCATAGTGTGCATCGTTGAAGAATAAACTAGAAATGAGAAACACAGTCCCCACCCTCTGTAAACTCCATCTGCCCTTGGGGAGGTAGATGACGGGCGAACCTCCAAACGCCTGGTCAGTGAGTGAGTTCTAGCAGAGAGGACACGGGCGGTGGTGAGCCCCCCGGCCACAGCAGCACCCGGCAGGTGTTGGGGCAGGCGTTGGCTGGAGATGGTCTTCTCAGCCCCCCGGGAAGGAGCTCAGTGGGAGCTCAGGAGGAGTGCTGAGCAGAGACTTAGGGGCACTCTGGCCCCGACACCAAGGCTCTTTCTCTGGGACTTCGGGCTTCTCTCAGTCGGGGTTTCTGGTGGTGTTTTGGGTGTTGGTGTGTTTGTCCAGCCTCAGCCTGGGCTCTTTCCCTCTTCCTTGGCATTTACCCCCTTCCCTTAATGTTCAGCCCATACCTTAGAAATGAGGTTTGTTTGTTTTTAAGTTAAATTTGTTTGTTTCGAGGTTCTATTCCTTAACATAGTAAAGTTTCTCCCCACCCCTTATTTTTTTTTTTTTAATGTTTGTGGGACTTGATTACAGTTTCCCTGTGCCTGTTATAATGACCACTTTTATTATACATGTCTTGAATTAGAAAATGATTTTTTTTTTAATTTATGTATTTGACAGACAAAGATCACAAGTAGGCAGAGAGGCAGGCAGAAAGAGAGGAGGAAGCAGGTTCCCCACTGAGCAGAGAGCCCGATGCGGGGCTCGATCCCAGGACCTTGGGATCATGACCTGAGCCGAAGGCAGAGGCTTTAACCCACTGAGCCACCCAAGCGCCCCTAGAAAATGATTTTTAGAAAGATATAGTTCAGCTGGACATGACGATGACGGAAGAGTATGTCTTACAGCGGATGTAGTGTCCTGGGTTTCAAAAAAGGTCTTCAGCAGGAGGAGCTAAACCAGACTAGTCCTTTTCCCCAGCATTTGCTTTTCTCATACATTTATAAGGAAAACCTGTCATGAAAATAATTAGGTGCATTAAAAGACCATATTGACTTTTGTATGCTGGTAGTTTTTCCCCCCTTAATTGTGTACATTTTTTATTAGTTTTTGTCTTGTATGATCAGTTTTCAGAATAGACATGCCTAGAGCTTCCTAATTCATCGAACAGAGAATATTTTCTAGGGAAATAGCACAGGCCGGGTCTGAGCTTCCCACACGCTGTCCGGCAGATCCGCTCAGACCCTGACACTGTGTGAGGGGGCAGCATCCCCTTGGCGGGAGAGGGGGCACGTTCACGACTCAGCTCCTGCCTGCGGGCCTGCGGGCCTGCAGGCCATCTTCTGCCTCATGGAGCTGGCCCATTAGCATTCTGTGCTTTCGTTTCATTAGTTAAAGTTGGGAGAGTCTTCGGATAGAGTATTTTAGCAGAGGGGATGATTTTCTTTTCATGTGAGAGATTCTGATACATTAGGAAAATAAAACTCGTTTTTCACGAAGGTGGCTGTTTTGTGTCTGAAGTTGCCATTCTTGGGAAGGCATTTGAAATTGTGCTTTCCTTTTTCATTTACAGCATTCTGTGTAAAAATGCATACGCTTTCTGATAGATGGCTCCCCACGTCTGCGTAAACAGCTGAACTCTCCCTGAAGTTGCAGAGAAGGTGAAAATCAATGCTTCGTCTGAAGGCATCGGTGATGTGGGGTTTTCACAGTACTGTATAAATACAAGTAACTTACAGCCACCTTTTCTGAATTAGTTTATCTACATTTCTTTTTAAAGATTTTATTTATTTATTTGACAGACAGATCACAAGTAGGCAGAGAGGCAGGCAGAGAGAGAGGGAAGCAGGCTCCCCAAAGAGCAGAGAGCCCGACGCGGGGCTCGATCCCAGGACCCTGAGATCACGACCTGAGCCGAAGGCAGAGGCCTAACCCACTGAGCCACCCGGGCGCCCCAGTTTATCTACATTCTTGAATGTGTTTTCCTGTAGAATTGTTACTGGTGGCTAAGGTCTCATGCCAGGCCCTACAAGTTGACCTGCTCTGTCATGTTGTTGAATCACAGTATTAAGAGTATTGGGGAAAATGAGCGGCAGTCCTCCCAACAGATCTGATATTCTGATCTGATATTCTGATGGGCCAGTGGGACCACATTTGTGTCCAACTGAAGCCCAGGAAGCAGGAAGCAGCAGAGTCGGCAGCGGCCTGGGGGGACTCCGCACTCGGCTCCTTGTCCTCAGTCAGGGAGCGGGGGGTTCCTGGGGGACTCAGGTGGGGTGCGTCCGTTATGGGCCTGGCTCTTGTACGGAGGTGGTGGTCCCCAGAGCACAGGGAGAATGAGGTTTGGGATTTTGGTGCGCATGTTGATGGCTTACGTGTACAAAATCCTCTCCAGGAGGCAGTAAGGTATTATAGGGACGTGAAGTTTGAAAAAGCCGGTGAGCCTTTCGGGTCAGCAAAGAGCTAGCTTTTGTTCTTGAACACTGTTCCGTGGGCTGTAACCATTCTCAGTTTTTCACACCCACTCGCCCTTGTGCGGTGTATCCATTTGTCTGTGGTATTTAAATTAGGTTATTGTGAGAGCTCGTTTGCACCTGTTGAAGAGGCTGGCATAATTTCTACATTAGTAAACCCCAGAAATCTGAGCCCTTCTTTCACTGAAGTTTCTTATTTCAGCTAGAACATTCTTGTTGAATGCGTGCGATAGGATCAGTGTACAGCTTTCAGATGGTTGAGTCTTTCTCTGCGACAACAAAGTTTCTTATTCAGGGGGTGCCTGACCCAGTGCTTTCCCTCCCCTCCTCCACGAGTGGAATTAAGAACAGAAAGGCTTCCATTATTTTTGAGGCAGCTGCTAACAAAAAATCTTGCTTTCTTAAGGGCAGTGCTTGTCATGACTTAATGATAGTATATGCGTGGCTGAGCTGGTGACAATTGTACGGCTGTGAATGGGCGATGCCTCGGCCTGGAAGTGCTTCTCTGTGCAGGTCAATGGCCTTTGCAGCCGACCCTGTCTGCCCCGGGAGCGGGTTGTAGGGCTGTGTCCGCCCGTGCACGCAGAGATCACTGGGTGGGGGACAAGTGGGTGAAGGGCGTGCCAGGGCCTTGATATTGTGGCCCAGTCCTTCAGAATCCAGGAAAACCGGTGCCCTGTGGTTTTGTTGTCAGCACTGCTAGGCCAGGGTTGACCCTGCTAGAGCCCAGTTTGCCAAATGATTCCCATTCCAGGTAAATGATTCATGCTATGGAATTAGCTATTTATTTTGAGTACTTGCTATCTGTTTCAAGCAGGAAAAGATTATAGGTACTTAGGGATAGAGTGTGTATTAAATGCCGCTTGATTGTTCTGCGGAGTAACCTCTTAATGATATAATGAGAAAACACCCCTTCTCTGGCCCCTTAATATATTTAAATCCCTTGTAAACTTTACTTCCCCTCTCAAACCATTTCTTTTTTTTCTTTTTTAAAAGATTTTATTTATTTATTTGACAGAGAGAGAGAGATCACAAGTAGGCAGAGAGGCAGGCAGAGAGAGAGAGAGAGAGGAGAAAGCAGTCTCCCTGCTAAGCAGAGAGCCCGGTGTGAGGTCTGATCCCAGGACCCTGAGACCATGACCTGAGCTGAGGGCAGAAGCTTTAACCCACTGAGCCACCCAGGCGCCCTTCAAACCATTTCTTTTTATCTGATAAGCAGTTACAGTGTTTCACTGTACCCTTAGAAAAAATTTAAATCAGAAGGCAAAAGTTCAAAATAAACAGAACCCTTTTTTAAGAATAGAAAAATAAAATTTAATTACAGGATCAGTGATATTAAAGTTTCAGCTCCTCATTTCTTTTAAATTTGAAACTTGATTTTCTCGGCATTAAACTCGGTGGGAATTCTCAGGTGCAGTTTCATTCAGGGCTGGGAGGTTCATGTGCTCCTGGAACTTAGTATCTTCGCCAGTATTTTAAAATAGCAAGTCTGTCTGTGAAGTCACATCACTACTTTACTGAACTGTCAGACTGTGGGAAGGCACAATCAGGCATGGCTTGGCTTTGCCCCCACCTGCCTCCACCTCTTGGTAGCTTTTCCTGCAGTCCCTAGTGCCGTCCGTTTTCTTGGGATTGTTAGAAAGGTCTTGCTCTGTGTGTTAAGGGACCAGACCGGACTAAACCCAAACATTCCTCGCTTATCCAACTCAAAGCCCTTTTCTTCCCTGGTTCAGGTCCGTGCCCCCGGCCCTTCCTGTGGGTCAGGTGCTGGGCAGGGGGGCGACTGTGTCTGTTTATTCTGCTCTCTCCTTTCTGCACACTCCCCCCCCTCACCCACCCTTTCTCTTGGCCCCTCCTGGTGGGGAGCGGAAACCGGGGAAAGGGCAAGGGTGACACCTCTTTTGACCTGGGCTGTTGTCTGCCGTTTTCTTGTGCTTTGTTTCCCTGTTTCTGCATCTGTCTTGCAAGTTCTTCAGAGACATTGCCTTGTGGAATGTTCCTAGGGCCTGATGAAGCTCTAGGTGACCTGGCATTGCTGCCCTCAGAGTCTCTCCCTGAACTCTGCAGCCCACCTCAGCCTGCAGAGTTCAAGGCTAGCACCGGGGTGCTGCTGGGCTGCGTGGAGCCCCGGAAAGATGGGCCCGAGGTCTGTCCTTAGAGTGTGTGGGTGCTTCTCCCTTCTTGCCTTGGCTTTGGGCCTGAGCCAAGTTCAGGACAACAGGACTGTTCCTGTCACAATTGGGGATCTGGACTTTGCTGCTGTAATCTGTTGTTTTGATGTATGGATATAAACCTCAGAATTTTGGGAAGATCAGTCTGAATTAGGAACATTTTTAATGTGCAACTTGCATATTTTCAGATATAGCTATACACACCTTTACATGAACAGTTTTGTTCTTGCATCTTATAAAAAACAAGTCTTTTAAGGAATCCATTCTTACAGGCTAACTCAGAAATTGAAGTCATATGTCAAAGGAATTCTTGATTATTTGAACCTTATTTTGGGAAATTCACTGAACTTTATAGGTTTCTTACAGCACACATGTATATATTCCATCTAGATTTGTGAAAAAGTTTCCATTGTGGGAATGTAATTTTGCTTTGAGACTTCACAGTTCATGCTAAGACAGCATACCATTTTGACAACAGAGTTCACAAGTTAGAATCTGTGACATGTTAATAAAAAAGACTTGCTTTTTTGCTTTTGTTTTTTACTTTTTTAGCTAGAGTGTGGGGAGTCTAAATGGATCTTGTACCTCATGGAGTATTAGGAAATCATAGAGTTAGAAACTGGTAATATACCAAGTTAAAATGATCAAAATAGCTTTTGAAGGAATCATGAATTTATGTTATAGCTTTTTTTTTTTTTTAAGATTTTATTTATTTGAGAGGGAGAGTATGGGGTTACCGGGGAGGGGCAGAGGAACGAGGAGATTCCCCGCTGAGCAGGGAAGGGAGCCCACCGCAGGGCTTGATCCCAGGACACCCTCCACCCCCATCATGACCTGAGCTGAAGTCAGACACTTTAACCTACCAAGCCACTCAGGCGTCCTCTTTGTTACAGCCTTCTAACATTTAAAACAATTTTGGAAAGAAATAGAATGTCAAACCTTAGGTAACAAAGCCCATGTTGTACCCTTTTGTTAAAACAGTTACTGTTGAAAAATGTGTTGAATGCATTTTAGTAACCAATATCCACTGCCAATTCAAAGTGACATTGAGTAGATTAGGAAAGTAAAAATACATTGGTTTGAACTGTTAATCACTTGAATGGTAATTTTATGTTAACTATGTAGATGAAATACACAGAAATATTGGGGTGGGAGGGCCCAGGCAGCGTCCTTGCATGCAGTGCCTTAGGTGAGGAGGTCAGAGGAGCCCTAAGTCCTGCGGGGAATTAGAGGACCGCTCCATGCTGGAGGTCAGCCCCCCTGAGGGGTAAGCCAGTTAGCACTGCCCCTGTCCAGAATGGTTGCCCAGGCCAGTGGGTACCTCTTGCCCATCTTTCCTCATGGCCAGGAACTGCTTTGTTGGGCTCTGACCTGGAACAAATAAGCCTCAGCAGAGCTGACCTTTGCTGGACACGATTGGGGTCCCAGGCACTGCGCTCAGTGCTTCGAGACTTTTCCTTTAAATCCTCAGAGCGAACCTGCACACAAATTCTTACTCCCATTTGAGAGACAGCTTGACTAACATGGCGATGGTACTTCTGAGGTTTGATTCCAAGCCTGATTGACTGCCCGAAGGTGATGATCTTTCCCACTGTTCTGAACCCCCTCAGAAAACTGCTGAACCTCTGATTCAACACAGGTGGGCCAGCGTGAGCGAGACCCGGTTCCTGGTCTGAGCTGCTCACACCTGGGAGCAGGGAGGTCGTGGAACCGCTGACCTCGAGGGCCACAGAGAGCAGGCTTGACTGGTGATTTCTCAGGGGGGGACATGTGGCTTCTCTGTCGAAGAAAGCCGTGGAAATGTACGAGGAACCTTGTTGGTGCAGGGCACTTGAAAAGGTTGCCGGTTTCTGATTTAGTTGATTTCTGGGTTCTGGAGCCATTCTGAAACTGGGGGAGAGATGTTGTCATTTGGAGGCTGATGACAGCCCCTGGGGAGGCTTACCCATTTGCTGGCTGCCCATGACTTGGGCTGAGGCAGATGCCCCGGTCATTACTTTAGCTTGAAAAACAGCTGAACTTTCCGGGCTTTAGAGGAGGGAGTTCCTGATGGAGAATGTGTCCATGTGGTTCAGGCTTCATTCGTTCCTTTGTGTAAGTGTAATTTGCATGTGTCCTGGTCAAGCAGCTGGACAGACCCTCAGCACAGCTGAAGGTTCTGGTACTTTGTTGCCAAGGCTGGCGGGCGAGGTTTAGTGGTTTAGCTTTAGTTTTTGTGGTTTAGGGTCAGAGGTGTAGAGGTTTGCTTGTGAGGGGTGGGCGTGCTTGTTTGCAGGACACATTTTAGGAGCAGGGTCCTTGGTAATAACGTCATTCTGAGCTGACTCCTGACTTGCCTGTTGAATAGAATCATTTGAAAGGAGCAGAGTGGAGTTCTGGCCCCGGGGACAGCCCCGCCCGAGGGCTTGGTTAAGGACTCTGCGGGCTTGGCTCCACGCTGCCCAGAGCAGCTCTGGTGGGGGAGAACACGGACCCAGGTGCACGTCCGCACGCGCGCCACGCTGCGTGGAACGGAGAGCTGAAGCCGAGCTGGGGGAAGGGTGGGTATTCCGGGCATTTTCTAACCTAGTTCATAAGAAGACCTGTATATATATTTTTCCTCTCCAGTTTTAGGAATTAACCCGCTAAACAGTATTCTTGAGAAGGCACAGAGAAGTGATGAATATGAATTTGTTAGGGAATCCATGCTGCTTGATTTTATTGTCTTTGGGGGCATGTTTTATTTTTGACGCAGAGGAGAAATAGGAATGATTTTCACCTTAAAAAATCTGCCGCCGTCTGTAGTATAGCTCGTGTGGTGCTTCAACCAGTGAGCTTCAACCAGCGAGCAGTCGCTTCTCCTGCAGTTTGGCTTTGCACAAAGGAGATGATGTAATCTTTTTACTGTGGGCCACGTGGCCAGCGTGCCACCACTGTCTTCACACGGTTCCCTCGGCACTGCCAACACTTAAGCAGCTCGGAAGGACTGTGCGTTTGGAATTAAATTGCATTCCTCTCGCAGCGCCTTGCCCTCCTGCCAAGACCGTCCCTCACCTGTGTGCGCTCACGCGTGCCTTTGTGCTTTTGGAGAGCGGGGGTGACTTTCTGCAGAAAGCGGACCAGAGTAGCATGTTGTAGGAGCCATGGGGGCCGTGTGTGCGCAGATGTAACATGGGAAGAGATGCTCCGTTGCCATTAGCAACCACTTGGCTATTTATTAGTGCGGGGAAACGCTCAGGGCTCCGGCTTTCCCCTTTCTCCCACTGCTTTTTTCTGAGTTCCGACAGTAGCCCTCCTGTGCCCATACCCTTGAGCGGGGTGCCTGGAAGACGACTGCATCCAGCTGTGTAGATGCAGGCACACGTCCTTTTCAGTGGAATGAATCCTACCGCATGTTCAGCCTTTTAGTGCCCTTCCTCTGTGGCCATCACACCGTCCTGTTGATTTAGGGCAGTGAACAGCGATGAAGTCACTGCTGTGGACTGTGCCCTTTTTTGTTCCAGCTCTGGGTTAAATGCTTCCCTGCGTATTTGCGCGTTACATTGTGCCACCAGCTTCTGAAACCCACGGCTCAGAGGAGGGGATGCAGCCGGGGGAGACGGGGTGCTCGGCTGCACGGAGTCAGGCGAGGGGAGTGTGTTCCGTTTTATCATGCTGATTTTTTTTTTCTTTAAATGAAAGATTAGGTTTGGAACCTTCCTTCTCCTCAAGTGACCTCGGTGTTCTCTTGCCAGTTATTAAAAGCCCCCCGGGTGTGTGTGCCCCTGGCTACTGAGGCTTAATTACATCAGGCCAGGTTTGCCCTCTTGGGCCTGGCTTTCTGGGTGACGTGAGTGCCGTGATTCCCGTAACATTTAAGGAATTACAGAATTTCCTTGACTCGGGGGTGCGATGCCTTTGAGGACCTTATTGTTAAGCTGTGTGAGCGCTGATTGTGATCAGCATTTATGGCCTGCACATAAGGTGACAGAGCATAACTCCTGTATAATTAAAAATCATTGCACCTTAATCCCAGATTCTGAACGTGCTGTATTATGTGGAGAATTTGAGATAGGGTGGATGGGGAGACAGGAGCACGTGTCCGTGCTCACGCCTGCCGTGCACATTCGTTTCCTCCCTCTCCGCAGCCGTTCTGTTGGCCGCACCTCCAGCTGAGCCAGCCATCGGGAAAGGCCTTGTGCACTCTCGCGATGGTGCGGGCGCAGGCCTGGGTGGTGGCACACAGAGGTGTGGTGTCTGTTTCTCGAGCCCACGTCTACGGAGCACCAGTGCCCAGCAGTGTTCAGTTCCTCACTGTATCAGCTCATTGAATCTTCCCAGTGCCCTGGGAGGTGGCAGCTCCCTGCAGAGGAAGGCTCAGGCCTCCGATCTGTCTGTCTGTCTGCCTGGGGGGTGGTGGGGGTGGCAGTGACCTCATGGATAGACCAGGCCCGTGCCGACAGAAGCCACGGGACCAGAGGAGGTGGTGCGTGAAAAGCTGGAATTGAGTCTCAAAAGTCAGAAGGGAAGAGTATGAAGTGAGTTTGTATCTTAAAATCTTGCTTTTCTGGGTGAGATAAGGGGTGAGGTCTAGGACTTGAGACGGGGGTGAGAACAGCACAGCAGTCCTAGCGCCCTCGGAGCTGACCATCCGTTGTGACTGCTCACCAGGTGTGTGGTTTTATGCTTGGGGATGGTGGATCCTGGCAGCTGACCCCGTTTGGCCAACCTGTGAGAGGCTGGCCTTTAAAAGAGGTCTTTTGGGGCGCCTGGGTGGCTCAGTGGGTTAAGGCCTCTGCCTTTGGCTCAGGTCATGATCCCAGAGTCCTGGGATCGAGCCCCACATCGGGTTCTCTGCTCAGTGGAGAGCCTGCTTCTTCCTCTCTCTCTGCCTGCCTCTCTGCCTACTTGTGATTTCTGTCTGTCAAATAAATAAATAAATAAATAAAAATCTTAAATAAAAAAAAAATAAAAGAGGTCTTTCCCTAGCTTATGATATCTTTAACCAGATCCTGTAAAATAAGATGTTGAAATAAAAGTATCAGTTTGCTTTTGTTACATTTGTTTACAAAAGAAAAAAGTCACTTCGTTACTGTACTTAGTTATGATTTCTTTTGTCTTAAGATTTTTGTCTCATTAAAAATTAAGCATCTATTTTTTTCAGTTTTTTTTTTTTTTTAAAGATTTTATTTATGGGGCACCTGGGTGGCTCAGTGGGTTAAGCCTCTGCCTTCGGCTCAGGTCATGATCTCAGGGTCCTGGGATTGAGCCCCGCGTGGGCTCTCTGCTCAGGAGGGAGCCTGCTTCCCTTCCTCTCTCTCTGCCTGCCTCTCTGCCTACTTGTAATCTCTGTCAAATAAATAAACAAAATCTTTAAAAAAAAATTTTTTTTTTAATCTGACAGAGAGAGAGCACAAGCACGGGGATACAGAGGGAGAGGAAGAAGCAGGGAGCCAGGTGTGGGACTTGGTCCCAGGACCCTGGGACCATAACCGGAGCTGAAAGCAGACCGCTTAACCGTCTGAGCCACCCAGGCACCCCACAAATTAAACATCTTTTGTGCAAGACTCTTTGGAGACATTTTTAGTATGTCAGGGCTGTTGCTTTCCCATCATGTCTGTTGGCAGGATTTAATTCCTTTTCTATTCGTGATCATTGTGCTTCTAGTTCTTTGTTGTGCACTGTCCCACTATAGCCTAACCCAGGGCCTGGCCACCTCACGGGACTGCCTGCTCCAGGCGCACTGTCTCCTTCCTGACTTCAGTGTATCTATTGTTTTGCACCATCATTAGCCCGCACAGGGTGTCAGTTACCCTCTAAGGGCTGAACTCAGAGTCTTTAGGTGGCCTCATCTGTGTCACCGAGGGACTCCCATCACTTCCCTTCCAGCTTTCAAGGGGGCATCCTGTGGTTTCTGTTGCTACCTCCCGCAGAGAGAACAGAAGATGGCAGGAGAGCCCAAGACATGATTAAACCATTCTTTGAACATTTGTTTAAAATTGGCCTTTCCACATCTGAATTACTCCCCTTCGATCAGGCTGCCTGTGTATGACCAGTGTAGGTTTTTGCTTTATTTGCAGACTAGAAGGCACGGTCCCTGCCCTTCACTGCCGGGGGAGCAGAGGGACAAGGTCCTGCCTCCTAGACAGGTGTGCAGGCTTCCCCACCTCAGCCAAGCTCACGGTGGGTGCGAGCAGGTGGGCTTGCACAGGCACAGACTCCCAGCAAGACCTGGCCGCACCTTCAAGGTTCTGGACTTGGGGTTTTACTGTGCACGCTGCCAGCATTTCCTCTCCCTGAGGGAGCCTGGTGCCGAGCTGATGAGTAGCCGTTCATTGGATCACGGGAACACCCTCTCTGTCAGCACTGTTCTTAGTCACGGGTGTAGATTAATCTGTCACGTCCAGTAGTAATTCAGAGGAACTTTGCCGAAGAAAAGGAAATGCTGATTCTGGGGAGCACGGAGTTCTGTGTTTGCCAAGAAGGGATGTGCACTGGGATCTCCTGAGCGAGGGGAGAAAATATCAAAAGCCTTTCAGAGTTATTTATTTAAAGCTTATCTTCAAACATTTATTTGTGGGTATGTAATCTACGAGTACAGTAGTACATTTATAGCCTATAATCCGGGACATGTAGTGAAAGTCTCTGGTGATAGGACTCTCGAGCGAAAACATTGAAGAGTGTTGCTTTAGGGCACTGGGTCTCAGAGTGTGGTTTCAGGATCCCTTGGGCTGCCCACAAACTTTTCAGGGGATCTGTGAGTAAAAGGTATTTCCAAAATAGACACATTATGGTCTTAGATTTTTTTTGTTTTTTCCACAGTCCTTCTTTCCAAAGTGTATAGGGATGTTTTCTAGGGTCTGTGGGGCATGTAATGTCACAACAAATCGGATGCAGAAGCAGATGTGAGAATCTGGATGTAGTCTATTAAGCCAGACTTTGAAGCCAGTCTCAAAAGTATAAAACAATGCTAGCTTTCTAATTTTTTAGAAAATGCAGATAGTTTAATAGAAAGTATCATTTATGCTAATCTGACAATTTTTTTAATTTTTTAATTTTTAATTTTTAATTAATTTATTTTTTAAAAAGATTTTGTTTATTTATTTGACAGAGATCACAAGTAGGCAGAGAGGTGGGCAGAGAGAGAGATGGAGAAGCAGACTCCCCGCTGAGCAGAGAGCCCGATATGGGACTCGATCCCAGGACCCCGGGATCATGACCTGGGCCGAAGGCAGAGGCTTTAACCCACTGAGCCACCCAGGCGCCCCTGTGACAGTTTTTTAAAGACATCTTTTAAATTTTTCTCAGTTTTAATCTTTAATCTGTAAGTAGCCACACTGGATATCCAGATAGTCTACGGATGGTGTAGATGACAGGGAGAACCCACATGAACGAAAGCTCTTTGGCATCCTTAGGAATTTTTAAGTGTGTGAGGAGGTCTTGAGACCAAAGCCTTTGAGAACTGCTTTCGTCGAGGCCCAGTAGACGGGTCCAGGTGGCGCGTGAGGAGCCTGAGGAAGGGCTCCTCAGCAGCCCAGGGGATGGCGAACGCTGGGGCCGTCTTGTCTTTCTCCCTTTGCCTGGGCTCCGTCTTCCCCACACACCCTGCGTCTGCTCTAATCCGTGCCAGCAGCTTAGAGGGGTTATTGTACATGAAATGGGCTTTTGTGGGAACCCCTGAGACCCTAAGACCAATCCGTAGCATTATTTCTGTGGGAAAATCCGTTCCTGTAATCGAGTAATGGTGGATTTGACAAAGTTTTGGAACACAGGCCATTTGGAGGTTAGAGACTGAATTTTGGTGCAGATCTCCACAGCAGTTCCTTTTTGGCAGTTACTCTGCAGGACTCTTAAATAGGAGGAACTATTAGAGGAATTCAGTTGAGATAGAAATAGAAAGGGAAACATCTGGGGTATCCTGTTCTTTCAGTCTTAAACTTGCAGGATGAAATGTGAAAATCTAGTTTATTGTTCTATTGGTGCAGAGAGATTAGAACCCAAAATTAATTGCATACTGACTTCTTGTCCATTAATATGCTTGTTTTTTGTTGTTTTCTTCAATTCATTTCGGTAGAAGGTACGAAATGGTTGCATCCTTAAAAAAAAATACATAGATTCATTTGACAGACAATGCAGGCTTTAGAGAGGATATGGAGCACAGCCATTTGGGAAAACAATTAGGCATCACTTCGTAAATTTAAATAGGCACGTCAGTTCTGACCCAGCAGTTTTCCCTGTAGGCCTAGAGACTGTGCAGAAGTGTGTTGTGGGATAGCTGGACGAGGCCGTTCATGGAGCATCATTCACAACGGCACGCGTGGGAGACGGAGCGAATGTCCATTCATAAGACTGCCCAGGGAAGTTTGTGGGATAGTCACGGAATGGAGCAGTGAATGAAACTCAGGGCGCACGGCAGTGTAGATTCACCAGACAGACCGATGGCAGGTCACAAGAGGTTGCGTGCAGTATGACCGCCTTCACACGAAGCTCCAAAACAGGGAACCAAGGCCATGTGTCAGGCAGCACCAGATCAGTAAGTAGCGTAGCTGTAAAGAAAAGCAAGGGAATGGTTCCCCTGGGTGTCAGCACGTGGGTGTGTCAGGGGTGCGTAGCATCAGGCAGGGACAGGAGGCTTCCGAGGTGTTGGCCGGTCCCACCTCTTAAACGGGACGCTGCCTTCAGACGTGCACACGGCGCGTACATGCCTCGGTGCAGACCAGACTGGTCCTCTCTTCTGTGTGGGGCCTGTGTTGCCTGGGCTTTCATTTTAGTAGCTGAAAGAATTAGAAAAATGGATTTGAAAGCCTTTTTGTGTTACCGTAAAGTGAATAATTGAGTATTTAATGCCATCGGGGCTCTTAGATGTTATTTCCTATACCAAGCCCCGCCGTCCTCCTGTTTGGAGGTGCTGGGGTGGTACCGTTGCAGAGTTGACTGATGTCGCGCTGTCAGCATCCTCCTGGGCTGGCTGGCTTCTGCAAGGAACAAAGAAGGACAACGTGGAGTGGTTTCTCGTCATTGTAAAACGTTACCTTTGCATGAGTTCTGTGTGCAGCCGCGTGGGCCGCGGGTCCGGCAGGCGCGGGTCCGGCAGCCGTGGGCGGTGTGTATACAGAGGCCAGCGTTTCTGTATGTGCACAGCTGGCTGCTCGTTGCACTGTTTACTTCGATTCTAGGCAGAGTGGGGAAAATCCTGTTTGTTCTTGATCATCCGTTAAAAACAGCAGGAAGGTGGAAGATGAGGGTGGAGCGGAAGGAGTATGGTCTGTCCGAGCCTTCTGGCCTCCGGGGCCTCGTTAGGGGTAGAGAGCGGCTCCTCTTGGTTGCAGGCGCCCCAAAGGCAGGGCAGGGAAGGGCAGGTGCAGGTGGAGGGCCTGGATGTGGGAGCCAAGCCGGCATCGCCTGGCATTCCCACCAGCTCCAGCAGTAGCGGTCACGAGCGGGCTCGAGGCCCCAGCTGGCACAGCCACCCCGCCCGTGATGGCTCTCGCAGTAACCCCTGCCCCTCCCACTTTCAAAGCAGCAGAAGAGGAATTCTTGCACCAATGGACAGATCTCAACCCTAGAGGAGGTGTCAGAAAGGGGGAGCCCTTCTGGGGTTATTCAAGTTTTTGTTGCCACCGTTTTAGTGAGAGGAGGTGATCTCTTATGAAGATGTTTTCCTTGAGGTGACTTTTCTGGCCCATGTGCTTTCATTTCTGTTTGCATTCCGATTCGCCCCTTCCCACAGACAGGAGCAGGCTAGTAAGCAGGATCCTGAAAGTGCTTGGGTGCCCCGGGGTGGGGGCGTTGCTGTGCGGGGGGAGGGGGGGACGGTGACGAAGGGGTCAGAATGAACTTGATCAAGAGCTCTTTGATCAGAGAGTGTTCAGACTTTTGAATCGCCTTACAGTTACTTATTTCCAGTCAGTCTGGGAGGAGGAAATTGCCAAGGTTAATCTGTCGTGACTGTTGATTTTCCAAAAATAAGTGGTTTCTTTCTGGTGACTTTTGACAGTAACTGGGTATCTCAGTCCTCCTCTTTTTTCTTTTTGAGTAAGATGCATCTCTATATAGAATGCAGAAAAAGGCAGGTAATGGACAAAATTTCCTCAAATCCATTTATTTAAAACAGTTACCGAATGTGTACATCTAAGAAGAAGTGGCAGTGGCAGTCTCACTGAGCGGTCTCCGCGCTGTCTGTTGGTTCTGTGAGGCGGTGTCATTGGAATCCCATTTTGCAGATGAGGAAACAAAGGTGCAGAGGGACTGAGCATGCGTCCTCTGCGTCTCTGCTGGGAATCAAAAGACCAGGCAGCCCGCCCTGGGCCCTGGCTCCTTACTAGTTGTAGTATAACCTTCACAGTTTTCTTTTCTTTTTTAAAAATGATTTTATTTATTTATTTATTTGACAGGGAGAGACACAAGAGAGGGAACACAAACAGGGGAAACCGTAGAGGGAGAAGCAGGCTTCCGGCTGAGCAGGGAGCCCTATGTGGGGCTCGATCCCAGGACCCTGGGATCATGACCGGAGCTGAAAGCCGATGCCTAAGGACTGAGCCATCCAGGTGCAGCTGACAGTTTTCTTTTGGGCTGTGGCACTGTGGCTTTCAGGTGTCATGCTAACAGAAGTGAGAGATGGAGACCCCTCCTCGCCCTTCGTGTCTCTCCTGCCTCCCTTGGAAGGAGGTTGTCTGCAACCCTGTGCTGTCCTGTCCTTGGGCACGAGCACCTGGGCGGCAGGTGTACTGAGGTCTGTGCTGAGCACTGTAGAGGGCCCACAGGTGCGGGAGCTGGAGGAGTACTAAGCCTCTTACTCGAGAGGTCCTTGTCAACATTGCCATTTGCATTTCTGTACTGAGTTAACTTGGAGAAAGTGTTTCTTGGTAGACATATATTGTGGCTCCGTCGGGAACGTAGCAGTCAGGGAATAGCAGAAGGAAAAGCGAGCTCCCCAGCCTACAAGGCACGTGCCTTTGGGCTTGATTCCACTCGGGCTGGGAACCGCAGGACGAGCCCCAAGAAGTAAAACCTGCAGAGAGGAGAGGCTGCCCTCCTCCCCCCGCCAGGCGGTGTCCCACGGGACCCTGTGGCAGGCGGGAGGAGGCCCTGTGGCGCAGGCCCGGTTGCCACGTGTCCGTTCTGCCCTTAGTGCTTCAGCAGTGTCCCACATGGGATGGTGAGTGATGGTCCCACAGGGTGGGGCTTCTCCACCTTTTGTGGGGGTCGAAGCCTCCTTGTAGCACTTGTGGTTCATTCCTCTGAGCTGTGCTGGCGTCTGCTTACCGACTTCGCACCATGACTTCCCGTGACTCAGAGGCGGACCCCCCCCCCAGGGATGTGCCCAGTGCCTGACAGTGACTTCCTTCCAGGCAGCGTCCTGCACTCCTTCCCGGAGGGCTCACGCCCTCAGACACTTGGGAATTTGCGCCCTTTTCTCTTCTTCAGTGCATATACATAAAACTATAAATGGAGATGAGGCAGTCAGCATTAAAATCCATTTTTATGTCACAATTTGTTTTCTCTTCAGTATATCTACATTATTTGATTTAATAAGCACATTTAAACCATAATTTTTTTTTTTTAGAATTTTATTTATTTATTTGACAGACAGAGATCACAAGTAGGCAGAGAGGCAGGCAGGGAGAAAGGAGGAAGCAGACTCCCTGCTGAGCAGAGAGCCCGATGTGGGGCTCCATCCCAGGACCCTGGGATCATGACCTGAGCCCCGAAGGCAGCGGCTTTAACCCACTGAGCCACCCAGGTGCCCCTTAAACCATAATTTTTTAAAAAAACCTACTTTTGTATGTATATGCAGAGGGGATTTGAGGTAGGGGAGGTGGGAAGAGAGGCAGTGAGAGAGTGGCAGCGAGTTTCACTTTGCTCTTTGTTTTTTTTTACAATGGTAGGTGGCTTTTCTCAACTCTGGTAGTTTCTTCAGTTTCTTTTTTTTTTTTTTTCCCTCTTTTCTCTCTCTCTCTCTCTTTTTAAACATTTATTTATTTGACAGAGAGAGAGAGATCACAAGTAGGCAGAGAGGCAGGCAGAGAGAGAGAGGAGGAAGCAGGCTTCCTGCTGAGCAGAGAGCCCGATGTGGGGCTCCATCCCAGGACCCTGGGATCATGACCTGAGCCGAAAGCAGAGGCTTTAACCCACTGAGCCACCAGGTGCCCCTTAAACCATAATTTTTTTAAAAAACCTACTTTTGTATGTATATGCAGAGGGGATTTGAGGTAGGGGAGGTGGGAAGAGAAGCAGTGAGAGAGTGGCAGCGAGTTTCACTTTGCTCTTTGTTTTTTTTACAATGGTAGGTGGCTTTTCTCAACTCTGGTAGTTTCTTCAGTTTCTTTTTTTTTTTTTTCCCTCTTTTCTCTCTCTCTCTCTCTTTTTAAACATTTATTTATTTGACAGAGAGAGAGATCACAAGTAGGCAGAGAGGCAGGCAGAGAGAGAGAGAAGCTGGCTCCCTGCTGAGCAGAGAGCCCGATGCCGGGCTCGATCCCAGGACCCTGAGATCATGACCTGAGCCGAAGGCAGAGGCTCAACCCACTGAGCCACCTAGGCACCCCGTTTCTTCAGTTTCTTCAGTTTCTTGGAATCCAATAGGAAGGTAAATGGTAGGGATCTTTTCACTAGAATGGTTTTTTCCCCTTTGCTTGGAAATGGGGGTAAGTCAGGACACCAGCACCTGAAGTAGAAGGCACTTGAACCTTAAAAGGGGGTGAGTCGTAAAGGCTGAGCTGCCCTCCGTGGTCTGATTGTAAAAGAGGTTACATTGTGCCCAGAGTGGGCCTGGCCCTTCCCGCAACCTGTCCTCAGCAGGCAGATCTCATTATGACGAATAAAAGGATTGGGAAGAAAAATTCAAACTTTAATTAACTTGTACTCCAGATTCGGCCTGAAAACAAGTTACAAAGCGCTGGGTTTCTTGTTGTTGTTTTGTTTTTTTGAGTCGTCCTCACATGGTGGCGACAGAATTGCTTCTCCTAGGGTTCTCGTACTGTTCGAGGCTCTCGTCCGTCGTTGGTCAGTAGCCATGTGAAGGTCAGAACGTAGCTTGTTCTGGTTTGTGTCCTCAAGCATCAGATGTATCATAGTGTATTGCAGACGTGTTTGTGATCTGTTCAGAAAATGATGAAAACAGTTGTCAAAGCAGAGTAGGGGAACGGAATGACTTAGGCACAGCAGCTGCGTGTAAACAGAGTCACGTGGATCCGTAATGATAGAAACATCCCCGTGGTCATCTTTGAACGCGTTATTTGTATTATTCACTCCCTAATCCCTGGAGCAAGGGTCTGGGTCTCTAACCCTTTCAGAACGGTCACAAACACCCTTTTTTATGTCATGGACTTAGTGTCCATGATTGATAGGAAATTTCAGGGACAAAAGCAGCACTTAAAGGTGGGATCGTCTCATCAGAGCAGTCTCTACATCTCTCTTAAAAATAACAGTACGGGGGCACCTGGGTGGCTCAGTGGGTTAAAGCCTCTGCCTTCAGCTCAGGTCATGATCCCAGGGTCTTGGGATCGAGCCCCGCATCGGGCTCTCCGCCAAGCAGAGAGCCTGCTTCCCCCTCTCTCTCTGCCTCCTTGTGATCTCTCTCTCTCTGTCAAATAAATAAATAAAATCTTTAAAAAAAAAAAATAACAGTACGTGGATTTGCAAGACATTTGTCTGACTCCATCAGGCTTTTTCCATTGGTCTAAATGTGTGTTTTATTTTGTTTTAGATTACAAACTTCTTAAAATCAGAATATACCAGTTAGGGGGAAAGTCTCTGGGACTTAAGAGAGCTCTGTGTGTAAATATGTCCTCTGTGAATGCCAAGGGATTAAAAACACAATTCTGAGCTTCATCAGAGGACTGACTAGTAGAAAGTTCTTCCAAATTCTTTGATGTTACTGAAGATATATCTTTCTAGTGAGTTTAAGTTGAAATTAAATCTAACTGGAAATAACTTTTCAGTCCTTGGGTTAAAAATTGTTTCTTTGTGGCATTTCCCTTGGATGATACCTTAATATAAGGATAAATGAATTAACTGAAGAGCTTTGAAGCAGAATTGGACACACAATACTTTGCTGGCTACTTTAGGAGACATTTTGATATGTGTGTGTAATTTAGTGTTGCTAAATTTAGTGTTGCTAAATACAGTATTTTCATTTGAATATACTCACTGCTTAGTCAAGTAAATTGATGGCATATTAAGACACTCAGCCTTGGTTTTTTTCCTCCATGAATGGAAAACTAATCAAGTGTCTTAAAGGTAGAGGAGATTGGTAAGCATTTGCTGATGAGCCTGGAGGAAGACCTCCCCGTGAGGACTGTGGCTGCCGTGGTGGCTTCCATGCCTTCCCGGTGGTCACACCTGTCCTTATCTGTCTGGGCAGGAGGAAATATTTGGAAGCAGAGTCTTAGTTAGCATCGTAGGGTGGACAGAAGGAAGGCTGGCTTGGGGAATATTGATGTGCAAAGAATCTGAAACAAACCGAATTTTGAACCCAAATCTTGATTCACTGAAAGGAATTCTGTCCATTTATGTTAAATTTATAGACAAGCCGGAAAGGTTTGGCTTTGCCTATTTGCTTGATGTGTTTTCTGTTCCCTTCGTACTTGTGGTCTGTAACAAGGAAGGAGGTCAGTGACATAATGCAGGTGTTCTGGGATCGTTACTATTTGTGATATATGACACTTACGGAGGCTTAACTTGTCTTTAATGTGGCAAAAGACATTGCCATGTGAGTATCCGGTTAGGCTGCCTCAGGCTGAACTTGGCCTGCTGGTTCTGGGGGCCTGGAGACAACAAGACAGAAAGGTTATGCGGTTTGGAGCTGAGTGGCATTTACTTGGCTTGCTGGTTCCCTCTTGTTCTTGTGTTTACAGAACCTCATGATGAAGGCTCTTCTGGGTAACCTGGAGTTCTCAGGTGAAGACATGACCATGACCCCACCCGCTGCAAAGAGGCTGGTCTTCCAGGCCTGTGTTTCCTACTTTAAAACCACTTCCCTGAAGGCCTGCATTCTTTGGGTTGTTGGGGACATAGAACGAAAAGCCACTGAATGCTCTTTTCACAAATCACAGCCTGGTCTTCCCACCAGAGAAGCTTTTTATAATTAATTAAAATTTTGGTGGCCAGGGCAGAAAATACCTTTTTAATTACATTGTAAAAATCTCAAGAGTATATAAATGTGATTTTATGCACTTGTCACTGGATATACCAGATTAAGTAATGCAGTCATGTTAGCCTCCTCAGAATGAGTGTGTGCAGCATGCTGAGTGCGGCCTTGCTGCTTTCTGTGATAAGATGGGTACTTTGCTCGGAACTCGGCGCTCTAGACTGTCCCTTAGAATGTCGGTCTGCATAGAGCATTACGAACCGCTGGGTCACCTCGCTCCGTGTGAGGCCCTTCCCGTGTGCTGTGTGCTCTGCTGCAGCCAAACTACCCTGGGAGATGAGAGGCACAAGCCTGCCTTCTGATCGGGGGTGCGGGCGCCCCCCCCCCCCAGGTGTTGCTTAGATAATTACCATGCTGGGTCAGGGGTCAGATCCAGCAAGACTGGCCAAGGAGTGGGTCTGCTTGGAGCCTTCAGGAAGGTGAAGAATGTGTGGGCTTGTGCATGGGCAGGGGAGGGGATGCTTGAAGCAGTGCGGGAGCAGGGGCTTGTGGAACCTGTGGGAGCGGATGAGGGAGGGGGTGATGAATGGGGAGCTCAGGGGGCTGCAGGTCAGCAGGCTCGGATCATGGACTTTGTGCCATGTCAGAGAGTTTTTTTATTTGAGGGCTCTGAGGAGCCATTGGCAAATTTAGGGGAGTAAAATGATGAGATGTGGGTTAGGGGAGAGTGGCAGGATGGGTCGGAGGCAGTCCTGCGGCTCCTTAAGGAGCCTGCTGGGGTGATCTACACAGATGCCAGCCAGTGGGGTGGGGAGCTGCGCTACTCCAGTGAAGTGTGGAGCCCACGGGAGTGCAGGAGAGGATGGGAGTTGGGGGGAATCCCGGGTTTCTGGTCTGGCTGTTGGGTAGGTGGTTTGTGGGGCCAGGTACTGTGCTGGGACCCGTATGATGGGGAGCAGGTTTATGGGGAGCAGGTTTGCAGGGCCTGTGATGAGTACAGGTGGAGATGGCTGTGTCATGGGCAACCTGCATGCCCGTTTTCTTGATACCTTTTTATGCCAGTGGTGGGTGTCTTCTGCTTGGCCATCAAGACCCACCATAGTCATCTCTGAGTCTGAACACTCAAGTGCTGCTTTCTCAAACAGACTGAGTGTAACACGGGCGGTCTAGTAGTTCATGTACAAGTCCCTCCCTGTCCCACCAAAATGGCAAGTCATTGTACACTGAACAAAGTTTCAACATCACTGATTTATACTGCGTCTCTGTGATTGCACCTTTATTCTTTATAATAATCAAAAAGATCTGTATGTAAAGGAAAAGGAGAATTACAATATAGCTTTGTTTTTCAAAGCCTTTTACAAGAATGGTTTTGATCTGCATTAAAAAATATGAAGACATAAGAATTTTTTTCTTTTCTATTTTGATAGAGGGCAAGGGTGCTAACATGTATGAAATGTTTATTGTAGTGATTAAACGTGATTTCTTTTAGCTGTCAATCTTGGATGATTTGTTCTAGATCAAATCATTTAACAGTGACCAAACTGTATCAGTTATATCTTTGTGGTTCATTTGATAGAAACTACATTTCTAACTAGCTTTCCTGAGAGGCTGTTTCTTGATGTAAAGCAAGCCTTATTTGGAGTAGGTAGCACAGAACCATAAGCAGGGGTGTGTGTGTGTGTGTGTGTACATGTGGCTTGGGATGGGTGACTAGAGTCTCAGCACAGTGGGGGAGCTTTCCCTAGAGGCATCTCTTAATACTGTTAGAGGTACAGACAGATATATGTGTTCTTTCTTTTGGCGTTTGGCAAACAACAGCATAAGGTTTCTCTGGGTTTAGCCCTGGCTGGTCCTTGGGGATCGAAGGTGAACAGCACACCTGGGCACATGGTTCTTTTTTGGTATATGAGATTGTAGGAAGGTAGAATCCCCTTTTATGATACTACTACTTTTTTGACTATTAAGATACTCCCTTCCATTGGTCTGTTAGTTATGGTTTTTAATTAAATTCTGATGCATAGCTAATACATAATTAAATCATCAAACATTAAAAATTCATTATTTCATTTACATATATATATATATAATAGTTCAAAAATATTTTTTGTTATGGTGTTTTGGTTATCTTGGTTTGCCCTCTGTGTTTTGTGCTCAAGACATTAAAAAGCCAGCACTATTTTAAGTTGAAATGCCCTTAACTTCCTTGGATCAATCAAACTTACACTACTTTTTCTTCCTTAAAGAAACAGGTTATTGCTTCTAAATTTATGTGAAGTAATAAATTAAGCAGTCTGACAGTTACTACAACCATAAAGGTTTAAGTGAGAATTATAATACTGCACTATGAAACCCCATCTGTATTCCTGTGTGGTGGTCTGTGAGCATGCCTATATGCTTGATATAAGTATTTAATTTGCTTCATATGCATTTTATAAACATTTTATATGTGTGGATTGTGGTTGTAAATTTACATAAAAATATAAGCATTACATTATATTTTGATTTTTTAATGCCATAATAAAAATGACATTACTGTCGTTTGATTTATAACCACCTTTCCCCCTGAACGTTTTCATAGAGGATCCAGGCTAGTTAAAAACAATTCCTTCCTGCACAGCGCTAGTCTGACTGCTTGCCTAGTGGAAGCCCTCGATAGCACAAACACTGCACGCCACGCACCAGCGCTCCCTGTGATCTGTGACTAATCCTGCAGGCACTGCAGAGAAAGGTGAGGGAGTCGGAACTGCGGACGGGCTGCCTGGAAAGGGTGACGTCACCCCCACTTGCGCAGGCGCAGACGCGGTGTGGCGCCTCTGATGCAGAGATTTATCATCCGGCTCTTTGTGCTCAGGGCGCTAGTGCGCGCGCTCGTTTCCCCTAAATAAACTAATGAGTAAAATTGGGTAATTACCACCAAGACTTGGTACTAATAGTAACCCTCCAGCTTACGGGAGTGTTCCCTTTTGTTGTGGTTTCAGAATGCTGCTGTATTTGTTAACACGTTATTACTGCTACAGCCTGTGTTTCTGAAGGTGGAGAATTTGAGTTTTCAGTTACTCCCACTTTCGATCCTCCCGTGAGTACTGAAGTAGGGCAGCTGACAGGCAAATGAGGCCTTTGAAAATGGATGAAGGGCACAGTTTGTCTTGTGGATTGTCTTTTAAAGACAAATCCCAGGGCAGGAGGCGAGGCAGACGGTTCAGAACAAGGCGTCAGTCAGTTCATTCCGTTCAGCCCAAATGGTCAAGAGAGAACTGTGGTTTTTCCTAACACTGTTTTTACCTCAAAAAAAAAAAAAAAAAAAGAGAGAGAGAGAGAAAAGAAAACCCAAACCATTTGACTAGTTTAATTTGATGATTACACAAAATTTCAAATTACTAATATCTGCCAGTAGTCCTGGGAGAAATAAGGGATTTTTTTTAATGACCCTTTAAAAAAATGACTTCTTAGTTTAAAAAGCTTAAATTTGATTCATTTTTACCTCGTCTGACTTATTTCACCTTAATTTTTTTGACCTTTATATAAAAAATACTATCAGAATGTGCTGTATAAAAACTTTTTCTCATTGTAAAACTATTTCCTTGGTGCTTCCCCCCCCCTTCTTAAGTAAGAGAATTTGGGGGTTGTTTCTTTTCTGTTTGTTTGTTTGTTGTTGTTGTTGTTTAAATCTGATATGGAAAAGAGACCAAATGAATGAGCGTTGTGGTCAGCAATGATTCAATCCAAAAGGCATTTGTTAGCAGTAACAATACAGTATCTACTCACAGAGTCTCAGGGTGAAAAATGAGAAATTGATTTGACCAGCAGGGTGTTAGATAGCCGAAGTTTCAGACCATTGATTCAGCTAAAAGATTTTCCATTGCTGAATGCTAACTTGTGGAATATTTCTTCTCAGGGCAGAGGTTAATTTCCTTGTTATAAATATAATACACACTATAGGAGTGGCTGTTTGAAAACACTGAGCTTATATTTCATAAATCTAAAATACAAAGTGCTAAAGGAACATTGGAGTGCTTGAGTAGGGGCTCCGGGGCAAGAAGCTGGAGAAGTATCTTCATTCATTTATTCACTGATTGATTCATTCGTCCATTCAGCCGTCCTGTGTTTGTTGACTGCCCTGTGCCTGGTCCTGTCTTAGGCATCTGGTATATGGCAGGGAAGAAAGGAAACCCATCCTCTGGTTAGCAGGACAATTTAGAGGGAGAGAAAAACTCTCCTCTTGATGGGCAACATAATGCTTATCATTCTAAGAAATATGAGCAATTCAGAAGCAGAGCTGTAAACTGTCCCCCAGATTGACATGCTTCTGAACCAAATAGCAATTTAAAAGGTGATAACGGGGTGTGCCTTGGTGGCGTAGTTGCTTTAGTGGCCGATTCTTGTTTTCAGCCCCGGTCATGATCTCAGGGTCGTGGACTCGAGCGCCGTGTTGCGCTCTGTGCTCAGCATGGGCTCTGCTTGAGATTCTCTCTCTGTGGCCCTCTGCCCCTCCTCATGCTGTCTCTACCTCTCTCAAAGAAAATCCTTAAATATAAATAAATAAAAGGTGATAACAGAATCGATTTTGGCAAGTAATATGTGAACCTTCGAGTTGAGATGTTTTTAAATGAATATATTAAACCCTCTAAATATTCAAATTTGATTGTTTGGAAAGAACAGAGAAAATTACCAAGCTCTGACTTCACGTTTATTTTAACAATGGTAACATCTGATTTTTAACCCACACTCCTTTCTCTTCAATATCATTCAACAGATATTAATATCAAGATGTTCGAGTAATGACAGACGTTATCATGTAGATATTCCAATCAGGTTCCTTGTAGACTTGGCTCAAAAGAGTGGTTGTTGCATGTGTTTTAGGGCTCCCCTGGAAACATCCTCTGCACCTTCAAACAAGCCTTGGCTGACTGCATCCTTATGCTCTGGTCACTGTCTCCTGAAACTAGCCTTTGACTTAATTCACGTTGCCTTCTTTGTCTGGGGGAGGGAAACTTACTTTAAATTGTAACAAGAATCTAGTCTGCCTTTCTGCACTCTTTAGTTAGGCTCTGTGTAATTAAAAAGTATCTAATTTAAGAAATGGGCAGAACTAAATGTCCTCTGACTTTGGCCTCTCCTTATCATTTTTCAAGCTGCTTTTCTTTCCGTGGAATTTTACGGAAAGTCTTTCTCTGGCACCGCCTTTCACCTGTTAGTGCATTTTCAAAGTCTCTTGGTGGCACTTAGAGGTAAGACTGCTGCTGGCTCGTGGTCTGTGACACAAAGATGTGGTCTGAGACATCAGAATCATTGCCCCAAGGTGGCATTTGCCATCCCTTTCTCTCCTCAGGAGCATGGAGAGGGGGAGGGGCTGTGTGATTACAAGGATAGTCACGGAGTATATCCTTTTGATCTAAAAGTTTAGACACCACAGCCAGCTCCTTTAATGCACAAGGATGGAACACAGTAGGAGTTGTCTTATCTGCTGTGTAATCTAGACTCACTGGAATAGCACAGAAGCCATGTATTTGGATTTTTTTGGGGGGGGGGTAATATTTGCACACTCTGCTTTCATAAATGGCTCTTCAGGGCATAGAACCTTTTTGATCTGAGGATATTTCATGGCTGAGTTCTTCCTGCTTTTTATTAAAAGTTACATGATGTGTTTAATTAGCTTTATGGTATATGTACATGCTTCCTTACTTAACCTTTTGCTTATGGGATGTATTTTTTTAAAATGGAAATGAGATTAAAGATAATACCTGGTGACTGTCATAATAGTCACAAACTCAGTCTCTTTGTGGTTAGTTTTATACTTCTGCTTTTAAAAGTTTTCTATTTTAAAAGTTTTGATGATTTTAATGAAATTCCCATCTCTTTTTCTGTGACATATTCAACAAAAAGACTGGTAAAACTGTGAAGACTTCATATTCTACCTTGTGTTTGGACGTGTGTGTATATCACAATAGAAACGTAACACACTCTAACACTGGTTTAACTCTGGATTTATGTGCCTTCCCTCCTCTAACAAGACTGTGAGTCTTGGGGCGCCTGGGTGGCTCAGTGGGTTAAAGCCTCTGCCTTCGGCTCAGGTCATGATCCCAGGGTCCTGGGATCGAGCCCCGCATCGGGCTCTCTGCTCAGCAGGGAGCCTGCTTTCCCCTCTCTCTCTGCCTGCCTCTCTGCCTACTTGTGATCTCTCTCTCTCTGTCAAATATATAAATAAATAAAAATATTAAAAAAAAAAAGACTGTGAGTCTTACTTAATTTAGGGGAGAAATGCAGGAACTGATAGACCTCAAGTAACTCTAGTTTTTGGAAACTGAAACATGGGAGTGAGTCTGTGTTTTCTGGTGGGTCAGAGGAAATTGAGATTATCGCTGCGAGGTTGTGTTTACTTCACCTTGTTTTCACGTCCATGAGCTGTGCTTCCCATGGGGTGGCCTGGGGCAGCTTCCGTCACCCACTCTGTAAAGGGTGGTAATAAATGGCTTTTTTCAGAGAGTCAGCCGGAATTGCTAAGGATGCTTTGGGATTGCCGCGTAAGTCATGTAGTCCTCTCGTGAGGGGCCGGCACCGGGCTTGGGACATTCTGCGTGCCGAGGGTTGTGTGAGACGGGGGAGACCCTCAAGTGGGGCTCGATTTCTGTGTGTGGGGCCCAGGACTGCGGTCAACGGCGGGCCTTCTCGGAGGGCTTAGCTGTGTCCTGGCCAGGACATCTGTGGGGACAGAGACCGTGTGCGGATGGGGAAAAACGTGTGTTTTCTTATCTGGTAGCAACAGGAGGGGGATCCTCTTTTCAAATCCCTGGAGCTTGGAATCCACAGTCAAGGCTCAGTCCTTCCTACTGTTCTGTCATTCGATTTCCTCCTCTTTGGTCCAGGCTCCCCAGCACGCCCGGCCGCTTGCGGAACGTTCTGTGCCGCGCCGCACCCTGCCGTAGATATTTATAAGCTTGTCGTCACGGGGGCTGCAGGCTGCCGTGCTGCCCAGTTCCTCCTTGCGTTGCCCTGCGACACCTCTAGATCCGCCCCAGGGGGCACTGAGATGTAATCTGTCCTTGTAGACGCGTCCGGTGAATTACCAGCCACCGCTGACACTAGATTGTGTCCATTCAAGAGCTTTGAAGGAACCTTAAGGATGAAATTGCAGAACTCTTGGCTCTTGTTTGGCCTTGTATAAATAGCCACTGTTTTTAAAAGCTTGGTGTGTTGCCAGCACAAAGCTTGGTATATTGGAAAGCAAAATGGCCCGATGATACAGAGCTGTGGGTTCTGTGTTGAGCCCTTACATGACCAGAGAGGTCATGCCGCCGTATCTCCTGGACGTTGGGGTCCTCCTCGGGATGTGTTTGCTGCTGTCTTTGTGCAGTGTCTTTGGTGATGGTCCGTATCGTGGCTAATCCTGTTAGAACTGCGTTCTTGGCACACGGGAGAGATTAATTTTGTCATTCTATGCTGCTATGAATGCTGTACTGCAGGGCTGGGTTCTGTTACATCTTTCCCCAAAGTGCTGATTTTGTTGTTGTTTGCTTGCTCTGGCAGGCTGCTAATCTGGGGGGACGCGAGCTACGATCCCCATCCCCTGCAGTGGGCCCTAGCACGAATCTCAGTCAGACACAAGCTCCAGGCTTTAGCCTGGAGCTTGCCTCCTACAAGCGGGGCTCAGGGGAGAGCCAGAGATTTGGGCCAAGATTATATGCAGACTTTGGGGCTCCCCCGCTCCTTCCCACGATTTCTCCTCAGCTGAGGTTGCCCCGAGCTGCGTCGGGTTCTTGTGTGGGCAGCTCCATGCGGCTTAGCCTGCGCCCTGTCCTCAGGCTACAAGCCCCAGTCCAGCGCTCCCAGTGCCATTCCCTTTTGCCCAAGCATGTCGCCCTGCTCTGGGTTACTCTGCAGCCTTGGGACTGGTGACTTTTTTATAGGTTTCCTCTGTGGCAGGCAGGCCTGGTCCCTCAGGGGCTACTCAGACATGTCACAGAAAGCCCCAGGTCACTGAGAGAGAGCCTTCCTTGCTCTCCCAATCCAGGTCTGCACCTTGCATTGTGTTACCAAGCTACCGTTCTGGAGCATTCCTTGTACCGTTTTAGCAAAAACAAACAGGAAAATAGCGATGGGGCAGTGGTCTTTTATTTTTCCTAGAGATTACTCAGCCAGTCATGATATTTTCTTGTTTTGATGAGGATGGCCAGCATCCTGAACGTAGATTTCCCGTTTGAGACCTCCGGGAGAAACATCCCGAGGCATTATTATGAGCATGAACATTTTTGACCCCAGATTCCCATGTGGGCCTTTGCCCTGGCGAGCCGGGCCAGACACGTTCGGGCTTTGAGAATTCCTTATCTTAGACGGATGTTGGCTTGGCCTCAATTGCTTACTTCGTGCTTCCCTTCTGTGATCTATCTCTCCACTTGCCTTTGACAATATTGGTTGTGGGGAGAGTTAGTTTCACAGTGAGAAGAGGGTCTCAGTCGCCTTCCGAAGCAGGTGGCACTGGGCCATCTTACCCCAGTAGCCAGTGACATTCCTCCAGGGGGGCATGACCCAGAAAGCCTGGAAGGATAGAGCCTAAAGGGAGCTGTGGCCAGTCCCTGGCTATTTATAATCCGTGCTCTCCTCACTGCCACTGTTTATTTTTAACCACTCTGGACTCTGGGAGGAGGAGGCCCCGAGGAGGAGGCCGAGGCGGCTTTGAGCGCCCCCTAGAGGCTTCAGTGTGCCACCAATATCTGTGTTTAAAACATGATATTGCTGCTTTATTTGCATTCATCTACAGGATCCAGACGAAGAATTTTGAAACGCTCTGGACTGGTTTCATATCCTGTGTTTTGGGGGACCAGATCTTTATCGCTACAAGTGGCCTGGAGCCTGCTTGGTACCGGAGCCTTTGGGTCTGTGTGCAAATCCCTGTTTGACATTAAAATAGAAAATAATTCTGTGATCATGGCCTTTCCTTCATAGAATTCAGATGCTTTGAAATGCTATTTCTAAAGCTGATTTAATGGGTATGAGTAAAGCTTCTGTGGTGGTATTGGATAGACGGGGTAAGAAGTTTAAATGTCACTCGAGCAACCTAGTAACTTGAATTTCTCCTTATGTATTTCAGGGTTTCGAAAAAATGATGAAATGAAAGCTATGGATGTTTTGCCAATTTTAAAGGAAAAAGTTGCGTACCTTTCAGGTAAAGTTGAACTTTATAATCTGCTTACTGTTTCTTCTGCTTCTGATACATTGTCAAGAGTCTGAAATACCATAGTAACTCACCTGCCACACACATAAAACCACTGTGTTTCAGTAGATCTTTGATTACTTTATTCTTACAGCATTTTCCTGAGAAAGCAGTGCCCAAAGTATTTTCTCCTAGTGGGTAGGCACAGTATAAGTCAGATGGCACTGGGGAGTAAGATATGTTTGTGTCTGTCACTTGACAGACATTTGATGTTTTTCCTCATTCAATTAATTAAGTAAAACAACTGATTGTTCAGAAGTTTAAAAGTCCATCATCAGGGCACCTGGGTGGCTCAGTCTGTTAAGTGTCTGCCTTTGGCTCAGGTCATCATCTCAGGGTCCTGAGATCGAGCCCCTGCTTAGTGTGGGGGAATCTGCTTCTCCCTTTCCCTCTGCCTGCTGCTCCTGCCTGTGCGCTCTCCCACTCTCTCTCTCTCTGTCAGATAAATAAATATAATCTTTAAAAAAAAAAGTAAAAGTCCATCATCTTCCTGGAAGAGATGGGAACGTGGCCTTACTGGATGTGTCCCAAATTCCTTGCTTTGGTTTCTTGTCCCCTCACCCTGGAGTTCCTAGAACCCGTGTTACAGACTCTGAAAGTCCTCTTGATCTTCTGCCAACTGGGTCCTCCGTTTACCTGTACAGCCTGGCCCTTCGGGGTGAGGACAGTCTCGGCCAGTCTCTCGGGCTTTGGGGCACTGGAGGGTCCGCCTTGGGCTTTTTGGGGCTGTTTCTTTGAGGGCTCCCTCCTAGATGAACAGAAGAGCCATTGGGTGTCTTACCTTTTTTGCCCCAGTTCACTTGTTACAAAACAAAGGTCTGCAGAGTTTTCTGCTCTGTTGTAGCAGGAAGTGAATGTGTGGATTGTCACATACTTTCAGACAGTCTTCCTGGATGTGTTTCCCCGATAATTTTTTATCTTTCTCAGACAGGCATAATATGCTGATCTGATGTCTCCTTTTGAACACATTTTATTTTAAATGTATAACACCGCCAGCTGCTTTTATATGTTGGGTGTGTCCCCTTGGCCTGTGGAACGGGGCTGTATTTAGGACACTGCTCCCCGTGATGCTGCTGCTAATCTCACCTTGACGGCCAGTGGTGTTTCCTGGTGCCCCTCCTAAACCCTGTTTGATGATTTGGCTCAAGTGAGTCTAATTCAGAATGCATTTGGACTGTTAATAGAAGTTCATGGAAAGAAGAGGATGCTTTCGGCAGTTGGGAATACATGCTGCAGAAAATGCCCCTCCTGGCTTCTGTTACACGGAGTTTTGAAAGTAGTCTTTGCGCTTTCCTAATCACTTAGTAACAGACTGCATGAAGTGGACTCGTGCTGCATTTTGTCAACTCCTGATTTTGTAGTTTGCAGATGGATTTTAAAGTTATTATAGTGAAAAGACTCTGTTTATAAATGACAGAGGCGTCCGCAGGAGGGCCTAGAGCCAATTCCAGATGTTCCGCAGTTTTTTTTATGTCTAATGTCTGCATCTGTGGTGAGAGCACTTGCTTCTTTGGTTAAACACGCAGAGACAGGCATGTCCAGAGCAGGGGAAGGTTAAGGTTGATGATTTTTATTTGTACTCATTTTCTCTTGGGCATTTAATACAGAATGCCTCATTTGATGTCATTTTTGTCCAAGTCACTATCAGAATTAAAACTGTTTCCCTTTTAACTAATCAAAGAAATAAAATCATCGGTCTTTCAGAGTTTGTCATGACTCTTTACTCAAACCTTGAATTCTGCAGGGTTCATTAAAGTTGGATCTCTTTAGTGGGGAGGGAAGTTGTGCATGGCAGCAGACTAATCTGGAACCATTTTTTCAGTATCAGATACGGTGGGACTTTTGCCATTTGTGTTGGCTAAGTGAAGTTGGTAGCTGCCACCACAATTTTATAGTATTTCCTACTTTATGATCAGAATTGGCACGTTATGTTAGCTGATGTCATTTGCTGATTTTTTTTAGGCTTGCTGTTATTTCGTTTAGGAAGGGAAAAGGAAAAAAAAACCCATTAAATTAAAAACAAATTTGTTACTTGCATAGTGATTTCTTTATGTGTGTAAAAGGTTTACAGTGAAGCAATAAATCTTTGAAAAATTTATATCTCTGATCTTGATTTCTAAGATCTGTTTTATTGAGATATAATTCACAACCATAAAATCTACCCTTTAAACATGTATGCTTCAGTGGATTTTAGGGTATTCACAAGGTTGTGAAACTATCACCATGGTCTAATCCCAGAACACTTTGATTACCTTCAAAAGAGCCCCATGCCCAGGCCCCATTTCCTCTACCACGTGGCTCGGGCAACTGCTAATCTACTTTTCTCCTCTCACACCATTTTTTTTTTTTTTTAAAATATTAGGGGATATTTATTGTGGTACGTTTGTAAAAGCTCTCTGTATGAGTAGCTTTTAGTAAATCTAAGTGGAATAACTAGGGCTTTGAAAAAGCAGGCCAAGAGATCAGCGATTCCTTGAGATACTTATTAGGTCAAAAGCTCTAAAAACCCAGTGGGGATTCTTTGAACTTGAATATTTTTGATTCTCAGTCTCATCTCCAGGTACTGTTTTTTGTAGGAAGATTTTGTACGAAGAAGGCAAAAATCCTTAATGGGTGGTGGCAGATAGTCCTACTGGGAGTTTTACTGGGGGAGTCTGGCTGTTTCTTTTTTATGATGTCAAGCATTCATTGACCATCATGGTTTAGAACTAGTATTTTCTCACAGTTACAGAATAGTAACATTCTGATTACTTCCTTTCTTTTTCATCAACTTAAATATTTTATTAAAAAAATGTCCCATTGGGGCGCCTGGGTGGCTCAGTGGGTTAAAGCCTCTGTCTTCGGTTTGGGTCATGATCCCAGGGTCCTGGGATGGAGCCCTACTTCCTCCTCTCTCTCTCTGCCTGTCTCTCTGCCTACTTGTAATCTCTGTCTGTCAAATTAAAAAAACAAACCATTAACTAAAAAAAAAAAAAAAAGAAAATGTCCCATCATCTGTTTCTTGGTTATCCTGAGAACACAGTTAATACAAGAAAAGAAGGTTAAATGATTGATTCTTGTCCTTTACCAGTTTTTGGTCTTATGAAAAATGACCATTAGTTATTTCAGACTGATTAAAAAAAAAAAAAGAAGCTTTTGCTTTTTAATATTTGATGTGTTTCAATTAATTGCCAATTTTTCAAAATCTCTTATGAAGTTAAAATTTTCTGTCTTTGATCCAATGGGAGTGTCTTCAGATTGGCTCCTGAGTCCATGCAGTACAGCCCTACAGGTTCTCTTTTTGCTGATGAGACAGGATGTTTCCGGCCCAGCTCGTCTGTCCCTGTTCCGCATCAGGAGCCAGCCATCTCTCCAAAGTGTGCTGGCTCTTTTGTGTGGGAGAAAGGCGCAAGGTGCTAGGGGAGCTCTCTGTTCCTGGCTAGGTCACCGTTTCTGTGCTCTTCAGTGGACACATCTAGGAAATACATGTCTAGGTAATTTTTTTTAAGTAGGACGTCATGACTTCATAACTAAAGTTTCTAATTCAGATTTAGAACTAAAGGTATTTTTCTTTGAGTTTAAATTTGTATCTTTTTCCTTACACTAAAAATCCACGTTCCTACCCTCCTCAACGTAATTGCTTATTCACATTGTAATACTGATGTTATTGCCATGCACTGACTACCAGATGTCACCTAATATTTCTGTTGTCCTAAGGGTATATGCCCCTAGGAACATACGGTCCTGTTACCGTGCTTTAAAATGACATAGAATAGCTCCTCTCTGTGTGGGTCAAGTTCCTGCCAACCTGAAACTCCAGATCATAGGTTTCATTTCATTTTTATAGTTTTAAAGCTTAAAAAAACAACCACCTAATCTTGCATCAGTATTAAGTAAAATGTATACATCATTCCAGGATTAAAAACTAGAAAAAAATTAAAGTACAAAGAAATGTAGTTTTTTTCCCTGCCTCATCGACCCCGTGCCTTTCCTCCACCAAAGGAAACCTTTTTTGTTTTTGTTTTCTTTAGTTTTTTTTTTGTTTTTTTCTTATACTTGTAAAACAGGAGCTCTCTCCTGCCTCCCCGAGATAAACAGTCATGTATTTATGGACCATTTTCTCTGCTTATGGTTTCATTTTAACGGTGTTCTGGAGAACAGAGTATTAGTACATACAGAGATGCCACATTGCTTTTACAGTTGTTTAAACTGGATTGTGGGTATATAGCATATTGGTTCTGTTGGCTGCCTATTGATAGACATTTGGATTGCTTCTTCAGAAGGAATTTTGGGGGCGGGGCAAGGTGAACATCATTCACCTTTGCAAGTGTGGGTGTCGACGGGAGTGTGGGTTTTGATTGCCCAGAGGTTTGCTGTTAGTACCGGGGCTTTTGACCATAGTTCCTCTTATTCCAGTTTTGCTGAGTTCTGCATTTTCTGGAAAGAGAAGGGGGCACCGCCCATCCATCTTGGAGATTCTCGTTAGTCCCTGGCACTGTCTGAGGCCACGGTGACAGACCGAGACCAGGAATTGCCAAAGGCTCTCCAAGCGCCCCGTCAAGAGTCCCCTTAGAGTCTTCCTTCCAAATACTAGTTCTCAGGACGGGGCTGCAGGAGGCGGGCGTGGGAGGGTACCGGGCTGTGGAGCTGCTCCTTCCGCCTTCCTAGAGCAGTGGCCCGGAGTTCCCCTTTGTAACAGAGTTTTCTTAGTTGACTTAGTTGCCTTAATAGGTGGCAGCTGTAATTTCTCCTTCACAAACCGTGCCTTTTCAGAGCTTCCTTTGTAAAGCTCTGCTTTTCATGATCAGTGAGTTAGACCATTCTTTGGGCAGGGGCGGGAGCATAAAGAATCATTTTCCAAATTGTACTGTAATCCAGAAATTCAGACAAGGGCCATACAAGACAAATACAGTTGGTTCACTGAGATCGACCTCATAGTCCTCAAAGCAGGTATGCCTGCCTTTGAAGAGAAGGACGAAAGGTGAGTTCTTAATTGATTTAAAGAAACAGGGGCAGCTCTGAAGCTAGCTGCTTCTGTGGTCATTCTGGGCCGTGCTGCTCCAGAACCCAAGTGCCCTGGGCTTTCCCCTTTCAGAAGAGGAAAATAGGCTTCACTGGGTTTGAGGAAGGGTCACACACATAGCTGGGACCATAATGCAGGACTTTCTCCGCTTTCTTTCTCATGTTGACCAGAACCTCTGTTTAGTGTGTTTGTGTGTGTGTGTAAAACATTTATTTGAGGGGAGGGGAGAGAGAGAACACAGGTGGGAGGGGCAGAGGGCGAGGGGGAGAGAATGTCAAGCAGACTTGATGCTGAGCGCAGAGTTTGATGCCGGGCTGGATCCCAGGACCCTGAGATCACGACCTGAGCCGAGAGATCACAGCCTGAGCCGAAATCAAGAGTCAGAAGCTTAACCCACCGTGCCACCCCCCAGCCCCCGCCCCTGCCGGGCGCCCCTACCTCTGTGTTTCTATAGGAAAGTTCATCAGGCACGTCTGTTTTTAGCTTCCTGATCCCGATGGTAGGTATTTTGAATTACCTTTGTGTGGAGTACAGATGAGGAGTCCATTCATTCAGCTGGTATGTATCAAGTATGCTCTTTGTTCTGGTCTCTTTCGAGGCCTTGTGGATGTGTACTGATGTCCGTGAATGAGCAGACACGCCTGCCTCCGTAGAACTTCACTTAGCGGGTGGGACAGACAAAGGGAAAGACTGTGTCATTCAGATGATGTACTAGAAGGGGAGAGGTGCCTTGCAGAAATATAATGGGATTTGGGGAGAATTGTAAGAGTTGAAAATAAACAGTGTCGTTATGAACAAAAACCACACTTTCTGTTTGGTTTTGGTTTGACTACAACAGCACTTGGACAGGCAGCTAACCCTTAACGAGCTGCTAGATTTGATGACAGGTGTGGAGCAGTCCAGAGGCTGTGCCGCTCTCAGATGTAGTGGACATTAGTAGGTGCAGGACATGGATTTCTTACCCTTTTCATGGTAGAAACCCAGGCGCTGGGTTTCCCGTCTGTGCAGCAGGACCGCCGTGTGTCCCACCTGCCTCCTCCTGGGGCTGCAGGTGGACGTCACATCTGTCCGAGTGTATCCAGCAGGCGAAGCCTCCATGAGCTGCAGCCTCACTCCTGTTGCTGGCTCCGGAACGAGAACTTCCAGGCAGTCGCTCTTCTGTTTCATAGCCCGGGCAGCGTTCATTTGTGTGCCTTCCCGTTTGTGACACTGGCACCGTGTTAAAGCTGTGGCATTGACTTCAGGCTCCTCGAGGTTCAGAGACCAGGATGCTTTGAACTAATACTGTGTCCCTTTGGGTCTCAGGTTTTTCTTTTTTAAACCTCCCTGGGAGGGTCAGCAGATGGAGATTGGGCACCTGCCGTTCACTGACGGTGACACACCACAGGTCATTGGAAGATGCGCCCTGCTGCAGAGAGTAGCAAGTGAAGGCCAATCATTAAATTATTTAAATAAAGAATATGCAGTTTTTACTTCATAAGTGATTTCTGATGACGTTTTAAAACTATTCTAGTGAGTTTTCTGCGAAAAGGAAAAAAGACAAAGTGAATTTTTTTTCTTCCTCTTAAAGGTCAAATTTGGGTGTATGGAAGCTTTTCTTTAGGACCTAAGTGAGAGCCTGTTTGGTGGATGAGCTTGTTGGCAGCTCTCAGGGGACACCTCATTAGCGCTACCAGCTGGGGGGACTCTCTAGTTAAAAGGTGAAGCGGGACAACAGGCAGTCAGGACCTGTGCACACGCTTGCGTTTCCTTCTCACTTCTGTGTGAGCCGACGGCTGCGTGTGGTGTGCACACCTGTTGATTGCCTGCGTGAGTGTCTTTGATGGGCAGGCTTTGGAGTCTATGTTTCACACCCACCGTGGAGCATTCCTTTGCTTGCTTGGTGAGATATGATGACCCCAGAGGGAGGAGGGTCGAGCATGGGTCATTGTCATCTAGTCTCCCTGCTGAATCAGATATTAACATTGCATTTAAAAAAATTCAGAATGGTGGTCCAGAAAAATGTTAGATGCTGTTCTGTTTATCAAAAGTGGGGTGAGTATTTTAACCCAAATATCATACTGTATTTTTAAGAACTCAAATTTTTGAAAAATATGGTGTTCCACTATATATATATATTTTTTTAACTTATTTATTTGTTAGAGAGAGAGAGCGAGCACAGGCAGACAAAGTGGTAGGCAGAGGCAGAGGGAGAAGCAGGCTCCCTGCCGAGCAAGGAGCCGAATGTGAGACTCGATCCCAGGATGCTAGGATCATGACCTGAGCCGAAGGCAGCCGCTTAACCAACTGAGCCACCCAGGCGTCCCACCACTATATTTTTTGGAAGATTTTATTTATTTGAGAGAGCCAGAACAAGCAGGGGGAAAGGGAGAGAGAGAAGCAGATTCCCCGCTGAGCAGGGAGACTGATGCGGGCCTTGATCCCAGGACCCTGGGATTATGACCTGAGCCAAAGGCAGATGCTGAGCTGAAGGCAGACACTTAACTGACTAAACCACTCAGGCTCCCCAAAACACAGCATTTTTTTGATCAAGGAGACTGAGTCTCTTTTTGGAAAGTATCAAAGATGTTGGGAGATTAAAAAAAAATACTGAATTGTTGCGCCTTTCTTATCTTGGGGATAAAGGTTATTCCCCCAAAACTAGGACCATTGATTTGACCCTTAAAATACTATCTGATATTTCAGAAGATTACATTCTGGCATTTATTAACAGAACTGCTTACTTTTAATAGTACCTTTCATTCATTGAAAAGCTCAGGAGCCATCATTCAGTTGTCCTGACATTTCACTACTTTAGAGAGATTTAAAGCCACTAGGTTGAGGGCACAGAACCCACCTATGACCATGTGAAATAGTCTCCTTGTCTTTTTTTCTTTCTTTTCTTCTTCTTCTTTTTTTTTTGTAGTTTCATTTATTTATTTTAAGTAATCTCTACACCCAACATGGCATGCGAACTCATGACCCTGAGATCAGGAGTTGCATGCTCTTCTTAGGAGGCAGTCCCCCCGCCCCCCCCCCGCCCCCATCTTTATTTAAGCACTTTGAGCTTTAGTATCTTTAATTATAAAGCTGGAAGGATAAAACCTCTTGACAGGGTCAATGTGCTGTTGAAATCAGAGCACATGTAAAGGACTTGATACCATACCTAGCATGTATCAGTGGCTGTGGTTTTGTGTTGTTCCCATTTAATACATGAATTACTGGATTTATAAATAATTTAACACTTTTTTAGATTGCATGACCTGACAGTACATGTGGATCATTTTAAGTGTTCAGAATCAAAATTGAGTTTCATTATTGTTCAGAGGGATTATTAATCATTCTAGGAAATTGTGAAAATCCATAGTGGTGAAATATGTTTTTAAAATGCCAAAGTCTTGTGCTGAATCCTTTTTTGGCTTTTCTAAAAGAAGAGAACCCGGTTTTTTTGTTGTTATTGTTTGCTTGCTTTTTAGTTTTACCTCTGCTAATGAAGTAAATAAGATGAGAAAATAATGAAGGGTTTCATGCTGTGACTTGAATTTTGTGGTCTTACTGCTCTACCTCTGAGGACACATGACCAGAGCTGTGAAATGAAGGAAAGATCCTCTTGGGAAGGCTAGATTTTCCTTCTGTTTTATTTTCTGAAAACACTGGTGGAGTAATAGAATACTTCTGGAAATTTCACCGGAAGTATTCAGTGATACCCACAGGCCTCATGAGGATTGTATGTGTGTTCATGAGGGTTACATCTGCCTATGCCAAGACAGTCCCCCGACATTTATACTTTGTATTTGATATAATTTTTCTAAACTCAAGCTAATTTAGTTCTGTTTTAAAATTCTTAAATGCCAGTCTCTCTGTGTGGCTTTGTGTGAGAGGTTGGTGAGGCTTGACCACTGGGGTCAGGTGCTGCTCTCAGGAGAGGAAGATGCCCTAGATCCCAGATGATGAAGGTCATCGTCGGCATGAAGTTTGAAGTCCGTTCCTGTTTCTTTCTTTTAAGACTTAAAACCCGATGTGGTGGGGCGCCTGGGTGGCTCAGTGGGTTAAAGCCTCTGCCTTAGGCTCAGGTCATGATCCCAGGATTCTGGGATCGAGCCCGGTGTCGGGCTCTCTGCTCAGCAGGGAGCCTGCTTACCCCCCTCTCTCTGCCTGCTTGTGATCTCTGTCAAATTAAAAAACAAAACAAAACAAAACAAAATCCGATGTGGTTGATAGCAAAGAGAGCTTAGAATGCCGGGGCGGGAAGGAGGGGGCGGTGTGGGGGGCAACGGGAGGGCCTGGGAAGGCGGAAGAGGCCGCGGTTTCAGGGCAACGGCGCCCACCTACGTGGAAACGTTCTGCACGCGTAAAAGTGACGCTGGAGGGGACCCACGGGAAGGTACAGATGGCGCCTTTTCTCACAGCTTCCACGTGGCCCACGGCACTCAGGCCTGTTGTCCGGAGTCCTGGGAGGGGACTAGGTAGCCCAGCGGGTGTCCGCCCAGAGCCCAACTCTTGCGGTTCACACGCTCGTTCCTGGCCGCGCAGCCGGTGGAGGTCAAGTGCGCGGGCGACTGCGTGTCGGCGGTGCCCCCGCGGGGCCCGCGGAGTCCTGTGCGCTCGTTTGCGCCTAAGCGCGCTCCGAATGCTGTTTTGCAGGTGGCAGAGACAAGCGGGGAGGCCCCATCCTAACATTCCCGGCGCGCAGCAATCACGACAGAATACGACAGGAGGACCTCCGCAGGCTCATCTCCTACCTCGCCTGTATCCCGAGGTGAGTCGCGGGCGCCGCGGGGCTTGTCCCTGCTGGGCCATCCCAGACGGGACACCGCGCCGCCGGGAGCAGCCGCGCGGCGGCCTGGGGTCCACGCCGCCCACCCGGTGCAGAACGGGCACCGGCCCCTCTGCCCTTCGCTCCGTTTTGTGACCGTTCTGTCACGTTGACGACACGTGTGGGTGTGGGGACGAGAAGGTACGCGTCTCGCTTGGAGAGCGTTGTGGGGGGGACGGCGGGGCTGGGCTGAGGAGGCGGCGCCCCAGGCGGACCGTTCTTGGGGTCTCTGAGGCCGCGACGCCCCGCGGGACCAGAAACGGCGGCTGTTGCCGATGTTACCTTTCTGCCTCCGTTACCCGCTTCGGTTTCTGGGAAGCAGCCTCTGCATTTGTGGCGTGAGTAAGGTCTGTGAGGCATCGCGGGTCTTTCCCAGCTGATGGGCCAGGGGTGGCAGCGCCATTCAGTCCGAGACCCCCTTCGTGACGGGGCGGTTGTTCGCGCGGGTGCTGAGGCGCCGCGAGACCGGGCGAAGCCTCGTCTTCCTGGTGACTTTTTGGAAACGAGCATCCTGCCGGGATGCAGGCGGAGCAGGTCGGCGCGCCCGCAGCGGGGACCTGCGCGTCTGGGCGGGGGCGCTGGCTTCCCTGCGGGGAGGACGGGCGCGGGGAAGGGGGCGTCATCGATGTGCTCGGGCCAGGAGCCGTCAGAGGGACTGGCGCGTGTGCAGGAAAACCCGGTCGTTGTACACAGGCCGGGGGGTGGGGGGACCGTGACGTCATGGACACGTCATGCAGAGCAGCCCTAAAGGCGGTCAGTGGCACTGCTGATGGCTTCTCGGAGGCTGAGCGGAGTGCTTTGCACCTGCCACGGCACACGGGCTGGGATACTGCTGGCCTCCTCAGCCGCCCCAGGCAGGGAAGTCACAGTGCCCCGCTGTGACCCAGCCCGTAGGTGGGTCTTTGGCTGTTGACTGTCCGCCCTGCTGACGCCTGTTTGGGTGTCGTTTCCGAGAAAGCCACCGCTTTGCGTCGTCCGTGACCACGCGATAGAGTCCTGCGTGAATATGCGGGAACGTTCGCTCTCTCCCCGCACTCCGGTGTTTTCTCGGGCAGTTGAACTGTTGAAACCACGGGGTTAAAAAGGGCTTCAGAGGTTCTGTACTACTCACTATCATTTCTGAAGAACAATATAGTTGATAGCGACCACTTCGGGAGCTCTGTGTGTTCGGTTCTGTGCTGCTGATGGAAGAAGAAGCGGAAGCACGAGGGAGGACGTAAAAATCTCTGCCAGTCGGAGAGATACTTGTCATATAGTGTTACTATGGAATGACTATATAATTGCGGCAACTGGCTTTTTGGCTTAAAAATCTCGGTTGATTGTAACTTAAAAATTTCTTTTATTTCATTGATATTGTAAAACATTTGATTTAGGTATATTTTAGATCATCGGGATGATCCTCTTGAGCCTACAAAACTTCATTATGATGAGCATACACAAAAGTAGTGAGAATAACACAGCAGACGTCCACATACCCGTCATCCAGCGTCAGTGATGATGAGTGTCGCCAGTCTTGTTTTTCTCTAAGTTTCCCCTAAAATAAAAAAAGTCCCAAGCCTCCTATCATTTCTGTTAGAAATACGAAGCGTGGAAGGTGACCCCCCCCATTGTCGAGCACTGCCACTTCATCACCTAAGTTTGCTTTTGTATTTATAATTCCAAGTGACAAGAAATGTCACGTTGCTTGTCCTGGGTTAATGATAAGAGAAGTGGGATTAACACGTGAATGATACATTTCTCAAGTGATAATGGGGAAATCTCACAGTGGTTCAAATGGAGAGAAGCGGCAACAGAACCCGTGGGTCTCCCTGACCTCACAGGAGCTGTTCCGCCCCACTGTGCGCCTGGTAGTGGGAACATTGTTTTGTTAGAGCCGAGCAGTAGGCCAAGAAAATCATCAGCAAAATGATGGTGTGAATTTTTTTTTTTTGACTTGCGGGTTTGCTTGCACTTAAGTCTGATTTTTTGTTGGCATAGTTCCAGAGCCGTATAAATCGTCCTGGGGGTCATGAGTCTTCTTTTCCTGTCCATTACCCCTGACAGTTTCTGTGGCATTACGGTGGCCTTTTGCCACCCCCAAGCTGGATAGTTGCAGGGCCCCACTTTCCCAGATGTGGAGAAGTACACTATCCAGAAAGCATGGGCAGCAGAATCAGACCAGCTGTTCCTTTTATCAGTTTTCTGATCTGTGAAATGTGATAGTAATGAGTACTTCTTGGGATCATTGTGAGTGTGGAGTAAGATTCTGTACGCACATGCCCAGTGTAGTGCCTGATACAGGGTAGCTCCCTCAGAAAAAGAACGATAATTTCCATTTGTCCTACTACCCTTCTTTTATTTTTCCCTTTGACATGTGCTCTAGAGCCCAGTTATCTTATTTTTCTTCTGCATGGCCTCTGTCTGTGTGCCTCTTAAAATGTGGCCCTCAGAGGTAATTGTAAGTGTGATCTGAGCGGTGATGAGTAGTTTGAGCATTATTACTTGGGTCACCTTCCCTTTCCTTCTCTCTCCTTTAAAAAAAAAAAAATGAAAGCAGGATGCCTGGGTGGCTCAGTCAGTTAAGCCGCTGCCTTTGGTTCAGATCATGATCCCAGGGTCCTGGGATCGAGTCGCACATTGGGCTCCTTGCTTAGCGGAGAGCCTGCTTCTCTCTCTGCCTCTCTGCCTGCTTATCCTCTCTCTCGCTCTCTGACAGATAAATAAATAAAATCTTAAAAAAAAAATAAAAGCAATTGGAGTAATGGAGTGACTTTCATAGAATCAATTTGCGAAGAAAGTTTCCATTAACTATGTGTAGGAGAAGCAAGTCACAGTAGAACTTCTTGGTGGTCTAATTGGGATTCCCACACAGTGATGAAAATAACATCGGTCTTGGTACATCTCTAGGTGTTTATTGCTCTTATTGTTTGAATTACAGGTATACTAATTATGTTTTAGAGCATTTTGCCTTCTTTAGGATGATTTATAGTAGCTACACGGATAAACTCTTTTGTCACTAGCAAAATAATGTGAGACTTAAATTGATTCGTTTGTGAACATTCATATTAAAAGACACTTTCTTCATGTAGAAACTAAGGAGCATTTCTGTTTTTCAGAGACCAGCATTGAGAAGGGATGTTAATTTTATCTAACATTTCTTTATCTCACGATGAAATGAGGTTCTTAGAGGAAACTGCCGGAATACCTGGTGGATGGTCACATGTCCCAGCGAGCGGTGTCTTCTGGTGGAGGAGTGGCATGGGCGCCTTCTCCTGCAGACAGCTGCCCACGTTCCGTAGCTGCTCCTGAATAGAACTGGGTTTGGGAATCTTTGCAAGTCACCGCTTTCTGAACAAGGACTGGCTTTTAACTGGGTAAAGAGACGGATTGAAAGGATGTGCCCTCCCAGCCCAGTTCATGTGCGATTTTCATTATTTAGAAGTCACTGGGTGGTCGGTTTGATTACGGAGGAAGGTGGATCGTGAGGCCTTCTGTGAACTGTGCAAGCTCAGGCACCTCTGGTGTGGTGTTCTCTGACGTGTTTCTGTTGTTGAGTCTGGAGTTACTCAGGATGCCTTTCTAGCCCCTTTCAAGTGGAGGGGCTGTGCCGTGTTCTGTGCACACCGTGTCGCGCTCTGTGAGGAGAGACACAGTCTGCCTGAGAGCGTACCCTGATCTGGCGAAGGCCGTTGCTGAAGTCCGTCTAGCAGACAGCACCCACTGAGGCCATCAGGGGCCTGGCATGTGGTCTCCCGCCTTTGGAGTGTGGCAGCAGATAGGACATCCGCAGTAGAGGGTCTCTGCGAGGGCAGGCTCCCTATGCTCTGGCTGGTCTTGCCAGATTGCACACCCCATCAGAGCCCTAAGAGGCCCAGAATGCTCCATGTCAGTGACTTGGGAGACTTGAGGAGACCTTTCTGGAAGCCCTCTTTGCTTCTAGGATCTGTGAAGGAGGTCCGTGCTGTGCTGTTCCCTGGTTTATGGACCTGGACCTACTGGAGACACGGAGAAGCGGTATCATGAGAGGAGCCTGAGCCAAGCATTAACTCATTTGGAGCTCCTATTCATGTAGGAGTGGTCTTCAAACCATTCCTGGCGGTTTCCGCCTTTGGGAAGCTGGGCTGCTGTCAGTCTGTGTCCCCGTGATGGCTTGCCACACCATGTTTCCAGCACCTGTGCTGCTGCCTACTCAGGTTCTAGCCCCACAGACTTGTTTTGTAGAATTTTTTTGTGACATGCCTCTTACATGGGTGTAGCAGTGACAAGAACTTTATGTCTGTGAAATTTGGAGCGAGTTACTGTAATGGTGTGCCTCAAGATAAGGAAAAGAATGGCGTTCTGCAGGGGTGGGGAGGGAAGGGTGAAGGTGTGAGCTAATGCAAGAGAGCATGAAATTGGTTTTAATTTTGACTTAATTTATTTTGGCTTTTTAACAACACTTAATGACAGAGATTCGTTTTCTGAGTTTTTTTAATATGAGTTTATAACTATAAATAGGTTTTAGTTTCTCAGGTGATTACCTGAGGCAGAAAAATGTCCAATGTCTTTCCACTGTCTGGGCCCAGTACATTCACGCTGGGTGAAAAAGTTGTCATTACCCACTCAGGGTCTTAGGTGTGTGTCCAGAGCCCTTCCTTCAGTCATTATCCGGCTCACGTCTGGTGCTAGGACCAGACGCCTGCGTGGACTGTGTGAATCCACCACAAAACAGGGTTATGGTTGTTCCAGACGTGGAAGGCTGTGCCAGAGCCTTCCTAAAAGCTTCCCCGTGAACACTGAAGTTATGACCAAGTGTGACTGAGTATTTTCACCTGTGTTTAAGGACACTTTGACTCTTGGATTTTCTTTATGGCAGAAGTGCATTGCCTATATTTTTCATGTACTCAGGGGTTGAGACTTAAAAAGACTAATAATTTTTATTGCTTTGTCAGGGTCATTGTTAAGAGAAACTGGCTTTTTTGTTTAAATTGGCCAGAACGTGGAGGGGGAGAACGCAGAGGCTCTAGCACTGGCTTGGCCGGTGCTGAGGACCAGCCTCGTCACCACCATGGCTTTTGTGTCACCAGTGCAACTGCGTGCAAAAGACAAATAAGCCTTAGCATTACTGTGAAAATCCCTTTTCAGAGTAGACCCTGCCAGAAGGGCACAAAGGAGCCCCAGGGATCAGTGGAGCATACTTGGAGAACCTCTGGGACAGCTAAGGACCCAAACCAGTTAAAGGGGACAAAACGGGACACTGAAAAGCTCCTGCCATCCCCAGTGCACTGGTGTGGGTGGTTTCAGTGCCCGTGATCCTGGGAGGCTCCTGTGACTGCTGTTCATGGGTCTGTCACCCTCCCCACCTGGGCTCTGTGCACACTGTTAGGGGTCTGTCCCCATTAGTGCTCACCGAGGACGTTTGCTGTGATAGTTCCTAGACAGTTTGTGGGATCATTTAATATGCAAAAGATGAGACGCCCCCTCCCCTCCCCCACCCACCACCACCTCACAGTACGGAGCCCCACAGACATCAAGGTGAGGGTCACAGAGTCAGCCTCACCCAGTGGGACTCTGCTCAGAGAAGGAGTTGCATGGCTTAAACCTGTTTCTTTCTTTTTCTCTAGTGAAGAGGTCTGCAAGCGAGGATTCACAGTGATCGTGGACATGCGTGGGTCCAAGTGGGACTCCATTAAGCCTCTGCTGAAGATACTGCAAGAGTCCTTTCCCTGCTGCATTCATGTTGCACTGATAATCAAGCCAGACAACTTTTGGCAGAAACAGAGGACTAATTTTGGCAGTTCTAAATTTGAATTTGAGGTAACTTCCATGTGTAGCCAGACCAGTTAAACCAATAGGCGTGGATCATTAAAAGTTGACTTTCTCCTCATCATTTTAGATAATAGATTTTTAAAAGCACATATTAGATGGGAAAGGCACATCTTACATACGTATGGCATGTAAAATCAGTTACCGAATAAAACAAAATTCGGTTCATTTATGACATGACGCTACTGGATTATTCCACCCACGGGCGACTTAGGTTTCTGTTCTCTTGGTTTTGGTCGGTGGGGCTGCTGAGGTGTAAGGTGTGTACCATAGAAAGAGGCTCCCTCTTACTTCTCGTGATAAAACAGCTTCACCCTTCAGTCCAGGTGGCTTTATGTGGCCTCAAATCCATCATCATTGCCTTCGGCTTGGAAATAAGGGAATGTTAGGGAGAGATACCCAACTTCACGTGTCCGGAAGAAAGTGAGTTTTCACCTTGTCCTTGAGAATGGAGGGAATGATCTCTTCGGTATTTCATGCATCCGTTCTCTTGTTTATGGAAAGGGAGATACTCCTTTAAAAGCTCTGCAGAGTTCGGAATTCAGCAGCACGTTAGGTCACTATCTCAGATGGTGTGTGACACAGGCCTCAGCCTGCTAACTTCTTTTCCTTTCCACTGTCCCCTCGCCTTCAGCTACTAAGGCTCTGCCCGGGCTTTGATGCAGGTAGTATAAGGAGATGATTATGGGAAGAAAGTGTTCTGGCCAGCTTGAAACCTAATTCATGTCATATTCTGTAGTAGAATGTTTTCTAATAAGATCTCGTAATATTTGGTGAAATAGCTTGTGCTGCTTCTTTAAGTTTGCCCAAACAGCAGGTGTCAGTGACTGTCCTCATGGGTGTTAAGATAAACGACAGTAGTATTAAGCACATCACACAATAGTACTTCTTAAGCTTCATGTTCCATGGTAACTTTTCAGTGTTTTCACATGTGTATTAATTGTGTTTTTAAATCTCTTGCCATGGTACTGATTTTCAATCAGAAATTGGAATTCAGTTTTAATTTGAATTTGAAACTTCATTCAAGAGATTTAGGTAAAAGATGAAACCCATAAGCCTTTATTTTCACACAGTTAAAAAGTCATTTTGGACAACAGTTTATTGGGTCTTACTATTTTCTTGATGCAGAATTTAAAGTGTGTTGCTTTTAATTATACGTGTTTAAAGCAGAAACAATGGTGTAGCAATGTAGAATGCACAAAAAAGTTTTGCTAGTCTGATTTTGGCATCGTTACCAGCCTCTCTCTGTGAAGTGACTAGTTCCATGGATGTTACTAAAAGTCTGGACAGATGAGATAGAAATGAACCTACAGTCACATTGCAAGCAAAAGTGCGGGACTAGGAGTGGCCCCTCTTCCTAGCTCTCTTGCTTTTTGCAGGTTCTTATGCTAGCCAGCATGGGGCTGCTGTAGTTCTAGGTTTTCTAAGGCTGGAGGTGACAGAGGTGGGGCTAAACCAGCCTTTCTCTGGTTTATTTTTTGGCTCTTAGACTACAGATCTTTTTCCTTTAACTTTGTCTTTGCATTGAATGACCCCTCTCCCAGCCCCTGTGTTTTCCTTGAGGCACGATATTGATAGTAACCCTGTGGTACATGGCATAGGTAGGGTGAGGGTAAGATTTTTGCTTAGATTATGAAGGACTAAAACATGGTCGCTGTTAGATTGGAATGTAGTGCAAGTTGGAATGTACAAAACTTCTACTACTCAGAATTGTGACAGGTGATTGCAATGCATGAAACATCCCCTCTGTCTTCAGCTTTATGGCAAGAGCTTCTGCTCCCTGTCCGGCTAACTTTTGTATATTTTAGAAAGTTTCAAGAAGTCATTCATAGCCTAGTATCTGCTACTTGATGGGAGGTGGAGGTAGGGCAAGATGAGCCGTGATCATGGTCTGGTTGGAGCATGTCTGTCACTGAATAAGGAGCTCACAAACATGTGTCCTCAGAGGGAGGTGGCACTTCTCAGGGTTGTGGAAGTCCACGAACAGGACATTTGCTTGGTTGGAGAAAGCAGGAGGCCTCTGCAGATTTTTCTGTTGGGAGTGAGACGGTGGAGTGGTTTGGAGGAGAAAGAGTGCATTGATGAGAGTAAAATTTCTTAATCGTCTGCTCTGTATTGCGATTTAAGACCTTTCCCAGTTAACATGCCTAAGATAGCGGGTTAATTTCCACATTCTTGGGAAGAAATCTCATTTCTTTAGCTCTCATGAGATACACATCCTATAATTTTAGGTATTCTAACTAACGTGGTGTTCTAATGGACTTCTGTTTCACTGACTATACTGGTAATGTTAATTTCATCTACATTTGTTTCTATGGGGCCAGAACAAGGTATGTTTTCTATAAAGAGATCACTTGCTTTACATTTTGAAAATCTGTAAGTATTGCAAATTGCATTATGATAAGGCCACAGAAAATGGGTTCATTTTCTCATATGTGATTTTTTTTCCCCTTAAGACAAACATGGTCTCTTTAGAAGGCCTTACCAAAGTAGTTGATCCTTCTCAGCTAACTCCCGAGTTTGATGGCTGCTTGGAATACAACCATGAAGAATGGATTGAAATCAGAGTTGCTTTTGAAGACTACATTAGCAATGCAACCCACATGCTCTCTCGGCTGGAGGAACTTCAGGACATCCTGGCCAAGAAAGAATTGCCTCAGGATTTAGAGGGGGCTCGGAGTATGATCGAGGAGCATTCCCAGCTGAAGAAGAAGGTGATTAAGGCCCCCATAGAAGACTTGGATTTAGAGGGGCAGAAGCTGCTCCAGAGGATCCAGAGCAGTGACAGCTTTCCCAAAAAGAACTCGGGGTCAGGCAATGCAGACCTGCAGAGCCTCCTGCCCAAGGTGTCCGCCATGCTGGACAGGCTGCACTCCACGCGGCAGCATCTGCACCAGATGTGGCACGTACGGAAACTGAAGCTGGACCAGTGCTTTCAGCTGAGGCTGTTTGAGCAGGACGCTGAGAAGGTAAAGGAGCAGGGGGAGGGAAGTTGAAATGAGACGCGGATGGGTTTCCTGGATCATCGGGTCCTGGCAGCTGGGGGCTGCTTTGGTCAGGAGAGAGAGCCGAGGAGGAGGAAGGCACGCCCCCGGTGTTGGTTCATTCCGGCGATCTGCCCGAAATCCGCCTTCCAGCTTCCCTCGTGGTGCAGGCCAGGGCTGTCTGAGGAGCTTTGGGTTCTTAATGACTGACATTGTGGTTTGGCATGCCTGTAAGATAGACGAGAAGGGTATCTTGAGTTAGAAGAGTGAACGTCTTACAGAATTTATATGATTGAAAGCAATAATTACGTAGGTATGTGTTTTGCCCCGATGAAGCCAGTGACAGAACACCATTCCGATCTGTTGTTGACCATGCTTTTAAGATAAAAGACGAATCAGGTGTTAAAAAGAATAGCTTCTGGGAAATACGGGCAGTGATTACTTATGGCCTCATTTTATTCTTATGCTCCAGATGAAACAGCTGGTCCGAGTGGATGCTCGTGTCACCTGCTAACTCTTGTCTTAGCAGTGGAAACAGAACACTTACTGAGAGGACTGTGTTGCAAGCCATGAACACGGGTGAACCGATCACTCTTAATTTGAGCTCATTGAACTTTTTTCACAGAGTTTTTCTCACAGGAGAATATTTTCTAATGTTAAAAAAACTACATCACTAATCTTTGATACAAAAGGACCTTTCAAACAGTGACAATCCACTACTGTTGTCTGGCAAGCTTTTAACCTACCCATCAGCGTACTTATGTTTAAAGAAGTGCCTTGTCAAAGACACTGGAAAAATCTTCCTTTCAATTACTAGGAAAAAACAGGTGACTGTCTCTGGGATTCTGATTCAAGTCACGATACCAGTCCAAATAATGATAGTTATTTCCTTTTGCTTTCATGTTTTCCTTGTGAGCAACGTAACTGACATCGTTTTCCAGGGAGTATCTGTATTGAAACTCGTAAGAGATGTATGTCATCATTAAATTTTTTTCCAGTCCTTTCTATTTTTATGGTAAATTTTATTGTTTGCATTTGCACGGTTTTTAAAATACTGTTTGCTGTCAAGCAGATACGATCTTGTAGTCAATGGAGTTGTTCTCCGTAATCTGTGGGCATAGGAGAACCTGCCCAGATACCTGCGAGTCCCTAATTTCACCCAACAGGTCTTTCACTGAAGAGCAGTGTGGTCAGGGAAGCCGTTCACGACAGCAGAGAGGCTGGGTTGAGAGTCAGAGGTTGGTTTCAGTTAGTCTGGGGGATCTGAGCACCCTCTTTGCCTGTCTGCCCCTTAATTCCTCATCAGTCGAAGGAGCACATGCGGTTCTTGCAGACCGGGCCAGTTCAGAACAGCTTACTTTGAAGTCAAGGATCTTTTTGGACCCAAAAGACCGAGAGGTCGTCAGAGCAAAGATACGGCCCTTGGTTGGCTTGGCCCTGCTCTTGGGCCTGTGGCAGCCATCCCTTCTCCTGGGGCTACTTCAGCTTGTCTTTCTTCATTCTGGTAGATGTTCGACTGGATCACACACAACAAGGGCCTGTTTCTGAACAGCTACACCGAGATCGGGACCAGCCACCCTCACGCGATGGAGCTGCAGACGCAGCACAACCACTTCGCCATGAACTGCATGGTAAGAGGCTGTGGGCACAGAGGTGGCGCATATGAGAGAGGATTCCAGCGGACGGGAGGGATTTACACAGTTGGTGCCCCAGCCCTCCTCCAAGAGGCCACTCGGGGCCTTTAGAGGTACCGGTGGTGTTGGTAGCTGACTTCCGAGCGCGCGACGTTCTTGGTGTTAGCAGTACCTACAGCTTCTTTTAAGCTCTAAGCAGATGAAAGTGTGAGAACAAGCAGACACATCGGTGAAACTCGAGCCAGTTACTTGGCCAGTTCGACATGGATCTCTTAGGAGCCTGTAGGGGCTCCAGAGAAGCTGCTCAGTGGCCGAGGAAGTGTGCTGAGCAGAGCTGTCGTCAGTTTGCTGGCTGCCCTTTGTAAGGAAGAAATAAGCCAGCCTGCCTGCTTTCTCCCTCAAGGGCATACTCCAGTTCTCCTAAAACATGACATTTCCCTCCAGGCTGAACTGAAGTACTAGGGTCTGGACATAGGTCATGCCTAGAACACCCTGCTCTGTTTGAGGCTGATGCATTTGACTCTGCTGGCCTATTGTGACCAGTGTTGGGTTGTTGTAGGACCGTTAAAGAAAACAACAAACAATTCTAAATAGTATTTTTGTTACATTTTTGGAGTTAATATAACTAAAATAAAACACTATGTTCTACAGGATATATGATGTTTCTGTAGACAATTATCCTTCTGAAAATTTCCTTTTCAGGGACCAGGAGTTTTGGGTTGGACTTTGAGCTAGTCTTATGAGAATTAACCACTCTTGGGCCTTGTAATATTGGTTACTGAACACCGAAGCGGGATGAAGACAGGGTCTTTGTTTAAATTAATTCAGTAAGATGCTATTTAATTAAAGTTTGGGTAACTGAGTGCTCTAGGTAGTTTCAAAGGTAACATATAGCAATACAATTTTTGTAATAGACTCCATCAAAAAAAGTTTAGTGTCTGTTCTAGAGTTTGTGGTAAGAGAATTTCTGGTTTGAAATTTTAAACCCAGGCATAGATGAAGAGTTCCAAAATGTTACCTGTGGAGGAAGCGTCTTAGAATTTCTTCCTAAGAAATATTTATCAATTTTTCAAGTTATTCTGAAACCGCAGCTAGTGGTGGAAGGCATTCAGTCCGTTGTATCACATAATATATAAACAAGAAGTACTAAAATATATTTTAGAAAAACAAGAACAGAAAATATACCCACCCCCCAGCATTATTAGTGCGACATTTAGGGTCAAGAAAATGGGAAGTATGATGTAGAAGACAGGAGATTGGGAGGGGTTAGGAATGCAGAGGTTTCTAATCTGAGCCTTCCAGTCACCTTGTGACTTTGGGCAGTCCATTTAGTCTCTGCAAGCCTCAGTTTCCTAATCTGTAAAGTGGGGATTATATCTGCCTTCCATGGCAGATGTAATTTTATTTTCTCTGCATATTTAAAACACTAAGATAGTGCTCAATGCAAAGTAAGTACTTGATAAATGGTAATTATTAACAGTCATGTTATCACCAATTAAAAACATGGTTAAAAGAAACTCTTAAAAGTATGAGTAATGTACTTTTTTTTTATTTTTAAAGGCTTAAGTCTATTTTCTGGTTCTTTACAATAAACTTATTTTTCTAAGTTAAGGTTCTTTTTGTTTTTTTAAAGATTTTTATTTATTTATTTGAGAGAGAGCATGAGTAAGGGGAGAGGGAGAAGCAGGCTCCCAGCTGAGCAGGGAGACTGACGTGGGGCTCCATCCCAGGACCCTGGGACCACGACCCGAGCCAAAGGCAGAAGGCAGACACTCAACTCTCTGAGCCGCCCAGGTGCCCCCTAAGCTTAAGTTTTAACTGGAGGAGTGCCACTGTGGGTGGCAGCTGCCGGCGAAGCTTCCAGGCCTATCTGGCTCCTTGTCCGCCACTCCTCCATGAGTGCTTGGTACCCAGCTAGGACATGTCTTTATGCAGAGCAAGGACTTCTTAATTTTCAGCCCTTTCTTGTGCTTCCTACAGTGTTTTAAACATTTTTTTTTGATAAAATGAAAATGCTGAATATCAATCTGCCGAGTTGCCAGTCTCTAAAGCATGTTAAGGGATGCCAACAATTCTACTCATGGTACTATCGCAGATGCTTTTAAAAGCTGTGATGAGAGTGCCTGGGTGGCTCAGTCGGTTAAGCATCTGCCTTTGGCTCACGTCATGATCCCAGGGTCCTGGGATCGAGTTCTGCATGGGGCTCCCTGCTCAGTGCGGAGCCTGCTTCTCCCTCTGCCCCTCACCATGCTCATGCTTTCTCTCTGTGTCAAACAAATAAAATCTTTTTTTTTTTTTCTTTAAAAGCTGTGATGATAAGATCTAGAGGTAGATACTTTAACAAGGGGAATTCTATATTTTATGTTAGAGGCTGTTTATTGGTTGGTGTGCCAGCACTTTCCTTTATCTGTGTAATCAGTGATGGAATGATGGTAAAGGTCCGGTCCACAGACCCTCCACGCGCAGTACAGTCTGGTTGAGGATCTGAAAGGGACACGGGACACCGTAACAGAATCTCAGTGGGAATGAGTCCCCCCAGTGGTTCCCATGGCAGACCCATCTGCATGGAGAGCTCTGCTCTGGGTTCTAACAGAGGGCATTGGCATATGCTCTTCCCAACACCGTTAGGGTTGATTTTCATCTTTAATGATACAAAACAAAAATTAGTAATTCTGGTCACTTGCAACTAGAGGGAGAGAACGCATATGGGAAGAGGGGGCATTACTTTTGCCTAAAGGATGCTCGTTAGAGCATTATTGCCACAAGAGGCAGGGAGGCCGGTTTGCCACTGACCACGGCCTTGGTGGACTGTCTTAGCCTCACGGGTGCCCTCTCTCCCTGCCACTGTAGACAGCATCATCTGTTAGCTAATTCGAGGCTGGAGTCTGTGCCTTTCTAGTCCCAGAGTGACTCTATCTAGTTTTGATTTGGGTCAAAGTGGAGAGGAAAAAATGAGTAGAAGATGGTACAGAGGAAGAATGGGCAAGTACCTTCTTCAGGGGGCTTCGGGGTGGGCTGCAGACGAGGTCACCGCGAGGAGGCTGCGCGGGGTGCGTGCGGTGGGAGAGGGACCCAGAGAACCACGGCGAGAGCGGAGAGGAGGCAGGAAAAAGGGAGAGAGGTTTGGACAGGTTGAGGAATTAGATTTAGCAGCACAGTTGGGAGGAGCCAGCGGGGGTGCATGATTTTGGGCGACGAGGGGCAGTGTTGTGATGAAGAGCGACAGGCGGGGGTATGTTGAAGGCGCGCATTCCCCACCGCTGCGTCTGCCGGACTAGCAGCCTCAAAGGCCAAGGAAGCTGGAAGGGAGCACAGCATAGCGAGAACCCGTTTTGAGGGCTAAATGTGTCCTTTTTTCCAGCCTCACACTGTTATTTTTGCAGTAAACTGCTGGGCCTGAAGATGGGCATTTCCACAGAATAGAAAACTTGATTGAAGGTTTGCACACAGCGTTGTTCCCTTTTGTGCCTCCACTCCTCCGCTGTGGAGGAAGCGGATCTGTCTGCAGAGGATTCTCTGTCGGCACCGCCCAGATGGCTTGGGCTGGTGTAGACGGGAGAGCTTGTTTCCCCACAGAACAGCCTGTGGCTGCTCCGAGTGCAGCGTGTAGTTCCTGGGTTCCAGTTAAAACCTGCAGTGTTGGGTTTTCTCGGTTCTGGGTGACTGCTTCTCCGTAGGCTTGCCATCTGGCCCCGTTTCAGGATCTGAAGCCAGCGAGTGAGTAAGAGTGTGTCTGTGTGCACCCACTTGTGTACTTGGTTGCTTTGTGCCTACCAGTCTGCCCCTCAGCTAGTTGATTTGTAATTTTACAGTTTTAAAAACAGAAATTGAAACCAATATTTAGAGTTTCTGGAAATCAGATAGCAAGTACGTCCACTGTTCTATACCAGGTGATTCTGCCGTTAAAAACAGAACTGGAGTTCGTGGGCTGTGTTTCAGAAAGCGCTATGATCTGCAGGCCCTGCAAGGAAGACTCTTGTTTGCCTTCCCCTGACAAGCCCTCTTTCTCCCCCCTACCTTTTGCAGAACGTGTATGTAAATATAAACCGCATAATGTCGGTGGCAAATCGCTTGGTCGAGTCTGGCCACTACGCCTCTCAGCAGATTAAGCAGATTGCGAACCAGCTGGAGCAGGAGTGGAAGGCGTTTGCGGCAGCCCTGGATGAGCGGAGTACCTTGCTGGACATGTCCTCCATTTTCCACCAGAAGGCTGAAAAGGTCAGTGCTTGGGGCCCGCAGCCCGCAAGGTGGTGACCACAACACGTTCTCGCTCGGTGCCCTCCCCGCAGCCCAGTCCCTGGACGACTTTGGTGTGACACCCGCGGTGCTTAAGAGCATGAGCTCTGAAGTCAGGCAGCTGTGAGCTCTCTGACCCCGTGCTGTGCCTTCTTCGGCAAGTTCCTTCGCCTCTCTGTTCCTTGGTTTTCTCATCTATAAAATGGAAATAAAAGTATCTACTTGAGAGGAGTGTTTTCTCCTGTAAATGAGATAGTTCATGTGAGGTGGCCTGTGTGGTGCCTGGTGTACAGTAGGTACTAATCAGTGGTAGCCACTGTTCTTTTTCCCTCCTCTCCCTTCTCCCCACTCTCCATCCCCTTCCTCCTCTCCTCTTCCTCCTCAGTACTGTCACCTTAGTATTCTAATACGATGCTCTGACAGCAAGTAACAATGCCTGAGTATGAGGTTTTAAATATTAGGGGTTTGCTTTTCTCAGAAAACAAGATGTTGCAAAGTCTGGGGACCCGTAGCCATACAGTGATGTCAGGCTGGGATTTGCTCCTCTCGGGCTGCCTTGGCCTACCTGCCATGGCCACCGACATGGTGCCCCAGCCCCTGCCCCTCGAGCACGGCGCCCACTATAGTCGGGGAAGCCTTATTTTCAGAAGGTCCCTCCATCCCTGCACGCCTCGCTTCCATTCCCACTGGCCAGGAGTGGGGTGCAGGCTGTGCCCTAGCTCCTGGGAAGGGTGTGGCTTTTTAGCCTCCACAGCGGTAGGCAGGCTCTGCTGGCCGGGGCTAGGGTTGGAGAGTGGCTTCCAGTGTCTCCTATTGATGAAGTTATTTGTTTGGATTCAGAGTTCACGCTGGCTTCATCTGCCGATGTTCTGGTCAGAATACTTGAAGAGGGAGCATCTAATACGTGCCCGTAACACCCCCTACGCCTCTCCAGGCCCCCAGCGAGCTCGCTTAAGCAAACACTCTGGAGTAGCACGAGGGAAGTGCTTTGCTCATGACTCAGACTTCGTAGTGGGAAGTGTGCGGGGCAGGGAAATACCTCTTCAAGTGGCGGAGAAGCAACACAGGAACTTTGAGCCGCCAGGAAGACATACAGGGGAGAAATGAGGGGTTGTCGTAAGGGAGAAATACTGATCGGGGAGGATTTTCTGGTGTTGAGGGGAGACTACATTCATAGGGATCTGTACTGATGGTGCTAGGCAGGAAATGGTATCTCTGTAGTCTAGAAACAGTCCCTGTTGAGGAGTGAGGCCCGTGAAGGTAAGATAAAGGTCCCAGCTTGCCCAGGGTTTTGGCAAGTCAACAAGAATGTTGCACAAGACCCTAATTAGCAGTGATCTCGACTCTAGAAACCTTTCAAGTGTGAAGCAAGAGAGGAAACTAAATGGAACAGGAAAAGAAAAAAATGATAGTAGCCTCACGTGAAAGCTGTGAATAGGGACTTCCAGGTTCCAATAGTAGGGTTTTTCACCTCCCTAAACTTATGTATTTGATTGGCTTTATGATAAAGAATAAACAAAAGCCCACAGAAAAAATCAAGTTTTTTTAAAAAAAGTAATAGGAACCCCCTTCAGCAGAAAACTGCACTGCGCTCACCTATGCTACCTGACGTCGGCCAGAGGAGTAGTGTATCATTCACTGGACATCATGGTGGGTGGGAGGATGAGCTGTCTGGTCCCTGTACATCCGTCATCTGGAATGGTAACATGTTAGGGGTACAGCAGCCCCTGGAAGTAGAAGTGTGCTAATTGGTAGTGGGCTCACGGAAAGTTCCGTGAAGATGATAGGAGCAAACGTGAGACAGGACAAGCTACGTGGGTGAATGACAGAGTCTGAGCCACAGTAACACACAGTGAAAAATCCCATAAACATGGTAGGATTCAGAATTGCAAGTAAGCCCTGAAGTTAATTGCTATTCTGACTGCTTGAGAATAATCTAGAAATGTGTGTGCCATGGGGCATTTTTTTTCCTCCAAAATTTTTATCCAGAATTTCAAAAAGAGCATGGGGTGTTTTCATTTGGATAAGATGAATGACTGTAATTTATGGATTTGAAGGAAACTAAGCTAGATGAATGCATTATTGAACACAATTTTGTGGGATCCTTCGTAAAGTTTAACAGTGCTTGAGGTCTCTGTGCGTATCGAGTAGTCAGAGAAGAAGCCAGAAAGAAGCCAGATACAAGTGTAGGAACAGAGGGACCTGGTATAGAGAGGCCCCAGCGTTTCTGATGGACCTCGACCAAGGCCTGCCCAGGCAACTGAAATATACAGGTGGGGCATTAGAACGTGTTCGGGGTGCCTTTAGTCTTGAGTGAAAATATAGTGGGAATATTCCCTTTCACTGAACAGAAGAAAGATCCTGACATTCTAATGCATGAAGGAAGATCACATCTACTCAGTACTTTTCCTCTTCCCAGGAGAGAAATAGCTCAACTTTGGTCTTTTGTTGAAGTGCTTTGCTTTCCAGTTACGCTGACGCTGTTTTCATAAGCTCACTGGGGAGAAGACCAGAAACTTGGACATCCTAAGTTAGGTTGCCATCTTGGCCACCTCTCTGAACCCCATCCAGATGTATCAGTGTGAAATGAAGTGTGATCAGGGAGGCCTGGAGCTCCACCGTGGGAGCCCATGGTTCGTGTTGGATGGAAGGAAGCAGCTACCCTGTAAGGATTGCAGCTTCCGGCTGGGGAGACGCATGCCCTGCACCGCACAGCCACGCTCCTGTCTCCTCTGTGGTCTTAGTGGGTGTTCTGGTGTTGGGGTTTGCTTGTGGTTTTACAAACATAAATCTTGAGATGGAGACTAGCTGAGGAGAACATTGCCTTCTGCAGACTTCTCGGCTGTTCATTCGCTGTCAGGCCTCCCCCTCTGGGGATGCTCTGTGTGCCCCCAGAGTCTCCATTTGCAAGGTTGGAGACAGGGCTGTGAGGCCGGCGGTCTCACCGGTACACGGTGTTCACTTCTTTTGGTCACATGGCCTGTCTGCTGGATAGTCTCTTGGTACGAAACTTTCATAGCTAATGTCACTAGAATTACATTTTTATAAAGCCAGAGAAAGTGATTGATTTTACTATACCTTCGCATCTCCCGTTTTTACTATTAAACAAAAATGATCTGGGGTGTGAGGGTGATCTGGCTATGACATCTGTCACCCCACTGATCACCAGGGTTGATCTGGCTGGTGAGGCGGGTGTCCCCCTCCTCTGTCCCTGCTCCACATGTGTCCCTCGCAGGGGCTGCTCGCTGCATCCAGGAGGGTGAGTGTTCCCGAAAGAGGATAGTCTTTGGTCAGGAGCATGCCAGTACCTGTGCTTTCCTGCTAGAACCCCCACACAGACCCTCAGGGTCCCTTTGTGGAAAGAAAGGAGGGCAGTCAAACTTCGAGGTGTTCTGTGTGTGGCAGTCTGCCTCTCTGAAAAGAAAAAAAAAAAAAAAACTAGGTGTAGAGCTGCATTCTCCAGTGTGGTAGCCAGTCACCACATGCCGCCATTGAAATTACTTAAAGTTTGTTAAGAGAATGTAAAAGTAAATTAAAATTCCATACAGTGTCCACATCATGGCTGCTGGCTGCTGTACCAGACATTTCCATCCCTGCCTGCCGAAAGTTCTGTGAGTGCTGATAAAGATGTACCTTTATGTGAGCCTTAAATCTGATTACCTCATTTCATCTGTGAGTTTGAGAGCCTCTGCAATTTGATAATAGCCAAAAATAAAGTGAGAGCCGGTATCTGTATAGTTCTTTAGAGTTTATAGAGCTCTCTGACACAAATTGTTGTTTCTTTAAGTCAGCCCAGTGAAGTAGATGGGACCAGTGGTATTATTGTCCTTATATTGTGTTTGGGGAGTGATTTGCTTATGTTGGGACTTCTGTGGAGGTCTGTGACAGTCTTTTAGTTCCTGATGTAATAGAACACTATTTATTAGGTTAATATCCTTATAAAACTTCACTTTCTGTAAAAAGTTTCAGAAATAACATTTATGGTAAACATGATCTATCCTAGTTATCCAGATAACTTTATCCTAAGTCAGGGATGGAACTCAGAGGAAAATAATACTTCACTATTCCTTTTTGAATTTTTAAGGCCAATAATACACATGTAATTGTTCCCAGTTTAATGGTGTTTTACTTTATAAAAGCATAGGCCTGACTTTTGGCTGTGGACAAAAACAAAGATTCTCATAGAATAGAAAGGAATTGGAGTAATTATGTATAAAAATAAAAAGTTATTCAAGAGAACAGGTGTAATGCACGTGATCACTGGCGTATTCTGCTTCAAACTGAGCCTGCCTCCTCCACGTTACCATGCTAATACTGTCAGAGCTTCGCAGATGGGACAGGCTCCTCCCTCCTGTGATCTCCATGCTCAGAGAAGGGAGCCGGTCTCCCTTGGCGGAACCAGGAAGGAGGGCCTGCTGATGAGTACTATGGAGCAGAAATGATGAAGTAGGAAGGAAAAGTAGTAAATTGTAAGTTACTTTACTTTAGGCAAATATAAAACTTCTAGGGTAACATTTTCTAGAAGTGAGAACAAAAAAGTAAAGAAATTGAAATAAGAACTCTGACGTTTGAGTTCATATTTATATTAAACATGTACGTGTGTGTGTATCTATATTATTAAACCGGTCTTATTTTTGTCAAAGAAGAGAAAATCTCTCTAAATATTTGAAAAATTCCCATTGTGGGCAGTTTGTCTCTGTGTCTCCTAAATGAGCTAAGCACCCGTGCTCAGCTGTGCCCTGTCATGAGCCCTGGTGGGAGGTGGGCGGCAGGAGGCAGAGCAGGCCGGAGCGCTGAGCAGCTCCCAGACTAGAAGCCCCCACTCTCAGCATACGGAGGGTAGCGGAATAAATGTTTATGGAAACAAACCTCATTAATGATTCGAGCTCTCCTGTTGAAGCTATGTGTATTAATTACTCTGTTCTCATCTGCTTGCCTCAGTTTTGCAAACTGGCTGAGCCAGACTCTTCATCCTGTGTTCAGCTACACTTTAAAAAAGTCACCATTCTCTTGAGCCTCAGAATTCCCAGTTCTATAGCAGCTCCCGATTTGAATTCATGGAGAAGCATTGAATTCTCTTGCCCTCACCTAGCTGGGTACTGTGTGTTCACGTATTTGGGGCATTTAAAGCATAAGAGACTAAATTGGCTGCTCTGGTCTCCCTAGAGTGCGGTAGCCACCTCCTGCAACCGTCCTTTTCGGAGTGCTACTCCCCTGGTGTTGTAGTCCCAACCGTATTTCTCAAGACGGTGATACGTGCACGGCCTGGGGTGGAGAGGATGGAAGGCCGTAGAATGGTCCGAGAAGTTCGGGGAATGAACACACCAGGCTGCCCCCCTTGCCCATCCGCAGCGCACGTTATCATATTAACTGGCCTGGAGAGTTTCTACTCGATAGAGGTACCTGTTGGACTTTGCCACCAGGATGCCGTTTCCTTGGGGAAGACCTATTAGATGGAGATGGCTGCCCTATGGCGTGGGTTCAGACTCTTTGAGAAACCATTCAGGGCTTAGAGCTTGTACTCCAGGGTCTCGAGTTGCCATCTCGTAAACAAGAGACAAATTACACTGCACAAAAGCCCTGTGAAACCATGCCCAGGTTTATGTCTGTCACTGGGATTCTTCAGCCCAGTGAATTTAGGCGTGCACGATCCTTTCTCCACAGTGGCTTGCTCATGGCAGGCCATCCTTCTCTACGTATTTAGGACCTGGCTGTGTTTTTTCAGGTGAATATAATTAATACCCTTTCTAGGTATTTGAAGAAGCTATAAGTTACTTTTATTACAGGCATATATAAAACTTGTCGAATGTTTCTCTTTATTCATATTTGAGAAAGGTTTTCAATGATTGGTGTTTAATGCAGTCACAGAAAAGGAGGGAAACCGAGATCACTCAGCCTGACCTGTTTGACATTTCTGGAATGCTCCACACAAGAAAGCCCTAGAAATACGTGTGTGTTGTCCCACATGCACGCATGCGGCGGGGAGAGGTGTAAGGTAGCCTTTTTCTACTTCTCCGGGCCCGACGGTGTCCAGAGGGCGAGGTAGCGAGGATATCCCCTGTGCTCGTGGCAGCTGAAGCATCAGCTGCTATCGCAGGACACAGAATGCCCTGCGAATTCCTTTCAAGCCCTGAGGTCTCTGTACAGATATTTTTCCGAGCCAGTACATTAATGATAAAAGGATTTTTATAAACAAATTATTACTTGAGTGACTTGCCTATTTTAAGTTTCTAAAAAAAAGTTAAGTAACTGGCGGGTCATTCTCCTATGTATTTTAAGAGAATCCTAGCATGTTTCCTGTCTGGCAGGTCCTCACCCAATTTCAAATAATCACCCTCTGCATTCCTCGGTAAACGTAGAAAGATGCCAAGGACTTAGAGTAAACGAGGTGAAGCCCAGGGAAAGGCGTCCATGCCTACTTGGCTTAATTGAATTAGTGTCTTTAATGGGGTCTTCTGCCACTTGCCTTTGACACTTACCTGTGTGGGTGCTGATAGGGGCTCCCTGGAAGTCTGGCAGTGATTTCTCCACTCGATGAATCCCAGGGCTGTGGCGGTGGCAGGGGAGGAAAACTGAGGAGAGGTTGGAATGACAGTTCTCAGCCAGGACTGCAGCTGAGACTTTTCCCTTCTTGTTTATGTACAAAGTGGGAAAGACCTCTGAGTCAGTCCACCACCTCCCTCAGCCTTCCCGTGGGCTCGGTGGGCACGGCTGAGGACTTTGGGTGGCCTTCATTTGGTCTTTTTCATTTCTGTGCATATTTGCTTTTGAAAAGGTAGAAAAATGGGCCTGCTGCTCTTCCTGTGTTCAGGTAAACGATTTCAGATGCTCGGGCTTCTGCGAGCATCTCAGTGTTAGAGGAAAGCGGGAAGGCTGGGCTGTAGCTCCTGGCTGGGGCCGGAGCACAGGGCCGCCGGGCCTCCATGCCCCCCCACAGCTCGTGGCGCAGGCTGGTTGGCATCACTGGTTCAGAGGAGGGCTGGGGAGTTAACCAGGAGGCCCAAAATAGAACGCAGGGCAGGGTGGCCCCAGACGTGCTGCTCCGTGTGGGCCTCGGAGTCACCTGGGGCTGTCATTTCCAACAGCAGGTCCTTGGGCCCAGCCCCACTCCTGCTAGAACCCGAACTCAGGGGAGAAGTCCAGCCGTGGTCTGAGGGCTCACATCAGTGCCGGCTGCGGTAGAGACTCAACCCTGCTGCTTTCTTAGACTCTCTCTCAGTGACCCTAATTTCAAAATCATGTTTAAAAAATATGTACTTCTCAATATAAATTGCCATTGATAGAAGTAATCTTTCTTTTGTTTGTTTTTTAATCTTCCAAGTACATGAGCAACGTGGATTCGTGGTGTAAAGCCTGTGGTGAGGTAGACCTTCCCTCCGAGCTGCAGGATCTGGAGGACGCCATTCATCACCATCAGGGAATATATGAGCACATCACTCTTGCTTATTCCGAGGTGAGCGGGCAGTTCCACTCAGTTCTGCTTGAGATGCGAGGCGACAGTTTTGTGTCCTAGTCTCAGGAGCTGGGGAGAAAGAAGGCAGTTTTGTCTGGCCCAGACATGGCTTGTTGATTTCGTGTTAATGTGCAGTTTGGTTGTGGCTTTTGAGCGATGGGTGTGTGTTGGGATGGGGTTGTGGGGCTCCTGTAAAACGGGGTGGTCGGCCGTGAGCTCACTTCCCCTGCCCCTGTGACGTTTGTGGATTTCCTCTGGAGTGCTTATGTTTTCACCTAATAGAGTAAGTGAGAGTCCAACTTTTTGGACTGCATGTACTTTAGAAATAGGTGTTTTCACGTGCTATTCCATCTAGTTGAACTCAGTTTAATTTTCCTGAATGAAACTTTGTAGAAAGGAGGGAAACCTGATATTGCCTCATGTTCTAGATTAAAAAACACACACTGTCTTTTTTTTAATTTTTTTTTTTTTTTAAAGATTTGATTATTTGGGAGAGAGAGCACCCAAGCAGTGGGAGGGACAGGGAGAGGGAGAGGGAATCTCAAGCTGACTTCCCTGCTGAGTGCAGAACCCAGTATTGGGCTCGATCTTGTAATTCTGAGATCATGACCCAAGCCAAAACCAAGAGTGCTCAACCGACTAAGCCACCCAGGCATCCCAAAAAACCACACACTGGTTGAAGCTACTAGCTGCTTTAGAAATCTAAGTATAGCATTTTTTTTTTTTTAATTTTAAGATAAATTATTTCTTTACTATATCCCTGTCTTATTTTCTGCCCCCTTTCTCTGGGCGTGTTTTTTTGTTTTTAATTTTATTATTTATTTATTTATTTATTTTTTAGAAAGAGGTCATGCACACACAGCAGGAGTGGGGCAGAGGGAGAGGGAGAGAGAGAATCTTAAGCAGGCTCCACGCCCAGCACAGAGCCCGATGCAGGGCTCGATCTCACTACCCTGACATCATGACCTGAACTTAAACCAAGAGTTGGATGCTTAACCGACTGAGCCACCCAGGCACCCTTGGGCCTGGCTTTTTTGTGAGGACTTTATGGGATCACTTATTGCATTTCACAACTCTGGGGGCATGTGTCCTATTTGGCTGTGCTGTTACAAATGAGGAGACCGAGGCTCAGAGATCAAGTGACTTGTGCCAGGTCAGCCCCTGGGGGAGGTGGAGCAGAGACATGAGCCCGGGCAGGCCGGCTCCATGCTCTCAGCCCCACCCCACCACCTCCACGTGCCCTCACATGCTGGGCACAGCTGGTGCAGAGAGCCTGACGTGTGCCCCCCATCATCCATGGTGTGGTCACCAGGCCGGTGAGACCAGTCTGCCTTTCTGACTCTGGTTAAATTCCCGGAGGGGAGTGCGGGTGCATGCTTGTCTTCAGCGAGGTGTCCCCCGCTCTCCCTTCATCGTGGCGTCTGCAGCCGTGTATGCTGAGATGAAAGATCGCCCGAGACTCGAGTAAGAAATACGCAAAACCCTGCAGAGGGCAGGGCACAGAGAGGATGCTCGGTTTACCCATGTCTTCCTTGACCAGAACTACCAACACACTGGTCAGAATCACAGGGAAGAAACTGGCCATTGGCTTTTCAGTCTGGCACTTCCCGCTTCACCAAGCAGCTGCCACTCTCCTGTCCTTGGGCCCCGCTCTCCTGATCCCTTAGTGTCCTTGGGTGAATTGAACGGATGTACGGAATGGTTGTGATATTTGCTTCAGAATGTGGTCATACCTCCTGCTCTGAAGGTTAAAATCTACATGATTGTTTCTCTGGCTACCTTTATTTTTTTTAAATTATTTTTATTAACATTTTTATTAACATACATATTTTATTAACATACAATGCAGTATTTGCCCCAGGGGTATATATATCTGTATATCATCAGGCTTATATCTGTATATCATCAGGCTTACACATTTCACAGCACTCACCATAGCACATATCCTCCCCTATATCCATAACCCAACCACCCTATCCCTACCTCCCCACCCCCAGCAACCCTCAGTTTGTTTTGTGAGCTTAAGAGTCTCTTATGGTTTGTCTCCCTCCCGATCCCATCTTGTTTCATTTTTTTCTGGCTACCTTTTTATCCAAAAGATCCCCCACTTGTGTGTGTGTGTGTATGTGGGTGTGTGGTAGTGCTTTATTTTGTCCATGGAATTTAAAAGCAGTCCTTCATATTATGCTTCTTAATTTTGTACCCAATGTATTTTAGTTGATTTAATAATCTAATTTATTAGGAACTACATAAATATTAGTGATGGCCTTTTTTAATTTTGTGTGCTTGCTTATTTATTTATTTAATTTTTAGAGTGGGAAGGAGGAGCAGAGGGAAGGGGAGAGAGAGACTCTTAAGCAGGCTCCATGCCCAGTGTGGAGCCAGATGTGGGGCTGGATTGCACAACCCCAAGATCATGACCTGAGCTGAAATCAGGAGTCAGACACTCAACCAAGTGAGCCTCCCAGGTGCCCAGTGATAGCTTTTTTTTCCTTTTTTTAGATTTTATGTATTTGACAGAGAGAGATCACAAGTAGACAGAGAGGCAGGCAGAGAGAGGAGGAGGAAGCAGGCTCCCTGCTGAGCAGAGGGCCCGATGCGGGGCTTGATCCCAGGACCCTGAGATCATGGCCTGAGCTGAAGGCAGAGGCTTAACCCACTGAGCCACCCAGGCTCCCCGAGTGATAGTTTTTTTTAACAGTAAAATGGGAAGTTGAACAGATCTATAATTTTTTTCATTGCGTTAGTTCTTGAGGATTATTGTGAGTTCCAAAAACATACTAATTTCTTTCTCCCTAGTGTACCATCTCAAGGCATTGTCTGATTTTTGACCTGTAATCAGGAAAGTGAGTGACTGTTGCCCACCGTGTAACTGGGCGTTCACTCATCTACGTACTAGTGATTTTCTTGGGAACTGTGTTTGGATTGCTCTGATAGGTTCCAGACCCCTGTGGGGCTGAATAGTTTGCTATTAAGGTGCTTGGCAGCAGCCAGGCTATGGTCTTAGAGGACATGACTTAACGTCGGAGTCAGCCTGACCTGACCAGTGTCATTCTCTGGCTACCTTGGCCAGTTCAGTCTGCCTGGTGCCCTTGTGCTTCTGGCAAAGTACATGATTCTGGCACACTGCCTTCTATAGGAATGGGGCATCTTGACATAGGAACTTCGCTTTACCTACTGTGCAGTTTCATGGGATTTTGTGTTGGTACAAAGTCTTAAATAATTTGATGGCAAGTAAACTGTTTTTCAGGCTGAGGGATTAAACCACAATTTTTAGCCTAAAAACATGTTTGCAGCTGAGCTATAAACTCAAGGAAACAGTAACTTCACAGTGAAATGAACAGAAAAGTCTTCCAATAGAACAGAACAAACTCTTTTCTTTTTAATTAATGTTTGAAATCGTTTCAGGCTATAGAAGAGTGTTAGAATGGAACAGAGAGCTCCCACACTCCCTTGCCCAGATTTCCCAGTTTTTCACATTTTCCCCCATTTGCTCCATCGCTCCTCCCTTCCCTGCTCTCTGGAGTCAGCAAATGAGCTATGTGGCAACACAGCCGTTCTTCCCCCAGACCCGGGGCTGTTTCCCAGGATGCTGTCAACAGCATGCCTCATACTTGGTGGGCGCATCTCATTGGGTTCCTCTACGGTGGAGCATTGTTTAGTCTTTGTGACAGTGTTTGGGAGCAAAGCACCTTCAGTCTCTAGGATGACCCTCAGCCTCCTGCCCACCCAGGCAGTTTTCCTTCTGTGCTGATAAAAGCCGGTGTCCCAGCAAGGTCACAGGATGCTGACCCCTCTCGCCACTGGTGATGTTGACCTTGACCCCTTGGTGAGGTTGGTGCCTGCAAGGTTTCTCCAATGCAAAGTGATCATTAAAAAGATTTGGTGTTGAAGAGCATTTTGTGGGAGATGCACTGACCACTGTTTCTCATCAGGCTGCGCCGGCCTCCGCCCCTCTAAGCTACCACTGCCAAGGCCGCCTGGTGGCCAGTGTTCCTCCTCCACTTACTAGGTGCTCTACTACTGTGAGGAAGAACTGTATTGTCTTTCTTTCCTACTTAATCATCATTTCAGTGTGAACTTGTGGTATATTCATTGGGGTTATAATCCGAAACTCTATTTTGATGCTTAAACTGTCCACATTTAGGGAGCAGGAGCCCCTTTTTGTGTGTGGTTTTTGGGTCTGCTTTTGATTTTTCTAATGCCCTTACCATTATTGGAGCATGCCCTTACTTTCTGGTAGAACGTTCTCAGGCTCACTCCGTCCTTTCTGGGCCTCATCCCTGGGACCCACCATCTCACTGAGGAGCTGCAGGAGTTGTGCGGTGTGGGATTTAGAGACTAAGATGGGGGTGCTCGGGAGCGCCTGTTTGTTTGTGGGGCATCTGTGCATCCAGGCTCTCGGGGCAGACAGTCGGGAAACCCTTGCGCACGGCTGTGTTCCTGTGCCCCTGTGCCCACTCGCACCCACCCCACCAGGACTGCTGCTGGATCGCACCACACCTGTGGTCAAGACCCACATGTCCGTACCGGTGCTTCCGTTCCTAATCCAGCGTGGTGGGGCTCTTTCCAGCCTTTCCCTTTCTGTGTTTACAAATTCCTTCTCAGACCACGGGAAGCCTGGCTCCCTTTACCCCCAGATGTATTAGCCGATTGTTCAGGGAGTGTATTTTCTCCGTCCGCCCATCTCCTAGCCACAGGTCTGGCTTCTCTGTGTGTGTCTGCCCCCTCCTGACTCCTCGGGGCCTTAGAAGGCCCTGCAGGGGACACCTGTGTTGGCGCCCCCATCTCCCTTTCTAGACCCTGGGAGCCATTTCCTCTATGCCAGGAGGGAGGGAAGGGAGAGGAAGGGAAGGACTCCCTTTGATTTTGAAGTGATTTTTCCTCTCCTGAATCAGTGGCATCCTAACCGCAGGGTGCTGGTGGAAGCAGCTGCTCATGCTCCAGCCCGGAGATGCGGAGTCGCAGTCCGTGTTTAAGGGATGTCCTTACTGGTGGGTGTCCCTGCTGCGAGGCTTACCCACCCCACGCTGGAGCCAGTCCTCACCCCGGTTTGAAGGGTTTTGGTCCCCCCAGGCGGCTGTCCTCCCAGGGCTGACTCTGAGACCCCGCCGGGGCACGGGGTCCTCGAGGGGCAGGGGCGTGGAGAGCAGGACTTCACCCTTCCCTTCTCTTTTCCTCTCACTTTCCCCTTCTCCTCCCCATAATTTTTTTCTTTAAACAGTGTCTGCAGTTTCTGTTCTCTGGTGACACTGGTTTGCTGTGGGAATTCTTCCCAGTGTTTTTTTTCCAAGTCGCAAACCCCTGCTTCTCGGTGTTGTCAGGAGCCCCGGCCCGTGGTGGTGCTGTTTGTGATTCGGCAGCGGGAGCGTGCCTCTGCCCCGTGAACTTGCACTTGCTTCCCCTTGCCAGGGTCGGGGCTAATCCTGGCTTCTGAGGTTGATCACAGGAGAGTGAAGCAACAGGCTCGTCTGGGGAAGCTATACTTCTAGAAACAGCATGTAGAGTATTCATTTTTAACACTGTTTTTGAGCAAACAAACTCATCAACCTCTTTCCCCACAAACTGAATTCCTGTGGAGGACTTCTAGCTCAGGAAGGCTGTGGGGCCCCGCGCGCCGAACACGGAATGCTGGAGTGGGGCAGGCGTGTCCGCACACCTGCTCACGGTCTTCGCCGCTGCAGCCGAGGCTAGTGACTCCTGGAGCGGGAGGAAGGGAGGTGGCACGTCGGCCCTGGCTGCTCTGATTTGCAGTGACATCAGGTTTCGTTTTTGTACCAGCTTCTCCGTGTAGCAGATGTGCCAACATACTGCGCAGTTCTGGAGGTGACTGGTTCGCTGCCCGTGAAGCCGGTTGGCCTCCTTCTGTGAGGCACTGCGTACGTGGGTGACAGCATGATTAGTGTCAACGGCGTGTGAGAAAAACAGCAAACTGAGTCACGTTGATCGTCCGCTCACTAAAACCCCTCGTCTTTGGTGTACGTGGAAGCTCGGTGGCCTTGCCGTAGAGGAACTTCTGTAAACCGGTCGTTCCAAAGCCTCATTAAGTAATGCAGCGTTGCTCTTGCTCGGGTGCTGGGGTCAGCGCTTGGCGCGGTGTCAGAGGTGCCAGACCGCGCACTAGTCTCTGCACACCCCCAACCTAGAAGCCTTGCAAGGGCTTGAAATACGAAGGAGTAGAAAATGGCGGGCCCAGGTGGAGTCTGCCACATAGCCGTGTTCTCTGCATGGACCTGATGTAGCTACCTGGGCTGCTCTGGCCGTTTCCTGTTTTCATCTTCTCTTGGTTTTTCCTTTCTGGGAATCCCAGATAGAGGTAGCAGAGAGTCAGACATGGTTGGATGGATCTGGTTATGAGTAAGAAACCTAATAGCTGAAAGATCAAGAAACCTGCCATTAGAGGACCATCCTAAGAACTTGGCTGGGACAAAGAACCATCATCAGAGGGGAGCCGGGAAATCTGAAGGCAACAGTGTTGCTTTTCTCTCCAGGTAGCCTCCCTGATGCGTGGGAAAATGCCGCTGCCAGGTCAGGGCCTTCCAGAAGGTCATTGGCCTCTGTTATTGGTAGGACCTTCTTAGTGTAGCTGTCTTCTGCCAGGTTTAACCTCCTGATCCAGGGAGGAGGTGTTCCTGTTTGGCCGAGGACCATCGACCTCAGCTTTAGAACGTGCGGACTCATGGTCACTCCTTCCTGTCATATTAGAACTTTGATTTCAGAATCATTTCAGCATGAGCTAGAAAGGCTAGTGGTGGCCGTGGAGCCACTCCCAGGCTTTGCGTGGAGGGGTGTGCTCTGCAGGCCGTGGCAAGCCCCAAGCCCTGCCAGAAAAAAAAAAAAAAATCAAAACAAATTGTGGTGGTTTGAGTTGATGCAAATGGTGCAACGTGTTTCCTGAAAGTTTTGAAGAAGGACTGGTGTTTCTTCACTGCATGCTAAGTGTCATCATTTCTCATCGTGCCTTTATATATTTTGTGTGTTTTGCCTGCTTGTTTGGGTTCTATCTGGGGACTAACATTTCCTAGCACCTTCAGATCTGCACCACCACATTTGGACCTAATTGACTTATTGCAGGTCATATGTGGTCTTTGGGAGGTGGCGGTTTTTGCAGCCCTAAGCAATAATGTCCAGGTGCTATTCCCTTTCCTTAGATCAGAACAGCCTTCTTACTTTGTGCACGTGAGGAAGACTCCTGGTGGAGTCTCTTAGCTCTAATCTGATTTACGGGAAATGTGGAGCACCAAGTACCCAAAGTAAGACTAGGCAAGTCTCTGTGGGGTGCAGTGGAACACACAGGAATCCAGATCTCACTAATCTTATAAATCTTACGTGGAGTTTGATTAAAAGTAAATACTGAAGGGGTGCCTGGGTGGCTTGGTTGGTTAAGTGCCTGCCTTTGGTGCAGGTCATGATCTCCGGGTCCTTGGGATCGAGTCCCGTGTTGGGCTCCCTCTTTAGCAGGGAGCCTGCTTCCCCCCCTCTCGCTCTGCCTCTCCCCTTGTGCTCACTCGCACGCTCTCTCTCTCAAGTAAATACAATCTTAAAAAAAAAATTCGAGAACCAGACCATTATTCTGGATTTTTAACACTTAAGAATTTTCATTTGTCCTAACTGATTTAGTTACTAGAGCATATTAGTTCGTACACCTATAGAACATTATTAGTCTTTGTAAAATGCAATTTGCACTATCCGTGAAGTCCTCGAGCACTGTATTCCAAGAAAAACAAAGAGCAGAACCTGAAAAAAATGAGTCAGTTTGATTTCTTCAAAAATTATGGAAGTTCTGCTCTTTGATAATAAAGGTTGATCTTTTTCTTGAGGTATCATCCCTTTGTGGGACAGGGTTGAACTGCCTGAAAGCTAGAAAATTATTTTTAGACAAAGCATATAACTTTAATAAATTAATTCACCTGGTTCAATGGTTAAGAAATCTAGAACTGCCTCACATACTATAAACGTAGCCTATTTGTTTCAGTACTTAAACTATATAGTAATATTTTGGCTGTTGTATACTTTACAGTGTCTTTCATTATTTCTCTTCTGGTTATTCTGTACCATTTAAAAATCTTTATTTCTTTGCGATAGAATGGTAGCCTTCATAAATATGTAGCATGTTTTTTCCTTACGTAATACTACTGTACTAATGAAGGCAGACGTTTTGCTGGAAGTCACTAAAATAGAAGTGATATCCTTTATGGGCTTGCATAGCTTCTTTTCAATCGACACATCTACAAAAGCTGCACTGAGTGGGGCACCTGGCTGGCTCGGTCGGTTAAGCATCTGTCTTTGGCTCAGGCCGTGATCTCGGGGTGCTGGGATCAAGCCCCACGTTGAGCACCACCTCGGGCTCCCTGCTCAGCGGGGACCTGCTTCTCCCTCTGCCCCACCCTCCCACTGGTCGTGTTCTTTCTCTCTTGCGCATGCTCTCTCCCGAATAAATAAATAAAATCTTTAAAACAAAAATGAAAAAAAAAAAGCTGCACGGGGATAGAATTGTGTCTGAAAGGTCTGTTGGAGAAATGCTACAGTGAGAATGTGCTGGAGTCGCGCGCTGTCTGCATCTGGTCTCAGTGGGTATAAGCGATGTTCTCTTGCCTGGAATCCGTCTGCCACTAACAGCACCAGCGGTCACACTGACACGGACCCCTCAGTCCCTGCTTAGGAATTCCCAGAAGGCAGGGTTCTACTTGTAAGTTGTCTTATGTTGAGGTATTTGTTCACGTTCTGTGTATGAACTCAGCCATTTCTCACCACCCATCCGTCATGAGCCAGTGTGTTCTTCTAAACCCAATACTGGTATCTGCTCCAGGGCTCTGCTAAGTGTTGCAGAGACCCCCAAGGGAAGACAGATTCATTGGAATATTCTCGCTCAGATTATTTACTTATTCATAGTAGACCATTAATGGTGTCTCCCGAATGCCTGAGGGCACCTGGTGAGGCCTGAGAATTTTGTATTTCTAGTGTATGTTGTAAAACAGTGGCTTAAGATAAGGTTGCTTTGTGCCAGTGTAGAAGTCCCAAGGCTGGCATTTCAGGGCTGGTGCAGTAGCTCTGTTAGTAAGAGATCTCTGGATACAATTGTCTTTTGCCCCTTTAGCAGAGAGGCTGCCATTCTTAAGGCTGCCTCAACATTATTATCAGCTGCCAAAACTCTAGCCGTCTCCACCAAGTTCTTGGGAGCAGGGAGGGGAAAGAGGCAAGAGGGGCTGAGCATACACCACCTCCTAAGTGTCTTTCCTGGAAACCCCCTCAACAGTTTTTACTTCTGTGTGTTGGCTACTCTTGCTTGTAAGCGAGGTTGGGAAATGCAGTTTTATACTGGGGAATTACCATCCCTGGTGATCAGGGTTTGGCTGTCAAGGAGGGGCCATTGGACTTCGAGGAGGTAACTGCCTCCTCTGCCATACCTCTGATCTATATCCTTCTAACACTTATTCACCAAATCGTATGCTCTGTAGGTTTCTTGACTTATGTTTGTTATAAGGAGTAAAACTTAGAGGAAATATTTGTAGGAATTCTTACTAGGCTCTACAGAATGTGAAGTGTGTGACTTGGGCACTGATTTTTTTTTTTTTTTAAGATTTTATTTATTTATTTGACAGAGAGAGAGATCACAAGTAGGCAGAGAGAGAGGGAGCGAGGAAAGCAGCTCCCTGCTGAGCATAGAGCCCGATGCGGGGCTCGATCCCAGGACCCTGGGATCATGACCTGAGCCGAAGGCAGAGGCTTTAACCCACTGAGCCACCCAGACACCCCAGGGTGCTGATTTTCAGTCCTAAGAGAAGCTACACCCCCAATGATTAACAAAACATTTTTTGATGCCTGCTATAAAAAATGTATGAATAATCTATCTTCACCTAAAATTTATGTGCGTACACATATGTAAATCACATATATGCTACAGTATAAATTAGAGACAAAGGTGATTTATAATAAAATGTGTTCCTATAAATGCCTAAGGACATTCACAATAGAAGGAAAAAATAGGTATTAAGATCTTTATGTTGGCCATAGATCAAAAAAACATTGCAAATATAGCAAGTGCAGATTGGACATGTGTTATATTGGTGATTCTGATAGAGAGAATGGCACTATCATGCTGCTACTTTGAAATGGTAAGTAGCTCTTACAAATTTCAAAAGAAAACCAGGCACTGCCTTGCTTTGATGAACATGGTAATCGTATTCCTGGAAAAATCAGTATGTTAGAGTAGGCCAAAAAAAAAAAGAAGGAAGGACCTACACGTGTATGTGCTAAATAGAGCCCAGCTCAGACAATTGAGCAGGAAAGGTCTTCATTTCGAGGTAATATCCTGGCTCTCTCAATCCTTCCCCACGAGTCCCTTCCCAAATCCATCATGGTGCCTCCCTCTCCACATCCCTTTCCATTGTATTGAAAATGCCCACGTGAGTTTCAGTGACTCCTGCGGAAAACTCTCTGCTTTAGAAGACTTCTATTTTCCCTATTTTTGTTGCTACACATGCCTGATACTAAGTGGTTTAGTTGGTTCTTTTTCATCCATTTTCTTTGGTTATGTCACCTTGGCTGTTTCTGCTGACGTTTTGCTATCTTGCCGTGTTTGATCAGTTTTAATCTAGGAAGGCTGACAACCAGCCTTTGTGGGGAACAGTCAGCACTTCCCATGGAGGTCTCAGAATCAGGTCTTAGAAATCAAACACGTTTCATTCCAGCATGACTGGAGGTTGTAAGACCCTGGAAGGCTATTCTACGGGCTCCTGGCTGCTACTGGCTTCCCGTGTCAGTGTGTTCTGTTCCCCTCCTCTTCCCGCTCCTGCGGGTTTGCCTCTGAACCCTGCTTGTGTCTGTCCGCAAGGCTCCCGTTTGCTCCTCCCTTCTGTAGAAACCCAGTGAGGTTTCCAGACTCAGTAGTATCTGAGCACAGGGATCGAGGTGAGAGCTGACATGAGAAGCCCCCAGATCACAGCCTCCTACATTGTAGGCCACGTGTCTTTTCTATTGTCTGATGTTGTATTTTTTTCTACCGCATCTGGCATAGTCCTTTATAAATCTTAAGAAGCACTTAAATATGAAAAATATGTAGTGCTTTTCTTTCCATTTTCCGCTTTTATCTTTGCTTATTTCTTTGGCTACTGTGAATGCTTTTATTTCATTGTAATTTGGTAGTTAGCTGCCAGAGTATAGAAATAATACTGAAATCTCTTTTAAAAAATGATGGCATTTTCGGGCGCCTGGGTGGCTCAGTGGGTTAAGCCGCTGCCTTCGGCTCAGGTCAGGATCCCAGGGTCCTGGGATCGAGTCCCGCATCAGGCTCTCTGCTCGGCAGGGAGCCTGCTTCCCTCTCTCTGCCTGCCTCTCTGTCTACTTGTGATCTCTCTCTGTCAAATAAATAAATAAAATCTTTAAAAAAAAATAAAAATAAAAAATGATGGCATTTTAATTAAAATTTCTTTAAGTTCAGGAATGAAGTAAAATGACACTTTAAAATTTTTATCCTGTGAGATAAAATATCCAACTACATCAGAAAGTTTAAGTATAGATTCTTTGCCAAGGGCTAGATAGTTTTTTTTAACTGAGGTTTTGAGATTCAGTCTTAAAAGTTGGCTCCACTGTGATTATTTAATTCTAACAATATCTCAAGAGAAAATTATTACATTTAAATTTTAATTTGCACGTAACTCAGCAATGTAATTATATTAACTGACATATGCCACTTAAGGCAAAATATGATGTTTATTCACTACGAATGGCATCAACTATCATGTATGAAAATGAACATTCTTTTAACTCAGTGTTCGACCACATTTGGTCCTGTGGCATCACTGGAGAACTGAGGGATTTATTTTAAATTTTATTTTGTTCTTTATAAAATACGTCTTTGAGTAAAACTACAGTTCATATTTGTGTATGTGTGAGTGTGTGAGTGTGTGTATGTGCACGCGCACGTCTCCGAGCGCATGGCCCGGGTCATGGCCTGGGTAAAGCGGCGGCCCTTGGCTAATCGCCCCTCTGTTTTGTCGGAAGGTGAGCCAGGATGGGAAGTCGCTCCTCGACAAGCTCCAGCGGCCTCTGACCCCTGGCAGCTCTGATTCCCTGACGGCCTCTGCCAACTACTCCAAGGCCGTGCACCACGTCCTTGACGTCATCCACGAGGTGCTGCACCACCAGCGGCAGCTGGAGAACATCTGGCAGCACCGCAAGGTCCGACTGCACCAGCGGCTGCAACTCTGTGTGTTCCAGCAAGACGTGCAGCAGGTCAGTCTCTGGGTGCTTTGCTGCGGGGGGACGGAGTTGGGTGCTCCGGGAGCGCGTGCTGAGAGATAAAGCCAGGGAGATGGGAGGATCGCACACACACGTGCACATGCGCACGCAGCTGCTTTGCTTTCCATGAGTGGTCGTGGTGCTGACAATTGTGCGCACGGGCTTCCGCCAGCTGCTAGCTCGCGTGGGCAGAGCACGTGAGCCGGGGCAGGGCCGCCGCTGGGGACTCGGGCATGTGTTCCTGAAGCAGGTCGTCCCCAGTTACACTGATCGCTGAGAATAGTGCTGGAGGGGCTTCCTCCTGGTTCCCTTACAACTCAGCATCTCTGTGTTCTCTGGTTCCTGGAGCAGTAAGCTCACTGCGCGTCCCTTCCTGCTCGGAAGGCCCCGAGGTTCCTGGTGCCCTGTAGGTGCTTAACAGGTTCGAGTCTAGTTCACAGAAAGTGGAGTTTAGGACTATCAGTTTCTAAGCAGTTTTCATCTTGTTTGTTATTGTTACAAAAGTAAGCGTAAGCCTAGGCCCTAGTACTATTCATGCCTCTCTTACGGGGTAGAAAGGATTGGCCTGCTGCTGGGGTTTTGAGGGTTAAAGCTGTGGTAGCAGGTACAGTATGGTACAGCTTTCGTGAGAAACAAGGTAATGGTTGTGTCCTTGCTCTAAAATAGAGGGAAAAAGGGTGTGGACGAGGTATTGATGCTGGGGTTGGAAGGATCCTGGGGTATGTGTGCAGGGAAGCCCGAGGAGGCGGTGGGCGGTCACACTGGTAAGTCTGGAACAAAACCTCTCTCTCTTCCCTGAGCGCTCAGGAGCATTGCTCAGACATGTATAGGTTCAGATTTCATTCCCCCCACCTCGTGTCATCCAAGGGCCAGTGGGCTTTCCTGCTCAGTGGGCCAAGATGGTGGAGAGTTGTGCTGTGTTCCGATGAGCACATAAACTCTCCTGTATTTCATTGAACATCATTCTTCACGTAATGTGAGTCTGGGGAGTTCAGAATACTTTAAATTGCTCTATAATTTTTAATTTTCACATACAGTGCTTTGATTCTGCTTATGGGTGTTTAAGTTCTCTGAAGATTCCATATACCAAGTGCCTCCAAAATGATCATTTTGATGTTATTCATGTTTCTTTCCTGTGCTCTTTTAATCAAAGAGGATAATTGCCAGGGAAAGAATATAGCTTAGGGAGTGAACAGGGAGAGTCAATGTCAGGGAGTTATTTGTGAGAAAAGAGGTGTTGTGGTTGAAAGCATGAATATTAGCTTCTTCTAATTGCCTAAAAACTTCTTTAGACCATGAAGTGTTAATAGTTTCAGTGCAATTATTATTTTTTTTTAAAATATTTTATTTATTTATTTTACAGATCAGAAGTAGGCAGAGAGGCAGGCAGAGAGGAGAGAGGAGGAAGCAGGCCCCCTGCTGAGCAGAGAGCCCGATGCAGGGCTCGATCCCAGGACCCTGGGATCATGACCCGAGCTGAAGGCAAAGGCTTTAACCCACTGAGCCACCCAGGCGCCCCGTTTCAGTGCCATTATCAAAGGATTTTCCCACTCACCTCTCTGTCCCTTGGATCAAGTGTTCTTTACACACGCATGGACCAGGATGCCTTCTGGACTTGTGTCTGAAGCAGCAGCAGGGGCTCCCCCTCCCCAGGTCACCCCAACTCTGAGGGCTCCACAGGGTGCCAGGTGCATGAGAATAAGCCACTGGGCAGTTTATGGCCGGGGAGGCACCTTTGGGAATAGGCTGAGGAGTCTAGCCATTTAATTTGGCACCAAGGACTTAATGCCCTTGAATTTGAGAACACCAAACATTACATTTTATATGTAGAAAGGTAATTATGATAATTATGAGACCAGTTCTTTAAGCTAGATTTTTTTTTTTCTCTCAAACATCAGTAGGTTGGGTTGGATGTCAGTGGGAGAAAGTGTTTTGCAATACACATAATGCATATATGGTCCTATTAGCATTCCATAGAAAATAGATAATTGCTCTTTAAGGGAAACATTCTTTTGATTAAATGATCTGGAATGGTCTGGACATGTTATGCAAACAGGAAATTGCTGTGTAGGCTTGACTTGTGGAGCAAGAACTGAAGTTGATAAGATTACGCAAAGTAAGCACTTTACCTCGAAGGAGTCCATAGGATGTCAGAACCAATGGTGTGTTTCTGAAACTGAAGCAATTATAACATGTGGAAATTTTTGCTATTTTGAACATAGACTAGGAGAGGTAAGCTGAGAATAAATGGAAAAAAAAAATTGTCCTTATCAAAGACATTGTCAGCCAAAGGTAAATTTGTAAAGATGAACACAAAATCCACAAAAAAATATAAGTCAACTAGGTACCACAGGTGCTTTTAAAACTGTTTGGTTGTTTTGAGTAAAGAAAAGGCATCCATAAATACTGCTGAGAGAAATGATGGAATGATGACACTTTTATGGAAACAGCCCTCCCAAAGAGAAAGAGGATGTGCTTGTTTGCGGAAAAATCTTCCAAAGAATAGAAGCCAGAGGGTCAGTAGCGTGTTCTCCAGGAAGAATGGCATGATCTTTGAAACATGAATAATTTTGGTTTAGTGTTCAATTTTTTTTTTTTTTTCACAAGCTAAGGGAATGTTCTGATTTCTGCATGGAAGGTGTTTCAGATACCCAGACGCTGGGTGGGGGGCAGGGGCGGGGGGGTCCATGCCGCCGGGCCCCTTGCAGCTGGAGGAGTGGGCTAGGGCCGGACTCAGAAGCACATGCTGCCTGCTGACAAGTAGAACCCTTTGTCACTGTTCACTTAAAAAGAAAACCAATACCCTGCCACCTTTCTTGTCGGTAGAGCAGTGGATGTGCTCCCATTGCCTTGTGTTCACTGTTGGAGCCACCCTCCGTGGGTGTGCGCTTGCGTTCCCGCCTAGCAGAGCAGTGATCTCCAGTGTAGGCTACGCTGAAGGTCGCTCTAACGGCAGCAGTTTGGCTGTCCTTGTTCAAGTGCAAAGATGCGTGTGGAAGTAGCCCACAGTGGTCTGCTCGCCTCCTCGCCGCTGCAGTCTGCCTGCCTCTCACGCTGGTGCCAGTTAGTTACTCCAGCATGTTGGGCGAGGTGGACGGGCCCCAGAATTCCCTTTCCTGAAGTAGGCCGCCCTCCCCAAGAAAGCCTCCCACCCCCACCCCACCCGTGAGTGTGAACGTCACCCCTCTGAGTTACTTCATGGAAGAACTCCTTCCAGGCTGATGTGGGGCCATTAACTGAGAAAACAGTGAAACAAATCCAGTATCTTCTAGATTCTTCTCACCCACATTTCATTCCTTTTTCTTTTTCAAATGTGTGGTGACACTCAGACATACAGAGGTAACTGTGTTGCATATGTCAAAGGTCCTTTTCTCGAGGAATTGTAATCTAGTAAAAGCAGATCATTTGATAGTCTAATAAATTACACCATAACGTGCTCAGATTTAGTGTTTAACGTCTCTGGTTGTTGCCAGGTATAATTTTGCTCGGGCGTGGATGTGAGTCATGCCTCCGAAGGGGTTAGCTGGAGTGAGGGAGGGAGTACAGCTCGCCGCCCTCCTCCATGTTATGTGCCTACGTTGCTCAGACATCTTGAGGGTGAATATCTGTGCTTCAGTGATTTGTGCAAACGTGGGGGTTCCAGAAAGCCTTGTCCGTCTCCGTGTCAAATGTCAGGGGTCTGGTATACAGGGCAAGTGAGGAGACCTGTAATAGAGGCGCAAGTCGTGAACACCTTCACGGGAGAGGTAGGTTTGGAGCTGCTCTTTGAAGGATGGGTAGGAGGTCAGCAGGCCGAGGACCGGGCAGCAGGATCCGCGCTGAGATTCGAGACCCAGACGGCCAGGACCTGTCCACAGAGCGGCAGGCAGCCCGGCGTGGGCGGAACGGAGAGGTGTGCAGGTGGGAGACGGGGCAGGTGCTGGGAAGGTGACCTCATGATGAAAGCTTGCGACGTGGCTCTGTAAGCGTCGGGATGCCGGTGAAGGGGCACAGTGCACCTTGCCTGAGTGCTGTACGTGGGTGCCAGGGCCTGGGTGACTTGTGAGTGGCTGTGAGGCTTAGCGAGGAACACGTATGTGGCATCCGGCTTGTCTCGGTGCTTCAGGTCCTTACTCACGGGTCCGTTTCTCTCCTCTCTGACTCTCCCAGCTGCCCTGTCGAGCCAGCGCTCCCCCACTGCTCTGCTGAGTTCACACTAGGCGGGGCCTGTGTCATGTGCATTTTGACACGAAGCTCTGGGTGGTGGGGGGTGGAGGACAGGATGCTGCATGGGTTAGAAAGCTCGCCCTGTTTGCAGTGTGGCGAGTGAGGTGAAGGGAGGGAGACTGCGGTTGAGACAGGCTGAGTCCTCTCGCGGCCGTCCATGCGTGTCGCGGAGGAGTCGTGGAGAGCAGAAGTATGGGGTCCGTGGGCCACTGATCTGGGTTTTACTCACTGGTGTTTCCCAAGTGTCTGGGATTCAGTTCAGTATTTGTCAAATGAGTGAATGGATAGATGAAGAAATGTAAGGAATTACCCAGTTTTTGTAATTAAAGATTCTTCTGGGTTAAACGTTTATTTATTCTGGAATGGGGGTGGGTTGGCCTTATGTTGGAAACAAGTGATCTAACTAGGAGATCTGCTTGAAGAAATAGGAGTTTTGCTTGATGTTGGGGAATCAGGAGTGGCTCAGGAAGGAAGGGATAATTTCAGTGCCTTGCAATTGTGCAAATGTGGCGAGGTCTTTGGTACGGATTCTGGCCACTTGAATACAAAATGAGGGTCTTAAATGCTGCAGGGTGGGGGGGGGGGAGTCAGGATATGCCATCAAGGCAAAGGAAGAGGTTTCAGTGCCCAGAAAAGCTATTTTATTGGTTTGCCTTGGGTCCTACCTAGGCTGCTATCCTTATGCCACTAAAAGCCATCTCATTGTGATGCTTGACTTAGGAGTTCTTGGTTGGTATCAGTTATAATGGACCTAGCTTTTGAGTGAAGGTTTCTGAACCTCATTGTCCTTTGCTCATTAATTTAAGTCAGGAGGGTGGGTTTTTCTCGTCCCACTCACCAGAATCATTATATAGCCCTAGCTACTTAACATTCTCTTCTGTTTACATTCCCACGCTCACAGTTTTGATGTGGCTGGTGATAAGAGTGGTTAGAGGATTACCATCTTTTCTGAGAGCTTCCCCATTGGAATTAGGGAGTGCTGGAGGGTAAGTGTTCGTGGAGGGATCGGGAAGCTGCTGGGGGCCAGTGGAGGCTGGCGCTGGTCTTCCTGGTGGGTTTAGAGCCAGCTTTAATTACCTTTTGTGGTAGTGAACACAGGAGAGACTTGACTGTGAGGGTAATCTTAGTAACCAAGCTCAGAAGGAGCTAAAAGCCAACAGTGGGAGTTCAAAGGGTGGGAAATGGGTGAATTTCTTCCCCCCAAGAAGACAATCCAGGACTGTAGGATACATGAGCTGGTGCTGTGAGCCGGCAGGACAGGGAGCTGGAGCCCAGGGGACTGGGGTAAATTGGAAGTGAGCAGGGAGCAGAGGTCGTCAAGCCCTTGAGGACCTCTGTGCTGAGGAGCAGGAGAGCCCAGAAAACCCCAGGCCCCGTGGGACTCCCTTTTATTGAGTGCCAGCCACATTGCCTGCGGCTCCGAAGTGGAAAATGCACAGGGATTAGCTGGACAGGGGATAGTGCATGCCTGCAGGCGTGTTCAGTAGCTAGACTGGCTGTGCATAAGAACTTTAGTGTCCCAGAGTAAGACCTGGACATAGGAAGATTGGGGGGGGTGTGGATAACTCTGGACCCTCTTATATTCATTTCCAAACTAGGAATGGGAAAGATACAGATTAGCCAGTATTGATAGAATGATGATTTGGTTGGAGTTTGATGGGAATATCCAAGATCAAGACTATTTATATGAATAATAACCTACCTACCACCCTCCTCCTTTCTTTCCTTCCTTAGCTTTTTTGTTTTCCTTAAGAAATTTCATGTACTTATGTAATTAAAACTAGGGTAATAACCATGAGAACTGGTGATTTAAATATTTTTAGAAGATAGATGGGTAGGTAGATGATGTAAAAGTTTAAAGTTCCGCCAACACCTCTCTTTTTTATTAAGTTTTTAATTTTAATGCCAGTATAGTTAACACACAGTGTTATATTAGTTTCAGGTGTACAGTACAGTGACTCAGCAGTTCTCTACATCACTCAGAGCTCCTCATGATAAGTGTGCTCTTTAATCCCCGTCACCTTTCCACCATCTCCCCCCCCGCCCCACCTCCCCTCTGGTAACCATCTGTTTGTTCTCCGTAGTTCAGAATCTCTTTCTTGCTTTCTCTCTCTCTCTTTTTCTTTTCCCTTTGCTCATTTGTTTCTTAGATGCCACATATGAGTAAAACATAGGGTATTTGTCTTTTTCTGACTTCTTTCACTTAGCATTACACTTTTTAGCTCCATCCATGTCATTGCAAATGGCAAGATTTCATTCCTTTTTATGGCTGGATAATACTCCATTATACATCTACACGCTTCCATTACACCTCTTCAGTAACCTGTCAGTGGACACTGGGCTGCTTCCGTAATTTAACTGTTGTAAATAATGCTGCTATAAATATCAGGGTGCTTGTATCCCTTTGAATTAGTGTTCCTGTATTCTTTGGGTAAATACCCAAGTAGTGTGATTACTGGTTGGTAGGGTAGTTCTATTTCTAATTTTTTGAGGAAGTTCCGTACCGTTTTCCAGAGGGGCTACACCAGCTTGCATTCCCAGCAACAGTGCAAGAGGGTTCTCTGTTCTTCTGTATCCTCGCCAACATCTGTTGTCTCTTATGCTTTCAATTAGCCATTCTGACATGTATGAGGTGGTATCTCATTATAGTTTTGATTTGTATTTCCTTGGTGATGAGTGATGTTGAGCATCTTTTCGTGTGTCTATTAGCCATCTGTCTGTCTGCTTTGGAGAAATGTCTGTTTGTATCTTCTGCCCATTTTTAATTGGCTTATTTGGTTTTTGGGTGTTGAATTGTCTAAGTTTTTTATGTGTTTTTTGGATACCAACCCTTTACCCCGATAAGTAATTTGCAAATATCTTCTCCCATTCGATAAGTTGCCTTTTAGTTTTGATTGTTTCCTTCACTGTGTAGAAGTTTTTTTATTTTGATGAAGTCCTGATAGTTCATTTTTGTTTCTGTTTCCTTTGCCTAAGGAGGTATATCTAGAAAAATGTTGCTATGGCCAGTGTCAGTGAAATTATTGCCTATGCTCTCTTCTAGATTTTTATGGTTTCAGATCTCACATTTAGATCTTTAATCCCCACCAAGCCCTCTGTGAGCCCTTCTTCATTGACTTCACCTACATTCCCTTCTAGCCCAGAAAGTGTACGTGGAGCACGTGTTCCTGACATTTCATATGCTCTTGGATTAAACAAAAGTAGCTCTTAAGGTGCCTGGGTGGCTCAGTCGGTTAAGCATCTGACTCCTGATTTTAGCTCAGGTCCGGATCTCAGCCCCGAGTCGGGCTCCCACTCAGCAGAGAGTCTGCTTGAGATTCTCTCTCTCCCTCTTCCCCTCACCCCTGTGTTCAGGCTCTCCCCTCCCCCTCAAAATAAGTAAATCTTTTTTTTTTTTTTTTTTTTTAAGTAGCTCTTGCAACACAGGGCATTGTGGTTCTGTATTCCACATTTGCTGTAATATTTGCTGTATATTTGTATAACTTGCTGAGGTTGTTTTGTTTAAATAGCCCATTTTTCCAAGTGAGCATTAGGCTCAGTATACTTCAGAATGTTCTAGAAACCGTATTTTTAAAAGAATATCTTTCCATATTAAGAATAATTCTATAGATTTTTAGGACAGACTTAATTCTAATTTTGGAATATAATGAATGAAGAAACAGTTCTTGGCTCCAGTGGAGAGAAATAAAGAAATGGAGGACTGTCATTATTATCAGGCAACTGTGCATGCTGGGCCTGAAAAGTTCCCTCTTCTTCCCTCAGTCCCCAAAAGCCCACAAATGTGTATTGACTGTGTCTCTCATATCTCACTATGGAAGTTGTGCCATGCAGATCATAGAATTTAGAGCCGGAGGCCCTCATGATCCTGTTAAGCTGAGCTCCTTATTTTCCAGTTAATAAAACTGAGAGTAGAAAAAGACCAGTGACTTGACCGAAGCTTCAGGAAGCCCAGTGGTTTTCTAACTGCTTCACAGCTCTTGACCTGAGGAGGATTGTTCACTTCTGAACTAATCAAAGAGCAAAATTAAACTGACATGTTACTTAGAATATTGAAGTGGAGCTTATCAGACTGGGGAAGGGCTTTCTAGAAGCTACAGTTGCTCACCACTGTGAGGGGATCAGTAGTCCCCTTGGGAGTGGGTAAGTGGGGCAGGGGAAGAGAAGGCAGGGGAGAGAACCCCTCTGCAGTGACTCGTGGCTTCTAGCAGTCTCGAGCCCCTCTCCTCACGCCTGCCCCAGGCTGTGTCCTTCTGTTCTCCGTGCAGGTGCTCAGCAAGCCTGGCCTCCACCAGAAAGGGAAGGACACGAACAAGGGTGCTGGTTTTGGGTGAAATATGCTCTGAGCTTTCGGGGAAAGGTACCAGGCAGCCTGAGAGAGGATATGTATGTGGAATTCAATAATATAAACTCCGAGTGTTCTTCTTTTGTGATTTTAACTTTGTGGGCAAATTTCATTGGTGGCTTAATATTGGATATCCTCACGGCAGTGCTAGACACTAAGAAAGGCTTTCATAACAACACTCTGAAAGCGAAGGCCTCCTTTTTGGTCTCCTGCTTATGTTTAGCAAATTTGCAGTGACGTTGCTTAATCACTCATTCATTGTTACAATTGTTAAAATACCATTGATTTGATAATCCAGAAAGCTCTGATCTAAATGATTGTTTCAGGACCACTTATTTAAAAAATGGCACTGGGAAAAAAAAAATTAAAAAATAGGCAGCCCTGGAAACAGTATGTCTGTTTCGAGATTGGCATCCCCGGTGATTTAAATGAGAACCAACAGGGGTCGAACAAGGACGTAATTAAATGAAACTGGATTAATATTGGTTTTACTGGAAATGGGCAGGGAGGAAATTAATATTTTGCCACTGGAAAAATCTGATTTCATATTAAAAAAGAACAGATGTAGGTATTTTACAATTACCCTGGTTTTTCACTTGATTCATGTGTTTGTGTTTTATGAACTGAATAAATGTGACTTAGAAGGAGTTCTTGTTATTATGACAGAAAACACTTATTCACTGATTATGTCTCTTTAAAATGATGGCTGAATTTCACAGATATTTGGATACTTTCCCTGAATACTCTTTGGATCCCGAGTTCCCAGTAAAACCAGATGGCTTCATGTGTTCTTGGTGGTTTTACGTCTGAGGTCTTATCTATAGATGTTTTTATAAACAGCTATCCTAGAGCTAGAACTCTAATTTTAGAAATACGTTTACAGCGTTTATATAGTATCTACAAGCCATGATGTAATGTAATGACAGGTTAGAGCCCGAGTTTGGGGCTGGGAAGACCTTCACGTGACTCTCTTTTCTCAGTCTTCTTTCTTGGGTGAGTCACTTCACGTCTCTGAGCCCCCATTTCTTGTTGCATAGGGACAGTAATCAAAATCCACGCTCTCGTTTGTGGCCCTTGGGGACAGATGTGTTTGGGGGTTAAGAGTTTTTCAGACTTTAGGTTACTCCTAAAGTAACCTATGTATCACAGTGCATACAGCGTGTGATACAGGACACCCCCGGGGTCTGGGCCATCCCCCATAATCTGAAGGAAAGCGTGGAGATTTCTGTAGCCAAATGTACAAGGACTCTGAACTACAGTAAGGGAGCCAGATCTTTGTGCCAAATGAATTTTTGAGACCAGGTTTTGAAAAAAATATTCAGAATTTCAGAGCCGTTTCAGCTTTTTTGTGGCTAAGGAACTCTGGACCTGCGTGTGCGGCCCTCGCAGACAGCGTGGAATCCTCTCTCCGTGGGTAACGCCGGCGGCGGTGCCGGGACACGCGGTGAGGTCAGGAGGCTCCCCCGGTCGGGGCTGGACATAAACACCCTGATTTAAAAGGGAGAGGGTCTCTGCATTGGTCTTCGTGCTGTCTACGGTTGAGACACAGGTTTGTGAGAATGTTTCCTCTGACAGGGGTGTAGTGTTTAGTCACAAATGCTTAAGGAAGCAGTGGCTGGAAATAGTAATCCAGGGGGCAGCGAGCGTGGGGCGGGGGCTCGTCCCGGAAGAGCGCGCGGGCCGTGCGGCGCGGCCGGAACTCCGCCGCGTGGCGGGGAGGGGCGCCAGCAGCTGGTGCCCGCGGCCGTGCCTGAGACTTGGTGGCGTTTGCTGTCCACTCTAACAGTCACTTCGGCAGAGGTCGTTGCCCAGGAGCCCCCAGCTGTCTGCAGACAAGAACAGCTCTTTCCTTCCAGACCCCGTCGTCCCACTTCTGTGGCACTTGAGCCGACTCGAGAGCTGTGTGGACCAGAAGTTAAGAGCATGGAGCCTCTGCCCCGACTTTCTAGGTCTTAGCCCCCGGACTGGCTCTTCCACACAATAGTCGAGGATCCTTGGCCCTGTGTCTCCATCTGTGAAATGGGAACGTGCTAGGCCTCCCCGCCCCAGCCCGCTGTGAGGATTGAAGGCTTAGCGCGCACAGAGCCCGGGCCGGTGCTTGCCGCGGCTGCAGGTTCCCAGACAACAGTATAATTATTAGGGAGGAAATGAGCACAATCATACTTGCCATCATCATGATTTATCTTGTAATTACAAACAGGGAGTTAAGTTAAACAATATGTAATATGTCCCGCCCATCTGACATTTTGACTTAGATGCTGAGACAGTATTCGTGTTGTGTTGGTGTCTCACTTTGAAGTGACCTTGACCTTGGGGCTGTCACTGTGTCCATTAGAGGGCACTGATGTACAGAGAAATGAGCTCGTAGCACAGCATCTGCCGAGAGAGGGAGGTGGCATTGGCCTCCCAGCTTTGCTCTTCTGCCCAGGGACCAGGTAGCCTGTGGGAAGGGATCACTTTTGTCCTTTTCCTCCAATCTGGCAGCAGCACCACAGATCCCGTGCCAGTGTGTTTCTGAGGCTGGGGTCACAGATGACAGCTGCTGGCTACAGCTGAGGTCAGGGAGGCGGCTGACTGGAAGAGGCCGGTGAAGCCCCCGATTTGCAAGTATTTTTATGTTTTAAATGGAAGAGATTCCGCAGGCATGTCTTTGAGATGCTGTTTGGACAGCTCTATTGGTTCAGGATTCCTTTGCCAAGGAGTGTTCTCAGACTCGTAAAGGAAGCAAAAGCCTCGTGGGGTATTTGGTTATGAGTGTGAGCTGGATTTCATAATTGTCTGCCACTATTTTTTTTTTTTAAGTGCTTGGCGTTTGTACACCTTCTTTGAATTACTTCCATGTTTGTTGTAAATAAAATTTTACCTGGTATTTACAATTCTGTCTAAAGGAACCTCTAATGAAAGAAAAATTGTAACTCTGAGCGGTTGGTTCATAGTAGCTTTAATTTCCAACTTTCGCTCCATGAAAGACTTCTTGGGCTTCAAAACCAAACTTTTATTATTTTAAATATACTGTATTTTGCTTCCTCAGCCCTTTCTACCAAATAATGTTTATGTTTTACTTTTTGAAATTGTGCCCTTATTTCAAGTCTTTATTGAGTTGCTGGTGATTATCAGATTTGCTGCTTGCAAGTGGCTTAATTTTTCTTTTAACAGTAAAATTGAGGAATATACAAAATATACTATAGTTAAAAAGAAAGATTTCTTAGCCCTTTCTGACAGCCAGGGAGACTGTAGCCTAGGTGTACTTTCATATCTTTAAGTTCTTTTCAAGCCTAAAATATTTGATCCTTGTCTCTTGTGTGGTATTGGCCCCATGCCCAGAGGCACATTCCATTTAACTGTATCCATCCTTGAGGTTGAGACATCTTGAACTTGTCAATGAACATTTCGTAGGAGTGAAACAGGGTCTGTGTTTTATAATAAGAATTAAGAGACTCATGTAAACAACTCAGAAGCTTTATGTCTGCCTTGAAGTCAGGCGAGAATGTAGCACTGTTTACTAATGGTAGTACTGGAGCGCGCTTCCTCTCTCTCTCTCTCTCTCTCTCACCTCAAGAAAGGAAAATAATGTACACTAATTAAAAAGCAATGGATGGGGCGCCTGGCTGGCTCAGTCTGAGAAGTGTGTGACTCTTGATCTTGAGGTCATGCATTTGAGCCCTGTGTTGGGTGTAGAGATTACTTTAAAAAAAAAAAAAAGTTAAACTGAAAAGCTACGGATAATTATAGCTTGTGCCACCACTGGGCTATAAATTAGATGGCAGTCTGCCACGGGCTGTGGTTCGGGTGGGGAGGCTGCCCATACTGCATATCCACCACGCTGGTGTTCATGTGCCTGACACGGACCTCACAATGCCCCCCCACCATCCTTGAGCCCCACGGAAGCCACAGTCCAGGAAGGATAAAGAGCTCGACCAAGAACACATAGCCTGACCCGGGGTATGCAGCGGGGGCTAGAAACGGAGGGTGGAAATGAGCGAGCTCTCAGGAGGACTGGGAGCCAGGTGACAGGATACAGGTAGATCCACGAAGAAGCACTCTGGTAGCATGACCCCGAGTGACTAGCAGATGGGAGGCATTGACAAAAGAGGTTCAGAAATGAGCTGTAGCAATAAGGTAGGTGTGTGGCTCTGCTGCAAGGCTTGGCCTCTGGGTTCCCCACGCCCGCCCTCTCCCCCCATGCACCAGCACCTCTGCTAATTCTGCAGGGTCTTTAAGAGGACTACCAGCGATTTATTCAGGTTTGCAAGCTATTTTATTTACGTGTACTACTAACTTTACTAAACCCTATGCAGAAAGGGCCCTCGGCCAGACCCTTGGCTTCGGAAGGTCGCTGGTTCCGAGTGATGTATAACAAGGCCAGTGGTCCCTGGACAGCGACTGGCCCTTACCAGCCGCTTTTTTTTTTTTTTTTAACAGTTCTGTCAGCACCACTGATCTCTCTCTAGTGCAGGCAACAAAGGGCAAGGGATCCTTTTCATAGCACTGAATGTTAAGAGCCCTTATATTTTGCCATTAGTGGGGTGCCGTGACTGGTCTGCTTCCAGGTTGTCCCCGCGACCACTCTCCTGGCTGTGCCTGCCCCAGCTGCCGCTTCTGTCTGAGATAGTTTTGATCTGTGTGCTGTGTTACCATAGAAACGAAACGCCAAGTATGAGAGGTGGCCTTCAGCAGTCCGGTAACAAATGTGTTTGAGTATTTGAATTCCTCGTACTAAAGTTTTAGTTTTTAGTGAAAGATGTCACTGACTTATTGTTTGCTAGTTCTCTTTTCCCCATCAGAAAGGGGCCAAGTGTACATGTGGTGGTAATGTAAATATTTTGTTCATATCAGTGTTCTCTGGTTTCCCAAGTACGAAAGCCAGTGAACTCGTCTGCACCGGCTCTGAACCTAGAAGCATCGGGCCACACTGCTTCACTTTTACTCCCATTCAGTATGTGGTGGATGTCAACTTGCAAGAACTTTTATGTAATTAAATTCATGGAATGTTTAGCTTTGACAGTAGTAGTAGTAGTAGTTTACAGAATAAATTATCCTCAAAGACCAGGACGGAGGCATTGAAGTGTTTTGTTTCCTTAGTTTGTATTTGTATGTTTTCAGTGGTCTAAAGAAGGGACAGAAAAACATTAACTCTGTGGTTAAACTTGAATTGCCTGAGTTGGGAAGCTTTGAGCCTTATAAAAATGTCAAGTTAAACCGGTTGTCTCTGGCTTGATAACCACTATCTTATCCAAAACCCACTCAGTTTTGGATGCTCCATTGCGCCTAAAATGATATGAGACTTAATCATTATTGCACATAATGTTTATACAGAGACAGGCTTACGCTTTTACAGTAAGAGCTGCTGAAAACCACACTGGGAGAGCTGATCAGACATGGTAGATTCGTGTCCAGGTGCTTCCAGTTTTTTTTCCTTCCTTTGCTTCTTGTTTGTAATAGTTTTGACAACAGAATGTATCGGGGCGGGGTGGGGGGGTTGCTCTAGCCATCAAACGAGACAGAACATTTTTTTTAAACAGATTGATTATTTTACTTATTTGACAGACAGAGATCACAAGTAGGCGGCGGGGGAGAGGGGAACAGGCTCCCTACTGAGCAGAGAGCCTGATGTGGGGCTCTACCCCAGGACCCTGAGACCATGACCTGGCCAAAGGCAGAGGCTTAACCCACTGAGCCACCCAGGTGCCCCAGAACATTGTTTTTTATGGCATGTATACCTGTATTTTATTGTAGGTGCTCGACTGGATTGAGAACCACGGAGAAGCATTTCTGAGCAAACATACGGGTGTGGGGAAATCTCTTCATCGGGCCAGAGCTCTACAGAAACGTCATGAAGATTTTGAAGAAGTAGCACAGGTAAAACCATAGCTTTCACTATTTTCTGCCATAAATACCTATGTCGTTGGTTTTGAGTTCGTTTTAGCATTTGAGATGAGTGACCCTTGGCTAGATATGTTTAAAGGTGGTTTAGAAGTAATGCTCAGATTTGAGAGTGAGGTTGTTCTTCCCTGCTCGAAAAGATGATTTTGTCTGTTGGTTGGGCCATAAAATAAGGTGTTCTTGACACACAAAAATGCCCTGAATGTTTTCCCATACTTACTGTACCAATGCCTATTGACTCATTTGTGAGATTTCACCTGATAGTCAAACAGTGATGGCTCTTCTTGCATTTCTGTAATGAGAGACCAGCATTTCTTGTTCTTCTCCAGTTCTTTTACATGTGTGTACTTAGAAGGAAGACGTAGAGTGTGTAGTGTGTTTAGGGCATGCGATTTGTGAGTTGGAGCATTGGCTGTGATGCTCACTGACTGTGTCATTGGGAAAAATATCTTCACATTTCTCAGATTAACGTTCTTACCTGGAAAGTAGGCACCACAAAGGCTTCTGGGAGGAGGTCAGTGTGCATGCGGCGGCGGGGAAATCACCTGGGCCAGGGCCTTCCTACAACTCATTATTTGGTAAATGTGCTTTTTCTTTCATGCTTTGAAAGAAAGTGGAGTGAAGAAGGGAGAAATGAGAATAACGTGGGCGTTGTGTGTGTCTGTTCCGTATGATATGGAAGTTATAAGGAGGTGTAGGGGAAAAGTTACTTTAAAAAGAAGTTGTCTAGTAGGATGCAGCCAAACTGAAATACATTACTGTAAAACCAAGGGACCTCAAAGGCAACGTCTTAAAAACAAAAAGAAATGATAAAACAACTTCTCTGAGAGGGGCTATTAGAAAGACAGTCGACTTCTTGGGGCACCGTTGGTTGAGTGAACGACTCGTGGTTTCAGCTTAGATCGTGATCCTCGGGGTCATGAGGTCAAGCCCCGCGTTGGGCTCTGTGCTCAGTGGAGAGTCTGTTTGGGAGTCTCCCTCTCATTCTGTCCCTCCACTGACTCACTCTCTCTCTCTAGAAAAAAAAATCTTAAAAATAAAGGAGGAAGGAAAGAAGAAGGGAAATAAGGAAGGCCACTTCTCACCAGGAACCACAGGTTCTGGAAGTTGGTAGAATAGTCTTAAGGGAAATTAACTCTGAACCTGGAATTCCAGATCCAGGGGAATGATCGTTCAGTGATGGCAAAATGCAGACCAAGACTGAATGAGTTTACTCCTCAGATACTTACCAGAAGAACTAAAGCATATAGTTTATTTTTTTTTTTTTATTTTTTAAAAGATTTTATTTATTTGTTTGACCGAGAGACAGTGAGAGAGGGAACACAAGCATGGGGAGTGGGAGAGGGAGAAGCAGGCTTCCCGCTGAGCAGGGAGCCCGATGCAGGCCTCCATCCCAGGACCCTGGGATCATGACCTGAGCTAAAGGCAGACACTTAACGACTGAGCCACCCAGGCGCCCTAGTTTATTTATTTTTCTTAGAGATTTGTTTATTTCAGAGAGAGAGAAGGAGAGTGCATGTGCATGAGAGTGGTGGGGAGGGGCAGAGGGAGAGGGGAAAGAATTTTGAACAGGCTCCACACTCCACTCTCATGCCCGCCATGGGCCTCGATCTCTTGACCCTGAGATCATGACCTGAGCCAAAACCAAGAGTAGGATGCTCAACCATCGGCGCCACCCACACGCCCCAAGGCATGTGGTTGAGTAAGAAAAATGGAAGCGCCCACTACAGTGTGAACGCTGCAAGAATAGGGCCTTTGTGTTGTTCGCTTCTCTCTCACTGACCCTGGAACAGTGCCTGGTGCGTTTAAGTGATCAGCACGTATTTATCAAATGAATTAGTTAATAAAAAGGAAAGTATCAGAAGGAAGGACTGGGACCAAGATTGAGCATAGAAATTGACAGGCATATTTATAAATCTAAGGACTGACCATTTAAAGGTAGGCTTGGAGTTAAAAACAGGACAGCACCGAAGTGGGTTTGGGGGCTGCCGGGAAAGCCACTGCTTTCCTGACACATGTAAACCTGGGGGCACGTTAGCCCTTCGGAGTGACCACATGCAGTCTAGGGACAGGAAGTGTCACTTCCTAGGAATCGTGCAGGAAAAGAAACACACAAAACTGAGTAAATAAAAATTCATGGAAATGGGTCTGGTGGAAGCAAAAGAAAACAAAAATCATGATAGAAATCACAGAATAAGATGTAGTAATTTGTTCATAAGTATCAGTAATTACAATAAATACAAAATAGATTTTACTTGTAAAGAGACAAAAGATTCTCTGATTATCTCTTAAAAATCATGCTATTGTTTTTGGAGGCACACCTAAAACGTAAATACCCAGGAAGTTTGAAAGTATATAACCTGTTAGAGAAAGATCCACCAGGCAAATAATAACCAAAATAAAACTGACTTGCGAATGTTAATACTAAGCAAGTAGGTTGGAGAGTATAAAAACATTATTAGAAATAAAGAGGTTCTTCCCTGATAAAAGGAAGAATGTCAACAGATCCAACAAAGCGGTCTCATTCGTAAGAGAGAGGAGTAAACTGTACTGTGTGTCCGTAGTTTTGCATGACAGGGTTCAGACGCACACTACTTTGGGGAACTGAATCGGGGCGACTTACGGGATAACAAAACAGTCTCCACTTAAGTCTTGCGCAGTGCAAACGCCTTCTCTGCATGTCTTCACATAGAGAGTAAAAACGGCAGTCTCGGCCTTTCTACTTTCTCCATCTCAAGAAAGGAGCAGGAAAAGATGGTGTGTTCAGCAGCCTTGCCTCAGGCAGGATGCGTCTTTGGAGCATTTTTCTTGTCTGTTTTATGTGTGGTGTCCCTGTTTCGTGCCTGTTGGGAAATATTTTGTCTTCCTGTTGTAGAAGAAATATGGAACATGTGCTCTTATCTCCCCTTCATTTTTTCCATGCGATAAGCTACTGCTGTGGCTGGTGTGGTTTGGGATGGACGTGAAATTTGTGTCCTATGAGCAAAGACTTGAGGCACTGAGGAAAGTAAGAGGCAGAACTGTGAACAGATGGGCTCTAGAGATGGAGGCTGTCCCCTCAAGTAGCACGGTCCCCCACGGCGGTAGGCTGGGTTGCCCTTGCCTCTTCCCACGCCCTCCCACTCTCCCTCTAATGGGAGGATGGTGACCTACCGATGGTCCTCGTGGGTCCAGCACTCTGCGGACCCGTCTCCCTGCACTTCCTCTGGTTCCCTCCATTCCAAATTCAGGAGGTCTCTACTGTGCCTAACGCCCTTTCTTTTCATGGTAAACTTATTTCCTCTGGTCTAAGCCGTCATCATCTAGGTCTAAGGTCTGAGGTCTAAGACATCAAAGCTGTCAACACCAGTTCCCAGGGGGCAGCAGGAGTGAGAAGACTTTGTAGGAAACTTTTCTGTCCACAGATTTCTAGGGCAAGCCGAGGGTCAGAGCAGCACCCCTGGTTCAGAGAGAGGCAGATGCTTGTTTGCGCCCACCTCTACCTACTCAACTGAGTTCCAGTCCTTTCTTATCTCTGCTTGCTGTCCCTGGCATCGTAAGGGGTGCCCAACCCTCTTCCCCTTACACTGAAACTGCTCACACCCCAAATCTGAGCTGTGCATTAAAAGCAGCCTTGAATGCAAATACTTTGTTCGCTTTGCAAACATCTGCACCCACTTTCCCTCCCTCTGATTTTCAGATACTGGCATGTGCTGCAGGTTTGGTCCCGATAAACAGTGGCCTTGCTCTTGTGTTTGTAGCTTCCTTCACTGAAGTTTTCTGGCTCTTCCCAAGGGACACAGACTCAGTGCTGGGGCAGCACAGGCAAACGAGGCCTTCTGCCGCGTGACCTTCACCACCCGTTCTCTCTGCCCGCCCCCATCCTTGACTGCCGTCCGGCAAAGCAAATCACAGGAGAAGTGCTTATGGCAGAGATCGAAGTTTATGTTTTAGATTTATGGCAGTTTTTGGACAGGATGGCCTTTGGAGGCCCCTTAAATATGTAAGCCGAGGTATTGTCAGTGCTTAATAAGGAGCTGTATTTCCTTCTCTGAAACATACTCAGAGTATGTAAAACAAAGTAAAACAAATTTTGGGGATTAGGGCAAAGAAAATTCCTTTTTGCCATTTTTTTGTTTTTAGGGTTGCGTCTCGGTGGGTCTTTTGGGAAATCCACTCTAAATTGTCTTCAGCGATCTAGAGTTAGCCATTTATGTAGACAGCTTCTTCAGAACAGTGAGTTGTGGCATATGATGAAGTAACAGGTACAAGAAGGAAGTGGTGAAAGTCTTAGGGTTGAATTCATTTAAAAGGCACTAAATATAGATGTATTATGTGGAGCAGTTCTGGTGCTCCGGGAAGGAGGAACTGCGGAGGAGTCGGGGCAGGTTGCTGGGAGCGAGCTGCACAGCCCGGCGTCCCGTGTGTGGGCGGGACTTCTTGCGGGAGCCGCCGGCCTGGGCCTTCGTTTCCCACGCCACTGTCACCACGTCAGAAAGCACTGGGCTACTGCAGTTTTGCAGAACCAAGAGCCTTCTGTCTACTAATCTGACGATCCGTCCCTTCTTTACTTTGTACAGTGATGCGAGTAGCCATTTCCTATCGCATGAATCTGGGCTGGCAAGTCGATGGGGTGTGGCCTGGGCAACCATGTCGCATTTCCTCGCAGGAGCTTTAAAGATGAAATCCGTGCTCTCCCCACGGAAGCTTTCTGCACGTGACTGTTGGGAAGGGAGATGCTCTCCGGCAGGCATTTTCTCTTTTACCTTCTATGTAGGTATTCAAGTTGACATTCCTCTTTAGATACAAAAGGCTAGGATTCTAGTAGCTGGTAAAGTAAAGCCCACAGAACTCTGGTTCAAGGAAGAAGCCGGTTTCCAGAGCACAGATTTCTCGAATACGATCAGTAAATCTCTGCTATCGCGTCTTCCCACAGGCATCCTGTGAGCGCTTACGCTGCCTTCCCTCCCGCCTGCCCGTCCCCTGAGAATCACATCACCTTCCAAACGTATTGTGACAGCCTTCTCCATGCAGCCGTTTCTGTCAACAGCTTTTTGTGGGTGCCGTTTAATTGTCTTGTCTTCCAGGATAAAGAAGTGTGGCATTTAGGAAAGCAGGAGACGTTCCATTTGGGCAAGATTTGCAGAAGATAGTGTGGCCTGTTCTCCATTTCCCTGGTCGCTACCCGAGCTCATTGTCCTCTTTTGTGAGACTGTGCACAGCACGTCCTACATTTCTGATTAGTTGTAGTTACTAGGTCCTTGCTTCCATACCACAGGCTGCCATGTCGCAGTAAGTTCACTTTTTGATGTAAGGTGTGGCATTTTGTCTTTTAAAATAAATTAGTAGTGGAGAATTTCAACCCGATGCTTACTATCAAGGATTTCCTTCAGGTTGGCCTGTGCTTACAAGATATCAGATTTTCCTTATCACAGACACTTCTTACATTTCCTAGGGCCTTCACTGCTTTTATGACCATGAGCAAGTTCCCCGATCTTCCTGAGCCTCAGTTTCCCTAGCTGTGAAAAGATACCTAATTCCTGCCTTCGCCAAGTAGCTGTAAGGAGACTAGCTGTGCCGATTCCCTGCCTAGAAACCGCCCCCCCCCATTATCTCTCAGGTAAAATGCTAACACATATGGATAGCAGTCAGTAGTCACTCTTTTGCTCGACCTGAATACACGCTACACAGACCTCTTCATTTCTGCTCTTGGTGTTGCCAGTCCTGCCATGCCGTAGTGTATTTCGGTTCCTTATCACCTGTTGGGGGGGGGGTGGCGGTGGCAGGCTTGTGTCCTGCACTTTCCCTTCGTGGATGAAAGAATGATCCCTGGCAATTTATGGGCCTTTTAAATGATTCAGAGCACTGGCTTTGTTTTTTTGTTTTGTTTTAAGATTTTATTTCTTTATTCGAGATAACATGAGTTGGGGGAGAGGGGGCAGAGGGAAAGGGGAAGCAGGCTCCCTACTGAGCCAGGAGCCCGATGCAGGGCTCGATCTCAGGACCCTGGGATCATGACCTGAGCCAAAGGCAGACGCTTTTGCTTAACCGACTAAGCCAGCCTGGTGCCCCAGGGCCCTGGGGTTTTTAACACAGATTGTAGATGCACTGACCCACCATTCCTTTCTTTGTGGTAGCACAAGATACCTTGAAAGCTTTCTATATGCAGACTTTGGTCTGTTGTTTTTTTTAAAGAAAACAAATGGAAGAGAAGTAATCATTCCTTGAAATACTTACGTTCTTCTCCTCTCCTGTGTTCTCTAAGATCAGAAAACCCATCTTTTTCACTGGATTCTGTCTAAATGTAGCCTCTGGCAATCTTCTGTTGGTCCCAGACCAGAGCAGCCAAGGATCCTTAGAGAAAGGAAGGTCTCGTCTGCACCACAGCGCTGCGCAGTCCAGGCTCTTCTGCGATTTTGACATACTTCTCCAGAAAAGAGGAAGCCCTTCTAGCCCCGCCTGGGCCTGGGCCTTCCAGTATCTCCTTTACTCCTCCTCACAGGGAATGTGGGCCCACGTCTCAGAGGAGAAATGCCCTTGGGGACAGGATGGCAGGCCAAAGGCAGGAGAAGGCTGGCTTCTTCCAGCTCTAAAACAGCCTCCTCACACCGTCTCCCCTTAACTAGATATTTAAGTACTGGGTCTCCCCTTGCAGGAAGAGCCCAGGCCTGGGCATCTGTTGTTTGAACAATGCTGGCTCTCCTGACTGACCTGGACGAGTCACTTCCCCTTTGCGCCTTGTTTCCTCACCATCCTTGGGATAAGGCTGCTGTGGGGCACAGGCCAGGGGCTCCGAAGTGTCCATTTATGACCAGTATGGAAATCTGTTACCTTCTGAGGCAGGGGGATCCAGGGTGGGCTCTGTCCACAGGAGGGCCGTCGGCTTCAGAGACCCTGCATGCTGACCCTGGCTCCAGCAGCCCGTCTTGGGGGCCCAGGGAAAGCCGTGGAATCCGTTGTGTGGGCTCATTTTCTCCACGTGTGAAATGAGAAGTGGGACGAAGTAAATATTGTGTAGGTCTCCGAAAATTTAAAAAATGCACTTGTTCGTTTGAAATGAACTCACATATGTCTCAAATATCCTTCCCTGCTGACAAAGAGTTAGAAAAGCTTTCAGAAACAAATTGTTCAGCGCTGGAAGGCAATATCCTCTACCGATCCCCTTATCAAACACAAGAGGTACGCGTCGTGGTGACAGTAAGAAAATAGGATTTAGCTCTTAAAAAAAAAATGTGTGTGCGCTGAATAAGGCATGATACTCTGGTAGCTTCTTTCATGTCTCTGCCCAGAGGTGCAGAGCACGCTTCCTGGGTGAGGCTCCGTGGGGAGAAGCCTGGGTCTCCATAAAGCCGTCGTCCCCAGAAAGGTCACCTCGAACAGCCTCCGACGGTCACAGACCCTTGTCGGCAGTGTACCGCAGAATCTCGGTGGCAGGAGCCCTCGATGCTACTAACTGAGCTTCACAAGAAGAGCTTTCTCTGTGCCCAGGGGCCGGCCTCTCGGGGAAGGTCTGAGATAATTGTGGAAAGTACCCAAGGATTATTCCAAAGATGAGAGTATTTTTGAAAAATCTGCTGTGTGTATGTGTGTGTGTATGTTGTGTGAACATGCACACACATGTAGCTGACCCCCGGACAACGTGGGGATTGGGGACACTGACACCCCCCCCCCCCACTGCAGTTGAAAGTCCACGTATAACTTTTTTTTAAAGATTTTATTTCTAAATGATTTCTACACCCAACGTGGGGCCCAGACCTGCAACCCCAAGATCAAGGGTTACACACTCTACCAGTTCGCCAGCTGGTGCCTCAAAAGCCCAGGTATAATTTTTGACCCCCCAAAACTTACTTAGTAGCCTACTGTTGACCAGAAGCTTTAGTGATCACATAAGCAGCCAATTGTCATATTTTATATGTTATGTGTGTTACATGTTGTATTCTTATAATAAAGTGGGCCAGAGGAAAAAAAGTTAGTAAAATCATGAACTATATTTGCAATATTATATTCATAAAAAAAATCCACGTATATACGGACCATGAGGTTCAAATGTGTTGTTCAAGGGCCAATTGTGTAAACACATATACTTTGAAACTATTTTTTTAGATCAGTTTCAGGTCTGCAGAAAAATTGTGACGATGATACAGAGCATTCCCATACCTGGCCCCAGCCTCTCCCCTATGATTGCTCTTAGTCTGGGACTTTGTCAGCGTTAACTGAGGTTGATGGGTTTCCTGGAGCCCCTCCTTTGTGCAGATTTCCTGAGTTTCCCCCATTCCAGGACCCGTCCAGGATGCCATGTTGCATTTAGCTGTCGTGTCTCCTGAGGCTTCTCTTGACTCCAACAAGAGTTTCTGTCATTACTTTTTATTGTTGTTAATAGCACCCGAATCCTTTCGCTCGTCAGGACACCATTCGGATTCTCATTCATTGATTAGCTCCCGCCTTGTTCGTCCGTAAGGCTGTGGTGCTTTCCCGCCTGCAGCTCAGGGGCACCAGGACAGTGACGTGACTGATATTGGCTCTCAGGCATCTGCTGTGAGAGTCTTTCCTCCCGGGCACCCGGAATCTCCGAGCAGTTGGACATCAGTGTGTGGGGGGCTTCTCGTTGTCCCCATCCTCCTTGGCAGGGTGCCAGACGCGCCTGAGGGATGGGGAGGTCTGGAGTTGCACAGGATGGAGAGCGGAGTTTATGAAACGTGCTGCTGTCATTGCAAAGCTCTTCTGCAGTGGCCCTTTCACCGTCTGTGCTCCGCGCAGGGTCCCTCTAACTTAGCCTCCGAGGAGGTCCCGTCGAGTGCACGGACAGCCCCTCACTGGCAGTGTTGAGTTCTGCAGTCAGATCGGAAACTGCGCTTTCAAAGGACTTCGGGTAGTTGTTTCCAGAGACCATGTGAGATGTACATGGATTCGCTTTCCAGCTCCGGCCATAAGTGGTGTATTTTAAAGGATTGGATCCTTTGACATCTCTTCACTCATTTCCAGAAAGAGTTCAAAGATCCTCAGTTAATAATGCAGAACACCAAAAAGAAAAGTCCCCTGAAAATGGGTTTTCAGATGGGCAGGGAGAGACAGCGATGAGCTTCGTCTTGCAGGAGCGCGTGGACAGTGCTGCCTGCAACCCCGTGGGCTGAACAGTACAGGGGGCCGGGGGGCGGAGGTACAGGCTCCACACTCAGCCCCGGGCCCAGCCCAGTGACTGCCCTGCGGGCCTCAGTGTCCTGATCTGTGGAAGGAAGGGGCCATGCTGAGGAGTAGACCAAGGCCAGGCTTGTGGCTCTGGCGTAGGGAGAGGTTGGGCGTACAGCTTGTGCTGATGGTAAAAGCATAGACTGACTTTTCGTTGGTTTTTACGGACGCTTCCAGATCCTCTGTAGACACTGCACCCCCACTTCCAGCGTGCCCTGGGAGGGACGGCTTCTGCCCCCACGCTGACACCTGGGGCGCCTGCCGCTCTGTTCAGTGCATCGCGACCATCCTTCCTGAGACCATCTTCTACCTATCAAGCCGTATTTACACTTGTTTAAAAAAATTTTTTTTAACTTGCGGGAAAGTTGAAAGTACAGCACAACCCTCCCTTAAGCCATTGACTTTAGCGTGTATTTCCTAGCACAAAGGGACGTTCCGCTGTACCCCCCCAATGCCACCGTCAAAATCAGGAAGTGAGCCCTGCTGCAGGCTTACGTGCTAGTCCCCGGACCCCGTGATGTCCTTTATGGCCAAAGGACCCAGTGCAGAATCAGCTGTGGCCTTGAGCCGTCTCACCTCAGCTGTCCCCAAGTTTGTAGCACGCGCCTGGTTGTTCTGAGCTTTGGTGACCTGACACTTCGGAAGATCTCAAGCCCGTTATTTTGGAGCCTGCTTCTCACTCTGGGTCTGTCTGACGTTCGGTTGTGAGTACATTCCGCTTCTACATCTGTCTTCAGCCGGCGCATCAGGGCTGCCGAATCCCTGTGTCTTCCCACCCGTCGGCGCCCGACTTCAACTTGTCCTGCTGCGTATGCTGTTCACGCGGATTTCTCGGTTAAAGTGGGGTCAGCCACATTCTCCGTCGTGAGATGAGTCTCCGCTGCCCTTTGTAATTAGTAAGCACTTAGCGGGGAGCTACTCTGAAATTCTGTAAATATCCTGTTCCTCAGCCAGTTTTATTTATTTGTTTATGTCTGCACGGCCTCGTGGTTTCCTCTTGTTTTTGGTGGATTATCCTCTGTTGCTATCACTGTTTACTCTCAGACCATCCCTGATTGGGCCAGGGGGAGCCGAAGCTGCCGTCTGTGTCCTGACCCACCCACACTGTTCTTAAGCATTTCCTTACTCGTGGATACAGTAAGACGCCTCAGCCTCATCTTGTACCCCCCACGCCCCGAGTCAGCCGTGTCTCCAGGAGCCCTGGTTCATTGTGGGGGAGAATGGTGACTCCCAGCTGGAAAGCCGGGTGCTAAGCACGCTGACTGCTCTTGGGTCATTGCTGCTCCCGGGCCTTCTCGGGACAGAGGGAGAGAGGAGCACGTTCACACATCTGTGAAAACCATGTATTCACACTCACACCTCTAATCCCAGCCCAGTCACACAGGTCAACTCGGCTTTTCCCCTTGTCTGTATTTGTCAGACCCTTCTGTGAAGTGAGGACTCTGCCTCTCATTATCCTTAACCCGTTGGCTGAGGAGATGAATGTCCCGGATGTGATCAGGCTCCCCGGGGGGAGGCTGCCCATGCAGGGGCGCCCTCGGCCTTCCTCAGGCTCTCTGCGGGGGACAGCGCCCCATGGCTCTGGGCCACTGATGAGACGCCCACCCTGCTCAGCTGTGGGACTCTCATGTTGGAGAAGGATGAGGGACTCACCTGTTTCTCGGAGGGACGGCAGCCTGCTCTGTGGGCCTTCCTGGAAGACCTGCCCCTGGTCTCGCACTGCGCCGAAGCCCTCCGGCCCGTCTGGGCTGCCCCCGGCCCCTGCCGGCCGACCCCCTTTCCAGCAGCTCCACGAACACGGTCAGGCCTCTAACACACCTCTGTATCTGTGGAACCCATTTGTGGCCTTTCATTTATCATGAATTAAAATGGAATAATTGTCAAAGTGTTTTTGATGCCTGTTTACACATAACTTTCAGTTCTTTAAAACTCTGGCTACTTTGTATAAGCTATTATGGTTATTTCCTTTTTCTCAAAAACATATGTCCCCTTAAGTAGAAAAAAGATAAGCACAGATTACTGATAAGTAGAAACATGTTAAGAAGACGGCAACTTAATCTTTCCACTTGCATTTGGGGAATTATAAAATCATCCATCATACTGAAAAACAAAACTGGAAGCCCGCATTCCGTCACAAGACTGGAAGGGAAAGTGAAGTGGGCATTCGTGCTCGGGGCTGTCTTGGGTGTGCGGCAACAAGAAGTGGAAAGCCCTCTGTGAGTCAGGGGGCGGCCAGAAGCTGCTGCAGACACCCCACCACTGCTGGCGAAGGAAGGGCTTTGCCAGAAACTTCGGTGTTTAACGATCTAGAACAGTAATGGGAAAAGCTGCTGACAGAGGTATATTGAACTCCTAAAGTCCTCTCTTTCCACCATTCTTTTTTCCTGTTGGATTTACAAAAATGATCAGGAACGTCCCAAACTGACTCAGTTGCAGTCTGGTAGGAGGCCCAGCTGGATTTTTTTTTTTTTTTTTTTAAATTCACCCTCTGTTTCTCTGGATTTTCCCTTGTGCAGAACACATACACCAATGCGGATAAATTACTAGAAGCAGCAGAACAGCTGGCTCAGACCGGGGAATGTGACCCAGAAGAGATTTATCAGGCTGCCCATCAGCTTGAAGACCGGATACAGGATTTTGTTCGGCGCGTGGAGCAGCGCAAGATCCTACTGGACATGTCCGTGTCCTTTCATAGCCATGTCAAGGAGGTAAGGGTCTGAGAGGCTCCGGGAACCCCTGGGGAAGAGCGTGGACTGGTTGTGGTGTGAGAAAGTGGGCCAGAGGTGGCCAGTGATGAGGTGCAGCCCATCTGCACTGAGCGGGCCAGCGAGGATGGGGTTGTGGGGAGGGGTGCGCTAGGCTTCTGGCTGGTCTTCCTAGCCTCTAGCCCCACGGGGATGGCCATGCCTCTGCCAGGGGAGGTGGAAGCCTGTGTGTCTGCAGCAGTGGACCCATGAGGGCTGGGCTGGCCGACAAGAGGCGTGGAGTGACCAGTGAGCAGGGAAATGTCGAGCTGAAGGTGCTGCCTTTAACTTGGGAGAGAGAACAGAGCATGGCCATTTTAGCGTCAGTAAACGACTTGAACGTTGTGGTCGGAGCTAGGTTTCCTTTCTGTGTATTAGTCTGTCATGTGGCCAGCGTCATGGTTGGCTTCTGACCTTATCAGACTGTGGGACTACTCTCAGATTCTCAGAGAAGTGAATTTTACGTAATATTAAATGTAAAGGTAGCAAGGCCAACCTGGCTGTAATAATATTAATGCTAATGTCACAGGTCTGCTCTTGGTAATGCACTTACCTCATTGTACGAGATAACGTCATATGAAACATTGTTTGAAATATATGAAATGAATATATGTTATCTGATACGATATTTAAAATACATGAGAAATAGGGGGATACTAATTATGCTTTTGTGTGTGTTATTCTTAGTAGAAATCACATAAGATTACAATTCAAGAAACTCCTGTAGCTTTTTTTTTTTTTTTGGATTTTATTTGTTTTTTTTTTGACAGAGATCACAAGTAGGCAGAGAGGCAGGCAGAGAGAGAGGGGGAAGCAGGCTCCCTGCTGAGCAGAGAGCCCGATGTGGGGCTCGATCCCAGGACCCTAAGATCATGACCTGAGCTGAAGGCAGAAGCTTAACCCACTGAGCCACCCAGGTGCCCCACTCCTGTAGCTTTTGAGAAAAAAAGGGCTTACAAATTCAGTAAGCATATCAACTTTACTGCATCTTATTTCTAAGGGAAAAAAAAAATTCTCTACTTCAAACTCTTTATAAATTGGAATTAAGGAGTCCTTCCAGGTAATTTGGAATTAAACACATGAAAGCTTATAGGCACAGGCTGGGAAGAAGAATCTAGAAAGAGTAAGGCCTCTGGAGAAACAGGAGGGGCATCAGAGATCAGGAACCAATAGATGTGTTCAGAAGGAAAGAACTTCACTGCCCGTTCTAGGTTCTTGGGCAGTCAGTCCTCAGCCAGGCCATTCGTAACTTGAAAGCTTGGCTCCCGGAAGAGCACCCTTCGCTCTTACTCTGAAACTCTGTGGGCCCGTGTGGCAAGCTGGAGGCCCCGGGACCTCGTGCTTCATCTGCACCCAGGCTGCCGGTGGGCTTGGCTGTCAAGAGTAGAAAACCAACTCTGCTTCTTTCTTCACCTTCCCTTAATAATGCCATAACGAAAAATGACTTTACCACATCTGTGGAGAAACTGAGGCTACATGGTCATTCTGAGGAGACGTCCAGTTCCAGAGGTAGCGGGCTGTAAGTTTGTCACTCCGCTCAATTCAAGCCGTAACCACCAACAGGCCTCCCTCCCCCGGCAGCTCTTTCCCCAGCCTCCACAGCACTGCCACCAGAAATACAAATTTGACCGGGTCATAGCCTTGCTTTCGAGCCATCAGTGACGCTGTGTGTGTCGGGCACCAGCCTGAAACCTCTCAACGTCCTTGTGGCCTGGCTTCCGCTTTTCCTCCAGCCCCCCGTACTCAGGACAGTGTCCCCAAACCCGTGGCACTCAGACCCCCCCTGAAACTTGGGCTTAACTGCTTCCCTTCCCTTCCCCAGGCAGTTACCACTAACCTGCCCTTTCTGGACCTTTCTTTCCATGCACCTGTCGTAGCCCTTGGCCTCGTTGCAGCACAGTTGTGCATTTCTCCCTCTTTCTCCTCAGTGTGGGTACATTAACTTCTCTTTATCTTACGCATTTGAACCCCCAGGCTGGGAGGGGGAAGGTGATATGTGTGAAGACGCAGACTGTGCCTTTGCTCAGTAAGCTGCGGCAGCCAGCCAGCCAGCAGCGGGGGGAGCCGAGAGCAGCTCCTCCCAAGGAAGCACAGCCAGCGGGGGCCACAGGGGCTGCTGTGGCCTGGGGTGGGGGTGGGGGTTGGGGGGGGGCTGTGCGGCGGGAGAGGGAAGAAGTGCACCCGGGCCCGTGCTGGTAATCCGACATTTGTCTCTGTGACGTGCCTGGTGATGCTCTTCAGCCGGACTTGTAAAGATTTAACTTGCCTCTAGGACAGGGAAGACTTTTTACACAAAGCAGCATTCATGATTTACATCACGTTTTCAACTTGGTTACAGTTTTCAAAAAGCAGACACTAAAGAAAGCTAGAAGCAAAGCATTTTACAAAAGCTGCCCCCCAGAGACTCAGTTTGTGTTCGTGGGTTTTTTACATCTGTAGCACTTTTAGAATAAAAAAATCTTAGAATAAAAACAGTTCACAAACAGTAGGGTCTGTCTTGTCACTAAGGCTTGGAAATTTATTGAGAAGTGAAAACACATTTTGTTTTCATCGACTTAGGCTGTGGGAACCTCCAGCATTGATGAGGTTGGTGGACTGAAGAGTCCTCAAACCTGGTTTCAAGGTGAAGTGATTCACTGTCACAATTTGAGCATTTTCAGTGTGTTCATTCTTTTGTTTTTATATGAGAAGCTGTCACAGTGGCAGAGAAGCTGACATGTTGACTCTGAGTTGGTTCTTCCTGAGTGATGGGAGGCAAGGAAGGGCTCCCCCGGCGGCCAGCTGGGGGGGTACCTGGCAGGCAGGGTGGCCGGGAGGCAGGCCACACACAGGCATGGGACGCTGCCTGATTTCTTCCCTGCCACGTGCTTGGACTTCATTTTTAGCCACAGCCGGACTCAGAAGACATTCATTTTTTACTGACCAGCTCCAGAATTTTCCTCTGTCTCCTTTCTCTGTGCTATATCCATCATGCCCAGAGACCCGTAGGGGTATTTGTTAGGTTTTATGCAGGAAGGAATGATTTCTTCAGTCACTGTGTTTTGAAACTGCTTATTGAATGAAAACTTAGATCCGCTTAGAACAAATTTAGTTGCAGATGAGATGAAAAGTAACAGAGCAGCCAAGGAGAGGAAGTCATACTAATTAAATACCTGTTTGTGTAAAATTACCGAATAGTTTAACATATCAGGAATGAAAAATTGCTGAAAGATCTCTGCTATCTGAATTAATTTTTTTCTAGCAGATCATACAATTTAAAATTACGTAGATGAGAGAAAAAGCAGGTTGTCTTTTTTCAGTTAGGCAAATACACGAAGCTTTTTGCAAGTTCACTTTCAAAGGCTTCCCCAGTGGTGGTGGTGGGTGTGGCGTGTAGGTTAACAATCCCCCACCCCTGCCCGGTGCCCAGCCCTGCTGGTGTCTTGCTTCCTCTGAAGCACAGCAGTGGCCCTCTCCTTTTTGCCGTAAATTTCTGGCTCACTGATGAGCACATAATTAACAACTAACTTTAAAAGTGCTGAATCAAGGTGATGTCGGTTCAGGGCTGGGTCGGGGATTCTTAATAATCCCACCTGGAAGGGGGTTGGTGGTTACACATCGCCGCAGACCAAGCACGTGGGTTCTGTGCAAGACCTCTGGACTCCTTGCTGTCCTAACCCCAGAGGACGTAATATAGAATTCCCATTCCCGGGAAGAGCACAGAGAGGAAATTTTTTTTTTGGGGGGGGGATTAAGATTTTATTTATTTATTTGACAGAGAGAGGCGGCCAGAGAGGGAACACAAGCAGGGGGAATGGGAGAGGGAGAAGCAGGCCTCCCACTGAGCAGGGAGCCCGATATAGGGCTCAATCCCAGGACCCCCGGGATCATGACCTGAGCTGAAGGCAGATGCTTAATGACTGAGCCACACAGGTGCCCTGAGGAAATATTTTCTACCTTGAGATTAGAGGCAGAAGGTGGTTAGTAGAGGTATTAGCCTCAATTTCACCCCTGAACCCAGATTTGGAAGCATTCTGGGACCCTTCTGAGGTTTCTTTTTTTTCCCTCTAAAAGCAATTTTTGAGGTGTTTTACCTCCTCTCAGAAAGCTGGAAGACTGATGGTCTCCTTTTTCCTTTTGACGGTGTTTTTAAAGTAGTATTTCAAAAGAATGCCGATTAGCCTAATATGAATTTGGATTTTATTTTAGGAGTTTTCTCCTCCTGCATTTTGTCTTCTGCCTCTCGGTCTGTCTGCGTTTTAGTCACAGCAGCTCTGACTGTACTTTCCCATTATTAATCCTGTGTTACCGGCCCTCCTTTCCTTTCGAGGCTTTTTCCCACTGTTGAATCAGGTATTTGCTCCTTCACTCCTTCCCAGGAAGGAGTCTCTCCGGCCAGCTGTCACATGCCAGGACAAAGATGAATGACCAGTGGAGAAACGTACTTCTGTTTTCGTGTGTATTGTGTGTTTTAGTCCTTTCTTTGTTTTTCGTGGTGGATGTGAATTTCCGTGACCAGAACTATGTGTCACTTATCTTTGCATCTCACTTGTTAGCCTGCCTTCCAGACTGAGCATAGCCCCTGTCAGCGTGGGGAAGAAATGATACCTATTTCTAGGTCACCATTCTAAGATTTAATGATAGAGGGACATCTCTCCATTTCCAAATATAGCACAAGCGTCGTTATTTTCATCCGTCCGTACTTCGTTCTCAAAATTAGGTCCTGAGTTAATTGATAATTACCTTTGACATTTGTGGGTTATTTGAGGCAACCAGGTGGTGTTTTATTTCTGGATTTGATTCAGTGGCTTTGAGTCGGTTTTGTTTGCTGGATTCCTGAAAGCCTTGGTTTCCCAGGGAAGACCATTCCCATTTGAATCAGGCTATGACTCTTGCTGGGTGTAAGTAAAGAAGCCTTTTGGTTCTGTTTCTGCAAAACTTACACACTGAACTGGGACAAGTTTTTGTTTGGGGTAATGCTTGGGAAAAGAGGAACCTTTCATTTTATTGAGCAGTCAAAAGCAAAGACCTCCCAACCACCTGGTGATTTTTTGTCACAGCCTACCCGTCTGGCATCATTTTCATGCCTACAATTTAGCAAGCAGACTTCTTTCTTTATGCTCGGACCAGTGCTCCCTCTCCTCGGGGAGCAGGGCCAGAGCCCTCATGGACTTTGCGCTGTGGTCACCGTGCTCCGGGAGGGTTTCCTGGAAGCGGCCGCTGCGTAGCTCCCTGGGAGATGGGGCTCTCGGGGCCACCTCTCCTCGGCCCCGCACCTAGTTTGCTCCAGGAGTGTGTTGAAATGGCCCCGGTGCTTTCTCAGTCAGCCCCCTGCTTTAAAAAAAAAACCCAGATTTCTTTTCTCTCCTTTCTCTGGTGTTGCTGGAGAGAGATGGGGCATCTGCTGGTTAACCTCGTTCAGGAAAATTCTCTGATGGTGTGTGCTGCTCCTTGCATCGACCAGCTGCCCTCCCACTGGACTCTTGTCCTCACTGGCAGTCACAGTGCAGAGCCCACTCCCCCTGGCACGCTTGTCCCAGGGGATGAGACACATTAGCTCTCTGAGTGCCCCCCAGCCTCTCGAGCTTCAGAGCCCTCCAGCTCTCCTACCTGTCCTGTGCTCCATTCTCCACAAGGTGACCCCCACTTCCGAGCCTTTCATTTCGGCCTTCTTGGCTGTGCTTTTGCCGAGGACTCCTGTGTCTGCGTCATCTAAAATCATTTACACATTCTTCCTTTCCCAATGCCACCCCCACATATTTACCTCCAAAGATGATGTGATACCTGCAAACATGTTCCCATCTTTCTTTTTTAGCTTTCAGTCTGAAATAATTATAAGTTCACAGGAAGTTAGCAAGAAGGAAACGGACAAGGAGGTCTGTGCCCCTTCTCCCAGCACCCCCCCACCGTGTCATGTCTTATGGAACCACAGTTCGTGATGAAAGCCGGGAAGTGATTTTGCTCGGCCCCATAGAGCTTAGGTCAGTGCCGCAGGTGTGCACCCGCTGGCGTGTGCGAGCAGGCGTGTGGTGAGCTCTGTGCACTGTTATCGTGTGTACATTCATGTGACCACGGCCGCTTTCAACATACAGAATCCTACAGAATTGTTCTGTCACCTCCCGATACACCCCTCCTGCTCACACCTGACCGCGACGGCATCTCTGGGCCCTGGCAGCCACTTACCTGTTGCTCTCCGACTGATTTGTCATTCAGAACTGCTACGTAACGGGATCGTACTCTGGGTGACCTTTTTACTGCACAGGAATTCCCTTGAGATCCATCACTAGTTCTTTCCTCTTCATTACTGCCTCGTGTTTCATGGTACGGGTATGTCCTCGGCATTCAAGCTTTCTTTCTGTAAACGTATAATCGTTATTAAAATAACTAACAGAGTATATCAGAGTACCGTGTGCCCTGGTCTGGCTGAGCGACCTGGGGCAAAGTGCTCTGGAGAGCCTCAGCTTTCCAGCCTGCAGGATGGGAACGCTAAGGCTCTTGGGCGTGCGGCTCAGGTGAGCGCAGCTGCAGGTGTGGTAGCGACCGCGGCACCCGTCTTGGAGGAGCTGCCGGGACGTGGCCCACTTTGGCCTCCTCAGGCCATCTGTAGCTTGTGGGACACGGACAGCATGAGGCCGACTTCAGCATGAGCTGCCAAGGTATAAGTACCCTGGTGTGGGCTGATCTTTTCCTCACTCATCTTTGTGTAACAGAAGCTTTGCAAGCTGCTCGTGGTGTCCTCGCTCTGAGAAGCACCTTGCCCTGGCCCTGGTGTTTAGGATCCGAGGTTGAAGGAAGCCTTCCTGGAATGTACACTCTGTCCCCGGCCCCGCTCTGTCCCCGTCCCCGCTTGGTCCCCGGCCCTGCTCTGTCCCCGGCCCTGCTCGGTTCCCGGCCCCGCTCTGTCAGGACTGAGTTGGCTCTTACAGGATCGTCCGTACTGGCATGTGTTTCCTTGTACACATCACTCAGTACTCTTGTTACCAGCCAAAGCTACAAAATAAGTGAGTGTTTTTTCACCAAATAAGTGAGAAACATTTTGTTAGACTGTGGGGAAAGAAGGATGTTATTATCCAAAGGGAAGTTCCTTCTATCCAGACAGTTTCAGGTAAAACAAGAATTTTTTTCTGTAGAGTACTTTTTTTTTTTTAAAGATTTATTTATTTATTTGGCAGAGATCACAACTAGGCAGAGAGGTAGGCAGAGAGAGAGAAAGAGGAAGGGAAGCAGGCTCCCTGCTGAGCAGAGAGCCCGATGTGGGACTCGATCCTAGGACCTTGGGATCACGACCTGAGCCGAAGGCAGAGGCTTTAACCCACTGAGCCACCCAGGCGTCCTGTAGAGTAGTTTTAAACCAGTTTAAATTTATGAATTTTCTGTTTCTTAATATTGGTCCAGCATTTTCAGGTAGAGAAAATTTTAATGCCAACAGAATAATTAGACATTAGTGCAGAGAAGTATAGTGAATGCTAACATACCTGACACGTAATGGTCGCTTCGTAGGTGATTATTAGATGAATGAATGAATGAATGAGTAGTGCACTGTATTATCTTTATTTGTAACTTTATTTGTAACTCAGAATTACAATGGGGATTGAAAATCTGTAACTGCACTGACTCCACATTTTACAATTTCTTGTTGAAGGGTCAGCCCTCAGTGGAGAGTTGCAAATGTCTGCTTTAAGGCATTGTTTGTAGATTGGCCTCAGTTGATATAATAGAAAGGGGAAGCACTTGAACTGAATGTCAAGCCAGTGCTGTGTGCCAGGTCTTAAAATGCCCAGCTGAAAATGGATGTATGCAGAATCTGGTTTGCTTGTTAGACTTGTAATAGGGCATTTTTAATATTCTTTTTTTGGGGGGCGTTTTTAATATTATTAATTTTATTTTCATCCTTGGCTTCATAAACCAAATGGGCTAGGTCTCGGTTAACTGCGAGAAATACATCATCCATGTGCGTTTCTGGCACGTATTGTTCGTAACTGATTATTGTTCTTGTTGAATAAGTGGTAGAAAGGTTGATCACCAACTACATAATGAGGATTTTGTCAGGAAAGCTTAAAATCTTTAGATAAGAAAATGCTTTTTTGGTTTTGTTATTGTTTGTTTTCCTCTCTTTGAAGCCCAAAATTCAGAACCCCAAGATCAAGGAAGGGCTGGGCTTTCTGCCTGGCGCCTGGTGAAGTCCGTGGACGCGAGTAGAAAGCAGACTTCATGCACTTTCACTTTGCTTTTGTGGTTCTCCTCAAGGAGGCCACTTTTCCGACTTAGAAGAAGTGGAAGATCAAAATGAGTGAAGGTTTTGTAAGAAAGGACTTACTTCTTCTAAGTGAACCCAAGTCTCTGTCACAAGACAAAGTAGACCCCTGGGTAGTGAGAGAACTTGATGGTTGGCTCTGTTGATCTTTAAGGAAATGTGAGGGGAGACATGCCGGGGGGCTGGCGATGCAGAAGGTGGGGTTCACACAGCACTCAGGTGAGGTCAGCCCTAGGCAGAGTTCTAGAAAAGGCAGTTTATAAACCACCAGTAGAGGAAGAAGTGAACAAACAAGTTATAGCATGTTAACTTGATTTCATTCTTTACTGGGTTTGATGGAGAGCAGGCAGTGTAATTAGTGGGCATTTGATCAGACATTTGACATTTAATTTGTAGACAAAATAGGAAAGTATGGGCAGTCTGTTAGTGCAGTCACTAGAATCAGACTGCTGAATGGCTGGAAAAACATGTCAGCTGAGGGAGTCCCTTATCACAAGACCAACCCTGTCCTTATCCTCCAGTGCCGCTCCCCAAGTGGAAGGTGCCGGAAGAAAGTGCTCGATAGTAAGGTATTAAGCGTCATACCCGGTTTGTGAAGTAAGGAAGTAATTTCCAGTCCAGACCTGCAGTTGGATCAGTCTTGCTGATAGTGGTGGCCATGGGAGATGGTAGATCAGACATCCCAGTTGGGCCTGAGACCTAGCGGATGTGCGGGTGTCATCCCTGGTTGTCACCTTCTGTAGGCGAGCAGCCCGTGCAGTTGTCCTGTCTTTGAACTGACTCCACTAATGTATTCAGAACTTCTGTGTCCCAATGTGACATCTGGAAAGATTGCTCATTGGAACTTAGGCACCCTGAAAGCTCACCTTTGTTGTATGGAGAGCTGTGTATCTTGAAAATGGGCAAAATGGCCACAAAGCAAGGGCAGACTTGGTGCAGCAGAAATAATTGTGACTACCTTAAAAGCCTTGCCAGTGAGACCATCACCATGGGGGGTGTCAGTGAGTGGCTTCAGCGAGGCTGGGGAATGATGTCTCCCCTGTACGCCTCTGTCCCCATGCAGAAAGCCTGTGAGTGGGGGTGGATTGGCATGGAAGGCTTGCTTATCAAAGCCTAGGCCAGGGTCTGTAAAATATGTAGGATCCCAAAACATGTCAGCAGGAATAAGTCAAAATCCATCACAGCAATGTCATTCATGGGTTTTACTATGAGTCTTTTGAATCATAAACACACATCTAGACAGGTTATAGAGTAAGGGTCATGTAGGTGGGGCATAGCACTTGTTATAACAACCACCTTACACATGTTCATGAACAGAGTGCACAATGGTGTTGTGCCCCATGGCTGTAATGAGCAAAAGCACTGAAAAAAAAATCCCGATGGTGGGGGCAGTCATCTCAGTGTGCACTGCTGGTTGGATCCTATGTGAGGTCACCTTTGCTCTCCAGTCCCCACTTCACAAGGCGGGGGGTCGGGGGCATTGTTCAGAGGAGAGTGAGCTGGTGTGGAAGGAGTTTTCAGATCCTGCCACGCTGGCAGAGTCCAAGGACTGAAGTGTTACCCTCGGGATAGGGAGGACAGACTACGCCAGTGCTCTCTGTCGTCAGAGACTTGAAGACTGAAGGAGGAATTACGCTTTGACTAACTGTAGACTGTTTCAGAGGGGAATGTGGTTGCTCTCAGAATGACGTGGGGGTGAGGAGGAGCTCTTCCCAAATTTGAAACCTTATGCTTTGGTGATGTCGGGACATAAAAAGAAAAAAGAAAATTCCTCATCTCAAAATCTCTTTCACCAAGTTGACCATGTAAATATCTGGGTGGTTGAGGTTCCCGCTCTGACCTTGGTCTGTGTGTGGGCCCTCTCTCCAGCCACATCTGTCCTCACCTTGTCCTTGATCGGGTGTCTGCGGCTTCCCCCCTCCAATGCTGCAGCACCCACGCGGCATGCCCTCTCGACTGGGGGCCGCTCTGACACGCGCCTGCTTCTCCTGTCCCCTCTTTTTTTTTTTTTTTTTTTTAAAGATTTTATTTATTTATTTGACAGAGAGAGAACACAAGTAGGCAGAGAGGCAGGCAGAGAGAGAGGAGGAAGCAGGCTCCCTGCCAAGCAGAGAACCCGATGCGGGACTTGATCCCAGGACCCTGAGATCATGACCTGAGCCGCAGGTGGAGGCTTAACCCACTGAGCCACCCAAGTGCCCCTCTCCTGTCCCCTCTTATGCTTACTTGCGTGGCTGTTACTTCATGACACTGACTGATTTGCGGCCCCGCCGAGTACGTCCTTCAGAGACTTCCTTTCGCCGTATCAAGGCATCTTTTCTCACCCACCCAGAATAACGAGCTACTTCCCCAGGCCCTACTCCTCCTTGATCAGGGCACCGGCACCAGACACGTGCACCATTTCAGGCTGAAGCCGTGGCGCGCATGCGGGAACAGCTCCCCTCGGAACCCCGCTGCTTGGACCTGAAACCAAATCACGGTTTATGTGCACACTGGGTGCCCTCTGAAGTCCCCAAACTACCTACTCCTGCTCCTGGCTCGTAGCTTCTGCTCGAGCCGCGGCTTCTGCGCTTCCCATGCCAGCCTTTCAGCTCACCCAGCCCCGCTGGCCCCCGATGATTGTCTTTGTCACAAACAGGGGCGGGGAAGCAGAGAACAGTAGGTGGTCGTTTCTGTTTTTCAACTGCTTGGAGTGTCTGAGCACTTCCACAGGCCTGTGGTCACTTCATCTGATTTTCAGACTGGGCTTTGCCAGCTAGGGAGGGCATATGGTAAAATGATCCCATTTCCTGGATGAGAAATCTGAGGCTGGGGAGTCCCCAGGGTTTTCCCAAGGCCACGTGCAGATAAGGGCCCACATCTGACCTGTGGGGCTCCACCTCCAGATGGAGCGGCTGGTAGGCTGCATTCAGATTTTGCATGTGAAAGAGGTTGCAGCTGAACCAATCCCCAAATCTCAGGTCTCGGATCCTGCCATGTGCAGAATAGGGCTGGGAGCTATAGGACCAGAGGCTCAGTCCTTCCTGGGGTTCGTTCCCCTAGGCCAGTGGGTTCTTCGGGAGCTCTCTCTGGCAAAGTCTCCCATCCGATTAATGAGGAAAGGGCTTTTCCAGGAGATTTCTCCCAGCAGAGTTGCCTTCTCCTCTTTTAGGCTCTACCCAGCACAGAGGTGAGGGGGAGGGGGTGGATGTGTGCCTGGGTCAGACCAGCCCGGCCCGAAGGCACTGGACCCAGGACCAGGACTCTCACATCTTTGTCCCAGGAGTTCTCTCCCCAGAATCTCCTGTGTCTCCCTAGCTCAGCCTTCTTTGTGGATGGATCCTGGTCCATGAACCAGGTCTGTAGACAACTGCAGCCCAGTTGTGGGCTGCGTTCAAGTTCTCATCCTTGGAATGTTGCTGGAGACCGCTCGGGAAACCTCAAGGGGGCAGCATTGCCTGCGTCTGGCTGTGGGCCCCAGTTCTCAATAAAATCCACGCTGCTGAGAACCTGGGTAGAGAGCAGCTCCTCTCCTGCTGTCTGCAAAGATGTAGCTGTTTATTGGAAATTCACAGCATGCACAGAAGTGCAGGGTTTTTTCATGCTTAGGAGATTTATGGTAGAAATTCCACAGGTATCCTCTAGGCTCTTTCTCATTCGTGTATTCAGAGGTTATTTTAGGCGTCATATACTAATGTAAAAGCTTAAAAATAGACTTTATGTGAATCACACTGGGTTATGGTACATAGCAGCTCATCCCCGACGTTAGAAATGACCTTTATTTGAGAATCCTTTTTTCTCCAAATTGAGAATATCTTCTGTAGAAGCAGGGGGAAAAAATTCTAAAGGGGCAGAGGATTTGGGGACATTTTGACATTATGGATTTAAATATAACCTTGCTCCTTGTACCTCATTCACTGTTCCCTTTTCAACTGCTGGAGCCCGAGATCCATTTCTGTGGTTTCCTCTGTAGCCGCGGCCCTTCCCTGCTTCCACGGCGGGCTGGGCCCCCGCACGCTCCTCCGTGGATGCGTGTCCAAGTGTCCAGGATGTTGAGGAAAGGAAGAGGTTTGACCCGCAGGTCCTCGTGGTGTTTCCCCTGCAACCCAAGGGAAGTGAGTTCTGCGGACTCCGGCATACTCATTCTAGCACCTTTTCCTCCTACTATTTTTAGGTGTACAAAGACTTAAACGTGGGATGGTGTTGAGTCTACCAGACTTAGTGACATATTTTGAACAATAGGTAGGAACCTGGATATGTTTTGAAAAATATCTACAGAAAGAAGATTTAAAACTGTTTCTTCTTAGATGTGTGGGTTTTTTGTTTGTTTGTTTGTTTGTTTTTTTGGTTTTTTTTTTTTCACAAGAACAGAACTCAGTGCTCGCGGCTCACGTTTACTTGTTTCTTCACTCTGCGTGTGCCGTCCCCTTTCCTCTTGGCCGCGGCTCCCTGAGGGAGGCACTGCTGCCAGGCCCGTGCGAGATGAGGAGCCTGAGACGTGGACCGGCCCAGTAACCAGCCCAAGGCCGCGGCCTGGGATGTTAAGTCGGGGGGGCTATCAGGCAGTCTAGCTTCAGAGCCCACACTCTTAATTGTTACTCCAGATCACCTCTTAGGAGAGGTGATAAACCGTTAACTCGTGGGCCGCGGCAGTGGAATTCTGTAGAAGCACTTGTGCTTGTGCCTCGGGGCAGTTCCAGCTGTGGGTTTTGATCTCCTCCTCCCTGCAGTGCAGAGGAGCAAGGCTTGTTAACATGGTTTCATAATCTAAGTTATGTATTTTGGGTCGGATTTGCTGAAGAAGAGGGATTTTGTATCCCATGCCCCATCCTGTCCCACAGGCTGGGTTGTGAGTTAGGCCTCACAGCTGAGTCTGGGGAGAGGCTGCCAAGCATCAGGCAGGGACACAGACCCCCCCCCCCTTGGGTCCACACGGCATCTAGAGCACCTGGGGCAAGAAGGGTGCTGGGCCAGAGCTCCTGCCCGGCCGGCTGATGAGCCAGGGAGGCCTGCCCCAGCTGTGGGAACGGGGGCAGGGAGGAGGGTTGGGCCACCTGCATGCTGTGTGTGCCCCCGGAGGGACCAGATGGGTCCTGTGCGGCACACACACCTTCTCTACCAGCTGTCTGCATTCGTGGTGTTCTGTTGAGTTGATATCGTAGTGTTTTTCTAGTGGTCTGCAGTTGTGTTTCTGTTTTCTCCATAAATCTGAGAGAAGAGATACTCGTCTGTCTTGGTGTTCCGATAACCCGGAACGAGTGTGGTGTAAGTGAAACCAGAGGCCCCTACTGGCTCCAGCGCTCCGTGGACCAGCTAGTTCTCTGAGAAGCCCCATACCCCCTTCCGTGATGCGGGGTCGACCTGAGGGGTGGGCTTGGTGTCCTGACGCTGCTTCTCCTCAGTGCTGCTTCTGCTGAGTGACCGTGAAAGAGAGCCGCCCTTCCTGGCTGTGCGTTTGCTTGTGCATTCAGCTCCCCTGAGTCTAGAGACCCAGCCGTGTGACATGTGGCACCTCTGTCCATTCCTCACGTGTGCACCGTGGTTCACCCATGAGCCAGGGCCAGTTCCCAGGCAGCTGTGCTCCGGGGACCCTCCTTTCCCTGGGTCTGTCACAGTGACGAGGTAGGAGCAGCTTCGGGGCAGCCCGTGTAGAGGGTGGAAGATGACAGTGAGATTTGGAAAGAAAGGGACTTGAAGTGTTTGTTTTTAATCTTCTTTTACACCGGAATCAGCATAATTGAGCAGGTCCACCTTGCATAGTGTTTGTCTCGGGACAGGAAAGCGAGGGTGGGGAGGGCTGCAGCGCCCCCCCATGTGGCTGAGGGGGTCTTCTCTGTGGGGAGCAAGTGGGAGGCAGGTTACCAGGAAGTTGGTGAAACCATTGCAGCTGAAAAAGCCTACCTATTGGGTAACGGATCCTGGATGTTTTGGGATAAATATTTGACTCGATAAAATGTGTTGGTAAAACTGTTACTGCTCGCTGGCACAATCTTGGTTTCTTTTAGCAAGTCTTGGCTCTTGAGCTGATTGGAGTGGGTCACTGTGCTTAGGGAATTAAGTCTGTTGAGAGCACCTCTGATGCGCCAGCGCGCTCCTGCAGTGTCTGTCTCCCGCCCTTGGAGTGACTTCCTGAGGCCAGTGTTGGTCTGAGGGTCCCTGTTGTAGCGAGCCGAGTCTCCGAGAAAGTCGGGGATCTCTGAGGTCACAGAGGCAGTGCTGTGTTAGAGCATCTGAATCCACCGTACCCCTGCTGTACAGTGTGGCCTGTAGACTCGGAAGGTTTTGCTAGGAAGTACCAGAACAGACCGGGAGGGTCCTCCTGGCCGTGATGCTGCCATCCTTTCTGGTATTTACAAAGGCAGCAACCATGTTCACAAGGGTTCAGAGGACAGCAAACAACAACAAACCCAAAAGAGTATGTTCTTGATGATGGATCTTTATAGAGGGTGCAGACCTTCGTCTGTATTTATATGGTGACTCCATGCATGGTACTGTTGGTGTTGACTGACAGTATCAATGCCAAGTGTGACGGCACCTGGAGGGTTCTTTGCCAGTAGCTCGGCCCCAGCAGTTGGGGCCGTGTCGGGTGGGTGACTTCACCACCTGCGCTGCTTTTCCTTAATCTGTAAGATCAAAGAGGTGAACGAGCCTACTCTAAAACCCCTTCAAATCAAAATTCTGCAATAAGTTTGGTAACTTATATACAAAAATGTGTGGATAGTAAAAAGTTAACAGATGTTTTATTTAACATTTTTAGTAAAATGAACTCCTCGGGTTGCAGGTAGCTTGACTGAAAGATAAGTCCTTTGCTATCACTTCCCTTATTTTTAAATTGACCTGCCATATTTAAAATACTGACAAACTAAATCTACCTTTAACAACAAAAGAATTCTTAGAGGGTTAGCTTGGGTTTGCCATCGTTAGCAAGTAGGAAATTGCTTATTAAAACCATAATGAGATGGCATTCTCTAGAACAACTGAAATTAAAAAGACTGACCTTCTCAGATGTTGGTGAGGTTGCAGAGGCATTGGAACTTTCAAAGGCTGCTGTCAGAAATGTGCCATGCACGGTACGGGCATGTGGGAGGTTTGGCAGTTTGTTAAAAATTTAAACATACACCTGTCATATGATCTAGCCACACTACACCTATTTATTTACCGTTAAAAAAGGGAAAACAGGTTATACAGATACTGTACACAGATATTCATAGGAATTATATTTGTAATGGCCAAAAATGGAAACAACTCCGATGTCCTTACCAGGTGAACAGCTACACTGTGCCACACACAGAGACGGGGACACTGTCCCATGGTAAGAAAGGTGTGGGCTGTTGATACACACTGTACTCTGGGTGAATGTCAACAGATGTTGAAGGAAAGAAACTAGACCAAAAATAGAGTTCCTAGGGTATGATTCATTTATATACTTTTTAAGAAAATGCAAGCTAATCTATAGTGAGAGAGCAGAAGGATGATTGCCCGGTGGGGCGGTGCAGAGGGAGACACAGGATTAGAGGGCGCAGGAAGACTTTTGGGGTGATGGAGCTGTTTGCTGTGGACAGCGGGGGTATTTTTGTGGGTGCGTCCATGTTTCAAAACTTTGCAAATTAGGGGCGCCTGGGTGGCTTAGTGGGTTAAAGCCTCTGCCTTCGGCTCAGGTCATGATCCCAGGGTCCTGGGATCGAGCCCCGCATCGGGCTCTCTGCTCGCAGGGAGCCTGCTTCTTCCTCTCTCTCTGCCTGCCTCTCTGCCTACTTGTGATCTCTGCCTGTCAAATAAATGAATAAAATCTTAAAAAAAAAACAACTTTGCAAATTATATCCTGGAAATTCCTGCAGTTTCTTGAGTGTCATTTCTATACCTGAGGAAAGCAGTTTTCAAAAGAAGATGAGCTCAGAAACAAAAGACCCCACACAGCATGTATTTTGGCAAGCACAGTGTTGCCGTTTGGGCCACCGAGGCTGGTCAGTGTCAGGGGTGGACTCGCAGTCTGTAAGGGACTCGTGGAAGATGTGGGGAAGGGGTGATTCTTACGTCCCTGAGGAAGCAGGAAGCCGTTTCTCTTCCAAGCCACCAGGGCCTGCTCCGTGCAATCAGCCATCTCTCCCAGTTTGCTCAGTGGCTCCCCCCAGAGGTGGAGGGAGGCAGCGGGCTTGCGGGAACTGGGTGAAGAGCTCGGCTCCCGCCGCGCCTGAGCTCCTTCTTGGTTCTTGCCACTGCCCTTCCAAGTTGTCTTTGCCCGTCCGCGTCCCCAGACACATCGAGTGCTCGTACCAGGAAGGTCTGAGGTGTTTTCGAGAGGCACACTTCTTCCCCAAAAGGACTGCGCCGTGGCCGGGTTGGCCGTGGCCCGGGGCGACGTTACTGAGCGGGGCCACCTCTCAGTCTCCGCCAGGCCTGGTGGTGAATTTATTCCGCACACCGCACGCTGCCTCCTTCTCTGAGCCGTGTAAAGCAGCCCCATCTGAGCAGTGGTTTAATAATTAATAATGGGTTGTAGTGCCCCTGCTAAAAATAAAATAAAACCGTCCATCTGCTAAGCGAGAGTCAGAGGATGTGTAAAGGAATGCGTTATGCTGAGCAGATGTTTCGGTTGGTGGAGGGGGTCTTTTCTTCTTCTCTTACGCTGGGATTGAGCCTAGGAAGAATCGGAAAGAGTGACTTCCCTTCCCTTTCCTCTTCTCTTTTGTGACAGTCCCCTCAGGCTCTCTGCCTGTTTATTTTCACCAGGCGGTGGTTGCAAACTGCCCAGTGTGCTGCGCTGCCTGGGCCTGCTCGGGGCGCTCCCCTTCCCGCCGCCCTCCCCTCCCCGGGAGCAGGCTGCTACCCGCTCCCTCAGCCCTGTCGCTTGGCGTCCGCGCCAGGCCTTCGGGGGCAGGGGGCACCGCCGGGGCAGGGGCCGCGGCCCGGCCTCACCTCGCTCTGCCGTCCCGTAGCTGTGGACGTGGCTGGAGGAGCTGCAGAAGGAGCTGCTGGATGACGTCTACGCCGAGTCGGTGGAGGCCGTGCAGGACCTCATCAAGCGCTTCGGCCAGCAGCAGCAGACGACCCTGCAAGTGACCGTCAACGTGATCAAGGAAGGGGAGGACCTCATCCAGCAGCTGAGGTGGGCCGCCTTGTCCCGGTCCTCCCGCCGGGCGCGGGCGCTTTGAAATCGGGCCAGTGATTTCCCCTTCCCTGAACAATGAGCTGTGACTCCCCGCCCGGCTAGGTGGAGAACAGACACTACCTCTGCACACAGAGGAGAGTAACATCCCTATCTTTCTCTCCCACCGTCTTTCTCACTGAGGGTTTCTCTCATGGCAGCAGACTAAGTAGCTTTCCCAGAGCTCAGCTTTTAGTAATGTTTCCTCTTCACACTTACCTAATGATTATTGAAATTTCTTCACAGACCAGATTGATTTAAACCTCCGAGGACTGTGTCCCTCATTCCTCCCTAGAGGATAGTGGGGGTCCTTGTCCTCAGAGTTGAGGCTCAGGGAGGCCAGGACTTTGGGGAGGGGCGTACCTGTCCTGAGGTGCTCCTCCGAGCAGGAAGTGGGCCTGGAAGCCGATGCGTGTTAGTGGATCACTCGGGACGGTTTTTGAATCGCGCGACCGAAAACTTCAGGGGAGGCTCACTTTGCCAACAGGCAGGCGAAAGTGACTCGTTAAAGGCTGAGTTGATTGCAGTAGAGTTTAACCCTTTGTTGCCGCTCCGACCCCACCACGTGCAGCGGACAGGGACCGTCTATTCTGTTCTCTCTGCTTAAGGAGAAGAGCGGCTACAATGGAGCCCCCCTGAAGTTACTTTCCACCATAGACTTCCTTTGAGAGCGACGGGGGGGGGCGCTGCGGAGGGGGTCCTCCGTGTGGCCTCCGACCTGGCAGCTTGCCTGCGGGAGGAAGCCCGGCCTTGTGTGGCGGGAGGGGCCGCCGATTCCATTTTCGGAGGCCAGCGGCCCGCTTCCTGCCAGCCTTCTTCCCCCTGAAGTCTGCGCGGCGGCCGGATCTGGCGTCTGACAATGGGAGACTTTCTCATGCCTGTCCCGGCCCCTTCTGTCCTTCCGCAGGGACTCGGCCATCTCCAGCAACAAGACCCCCCACAACAGCTCCATCAGCCACATCGAGACGGTGCTGCAGCAGCTGGACGAGGCCCAGGCGCAGATGGAGGAGCTCTTCCAGGAGCGCAAGATCAAGCTGGAGCTCTTCCTGCAGCTGCGCATATTCGAGAGGGACGCCATCGACGTGAGTGTGGCTGCCTCTGCGGGCAGGGCTCCCGCACCTGCTCCTCTCCTTCCTCCTGCAAGGGGGAGGGTGGATGGACGGATGGACAGACAGAGGGAGGGAGGGAGGGAGGGTGGGAGGAGCGCAGCTGGCCCTGCGAACTGTCGGCCCCTGCTGGAAGCTGCACCGCAGGGCAGGGAAGGGATGAGCAGAGCCCATGCCGAGGGGAAGCCGAGCTGCCTCCGACAAGTCGCTTGTTTAAGCCGTGCTGGGTCCCACACCGCCCTCCCGGGTCTGTGCAGCTCAGGCTCACACCTGCGCTCTGGGCCCTCACTTCTCCTTTCTGTCTCCCCCCACCCGGCCTCCTCCCCAGACGGTGAGAACAGGCCTCGCCTGTGCCGGTGGCATTTTTGGCAGTCCTGAAGCCCAGTTCCTCCACAGAAGTGTGTTCAGATGATCTTTCATTCTTATTACCTAAATGTTACACCTTATACGTGAGGTTTCTTTTCTTTTTCTTCGAGAAAAGGGCGGTTCTTAATTCTGTGTCAGGAAAGGTCTTATTTTTGAACTTGATGAAGTACAAGCAGAAGTAAGTATAATTGGATGGCGCCAAATCTGTCTGTGGGACGTGATGAACCAAAACTCACTTCAGCCTCGGGGAGGCCTGTTTCCTTGTGCCTGTCAGCTCCGAGACTGAGTCCCTGTCCAGGTACCCGCAGCCCACCAGCTGGTCCTGTGACTGCCCAGCAGTCTGTAGGGCCTGCCTGCCCCATGCTCATGCCTCGAGGGCATGCAGACCCAGCCCCTCAGTGCCACCGAAGGCAGAGGGATGATGGCCGGGCTGTGTGTAGGCTGCTTCGCTTCTCTCCGCTCAGGGGAGGACCCTCTGCCGGCAGTGGGCTTCGCCTGCTTCTCTCGGGCCTGTCTATAGGCCCAGTTCTGAGCGGTGGTCTTGGTGTGCTGTACAGGGACCGGGCCGGGCCTGGTGCAGGGCCTCTCGGGAGTTCTCTGGTCGGCCATCTGGCTAAATTTCATCAGTGTTTTCATTAAAGAAAAGCCTTCTTGGCTATTTTCATTGTCATCGTTGGTTCATGACAAGAAGAGAGTTACATCCCACGCGTGTTGTCTGTTCTCAGTGTCGTGACCTTAGCGGCCACAGGAAGCCACGTAGAGAAACGGACCCCTGTGCTGAGCTCACGAAGGGCCTGCCCGTGGCCGGCACGCGGTGTGCCGGTTCTAGGCTGCTGACTGTATGAGCAGAGGACCCAGCTTGCCTCTTTTCCTCTGTGGCCTCTACTTACATGAATTGCTTTGATAAACTTAGCTGCTCTTGAGTAGTTTCAGTGAGGAAACACAGAGCAATCAGGCATGATTTGAAGTTTTCTTCAAGACATTGTGATATTTAAAGAAAATCTCTTGCCTTCATTTGCATTGCTCCTACTTTAAAGGAAAAAAAAAATCTAATTGTCTTTCCATTTTCAACAAAGCGGTGTTTTAAAATGTAGCTCAGGAACCAGAAACACAGTTTTCCCCATTCCGAAGCCACAAAATTCCAAGGGGCCGTAAGAAAGCCAGTGTGCCAGGCCAGGGGCTTGTGCTTCCCTGAAGTGAGGACGTTAAACCTGCAGTTCAGTCACAGGCCGGCTAAAATGTACTTTAAAAGCTTTTAGAATGTCGTAGCCCAAGAACCTCTTTTCTCTGGAATAATCCTGAAACAGGAAAACCTGAACAGTTGAGGCTTCGCCTGGGATTTTGTCCCTTATCTGGGAAAATGCTCCATCCAACTGCCCGTAGGAGGCATGGAGTTATCTTTATGGGAGAAAGTTATCTGTTCCTTGGCCAATTTTTAAAAATCTCTGATCTCTCTTGTATCTCATAGTCTTGCCATGTCTCAAAAGTGGATCTAGGTTTTCTATGGCTTAGAAATACTGCAGCCTCGGCCTGCTGATGCTCCAGGTAAAGTCTGCTCTCTTGGTCTGAGAACAACGAAGTCCTTACTATATTATGTGACAGTTACTATGGAGCACAGTTATGTGTACGCTGAGGAAGAGGAACTTGTAGAATTCATAAACATTCCAGGCTTCAATTAAAAACAAAGTTCCTTCTCCAAAGAATTCGTGTTCAAAAATGACTTCCACTTTCTTGAGCTTTGTTTTTGGCACCGATTTCTTGTCTTCTCTTGTATGGTTAACAAGCTATCATGATAAACTTTGGGTGGCATTTTGCCTGATGATCCTTTGATCACGGCCATTGCCAGGGTTTTTTTAAGCTCAGTGAGTACTTTTGAATCCTGCTGGTTCTAGAACATTCATCCTTGTTTGTTAGCCGCTCTCGAGTGTTGTCTGAGCCTGATGCTTTCTCCATGAGATGTTATTGCTGAGTCTGTGTCTTAGCCACACCTAACCCTCTCCCACCTCAGTGTCAGAAAAGGAACCTTAAGAAAGAAAATTCCCCTTAGGGTGGAGATAAAGATTAAAGGTATGATAAACTCCTTCCTTTTAAAAAATATTTTCCCTCAGTGGCTTTTTGGCTTATGTGTAATTTAACATTTTTTAAATTTATTAATCTTATAAATTAGCCCAATTTAATAAATTAATGTAAATACACATACTATATGCAGACCCTACTAATGACAGAATAAATCCAGAAGATTTGTGCTCTAGGAGCCTGGGGAAGCCTGCAGTTTTTATTACTTCCCATCTCCTAGCTAGGTTCAATGTGACCTCTCTCACGTTGTCAGATTTTCACACTCAGGTAGTCACTGCTCATCTGGATAAGGAAATCAGGACTCATGGGAAAGGTTAGTCCACTGAAGTAGAGGTGATACAGTGGTCTTTCACAAGAGGTTTTTTCCTTCTTTCTGGGTTTCATAATTTTTTAACCTTAATTTTAAAAGTAGATTACAAAAGTTTTCAAACCGGCTCCCAAGTAGCAAGGGTGATGCAGCAAATGTCCACATGCCTGTCTCCCAGATGGGGCAGGATTGTGTCTTCTTGCTGCGAACATCCTTACTGTTGTTACTGTTGTGCTGTAGTGCCCTAGAGCAAAGCTTTGCCAGCTTACTGCTTCCCTCCTGAAGACTTTCGTAAGTATCTCTACATAGTAAGGCCTTTTCCCACATAACCACAGTCTACCAGCCCTCACCAACCAGAGTCCTTGATTTCTAACTGACACCCAGCCCCTGCTCAGACCTCTGCAGCTGCCTGGGGGCGGGGAGGTGTGGGCGCCACTTATGTGGTTGATAGATAGTCTTTCCATCCAGAATCATCTCTCCATCCACCCTTCTTTTATTTCCTGCTGTGACTTGTTGGAATGACTGCATTAGCGGAAAAAACTACGTCCCACGTTCTGCATTCACTTAGTAATTTTCTTCTGTTTTTTCTTTCCCTGGTATTTCCTATAAACTTAGAAGTTCACTGTAAAGACCTGGTTAAGATTCAGGTTCCATTTCTGTGCCAGATGCTCCCAGGGGCCACGGCTTCTCCTGTTAGGTGGCTGGTCCTATCTGGTCCCACTTTTTTAGGGAGCTAATGTTGGTCTGTGAGGTTAGGGGCTGGTGGCCTGACCCTCCCATGAAGTCACCCCATCCCTTCTATTGTAGTTTACTGCACGTTGATGATCCTGGCCTGAAGCGTTACTTCACTAGAATTTCAATACAGAATTAGAAAAAAACTTTGTAATTTTATTATTTCTACATTTAATAACTAGATTTATCTATAAAGGGGAACCTTCCTTCATTGTTATCAAAGGTTTAAATAATTATCTCTTTTTTACCAGGTTCAGGATAAAGGTTGGTTTCTAGTCAACTTCTAATCAGAGGAGTTTTTCATTTAATTTTAAGCTTTTTACATCTTCTTTTTAAAAAAAATCATTAGGACTTAATGTGTTCTTATATATTTTTTAAGTTTTATTCACTCATGATAGTTTTTTTTTTTTTTTTTAATCTAACTGCCCCATCTGTGGCTTGTGGGAGCCCTTGTAGCTGGCTTCCATGTCCTTTGGACACGGCCACATTAGTCCCTTCCTTCCTTCCTTGGCACAGTGAGATGCTGCAGCAAATACTTATTTTCTAAGTCTTGGTCCTAAGAAGGTACTCTCCTCTGTCAGATCATCTCAGACCTTGAGTCTTGGAACGATGAGCTTTCTCAGCAGATGAACGACTTTGACACGGAAGATCTCACGATAGCAGAACAGCGCCTCCAGCACCATGCAGACAAAGCTCTGACCATGAACAACTTGACCTTCGATGTCATCCACCAAGGGCAGGACCTTTTGCAGTACGTCAATGAAGTTCAGGCCTCCGGTAAGGAGTGCATGTCATTCTGTCAGCTGCGGGGTTTTCATGTCATACAGGAACTCATCCTGTTAGTGTGCCGGCCGCAAAGTTTAGGGCGCCCCCGTGACGTAGATGTTCTGGTTACCGGCTCTTCAGAAGGAACATTTTGCCGTTTTATTTCCACATACTGTGATCACGTGTAACATTACGATGAGTGTCCTTACCCTTGTTACTCTTGCCTGTCGTCTCAGGGAGCGTGAACTCCGGTTGTACATCCATGAGTGAAATGGGAATCTCAAAAGAGTGTTCACATTCTTAATTTTCTGTCTTAGTTGATGTTTTACCAGCAGATGTCACTCTAGGCTCAGAAATGTAGAAAGATGGGCCTAGTGCTTGAAACTTAGCAGCAACCTGCTGCTCTGTTACTCATTTTACACAAATCAGATTAAATGCTTCCTGAAGAGTGAGCTGGGTGCCAGTGGAGGTACAGCAAAAACAAGCCCAAGTTCGCTCATTGGTAAAGCCAAGGGGCTGGAGTGCCCAGTTACCGCTGCAGAAACAGATTGATGGGAGATGGGTCTGGTTTGATTGGCTCTGCATTACGTTTTGCTTTGGAACACATCAGATGCATTCTTGCAGACCCCTTCACATGCACATGTAAACACTCCTCTGCGCACTCCGCCTTCCTTGAACTTGGCTTTCAAGGTTACAGGCCTGGTCCAGGCTGGGCAGATAATCACAAAAGTGCAGTGTGTGTCGTGCGCGGCTGAAGAGCGGCAGATGTGCCCGTCGACCTCTGCGCTCTCCCTTCACTGTCCTCAGGCGTGGAGCTGCTTTGCGATCGAGATGTGGACATGGCCACTCGGGTCCAGGACCTGTTGGAGTTCCTCCACGAGAAGCAGCAGGAGCTGGACGTGGCAGCGGAACAGCATCGGAAGCACCTGGAGCAGTGCGTGCAGCTTCGCCATCTGCAGGCCGAAGTGAAGCAGGTAAGCCGGCTGCCGGCCACAAGGGGCCCTGCGCGACCAGCCCTCCCGGGAGGGACCTCCTGGCCACCTGGGACACAGAGCACAGCTGTTGGAGGCATGGTGTGAATCCCGGTACGGCCACAGCTCGGGGGCGAGGACGCAGCCAGTGCCTGGACCGCCTGGACCGTGTGCTTCCTTTGCAGTGGGAGACCTTCCCTGCCCAGCAGGTGGATCACCGGAAGGGAACGTCTGCTTAGCTTGTTTTGTCCTTCATGGTCTCTTGTTGAAACTGAGCATGTTGCTTCTCAGCTAAATAACTGTAGGACTGTTCTGCAAGATTGGCTGTTTTCAGTCTGGATGGGGTCACAGGCCAGAGAGGGCTGGGGTTGTCTTCTGCGGCCAGCCTGCTCGACTGCCCTATCTCAGAGAGCGTGGCCAGAATGGAACATTGGTGAGGGGCTGCTCCTGGCTCCTGGCCGATAGGATTCCTGCACACACTCTGCGTGTACGTGACATTTTATCTCATGAGCAGAGAAACCACACCTCCCGCTGTGATACAGGGAAAGTAGGGCTTTCTGGGATTCTGGTGGAGACACAGAAAAGCGTGCGTTAGGTTGAGCAGGGGGATAAGGGACCTCTGGAGTGTGAGCAGGTGTGGACCCTAAGTGGGCAGCACCCACACTCCAGCAGATACGCCGTCACACTGGAGAGCTTTAAGGAGCACCTGCTGGTCTCCCATGTGGTGAGATGAGGTATGGTTACCTGCCTTTTAAAGACCAGTTAATAAAATGTTCCTTCTTGCTAAAAACAAAACAGTGTGTCTGAGAAACAAAGGGATAAACTATCCATGAGGAATTGCATTCGCCTGTAACAGTCTAAAAGTGGTGCTCAGAAATTACTGACTGGCGTCCGCGTGGCCACAGGACAGGTCAGGCAGATACGCAGGCGACAAGCTGTCAAGCGGCTGCTGTAGCCCCAGCTCCCCGGCACTTCCCAGAAAGCAGGCGAGGAAGGACATAACCGGGAGGAAGCAGCACTTGCCTCAGAGAAGAAGCATGTTCACACGCTGCCCAGAGGCGATGGCGCTGATCTCGGTAGCTGGAGAGAGCGTCCTGACTGTAACGAAGCGATGATGGTGGGGCAGTGAAGTGGCTTTATTTTAACCTCCGCTCCCCACCGCCCTGAGTCAGGGCTCTGAGACAGGAGATGAGGAGAAGTAGGTATTGGGTAGGTAAGCAGCGGTCTGTGCCACAAATAACTACCCACGGTGACCTTCCATAGTCCCGTGGCTGCCACAGTTGGGATGCTCTTGTTGGTGTGTGATGCTGAGAATCCCAGGGGGCGACCCTGAGCCTCAGAGCTCCGCGGCATCCGCTCTTCGGTTAGCGGGCTGTTTAGCACTGGCACTAAATTGGAAAATATGTTGGTGAAATAAAACAGTTCCCTTATTAAGCAGTTTGCTAATTTTGCATGTTTATTTAAAAAGGAATGAAAAATATTTTTCTTGATTATCAGGGAATTATTTAGTGTCTTTTTAAAGATTTTATTTATTTACTTAGAGCGTGCGCGTGAATGCAGGAGTGGAGGGGCAGAAGGAGAGGGAGGAGCAGACTCCCCGCTGAGCAGGGAGCCCGATGTGGGGCTCGATCCCAGGGCCCTGGGATCGTGACCTGAGCCGAAGGCAGTCGCTGAACCGACTGAGCCCCGGGCGCCCCATTTTCAGGGAACTGTTTGTGGTAGTAGATATTCTAATAGGTCATTCATAATCCATTTTGACCTGTGGACCAATAATCACAATCCGCCTGACTCCTCACCTCTTCAGCATTTGAAGCTGTAAGAGAACTGATTTAATTTTAAAATGCAGCACTCAGGATCGGATACCGTGGAATGACGTCAGGCTGCCGGCAGAGGGGTCATAAGGAAACCCGTGCTTCACAGCTGACGTGAGCAGCTTGAGCACCTTGTCCGCGTGGCTCATGTCCCTGCTGTCCCACAGGGGGATCCCCCGTGGGGGGCCGATGCTTGGAGGTCCCCGTCTCGTGTTTCAGGTGCTGGGCTGGATCCGCAACGGAGAGTCGATGCTGAACGCTGGACTCATCACAGCCAGCTCGTTACAAGAGGCGGAGCAGCTGCAGAGAGAGCACGAGCAGTTCCAGCACGCCATCGAGGTAGGGATGCTGGCTCACCTCCCTCCTCCCGCCTCCCACCTCCCTCCTCCTTCCTGGTCTGCTGAGCCTCCCGCTGTCAGGAGCACCTGCACCTGAGAACCCGAGCTGGGGCTGGGCTGAGGGGCTTTACGTTTGCTGGTCTTGTACACATGCTCCTGGACAGAGCAGAGCAGTGCGCATCACCAATAAACAGCACTGTCCACAGAACTCCTCGACCCTGGTTCCAAGCAGCAGTCCTCACCTTCGTGGGGTCAGTGCCAGGCCAGGTCCAGGCCAGCTCAGATTCACTGTCACAGCATATGAATTAATTATTTGTTGTGTTTTGGGGGAGGGGGGAGTTAATTATGGTAGGTAGTCTCAAGGTAATGGGAAAAAGAGCATTTGATTACAGATTACTTATTACATACATAGAGAAAAAAAGCCACAGAAAATACCGTCAATTTATTTTCAAGATTGACGTATTTTCAACTACTCAGGACCAATAGACACATACTAACACTTCTTCCGGTTTGTTTGTTTATTTATTTATATGACAGATAGAAATCACAAGTAGGCAGAGAGGCAGGCAGAGAGAGAGGAGGAAGCGGGCTCCCTGCTGAGCAGAGAGCCCGATGTGGGGCTCGATGCGGGGCTCGATCCCAGGACCCTGGGATCACGACCCAAGCCGAAGGCAGAGGGTTTAACCCACTGAGCCACCCAGGCACCCCTAACACTTCTTCCTGAAGCCCAGACTCTGGGCATCTTCTGAAAACTATATGCTATGCCTAGTGTTTTCTAATAATTAAGTTGCTAATACATGTCAGTGTGTCTGGGTGAAGGATAGCATTGGTCATATTGCATATAATCTTTTGTGGGGTCATTTAGTGCCTTTCCAGTAAAATGCAAAATTTTGCTGTGGCTAAAAAAAAAAAATAGAAAAAGAAAACTACTCTGTGTCCGCAGAGACCCATGTACTCCCCCTGACTGCTCTTCTGTCTGGTGCTGTGATTCTTCTTTGGGAGAATCTGACCTGTCAGTCCCTCGCGGAATCTTCTAGCGAACGTCCACAAGCAGGCATTCCTACTGGGTTTCTGATGTTATTTTGATATTTTAATATGGCATGAGCCTCCAGAGCATACCCTTAGCTCATTCCTGGCTTTGAATTATGTTTCTCTCTCTCTCTCTCTTTTTAAAGGTCTATAGTTCTTGGAAACTTTTTACTCAAGTATAAAGTTTAAGGTAAAAATGAGAAAGACATTCAGTGTGGCCACCTTTTCCTCCACGTGTCTGTGTGCCTCTAGCTGCGGTTATAAGGAAGCTCCATAGGAAGGATAAACTTGGAACATTTCAGCAGCTTTTTCAGAGAATTGGCTATAAAGGCTTTTCTCTGCTATTTCTCAAGCTGAGAACCCCACGTCGGGGACCCATTCTGGAATATCATAATGCATTTCATCTTCGTTAAGTAATTTAAATATAAATGCAATCGTTGTTAGGCATGAAAAGTATGAAAACAACTTCTACTTCTTCTTTTTTTTTTGACCGAGCAGTCTGCTGTGTTTGTGGAAGTGTCCTAATGAGTATTAAGGGAAGTTGTTTCTATAAAAACAGGAGGAGCGGTACCACGGCAGCCTTCCCTGTTCCTTTCCAGTAAATGCACGGCAGCCCAGTTAAGTAAGCGTCCCTTCTCCTTTCTGTCTCCTTAGAAAACGCACCAGAGCGCCCTGCAGGTGCAGCAGAAGGCAGAAGCCATGCTGCAGGCCAATCACTACGACATGGACATGATCCGGGACTGCGCCGAGAAGGTGGCCTCCCACTGGCAGCAGCTCATGCTCAAGATGGAAGACCGCCTCAAGCTCGTGAACGCGTCCGTCGCCTTCTACAAAACCTCAGAGCAGGTGAGGAGCCAGGTCCTGCGCCCTGGGCTCCGGACCAGCCTTTTATGTCGAGCTTTGTTTTATCAGACAGCTCCGTCAACTCCTCAGTCATTACTAAGCCGGTCAGTTCAACTGCAGGCAGGGAAGAGCATTCTAGAAGTAGAAGGATTATCGCTTACCTTAGGAATCAAAGAGTAATAGGCTGGAAAGGAGCTGAGAAGACCTCCGTTTTCCTCTCATTTAAATACATAGCCTGAAACACACCAGAGAGAGACCAGGAATTCTGTTTTTATTTGGTTCTTGTTCTGAAAGCCCTGCCTACTTTGTCCCCTGCTTTTGTCCTCGCGTAAGACGGAGCCCATGGTTCCTTCCAGTGGTCTTGGTCCCCAGGCCAACACCTTTGTCCCCAGAGCATGACCAACAACATGTACCAGAGATGCCGATCTGTGCCTGACCGGCCTGTTCTGAGCCTGCGACTCCTCTGCTCACAGGTCTGCAGTGTCCTTGAGAGCCTGGAGCAGGAGTACAAGAGAGAAGAGGACTGGTGTGGAGGAGCCGACAAGCTGGGCCCCAACTCAGAGACGGACCACGTCACCCCAATGATCAGCAAGCATCTGGAGCAAAAGGAAGCATTCCTGAAGGTACGGAGGCGGCCCTTTGGGGTGCTGGTGCCTCCCTGAAAAGGGGACACAGACGTGAGAGGGTTTGCCTGAAGGCAGCAGGGTCTGGACTGTCTGTCAGAGAACCACAGATGTCTCCATGCACCAGGCGCGTGGCCGCCTCCACGTCCCACGGGGGCTCCCCACACCTGCACCTTTCCCCTGTGTGACGTTGCATCAGCCCTGGGCTAGTTGGTCAGAGAAAGTCTTAAAATCTTTCATTTCTGATTTACACTCCCTAGTTTTCCCAGAGAGTTGGAAACCCTTGTGAATAGGGCATAGGTGGACATCGGAACACCAGATGGTTCTGAGCAGAGATTGACAGATTCGGTGAGACAGAGATACCTATAGCTTAAAAGAATCTTCCTTTGGAAATTCAGCCTTTTTAGGAATAAAGCCTGAACCCAGTGCAGAGTAGACCCAAAGCAGGAACAGCTCTTGTGGTATACAGGATTAGTTACTAATACTTGTTCAGGAAGCGTTTCCTGCAAAAGAAACATAATCCCATTTAGGCCTGGCTGGAAGTCTGGACTCTGAGAAGCTTTAAATGAGGAGTTTCTCTAGTTGCCTTTGTCATGTGTGTACCTAAAGCACCCAAATGTTCTAAAAAGTGCTTAAAACATTGGGCAACATTTCCATGTTTCTGTGATGCATTCTTTCACTCTTGACAATCTTCTAAGGCTCTGCCTGTCATCACTCAGACCTTTAAAAATAGGTGCGGTGTGTGCTTTTCATTGTCACTTTATTGAGTTTTGCTTTGGCGTTTTGACCCCATTTCCTGTTACATTTAATAGTTTCTGTTTCCATCCCGAAGGTGATGTCTGTCCTGACAGAGTTACTGTTTAGTCTGGGAGAACAGATTGTAACTCTTAGAAAACTCTATCTGGTCATTTGTTTTGAGCTTCCATCACGTGACTTTCTTTGCAGCAGATCAGGGTGGGAAAGCGGCGGTGACTCCCTCAGCCTCCAGCTGAACCATTTCAAAGGGGATTTGAAAGCTCGGGCCTTACGTTTCCTTGCTCGTTACGTTTATGAAATGCCCGTCACCGTGAGGACATTTCCGTTGGAACCCTCATAAGTTACCTCTCTTTCTCTGCAGTCCATTCAGAATAAAGCAGAATTAAATACTCCGTAGTCTAAGTAAGACAGATACTTAAATAAAATTATAAAACAAAATACTCACTGGCCTGTTCACATTCCTTAACTCAGCTAGGTTCAGTAGTGTCTGTGTATTGGATATCTTTAAACTTTTCACTATGAAAGTTTAAAGATACATACGAAAATAGAACAAGTAACAAACTCCTGGGTCCTCACCCAGCGTCAGTAAGTATCAGCACCTGGACACATACCCACCTTCCCTGGGCTACTTTAAATTCTAGATGTTACATCATTTTATTTGTAAATACTTGAGTATGTATCTAAATAGTAAATTCTGTCTTTCTAAAACATAACCACAATATCATTATCAGATCCTGGAAATTAACAGTATCTCTTATACAAAATCCAACAGTGTTCAAATTTCCCATTTCAATTGACCAGTTGAATTCAATTGGTTCAAATTGACCAATATTGTCTTTTATATGTGGTTTTAATCAGGATTCAAACATGGTCTGCCTGTTGACTGTAGTGACATATTTCTGAAACCTCTTTTAATCTAAATACCAGCCCCTCTTTTATTATTACCTATTAGCTGAAGAAGTAAGTCACTCAGGCTGTAGCGTTTCTCTCACTCTGGATTTCCATAATTGCATCCTGGGGAGTCATTTTGCACCATCCTGGATTCTCTAAGTGTGTTCTGTTGAGAGCCTCATTTGGATTCAGGTTGGAGTGTGAGTGTGTGCGCGTGTGCTCAGCGTACCCGGCATTCCATCAAGAGGCACACGAGGTCGCTTCTCTTTGTGTCTGTGTGGTACGAGGGCTTCCCAGTGCTTCAGACGTGCGGAGTCTGTTCATCCATCATGTGCTTCTCTGTCTGCATTTACCTGATGGGCCTCGTACCCTGGGGTGATCATGCTGCATTAGGAGTTGCAGAATGGTGAGATTCTATCTTCTTCTGCCTTGATGAGCTAGAATTATTCCCTCCTTAGCTATTTGGTTACTCTCAAGATTGTGTCCAGAAAAGGCAGGCTGAGTGCTTGAATCTTTCCATTTGCTTATCATTTTCAGAATAATGAGCTGTTTGCCCTGGCAACCTCTACATAGGATTAGTTTTTGTTCTGTCTTCCCGGATTTTAAGATATTTGGTGTATTTTGATCAATTGCAGTCATTTATCCTTTTATACTCAACTCATCCCATTCATGGAAGCTCCTTCCAGTCAGGTTGGCTCTGATGTCCTCCTCGCATAACCACAGTCGTCTGCTGCCGCTTCCTCACTGTTTGGAATGCAGCTGATTTCAGGCTAATCTGTGGAGACTCATGATACATTCTTCTCTTAATTAAAAACTGTCCCAACTCCATCTACTGCAAAGGCCTTGGAACAGTGACCACCCAGAAACAATGAGCTCCCTGTGTCTTGTCCAGATTGTGGCCTAAATACCCTGTATCTGAAAGAGGAGACAGAGCTTCTGGAAGAAAGAGTAACTCCAGAGAGGAGACAGGAAATAGATAAGATATTTCCAACTCAAATATAGTTAAGAATATTTTTCCTCTTGTTTTTTTAAAATACATTAACGAAATTAACTTATTTGGCTTATAAATGTGGAATCCACCAGTTATCTATTGCCATAGTAACACCACAAATCAAGGCACCCCCAGACTGATGGCTCATGCCAGGGGTTGGCAGTCTAAGCACCTGAGAGGTGAATCTGTCTGCTCTCCTCATCTCCATGCTGCCCGTGGGTGCTTCCCTCCACAGTGGTTGGGTTCAGTACTTGCAACAGGGAGACAGAGAATGTATGACTTGGAAAGCTGAAAATACTGTCTGCCCTTTCTAGAAATCCGGGCACAGCTTAGCTGGGTGCTCTGACTCAAGGTTTCTCCCAAGGCTGTAGTCAGGGTGTTGCCTGGGAGATGTGGTCAGCTCAAGGCCTGGCAGGAGAAGGCCTCCAGCTTCTCCCACTGCCTGCCAGCAGCTGCTCTCGGTCCCCTGCCCCATGCGCCTCTCCGTAGGGCAGCGCCCAACACAGCAGCTGACTTCATCAGAGCAAAAGGTCCAAGACAGATATTTTTTTTAATTGAAAGAGGATATAACCTATGTACTCTCCAAACCACAGGTTGGCCCGATGAATGTTTTAGGTAAAGACATTCATTAGAGCTGTATGATGTTGTCATCCATATGTACTTAAAACACATGCTTGTCTAAGTCATGTTATCAACACGCTGTCCTCCATGTATCTCTTAGGCTTGCACACTTGCTAGAAGGAATGCAGATGTCTTCCTGAAATACCTGCACAGGAACAGTGTGAACATGCCAGGAATGGTGACACATATCAAAGCCCCTGAACAACAAGTAAAAAGTGAGTACCGCTACGAGTCATTCTACTGGCGAGCAGTACGAGGAGATCGGCAAGATGTGTTCTAAGTCCTGACATCCAGGGCTTCGTTTTATTTGTTTTTATGTTTTTATTTTAATTTTTAAATTTTATTTACTTATTTGAGAGAGCGCACGTGAGAGAGCACAAGCACAAGCCGGGGGAGCGGCAGAGGGAGAGGGAGAAGCAGACTCCCCACTGAGCAGGGAGCCTGATGTGGGGCTTGACCTCAGGACCCTGGAATCATGACCTGAGCCAAACAAAGGCAGCCGCTTAACTGCTTAACGGACTGAGCCACCCAGGGCTTCATTTTAAATGTCTGTTTCATATTAACATTCTTGCCAGTTACCTTTGTTTAATAATAAAATATGAAGCAAATGATACAGATTGATACTTTGTTGAATAAAGTTGAAGAGTCTAAGCAGGGACAAAATGCAGCACGACATTTATTAGCATGGACTATTTTGTGCAAGCCAGGGAAAATACTGTAAATTGGGGGAAAAGGAAAACCAGAATTTATCTATAGTCAAATACTTTTAAAAGTTCAAGTCAGGAAAGTATACACCAAAGTTTTTGCTGGAAGGTATTACCGATTTTATATACTTAAAGCATTAATAAAATCAAATTGCCAAATATACCTTTTGGTATCATTTGAGTGTAAAAGTCTGTAAAGCTATGTTTTTATGTGTGCATATATATAATGTAAGTGCGTAGAAGCTGATCTGGGAAAATTTGGTACTAAACTGTTAATAGGATCAGTATGGATAGAAGCGAGGGGGACTGAGGGTTTTTACTTCAGAATTTTGACTGAGTACTTAACAGTGAAAATACATGTAGGTGTTCTCTAACTTAGATTTAATCATAGTTTGTTGTTGTTGTTTTTACAAATACAATTAAGATGACATGGAAATAGATCCTCAGAAAAATGATTAAGAGTTTGAAACAGTCTTGACATTGAGGCCCCTGCCGTCCTCACGGGGGGCTTCAGAGGCTGGCAGTAAACAGAGGAGGAACCTGGCCCCACAGCCTGAGCACTCAGAGTTGGGTTTCATAACCCATTAACAGATGATTCATCTCACTTTTTAAACCCATACAATGGGCAGAAACTTTTGTACCTTATATTCCCTCCTTGTTCATCTGGATTCATCTGTCAGAGGTGTCACAGAAAAATGTCACACTGGTAGAGTCCCCAGCGCTCTACAGAGGAGAGTCATCTGTATTACTCGGCGGGCTTCTCTCTTGGGGAGATGAGTGACTAACACTGCCACTTTTCAGCAAGTTACTTGCACTGGTAATCAGTTTATTTGGCTCATTTCATATAACCGTCACTGCCTTTCTCTCCTCCATCAGTATTGCCTTTGGTTGTTGGTCGTACTCATCTTTCTCTGATCGCAGATGTTATGATCCTTACCAGGTTGTACCAGTCCGAGGGATGTGTGCGTGTGTGAGGAGTGTGTGTCCCACGTGCATACTTACTGGGTGGCCACTGTGTTTGCTGCTGTGTGTTACCATTCTGGATGCTCTGAAGAGCTAAAAACAAAATGTCCTGTTTCTCTCATTGGGCACTTGGGGACAAAAGATTTACATGTGGGGCAGTGCAGTAAATCCACGTAAGGGTGATGGTGCCGGAAGAGACCGCATCCCAGGACCCCAGACAATCCTTCAGGTGCATGAGGAAGCCCCAGGGGGTTTCCTGTCCCATTCCTGGTGGGGGTGCTCAGCGCTCTGCCTGGCCGCTTACTCACCCCAAATCAGTCGGGCCCCAGGCATGGACTGTAGAAAGAAGAGCCTGGAAAAGACCCATTGGCTCATGTTAGTTTTCACATGTGATATTTTTATTTAAGTGGTAGCTTAATTTTTTGACTAGCCTCAAACTTCAAAGTCTTAATTTGTGTCACTACATTAGTTTACTTTCTCAGTAAAGATAATGGAGCATGACCACCGAGCTGCCACATAAATCCTCACAGGTTCATGTTAAGCGTCTAACTCTTGATCTCAGCTCAGGTCTTGATCTCAGGGTGGTAAGTTCAAGCCTCAGGTTGGGCTCCAACACTGGGTGTCGAGTCTACTTAATAATAATGTATTTTAGTCCTCTGTCTATATCAGACTTTAAAGATCTGCTCTATCATATGGATATCTAATGTCCAGTATAATGATTTCATAGTTGGCTTAACCTGTCCCCTAGTTGGGCTCAGACATCACTGCCAGTTTTTCCAAACAGTGCCTTCATGTTCATGCACCCGAGTACATACGGCTTGTGTAAGCAACGTACATCTGAAGGATAAATTGCTGGTTCAAAGGTGTGTACACTTCCGATGACGCCACCTATTGCCAGAGTGCCTGCTGCAGGAGGGGTGCTGTTTCCCTTCAGTAATACGAGGTCACCCGTGCGTGTTCCTCTTCCCCCATGCTGCCAGCGCTGGATAGCCCCAGTGCTTGCAGGAAAAGGGTGCAGGTATGGTCTCATTGTTTGAGTGAGGTTAAACGTGTTTCTGTATATTTAGTGGCCATGTTACGAACTTCACGTTTATATGCTTTGCTCGGGGCACCCGGGTGGCTTAGTCAGTTAAGTGTCTGCCTTAGGCTCAGGTCATGATCCCAGGGTCCTGGGATCGAGCTCCATGTAGGGCTCCCTGCTCAGCGGAGATTCTGCTTCTCCCTCTCCCTCTGCCCCTCCACCTGCTTGCGCTCACACTCTCTTGCACGATCACTCTCTCAAATAAATAAATGAAATCTAAAAATAAAAATAAATAAAATCTTTTTACACTTTGCTCATTTTTCTAATGGACCTTTCATCTTTTTCCTGACTAGCAGGTACATCTGTACTTTGACTAGCAAGTACATTTGGTCTGTGTCATATTTTTCCAATAATTTTAACTTGCTTTTTATTGGTGCCATACTGTTATGGTGGTTCTTCCTTATCTATGACATTTACAGTGTTTATGTAATCGGGGTTTTTTGGCCTTTCTGGCTCCATGCTTCTTTGCATCATGTCCTTGCTTCTCCTAATGGTTTATATTTTGTTTTTGTCTTTATTTAAAAAAAAAGGAGAAGAAGAAAAAAAACTGTTTTCTTCTAGTACTTCACCATTATGATATAGATCCTATATACTAAATAACTTCTACAAGAAGGTTTTAATGTTGTTGAATAAATTACCTACTACCGAAGTTTTTCCAGCCATTGTCAGATTGCCCCTGAAGGGGATGCCATACCTTGTCCCACTTGTCCAGATAACGCGAGATATTGGATGTCAGCCTTCAGTTTCTAGTGACCTCAATCATAAGATAACAGATTGGGGTAAGAGCAGAAGGAGAGGTCTGGTGGACACGCTCACTGAGAACATGGGGAGAGCAAGCTGTGTGGCTCTTAATCTAATACTCTGTCTTGCACTGACATTTGCATAAAGTCTTTAAATAACATTGGATGGGATTTTGCAAGTGTTTCCACTGCTTGTAAGTACCAACATACATCTTTGTTTTTGCTCTCTTAGATATCTTGAATGAACTCTTCCAACGGGAGAACAGGGTATTGCATTATTGGACCATGAGAAAGAGACGGCTAGACCAGTGCCAGCAGTACGTGGTCTTTGAACGAAGTGCCAAGCAGGTCGGTTATTACACCGGGCTCCCCCGTGCTCTCCGGCCTCCACTGGGTGGCTCTTGACACGTCAGCCATTTTGAAAACCACTTTCAAATGATCAAAACAGTCATGCCTTTTAAATAAATTTGTCATGAAAAAAAAACCCCTACCCTGTAAAAATGTGATTTGGGCCCTCAGGAAGTGTGTCACACAGCCGGCCTCTGCTGCCATTAGCTTGGACATAAGACCACCAGGTACAAGTCCTAATTATGACAATGATTCAAAAATTGTTGTGGAATCTAGGTTTTGTACTTGTAGAAATACTACAGTGGGTGGCGGTTTTTTGTTATTGTTGTTGTTTTTTGCTGTAATTATATTTTCAAGATAAAATTTTGTTCTTTAGATAACTTGAGCTAAAATTAGGTAAGAAATGTTTCAGAATTTCTAAGGATACAGTAGAGTAAAAAAACGTTCATGCAGTTCACTAATTCAGAGACCTCAAGAGGGTGTGTTTGTGGAGCATCAGGCTGGTTCACTTAGTAGAACACTGGACTCCTGACCTCAGGGTCATGAGTTCAAGACGCATGGTGGGTGTAGAGCCTACTTAAAAAAATAAGGAGAAAGATAAGGCTAGAGTTTCCGTCTTCTGAAGTCATTTTGGGATAAGTGCTTCCACCAGTATGGTTAGTCGTGGAAGATCATTTTAGGGTAAAGTGTATGTGACCCCTAACGTGAACTGCGATTCCTGGCACTTCTTGGCATTAATGGTAGCATGGGAATCCGTAAGCTGTTGGTCCAGAATGTGGAGAGTCTGGAGGGCACGGAGGGCAGAAGGCTCGCTCGCAGAACACCTGCGTGAGCCATCTCGTGTTCTGCATTTCGGGGAGCTTAAAGTCACTGGGGCCTCTTCAGTGCTGTGGGTCCCTGGTCACTGTATCAGACATGGACAGTCTTCTCATTTCACCTGTGTCTGCCACAGAGTAGGCATTCAGTTAAATCTTTTCGCTCAAGGAAGATTAAATTTTCCTCGGCACAGTTTCCCACTTAGGGAGAATATTTTCGATTTGGTCAGTGTTGGTTTCAGGTGGGCAGTGAGGTGCTCAGAACGGCTTAGTTCCCCCGAGGCTGGTAAGCTGGAGCTCCTGGACGGTAGACCTGGCACCAGCCTCAGCCCTTCCCTCATCTCGGCTGATGTTACCAGAACTAGTTAGAGTCCCAACAGAAGTGGCCAGCAGCATTTTTCAGTGTTTAAACACATTTTATTTAATGACAGTTCAACCGTATCTCAGACTTACGAGGCCTGATTTTGTTTCTAATTAGAGATTGTCTCATAATCTCTTCTCATATGTCTCTTTATTGTTTCTCTGTCGAAAGACTAGCAGTCTTTCAGCTACAGAGAACACAATTGTAAATAATTATTTTAATAGAGAAAAACAATGGAATGTGTTGTTGCTTTTTCCTAAAGTCAGCTCATTTGCCCAAAATGAAATCTGGAAGTGTAGGCCATTGCAAGCCCGTTGGGTTCTGTTCTGTACTGTGCTCACAGTCCTGCACTGAAATTGCTTATTTATAACCCCAGTTCTGGAGGCCCCCGCTGATGCTCGCACCCTGAGCTTAACTGGCAGGAATGCAGAGTGGTGATTCAGACCCCGGCTCTGGGGGCGAGTCCTGGCCCTTGGACTTCCCAGGCACCTCTGGCCTCCTCAGTGCTCTTCCCAGGCTCTCCGCTGTGGAACGCTGGCATTCTCCCAGGCTGTCTGGGGCTGGCTCTTATTTCTGTTTCCTATCTTCTGACCTCCTCTGCTGGTACCTCCCAGCCCTAACTGACCCCTGCTTCGGGTCTGCAGACTTAGAAATCCCAGCTGCCTCCTTGGTGTCTACTTTGGCCTTACTGAGACCAGAACTGGACTCATGAAACCCTGTCCCCCCTCCTCTTCTGTGGGTGTCCCCTAGGCCCCCTCATCTTATGGGGTGTGTCCCCCAAGCCCCTTCATCTTTTCTTTTTCATTTTTTTGCAGTGTTCCAAGATTCACTGTTTATGTACCACACCCAGTGCTCCTTGCAATACGTGCCCTCCACAATACCCACCACCAGGCTCACCCAACCCCCCACTCCCTCCCCTCCAAACCCCTCAGTGTGTTTCTCAGAGTCCACAGTCTCTCATGCTTTGTCTCCCCCTCCGATTTCTCCCAACTCCCTTCTCCTCTCCATCTCCCAGTGTCCTCCGTGTTATTCCTTATGCTCCACAAGTAAGTGAAACCATATGATAATTGACTTTCTCTGCTTGACTTATTTCACTCAGCATAATCTCTTCCAGTCCTGTCCATGTTGATACAAAAGTTGGGTATTCATCCTTTCTGATGGAGGCATAATACTCCATAGTATATATGGACCATATCTTTTTTATCCATTTGTCTGTTGAAGGGAATCTTGGCTCTTTCCACAGTTTGGTGACTGTGGCCGTTGCTGCAATGAACATTGGGGTACAGATGGCCCTTCTTTCCACTATATCTGTATCTTTGGGGTAAATACCCAGTAGTATAATTACAGGGTCATAGGGTAGCTCTATTTTTAATTTCTTAAGGAATCTCCACACTGTTTTCCAGAGTGACTACACCAACTTGCATTCCCGCCAACAGTGTAAGAGGGTTCCCCTTTCTCCACATCCTCTCCAACACTTGTTTTTTCCTGTCTTGTTGATTTTGCTGGCCCCCTCGTCTTATGGAGTGTGTCCTCCAGGCTCCATCGTCTTATGTGGGTGTGTCCCCCAGGCTCCATCGTCCTATATGGGTGTCCCCCAGGCCCTCTCATCTTATGGGGTGTGTCCCCCAGACTCCATTGTCCTATGTGGGTATGTCCCCCAGTCCCCATCATCTTATGGAGTGTGTCCCCAGGCTCCATCGTCCTATGTGGGTGTCCCCCAGGCCCCCTTATCTTATGGGGTGTGTCCCCCTCCTCATCTTATAAGTTGTGTCCCCCAGGATCCCCTCCTCTTACATGGTGTGTCCCCGTGCCCCCTCACCTTCCAGGGTGTATAGCACCTGGTTCCTTCCTTTCCCAGTTTCCCACCTTCACTCCTTCATGAGTCCCATAGGTGCAGACCTCCTACACGTGTCAGATCTGCCCTCCCCGTTCAGATCCAGAGCCAGCATGCTGTAGGAACCCCAGCTGTGTCCTGCCGAGTCTTGGAGCCCGTTTGCTGACTGGTTACTTCTTCCACTCGCTGCGTACTGCAATTCCTTTTCCACACGACAGCCCTGTTAGCTTTCACAGAGAAGTCGAGGCTGTGCTTGTGAGCTCCCAGGCCTTCCTGCCCTCCCAGCCTCTCTCCAGCCTCTCCTCTAGCCCCCGCAGCAGACCAGCTCAGCAGCCTGTGGCCACAGCGCACCCCCCTCTGCCCACCGAGTTTCTCCCTGTTCTTCTGAACCTGTTGCTTCCCAGCCAGCCTCTCCCGGCTTAGACACCACCTCTGCTGATCTCCCGTTCTAAGCGTGGTGTCCCTGCTCTCATTTGTCTTTGTGCGTCTTTCTTCATCTCCCACTTCCTGCCCAGTCTGCAGGGGCAGGGCCGAAGCTCCGTTCATTCCCCAGTCCCCCAGGTAGCACCTGACTCCACAGTAGGCCCCCAGAGACAGTGTGATTAAGTACGAAAAAACCAGGGACCTTTGGAGGGTGTTGACAAGCATCGCTTCCAGCCTCCAGCCGGCAGCAGTGTTAACACTGTCCTGGGGCGGGCTCCAGCCTGACAGCCGTAATTCCTTCTCACTTTGCCTTCTAAAATGCTGTAGATGCTGTGACGTATCTAATAGACACGGTGACATTTCTGCTCTAAGACGAGCACAGCACAACGGATGACCCAGAGACTACAAATGGCAAATGTAAAAGCTTCTCCATTTTTATGCTTCTTTCCCACAGTGTTGGGTTTTTAGATGCATATGTTTGAGTAAGTCTGATTTCACTTTAGTTACATGGAAATAGAAGTGATGAAACCACTTTGATCTAAGGGCACGAGATCGCATATGCGTTAGAACTGGGTCTTTGCAGTCTGAACCTCTGTGGCCCCCTTCTTCTCAGGTGCACTCCCTTCTCTCCTGCCACCACAGGGGTTAGGCCCCATCCTCTGCTGGCGTCCCCCCACCCCGTGGCATGTTTGGGCATCATGGGGTGGGACCCCCCAAAAGCAAGTGTGGTGGGTCCCACCGGTACTCAGTGAAGGCAGGAAGAGGAAGTAAGGCCTAAACATTTAGCAGCGTGAGGCTGTCAGATCACCCCCCCATCCACGCCTTCTCAGTATTCTAGAAAAAGGATCTTAGTGTTTGCTTCTTCTGTTGTGATTGTATTTCACAGCTGTAAGAATCTCTTGAACTGTTTAATCATTGTGATATAAGTGATGTGCTTTCTAGAATGTTAGGGTTTTTCTCTTACTTTTGGACTTACACTAGTTATTTCAGAAGCTCATCTGTCCTTGAGGAAGTACTTCTAGGTGTGTGCCAGCCTTGGCTTGTGACTTCACATCTGCATGCTCTGTGCACGGAATGGGGCTGCCTTTACCAGGGCTCAGCTGTGAACATCTCCATTCCTTCCCTCTCTAGGCTTTAGAATGGATCCATGACAACGGGGAGTTCTACCTTTCCACACACACCTCCACGGGCTCAAGCATACAGCACACTCAAGAGCTACTGAAAGAGCACGAGGAGTTTCAGATCACTGCCAAGGTAGGTTCAGGTTGGTAATAAACATCTCTTCAGTTGCCTAGATGCCCGGCAGGTTTTCCAGAATAACCTAGAACAGGACACTTCATGTACATAAGGTAATTCTCAAAAAAAAAAAAAAAAAGTCACTTAAACTCCTTATCCAAAATTCGGAGAAACAGTGGGACCCCAGTGGCTCATCATACATTCATGTAGGTGACACTTCCTTCTGCCTTTCATGCTTCCCCTCAGCTGTCCCTCCCTTTGGATCCTCTGATTTTGGCAAATACCTTTATGTTTTCTCTTTGGTCCTTTCCATTACTTTTTTTTCCTTTCTGTTTTCTTTTTCAAGGTCTTTTCTGAGTACTTGCTATTTTTAGGAAACACTGTTTGGTGTTACTGACTTGGCTTGGGTGTGTTTTGTGGACACACTTTGGCCTGGTGTCTGGTGGGTGACACTTCCTGCTACGGCCCTGATCACACCCCGCCCGGTCCGGTCGGGAATCGGTCTGGGGTACGGCTGGCAGAGTTCACCTCCGCGGGCTCGGAGTGCTTGTACATGGGCTTATGCGAGTGGAGACATCTTCACTTTCTTCCTGAAAGGCGAAGTAGAATTAAACACATGGCATATGTCACATACGTGAGTAAAGATGAATTTTTAAGCAAATCTGTAAGACTCCACACATTGCCACAAACATTTTCCCCGTTAGAGTATATACCCACAGAGGCTAACTCTTTTACCTGAAAACAGTTTTGAGATTTTTAGAGTTCTCTTCTCAACCTGTGGTATTTTTATTTTTGTTTTTCAAAGTTTTTGAATATACATTCTTTGTAATATTTTCAGAAGTGCCTCTGTTTTTGATGATAGATTTGAGGTGTTTGTTTTTTTTTAAACTGGCAATTCAGATTTACTGGTAGAAATAAGTGATTAAGCTAGATAGTATATTTGGTTTAAAAGTATTTCCACAAAGTAAAAAAAGGATTTTCTCGTGTTGCCCTTAAGGTGGCTTTGAAAACCGTCAGTGGGAAATTTTTAAATCCTCTAGAGTGGCAACAGCTACTTTGTATTATGTTTATTTGTACTTTGTTTTCTGTGACCGTTTGTGACCCTCCTGCTGTTCCTCACTGCCCTGTGCCCGCCCACGAGATGTGGGCTCTGGGAACCCCCGGTCTTTGCTCTGGAAGAGCACACAGTCAAGTGCAGCTGCGGCCAGACTGACCCCTGCGGGGCTCGGTGAGAGCTGGCACTGGTTGGGGGGCACCGTGAGCACTGGGGCTCGGGGGCAGGCTCAGGCAGTCAGGCAAGGACAGCCGCACCCAGAGGGGCCATGAGTACCCAGAGGAGGGCGCCCGCCCACTCATCTGAGGAGAGCTGACCTGCCTGCCCCTGCAGGTGAGCAGCGTGCCTTTTGCTTCCTAGATACAGCACCCCTTTGGCTATATAATTCTTGTTTTTCTTAATAGTTGGATAATAAATTATAGTTGTGTGCCTCATATGATCTATCTTTGTTTCTTTGAATAGCCTTTGATTATAGAGGTATTCAGAAAAAGCCTAAGATCCCACTCAGAGGGTAGATGTAAGATTGGTTACTTTTCACGAACTTACGTCTCCGTTAATGCTGCCCTCCGAAGGTCATTATGCACAAACAGCCCTGTCACTGCACCACCCCAGGGGGCGCCAGGCACACAGATGTGATGTAAACGCCACTGTCTACAGTGCACTAGCATGGCAGCTGCGTTCCACCAGTGGGGTGTATGCAAAAGGATTTTTTATTTCTGAATTTCCCTTCTCAAATTTGGGGTGTGGTTATTAAAGAATGAGCAGTAGTGGGCATCTTTTTGCCCTTGCATTTTGTAAAAAATAAGCATCTAAACCCACAGGTAATATCTGACTTGCTGTTTCCCAGATACGCAGAGCTCTTTCTTTCACTAAATATACGGAATCAGTTTTGCCAAGAGGAACTGGTAGATTTTGAAAAGAATACCTCTTATTCTTTTTCTTAGCCTTTTCATCCTTTTGGTTTCTGGCTGCCTTTGTTTTAATCAGAAAGCCCCTGCTCTGGCCCTTGGAGGTGTTGCTCGCCTTCTGCCCCCCTCTCATAGTGTCTTTAAGAAACCATTTTTCTTTTGTTTTGTAGAGACTCTTTTTTGCTTTGACTTGACCGTCTTCCAGCTCAGTTGTTACAGTGGCTACTCTTGTAACATATTTAGTGTAATAGAAATAAAGCCTTTTGGTTACTATCCGACCTATGTCTCAGCTGCATTCCTTTCCAACTCTTAATGTAATAATTTCTCAAAGCGCTTTGCAGGCTTCATCTGCATCCAGATCATGAGTGTTTACTTAAAAGCCAATTTCTGTCCTTATTCGAGCCTTAGTGACTTAAACTATTTAGGAGTGAGACCTGAAGATGAGCAAATTTAAACAAGGTCCCAGGTGATGTTTACATAAGCACACTGGAGTCAGATCCACTGCCTGAGACCTGCCGAACTCGGCCTCCTCCTTCCTTCACACTTCCATCACCCATGTCCCCAGTGCCAAATGCCTTAATCTGCCAGAAAGTGACTAAGGCCATTGAATGTGCATCCTTTCTGGATTTCTACTTACTTAAGAACGTGATGAGTAAAGATCCTTTGAGCTGGTGGACTCAGAAATTCAGTTTGCTGTTATTTTTCTACAAAGCCCTGATTATGCTGACTGATGAGGTCGTTCAAATTATAACATTTGTATTCTTTTAAAGTAAAAATCTACTTCTGTAACAGTCTCTAGAAATAATGATGGACCTGTATAATACTTCATTTTAAAAGATATAGAAAGTATTTTTCATAGTGTTAAGTAGCCTTCTGGAGAAAAACTGAGTTGGATTCATATCTCACCTTGATACCAAGGTAAGTGTCAGAAAAAAAGGCTGAAGTAGCAGCAGTGAAAACCTGACCCACTAGAAGAAATAACAGGACACAAAACCCAAGCCCATAAAAGAACGATAAAAATCACATACACAATAAAATGTGAAAATTGCGAAAGGGCAGTCCACCGTAACTGAAAGACAAAAAGCAGAGAAGATAAATACACAGTTCATGTCACAAAGGGCTGATTTCTTAGAAGTAAAGAGCTTTTCTAAATCACTAAGACAAAACTAGAAAGTGAACAAAAGATGTTAAAGAGGGCTCACAGGAAAAGAATTACAAATGGCTTTTAAATATATGAAATTGTCAAATTTACCTAAAATAAAATTACACATCAGAACTACAGTGTGTTCTGTTTTCACCCAAGAGAGTGGCAAAGATCAAGAAGCTTGCCGCTGTGTCTTGGGAGTGGTGAATGGAGGTGACCTCTGCGGGTGTCACCGTATTACCAACCAGCATCACAGACGCACTTTCTGCCCAGCCCCCCAGGCCCACATCTCAAAATGCAGACTCTGCACATGCGCAGACGCAGATGGGGGGGTGTTTTCTCCTGCTTTGGGCCCGGCATGGGAAAAGCGCAGGAGCAGCATGAAAGGCCCATCAGTGGAAGCGCATTAGCTCATAGAAACAATATGCAGCTCTCAACGTGAAACAAGGATGTTGCTTGTGTTCCAGTGGTGAAGGATAACTGAGTTGTTAAATGGAAAGTACTTGGTGTAGAGCAGGGCTTATTGTGTGCAAGCATTTAGGTACAAAATGAGAGAGAGAAAAAAATATAGGTGTAACCCCTTCTGTACTAAAACGTTTCTGGAATGATAACTCAGGAAGTTGATCACTGAGACAGGTCATGGGAAGGCAGTGCAAGAAGACTTTCCACTTTGGATCCTTTTTTACCTTTTGAATTTTGAATTCTATGCATACATTTTAAAAATACCGATTAAAAAATATATATCAAGATATAAAAGTTTTATGAATGAGCAGATTCATCATACTTAATTTTTATCACACTATTCATTCATTCGGCCATTATTCACAGAGCCCTTGACACTCACCAGAAACTACTCCTCGTGCTGGGCTCATGGACTGCCGTTTCTAGTTAAACAGGCAATAACAAGACGAATGGGTAAATACATATTCATGTGCGTGCGAAGTAATGAGAGAAAGCAGACAGCCATCAGGGAGGGAGGGAGGCCATGGTTGAGGGAGTGACTTGGCCACAGCTCTTGGAGAAACTGACTATCTGATGGTTTAAATAAAGTTGCAAGCTACCAGGCTCTGCCTCTAGGCCACCTTTTGCGGCATCTGGTGTCCTGTTCAGTAACAGCCTGTTGGTGTTGTTTGCATGTTGGCACCTGATCTGTTTTGTATGATATGTACTAGGCAAAAACCCTCCTGCCCGTTCTTGGTGTTTTTGTTTTCCCTTTCAAGTGTCTTTTTTATCTTCACTTCGGTGATCCTGGTGCTTACAATGGGACACAGTTTTCTTGCCTCATTAACGATACACATAATTCTGAGTACCCTTCACTGATGGAGCATGGGAAGATAGGTGCTCCCTGGGTGTCACACAGAACCTTCTTTGTGCTTCTCAGCACAGTAGTATCTGGGCACACAGCAGTGTAACCTTATGTAGGCAACACAGTTTGTTAATAATCCCACCATACTCCTATTAATTGTCTTTCATATTAAAATTTAATAATGGTTCTAACTTAAGTTCCTCTTGGAATGTATGCTTCCAAGTCCGAAACTTTGACTTCTTTATTTGGTTTATATTTAGTCTTGTCTTAACAAATCCAGAAAGATGTCGTGTTGATAAGTGAAAAGATTTGGTTGAGAGACGTCTGGGTGGCTCAGTCGGTTCAATGTCCAACTCTTAATTTTGGCTCAGGTCATGATCTCAGGATCCTGAGATCAAACCCCATGTTGGGCTCTGCACTGGGTAAGGAGTCTGTCTAAGGTTCTCTCTCCCTCTTCCTCTGTACCTCCCCTCCACCTTTCCCTCTCTTAAAAAAAAAAATGATCTGGTTGACAGATCTTTTCCTGTTAGCTCCCTCTACTTGAGTTCATTTCCATACCAGATGAAAGCACTATAAACTTCAGGGTAGTTTAAGTTTTGCTGACTTTTTCCAATAAACAGCTTGAATACAATCTGCAATAGTTAATTTTTTTTCCCACAGAGACATGATTGTATCTGAGTTTTGTTTTTGCTTGTTTTTTGAAAAGTATTATATTAATGCCTGTTTAGAGTAACTACCACGCCCATTAAAGTTATAGGCATATACATACTTGCACAAAGAACCTAATGTTAATTTATTTTCTCAAGAAATATTTGGTAAATGTCCATTACGCACCAGGCAGATGGCAGTGAGTGAGATATTAGTAAGCAAAACAAACAGATATCCCGGTCCTGTGGTCGTTACATTCTAACAAGAGACAGGCAGGCAGTAATGGTAGTAAGTAAACTGGGTCCTTGTTAGAAGGTGATCCGTGCCTTGGGGACGAGTAGAGCTGACAAGGTATGGGAGGGTAGCTGTGGCAGGAAGGGGAAGTTGTAATTTTAAGGGAATTGGAGGGGCCTGCTGAGAAGGGGGCCTTTAGTCAAGCAGAGACCTAAAGGAGCCACGGAGACATCTGGGGGAATAGCATCCGGGCCGGAGGGGTGCTGGGGCAATGAAATGGAGACAGGGAGCCCGCGTAGGGCCCACATGCTGGACACTATGGCCAGTTGGGCGTTTGGCTGCAGCGAGGTCACCCTGGGTGTCTGTGCAGAGCCCAAGGATTTTGACAGCTGGCTTTACAGGTAGCCTAGTGAATTCTGCCTCAGACTTACTGTATAAACTAAGATAACTTATCCAGGTTTTGAGCTCTGACCTTTATCCTTTTGGGATTTCTTTTTTTTTTTTTTTTTTTTTTTTTAATTTGAGGCCTCTGCTCTCACGTACACCTGTTGTGGGGTTTTCAAGTCAGCTTCCTGAATGTTAGGCATAGAGATTTTCTAGATAAAGTCCAGTGGAAAAAATGAGGTTCCCTGCCAGAGGAGTAACTGTACTCATTGCACGTGTCAGCGGGAATGTTGAAGGGAGCCTCGTCGTCGGAACACATGGGAAGGATGTGGTGGAAGAATCAGTTGAGTGAAGTCACTGCCATAAACGCTAAACCAATGTTTTAGGCTTATCCTTAACTTGAAGCAAAGTAAGAAAGTTATGTTTAACTTAATTGAGATATCTTCTCTAAGTACATATAGAAACAAAATAAGTTTTTTGAGAGGGAGTTCTACAACGGGGGGAGGACATTTAAAATACCTCTAGGAAGATCATTTCCTGACTAGTGATGTTTCCTCCATTTCTACTGAGAGCTGAAGGAGAAATGAACATGTGATGTGGACTTGCTCTAAGGATCCGTGCAGGGTCTGCCGGGGGAGATCCTCTGCCACGTTGGCGGCAGGAAAGCCGGCGTCTGTATCTGACCACCCCTGCCCTAAAGGCACAGGGCATGGACCTGCGGGCAGCAGGGAGCGTCTCTGTAGCCGGTGCATGTAGCAGGTCGGTGGTGGAGAGTCGCAGGGCGCAGAGAGAGCCTGAACGAGCATTCCTGTCTTCCTTCGACAGAGCGCTCCCGAGCATCGACCCGATGAAGACATTGCCGAAGGAAAGTCTAGATTTTTGCCTGGTGGTTCTCAAGGTCATAAACCTGCCATTCTTTGTGGCAGGCTGAGGAGAGGTAGCTCGGCTAGGATCAGGGGGATGAGTGGGTGGACTTGGAGCTTCAGCGGAAGTTTCTGTCCCCAGCGGTTTTTCCCTGTTGGGAGCTCAGAGCGGTAGGCAAGTTGCCACTATGTTTCTGGTCTCTGGCAGTTGAGTTCATTTGCCTCACAATACTTTCCTGTTGTTTTTTTTGCAGCAAACCAAAGAGAGAGTGAAGCTATTGATACAGCTGGCTGATGGCTTTTGTGAAAAAGGGCATGCCCATGCAGCAGAGATAAAAAAATGCGTGACTGCGGTGGATAAGAGGTACAGAGATTTCTCTCTGCGGATGGAGAAGTACAGGACCTCTTTGGAGAAAGCCCTGGGGATTTCTTCAGATTCCAACAAATCGGTAAATTGCTTCGTGCGCACAGAATAAAGGTGTTCTTGCTCATGTCCTACCCAGGTTGAATTAACTGAAGTTCCTTGGCTCTCTTCCTCCACAGAGCAAAAGTCTTCAGCTAGACATAATCCCCGCCAGTGTCCCTGGGTCGGAGGTGAAGCTTCGTGATGCCGCTCATGAGCTCAATGAAGAGAAACGGAAGTCGGCCCGCAGGAAAGAGTAAGCCGGTCTCTCCGAACCTGCTGGGATTCGCTGAGCAAGTGAAGGGACCGTCACTTGGACAGACATGCTTGTGTGTGTGCTCTGAAACCAAATGGCGCTGATCCGTTGTGCTGCTCTAGGTGTGCAGCGTTTTCACAGCGCAGACGCCACTGTCCCTTGTCACCTGCTTCAGAAACCATGTCTTGTTTTCGTCCCTGTGCCTCCATTTCCTACAGGGCTGACAAACTGTTTTAGGGTCGTTGGTCATCAGTAGGTCATGAGTAAGTAGTAGTACCAACGAGAAAAATAACTAAACACAATTCTGTTTCAGAATTGCCGACTGGTGCACTGTACTAGACACTCATGAAGACAGGATTGTCCTAAACCATGGGTTCCCGGCTGGGGGACATTCCGCCCCGTGCGGAGACATTTTTGGTCGTCACACCGTGGGGAGTGGGTGTGTGCGACAGTATTCAGTGCGTGGAGACCAGGGATGCTGCTGACCTCCTCCACGACACGGGACAGACCCCCAGCAGAGCGCTGTCTGCCCCCAGATGTCAGTGGTGCTGAGTGAGAAGCCCTGACCCGAGGGGACCTCAACAGAATGTTTTCCAAAATGGTTTTTCCTTTGACTCGGTGGCTGCATACTATTATTGTCTTGTCTGTTCTTGACTTAATTCCCCAGTACACCTTACTGACTGATGGCTTTTAAAACTGCCTTTCTATTTTATAAACCATCGAAGTAGGTAGTTAAAAAGAGCATGTGTCCTGCCTGTAAGCTGAGCTCCTTGCTGTCTTCCTCTGTTGAAGGTTCATCATGGCTGAGCTAATTCAAACTGAAAAGGCTTATGTAAGAGACCTCCGCGAGTGTATGGATGTAAGTAAGTTTTTTTGCTTGTTTATTTAGATTTGATCTAAGCGAGCTCGTTATCCCTACCTGTTGGTGATTATTAAAATAATCACACTTTTTGTTGCTTCCGAGAGTTGAAGTGTGCCTAAGCAGCCTGCTTTTCTTGTTTCCGCTCTTCTGTGAGGTTCCAGGCTGTGTTTTGCTCATCCCAGAGATGACACAGCAGTAACCCTCTCATTCCTTTCATCACATGACGGCCTGGCTGACAGTCTCTTTGTGCAGAATTTTACAGCAGCTTCAGAGAAATGTGCCTACTAATGGTGACAGGCAGCTCGTCCTCTCAGTAGTTTCAAAGAATATTTGTCATACCTCGCAGAGTAGGGTAACTCCAAAACTCAGAGCTGGGGATAGAAAGTTTTGAGGTGGAATGTGTAGGAACTATTCCCAAGTGCTTATAGCAACTGCAGGGACTTTTTTGGGGAAAAGTTTTTCATGTTGTTTTGTAAAAAGTTGTAATCTTCAGATGTGTTTTTCAGTGATTCCTGAACTCTGGGTGTGTATTACAGATGTCAGGAGTAGCTGTCTCTTGGATGTGTGCTGTCGGTTTTTGTATAATCCCTCTGCTTCCCTCCTGACCAGACGTACCTGTGGGAAATGACCAGTGGGGTGGAGGAGATCCCAGCCGGCATCGTAAACAGAGAGCTTGTTATCTTCGGGAACATGCAGGAAATCTACGAATTTCATAATAAGTGAGTGGCTTTATCTTTGGGGAGCTGGTTACTCTTGAAATCTAGATACTGTGCTGCAGCGTCACAACAAGAAATGGAAGCTTCCAACTGAATTGAGCATCCATTTCAGTGAATCTGTTGAAATATGAATGATCCCTGTCGGGCTCTCGTCAAAACACCCCGACACTGTAGAGACGCTTTTAATAGAGATTCAGCTTTTTCCGTGTGCTTCCCTGCCGTAGAAGTAAGGTCAGGGGACGTGTGAACACTGTGTTTGGGGGAAGCTATGTCACCAGCTGCTACATCCATTCCTTCTCAGAGTTAAAGGAGAGCTCTCCGGGGCTGCTGGCCGATGTGTGGTCTTGTGGTCTTTTCCAAGAAGGAAGGAGGAACTGAGCACAGAACAGATGTGTAGTCTGACCAAAATAAAATGCTCTGTCCATTGGCCACAGGAGGCACTTGGTTTTATTTTTAAGGGTTTTCTTTTGTTTTGTTTGTTGTTGTTGTTGTTGTTGTTTTAAAGAAGCACGGGTTGCTTTGGACGGAGTCTCTGTAGCCCAGGAGCCTGTGGCAGGATAACGCTGGGGCCGAAGCTGCCAGACTCTTCCTCACGCCCCACCCCCCCAACCCCCACCCCAGCAAAACACACTGAAATCTCAGTGACTTCTTCTGACTGTTTATCTGTATCCCTAAATAGCATCCTTAGCTACTGAACAGAGCACTCACCCGGAAGTAAGCTGCTGGGGTAGACTTTGTATTAGGAAGTGCTTAAGGGCTAAAGATGTTAGCTGATTGAAAGTCACAATAACCTAGCCTAGTTAAGAGCTACACGTTTTGTTAAATCTTTAAAATCTAGAATGCGCAGATGTGTCACTGCACTTGGTTGAAATGGTATGCTTGGCCTGCTTGGTCTGATTTCTGGCTTATCTCGCTGGTAAAGTGCTTTAAACCCTCTTAATAATACGATACCGTTTTGACTCTGCAGCATATTCCTGAAGGAGCTGGAGAAATACGAGCAGCTGCCAGAGGACGTGGGACACTGCTTTGTCACCTGGGTGAGGACCCTCGGCTCCTCGTTCTCACAGCTGTGGCTTTGCGGGAAGTTGGAAGGAATATGGCTCATTTCTCTTCTGTCACCATCTTCTGTGGTGTCGGCTTACAGAGAAGTGGGCTTTGCCTCTAAGAATTACCTTCTCCAGCCAGATAGTCATGTAGAATGAGCTTTTTATTGGTAGTTGCGATGATTTGAAGTGGAATATTTGAACATCTGGCGTATGGGGCCTATGAGTGGCCCTGGGGATTCATAGGGACGCATGAGTGCCCAGCCGCGCCTGGGGGTGGGAGGGGTCATCCATCCAGAGGAGAGGCAGACGATCGCCTTGTGTTGGTGCCCTGTCCTCCATGCAGGACGCCAGGGTTTGCCTCGGCCGCTGTGGGAGCAGGGAGGGTGTGCCCAGCCCTGACTTACTGGGCCGAGGGAGGCTTCTGCAGGTGTGGCAACAGGAGATGGCATTTCTTATTTTCAACAACTTTCTGTATAAAATAGGGTCTCTTTATTTAGAGCTTAAATTTCCTTCATCCCCATGGCTACTTTTCTACATAAAAATCTATCATATCTTGACTTACTGCCATTTGATTTGAAAGAGATATTCTAATTTTTGTTGTTTACAGGCAGACAAGTTTCAGATGTATGTCACATACTGCAAAAATAAGCCTGATTCTACTCAGCTGATATTAGAGCATGCGGGATCCTACTTTGACGTAAGTAAGAGACTCCTGGTGAAGCGGTGAAGTTGTCTGCATTGTGTTCGGTAAACATAAAAATGCCACACTACTCATAGCTTTCACCTAATGGATGGGAGGGAGTGTTTTCATTTTTATTTGTCGCATTTATGGTGGGATAGTCTTGTGTTTCTAAAAGATCCTTCTAAGATTTCAACAGGTCCGTGTGTATATGAGCTCACTTTCTATTTATATATAACCATTCTTAAATGTAATATCATATGCGGAAGGTGTAGACTATAAGCCTGCTTTACCTTCTATGAAGGAAAAAGAATCTTTGAACCTTTGAATCTTTTTTATTCATTTATTTTTCCCATTTTTATCATGTGATTGATTTCCAAAAGTGGTTTATCAGTAAAATTTTTACAACTAGCGCTATAACAACTAAGATCATTGGAAGGCTCTTTAAGTATATTCTCATTGGTGTAAACATACGTGTGGGTCCTCTTTTTTTGAAAGATATTTCAGGGAGATTATTTTGTACAAAGGGGGTTGGAGCCTTATGGAAGTAATATAAAGAAAGCTTCTTGGGTCTCCGGAATATAGTCAAGTGTGCCGAATACATCGTGATTAAAAGAGTACTTTTCAGTATCACGTGTAATTTGGTATAAAGGCTGCGAGAATTTTAGATTTTTTTCTGTTCTTACGTGTGCGTGGCCATGCGTGATGCTCTTTTCTGGACATCTGGGAAATTAGGGTACATTTTAGCTTCTGTCTTTGCCGTGGAGCCCTGGAGATGGCCCTATTTTAGTTGTCGTTCTTGTGACCAGTAAGCCCACGTGAGTGCCTTTGTAAATACCAGGTCAGCTCTCCCAGCCCCATGCTGCCCTTTCTTGTCAGATTTTCACACCTTCCTCGCTCTTTACCATCAGATGAAATTCAACATCAAGGCCGTATGCAGTGTTAGAATTCTGTACGGTCTAAGCACAGAGAGCATGTGGCATATGGAATCGAATAAAAAAAAAAGCCCTTTGCCCTAACACCTTTAAGGATAATGGGAATTCTGCTTATCTAACTTAGGGATCTCACAGAAGTCTTGCTGTCAGTTCCCACCATATGGGATGTTGCCCATCTCTCTGGGGCTCACCGAGCGCCGCGGGTGTCTGTGGTTGAGATTTACCACTGACCAGTGAGCGAGGCCATCCTCTTAACCCCCAGTTCTTTGCCCCTGCCATCCAAAGTAAAATTTTAGAAGCACGGAAGTTTTTTTTAACAGCTTTTTAGAAAAAGGGAGCTTTCTTATTTCAGCAGGATTAAATCTTGATGGGGTTTTAGAAAAATACTCTGATCTCATAGTCATTTTTGTCTTCCTTTTTTCTAATCATTTTATTTTCTTATGATGAGTAAACTCTTTGATCCCCATCTCGGTTTCCCCCATCCCTCCACTCACCTCTCCTCTGGTAACCATCAGTGGGTTCACTATAGTTCAGAGTCTCTTCCTTGGTTTGTGTGTGTGTTTCTCTCTCTCTCTCTCTCTCTCTCTCTCTTTTTTTTTTTTTACTTTGTTCATCTGTTTTATTTCTTAAATTCCACAGCTGAGTGAAATCATGTGGTAATTGTCTTTCTCTGACTGACTGATTTCACTTAGCCGAATACTCTTTAGCTCCATCCATGTCATTGCAAATGGCAAGCTTTCATTCTTTTGATGGCTGAGTAATAGTGCATTGTATAGATGAACCACATCTTCTTTATGCATCCATCAGTCCGTGGACACTTGTGCTGCTTCCATAGTTTGGCTGTTATGGACAATGCTACTATAAATGTAGGGGTGCATGTTTCCCTTTGAATTAGTGTCTTTGTATTTTTTGGGTCAACACCCAAGTAGTGTGATTCCTGGATTGTAGGGTAGGGTAGTTCTATTTTTAACTTTTTGAGGAACCTCCATACTGTTTTCCAGAGTGACTGCACCAGTTTGCATTCCCAGGAACAGTGCTTTTTCTGGGAAGGTTCCTTTTTCTCCACATCCTCACCAACATGTGTTCTTTCTTATACTTTTTATTTTATCCATTCTGACCGGTGTGAAATGATATCTTACTGTAGGTTTGATTTGCATTTCTCTGATGATGAGTGATGTTGTGCTTCTTCTCATATGTCTGTTGGCCATCTGTATGTCTTTGGAGAAATGTCTGTTCATATCCTCTGCCCATTTTAATTGGAGAGTGTGTGTGTGTGTGTGTGTGTGTTGAGTTGAGTTGTATGAGTTCTTTCTATATTTTTGGTTACTAATCCTGTTTTAGTAGATATGTTATCTGCAAATGCCTTCCCCCATTCAGAAGGTGTCTTTTAGTTTTGTTGCTTGTTTTCTTCACTGTGCAGAAGCTCTTTATTTTGATGTTGTCCCAGTAGTTTATTTTTGCATTTATTTCCCTTGCCTCAGGAAGCATATCTAGAAAAATGTTGCCATGGCCAGTGTCATGGAAATTGCTGCCTATGCTCTCTTCAGGGATTTTTATAGTTTCACGTTTGTGCCTTTATTCCATTTTGTGTTTACTTTTGTGTATGGTGTAAGAAAGGGGTACAGTTTCATTCTTCTGCACGTTGCTGTCCAACTTTCCCAACACCATTTGCTGAAGAAACTATCTTTTTCCCATTGGATATTTGTTTCTCTCTTGTCATTTTTGAGCAGTATAATCCTATGATAAGGTATTAAAAATGTCAACAAAAATAGTGAGATTGGTGTTTAGAAAGATCAGAGATGCATTTCTGAATGTTATTAAAATGGTATTCAAAACACATTGCAATATGTCTCAGATGTTTTGTGGGGTGTGCATGAAACGGAATACTTCTCAGCTGTATGAAGGGATAAACTCCTGATACATAAATAGCAAAGATTCATCCCCAAAACGTGGGCTGAGAGAAGCTAGACATAGAAGAATACATTCTGTATGATTCCTTTTGTATGAAATTCTAGAATATGCAGAACTGATTTGGTGATAGAAATCAGAACAGGGGTTGCTGCTTTGTGGTGGTGGGTTTGTGGGTGGGGGAATTGGTTAGAAAGGGGTACGAAGAACTTCCTGTGATGTTGGAAATACTCTGTACATACTCGATTGCAAGTATGTTGACATTTGTCAGAACTCGGTGACCCAAACATGGGATTTGTACATTATACTATATATGAAAAGATATCTTTTAGATGTGACATCATGAATACATGTATCATAATCATTAAATCATAAGTCCCACATTTGTCACTGAAGAGAAACTTAAGGCTCTACTTGTGATTTGGAAGGCAGAGGAAGAATTGCTAAGTTTTTATTCTAATCTGCCTGGTGCGTGAGTGACCCAGGGTTCGGTGATTCTGGCAGCCGTCACACCGAAGGGAGAGTGGCCGCGTGAAGCCCCGCGCCACGCTCGGTTCCGGAGGAGCTTAGTCGAGATGACCCACAGACTGAGAATATTGAGAATACAAAGAGGTGCTGGCTCTTAAATCACATTTGAAGTGCAGACTATTAGAAGAAAACCCTTATTTATTTACTTCTTTATTTTTAAAAGATTTTATTTATTTATTTGACAGACAGAGATCACAAGTAGGCAGAGAGGCAGGCCGAGAGAGAGAGGGAAGCAGGCTCCCCGCTGAGCAGAGAGCCCGATGCGGGGCTCGATCCTAGGACCCTGAGATCATGACATGAGCCGAAGGCAGAGGCTTAACCCACTGAGCCACCCAGGCGCCCGATAACCCTTTTTTAAAAAAGATTTTATTCCAAAGAGAGCATGAGTGAAAGAGCGAGAGGGAGAGGGGGAGAGAGAGAGAGAGAGAAGCATTAGCAGGGGAGAGGGGCAGAGGGAGATGCTGACTCCACTGTGAGCAGGGAGCCTGACGTGGGGCTCAGAACCATGGGATCATGACCGGAGCCGAAGGCAGATGCTGCACCCACAGAACCACCCAGGCGCCCCACCCCTTTTATCTATTTATTTATTTATTTTTTAATTTTCTGAGAAGAGTGTTAAGGGCCAAGATAGCACAAGTACAGCGGGTTGGTGTGAAAGTCTGGGCTAGGAGATGTAGGAGATGGATTGTGAGCATGGATGGAAGAATTGCTGAGTGGTGTGTGAATGTGTTGGTGAGGAAGGAGGAGCCCCTGTGCGGGAGAGTCAGGCTCGGGGGCGGGGGGGGGAGAAGGGGTGTGGTCTGTGGCTCTAGGGCACCGGTGGCCCAAGTTGCCAGAGCTGCCGTGGGAGACAGGGCGCATCTCGTGTATGGCTCAGTGTTCCGTGGCTGACGCACCACGGCTAGCCCAGGGCAGGGGAGGGCAGGCGGAGGTTGCCGGGCCAGTGTGGGCCCCATGGCTCCATGGCTGGGTGTCATGGGCTTGCCTGTTTGACATCTGCCCGTGAAAGCCAGGAATCCAGACTGAAAACCACTATCTTCTCGTTCAAAGTGATTAACTTATTCTTATGTTCAGCATATTGAAAGAATAAATAGTGATTTCTACTTGTATTCCTTAGGCTAAGAGTGATATGTGTGTACTCATTTTGGAGGTAAAAAATGTAGTTTTAGTTCATACTACCTAATTTACCCAGTAATGTTCATCAGTATATATACCTTAATCTTTTTGTCTTAATTCAGGAAATACAGCAGCGGCACGGATTAGCCAATTCCATCTCTTCGTACCTTATTAAGCCCGTTCAGCGAATAACAAAATATCAACTTCTTTTAAAAGTATGTATGAAGCATCTTCTACCTGCGAAATTTTGTGAACTGTGCATTATTATTTTGACATTTTTCTCTCTGTTTATGTAAAGTATCCTGAATTTTTGCAATAACACCTAGCCAATTAATTTTTTTTTTAATGCATTGTCATTTGTTACCCTGATCAGTTTCTCAGTGCAGCAGGTAAATAAGAGACTATTGATTAGGCACCTGAGCTTTGATGACTGACCCTTGTCCCTAACATACACTGAGAAAAGAGATTATGAAGTCTAGATCACTTGGTACCTACGTCCCAGGCTGGCTCGCTGACCATGGGCCGCGCACTGTGCTCTGTGCTCTGCGTGCGTTAAGTTCACCTGGTCTGCAGGTCTGGAAGCGAGCCTGTGAGGGCAAGGGCCATGCCCGCCATCATCCTTGGATTGCTGGCATCTGGGCTCCGTTCTAAACCCACGTGGGGCCGGGGCTCAAGTAGCTCACCCTCGGCTAGCGTCCTCCCTGTGACGTCTAGTCACGTGTCACACACTTATTTATGGAGCTTGTTGTTCACACATATCCCAAGTATTTCAGTCAAACTGACCTCTGCTTTCTCTTGGTGATGAATGTTGAGTGAAAGTCATCTTGTAACTCGGTGTACTGGCGGGTGTTAACTAGAATTATTGTGATCATTTTGCAATATATACAAATAGCAAATCCTATGTCATACTGTTGAAACTAACATAATGGTGTGTGTCAATTATACCTCAAAATTAAAAAAACCCATTTCTAATAATCTTAAGGATTTAACAGTAGAATGGGAAAGGAAACTTGGAATTTGTGATCGTTGTCACAGAATGCATCGTATAAATTGATGTACATCTTCTTGACTACGAGAATAATAATCTGCCAGCTCTACCTAATGATGTGTGTGCTATTTACGTGGCTGGAGAATGTTATCCGGTATGAGAATGAGCCACCTGCACGCATCCTGGGACCCCTGTTTTGTGAATCTGACTCTGTCCCTGGTGTTGTCTTAGCACAGCAGTAAGAGGTGATGTTATAATTTTCCCAGATAGAAAAGAAGTTCAGAGATGGAGTTATGAAATCCTGAAACACTTTCTCTTTCTGTTAATGAGAAAACTCTAGAAACAGAAGTGGCCATATTCTTTTGTTAAAGCAGTACCATCGTGGGACATTTCTGTTGGGAAAGCTCTCCTGCAGTTTTGTATCAAAATCCTATTAAGTGCTTTTATGGCCCTCACTGCAGCAATATGAGCTTGCCGTAAACATGAAATAGAAGTCAGGAGGTTAAGTTGTTTATATTCAGATTAGCCCTCTGCTTTTTACTTCTGCAAAGGCCGTGTACCTCTTGGTGTCCTCAGGATTTAAGAATTTTGTCTTTAGCATGTGTTTCCACTAAAAATCTTTTTTCCAGTGACCTCACATCTAGTTAATCACCATTAAAGTGGGACTTTAATTTATGAACCTCACGTTATTCTGCCCAGGGGTTCTTCAGCAGAATAGTAATAAGCTCTGTTGAGCTCCCCAACAAGGAGTGTTTTCTGCCAGTGAGGTTAATTTCTGTACATAGCATTCTTAAGCACTTTTTTTCTTGCCAAGCTCCTTAGAATAATAGGTAAAAACCATCTGGTCACGAGTGAAAGTGCTTATCTGGTGCCAAATTGCTCTAAAACTATCCAGTATGAGACCAGAGCTCCCTGCAGTGCCCTGTCCCTCTTGGGGACTGCTAGGACCCAGAGAGTGCTGGTTACTATTACTATCACCATTCATACGCTGGTAAGAAAATATCCTGGAGCCTGCCAGAACATGCATTTATTGTCCTTATCACCCTTCCTTTAATAGCAGATGTTCCTCCAAGTGCATCTGAAATGGAATCACACTCAGGGAGGTGTGATAGGATCACTCGCTCTTTGCTAACCATCCTGCGCACAAGGGCGCACACGGTGTGTGACTGTGGATACTGGCGCGGTGGTGCTGCTCCCGCTCGTGACCCGGGAGGTCCGGGCTGGGGGCGGCGTTAACAGCACGGAAGCGTTCACGATCACACAGGGGTGCTCGGTGCACTCTGCCATGACCTTCAGATAAAACCAGTAGTTGATTATGCTTTGCTGTGCTAATTATTTTATTTTTATTTTTATTATTTTTGAGGCTCGGTAGTTAATGTGTACACTGATTTTGTCTTAAACTGTGACTGCATCTGGTTTCCTCTGATTTGAACAAGCATCCTGAGTTGAGCTGGACAGATCCTTCCGTCCATAAAGAGGCAGTGATTCATTTTCTGTGAGAATATGTGCCCAGCCGACCGCGGTCTGTTGTTCTCTTGAAACTCATGGATTCTTCATGGACTTGTTTTCTGCAAAGATCTTGTTGGCAAAGCTTTTGGCCTTTGGATGGTTCATGGTATCGGTCTCTTACAGGAGCTACTCACTTGCTGTGAGGAAGGAAAAGGGGAGATAAAAGATGGCCTCGAGGTGATGCTCAGTGTGCCAAAGCGAGCCAACGACGCCATGCACCTCAGCATGCTGGAAGGTACGAGGCTCTGCACATCCCCTGAAAAGCATCTGCACACGTCCTGCTGACACTGTGTATAAGGGGCTCTCCCATGCCCTGAAACTCTTGGCTTTGTGCCTCTGTATTCTGTTAGGAGTTAAGAGTTTAGATGTGAATACCCTTTTTTTTTTTTAAAGATTTGTTTGAGAGAGAGAGTGCGAGTTTGCAGCCACAAGGCAGGGGAGGGGTAGAGAGCGGGGGAAGAGAGAATCCTCCAGCTGATTCCCCGCCAAGTATGGAGCCCCACGTAGGGCTAAGTCTTACAGCCCTGAGATCACGACCTGAGCTGAAATCAAGAGTCAGATGCTTAACAGACTGCACCACCCAGGTGCCCCAAGGACCTTCTTTTTTTAAAGATCTGGTTTCATTGCTTCCCCTTAGTTTCACGAAGTGCTTCAGCCTCATTAAAAGCACGCCCTTGTCCATCATCTGGAGAACAGGCTGCCCACTCTCCCAGACCCCGGTAGCACCATATGTCACTTGTTTTAGGCAATCAGGTGACCACAGTAGATAGATGGATGGATGGAAGGACGGCAAGATCAGCCCCCTGTGATTCTAAAATCTGTTAAAAGGCTTGCTGTTTCCCTGTATCTGTATCCACTGTATCACTTGCAAGAGCCTTGAACATGGCGGCATGTGACACGGCGGTGTGTGATGTGAAGAACAAGGCAGAGAAACGAAATTAAACACCTTGCAAGTGAACTTTCCATGGATGCTTGTGTTTAAAAAGGCTCTTTCTGTGTTATAGAGCTTAAGTCCTATTATCAGGTACACAGTTATGTACAAGAAGTAATCCTTCCCCAAATGCTTTTTCTAGCCTGTGTCTCATCAGTAGTATTGAGCAGTGTAACCGGTTGGGGCAGAGGTGCTGCTGTTTGCAGTAGAGACGCAGAAGTCAGAGGCCAGGTGGGGTAGCTTTTCCTGTCTCTGATGTGAGACCCCGAGCTGGTGCAGCAGCCCTTCTTGGCATCATCAAGGACTCAGGCTCTGTTCTCTGTACGTTCTCCCCACTGCTTAAATGTTGTTTGCTTGGGAAGGTTTAGGATATGTCAAGACCATGGAAATGTTCCATCCAGGAGATAGAAAGTGGGGAAAGAGGGCGGGGAAGGAGCAGCCGCCGGAGGGGCAGAAACGAGGAGTTGTACACAAGACTGCCGCACACGGCCTGAGCTTGGCCGCGTGCTGTCCCAGCGGCAGGGGGGCAGAAATGCAGGGCCTGTCTGAGCAAGCGCAGAGGACGCTTCTCTCTGGAGAAGGAGGAGAGAGCCATCGTCGAGGGAGAACTAGCAGCCCCTGCCCCAGATATCCAGCCACTTCCTGCAGCCTGGTCGCTGGAAGTCCATGCAGTGGGCCACTTCTGGGAAGAGTTGAGCAGAGCGAAAGCCACTCCATGGCCAGAGTGTGACTGATTCACATGAAAAATTTTGCAAAGATGGGAGAACTGACGAAGGAAGGCCAGACCAGAGCCCTGTGGAAAGGCTGGGTCTGCAGTGGAATGTTCAGGAGAGTGTTCTGGGCTGAAGAGGCAGAGGATCAGGTCGCAGCCTGGGAGTAGGCAGTGGCCTGGGGGAAGGTCCGTGGACCATTCTGGGCCAGGGGAGGAGGAGGTCTGTGAGATGGAATGCTGTGAGTGAAGGCCGAGGAGAAGTAGGGAGTTCATTCAAATCTATGGTGTGAATGCCACCCGCAGCAGATAGAGTTGAAGGAATAAAGCCATGAGGAAGCACTGGCTTTTTTTTTTTTCTTCCTTTTGAGCAAGGGAGAATATACGCAAAGTCATGTTTTAGGAAGAATTATCCTTCGTCAGGTGGGATCAGTGCAGGGAAACTGGAATGGGGGCCCAGAAAGGGAACTCTAATCTGTGATGTAATTTTTGGGCATTGAACAGTTGTTTAAATCGTCACAATGCTGTCCTTTTCTTTCAAATTGATTGTGCCTCCTTGTCTTTGTGTTGCAGGGTTTGATGAAAATATTGAGTCTCAGGGAGAACTCATCCTGCAGGAATCCTTCCAAGTGTGGGACCCAAAAACCTTAATTCGAAAGGGTCGAGAACGGCATCTCTTCCTTTTTGAAATGTCCTTAGTATTTAGTAAAGAAGTGAAAGATTCCAGTGGCAGAAGCAAGTACCTTTATAAAAGCAAATTGTTTGTAAGTATCAACATTAAGAATTGTTAATTTAAAGGTAACACACTTGCAAATCTTCTTGTAGGCAGAAAAAAAAAGCACCATTGCTTTCAATTTAACCTCCAAAACTGCCCTAAAATGTGGAACTTTAGAATTGTTAGGTTTTCATCTTCCACAGTGAAAATCTCTGGCCATCTGGAGTCCACTAGAGGGAGCTCGTGGGTTTTAGCTCCGCTAGACTGAGGAAGCCTGCTTTTTCTAAATTCCATAGACTCTGAGGATGAGAAAACACTTTTTAAGTGAATTTAGATTTACCTCTGATGTGCCCAAACCAGCTTTACAAATAAATTGATCACATGAGTCTACGATTAAGTTCTCATATCATTCTAATGAATTTTCCTTTTGCCGATGTTGGAAGATACATTAAGCAGCCTTCCTGGGTGGCTGGCTGTGGGCTCTTAATAATCTGGGGTGAATTTTTCTTTCAATAAAGGTAAATGTGTGGAAAATAAATAAGTAAATTTAGGGTTCTTTACACTAACAAAATATGATTATTAGAGAAAACATACATATGCAAAAATAGTTCTAAATGCCCACTATCCCATCTGTGCAGAGAGCACTCCCTACCCTTGAGTGCTGATGCCTTTTTTCCAACAAATAACAAGTCTCTGTGTAAAACCACATGCTGACTCTCCGAGAAGCCTCAAGCAGGTGTCCTCCTCAAGGTCCGCTGTGTTTCTGTGTTCCCCTCGTGGGAATACCTTGGGCTGTCATCACAGAACCGCTGGACAGGGTCAGGCAGGGGGAGGATTGGGCAAAACTAATGAAAAATCACCGTCTGAGAAAAAATAGGAAATGTATAGAATTTGGTTTCTTCTTAACACAAGATATGACAGATCACTTATAAATATTGGTAGATATTTGGAATTTAGACAACATCTACATTATATATTTTTATGGTATCCATATATTAATCAAGTTCCCAAAGTAATAAAATGCTACCAATGTAGAAATCATCTTTAATAATAATTTGGAATTTGCAAGTTTAAACTAATGGTCTTCATACCATTTTCTTTGGCTTATATCCTGTCTGAGATTGTCTTTTGGCTCACAACCCACCTTACATCATTTTAGATCATATTGTAACTGGAAAGAAAAAATGCAGCATTGCTGGCTAGTAATTTCACTAGCTGGCTTTAATCTATCCTCAGAGACCAAGCTAGTCTGTTTTAGAAGCTGATACATCTTCATTTAATTTATCTTTCAAAAGTTAAGGTTCCCTCAGAGGCCACCATTATGAATCACTTCCTTTGCTGGAGGGGGGGGAACACAGGCGGGTGAACTTGACTGTGGGGGAGGGACTGAAGATGTTGACCTTCACCTCTGCTCATCCACGTGCTCCCATCACAATTGCACATGTCACAGAGAGAAATTTTGTCTCTTAGCCCTTAAAATTATTGGCGAAATACTAAAAGTTAATGCTCTTGATGAACAAATCGGGAAATAACTGTGAAGACATTATGTGCCTTCTGCGAAGCTACTCCACTCATGCGGAAAATGCATGGCGGGAGCTCCTTTGCAACTCAGACTGATTTCGGTTTGTTGTTTATGAGTTAAAAATGGTCAACTCTTTGATTTTCCAGATAAGAGGGTTTTTAGATATTTGGGTTTCCTTCCTCTGGATTTGCTAGTTGGCCCTCATCAGGATCTCCAGTAGATGAGCACAGGGGAAGTAGAAGGGATGCAACCAATTATGGCGGCCTGAGAACAAAATTTTCTCATTTTAACTGCAGTAAGATCGGAGGCTTACCCGTCAGTGTAAACAAACTACGTTGTTATAACCTGGCGTGACCACAAGCCACCAAAAACCATTTTCTTGGTCTTTGTTCTGTATCCTGCTGGAATCTTACAGTCATCTAATTATGTAATTACCTTTTTATCCAGACCTCAGAGTTGGGTGTCACGGAACACGTTGAAGGAGATCCTTGCAAATTTGCACTCTGGGTGGGGAGGACACCGACCTCAGATAATAAAATTGTCCTTAAGGTATGTTCATTTGAAGCTTAGGAATGTGCTGTGGGACAAGTTTATTGTTTTGGTTTTTTTTCCCTGTTGAAATATATTGGTGTTTATATGCTTTTATTTGCTCTTTTTGTGTTCTCTCGAGATTGGTGATTATCACAAAAAGAATAATAGAATAAATTCAGTTTGGTACTCTAGTGATAAAATGCCTTGAGGTAAACTTTTGCTCTTCTACGATAAAGGTCAGATGGAGAAAAATCTCTTTAAACTTATCCCATTCTTTTGTCTGAAAAAGAATTAGTCGATTCCATCAGAGGTGCAGGAAGTTGAGGTACGGGAGGAAGGACATGCGGATCAACAGCTCTCACCGCACACTTCGTCCAGGCACCTGATGAGCTTGTGAAGGCCTTGGGCTGTTCAGGGCTGAATGTGCCGAGAGTCTTCATGGGGTCCCAGGCTCTTTGGCTTTCTGGTTAAGGGGCAGAGAAAAAAGGGAGATAATGATCAGTTACAAGGGTTGATAATATTATGATTCAAAGTGTTCAAAAACACTAAGGGTGCTTTTTGGAGGTTTATATTGGGGTGGGAGAGGAATATATGTTTGAATATTTGACTTAAACTCTGCCTCCATTGTACCAGCCTCTCCAAGGAAAGACACAGGGCTCTCAGGTGTCTTGTGTACTCCCTCCCTCCTGTGTTTGAGAAAATACAGATGGAACTGTCTTTTTTAGCTGTCTGGGAAGTCCATAAGTGATTTTGGGATGTTTTGTGGAAGATGTTGCTGAAGATTTGTACAATATTGGGAGATGAGCCAAAAGCTTAATGGGACTCTGGTGTATGAACTTGCATGCCAGGGATTCTGTCTCATACATTCCTTTTAATCTCTCACCAGTATTTCCAGCAACTATGAATATCTCATTGGTACCTTGCTCTTAAAGAATTTGTACTTTAATGGAAGCCATTGTGTTTCTAAGATCTTTATTCCCATGGAAATGATGGATTGTTTTGCAATGAATATATGATTACCAACCCAGTGTGTTCTTGTTAGTATTGGCATAAAGCCCTGTAAAATAGAAATTGCACTGATAGCTAAATATTAGATAACGGAACTTTCCTAAGCCATAAAATTTTAAAGTATACTCAAAACCATAAAACTTCCAACTCATAGTAAGTATTTATCCAGATTAGCTACAGTGACAGATGTCAAAGGGTGAATCTGAGAAATAGTGCCAGATATTTTAGCCAGATTTGGACTACTTTCATTTAGGATATAATAAAATACTCATGATGCAGTTGAAGAATAAGGCTCCCTACAGGCTTTATCAGATGAAAGCTTTCTAGGGGAATTTCGAGTAATATTTCTCTGCCTTCCAAGGAGAGACTAAGGGAAATGATGTCCTCATTCATTTTTAGAGATTACTTTGTGGTGGTGGAGCTGGGGATGGAGAAGGTGGGGGTGGAGGTGGAAATGCCAGCTAAGATGGAGATGATGGTGGAGGCAGGGACTGAGATGGTGGGGATGGTGGTGGAGGTGGTGGTGGAAGTGGTGGGACAGGTGGTTGAGATGGAGATGGTGGTAGGGGGGTGATTGGGATGGAAGTGGTGGTGGTTCAGACGACGGAGGAGGTCGTTGAGATGGAGATGGTGGTGGAGGTGATGGTGGTGGAGGTGGTGTTGGAGATGGAGTTGATGGTGGAGGTAGTGGTGGATGTGGTGGAGATGATAGAGGAGATGGTTGAGATGGAGATGGTGAGGGGGAGGTGTTTGGGATGGAAGTGGTGGTGGTGATGACGGAGGGGGTGGTTGAGATGGAGATGATGATGGAGGTGATGGTGGTGGAGGTGGTGTTGGAGATGGAGGTGATGGTGAAGGTGATGGTGGTGGAGGTAGTGGTGGAAGTGGTGGAGATGATGGAGGAGGTTGCTGAGATGGAGATGGTGGGGGGAGGTGTTTGGGATGGATGTAGTGGTGGTAGAAATGGAGATGGTTGTGGTGGAAATGTTGGGGGAGGTGGTTGAGATGGAGATGAAGGTAGAAGTGATGGTGCTGGAGGTGGTGGTGAAGTGTTGGAGATGGAGGTGGTGGTGTTGGAGATGATAGTGGAGGTGATGGTGGCAGGGGAGACGGTGCTGGTAGAGCTGATGATGGTGGTGGAGGAGGTACTGATAGAAATGACAATGATACTGATGGCCTAGTAGTTAGAAAACAAAGCTGTGGTGTTTTTTACGTTGTCCTCTGGAAGGGAGAACCTGATTTCCAAATCCTTCCATAAACGGATGGAGACTACTAAGAGTCCAAAACAAACTATTCCCATCTCTTAGACAAGTGGGACCTTTTATTTAGTATTTAGCTGGCTTACCTTTCTCTTGTTTTTTTGAAAAATTGGCATGTGTTTTCTTTGTTTAATTTCTTTAAGGTCAGGAGAATTCCTCTCCGTAAATGTAATGATCACTTCACCCTATTAAATCATGAGAATTTCATTTCTTTGTGAACCATATTTAACAGTTTCCCTCAGTTGTCTCTAAACCCTGCCAAACGTTCTTTCTCAGATTCTTCTCTCAGTTTAACCTGAACGCTTGTATCAGGCATTTCAGTGCCAGTAGATCTGCAGTTTTCAGAGTTTTGCACGGAGAAACACCTCTGTCCCGTGCACAGACTCCCCTAGTCCCTGATCCTCCTGCCTCTGGCCCCAGAAGAACTTGGGTTGCTGCTTCCCAGTCTCAGGTCTGGGAATGGAGGCCAGAGGCTGCTTTTATCCTTTATTTAGTTCCCCGTTCCTAGCTCTAAGTGACTTTAAAGACACAGCCTCCAGTTAAAACATTTTACATAGGGGAAAGATAGTCCCAACTCTAATTTCCTTTCCCAACATGGGCCTTGACTTTCTGTTTTTGAAGACAAGGTGCGCCGTGAGAAAATGCCCCCTCTCAGTCAGGATCTCAGCTGTAATCCCTCTGACGACTGTTTCAGTCATTTACAGGGAATTGTGCTTATGTCATAGGAGGTTGATGTTTTCCACAAGGAAATTAAAAACTGTTACTAAGCCCCAGAACATGCAAAAAGAAGGAAAAAAGAAAGAAAGAAAACCTCCTTTGAGGCCAAGAGGAAGGAAAAAAATCTGGAAGGAGTACTGCCCTATGTGTTCATTCTGCAAATGTTTATTGAATATTGACTGTGTGTCATTTTCGGAAACTAGTTCTCAAAAGTTGTAACGGTGTTGCCATCTGTGATTGGCAGTAGGTTAACTGGTTTACACTACTGGTGTGACCAGGGGTAGGTGAAGGCAGAGCTTGGGAGGCCGGGCTCTGACGTCCACATGGATGCCATCTGTCCGGCCTGAGCATTCCGGCTGCTTCCCATGCCAGCCGTGTGACCGTGGGCCTATTTCTGACCCGAGGATAAGGGGGGCCCGACTCCCCTTATGTGTTGGGAGTGCTGGGGCAGCGAGCATGGGTGCAGGCAGGGCTGGTCCGGAAACAGAGTGCAGGGGATGAGGCAGAGGGACGTGGGCACCAGTGCGGGTGGCTGGGAACCCCCGACCGCTGGTCTTTGCCTAAATTGCTTCAGGGACGCTTGGGCTTGGGATTGGCCACGCTTTCATATTTACCCAGCGCTGTTTACAAGGTTTGCAGGCTGGGGAATGATTGATTATTACAATATTCGGAGATCTGGAGTAACATACGTGCTGTAAGATAAAGATGGTTTTGACTGAAAAATACTCAAAATGGCCAAGTAAACATGGGATGTGGTTGCTGTTCTGCTGGAAAGTTATTTTGAAAACGGGAAACAAGGAATGCGGGTGACCCGAGCATGGTTAGTGTGGCTTCTGGAAAGGACCGCTTCCGTATCCTGACTGACTCTCACACCTCGTTCAGGCTTCCAGTATAGAAAACAAGCAGGACTGGATAAAGCACATCCGCGAAGTAATACAGGAAAGGACTATTCACCTGAAAGGAGCCCTGAAGGAGCCCATTCACATCCCTAAGACGGCGCCGGCCGCAAGGCAGAAGGGGAGGAGGTTAGTGCTGGGGACCCAGGGCAGGTGTGTTTGATTGGTAGGGAGGGAACAAGGCAGTGTTAACTTACTGTTTTTCAAAGATCATTTTTCTTAAATATTTTGAGGAATTTTTTTTTAATATACAGTTTATGTGTAACCTCCTTCTTAGCAATGAAGTTGCTTTGACAAGACAAGAACCTCCTTCAGCTTAAAGTAAAGGAAGGGCTCTGCGCACATCCCTTTCTGCTGCCCTTTCCACAGCAAGTGTGAGTCTGGATGCATATCTAGGTCATGCGTGGGACCGGCACAAGCTACATCCTATCTTAGGTGTTCATGTTTCTTGTTTCTGTGATGGAAATTACCACAACTGTGTCTTACCGTTGTGCACGTTACACGGGAGGACACGTGTTGGACACACAGCCCGGCGCGCAGCCAAGGTGGCCTCCTGTCACCGTTCACGCGTTGCTGGTGCAGTCACACAGATGGCTCTGTGCCTCTTTGAACAAATCCGTCTCTCCAGTGGCTGATAGCTGCCCTCCACCAGTCTTGAGAAATCCAGGGGTGTCAGGAATGAAAACTCTGTTTGCTTCTTCAGGGATGGAGAGGATCTGGATAGCCAGGGTGATGGGAGCAGCCAGCCGGACACAATTTCCATCGCCTCACGGACGTCTCAGAACACGCTGGACAGTGATAAGGTAAGCTGCAGCCAGCACTTTCTTTGGCGGGTGGGCGATGTAGTCTTGGATCTGCTAGGAAGCAGCCTGTTTCTATCTATAAATGACAGTTTGGCACCAACATTTCCAAACAGTCACTATGTGCTAAGTGGTGCCGGGAGTAGAAGCAGAGAGAAAAAGTTGGGGGTGTCGGGGGTAAAGTCTGAGGATTCAGGAAAATGGTTTTCTGTCAGGGTGTTCTAGGACAGGTGTTTAAACTGTAACTTTACAGAAGCAGAAGAACCAGTTATTTTAAGTTAAATGCTGCACAGAGCCCGGATGAGAAGCTGCTGTCAATCAGTAGGGGCAGCGACATTCTCAGATGGGCGCTGCGGCTCCTCCTGGGAACACAGGCGCAGCAGGTGCAGGAAAGGCACCCCGGAAGGAGCCTGCGCCGGTGCCGACTGCTGGGCAGCCGATCCGGTCGGCAAAACATCCATATAGCTCTCCCTTCTCCAGAAGGGGTGTGGAGCACCTCATGATCTGTCCCGATCGAATCCCAAAACCAACAAAATAAATCAGCAGGAGAATTCGGAATCCAGGCTGACATGAGGCACAGCTAACCAGGGTCCTCCATAAGAGCCAGTTGGGGGACATTCATGTCAGCTTAGTAAGTCTTCTGTTCCCACTGAGATGAGCACATGTTCTGTTTCTAAACTGCTAGACCTATTCTCCAAAAAGTTATTTGATAGTAAATAGTGATTTTATTGAGTGTGCCACCGGTTCAGAATTCCTGCGTTTCCTACTATGTGATGCAGGCTTCTCTTTCTGCATTCGTCCCGACAAGGGGGCAAGGGGGGACACGCGGGAGTCTGTTCTTGGCCTGGTGTTTGCACAGTGCATTTGTAGCAGGAAGTGTCCTGACTTCACCGTCCTTTGGAAGCGACTGCTGACTTCAGTGAGGGTCCAGTCTCGGACTGTTTCCAGTGGCAGGTCCCGGAGGCCCAGATGGAGGTGCTTTCCTCACCCAATTTTGCAGAGGATTCCCGGTGTGTAATGCAGGGTCCAGGAGAGAAGGAAGTGGGCTTAAAATTATTGCTTTCCTACAGTGATTTCTCTTTTAAGATCCTTCTGGTTTGAGTCATTTGTTTTTTCTATTCAGTTTTTTGAGTTCATCAAACTGTAAGTCCTAGAATGTAGAATGGTTGGAGTAGTAGGATGGAGAAGAGCCCAGTGGCAGATATGTCTTGCCAGTGGTAGAAATGAGGAAGGAGAGAAAGGACACGTCAGGCATCTGGGGTGTAATAGCAATGTCTCCTGCGGCCGCCCACCTTCAGACCCCTCACAGACTCGCCGTGGTGGGCATCACCAACCACCGATTGGCCCGTCAGGTCCCAAGTTCATGTTCTTCCCAGATACACTCTCATAGAACTGGTCTGGATTTACTCTAGAAATGAGTTTTAAAATTTACTTTGTAGAAATAAGGAACTTGAATGAAATTGCCAAAGAGATAAATAAAAGTAAAAAGTTCTGCTTTTCTACCGGGATGTTAGGCTTTTTAAAGAACTGTCTATTGAGTCTTCTACGTGTGGAGGTAATTTACCATTTTCTGCTTCCCTCATGTGGTGCCTTCTCTCCGAACATCACTCTGGAGCTCAGAACTCCCTGATGACCGCTTCTGCAGCTAACAGCCCTTACCCCCGACCTGAGCTGTACAGAGGCTCTCCTGCCGGGCAGCTCCCAGCCTGGCATTCCCATGACTCCTAGCCACCTGGAAGTAATGACACTCCAGAACTCCTCTTTTACGTGGACCTGGCATGTATTTCCTTAAATACCCCTCCCTGAGATCGTAGGTCCTTGGTAGGTTCAAAAGTACCAAACAGGGATGAGCTGTCTTCCTAAGACCACAGACCTGCAGCGAGTTGCCTTCTTCAGTTCTTGGGTCTGTATTTGGGTTGAGAATAAAGAGCATGTGAGATTTCGTGATGGTAACTCAAAATCTGGAGTTTGGAGAGGATGTTCCCATTCGGCCTGATGAGAAAGAAGGGAAGAGTTTGCTGCCACGCGAATGCCAGGATTTGTGTGTTCTCGGCTTCCGGAGGGCTTTCTTATTGTTGTCTCCCCGCTTATACTTGTAGTAGATATTTCAGGGTCAGTAGATGAGTCAGGAAAATACATTTTGAAGATTAGGAAACTGCATCCTTTTTCGAGTCAGCTTTAGAGTGCACTGTTGGACTGAACTCGGCTTAGCCAGAAAACCCCCTCCGGTCCGATGGCAGTAAGTTTTCTTGTCTCGGGGTACTTTCCACCCTGCATATTTTAGGTTTAAGCAGCCTCTGATGACACAGGCAGATAGACCTGGCGAGGGAAATTACTTAACCATATTCTGCCTGTTGAGCTTAATTTATGATGCCTGTTGTGAGTTAGTTGTTATCATGGACTTCGGTTACATTTCAGAAACTGGGTGGGGGGATGTTTTCGACTGGGCCTCTTGGAGCGTTCGTTAAGGAACTTACATGCTCAGTGCTGTAGTAATGCTCTACGAGGCGCACAGGATGTTTCTGGAAGAGCCTGTTGAGGAGGGGATCCTGGAGACACCCTCTTTCCAGGGAGCACTGTTCGCAGAGCCGGGTACAAACAGGTACAAACCACATGCCTCGTGAACACAGTTCTCTCTTTGAAAACATCAGTTTTGAAATGCGCCACCCCCTTGTTCCGGGAGTGAGTTTAGCAGCGATTCTTGTCCGTATTCATGGTACTTACGCTGATAAAATGATCTTATAAAAATATAATTCGGAGTCCAAAGAAATCAAATGGTTGCCAGATTCTTATCTCATTTGTCCTGAGCTTGTCTCCCCGAGGTAGGGAGGGGAGTGCTGAGCCAGCCTTCGGGACACTGAGGAGATGAGGGAGGTCGGATGACCCTCCCAGGGCCACCCAGCGGCGGAAAGCTAAAGCCAAGTACAAAATGTGGCTTTAATTACAAGCTAGAGTCCAGACCTTATAATTCACATTAGCGCTGGCTGTGGAGCTAAATATTTTAATGTATTAAAGAAGCATTTTTAACCTTTTTCTCTTCTATTTGCCTTACTAGTCTGTGGTTTGTTTTATATAACAAAAACTTATATTATAAAGAAAATAGAAAATACAGGAATCAGATACAGGCTACTCTAGACAAAAGCGTCTAGAGGTCAAGATGAATCACCGAAGCAAGATGAGGGGGCCTGTGGACGGGCTGACCCAAGCCCTCGGGGCCAGTGTGAGCTTTTTTACATCGAAGGTAATGCAGTTCTGATTTTTAATGAATGAGAAATTCAATTGAGACTGACACTTGGCATGAACTGCCCTAAACTTACAATGTGAATCTATGAATCCACATATTTAGAATAAATGATTTCATTTACTCTTAATGAAGGCGCTGTAGCACTGTGTTGGGGATAGGAGGTTTTATGTAGTTTAAAAAGTCAACCAACTTCCTCTATGAAGTGACATCCTAACGATAGGAACTTGGCCGGATTTATGTGAATTGCAGTGTGCATTTTAAACTGGGGCCAAATTCACATTTTCGAGAAAGGAAACTCGCACTGAGCCTATTTAGGACATGCCTTCCCGCTCCCTTCCAGCCCACCTCCCTGGCATACCGGGTACAGAGTGGCCCTGCCAGGAGCCACAAGAGCCCTGGTTCTGAGCTCCCGCAGCTTTGGCTCCACGCTCTCCCCCCGCTGAAGGTACTGGAAGCAAGAGGGCGCCTTGGCTCCGAGGAGGAGCTCAAGCTGCTGGCCTTGCCAGAGCTCTGAGTCCCCCGGGACCTCATGTTGGTGTGCCCCTGTATGGGCATGACAGCAAGTGCTTTAATTCGGAAGCCTGTCTCCAGGGCAGAGTTTTAGTCTCCCCAGACAGAGTACCCCGGCCGCTGCTCGCAGTGTGACAGCAGATGGTTAGGAACAAGGAAGTGTTCGCCAGCCAGACCCCTGGGCTCCGCTCCTCAGCAGCCCTGGGCAGTTAGCTCACCTGTCTGTGCCTCAGTGTCCTCATCTGTAACTGGGGACAGTACTTAAGACTCACCTCATGGGGCTGTGCGTACTGAAAATGTGTGACATGCTGAGAACAGTGCCGAGCGCGTACTGAGCACTTAAGGAACCCCAGCTATTGCTATGTCGTCGTCAGAAGTGCTGCCTTCTCCCTCACTCCTGGACTGTTGCTATTCATTCCCGGCGGTTGCAGATGGCTCGCTGCGTCAGCCTCTCTGTCCTTGTATTTGCCCACTCTGGATGGCGGTGGATTTGGAGCTGTGCTGATTAGGAGCTAGAAGCTGCCCTAAGAATAAACTGCTCAGTGTTAGTGCCTGGACGTAAGCACTGGGGGGCTTAACAGTGAAATGCCCCATACTGAATGGGCAGTCACTGAAGAAGATGGGGGAATCTTGCTAAAAATCTCTCCCCCTCACCTCCCCCCCACACTCATCTTTAACCCCACGGAATGAGCTGTACTGTGGCTGCACACATGTAAAGTGGCTGCACACATGTAAAATGACTGCACGCTATTCACGGATGTCCGTGCATCACCCACTGTGGGCCGGCCCGCGACAGGTGCTCCAGGACAGGAATGACCCGGGAGACGAGACCCCAGCCCCCGCCAGCAGCCTGGGGGATGGAGCGCACCTGGTGTTTGTGTCTTCCTTTTGCTAATCTTTGTTTTCTATTTTCCTAAGTGGCTGTGGTTTTTTATAACCTTTGACAAGTTTTTTAAGTGCTTTCATAAAACCGCAAAGTGGAATGTAGTCTTTGATAATTTTAGTTAATCAGAAAAACAAAATTGCCCACGCTAAAGTGGAGAGCCTCAGTTCTTTTTCTTTTCTTTTCCTTTTTTTTTTTTTTTTTTTTTTCAGTAGGCTCCATGCCCAGCATGGAGCCCAGTGCGGGGCCTGAACTCACGACCCTGAGATCAAGACCCTGAGCCGAGATCAAGAGTCAGGCACTTAACCAACTGAGCCACCCAGGCACCCCAGAAAGCCTCAGTTCTAAGAAAAAGCAGATTTTTTCTTTTTTAAATACAAAGCTTGGGTAGAAATGTAACAACAGTGTTTCTTAAAATAGTGGTGCACTGAAAAGTGCTTTTTAATGTAAATTTTACAGCACTGATCAGAGTTACTGTTGAAGGTGATGACATAGTTTTGATTTGGACTTGAGCCCAGAGGTTTCTTCGAGTTGTTCTTCCTTCCGGTGAGAAGCCCAGTCACCTGGCTAACTGACTGTCATTTCTTAGCTCTTCCCGTTGGTGTCCCTCCATCAGAGACAAAGAGTCATTTCACATTAACTTTTCTGGATGAAGGATGGTCTTGCTCACTCAGGAAACTCAGCAAACGGGTTTCTTTGGGTGAAAGTGTCTTACGTAGCTTCGGGGTTTCCAGGACCAGATGACTCAAGGTAACGGTGGTGGCCAGCAGTCTTCTTTCCAGCTCTTATGCCTTTTTCTGTGTGAACCAACTAAACTTCTCGTTCATTGGCCACCTTCCCTCCGTGCCTGTTTCTTCAGCAGGTGCTGGCTTCTCTCGTTCTAGTATGTGAGCGAGGGGAAATGGGTTGCTGGTGCAGGTCAGGGTCTGTGAAGCCTTGAGGCCTGATACATAATCAGTGTCCTATCTCCACTTGGCCTGACTTTTTACATTTAAAGTTTGCCTTTTTAGTTGTGGCTTTTAAATTGGGTTTTTTTTGTTTTTTTTTTTTACATTTCATTTTCCATTCTCATGTATATCACACCATCAAGGAGGCCTTGGTTCTAAGAATTATTTTTGTGTCAGAAAACCCCAGTGTGTGATCATGTCAGTAAAGAGTGAAGAATTAACATCCCTGAATACCACACTCAGTATTTGTTTCCTGGATAAAATGTTAGGTATGGTAAGCTACCGTTTTGGGGAGAAAAAAAAAATTCTCTCACAGATTTCTTTTGCATGTGTGTGTGTGGTAAAAGTCATATAAAATTTACCATAATGACCATTTGTTGAGTTCTCACAGATTTCTTTCTATACCCTCGATGTGTGAGAGCCCATGACAGTGGTCCTGTCTAGAACTCAGCCGCAGATCTTGGTGGAGGCTTCCCCTGTGGACTTGGCATTGGGGTTGGGGTGAGCGGGGGCTCTGCTGCCCAGGCTTGGTGAAGTTGCACAGGGGGAAGCCTGGGTGGGTGAGAGCGCGGGGCAGGATGCACTTCCTTGGGGAACTCTGGCTGCCGGTGGTAGCCTCTCTCTCGAAAGCGTTGCCAGTAATGGCGCTGTACTCCCTAATCCCCTTGAACCAAGCGACCAGTCTTTGGTCCGCTCTGGTCTGCTCCGTGTGAAACCTCCACAAAACCGCAAGACTCTTTTGTGAGGTTTCTGAATGACTGAACCGTGCTGGGTTGTAGGAGGAACTGTTCACAGAGTTGATACACTTTGTTCTTTTGGGGGGAAATGGCTTTTATTAGACCGCAATGCCACTTTCCTTTTGAATTGCTCTTATAAAATTGGCCAGACACCCACCTGCAGCTGACTTCGGTTCTCGAAGTAGAATCATTTGCTGCAGGGGCTGCGTCGTCCCCTGTGGCCGTTGTGACGAACCTGCTCTCCCTCCAGCCGAACCTGCCCCAGAGCTCACGTGGGAGCGCCGTCCTTCAAAGCACGCGTTTGCTTTGGTCTCTCCAGAACTCTGTGTTCTTGCAACGTCAGACTGCCTTGTTGTGCACCAGAGAGGGTTGCCCTGAGGAGCGGTGGGCTTCTCAGAGGTCCCCAGCCGTGGGGACTAAAACAGTTGAGTCAATGCTCTTAACTGGGTTCAGGTAAAGCAACAATATAACACGCTTTCTCCAGAAAACATTAAAAGTAAAATTCTGTTCTGTGTGGTAATTGTTGAAGATTCAACATGCCAGCGACCAGAGATAAGTGTTTCATTCTTCCATTCTTTTGGGTGAGCGCCCACAGCTTGGTCACATTCAGTCTTTCTGGAGAGAATTCAGGCAGAGGGACCCTGATTGGAGTCCGCTGATTGTCTGTGTGTCTGCGTCGTCGAAGTGCCCCTGGAAGCTCTCGGCGAGGGACAGGAGGTGGTCTGGCCCTGCAGGAGGCATTTCAGGGCTAGTTTCCATGGTCCGTGCACTAAGGCCCAGTCATGGCCATGGTTTTTAGGCACCACAGTTTTTTAAAGGAGAAAAGCGGAAAGATTGGAGGGGAGGAGAGCACTGTCTTCTCATGTGAATTTCGCAAGTTAACGTGAGTCATGGAAACTGAGATTTTCGTCAGTTGCGATCCTAAACTACATGCATGTGGTCAGGAGCCCTGACAGAAGTCCATAAAACACACAGAAGTGAACAAGGTCCCGTGAAAACGTTCTCAGGGTGCGCTTAGAAGGGAGAAGTGAGTTTTAAACTAGATCAGTGGAATGGTAACTCAGCATAGTAATGAAATCGGGTCACTGGTGGTGGAAATAGCATTGAAAACAGGTACAATCTCAGTCACCCTTCATTATCCAAACTTTTTCTACTTAGGAATTTAATTCCTAAAAGGCAGAGATGATTTGCATTGTTTCCTCAAAATAGTCCTTTTAAGTCTTTTATTTTTAAAAGTTTTTTTTTTAAGTTAGCAAACTGGTTTTAAAGACAGTTTTTGTAGTGAGTTTAAAATATTCAGACGTAAACCTTGAGATGGAAATCCTCAGGACTTCTGTGCCCCAGAAAGCATCCGTTTAGTTCTCCCTTAAAGATTTGTGGAGGAGATTCTCATGGTAAAGCCAAGCAGATAGGTTGTTTTTTAATGATAATTTCAGCACTATTTGAAAACAGATTCTTGTAGGAGATTCTGTTAGTAAGTTCTCCGAAGTCTTTGACAAAGAATTTTAACTCAGTATGGGATTCTTTGTCAGAACAGGCTTGATTTTTTATTATGCTCCGTCAAGTCCACAGATGTTTCCAATAGTTTCTGATTACTCTGTGAGGGGCTGAGGAATCAGGGCCAGAAATAAAGTCGAGCTTAACGTTCCTTCTTGGGCAGCCCCTTTCTCTCCTTCCCACCCTTCCCCCACCCGCAGAATGCACCACGTGGCTTTGAGCCGTCTGAAAAATTAATAAAACGCTCAAGAATGAAGCCAGCAAAGGGCTGGTGATGAGATAATGTGTCTTGAAGTTGTGCTTCCCAGGGCGGGGGGTGGAGAAACCTCCAGGCGGCGTGATGGGCTGGGGGCGTGCGGCTCCGGGCAGGGGGTGACGGACTCGCACGGGCAGGTCACTGGTGGCCGTGGGAGAGCTCCAGCAGGCCTGAAGGGGGCCATAGGAAGTGTGGACCCTGCGGGGCCTCAGCACGCTGGACTCCGCGCTGGGGCTCCTTCCCTGGCCACGCCTCCCCTGGGGCAGGAAACATTCCTCCTTTTTGTTACAGGGATTAAGCACTTCCATAATGTGGGGTTTCACAGGGAAAATTTTCCAGCCTGGGCCTCTACCTTTAACTTTTTAACGTTAGCATCTTTGATGGTTCACGGAGATGCGTGTAAGATGTAGCATGGGTTTCCCACTGGGGTATGTGTACCGTTTCAGAGGGGATTAAACATTCGTGAGAAATTGCCTCTGTGGCCTGGCAGAGACAGTCCATCTGTTGATACGTGTGCTTTGTTATGGAGGAGTTCTGTTGTGTTCTGCTTTCTGTGGTTGTCTTGTGGACATGTGTTTCTTATTGTAAATATCTAAACTTTCTCTCAAAAGAGAGGCCATTAGAACCGGAGGATAATGAACAGCACAGGGCATGACGGGGGCCCAGGGAGCCGAGAGCCTGTGCAGGAGGCACGGATTCCCAGGTCTCTGCGAGCGAGGGGGAGCGGCGAGGCCTCTGGAACGAGGCTGCTCCCCAGTGGGAGGCTTGGCCGGTCCCTCCACCCACCGGCCACAGCCCAGGCCGCCAGCTCTCCTGGTCTGTGTGTTCTCGCCCTGCAGGGGGACAGAAGGCTGGGCACGTGGCGCGCTGAATGCAGGCAGAGCTAGCTCCCGAAGTCATGTTTTATTTCAGAATTGTGACACAATTTATTTAAAAACTGAGTGACGAGGTAGATGCAGGAGCAACTTCCCAGAGGGCTTTGCTGGGCGGGCAGAGCTTGAAGCAGACCCAGAGGGGACGTGGGGTCTCCGAGCAGCCAGGATCTCATGCACACAGTGCAGGCAGGGCTCACCTCAGGGAAGCCACATTCCAGGCTGTGAATCCTACGAGGAGAAGCCGGCGAGCATGCCGGGCAGGGCGGGCTGGGACCCGGCTGTGGGAGCTTTGGACCCCACGCTCAGCAGTTTGGATCTGAGGTCCTTGAAGGGGAGGCTTAGCATTTCAAAAAGGCAACTGCCCGCAGTGCTCACGTGGCATGGAAAGTGGGCCTGGCGTGTGTAAGGAGGCCACCACAGAGTGTAGTGTGTAAGGAGTGTGTAAGGAGGCCACCACAAAATCCATGTAACATGTGGCGTAGCTGGGCAGAGGAAGGAAGTAACCCGAGAGACTGCCTTGGGTCTATTTGATAGCATTTGGAGTGCAAGAGTTTTTAACTTGGGTAACTTAATTGTGGTACCATTAGCCATCATTGGAAGACAGACAAACTGGGGAGGCGGGTCATGTCCTGGACTGCTTTGGAGGGACACGTCCAAAACGATGACGGGAACAGTTTCTAGCTGTTATCTGGGGTGTCTGCTTGGGGAGTCCTCGGCATAGAGGGTGTGGTTATGGGGCCACATCGGGCCACGGTGAACGGGCAGCAGAGCTGGAACCACGGGGGCTGCCTGGGTTGAAGAGCCAGAGGGGACAGTCCCGAGAGGGGGAGCGGGTTCACAACATTCTCGTGTAGGAGATATTAATGAGTGTGTGTGTGAACAGCCCGAGGGGCAGACGCACAGAGCACAGGGCACAGGGCACAGTAAGCAAGTGGCCACGAGAAGGCCACACACCTCTTTTATAAGCAGAAATCATGGCGTGGATGTATCTTTCTGGAGTTCATGGATACGCTTCAGAGGGCCTAAGCGTTGGTAGTTTTAATGGACAGAAAATGGGAGGGAGCTTAGTGAGAGGAGAGAATAAGGGAAAGGAGCTTCAGGCCAGAATGCACGTAGCGTATGGGAAAGAAGCCAGTGTCCACAGAGTGTGTGGGCTGGCATGCTGAAGCACATTCTGGGCAGGGGTTCTGGAAAGGCCTGGGGATGGGAGCGCCCACTAAGAGGCATCCTGGAGGGCGGAGGAGGTGCTCTTGGAGGGCTTCGTAGACAGAACAAGGCGTGCTCTGCCCATATGTAGGGATCTCGTGGCCTCTTCGGTCTCCCTGCTGTGCGACAGTGTTGGACCCACGTGATGCCAAGAGCCCCCACGCTGACAGTACAGGCTGCTATGGTGCCAAGTCGGAAGGGAAATTTCAGATAAAACTATCATGTTAGCACCCTGTGCTGCCGTGATCCCCCAGTGGTCTTGAAACAGAGGTTTTACAAGGTTGCCCTAGGTTTAAAAGATGATTATTATAGCACATTTGGAGCAGGGAGATAATAATGTCTCAGGCCCAAAATGATATGGACACTCATCTGAAAAATTGTATCAGATTCTGACCATGAAACCCTCAAAAATCATAACCATGTATTAAAACACAAGAAAGTCAATAGCTGCCCATGTAATTCTGAGGGTAAATGAAGGGGCAGCGAAACCAGAGAGCCCTGACTCAGGCTGGGGGCAAATCACTGCTCCAGGATGTTGCTGGCCCAGGTCAGCCTCCCCCACCGCAGGGGCAGGGACCGGGGCTCACTGACGTGTGTCTCTCCCTCCCCAGCTGTCCGGCGGCTGCGAGCTGACGGTGGTGATCCACGACTTCACCGCCTGCAATAGCACGGAGCTGACCATCCGCCGTGGCCAGACCGTGGAGGTTTTGGAGCGGCCCCATGACAAGCCTGACTGGTGTCTGGTGAGGACCACCGACCGGTCCCCTGCTGCAGAGGGCCTGGTTCCCTGTGGCTCTCTGTGCATCGCCCACTCGAGAAGTAGCATGGAAATGGAGGGCATCTTCAACCACAAAGGTAGGAATCCTGAGCCACGGCTGGCTCATGCCCGCTGGCAATGACCCTGGTGCTCCTGTCCCTGTTTCCTTGCAGCCTTGTCCCTCGTGACTCAGGCCGTTATCACTGTGGCTCTGGGCCTTTCTAATCTATCAAGAGCTAGAGTGGAAACGAGGATTTCATGTGATAATCAGAAATGATTGTGTCGTTTCCCAGAATGGTATCTGTTTGGAGAACAAGAAGGGGGCTCTTCTCTTTCGGCCAGTGTCGTTCATAAATTGAGAACACAGAGCAGGTACCATTCTCCTCCAGGGGGTGGAAGCAGGTAGGGGAGGTGGGATCACATTCAGCTTCTCCTTCTTCGGGTTTTCACATTGTGGGTTCCTTTGTTTTGTTAGCGTTAAATCCCAGGAATTCAAGCAAGCAGGCCCTGAGTTTAGCCACACCTCCTTTCTCCCCTGTAGAGTATCTCAGAACTCGCCAAAGTGCCCGGGCTCCCCATGCAGCATCGGGATGGAGCCGGCCCCGAGGGAGAGGGTGGCAGGTCGGGCAGGGCTCGGGAGGATGGCCGCGGCTGTGCTGTGGCTCTGATGGCAGGGGCTTCCGAAAGAAGCACTTTTCCCCTGAAATGACAGGCCATTTGAACCAAACAGCATTTGGCATTCCTTGGTGATTGTTTTATTGAAAGGTAATGGTGGTGAGACTGCTTTACTGTATGTGTCTAGATGGGTCAGTCAGAGACTCCTGGCGGGCGTACGAGGGCGTGTTTGTCCACAGTGTCCAGTGTGGAAGCCGCCGGACAGGTGTGGGCACACAGCATCGTTCAGAGGCGGCCGGTCTGAGCTGAGATGCTTTGCAGGGGGAGGACATGCGCTAGATTTCAGGAGCTGCGGTGAAAAAGACCGTGCACAACTATTTTAGAGCCATGATCGGCTGAAGTGGCAATATATTGTGTAGAGTTAAATAAAATGTCTTGTTAGAGTTAATGTCTTAATTTCCTGTTTCCTTTTACTTTTGAAAACTGGCTTCTAGAAGGTTTTAAATGGCGTATGCAGGTTGCTGTACGTTTCTGTTAGTGCTGGTTTCCCCTCAGGGAAAAGCAAACTTGAGATTTTAAGCCCTCTTGATAAACATTGGCCATTTACAGCTTCTAGAAAAGTGCAGAGTGTGTAGGGTTTATCTGCCTCAAACCATATTATGTCACAGTCTCCATCCCTCTGTAACACTGGCAGATGGCAGATTGTTCCAGGTCTGGGACTGTGCAGTTTGTTTTCCTGAGAGAAGATCACTCTAGTCGGCCATATTCCAGTTCTTTTCTGTTAATTTTGGAATATTCTGGTTACTCCCTCCATTTGTCATCTGTGCTCTCCTTGCATTTTTCTTAACCCGTCTTGGGGCCCGTCCTCTGGCTGCCAGGTGCATTGAGCTCATTGCATTGAGGCTGCAGAGGATACGGTTACTGATTAGCTCACCTCATTCATTATGGGCACAACCCTGGTCCGGATCCCTTAGGGCCTAGATGTGACCTGAATGTCACCCCAGTAAGAAACCAGAAGAATTCAGCTATCATTTCTCCAGGGATCCAAACAAAGAGAGAATTTTCCAATTTTGGCCAAAAGCTGAGGTGTGGGCTTTCGTTCTTGGCAAAGCTGCGAGTTTAGAGCAGCGTTGGGCCCCCGCCTCCCCCCTGCCGGTCCCCACCCCTGTGGCCCTTCAGCCCCAGTAGGGGTCTGCGCTGGGCCAGCCCATCGTCAGAGTACTTCCAAAGTTGCATAATATATTTAAGTCCTTGAGTTGGAATTGAAAATTAAGAACAACTTTTCCCCTCGAGTTTCTCTCACAGAGGAGCCCTGGTGAGCTTAAGCATGCTACAAATAACACTTGTTCGGGAAGATTTCTTTGTATATGTGCCTTCCCCGTGGTGTGTTCTTTGCTTCCCGGTGTTCACAGTTGTGGGCTAGCTGAGAGGAAAGAACTAGGTATTTATCACACTTGACTTTGTTCTGAAAAGTTCTTATGGAGGTGGGGTTTTTGCTGGGTTTTAAGTTTAAGTACCAGTTTGTTGCCTGGGCTTTTTGTCTCTTACTCTGTGACACTCTGGCCCCTGAGAAGTTACTCCTTGCCCCCGAGAAACCCTACCACGGTCTTTTTAACAAGAGGGTGTGTCTTCACTCAGTAAACCCTGCTGTGAATTAACAGATAGTCAGTAGATGGGGGCTTAGAAACCTTCTCCATTTTTAACTTCTTTCCTGCATTTTTATTTTTCCTAGAATGCAAAGAACCTCTTAAGATTGTCTGTTTGCTTGCAGTATTGGGACCTGGACCTTTGAGCTATGCACAGGCCTCTGCCAGAGTGTCCTGTCCATGTTCAAGTCCAGGAAATCAGGCAGCAGTGACGAGGTTCTCCACCTAGGAGAAAAGACCTTCATCAACTAGGATGAGGATCTGGGAATTAAGTCCAAGAAAAAGACACAGAGATTTAGGGAGCAAGAGGCCACTGCTACCTTGGGAAGCAGGACATCTAGATTTGCTTCAGCTCAGCCCACAACCCTTCTTCTTGCCCTTACTTGGAAAGGACTGCATGCCACCATATTGCTCATACATTGGCACACGTGGGGCTGTTAACACCTGTTACGCACATGCGTCTCCTACCTGATGTCTCATGTGGGGTCCCAGACTGGGCTTAAAGGACGCTACAGTGAGGAGTTACATGTGGCTCCTTCTCTCCAAGAACTTGCTGCCCATCGCTGGTGCATCTCCTCTTGGCCATCCCAGAAAGCAGGTTGTCTCGCCTCTCACATACTTCCAGACTGGTGACAGTTACAGAGTTGTCATTACGTATCTGTCTCTAGACAGTTTCTTAAATGCCTTCAATCTTTACTGCTCTGACCTTCCAGGCAGGAGGCACATTTACTGATTTCTGATTCCAAAATTTTCTCAGCTTTATTGCCTCAATAATTTTTTCATAATTCCCTAGTCCAAAAAACTTTAATTTTCATAAATTTCCAATGTGAAAATCATGCCTGTTAAGGTCAGATGTCTGTTTGGTTGTGAATGATATTTTAAAGATTGGGCTGTGACTGTGAGTGTAAATACATCATCCGAGAAGGCCCAGTACTCAACGAGAGCGCTGCCCAGGTTCATGTGGTGGTTTTTCAGCATTGTTAACATGGGAAATCTGTTGGACAAGGAGAATACTTGGAATTCGTGGGCAATAGATCTCTCTCCCTTCTTCTTCTTCTTCTTTTTTTTTTTTTTAAGATTTTATTTATTTATTTGACAGAGAGAGACACAGCGAGAGAGAGAATACAAGCAGGGGACTATGAGAGGGAAAGCACTCTTCCCGCCGAGCAGAGAGCCCGATGCGGGACTCGATCCCAGGACCCTGGGATCATGACCCGAGCTGAAGGCAGATGCTTAACGACTGAGCCACCCTCTCTCTTTTCTGTTAAACTTGAGTGGTGTAGGAAGAGGTTAAAAATATAGCTTATTTAAAAGGAACAAGACATGTAATTGCTTGTTTTCCAGTGTGAACACTATTTGTTGAGAAATGCTTTCCGTCTTGGGGGAAAGGCCCGTGGAGGCAGGTTGCTGGGGGAGCAGTCTTTGCAGACTGGTGGTGTGGGTGTTTGATGTTTCATTCCTGCCTCGCTCTGGCCGCCATTCCACGTTCTTCCTAGAGTCTCCGTCAGAAGTTACATGGACCCCGAGAACATGAAGGTAGAAAAGGATTCAGCAAACCCTCCCGCTCATCCCGTCTTACTTGGGTTTGCGGGTTGTGCCATCTGTGTTACATCAGCATCTGGGGCCGGGGCCCAGACTCGGAGACCGTGTCTGCGCCCGGTGAGTCCGACCCACAGCGGGGACTGACAGGCACGGGTCTCCCTCACTCGCCTGGGAATCACGTATGGATTCACTGCTGAAATCGATGCCACGTAATTATGTCTAATCTCTTAGTAAACCCAAGGGATTTTTCTTTCCTGCTGTCTCAACTTGTAAAACTTGTCATTTTGCTCTGTTAGTTACTTAGTCTTGGTCACAGAAAGTGGACAGGAACATCAGCCGTGTTTATGTTCCTTATGAGGCCAATTCAGAACGTGCCCCTTCTTACGCTGCTCTGGCTGAGTGATCCAGCTTTACCCTCTCCTCACAACCCAAGTGACCCTGCGTGATAGCGCTGGGGCGTTTCTCCCCGCGGTCCCGGTGACAGCCCAGCTCGGGCACCTGCCGCGGGGGCACGTGACCGATGCCGAAACCCGGAGCTGGTGGTGACGCCACATTGGTTTTCCATGTGGTAAAATGCACGTAACATAAAACGTAACCATCTCAACCAGTGTTCTCTTCAGGGACATTAAGTTCCTTCACATGGTGTCCCTTCACCACTGTCCGTCCGCCGGAGCTCCGTGCCCAGTGGATGCTAACCCCGGTTACCTTCTCCCGGCCCCTGGCAGCCACGGTTCTGCTTTCCGTGTCTAGGAGTTTGACCCTTCGAGGGTCCTCCTGCAGTAGTTCTGCTTTTGTGACTGGCTCACTTCACCCAGCACGATGCCCTCAAGCTCATCCGAGTTGTAGCTTGTGTGTCTGAATGCCTGGAGCGGAAAAGAGTCCACTGTATGCGCAGGCCACGTTTCATCCCTCCTTTCATCCACGGCGGACACTGGGGTGGCTTCCCGCTTTCAGTCATCGTGAATGATGCTGCTGTAACCGGGAGTGTTCCGGGGTCCTGAGCCCCCGCTTCTACTGCTGTGGGGAGTGTACCCAGAAGTGGAACTGTCCTATGATAATTCTTTTTTATTATTTTTTTTAAGATTTCTAAGAATGCCCACCACATTGGGTTACCTTGATCTAAATAACATATTTCAGACAGACTCTTTTCTCCAGTCTCTCCATCGCCGCTTGCCAGCCAGCCCTCCCAGCCCCGGTGCCCCTTTCTATCTTACTGTAGCTGAAGTACAGATCGCGTCAGGCTGTGCTCCTCAGCCTCCTTCAGTGACTTGCTGTCGCGCAGAGCTCATGTCACTCAGGAGCCTTGTGCCATACCCACCCCGGGTGTGCACGCAGCCTCCCCCTGGTGTCAGGTAACAGGAGGGGTTTGTGTTACTCCCTCGCCCCTACCTGATTTTCTCTGTCCCCTCCTGCCAAATAAATGAAAAACCCTAAAAGAAGAAAATAATAGATCCGGTGAGTCTGTGGAGGTGAGGGGAGAATGGAGTAAATCTGGGGGCAGTTAACAGTGTTTCAGCACAAAGGCTAAGCTGAGGATAACCTGAGACAGTCCCGATGAGATGTACTCAGGGACCAAAGACCCATAGGACACCCACAAGGAAACCCACAGGAGCTCACTGCAAGCACTTTAGAACAGATTTTAGTCCGAACAGCGGGTGCAGGTACGGTGCTGAACTTACGAACGTGATCCTGCAAGTGTGCGCAACACAGGTTCTCAACAACAGGACTGACAAGAGAGGCAGAGAACCCTTCCATCACCCTGAGAGAGCCCAGAGGGAAGCTATGCGGGAAGGCCTGGAAGGGCAGTGGGCTCCCCAGGAGGCTCCCTCAGCAGGGGTCTGCATGGGTGGTGAGCACAGTTCCTTGTCACCCGCTCTGTCACGGTCTGCCTTACGTCTCTTACTCTATCTGGATATGTTCCAGGGGCCATTCATCAGAGTTCAGAGAACTGGACATACCTCGCATACCAGAGGGTGCTCCTCAGAGTCACTCGTAGTCTCTTAAAATGAATGAGTGAGTGAGCCCAGCCCCATGCCTGGAGGTCAGAGCTCCACGTCTGATTCTCAGGGAACCACTGACCGCAACCCCTATGCATAGAATTGGGCTGTGTTTCCCTTAAGGGCCAAAACGCAGTGCCTCTGAGCCTCTGTCTTCAGCTCCCGGCCTCAGCGCTGGGGCCCTGTGAGCTGGTGGCCCTGCCTCCTTGTGTGACCCCCAGCTTTGGGGAGAAGCCAGGTCTCTCCCGTGGCCTCAGCTTCCATGTCCCTTCTCCCCATTTTGTGGAAGTGAGACCAGGTGACAGGACCTTCGCAGAGGTTTGTGGTCGTGGAAAGGAAGGACTCCACAGGCCACCAGGTGTGTCCTCTCCCAGGGACTCCAGCCCCACCGCCTGCGCTGCCAGTCTGTGCCCATCATCAGCTGCCCCCCACCCCCCAGCTCAGAGGGCAGGTCAGAGCTGTTTCTCTCCTCAGAATACAGGAGGTGCTAAGATTCCTCAGCCCTGTCCACACCACTCCCCCGGCTCCCAGGACAGCATCAGCCTAGCACAGTACAGCCAACGGAGGGACATCTTGTCCTCTCCTCACAGGAGTCATGGCCTCGTCCTGTGCTCCCCCTCCCCCGCCCCACCCCAGCAGCCGCCACCCAGAGAAACAGCAGCTCTGCAGAGACTAAGGTGCTTCTCTAGAAATCTCTGAGACCAAAAACACAGCTCTGCCATCCGAGGCCTCTTGCATTTCCTCAAGTATATTGGAGATGACTGGGTTTAAATTTGTTCAGCTAACATAGCCTCTTTCCCAAATCATGGGACACTCTGCCCCAAAGATGAATCAAAGTCTCCTACCTCTTATAACTGCCTTTGACTTTTAAGTGACCTGATAAATTCTCAAAAAAAACCCCTAGAGCATTAAAACGACCTTAGTGATATGAAAAGATTTAGTTGACTATATCGTGATTCTGGTGGATTCAGATGTTTAATGCCGGATTGCCACTGTTAACCAGAAAACACACCCCAGGCATAGACGTGTCAAACCTGTATCTGCCCACATAGTCTTTAAAATATATATGTATGATGGAGGCCATATATGCTTTCTCAGAAAATTAGCTTGGAAAAGAACAGTTTTTAGCCTGTGAGAACAGCTGCTAATGTAAATCCCTGTGGGAAGACAAACTGAGGAACATGGGGCCCCACCAAGAACAAAGACGCAGTCCTTCTCCCGAGCACCGTGGAGCCAGGCGAGGTGATCAGTCCCAGCCCTATGATTAAGGCTCGTTCGCTGTGCAGCATATAATTATGGAGCCGCACAAGTGGGCCGTTACTCTGGGAATGCTTCATGTTGGAGGTATTTTCATGTTCCAACTTTATATTAAAGTGTTTATGGAAACAGGAGGAAACTATGAGCAGGTATTAACACTGTCCATATTAGATGATCACAAAATTATATACATAGCAAAGTCATAAGCCACGAATGAGAAAACCGTCTTCCCACGTTTGCTTTAAATGGCCGTGAGACAGCGTTTAGGAAAGAAATGTCATCTGGGGAGAAGGTTCACCAGGGAAAATAGGAGCATACTCTCCTCAGCGTGACACACGGGCTGGGCAGGGAGTGGCCGCAGGGACAAGATAACAGGAGTCCGCGTCCCACTTTTCCAACCGCCTCCTCTCTGACATTGGCACATGTCAGACTTTGCCATTTATTAGACAAACTGAGGTTTCTTAAATGTCTCTAATGAGGGTCTGCAGAAACTGGGAAAAAGTACAGAGAAGATATGTTTGGTGAAAAACCATTTAAAAATTGTGTGCCGGTTTCCGTTAAGTGTTTTGACCATGAATAAGTGCTGTCCGCTGTGGGAAAAAACAGTGTATCCCATTCGGACGGGGTTTGCACTTGTCGCCGTGATTTATGCAGCCGATCGTGGCTCTGAGAACACCTGATAAAACAGCACCTAAGAAGCAGGCGCCAGACAAACCGAAGTCTGTTTTGGCTTTTGCCTCTGCGTTCCTTCCTGTGTTCAGAGACGTGGGAGGTGACTTTGTCGTTCTGTTCGCAGCGCTGACTTTCCCATGAGCGGTGAGGGTTTTCGTAGCTGGGACTGTAGATCCTGACAGCCGAGCTGCTTCCGCCACAGGGAGAAGGACAAACGCCTCCCGATGCCCCAGCTGCCTGTGGAACGGCTGTGGGAGCAGGAGTGCACGACGAGAGCTTCCGTACCAGTTCCCAGAACGGGGAACGCTTACACACAGTTCCCGCGACCGCACACACACATTTCCTAAAGAAGAGAAGGAAAACTGATTCTAAAACTCACTTTTAGGCATCTCAGCATCAGAAATTAAATCGTGAAAAGGTGTAAGCTGAGCCGTCTTAGTCCCACAGTCCCATTTGCCGTGTACAGAGAACCGTTTTTATTATAATGTTTCTAACTTCTTCCCATATTTTGTTAGGCAAATACAAACACACGCTTATTCTTGCCTCCACATTCTCACATAAAAGGTAGCATATTTTGGCTTTTTTCACTTGGTCAAGCCTTGTAGGAATGACTCCAGAGGGGGACGTAGAGACACATGTTCTGTGCGACAGGCGTGCCGTCATCATGTGTGCACGTAGCTTGTCCCCCTAGTAGTGCCCACGTGAGCCACTCCACTGTGTTGGGGGGCCGTTGCTGTCCCTGCCACGCAGGTATAGTGGTGAGATGGAATGTTCGCAGTCCAGCAGATGGGGGGAAGGGTAAATGCATTTATGGAAAGCAAACTTTTGAAGAAGAATCACCCAAATCATAAATTAACTATAAAAAGAAAAAGTTGTGAATGTGCTATATGATGACATTTGCCTTTATGTATTTTTTAATTTTGATGGGAGTCATGATCATGTGATCTGTACCAAACCCTTTGAGGTCTCTGACATCATTTTACCCACTTATGAAAACAACAACAACAACAACAAAAAAAACCTAAAACTGTGCTCTTTGAATAAGGTCACTCTTTAAAATCATACATACCAACGAAATCACAAGTTTCTGCCTCACTCCAGGAGGTGAGATTTTTGACGGACATTTTCCTGCAGAACTCCGTACGGCAGCATACAGTGGAATATTAATGTAAATAACATTTCACCAATTTCTGTGTTTTTATACCAGATTCAGTCAGAAGGGTGCAAATGAGGAGTTTGCCGCTAAATGTCCAAGGGTGGTAGTTTCCAGAGAATAAACAGCTCTTTGCAGCTCCAGTGTTTTGCCTTCCACTTACGCAGAGCCGCTTGTGATCCCGCAGCACACCCTCGCCTCTGAGAAGCACCGGGGTGCGGCAGCGCCATCTCGGGTTCCTTAATGGGCTCTAAAGCCTCCGAGTGATCTCTGTACTTTTCTGAAGGATTCGGTTCATCACTAAAATTTCACAGTGAATTTTGAAAAATCCTGTTTTTGAATACCTCCCCCGTCCAATCTCCTTCCTTCTTTATGGACACTATGGAAGGGTTTCAGAGGGGCTGAAAGAGGGGCATGTAGGGCCAGACGGAGTCAGAGGGCTAAAAGGAGGCTGACCTTTGAACTGTCACCCTTACAGCCAGCGCCGTCCGGAAGGAGCATCCTGGCTCCCCTTCCTGGCATTCTCTGTGGACCAGAGCAGGGCCACCCTGGAATCCTCCGAGTCGCTTTAGTGTCTGAGCCGTTAAGGGGCATTTTACTGCGGTCTGACTTGCAGTGACAGGGATGCTTTGGACAGCTCGGTCGTTCCACAAGGCTCACGATTCCAGAGTGTAGCCATTTTCCCAAAACTTCTCTAGCCAAGCTCAGGACAGAGGACCCAACATGTTTATTCTTTGAAGGGCCCTTTCATACATTGAAGAGGACTGTAAACAGACTCATTTGCCTTGGTTGCATTGCAAGGCAGCTCTGGAATCTTGTATTATTTCTAATTGGCATGTAGCCCTGTGTGTTCTAGTGCATCTTTTCCTTTCCCCGCCCCTTTTCCTGAGTCTGTAGAGCTTTGAATTTACTAGAAGGAAAGAACATTGAAATGCTGTTCTTAGAGATTAGTTTCCTCCTATCTCAAAAATAATTAGACCATTTCAGTCCTGGGTTATGGAGTAGATTGTTACCAGACAAGGGAGGAGGGGTGTGTTAGTCAGCTCGGGCTACCAAAATACCACAGACTACATGACTTCAGCAGCTGCAGTTTATTTTTTCATAGTTCTGGAAGCTACAAGTCCAAGATCAAGGCACCAGCAAGGCTGGTTTCTTCTCAGGCCTGGGACTGGCTTGCAGACGGCCAGCTCCTTGCCACGTCCTCACACGGTCCTCCTTTGTGTGCGCCCCGGTGCCTCTGGGTGTGTCCAACCTTTCTGTTCTTCCAAGGACACCAGTCCGATTAGTACCGACCCTAACAGCTTCCTTTTAACCTAAGGACCTCTCTAAAGACCCCGTCTCCAGCTGGGGTTACATTCCAAGGTACTGTGGCTTGGGACTTCAGCATACAAATTTGGAGGTGGGGGGCACAGTCAGCCCATAGCAGAGGGTACTGTTGGAGCCTTAACAACTAATAGCTGGGGCGCCTGGGGGGCTCAGTCAGTTGAGCATCTGACTTGATTTCAGCAGGTCCTAATCTCAGAGTCATGGGGTCGAGCCCCACATCAGTGAGATTCTCTCTCCCCGTGCTCTCCCACTGCCCCTCTCCCATGTACGCACATGCGCTCGCGCGCTCTCTCCCTCCCTCCCTCCCCCCGAAAACCTCACAGTAGTAGCAGCTGGGATGTGTTGAGGGCTTGCCGTATGCCCGGCACTGTGCTTGTCACTACATTTAATCTTCAAGGTACCCCCATGGGCAGTTGATAACATTGTTATCCTCTTTGTATGACGAGAAAATAGAGGCACAGAGACATTAACTGGACCCAGCTTAGTAGGTGTTGGGAAACGGGATTTCAAGAACAGCAGTCAGACTTCCGGGCTGTAGTTCTTAACCACTGTGTGTCCTGTTTCCACATAAGCTGGAAGGAGCCTTCGGTCCAGGGGAGAAGCTGTAGCCTCTAGAGACAAACTCAGTTGCTCCAGGCCAGCCACCGTTTGTGGAAGAGCTGATTCCAGAAGCTGGTCTCCAGAGGCCACGAGCGCTGAGACTGCTTGCCTTCCTGGAGCTATATTGTACATTCCTGAGGGGCCACGGCCCCCTCCAGCCATCCCTTTGTCTGAGAAGGCTCCATTTAAACTTTCTCATTTGAATTATGGTAATTCCAGTTGCCTCCTCACCCAGAGAAGTCATCTTCGTGGGAATCTGTCTTTTTTCCCTTTCCTTTGGGCACATCTCTCCTCTTCCTTCTCCCCTAGTTAAGACCAGAGCTTTATCCTCCGTGAGCTTTTTGTGAGCAAAGGAATGGAAAAACCATTCCCAAAAGTAAAAATTTTCTCCCCCCCTCCCTCACAAAATAATCAAAATCTGCCGCTTGTTTTTTCTTGAAAAATCTGGGGAAGTAAACTTCCTGTCTTCCCATCCTCCCCCCATCAGTGATTTTTGTGGCCTGCCTCCCACTCTCGCAAGTTTAGCAGAACTGGGACATCAGAGCATGGATTGGCTATCAGGGGTTGGTTACATCACCCTAATTTTTTGAACACTGCTGTTTTTGTTATTTTTTAGGGAACACATTTGTGAGGGTCCCGTCTCATGTTGCCATTTTGCACATAACCCCCAGTGCTGGTGCAGACAGAGAACGTCACACAGCGAGTTAGAGTGAAACGTGAAAAAGGAGCACTTGAATGTGTGTTTTGTTAACATAAGAGAAAAACTCACATCGTTTCTGAAAAGATAGTAAGGAAAGCAATGAAAAGGAGCCTATCGAATTTTTGGCACCCACACGGAGTGTTTGAATCCCTCAATAAAGGTGCTTTTGTGGATGGGCAACTGTGCTCGAAAGCAGCAGGAAATAATGTGCTGAATGGAGCCCTAAGAGCAGGATTTAGTCATCCCGCCCGCTCCCTCCAGAGCAGGAGGTGTTATCTGTGGGCTCAGAGACTGGACAAAACACCCTCGGAACAGGAGTATCTTTGTGCGTGGAACCTGAGAAGCTCGACCCCGGGGGCGCAGCTGTACCCCAGCCAGCCGCGCGGACTGCTGCGCAGAGGGGAAACACCGCCAGGAGGAGCACAGGGCTCGGGCGGGCCGGGCCGGAGGGCAGCCCCGCCTGGGGGTCCCGGGGTTCAGGACCCACAGGAAGCTAGGCCACAGGAAGCCCCGAGGGTCGTGGCGTGTGTTTCAAGTCTCAGGAAGGCGCTAGTCGCTAGAGGAGATGATGGGCAATATTCCTCGGAGTCACGTCGGTAGAGTTTTTTGACATCAAAATAACGCTGCGGCTGTCCTGTATGTCCCACCTGCTGCGTTTAGGGCTTGGGGGCCCTTGTCATCCTGGTTTAGCTGCCTAATTATTAATGCTGGTTTCCTCTTCTGTTAGAGTGGAAAGACTTTAGGTAGGCCCTTAGGCTTATCTGAAGTCTAGTTTTACAAATAGCTTTCTGTTACGTGTCGTTTTAGTCCTGATTTTAAAAGCACCGTTTGTATCTGGCCCTTTTATTTTAAGACCTCCTTTGGCAAAAATGACCTTGCTTCATACTTTTTTTTTTTTTTTTTTTTGGATAGGCTAATAATAGGCACTTGAACGTCGAATTTCTTATTTTAAATATTTGAGGAATGGCTATCATGGGAGAGGGGTACCTGAAAAGTGATTTGGGGGGAGTGTTTTGACCAAAACAATTTTTCTTTTCAACCAGTTTTTTTTTTTTAAAGATTTTGTGTATTTATTTGACAGACAGAGATCACAAGTAGGCACAGAGGCAGGCAGAGAGAGAGAGGAGGAAGCAGGCTCCCTGCAGAGCAGAGAGCCCGAGGTGGGGCTTGATCTCAGGACCCTGGGATCATGATCTGACCAAAGGCAGAGGCTTTAACCCACTGAGCCACCCAGGCACCCCTCAACCAATTTTAATAAAAGTACCTTTATTGCCATGAGAACAACATGGTTATATGTCGCTCCATAAATATGCAAGCAAACAATGATTTTATATTCCTTCAGTCTATTTTTTCAATAAACCATAGATCCTTTATTCACAAGTCATTAATTTGCCTACTATGTTTCTTTCCCACAAAATTTCTTCTCTGAATTTACCGGTTTTTCTCTAATAACTTCTTTCACACCCTCAAGTTCTTTAGCTATTTGTATTTATATACCCATTACACTCAATTTATCTTTTAAAAACTGCTTATTTGGGGGTGCTTGGGTGGTTCAGACAGTGAAATGTCTGCCTTTGGCTCAGGTCCTATCCCGCATAGGGCTCCCTGCTCAGCGGGAAGCCTGCTTCTCCCCCTCCCTCTCCCCCAGTTATGTTTCCTCTCTCTCTGTGTCTCTGTCAAGTAAATAAATTCTTAAAAGAAAAAAACCAAACTGCTTATTTTGAAGTAATTTTGGAAAATTGGAAAAGCCGCAGAAATAGTACAAGGAATCCCTGGACCCCCTTTACCTAGACACCCCCCCCCCCCCAGTGTCACTTGACCCTGGTTCAGTGCTCATGAACCGGGGCCTTGATGCCGTGCTGTTAATTACACCACAGCCCTTTCTCAGGGTTTGCTTTTGTCTTTTTTCCTGGCTTCGGATCCAATCCAGGACCCGTGTCATATTTAGTCTTTCCAATTTATGGTAGCCTCTGCCTTTTTTTCTTTCTTTCATGACCATCACACCTTTTTTAATGACCTTGACACTTTTAAGGTATTACCAGTCCTTTATTTTGTAAGTGGTCCCTCACACCCGGCTTCTCTGATGTTTCTCATGACTAAACGAAGCCCATGGATTTTTGGCAAGAATACCACAAAGATGACATTGTGTCCACCCCTGTGGTAGCAGAGGCTCGGGAGGATCCGGACATGCCGCGTTGCCCATGGTGGTGACCTTGAGGGCCTGGTTAGGGAAGGGACTGCAATTATTGTCCACTGTGAAGTCACTACTTTTGTCTTTGTAATTAATAAGGACCTCGTGGGAGATGTTTTGAAACTATACAAATATCGTTTCCCATCCTGCCTTTACCCACTCATGTTAACATCAGTGGTTCTCACCTGCTGTGTGCTGTCTTCCTCATTTCTTTAAATGTATTCATTAGAGTTCTGAAAGGAAGAGCTGTCCCTCTGCCTCACTCACTCAGTTAAGGACCTCGGTGTGGAGTCGTGGATATGTATTTTATTCTCTGGGTCCTCATCCAGGATTATTGTTATTTATTTTGTTACTCAGATTATCCCGGCTTTGGCCGTTAGGAGCTCCTTCAGGTTCTCTTCTGTGTACTTCAGACACATCCCATCATTTCGAGCGTGTTTCCTTGCTCTCTAACAGTATAGCACCTTCCCGGCTCATCTGGTGTTTTCCTTGCTACAGTCCTGGATCAACCATTTCTCCAAGAAGCCGTGGTTCCTTCTTATTGGAGAATGATCTTAAAAACTAAGATCTGGGTGCTAGGTATGCTCCATGGCCATAGGGTATCATGACCTTTGGGTTTTCTCAGCAGACAAGTATGTGTACCTATCCACGTGCACACACATGCCTGCTTTCATGCTCTCTGTGCCTCTGAATTTTGCACATATGTAAAGAAACAGGACTTCAGATCACACTGGAACCTCCCAACTCCTGGTCAACAACACAGAGTTCATTCTAGCCCTTCCCTTCTCCTCACTTGTAACCTTCTGTGACAGCGACACACCTGCATCTTGTCACTCAAAATACATTTTCGTCCTCATCTAGAAGCCTGTGTTTTTCCTCTTTGGAAAGGGAATATTTTATTTACGTAAAATGACTTGACTTTAAAACACTCAACTCTACCCACTCTTACTGCTGACCCACACCCCTGTGAGACACAGACTTACAGGTCTTTTGTCTTTGGTTTGCAGCATAGAATCAAAATACCATTTTTCAGAATCACTGAGGAAAACTCCTTCCTTTAGTGTGACTAAGTTTTCTTTTGTAATATGGCTAGGTCCTTTGTTACTGTGTTTACCTTACATTTTGAGCACATATTTGTACACATCCCAGTCCTAGTTGATCTTGATGATTTATTTGGGGGCGAAGGGTTGTGAAACACAACCATGGTGCCAGGAGTCAACAGTAAACCTTCTGACACACAGGTATCTCTCATCCGTCCCTCCCTATACCCCTTGCTTTTGGTCCTCACAGACAAACCTTGGGTAGCATCTTTAAAAGCACTGTCTTGGGCCTTGGAGCTTCTCTTTTCTTTGTGACACTTTTAATTATGTGTCTAGACATCAAATAAATATCAGAGACATATCAGAAATACCAAATGTCTGAGATGGTTTTTCAACCCACCCTGTGTGGGTAGTTACATGTCTGTCCCCTTTGTTGGCAAAGCTCATCTCCATCTGTGCTAGACTGAGCTCGCCATTCCTTTCTTTTCCTACCTGATAGAATTCTCACACTGCAGGGTGGCTCACCCTGTGGCCAGAGCTCTGACCCACCCTGCACCCCTTCTCCAACTTCTGTGTCGCTTCCGATCTCCTTGCTGGTTGCAGCACATCCTCACCCCTTCCCCAGCAGCTCCCAGGAAACTGAGGTTCCCCAGCCTTTGTTCTCCCCGCCTTCCCCTTCGCGTTCTCCACCCACGGCCACGGTCCCCACCAAGCTTTTCTGTCTGTAGGCTGCCGAGGCCACCCTGGGTCTTTCTGGCCTGAACTTGGTGCAGACTCTTAGAGCCAATTCCGGTCCTACCACCAAGGTAGAAGTCAGTCTTAGAGTTCAGAACCTGTTTCTGGGAAGCTTTTGCCCCATGGTTTGGGTTTTCTCCCCCTTTGCCACGGCATCTTGCATTTACCGACACTGACTTCTCAATTGCTTCCTTGCCTGTCCGTCCAGTGGGTTCGATTATCACTCCTTACAAGTAGGGGTCACGCGGTACCTTTAATATAGTTTATCTTTACATACTTTATAAAGGGCCACGTTACCTACTAAACACTCTGTAATAAGCTCACACTTCCACAGACAGAAGCAAGGAGGGGATGAGAAGGCTTCCTTCCTTTATTCCCTTACCCTTCTATGTTACGTTTCTCTCGCAGACGTGAACTCAACAGTTGAAGAAGGCAGTTACTGGGGAAATGTCACATATATCTTAGCCAAAATTGTTGTATTTGTTTTTAAGCATCATTCCCTTCCTCTGTAGCAGAGAACATGTATTACCCATAAAGTAATTAATTTCCCTTGACAGCTCTTTTTTTTTAAATTAATAGCCCTTGCTTGGCAGCCTGTGTTTTTAGAAAGAGACAAAGTGAAATATTTAATAAAGACTGTAGTAAATGAAACCTTAGAATGTCAATTAACTCGATTTCCTTTAGGACATAATTTTTACTGCCTTTTTTTTTTTTTTTTTTTTTTTTTTTTGCCAATAAGAAAGAAGGTTATTTATTCAGTAATAGAGTTTTCTTTCATAAAAAGTGCTCTGTGCAGAGTTCTGCCTCTTGCTTGGTCCTGGCATGAGTACGCCATCTGGATCTATCATGGGGAAAAACAACCTTGGGCTTTGCTTTTGGTCTTTTGAGAAGAATATGAGACAAATCCTACTTTGTGGCAGTTTGTTTTGGGGAGGTGTTAACAAGCGCTCAAGACAGCTTTCTTTGGGTGCCTTGAATTTATTCTAGTTGTGAATTGTATTAAACTGAGAAAGAAACTAGAAGTCTATGTTATTTTCACATTTTTTTACTCTGAGGGTTTTCAAAATTTACTTCACAACTAATGTGGGCAGTGGGGGAGGGAGAACACAAGTTTAACTCTTAAGGAACTAAAAAGGAACATTTTCTCTTAGCAAACAATAACACAACATCATTGATGCTATTAGGGTAAATAAAGAGAGATAGAAGAATTATTAATAACTCAGGAAGGCAGGGTGTGATTTTGTTACATACAAGCTTCAACAAGTAGCACCCCTTCAGGAAATGTTTAAGTAACTGAGGGGCACATTACAGTTTGAGATGTGGGAAGAATATTCCAGGTGCCTGCCTCAAAGCAGGAGATGGGCCATCACAGTACTGTTTGGAGAGCACTCTGTGCATTCCTTGAATTCATGAGAAACAGGAGAGTGCATGCACTTCCCCTGAAGTTGCAAAGTCAGACTTTATGACTGTTAAACAGTGGGCTGTCACCCACGATGCCATCGTGCTGGGTGAGACAAGGGAGGGACCCCAGGGAAACTCTCAAGGAAATAGTAAGACCTGATGCAGGCTAAAGAAAATACCCAGTTTCCGAAAAGGACCAAAATGAGCTTTTAAGATGCTTTCCTAAAAACGTCTTTACGAATCACAAGTAAGGATGCTTATTTTCACTGGGCTGGCCGCTGCTTGTGCGGAGGAAGGAAGATATGTTTCTAATAAGCGAGGAGAGGCATTTTAGCACAGTGATGTCACCAGTTGGCTAGGGACCGAATTGCATTGCGTTTCTCTCTGTTATCAAGTCACATCAGGAGGCACTATTTGTTCTGTGCCTCAGAGAAGCCCTCCGTCCAAACGTGCACAAAGCCCGCGTCGGAGGGCCCGCGTGGGGAGGGCGGCCGTCACTCGACATTTCAGCGTCAGGAAATCGCTGCTCTGGCTCGCGCGGGAGACGAGAGACAGCTGGCTCCCAGCGCACCCGCAGAATTTCCTTGAGCTCCAATTAGAGGCACTGTGGTAGACTGTAATCCAGCGCGTCTGGATATTCCCACATGTGAAACCCCACTGTAGAGCAGTGCTCAGAAGCCAGGCAGAGGGGCGGCCGGCCCCGGGAGCTGCGCCCGCAGAGCATGGCCTGGCCCGCGGGCCGCTCGCTCCCCGCCCAGGCCCGCTGCGCCGGCTTCTGAGCGCCCGCCTCGGCCGCAGCGTGGGGGGGGGTGACTCCGGCTGCCTGCCGGGACCGATAGGGTGGCAGCTCCGAGCCTGCAGCCTGCCGCCGGCTCAGCGCCCACCATGCCCAACGGAATCAAGCCCGTCGAGGCGCTGGACTCGCTCTCCGCCGTCAGCTCCGCCTACCGCAGCGGCGGGCCGCCCGGCACCTGCAAGTACTGGATCCTCGACCTAGGTACCCCCGCTCCCCGCCCGTGCCCCCTCCAGCCTGCGCGCCCTCCGCCCGGGTCCCGCGGGGGCTGCCGGCGCCGCTGCTGCGTGCTTTGAAACAAGCGGCTTGTGCTGAAATGTGTTACCTGCTGCCCGCCTGGGCCGGGGGTGCGGGGGGCTCTTGGGTGGGGGGCTCTCGGAGTGGGCCGAGAGGCAGTCGTGTTGACTGACGGCTGGGCTCTGAGGCATTCTCATATCAGGAGACTGCTTTAGATTATGCTCTCTTTCTCGTAAATGGCATGTAAACAGCCTAACGTGATCTGTGCCACATGTCGCCTTCTTACGATGTCAGTTGGTCTCCCGTCTGTTCCAGGTTTAGTTGGGGGGAGGCACTGTCCTGCATCCATGTGTAGATGCTCTGGTTCCTTCTCCGAGGAACTGTGGCCTTATAATAAGATAGTGGAAAAGCGTGCTTCCCGCAGACCCCCGCATGTGTTCAAGGGCGTGCGTGTGCCAGGCTCTGGCTTTACACACACAGCCAGGCTTAAGGCAAGAAAACGCGATTCCTGCAGAGGTCATTTGAGAAGTCGGTAAGTTCCATGCTGAGGAAAAGGCAAGAGGATATAAAGAATGAAGCGAGGGGAGGAACGAGGTCTGCGGGTCTCCACAGAACTGCCCACTGGCGCTCCGGAGCAGGCTGGCTTTCTAGCAGCCACTTTTCACATCTGTCCAGGGTGTGCAGCCATCAAAGCGAGTCTCCCACGAGGCCATCTCTGCCTTGCAGGCAGGGCTGGCTTCGGCCGGGATTTCGGGCCTGGCCTGGTGCACTCGAGAGGTTTGCCCCCACTCTCTGACTGGCCGTGACCCACATCGGTGCCTCAGAAGTGGGCATCTGGGGGGCTCCCGGGGGACCTGGTGAGACCTTCTGGAGACTTCCAGTTTACTGTGAGCTCTGTTAGGGAGAAGGGATGAGGCGGAGGGACCCACCAAAGAAGGGGAGGTTGGAGGAAAACAGCAAAAAATGTGCTTTTAGCATCTGAGGGAAGCGGCACGGTTTACGTGCTTGTTCATGAAATACCAGAAGACAAGAAAATTATCTGGTTAGTGGGCCCTGGAAGAGATAAGTGTTGGCTGCGTGAATATTGAATTTGTTGGTACAAACATTATTTTTTATAAATGTTCTGTGTAATTTTGCTTCACAAAGCTATCAAGACATTTCTAAGTCACCGAGCCTAACTTTTACCCCATTTGTGTTTGTTATGTTGTTTGAGAATGGCCTTCCTCTGTGGCGGTGTCCAGGCCAGGCGGGTCCATTAGTAACACCGCACACTCTGCATTCTGCACTGGGTGGGTGAACAGAGATGATCCATGAGATCTCTTCAGTGATGGAAAGAATAGTGTTTGTGAAGGAAAGGAAACAGTTGGTAACCTCAAAAGTCTCATTTAAAATCTGAGCCACTGAATAGCTCTGGGTCTTAAAAAAATTACCTTATGTCTCTGAACCTCACTTCTTAGTCTGCATAATGGGAGTAAAAGTAGAGGGCCTCCCCCCAGTGTAGCATAAGCATCGCCAAAAGCTTAGACCAAAATATTTTAATGAGCGATTTTGCCAAGAGATAATGGATTTTTAAAAGACGGAGCATTCTTTTTATAGAGAGAATATGAATCCTAGCGTTATTTTAGTTCCTTAGAAATTCTTCTGAAGGGACATTATTTAACTTTTTAAATACTGGAGGGAGTTACATTTTCATTTCCCCTAGACAGAGTTTTGTTCTGGCAGTTCTGAGACTATAATGGGAAGACCAAGTGATGTTATCCATGCTGTCACCACAAAATTTTTTAGCTATCCCAAATTTGGAAGGAAATTGATGTCCCCTTGAATTTTCATGGGGAAAAAAAATCCAATCTCTTCACAGTAAAGAACAGATGAGAGAAAGCAAAATTCTAGTTCTTTTTTTCTGGAGAAATAGGATAGTCCGTCTCTTTCCAGACCTTCACAGCGATTCCAAGACAATTTTCAGAATGCCGTGTTACATCAGAATGATATTTTAATACCTTCTGATTCTACTTGTTAAATTGATTATGCAGAAATAGACATAAATCAGATTGAAAAAGAAAAATGCTTTTGAGTAATACCCCAAAAATAAACCCCGAAATACGTTAAAATAGCCCACAAACCATAGAGAGTGATTGCAAAGCTGTCCTTTAGAGCCCCCAAGCAATCTAGGGGTTCATTTATTGAAGCACTCTGGGGGAAAGGCTGTTTTTCTGCTTTCAGACATAGTCATTGAAGCATTCTCCTTCAAATGTGAATTAGTCTTGCTTGGAATAATCTTCACGAAAGCCCATTTCATGTGCAGACCTTGCCATTACCAATAACTTACACAGCCATAAACCTGGAGAGTTATACTGCAAAGCATTTGTTAGGAAAAGAACTCAACTTTTATAGAACTATAAATTATCTTTTAAGACGGTTCCAGTGGGAGAGCCCAGTTACACTGATAAGATAGAGGAACTGTTGAATTTATGCTCATTCTGAACTAAGTATACCCTTTTGTAGGACACATGGAATCTATCCCAGTGCTGTACATATTCTCCTAAGGAAAAGAACAATGAGTGATCCTCCTTAACGTTAAACAGATGGACACACAGAGGGAACTGTGTGCCTTATCGTTCTCCTTGAACCTACTTCAAATCCTGTTTCTTTTTTGAAGAATGTGGATTCTCACCAATGCAGCTTTTGTTTTTATAAATTAAAGGGAAACATCTGAAAGACTTAATGCAGGGAACGTACAGTGTGCACCTGTTCTGAAAGTGTGCATGTGGGCTCGCAGCCCTGCCTGCTGCTCAGCAGGGGTGCCCGTGCACAGGACACCCCGTTTCCGGTGAGGAAAGGAAAACCACCAAAGTGCTTAGCACAGCACTGTATTGTTTGAGCTATGAAAGCCCTTTCACACAAGTTACTGTGCAAACTAAATTCTATCTCAAATCTTTTTTTTTTGCTCTTTAAGTATTTTTAAGTGAGTCAGAGTTTAAGACAGGATACGCACGACAATACAATGGGAATAGTGTTACTGTAGAAGTCCGGCCACCAGTGTTCCTGTCCTCGCCGACCCCTGCTGGTGTGACCTCAGCTAAATCCTTGTGCATCAGACTCAACTGTGCTCTCCTCACCTTACACATGCACGCACGCGCGCGCACGCACACACACACACATCTGCTTGCTGCTGCTATGGTTGTGTTCTCTAAAAACTACATTAAAGGCTCTTTTTTCTTCGTGAGATTAAAAGACCTGCAATTTTAAAATAACTTTGTTTTCTCACTTTTCACTGATCAAACACGTATTTAATTGTCTCTCAGAGCTTCTGGTGATAGTTTCAGGGAACTAAAATCAAAACAGTGTGAACACACCGGATTTATATGTATTTCCAGCCAGAATGCAAAGAAACATAAAATTATTTGCCTTACTGTGGATGAACATGAAATTTTGAAGTATTAACATTGTGCAGTTAATAAGAAAAATAGACTGAGAAATTCCCTCAAAGCCCCAGGTTAGGAGCCTTCAATCGAAATGACCTTTCCTGGCTCTGGAATTCTCTCTCTTCTCTAGACAAGAAGCAGGGCCCTGTTCTTCAGCTGCGATCTCTCTTTGGTACGTGCTCTTTCTAAGCATATTTCTTCAGCCCGACTTCAGGATGAACACAAATTTATGGGTTTTTATTCAGAAGAATTTCCTCCAGGTGCTCAAAGCTGGCCTCATGGTCAGCAAGCAAGTCCATAAACCCAGGGTAGGCTGTCTGGGAGTGTGGGGGTAATGAGCCTGGAAATTAGTCCATGGAGACGCCCCCCATTTCCTCTTCCCGCCTTGGAGGATGGGCTGGGGGCACCGGGGGGAGGAGCCACAGCCCAGATGCTCCCAGTCAGTTCTGACGGCCCTCACGTCCAACCATACAAATATGAGCCTAAAACATACAGTTTCTCTGAAACTCTATGTGAATAGAGGGGGAAAAAAAAAGACAATTTACAGAAGGGGCAGCAGAGGAAAAGAAAACATTGGCAGATAACGTTTGGACACAGTTTAATTTTATTCTAGTCTTTCTCTATGTGAAATGTTGCATATTTTACTCCTACTTTGAAAACTTAACTCTAAGAAACCTCCTCAGTCCTGTCCATTGTCCGTTTTCTCAAACGCATAGCTGACTAAGGTTTCTCTTGTTACCTCTTGTTCAAATAAAGAACAAGTCACACCATCCTGAAAACAGACCTACACCTGGCAGCATGATAGGACCAGAGTTGTTCTCTCCAGGGACAGAGTCCGGAACCCAAAGACCACCCCCTCCCTCTTCCATCTCTTGAAGTCGCAGGGGTCTGGTCCGCAGTGGCCCTGTGGCCCAGAAGCACACCAGAGTGAGGGAGTCTTTAATAACAAGGAGGGAATGTGCCTGTTGGGACGTGGAGCTAAACACTGAACATTCTCCCTTTGTCTCTCTGCAGCTAGGAGAAAGCCAGCACACGGCGCCCGCCCCCGCTGGCCTCCGCGCCCCACGCCGAGGCCGGCTGCTCACTTCCTACCCTTGCTCCCCTCCCGGTCTGTGGCTGTGCCATTCTGTCACACGGGGCGCTAATTAACACCAAGGACAGGATTTGTGCCATTAATTGGCGTTCAAGCAGAGGCGTTCTTTTCATTCCCTTTGTCTCCCAGCCGGCTTTTGTTCCCTCCTGGAATAACTCCAGGCCTCCCTTCTTCCTTCCCTCCTTCTCTTTCCCTGTGGTTGTCCCCTCCTGAATAGCAGGCCGGGGGAGGCGTGGGCATCCTTAGAAAGCGGCCCATCCTGGGCCCCGGGGCTTCTCTTGAGGAGGTTTCGCCTCTGGTGCTGGATCCGTGAACAGCTCCAAGTATAGTCGCCCTGACCCTCTTTTCTTTGTGTTTTTTTGACTTTTGTCATTGTTTTGCTACGTAACATCCGAGGACGAGAGTGAGCAGTTTTCAAGAAATGACACACTGGTCGTGTGAGAAACTAAAATTCAGTGCCATTCTGTTCTTGTAGGGCGGTGGTGGCGTGGGGTGTCCTAAAATCAAATTAAAGTTTGGAATTGCAGCCCCTAATCCCTTTGTGTGCTTGGTAGTGGGTGGGAACCACGGGACTGCTACCCACACACACCTTGGGCTTTTGGCCTCTTCCACTGTGGTTAACATTTTAATCCCAGTTTTCAAGTGCTTAGCTTTAAGTTAGAGCAGCATTTTGCCTTTGGTAGACATATTACTAAAATATAATTGAGAAAGATTCCTAACTGATTAGGGCTTTTTGTTTTCTTTATTTTTTTTTTGAACCAAATGACCAGGGACCCTGAAATATAATGTACTAGATATTTGCTTTGTGGTTTGTGGGGGGGAAGCCATCCATTTCCTCATTCTCCACAGCTGTAAATCTTTCCAAACTAATAGTCCACGCCCCTAGAGACTGGGGCTTCAGCTAACCTGCGGCGTGGAGGACATGAAGAGTGATCCCGCTTGGCAAGCTCACTGCAGAACATTCCAAGGCTGAGTTATTTTTTTCTTCTTAATTCTATGTAAAATTTAGTATACGGTTATGAAATGAGTTATGTGGCTCTATGAAAACGTAAGTTTGCGTGGTTTATAGCATATTTTGGTTGGTATGTTCTTAGGCAATCCATTTTCTAGAGTGTAGGAAAAAAGGCTTTTGAATGTTGGCCTTCTGGATCCAGTCTTAATTAAAAATAATAAATTTGTGTATGAATGAGGAGAACTCTGTCAGCACCTGACACAAATCAGTCATGTAGTTTAAACCACTAAGTACAGAATGTTCTTTTAAACCGTTTTGCATATCTTTGTGTACCTCCCGCTTCATTTAGAGACATTTTCAACTTTAAGGAAATCTACAAATTGCCCCCTAAGAAAATCTTTGGTTTCTTCTGTAAGAAGGTAGCCTGATTTATTTCATTTGTTTTCCAACAAGCAATCAGACGTTAACCAAAAACACTAACCTTCATCATGAATACCGAACAAGTAAGCTTCCTTCAAATAAGAGCAGGTCTTTTCACTGCTAACACTTTGTGTTTAATATCAGGGAACAGTTATGCCCACGGGTTAAACACTGATGTTTTTAGCAGTCTTTGAACCTCTGAAAGGCAGAATCAGACGAAGGGAATGTTATGTGAGCATCACAGAATTGTTTATTTCCCCCCAAATTAACTTTCCCTTCCCTTAAATGATGATTATCTATTCAGGGCAATAATAAATGCTGTATTGCCCTGGGAATAGCTTCCCAAATGTAGAAATTAAGAATCAAGAACCCATTATTTTATCGCAGAGAAAAACCTCATTATCCCTAAGTCAGCGGTATACTAAATACTAAGTAATCTAGTAAACACACGGTATTTGTGTTTGTAATAATCTTTCTTTGTGTAAGTGGTATTCATCTTAAGTAAGCTTGTGGAAAGAACAGCCATTTGACTTTTGGGGAACACAGAGGTTCTCAGCTTCTGAAAAAGCCAAACAGATAGAGGAGCATTCAGAAGTTTTCCTGCTTCTGAGCTGTCAGCAGACCAGGGCCGAGAGCGGCATGCCCCAGGATGTCGCCGATGGAGCCCTTGGTGGTGCCGGGCGGCTGTGCACGCACGTGCAGGGCCCTCTCCTGCAGACCCTCCACAGGAGCAGCCTGGCCTGGGGCTTTACAGCTTCTCTTCACTCGTGTGGAGAGAGCAGTAGAACCTGGGGAGGGGTCAGAGGCCCCTCTGTGCCCAGGACTTCACATGGAGCGGCATGGTGGGGGCCAGTGTGGGCAGTGGGGCCACTCAGTGGCTGGAGAACTTTCTGTGTGAGCGCCGAGGCTACACCACATTTTATTCTGACTTCCCAGCCAGTGTGTGCTGGAGAGCCACGTAGCTCATACATCAGGAGTGTGGGGACAGGCCAGAGGGTGTCAGAAAACTCTGGTAGACATAAATGTCTGCAGCTTGCAGGATTTGTGTGTGTGTTTCCGGTCTCGCTTTTATGCAGTTGTTTTTTTTGTTTTGTTTTTTTTTTTTTTTTTTCAAAAAACTCTCTTTCTTCCACCCGGCAAGGATATCTTTAAACATCTGCTTTTGTCCTTGTGTAAAAGTCAGGAATGAGCCCAAATCCCCTTTCTGTCATCACTGGCAGGATACCTCCTTGGGGATTTCTTTTCCCTTTGTGACACCTTAGGCTTTTGGTTGCAGGAAAGCCTGCTGTTCATCTCTCAGAAACATATATTTCAAGGGCTAACTCGCATAAAAGGCAAAGAAAATGTCCCTGTTATCCGGAGAAAACAGGGATATGGGCTAGAAGCTTTCCTCCAACAAAGCCAGTGTTTGTCCCAGGCAGAGGAGGTTCACACGAAGAAATATGCCCCAACATAAAAGTGGGCTTGAAAACGAAGACAAGAACTCTCTGACACCGTAGTTGGCTTTTGTAACAGCCTGGTTTTCCGTGTGTGGATGTCTGCATCAGGCGAGCCGTCAGCCCACACGTGCCCGCTTCTCCGCCACCACCCTGGAGCAGGGGGAGTCGACCAGCAAGGCACACCATAGCATTCCACCTTGACCATCACTACGCTGCCCCCTGCCAGTGTCCTGGTCTCAAGCTAGGACGGCTGCCTAGCTCACCTCTTCCTAGAAGCCATCAGCCTGGGGATGAACTGTCACCAGCCACAGATCTACTTGTCCCTAGAGAATTCCTCATCCCGCCAATGAGCCAGAGCCTTTTTTGTTCAGGGCACGGATAACGCCATTCACTAGATTTGTATTAAATTCCTAACACTGATCCAGACTAATCCAGCCTTTGTGTTCTCCACTATCAAAAATGACTCTCCTATGATTGCATTTCTGAGGTGTTTTCAAATTTCCCCTTTGGCAGTATGTGATAGCCTGTTCATCTGATTAGCCAAGCAAAGGATTATGCCATCTGCTTTCATTTTTACTGAATTTCTTCAGGTTTCCTTATTGGAAATTCAAGTGTTGAAACTCACGTGGAGAAAGATCTTTAAGATGAGACGCTTTTCCTGACTAGAAGTTCTGACAGGTTAGCATTCCCCTCCCAAGAATGAATTCGAGGGAGAATGATGCTTGCAGTTCTGCATTTGTTGAAGCAGCCACATTTTCCAGTGATTGTGTAATCTTTTAAGTGTTTTCAGAAAGAGCATTTTGAGATTTCTCTAAGAGTCAAAAGAGCAAAACTTGCACGTGCGACTTCCGTTTGCATGTCTGTCTGGTTAGATAGAGGTTACAAGCCTCGTGTCTCTCATGTTCCGCGTGCTCTGTGGTGGTGAGAAGCCACTCCCTTTTCATGACGTGACTCCCTTAGCCCAGGACAGGGACACTGCGCTTTCTGTCCCCACTATCCATTGCTTTCAACCTCCACCAAGAGAAAGGTTGGAGAGATTGTTTCTCTTCCAGTCCAGTTGTTTCTAGTTGGGTCGGCCGTGTGTGAACTGATGCCAGTGATTACACTGTGTCCTTCCATTCAGAGGTCCCCTGAGGTGTGCTGCTAGTGAACACTAGTGTCAATTCATGGACAGGAGCTGCACAGGAAACGGCGAATGTGCTGGTCATGGATATACATTTTCTCAGGCAGCAAAGACCATGTGTTCTTCATTACAGTGCTATGCTGGACCTCTGGGTGAATCTAGGGATTATTAAAAAAACAAAAAAAAAAACCCAAAGAACTCGGGAATTTAATCTTTCTTTTCATGTTTTCTGTGTTTACCTCATCTTTGAAAGCAAATACAGAGCCCACATTGTTGCATTAAGGACTCCCCTTGCAAATTTGCTTCTAATGTTCTTGCCACTTTTTTCACTCATCATCATTCTGCAAACTCTCGTGCCGCTCGGTACCTCTACACAGCTTCTAACTTTTTAAAACGATTATTTCCTGTGTTAACGTCAATTTGTGTGACAGTTTCAGGCCAGAGTGAAGCCCAGGAAATGCAGGACACCGGACTATGGCTGGTGGGGGGCAGCAGGTAACCGACTGAAGGGGCGCGCCCGGGGTGTGTCTCAGCCCCTGAGGTGTCGTTACTACTGCTGATTCACACACGAGATGAGTGGAAAACAGTTAAGAGTAAGATGAGTGGAAAACAGTTAAGAGTAAGGTAACTAGAATGAAAAAGAAGTCAATCAAGAGAAATTTTCAGATACTTACAAATAGAATATAGACTTAAGTTTGTAAATACAAAAATACTTGCTCCAGTATGCCGAACCGCCAGAAGTATAACCGTATCCTGGGGCCGGTCAGTTTCCCCTTCGTTACGTGAAGTTCCCCCCAATAACACCCCAGCCTCATCTCCCTCGTCATTGTCGTAAATTAACATGCTTCGCCTGTGGAGGTCATTGTAGTCGCTGTGTGACACAAAGAGAAGATGCGATCCCTAGAAACGCATCTGGGGGAGTAATTTACTGATTAGCTCACTTTTTATGATCTTCAAGAGGATTTCTAGTGCATTATGACCTTTTTATCCCCCCATTCCAAAAAGCTATTACCTTGATTCCAAAAAGCAGGGAATTAAAAGCCAGTTTGATAAGTACAGAGATGACATCATTTATTGTGAAAATTTTGCTCTGGAATATTTGAACCACCCAGTCAGCAGCCTTAAGCAAGCAACTTTTTCTTTGCTCCTTGATCAAGTAAATTTTAGATCTGATTTTCCATACATTGTGACCTTCCTGGTATGGTACAAGAATTTCCTAATTTAAACTGTGATTTGCTGCATTGAATTCTAGACAAGAGGTTTGAGAACCTGCCGAAGACCAGGTGCACCTGATTAAACGCTGCCCAGTCTGGTCAGAAACAGTCTGAGGGAATTATTTTCAGATATGAGGCGCAGCTGCCCCGAAGTGTCCTTGACTTATCTTCCTTTAGCACATAATCTGTCTCTAGCAATAGCTACTAAATAAACATGGCTTCACGTCCTTGTCACTAGAATCAGAAGTTAGCAGTTTGCCCTGGGAGGGCGCTGAGCTCCGAGCTGGGCTGATCCTGGTTAGAGGATGGATCAAGACCTCACACGGCCTTGTCCATTGGATGGGGATTTTCGAGCACATACAGCAGACAGAAAGATGGGAATATCTTCCTTCAAAACGAGCTGCAATCGTTCTGGGACACTCGGCGCAGGAGAATTTGAAATGTGAGCTAGCTGGTTATTGGAGGGTCTGCCAGGATCGAGGGTACACATCTGTGTGGGGGTCATGCGTCATTAGACGTGACGTGACTGTCAGCGCCAGTCCCATGTGCGCGCGTTTGTTATGTGGGGTGAGGGGGCGCATGTCTCTGCATATGGGCTGCGTGCGGTGAGGGGCTGCGGCACCGGCCACCTGGAGAGGTGAGGCCTTTACTGTCCCAGCTGTCCCTTCCTCCCATGCCTGGCCCCGGGGTGCCTCCCTTACCCCCGCTTGCCTCCTTCTGCAAGTTCTGTTTGTGTGCACAAGTGGGAGTCCTGCCTCCTGCGTGTGTCAGACTGTGATTTTACAAAGACCATGTTTGTTCCTGTCCTCCTAGCAGCCTGGGGAGGACTCACGGTCACTCCACCATCAGAAAACTGAAGGACTTGAACGGTACCCAGCCCGGGACCTGACGGGACAGGGCTAGGCCCCAGCCCCGTGGCGTTTGAATGAATATGCATCCGGAGAGGGCTTGTTTGAGGGTAAAGCAGGCTTAAACTCTGCAGAGATGGCGGGGGGGGGTCAAACAGCACACCTCTGCCTTCTTGGAGCCACGTGCCGTGGAGACAGAGAAGGAAAAAAGGCAGCAGGAGTGTTGCAAGGGGATGCCGGGGTGTCGGTGGAATGTTTTCCACTCCAGGGGCTTGAAGTTCCTCGTTCTGTACACGGGCACGCTCAGCACTGTGGGATTATAAACATCCTGAGACGTCCTGCCGTTGTCGAGCAGGGAGACGGCCGAAATGAAATGTGAAACTCCTTACTCTGCAGCGAGCAGGATATGGTCCTTTCTCCTTTTCCCCTTACATTAAAAAAAAGTGCTTTATTAATCACAGATGGCCCAGATTTAGTGCCTGGGACGAGAAGGCGATTCATCTTCCCCCGGTCTCCGTGTTCTGTGCGCTCACAGGGTGCAACTCCTTCCTGCAAGGGGCCGGGGGTCAGCACTCCTGCCTTCCCTCCTTTCTTGAGCTTCTTCCCTTTCTTTAAGAAGAAATCTTGTGTGCACTCTCTGTGAACTCTGACTTTAGCAAAGAAGCCATCTATGTGGGCTTGGTTTCCCCCTCAAAATAAGGGATAAACCTGAATTGATTTCCTCTCTTAGGCTTCAGGCAGGCTACAAATGGTTTTCCCGAGTACACACTCAAGGGCCTTTTTTAAGACTGCGATGGGCTGATAGCCTCTCCTTACGCTGCTTTTTCTTCTTCATACAGGACAAGTTTTTAAAAACAAATGGGAAGAAAATGAAGTAGCCCACCTGAGCTCTTTCATTAGTCCTTCATCTCAAAATGATTTTGAGGATGTCCTGGTCACCACATGAGGCTTGTGATTACCAAGACGATTACATTGAGTCCCCATTTTCTGGGTGCTCACAGGGCCATAAATACAGTGTAGCAGGAAGTTGTGTAGTACTGAGGAGTCTGGGAGAAGGTCACCTCTAGCATCCTACCTTTGTAAATAGCACTTTACAGTTTGTAAAGCTCATTCACCCCATTATTTCATATGATCCTGTGATAGCCCTGTGAGATGAGGAAATCCAGATGCCAGAATGTTGGCCTGGGGTCATGGCTGTTGAGTGGGAGAGCCAGACTTGGGCTGAGACCCTTTGACGAGTCTAGAATTCCTTCTGTCACACATAATTGATCCTCCCTCTGGCCTTTGAATTGGTGGAGTTTCCCTAGAAAGAGAAACAACATCCCCAAACCAGACCAATGTGACTGGAGCCATTCTGGGGGATGGGAAGGCCGGGGATGGGGTGAGAAAGCAGCGGTACTGCACGTTGGGTCTTTTTCTATTCCAAGAAGTTAGGGGTTGAGGGGAAGGCAAGAGACGACAGGGAAGGTGGAAAGAGGAACAGACATGGTTTCTCTGAGTGACAAATGAGTTTCCATCCTATTTCTCAGGTCGGTTCGTTCCCGAACCCTCTTTCGGTCCCCTGGCCCCCACCAGAACAGCACCCTCTCTACCTTGTGAGGAAGCATCACCTAGGGCAGGTCATTACGAGAATAGCCTTGGTCCACTCTGAATTAACGGTCTTGTAAGTGATTTACAGACTCATGAACTTGGCCAAGACTAGATGTTACTTGGAGCTCCCCTTACAACTGAGGAGGATATATGCCACCAAGTCAGGACATGACCATTCACTGCAGTCAGCTTAAGTTATCAGGCAATATGCTTAGTCGGGGAGCTAGCCTGTAGCCGGTAGTCGCCTTGCTCACTCAACCATTCGTCATTTATTCAGCGTATACTTAACTTACTCATTGCCAAGGATGTGCCAGACATCCTGCCGGCAGCTGGGCACATAGTTGTAAACAGACCAGACCCAATGCCCACCCACATGAAGCCTGGAGTCTAAGGTCACAGTTGGCTTCCTGTCTTGACAAGTACCCAGCTGGGAAAGTACCGGCATGAGATGGTTATACAGAGCTGGGGCCGTAGGGCCTCCACCTGCGAATGACTTGTGTTACTGGCCTGAGCCATCCTTGCTCTAATCCAGAGCACGAAGGTGAACTTTGGGAGGAAGGGGGTCTGCCCACGCAGTGTTTATACCTGGGCAGGACACTTCTGACTCCACATATCACAGACACCAGGAACTCTCCTGGGAAAGTCACCTATGTGCCGACCAGTAATTTAAGGTCTTCCCAAGGAGACCTTCTAAGCTCTGTGTTTGTTTTGTGACTTACGCTTACCTTGTGCCCAATAGCATTAGAGACCTTAGTTCCACTAGGTGCCATTAGGACATGTTTAATTTCAGATTTGCAGCAGAGCAGTTGGTCTAGTGGTTAAAGTCTCTTCTTCACTTAACTAAAAAAAAAAAAAAAAAAAAGCTCTTTATTTCATTCTATTAATGAGTATACTAAGTTTAAATAATTTTTAAGTTTTTAAATTTCTGATTTATGCATTATGTTGCAATCTAGTGAAGACCATAAAATGGGCAAAGAAGTTTGTGTATTATAAAACAACAACAATTTGTTGTTTTTCTCAAAGAGTATCAAACCGGTGAAGAATTGACCATTAATTACTATTAAAGACGAAGTGGACAGAGAAGGAATTCATCTATTTTGCTTTTGGTTTTGGTCATTTTTTTAATTGCTAATCACCAGAATTATGACTGACATGTCAGACCTGCACTAGACAAAGTATCTGCTAATCCTAGAGACAGATGAAGAAAATTTCCCTCCACCTTTACACACTTCTGAAATGACATTGTTTTCCGAAGTAAAATGTAAAACTCAATGACATTGTGTAGGGGAGGCAGACTGGCCCAGTCAGTAGAGCGTGTGACTCTCGACCTCTGGGTCGTGAATTCAGGCCCCTCGTGGTTACTCAGATTACTTAAAAACAACAACAATTAAAACAATGCACTTAAAATTCAATACAATTTTCTTCTTAGTTTGTAATTGCTGCTAGATTTTTCTAGGGCCTAAATATTCCAGTAAAGTGAAACAGTATCACTAGTGGCTTGATAAACAGCACCTCAGGAAGAGAACTGCTCTCCCCTTCAGAACTGCCTTCATCACAGGTGAGCTCTGGCCTTGGGCAGCTCTTCCTCTTTCCTGGGTCTGGGAGGGAACGTCCAGACCACAGCCATGTTTATCTTCCCTGACCTGCCAGATGAAGAGGAACTCTGTTTTGAACCTACTTCCCAAAGTGCAAAGAACCAAACCCAGTGCAGCTGAGCCCACAGAGAGAAGCTAGAAAATGCTATCTCCCGTTGTTCTTTCTGAGCCATTCTTAAAACCATCAGCTCCTCTCCAAGCAAGGCTAGAATGCCCTGGGAGAGATCCTTTTTAGGCCAGCCGGGTTGCACAAAGCGTTACTGATGCCTCCTGAGGCCCGCTGGGTCTGGTGACCGGAGGAGAGGTCCTTATGCTTCAGGGGACTGTCCTGCGTTCCCACCCACCATGCTCTTGTCCACTTCCTGGTGGCCCTGTGGCTTTGGTGGACAGAGCCTGTCAGAATTCCAGTGGGCGTCCCCTCCTAGGATTCACATGGTATGCTCACTGCTTCCATGCCACGTTCCCTCCAGTTCTCACTTCTGGGCACGGAATGCAGGTGAGGTTCTTTCGTGGGATTGGGTCATGCTCCTTGTTACTCGTCATGTGTGAGGATTCTGCTTAGGAACATGAAGACCCGGCATTGATGCGGTTGTATTGCAGTAAGTGGGCCTCAATCTCTTTCCTGCCCCCTTGGCTCACCCAAGGTGCAGCTCTTCAGAGGCTGGCCAGCCCAGGATGTGTCCAGCTGTGTGCCACCTCCACAGGCCTTTGTTCGGTGCCATTATCCAGCGGGACGAATGTACATCAAAGACATGATTGTCCTTCATATCTGGGTGATGATTCAACTTCCTCTACATCTCGAGGCTGGGATTTCTGATGTTCCTGTTTGATACGTAGTAGGTGCCTACTGTATGCCAGGCACCGTGGCAGGCCCGGGGAATACCTCTCATAACAGCCGATGAGGCCCCTGCCTTTGTGGAACTGACGTCCTCGTGATCTGCCTACGTGGGTTACTCAAGCCTAGCTCGTTCGAAGGCCGGCTTCCGTGCTTCCTCTTCACGAAACCTTCCGTGATCCTTCCACTCGCTGCCCCTTCTTTTCAACCTCCCACAGGATTTGTACTCGCTTGCATCGTGTGTCATATTCTGGCCTAATAGTTATGTGGTCTTAGAAGGCACTACATGGTAGATCCCATGGGTGAAGGAAGGTTTAATTCCTTGGCTCCGGGTCCCAGCACAGTAAATGACTGAGAAACGACACCTGCTATGGCTAGCACAGATTCTTGCTGATGGCTGGAACTTAAAACACTTTAGTTAGTTATCATTTGGTACATAGATTACCCAGACCTTCCCCTTCTTTTTTGTCTTTCTTGTCCCTCCACAAGAGTTCCTGAGGCACGGTTTCCCTGTTTGCCCTTCTTCCTAAATCCGCACCTGAGGAGGTTTCTAGGAAGTCCTCACAGTGTGCGTGTTGCCACCTTAATGGTTTCGTGCTCTCCTTCCTCTCCAGACGGTACCTGAGGAAAAGGGGAGTGACGTGGAAGGCTGATTTTAAAATAAAGTTAAAGAAACGAACGGGTATATGTACACACATGCATATGTGTATATATACACACAGATGAAAAAAAAGATCTTTAGTCTTTAACAAAATGCTACATCTCTATTGACTGGTCTTGAAACCAAAGTCTGGTTCCGAGAAAGTGTAGATTTTTAAGAATGGGTGATCCTGCTTGAAATGTGTCATCTGTTTATGGAATATTATACCCTCTACCCATGCAAGGCTTCGCCCAGGGCAGGCATGGGACAGCAGTGAGACCTGGGTCCGCTGTCTTGTCCTGGCGTCTGGAGCATAAGTGGGAAACTGCTGTTGACTGTCCTGCATATAATCACAGGATTGGGGGCTTAGCACTCCTGCTTTGTAACCACAGCGCACGATGGTCTCCGGTGCCACAGAGGTGGATAAAGGGAACACAGGGGTCTGTAGGATAGGATCTTCTCAAAGATTAATTTTAACATTTTTTAAGGCCTCAAAAGATTTAAGAAAATAACAAGCATAGTGATGATCTTCTTATTCCATTTCTTGAAGTGTAAAGTGTTTTATTCCATTCCACTGTAGTGACACCCTAGAGTCAAGTGCTCAGGAGAGGGCCAGGCAGTGTCCAAGGTCACCAGTTTTCTATTTGTAAAATAAAGCCTCATAACTACATGGATTTGGTGAGCACCACAGTTTCCTAAACTTTTCTTTTTTTTTTTTTTTTCTTTCTCCTAAAGAATCATCACTTCAGGGTTGACTAGATTTTGAGATCCTGTAAAAAGATACGTCTGGATATATTTTCTGTAAAGCATTTTGGTTATTTGAGGAAGGCTTCCCCTCACATTTCTTTTAAAAATGTATTATTGTTTTTGTTAATTGCTACTGGTATTTACCTCCATGCAAAGTCACTTAAAGGACGAGAGCAAAGACACCCCCCCCCCCAGCATATTTCCAGAGTCTGGCCACAGGCTGGGTCTCCCCCAAGCCATCCAGGCTTTATCCCTTCCACAGCCGCTGACTTCGCTGTGACACAGCTTTCCAGTTGGGTGTCATTTGTCCCAAAGTCTGACCAGGTCAAATCCATACTGATTTCGGTGCGTGCGCACACACGTTGACTTACGGAGTTGTTCTTGTGTTCAGTCAAACTATACATTCATCTGTCACAATTCATTTTTAATTTCCTTTAAAGTCCTCTTTTGTAGCTTTTATTTATCAAGAAAGTGGGTGAAATAATTTTAAAATTCTGTCTTCTGACCCCTGTGATGTCTTAAGTGGTGACATTTTCAGTCTGTGTGACAGTGACACTGGTCTTCAGCGTTGGTAACTTGGGGTGTGGGGAGGGAGCCGTCCATCTTGAGAAGAGTGTCACTGGGAGCGACTCAGGTTTGGGACACTTTGAAAGCTGTGTGCGTGTGAGCGTGGTGTCCGCCCCGCAGGGAAGTGGGCGGGCACAGCGGAGGCACCCGCTCCTCGCGCCTGCGCACGGGGCTCCACTGCAACGGCGGGTCGGCAAGATGGCGCCCCCAGGACGGCTGGAGGATTCTTTGTGAGAGGTTCTGTCAAACCTGCCATGTCTCTCTTGTCCTTCAGACTCGCTGTCCGTCTCCAGTAACGATGCCAGCCCGCCGGCATCCGTGGCTTCTCTCCAGCCCCACATGATGGGGGCCCAGAGCTCCCCGGGCCCCAAGCGGCCGGGAAACACGCTGCGCAAGTGGCTGACGAGCCCGGTGCGGCGGCTGAGCAGCGGCAAGGCCGACGGGCACGTGAAGAAGCTGGCGCACAAGCACAAGAAGAGCAGGGAGGTCCGCAAGAGCGCCGACGCCGGCTCGCAGAAGGATTCGGACGACAGCGCGGCCACCCCGCAGGACGAGACCGTGGAAGAGGTCAGAGCCCTGCCGGGCTTGAGCCCGCTCACCGGGCAGGGTTGCCACCCACCAGGGTTGCTCCCGAAGTCGTAGGAAGGGTTGCGTCTCCCTGGGCCCCTGGGACTGGCTGCTCCTTAAATCCCTTGTTAGCAAACCGTTGGATTCGGTGGGGACAAGCTGTCCCCGTAGCAGCTCCGCCTTAACATGGTCAGGACCCGTGGTGGCTTCTGAGAAAAAGCTCAGAGGACAGTGAGCCTCTCCCCCCCGCCCAGGTATGGGCACCCCCAGGCCTGCTCCAGGAGGAAGGGGACACTGCTGCCGTAGTCCGCGCACCACAGACAAGCCAGGAGGTGCCCTTGGGGGCTGCGGAAGGTCTAAGCAGCCCCTAAACCCCCCAGGGGCAGCACTGTGTGGGGAAGCACCCACTTCAGACATGGAAGGCCGGGAGGAGTGTGTGTGCCTCCCGCCTCCCCCAGAGTCATACTTAACATCTGCCCTCAGTAGGAAACACCCAGTGAATTTGGTTCGCTGACCAGTAAACACTGGATTATTTCCATGTCATTACAGATGAATGTCTATCGGTCAGCCAGGAATTTTTTTAATTTCCTTTTTGTTTGGGGTGGGTAGCTTTAAACATACTGAAGGAACAGAATCCCTTCATGATCCCCAGGCTGGTTCTGTCCTGCTGGCGGTGTCAGTGAGGGATCCTTAGAGTTTTTAACTGAGATCACCCCCAGCCCCGCCTGCCCAGCTCCCTCAAAAAGAAAAAAGAGTGGATAAGATATGTGTCCTTTAATGTTTTGGGGGGACATGCATTTTCTGCTGCTTTTTTCCTGGGCCTATTTTGCCCTGGGTTTTCACTAGAGTATATGGTTTATTATGTTCTCATCTGTTTGTTTTCTACATCTGTGTCCTCTTAGTAGAAATAAAACAGACAATTTTTCTAAGAATGAAAGCAAAGGAAAATTGAGGTGAGACTAAATTCACATTCTTCCAAAGCATTTAGTTATATTATTCCTTATTGCATTTCAGTTTCAGTGAATTTTAGTCTAGCAAGTTACCAAAACTGAAAGTAGACCAAAGGAACTGAACTGACATGAAAGTTACTAATGGTTCAGAGTTTTAAACTGATCTGGGGTGGGGGGTTGGGAGTTGAAGATGAGAGGTGTTCAAAGCCTAATGGGTAATGTTGGCAGGCCCTTTCAGAAGACACATGTGGCGGCCCTTCCATCATCCATCGTCAGGCGAGATAGCTGGCTTGCAGGAAGGGAATGAGCAATTACTATCGGGGTGGAAAGAGTTTGCATTTGATTTGGCATCTCCATTCCTGTCCCGGCTATACTTTCCCATTTAACCCCTTTAGGGTTCATTTCTGTGAGCTGACCTTTACAGTTGGGCCTAGAATAAATGAGCAAACATTGGTTTGATTTCAGAGAGGCCGGAATGAGGGCCTGAGCAGTGGCACGCTCTCAAAGTCTTCATCGTCGGGCATGCAGAGCTGCGGAGAAGAAGAAGGGGAGGAGGGGGCCGATGCTGTGCCTCTCCCACCGCCCATGGCCATCCAGCAGCATAGCCTACTCCAGCCGGATTCGCAGGACGACAAGGTGAGGGGCCCCTGTCACTGCACCCTCGCCTCGTTGCTGCAGCTGGCAGCTCTGGGGCTGTGAACAACCACCTGGAAAATGTGCTACCCATTTTCTCCCCAAAAATATGAAGAACAAAGTCAATTTAGACCAGGCAGTAGGCCGACATGTGTAGTTTCTCACACAGGTACTTGAAAGCATTTTTAATAATGCTTTAGTAACTATTACTTTGAAAGTAACTGTATTTTCCGTTTACTGCGCCACCCGGGGTCCCTGAGAGAGGAGTCCGAGAAGTCATGCGCAGTCTTGGTGGTTGCATCCCTACGTGAACGTTAGGCCATCCTGCTCTCCCTTCAGGGTGTTTTTGCACACGGGCATTGTTTTCGGGTGGGATAGTACTGCTGTCCAGCATGCCTGATGTTAGTGTTTCGGATTAGCTGGGATGTGGGGATAGGTGTCGAGGTGTAGGGATCAGTTCAAAACCATAAATCTCCTCTTTGGATGCATGTGGAGGCTTCAAACCAGGCTTGGGTTTTTGTTTGTTTAGTTCTTACCTGATCTAAAACTATTCTGCACATCCCCGTTGCAGAGCGCTAAACTGTCCAAAAGAAACCTGGTAACTGGCTTGCACATTCTCTTGAATTCTGGCCCAGGTGTTGAAAACCATGCTATGAAGTCATCATTAGAAGGGTGCCTTGGGTTTTGGGGGTGGGGGCAGTAACTAAGCTTTCTGAATGAAAGAGTGTTTTCATCATTTTTGCCCATTCTTCCTCTTTTTCCTTCCCTGACTCCCTCCTCAGTGCTAACACGCTCACTTGTTGGATTACCCATGTTTTATGACTCCGCCCTGGCCCATTGATAGGCAGCTGTGAGGCTGAGACAAACCACGCCTTAGTCTTAACGTGGGTGACCACCTCCCAGCTCCTGGGAACCCGCCTCCTCCCCCGTGGTGGCACTGGGTACACAGAGCACCGCGGGGCTTGCCTGCAGGACGTGGCTTGGGTTAGAGACTGGAGTTTGGGGACATGTGAGGTGCAGGCCAGCCGCTCTGGGAGCTGAGGTGAGGTGACAGAGGGCCTTACCCCCTGCACAGAGCAGACTTGCCAGGAAAGGGGAATGTGTCATTTCTCAGACAATTCCTAAACTGTTTTGTGGCACCCCAAGCTGTACCTTCCTTGAAAGCAGGAAACTGAAATTTTCGTAAATCTGGATGGTTAGCTGAAGTGAGATGTGGGGCCTGGTTGACTTATTCCCCCAGTAAGAGTATTTTTCTCCATTTCAGGACTGTATTACACTGTGTACTTCAGTGCGTTGAAATCATTTATTGGTTATCATGTTACCTCATTGGGTATTATCCGTAGCAGTTCTTCATTTATAAAAATCTGTAGTGATATTCCCAGAGAGTTTATTATCTTGTGACTAATATTTTGTTTTGTTCTGTTTTCTCTTTTTGTAAACTTTCACTGCAGCATTACGTTGATTTGTGTTCTGTGTCTGTTTTGGCTCAGTTTCCTTACCTCTCCATTTGAATTTTTTTCTTGTTTTCTTCACCCCATACTCCAGATTTCATTAGACCAAACCAACATTTGTTTTGCAAATCACATATCTGGATCCACACATGTAAAAGCCTCGTTGTGAATGTATAAATCCGTATCTGTCTCCTGTGAGAAATGCATCGTTAGGACAGCTAGCCGTGTGTCGCATGCATCTCTGCTGTCCTTAATATGAAGCAAGGTTCATATTATGCCCCTCTTCTAGTTTCCAGTTAATCAATGGCACAAGTAATCTGCAAACACACTGTGTTTGCTAATTACTGAAACTTGAACTCAGCAGCCCCTCCCTCAAATTCCTTACCTGTCAACCCCTGTACACCCTGATTCTAGCCGTAAATGGCATCTCATAGCTTGTGAGGCCACAGATCTTCTGTACTCTGCACTAATCATTGGGGAAATGGATGGCACAGAAAATGGTGAGCTTGTCCCCCCTCTTCCCTGTCTGGTCAGTGCACCCCCGGTTCCTTTCCTTTTCTTTCTTGTTTCTTTCTGTTGACCCCATAAACACAGGAGAGCCATTTTTACTATCCTGTTTGGTTTCCTGATTATTTAAGGATCACTCATTAGACCCCCAGCCTTTCATTCTTACATTGATCAGATTCTGTATTTTTCCCTGCTTAGCCACTCGCCTAGCTGGCAGTTGCAAAAGTTACAGTTAGCAACCTCCCACACCCAGTCACCTCTTTGAAAAGCATTCGGATGTTACATGACTGAGGATGAAAAACAGACTTTGTCTGCTTTCCACATGTATCCCAGACAGGTTTTATTTAGTATTTCGTGTCAGAATATTGTAAATTTAAAAAGATGACTTTAAATAAATGCAAACAAAGACAAACTTGTGGTCTTTTTGTCTGGAATTACTTTGAAAAAGAGATTGAGCTTGCAGGAGAATTTGCTGTCCGTCCAGCTACTAACATGAAGCATTCCCCCTCCCCCTTCTCTTTCTCTTCACTTCTTCCGTAGGCCTCTTCTCGGTTATTAGTCCGCCCCACCAGCTCCGAAACTCCGAGTGCAGCCGAGCTCGTGAGTGCAATTGAAGAACTCGTGAAAAGCAAGATGGTAAGGCTTCCCACAGACAGTCTGTTTGGAAGCTGCCGTAGAGGCTGCTTGCAGACGGATGTGCCCCCGTTCACGTCATGCTCCCATCCGCACAGTGTGCCTGCAGGGGTTCCCAGGGGGAGTCCCCAGGACCACCCTCACTCCTGACCAGCTGCACGTAGTACCCAGCATCACCCTCAGGTTCAAGAATTTGCGTGAAGGACTCCTAGAACTCAGAAAAGGTGTGATAGCCCGAGTTGTGGTTTCTACTGTGAAAGGACAGATTAAAATCAGCCAGGGAACAGGTGCATGGAGCAGGGTGCAGGAAGACTCCAGGGTCAAGCATCCAGTTGTGGAAAGCACAGACTTCTCCTGACAACGATGTGTGACATCATTTTATGTCACATATGTAGAGTCTGCCCAACAGGGGACACTAACTGAGCCTTGGTGTTCAGCGTTTTTATTTGATTCCAGTCACATACACAGGATTGACTGCTGGCATGGCTCCTCTTTGTCTCCTACCCTTCCAGAAATCCAGATACCACATGGCCCAGAGCCCCTACCAAGAGTGGCACTGTTGACCTGGACTGTCTGTTGTGGCCCAAGGCCCCTAGGTAAATAGACAGGTCCATCAGGCAGGACATCCCAGGGGTTAGAGGCACCTTCCAGGAGCCAGGACGAATCCGTTCTTGCACCTACATTGACTGCAGAGCTGACAGCATTTTAGCAGGTGTGGTCAATTCCACTCAGGTCCTCAGGTGTGCCCATGGTCAATGGCAGGCACACATGGGTTGATAGTTCCTTTCACTGTCTCCGAGATCTTTCATTTGGATTTACAATGTATTACTTAACATCTTTTAAGTCACCCCGCCGGAAATAAAAGCCCTCAGCCTCTCCCACCAGTCCGTCTTCCAGAGGTAACCACTGTGATCAGTATGTTTCCCTCAAGACATTTTCTTTGCAGGGTGCAAACATTTATGGGGTGGGGGAGGGTGCTTGTCCATGCTCTGTTTTTCAAAAAGGATTCATTCTGTTTTTAATATTCTAAGACTTAATAAATCTTGAGGAGTTTCTCACATCAGTACTTAAGGTTTACCTCGTTCCTTGTAATATCTCTGTACGGTAGTCCATTGGGTGGATGCAGTGATAATCTACTGAGGGATTCTTTTATAGTGGGCACTATTCTGTGTCTGTATTAACTTAGTAGGAGCCCAGTGAGGTAAGTACATATTACTGTCATTTTATCTTATAGATGACAGAACTGAAGCCACAGAGTTTAAAAACTTAACCAGCCAGTAAGGGGCAGAGACCTGATTATACTATATAATTTATTTAAACAAATTCATAACAATAATATATACATGTGTGTGTGTAAAGTTGTGTTCAGTTTTACACCATGGTAAACCTCCATGTTGGTTAAATGTGTGTGGTTAGATCTGTAGGGTAAATTTCTAGCACTGGAATTGCCAGATCGAAGAATATACTTTTTCAAGGAAATTTATCTTCCTTCCTTTAGGTATTAACTGGGTAATGTTACATCATCCCCATTTCTTCTACCATAGGTTCTAATCAGTCATCTGATTTTTTTTTTAATCATCTGATCATTCTAACCATCAGAGACAGCCAGAAAACTGTCAGCCTGTCTGTATGTGAATACCACTGACCCTGGACACATGAAACAGACTGGAATTTACCATATTTGCTATGCAACTGTGGTTGATTCAGTCAAGTGGGAATTGTATCAAGGAAAATTCAGACTGTTTCACTGTGCCATAACTGGAATTTCTTCCCAGGTAGTCATGTTCTGAAAGCGACATGATGGGCTTGGAAGTTAGGAAAGTTGCTAGTACTTGGTAGAAAACCCCAAGAACTTGACTCTACTGGTCAAGAGTTTAGGATCGTTTCAGTTTGAACTGAGCTAAACCGCATCCCGGCAGTCTCTTTGAGACAGCTTGATTGATGGTCTAAACAAAGGGTACTTAAATTGTACCCTGTGAGCTTTCAAGCATCTTTAAACATCTTAAAAACAGTCATTTATACTCCTCAATTATATGATCATTAAAATCATTCTGTCTAATAATTGAATAGTTTTCCCAAGCAAGGTTATGAGGTGGCCTTTGTCAGCCTTCTCGTCGTCATTCTGTGTTGGAACTGCATTCCATTTGAAGTGGGCTGCGATTCATTTGTCGTTAATTCACATAGTCTTGAAATGGAGAGGAGTTCTAGGATGTGGTTTCTTTCAGCTCTTACTGCTTCATTCCTTCCTGTCATTTCCAAGGCATTAAACTTTACCAGTTGAAACTCAATTCTTTCTACTCAGTTTTCTCCTTCAGTTAACAGGAACAAAGCTCTTGCCGTCACGGAAAGAGCATACATTCATGTTCAGACACTGCTACTTACACTTGGGCTCTCCGAGCCTGTGTCCTTCAGCTGTAAACTCAGCATAAGGACTGTTTGCTCAGCTCCCCGCCAGGTTCCATCCACGTGGGTAGTCACAAGTGCTTGCCTTCCTGTTGGAGGACCGTGTTTATGCTGTTCATGACGGACTCATCCCATTCTCACTGTCCATGGAATATAATCTAGATTCTGCCCTCTTTCTGGCTCAAGGGAAACATTGCTCTGTGTTGATTTCCTGTCACTAATCCTCTGATGTCAGAGGAGAACTGCTTTTTGTCAGTGAAAACTCTGAATCATTTTAATATCCTTTCACCTGTTCTATGCATGTGAACTGGGGTCACGTACTGCAGCACGTTTACCATGTGCTGTAGATCCCTGGTCATCCACGCTCATTTTCTTGTGGATGACCTCTCAGGCTGAGTTGGTTGTCCTTCAGAAGCTACATACTAACTTACTGGCCTGGGAAGAAGTTGTTCAACTGTTACACAGTGTGGTATTCGGGGAATTGAACCTCCTAACCCTAAATCCTGCAGAGTCGATCCGAAAAATAAAACCACCCTGGAAACTATTTCACTCTTCTCCCTGACCTCCACATCCTGGGTCCAGGCGGTGTGGGAAACATGGTGCGTCTTTCCTGGGCACTGGCAGCGCACAGCTACTGTGACCATTTGCGCTTGACTTTGGGGTTTTCTCTTCTTCGTTGATCTAAATATAAAGGAAGACACGAGAAAGAGTAAAAAATGAATAAACATCTATCTCAAGATACTAGAAAAACAACAGAAATAATGAGTTAAGAAATAGAAAAATGGAATAAATAAAACCAAAACTTGTTATTTGAAGAAGTAATAAACATCAGGTAATCTCAGAAAATAGAAGGGGAAGCACAAATTCACAAAACAAGAATTATAAGGGAGGGGCCAACTAAGGAAATTAAACATTATAACACTTTTTGTTGAGGTCTTTGAAAATACATTGGAGAATCTGGATGAAATGAGCAGTTTATCAAATGAGTTAGTTTACCAAAACTAACCTTAGAAGAGATGGATTATCTCTGCAGACCTGTCCTCATCCAAGGAATAAAGTTGACAGAAACCTGCCCACAGAATACCACCAAACCCAGAGGACTTCACAAGAAATTCACCTGAATCTGTGAAGTCCCAGGAATTCTGGTTCCGCAAGGCTTGTCCGGTGGAAGCCTTTCCTCGCCCTCGATAGCTGCCCAGCAGGGTCCACGCCTCCCGTCTCCACCCTTGGCCGTCCAGACAGCCATTCTGCCAGCCGAACACCAGGGCTTCACTGATACCAACCGTGTCCACTGCTTGGCCTCCTTGCACGCTGCTCTGTGTGAAGGGACATCAGGAGACATCTTCTCTATTTTCTTTCTTTTTTATCACCATTGAAATGAACAGAACTGAATCTAACAAGCATCAGCTGTTTCCTCGTAAATCTAGACCAGAGACGGTGCATAGAGTCCTTCCCTCCAGCTCCAGACTCCAGCCTCCCCTGGAGGAGTTCCGTGATAGATGAACGCAGAGCAAGCCCGCGGCTTCCTGCAAAGTGCTTGCTTCCAGTAAAGGCCAATAGCTAATTATTTCAAAAACAGAGTGCTGTTTTCTCATTGAACGCTGTTCCCTATTTGTCACAAATAAGTGCAGCAGTTAGTGTGTTTCCACAGCTCCGTGGGTTTGGTGAACAAAACTACGTTCACAGACTTTGTGTCCTCACGGCTGGGCTCAGTGATGAGGTCAGCCTTGGTCTGTTACTCTTAAGGGGAAAAAAAATGGGACGAGCATTAGGAGTTTTGATTTGATGCAGAATATGAAGTGTTCCTGCAGTTCGGATTGAGCTCTTTGTTGGAAGATAAGTTAATCACATTTTCCCAGCTCCCGTCTAGATAAATACTTCTTGATCATCCCTGTATACCCAGCTGGGTGCTTTAGAAATTTCGATAGTATGATAACCCACACCTGTTGGAGCTTTGGGACTTCAGGTTAAAAAGCATAGTTAATATGTACTGACTAGAAAGTAAGCAGTCACTTATAATATTAGTCCAGGGACAGAAGTCAAAAATCATCTTAGATATGTTGAACACCTGCAAAGCTTCATTCAAGGTTCTACACAGACTTCAGCACTAACGACAGTCACTCGTGGAAACTAAACTCCAGCGGAGGAGAGGGAGTTAGGATACCTCATTGAGGCAGCATGACAACTGCTTCCCACGGAAGAGAAGAAGGATGTGATGAGTGTCCAGAGATAGAGTTCCATTCAGCTGGGCAGTGTATGTGCACTGAATGCAGAATCGAGGCTTCACGGATAATCAAGAACAGCCCCCACGCTGTCTAAAATAGAGATGGCCCACACTGCTGCGTAGCCCACCAGCTGGAGACACAGGTGATGTGCCTGGGGTAGGCTGGCCTGATGGAGGAGGTTCTTCACACTTCTGAAATGGTTCTGCCATCTCATAACTGCGGAAAAATGGCTCTGTGTAGAATACCTGCTACATCCAGAAATGGAGGCAGTGCTGTGATGGAAACAAGTTGGGCTATTTCTAATTATCTGGTGAAAAGGAATAGAATTTATTAATGCATGTAAATTCACTGTCCTTTTTGCCTTACCTCATTTATCCAGCTTCTCTTGCTCAATATTTGTGTTAATAGGTGGGGGTTTTGTTATGAAATACCATGTAATATCACAAACATAGATCTTCTGATTTTACCATCAGGCCTTTTGTCTTTTCTGACTTACAAGGTTTCCTAATTCTAACTGCAGCCTCCTGGACCATAGGCAGGAAACGTGACTGCTGGTCTGGTTTTCTTTCAGGCACTGGAGGATCGTCCCAGCTCGCTCCTTGTTGACCAGGGAGACAGTAGCAGCCCCTCCTTCAACCCTTCAGACAACTCCCTCCTGTCCTCCTCCTCGCCCATTGATGAGATGGAAGAAAGAAAATCCAGCTCCCTAAAGAGACGGCAGTAAGACACGTTTCCATGTCTGCATTGGTCACATTTTCTCCTGTCTCTGTCACCTTCACACGTAACAGGGATCCGTCTCTGGATCAGTGCGACAGGGAGCTCCAAGGTCGCTCCTGGAGTAGTTGTATAGGTCTTTGAGAATCTCTCAGAGCCTCACAAGGGTGCAGGAAGTCATAGCTGCAGAGTTTTCTTTTTTAAGAGTTTGGAAATCATTTATTTTATTTTATTATTTTTTTATGTTTATGTTATTTGTTTGAGTAAGCTCTACACCAAACATGGGGCTCGAACTCAGAACTCCAAGATCAAGAGGGCCTGCTCTACTGACTGAGCCAGCCAGGCGCCTCCCCCCGCCGTAGCTGCAGTTTTGGGTATTTATGTTATGCTTTATTTATAAATAAGAATGATACAAGAATTTCTTCTATCACTTCTAGTGAGAAACTCCTGTGCTTTATATTACATATGACTTGTGAAGGAAAGAAGGCAACATAAAATCAGATCAAGTCCTGAACCTTGAATATTTTTTTAACATAACCTTAGTGATAATGTTTCTCAGTTCCAGTAAAGCTGCTTATGGTGAAAAGGAGAATCCTGAGAAATATTACAAAAGGTTTTAACCTTGCCTTCAGAGAAGAGGAAATTCTTGTGTGAGGGCAGAGACTCGGTTTTCCTGAGTGCTCTGTGGAGCACTCTAGATCCGAGAATGATGGCCGCTCTCGGGAGAGGCCCAGCCTGTGGGGGCTGAATGAATGATGAGCAGACCAACAGACCTTTCCAGGCCAGCTGAGGTGGTATGCTCTTTTGATCAACTAATTGTCTTATCTTATCAGAGAGGCCTTGCAAACAGTTGTGAGCCTTCAGGCTCCCACTTTTGGCTCGGTGATCAGACCCAAAGCGTTAAACATCTGAGTTAAAGTTTTTTCTTGTAGGTCCAGTGAAGCTTAAAATGATGTAATCATTTAAAAACAAAACAAACTTCCTTTAATGTCATGCCTTTATGTAGAAAAATTATGTCTAAGTCTCTCTTGATTGTCTATATATGTGATCAGAGTCCCCAGCTCTTGGGGGTTATGTACATGAACCTGTAAGTGATTTGGGACATTCAGGAATTGGAGACCCAGTTGTGCAAGTTTGATAAATTACAGGACAGTCCCAGTGGGAGTCTCACCTGACAAAAGCAAAGTGCTGAAGAACTCGTTCAGGAAATAAGACGAGTTTGGATTGTAAACACTCGTTTTTCTCTCTTTCCAGCTATGTTTTGCAAGAACTGGTGGAGACAGAGCGTGACTATGTGCGGGACCTCGGCTGTGTGGTTGAGGTATGTTTTCAGAGATTTAATGACCTGGATCAGCCCTAAGAGTTGTCAAGGGAGTATCATGTTTGACAGTTTAACACTGATACCTTCTCAAAAGCTTTAAAAACATTTTGACATCCTTTCCCCCAAAAGAAAACCAAGTTTCAGGAAAATGAAATTTAGCCAATCACCTTCATCTGTATTCACTTTTAAATGCTTCTTTTTCACATAGTGTATCTTTGACATAATTACTTTTTTTTTTACAATTAAGTTTTTAAATTATATCCAGCTATTGTATTTATGACATGGGAATCTTGCTTTTGAATATTTACAAACATGGATATCATCGCAGAATTGAGGAACGTCATTGGTCGAAGAAGTCCAGTGTGACTAGCTGTGGCATCAGTTCGATCCTGAATCCACCTGGGTTCAGAGCTGGCCTGTGGCTACAGTAGGCCATCTGCTTATACTTTCCCCAGAACAAATACATCACCATATTCATGGCCGAGAAGTTGCTATGCATGGTGTAGCTGTAACAAAACCGTGGTCTTTCACACAGCAACAAGGCATCAAGTGATGCTTTGTGAAAAAGCATCACTTAATCCGGTCATTCAGGTCCAGGGCATAATCTTATTTATAAACTCAACTCATCAAAAAGCAGTTTTTATGGTATACAGTTTTACCACTTCTTTGGCTTCATAAATTTATTTAAGACAGTACTTTGGGGATGTTCATTCCATTAAAAGTAACAGCATTCACAGTTAAGTGTGCAGCAAAAGATTTAGCATGCTTGTTGTATCTGCAATATAAGTCACTTGAATTACTTAAGAGATAAGTGTGTATAGGCTGAATCGCACTCGAGAAGCTGAAATGACATTTTAGCAACATACTTAATCAAGTGTTATTTAAAAATCCACTTATGGAAAGAATACTGTTAAATTCTTATTTAACAAATTATGTAAATAATCCAAAAAGAAAAGGAAATCTGTTTATATTATGCTAGGAACAGAGAAAATATATTTCTGGCCAAACATTTAATGTTTACAAGCTGATAAGATGATTTGTTTTATGAAACCGTTTACATTTAAATGTCTTCAGTTCCTTAGAAGACTTTGGATCTACGAATGCCACACAGTCCAAGGAGAGAAAGTCATGGCAGTGTGTATGGTGGGACATTTCAAGTGCCAGGCAGGACTCTTTTCCTGCATAGCTTTTGTTTGTTTTTAAAGAAATACTGGGTTTTAAGACAGTTGTATATGTCTGTGTTTTTCTTTATGACTGTTAGTCCGTAAATCATTACTTGATCAAGATATGTTCAGTGAAGCAAAGTTATTTTTAAATATTCAATTCTAGGGCTACATGGCTCTTATGAAAGAAGATGGTGTTCCTGATGACATGAAAGGAAAGGACAAGATTGTATTTGGCAACATCCATCAGATTTATGACTGGCACAGAGAGTACGTAAGACACTTGCCATGTGTGATGGTGTACACAGCATCACCACTTGCTAAACTGCCTGTGGCAGGCAAATGGTAAAGGATGTGCAGTGGTTCGTGTCCTTTTATTACCTGTGTGGCCTCCCAGAGGCAACTGGTACAGAGGAAGTATTGATAAGGGCACCTGGGTGGCTCAGGCGGTTAAGCATCCAACTTTCGATTTCAGCTCAGGTCATGATCTCAGGGTCCTGGGCTTGAGCCCTGCGTCAGGCTTCATGCTCAGTGCAGTCTGCTTGAAATTCTCTCTCCTTCTGCCCCTCCCCCTCCTGGTACACACTCTCTAAAATGAATAAGTAAATCTTAAAAAAAGAAAGAAAGAAAGAAATTCTGATGTGCCAAGGAGTTTTGTGGTAGCATGTCATGGCAGGGGGAGGAGTCGGTTCTGCTTGCTGGTGCATCCAAGGAGTGCCTGTGGGGATGGCTGGAAGCACCAGCACCAAGCCTGACAGCCTGGGTTCAGAGCCCAGTCCTGGCCTTGAGCCACTTGCTTCCCTTCTCCGGGCCTCCGTTCTCCACCTACACAATGTGGGTCACAGTCTTACCCACCCCTCATGGGGTTTTTCATGAAGAGAGACTGAGTTAATACATGCGAAGCACTTAGAACACCATCTGTGTAGAGTAAGCATCAGTAAATGTTTCTAATTAGAACTGCAGCCACCTCTTGAATAAATACAAATTACTGTTAGATTTAAAGATACTATTTTTTCTAACAATTGTAATGAAAAAAGCAGACATGACTGCGCCCAAAACATTGGACCCCAGCACCTTGTCACACCCGTCCTAATAAGGAGATTCATATGGAGGCTGGTGCTACAGCACATAGGCCCCTTCAGGTCACCTTACTATGAATTTAAAAGACTGTAATCATCTGCGGATTGCTTAATGCCAGCCACTGATATTGTTGTGGAGTATTGCAGCAGCCCTGATCTGTTCCCATGACCTGCACAGGCTACCTGCTTTACTGTCTTTATGTGCATCGCTGTCCCCTTGGCCTGGAGAGTGCTCCCATCCCCCTTGAAAGCCCAGGTCAAATTATCACTCTCCGTTAGACCTCATCACTCCAAGCAGACGTGCTCTGTTCTCCTTGCACTTAGCATACATAAATGTGCTTTTGAAACTAAAATACTGTGCCGATATGAGGAGTTATCAGAGTGTGTGTATAGTAGTGTTTTATTATTTCTAAATTCATCTGTCCTTAAAGAATGTAAAACCCTTGAACCCAGATACAGGGTCATCATTTTCATATCCCCCTAATGTCTAATTCAGTCGACTCACAGGTAAGTGAATGGCCACTTGCAGTCACAGCATAACTGATCGCTCTATTGATGATAGACTTCCCAAGAACCTACAGTGAACCTGATTTTAGAAAGGGGATATTTGGTGCTCCTCTGTAGTCTGCCACCCCTGAGTCTGGCTGTGAAGCCGTGATGGGAAAGAGAGAACAACACAGTACTCCTGGGATGACCAGACAGAGAAGTTGCCCCTGAAGATAGGGCCCGCACAGTGTGTGCACAGCTGTAATTAAACCCCAAGTGCTAGAAAATTCAACATGGCCTTAATAGATATGTTGGTTTGTGGGTTAATAAAATACCAGACATAAATGTCAACGTGGGTAAGTACTAACTAAGGGGGGCATGCGTCTTCGAGACTGCAGCCCGGAAGAGCTAGAGTGCTTGTCCGCAGCCCTTGTATTGCTGTGGTCATACCCGATTTCCGTCTCTAATGGGAGCTGCTATACATAACCTAGAGGTTACTTTGAATGATATTTGGGAAAATGTTATAAAACTGGCACAGGTAACATATTCAGTATTTTATATCGATTATTCAATTTGAGCCTCCTAAAAGTGACTATAAAAATATATGAAACTCAAGTATTCAGAAATAAAAATGACCAATTGTGTTGAAACTTCTTTTTCTCTGTATTCAGCCGTGATATGTTATTGCTTGTGTCCTTAAGAAAAGTGAGACCAAAAATGTTGATTGTCTAAGAGAAGGAAAGGTCGCTGGTCAAAGGATCGTCTCATTTTGCCTTTTTTTCACCTGTACATCTCTCTTGGTTCCTGCCCTAACAAAATGTTTTCTGGGCACATTCGATTTCTTAAGTATTTACTTGACATTTCCCAATTGCTCATGTCACAACAGACTATTTTGACTAAAATCAGAAGGCCAAGTTGGAAATGGCTCTAATATTTCTCTTCTTGTTCCAGCTTTTTTTTAGGAGAGTTGGAGAAGTGCCTTGAAGATCCGGAAAAACTAGGATCCCTTTTTGTTAAACATGTCAGTACAATAACATTATTTATTTATATTCTGTTCTGATATCGTTGTGTTCAGTGACTGGTTTTTCAGATTAAAGGAGAACTCACCGGTTGTTTACAAAAGTGCTTGTGTTAAGAATCACATCAAACTGTGTAGTGTCAGCAAATTGGAATTAAACCCCACTCTTGCACACAAATGATGTGCTTTCCCAGTCACCTAGCCCCAGCTGGCTGTGCAGCTCAGCGCAGTGCAGAGTGGTCTGAAGGGGGACCAGAGGCAGACTTGAAGCAGGAGCATTTGGGGATATCTGTGGGCAAACAGTTGTTTAGTGAAGATAATGATGTACCTAAACGTACAGTTTAGGTTTAGGTTTAACGTAGTAGCTAAATATATATGTGTATCTGAAATAAGTGTGTTAGCATTAATGGGGTTTTTTAAGGAAAAATTCTTGCATTTATAAAAAGCTAGTGATACGAGTTCTTGCATTTTTGCAAATCTCTTTAATGTCTGCCTTAATAGAAGACAGATGGATTTTTATATCGGCTTCTGCATTCATTCTGTTGTGGAATGGTTTTTTGGTTAAAAATATATGGAAAAAAATCCATCCTCATATAAGCAGAGAGTTGGAAAGAAACAAGTATTTTAATACTCTTTTCAGGTAATAATTATGGGTAGTTTTCTAAGATGCCACACCAGAACTCAACCACGTAATAGTATCTTAAAGGTTAGCTGCCACAGGGAATCTGGAAAGCTCGATGGTGGACTTCTGCCTTCCTGTTTCACTGGAAGCGCCTCCCATGGGCAGGCTTCCACCCATGCACTAGCTTGTGCAATTGTGCCTTGGTCAGTTGGAAAATACTGGTTCAACAATTTAGACAGAGCTTCCAGATGCTGAGACATTTTGTTACACAGTATCAAAAAGTCAGATTTGTTGATGTCACCAACCCTCTCTTTAGACCAGTCTTTAGGTATTGTTAAGTTCACAGTGGCAGATACCATGTTTTCCAAAATTCTCATCTTTAACTTGAAAGCTTTGAGTTTCATTATCAACAGATACTGCTGGTTTGCCTTGAAAACAACAGGCTTCTTTTGTTCATGTTCAAGAAGATGACTGTCAGATACCCAAGTATAAATATAGTTTGTGTCCCTCCTCTTTTCAAGTAAAAATGGCGGCCCACAGCTCGGTGTCACAAGTGCTTCTGCTTGAGACAACTGTCGTATGCCACAGAAGTGTTATGTGGACTTCTGTTTTGTCATAAGAATGTTAAAAAGATGTACAGTCCATGGTTGAGTTTTAATTAAATGGATTTTTATGACTGCATCCAGAACATTCTGAGGTGGAACTGGCAGTCTTCTGCAAATGTGCGGTGGTGAATATTTGTCAGGTGCTGGCTGGTTTTGCACATCATTGAGATGGTAGCACAAAGACAGGGGCAAATTTTACCTTAATATTAGTCTGAAGATAATTTTGACGCGCTAGATTCCCTGAAAGGCCACAGGGACCCCTAGGGGTGGGCACAGCACACTTCGAGGATCACCAGATTAAGGGAGGGCTCACTGTGTACATTTTCCCTGCCTTCAGTATCTGAAGTAAAAGAACTTTTTCTTCCCTGCTAAAGCCAACGAGGCGTCCTAGAGCCCTGGGCCATTTGGTTGGGTAGCAGTAATTCTCCTTTTAACATGAAGAACCATGTCCTCTTGTTGCCCCTGTATTGCCGGGTGAGGCGAGGGGTTTGAAATACCTGAGGGGGCGAGGAAGAAAGACTGCCTTTGGAGCCACTAAGCAGAATGCTGGCCTAGTCATGCATCTGGAATGTACTCCCACAGGCCTAAACCACAGTTTTGTTTTAAGAAAATTCCCTTGATGAATGTGTTGAAATGTGCGTGTGCTCTTATATTCTAATTGAACTTCCGATTGTTTTAACCCATCTGTTTGCCTTTTTCGTTCCTAGGAGAGAAGGTTGCACATGTACATAGTTTATTGTCAAAATAAACCAAAGTCTGAGCACATTGTCTCAGAATACATTGATACCTTTTTTGAGGTAAGACCCAAGAAAGAAACAAATATTTCTGAATCTTCTGTGTACGGTTGATGTCCCAAACCTAAAATATCATTTTTCCTAGGAACTAAGCAATCCTTTCCTATAAATTAGAGAAATGAGTATGAATTTAATCTATGATTGTGTATCCATTAACCTTCAGAAGACTGGGGTCATTGTTAAAATAAGGGTTTTTTTAAGCAATTGTGAACTTAAGGCTCTTTACAGATTCACAACAACTCATGATCTAAACTCTCAGCCTAAAAATAAAGCATGTGTTTATATGAATAAAAGAAACCAAGTGAAAGAAGGTCTTTAAATAAGCAAAAAAAGACTATTTTGAAAACTGCCCTGAAAGGTTGGAAGAGGCCATTCTGCAAACTGGTGGCACCCTGACTGGTTTTTGTGCAGTGAGGCCCCAGCCCCACCCCACGCCTTTCCTGCCTTTCCTGCTGGGTAGTTACCGTTTCTGACCCATGCAGGGATTCAACAGTTGTCCTCTGAAAGGCAGCACTTATGCATCTTTCTTTTCTCCTTTAAAACCACAGGACTTAAAGCAGCGCCTGGGCCACAGGCTGCAGCTCACAGATCTGTTAATCAAACCAGTGCAGAGGATCATGAAGTACCAGCTGCTCCTGAAGGTGAGGCTTTGCATGGGGCAGACTTGGTCACAGACTCTGGTTTCGGCAGTTGGTTTGGTGAGGGGACCGGACAGGTGAGGAGAAGGAAGGGTTGAGCAGGGGAGGGGAATCTTTCCTATAAAAAAATCTAAAGTGGTTCTTCTGATTCCTCATTTTAAATATTTCAGGGTAAATTTCTTCAAGTCTAATAAGGCACCTTATACTATTTCCTTGATTTTTCATTTACATCAAGTTCTGAATCAAAACGTCACAGGAAGTGAACTTTTTTCACCACCACAGATCACTGAATGCTAATGGTTTTCCTTCGCTTTCTTGGCCTTTCAAGTTTTCTGATCTTCCTGGGGCCCTGGGTGAAATTAAAATTTCAGTCCCTCTCGCTTTCTGTTGGCTCTGATCTGACAGAGCTCAGAAGCCCTTGGTTGGTTTAAATTTGTCAATGCACTTAAAGGCAAAGCCACACGGTTTTCCATGACGAAAGTGAGTGTTGTAATATGTGGAGAGTCCTTGAGTTATCACACTTAGAAGCCAGGTACCTACGGAGCCCAGAGCTGTCGTGGAGTGAAAGAGGAGCTGGTACCTACTTAGATTTGGTTGACTCTACCCTGCTGTGGCTCAAAATCCTCCTAAGAGTGTCTTTGCGTCGTGTTACTGGGAGAAGCAACGAGAACATACAACCGAGACGCTTAGCCTGGCTCCTGGCGCATCAGGAACGAGCAAAAAGCTTAGCGGCTGTTGTTGCAATTAGTGCCCTTATCATGTCCTTCTCTCCGTGCCCCTTGCAGGACTTCCTCAAGTATTCCAAAAAAGCTAGCCTGGATACGTCAGAATTAGAGGTACTTACGTCCCCTGCTGGGCCCACCCTGTGCTCCCCAGGCCCCTCACTTAGTCATCCCCACCCCTGTCTCCAGTGTCTCCCAAGCATCTTGTCCCGGAGGAGCCTGTCCCTAGGAGGGGTCTGTCCTCCACCTGGATGTGCCCTCCGCACCCTGGGGTCCGGGAGGAAGGAGGGAGCCCAATTCGGGGGTGGGGCGGAGGGTGGACACACCAGCTGTCCCGAGGGAGCTGACCAGTGGCTCTGCTTTCTCTCCCCCACAGAGAGCCGTGGAAGTCATGTGCATAGTCCCCAAGCGCTGCAACGACATGATGAATGTGGGGCGTCTGCAAGGATTTGATGTAATGCGGCTGCTCTCTACACTTGTTCCTCTGGCCTCCCTCATTTTCTTTGGTCTTCCATTATTTATCTCCACATGTAGAAAGCTGATCCTTTCTACCTGGTTTTCTGTCTCCTGTAACTGTTCTTGAACCTGATTGATCTTTTCTTTCAACTTCTTTTAGTGCATTTGATTTGTTATTTGACGACCTTCCTTTGCTCTCAACCCAGCGCCTGATGGCAGAAATAGGCAGGACCTGCTCTGTCTCGTGGGCCCTCCGCTGCTGTAGTGGCAGGTGCCTTCCCTGGCAGGTAGTGGGAAGCAGGGGACCCCTGCCCCTCCACTGTCCCTGGGAGCTTGATCTCAGGCTCACTGTATGCATTGTTAGTCTGACATTTCTTTGAGTTGCCAGACTATTGATATTACGTATATTGCCTTATTAGTATCTTAAAGATACTCAGGATTTTCACAAATTCAACTACTAAGTAAGGAAAGGGGACACATTTTTGCTTTTCTTGCCTGCTGTTTTACTAGAGATTTAGGATGTAAAGTTCTGGTGCCGTGATTCTCAGGAAAGCACACACACACTCTCCTGGAGGGCTTCTGAAAACACGGGTCCCTGTGCATTACTAAGGCTCCTGCCAGGATGCCAGTGCAGCTGGGCCCAGGGACTGCGCCTCGAGAACCTGTTCCAGTGCAAACTATACACTTTCCACCCACTCTGTCTTTGATCATAACTGAGGCCAGAGACTTACACAGAGTTTGGCAAGAATTTTATCTAGATGATTACTCCATCTGGGGCTAAGAACTCATTACATTAAACGAAATTTTTAAGCTCTATAAATTAATAGAAGAAAAACACATTCTGTGGGAACAACAACAACAAAACATAACAAAACAGATACTTTGACTTAGAATGAAATGTTCTCTCCTTTTCCTTTGCCCCCCCTTTTAGGGTAAAATTGTTGCCCAGGGCAAGCTGCTCTTACAGGACACATTCTTGGTCACAGACCAAGATTCGGGACTTCTGCCTCGCTGTAAAGAGAGGCGAGTTTTCCTCTTTGAGCAGATCGTCATTTTCAGTGAACCACTTGATAAAAAAAAGGGCTTCTCGATGCCAGGATTCCTGTTTAAGAATAGCATCAAGGTAATGTGTGATTGTGCTGATACCCATAGCCGTCATACTGATAAACTGTTTCCTTTTCAATGATGACCTGTCCTGATCCTTTGTTTTTTAAATATTTTAAAATTTTCCTAAGACGTTTTAGAACTTTTAAAAGTTCACTCCATCCCTGTACTGTCCACATTCTGAAGTGGCTCATGGTTCACACACATCTCTGTGTGACCATGATGAGAAGACTTTGTCTTGGTTAGTGCCTGTGTACCCCCTTTCCTAGAACCATGTATAGTGTTAAGAGAGACAGATTTGGAGTACTGCTGTAAGGCCAAAGCAGAAAGCTTTCCCAGTGTCGTCGTCTTCTCCTCCACTCAATGCAGACACACTGAGCGCTCAGTGCTCGGCATGGGGCCTCGGGGGTAAACCAGACAGGCAGTCCACGCCCTCGAATAGCTACTTCTCTGACGAAGGAGAAACACAAGTAACCAGACAGAATAATTGCAGATGGCCTTGAGTCCTATAAATGGGACAAACCAAGGGCCAGATAGAAAAAAAAGCAGAGAAGGGGGCTTGAGGTCCCAGTAAACAGTCCCTGGGAGATGCAGTCTGCCTTCCTCCCCTCCCCCTCCCTGCTCCCATCTCCATCCCTGCTCCTCCCACCTCTGCAGCCATGCAGGCCCTGAGCTCAGAAGGGAGATGCGCTTCCCTGTGTTAGGGCCTCCTACCCTGGGCTGCTAGGCTCCCTGTCAGAAACGGGCATGGACCCTCTTAAGCCCTCTGAGCCCTAAGGTCTCAGCACACAGGTGGGACACCGCACCGTCCCGCTTGCCATGAGGCTTCTGTCGGCCCCTACAGCAGCCTTCCTACTTATTCCTGCTCTGGGCTACAGGAGGCTCTTTTGTCCAACAGGACTTAGGGGGGCACTCAAGCTGGGCTCTATAAAGCTTCGGGCCTCTCCTATCTCCCACCATCCTCCAGCCCTCCCACCCAGCCGCTAGAGGCCCCCAGGTTGTCACTATGCACCATCCATCCTCTGGACATCTTACCTGTTCTTCCAAAAGTCTCCTGACTTCTCCCCTCCACTACAGCAGCTTAGAAATTCTATGTTCTTGCTTCAGCGAAACTATCCCACATGTGATACCACATATAACTTCATAACACATGTCCTATGAATAGTCAAGGTTTTTAATTAGTGTCATTTTATTCCTGGGGCAGAGAAGGGAGGGATACACAAACTGGCTCATCATAAAGGCGTTTGAAATCAGGTAATTCCCAGGCCCATGTTTCTAGTTAATATTCATGTTACTAGTTAATCCCCTCATCCCTGAGTTTGAAAAGTCATTGAAAAGCTTCAAGATGATGATTTCCCAGGCAGTAAAAATGACAGCTCAACCCAAAATTGGTTGTTTCAACTTTGACATAGGATGAACTTTACATTGCATCTGACCAGTGGGAATAAATGTGCTTTGTTTTTATTATAGTAAAATACACATAAATTCGCCATCTCAACCATTTGTCCGTGTGCAGCTTGGCGGCATTACACACATTCACACTGCTGTGCAGCCATCCACTCGTCCACCTCCAAACTCTCCTTACCTTGCAAAACCAAAATTCTGTGCTCTTGAAACAACCACTCCCCATTCACCCTCCCACCAGCCCCTGGCACCCACCATTCCACTCTCTGGTTCTGTGAATTTGACCACTCAAAGTCTTATTTCATCTATAAGGAATCATAACACTATTTGTCTTCCTGGGACTGGCTTATTTCAGAGAGCATGACATCCTCAAGATTCATCCATGTTGTAGCATATGTCAGCCTGTGCTTCCTTTTTAAGGCTGAGTAATACACCATCACTCATCCCAGAGACCACATTTTCCATCAATCAATCAACGCACACTTGTGTTACGTTCACCTTTTGGCCATTGTGAATAATGCTTTACTCTTTCTAAGGTGAGTTGCCTTTGCCTGGAGGAAAATGTGGAAAACGATCCGTGTAAATTTGCTCTGACATCGAGGACGGGTGGTGTGGTGGAGACCTTCATTTTACATTCATCCAGTCCAAGTGTCCGGCAAACGTGGATCCATGAAATCAACCAAATTTTAGAAAACCAGCGCAATTTTTTAAATGGTAATGTATGTTTTGTTACTGGGTGTGTGTTTTGCTGGAGGTACACATTTCTGTTTCTCTTCTCTCTCCTGCTGCATCCTGCTCATGATGACCAGACAGAGTTAGCCCAGACTGTGTTTCAGGCTCTGTCCTAATAAGCACTTGTGTGTTACTTCAGTTCTTTTTCACAACGACCCCTGGTGGCAAGTACCAGTGTTAGCCCATTTTACAGATGAGGAAGCTGAGGCACGGGGTAGGTCAGTAAGTTACTTAAAGTCCCACAAATTCTTCATGGCAGAGTCAAAGTTCCCAGCAGGCCCTTGCCCTGGGCACTTGTCAGGCACGTGTCCACATGGCTCCTTGCACCATATGTGCCCTGGAGCCCTGTCCTGGGAAGGGAGTGCTTAAGAAAGACTGAAGCAGCAGAGAGAAGTAGACACAGATATTGTAGACTCCAGTGCGCCTCTGAAACTTGCTTTTGCTTGCATTGCTTATTCATACCTCCCACCTCCCGTTAGAAAACAAGACCTGCAGTTTTCCTTCCCAGCTTCCACGACGTGAGTGATGACAGGAAGCTGCAAAGCACCTTAGGGTCTGTGTCTTCTCCACAGGAGGGTGACCGTACTGACCTTACGGTTTAGATAACTCCTCTGACTCGTTTTGTGGGTGACCTACAGCTGCCTCCTACTTCCCTTGTTGATGGCTGACTCTGACTCTGTGTCTAATTGGGCCATCACTGATGAGCTCTGAGAATTCGGCTGGAAACTAGATAACTCATTTAATGCCTTCTCTTTGTCCTTTTCTCCATGTCTGTGTTCTCTGTCTGTGTCCCAGTCCCACAGGATGTTGTCATTTCTTTGTTGCCCTAAAACCACCTTCAAACCTGCATGATGTTCAAGAGCCACGAACACAGGCATTCAGTGCAAAATCAAGGGCAAGGCAGGTTGGGACAAGGCGTGGCCAGCTGCCTGGTAGTTAAGCAAGACTGATCATTTTTTATACCTGTGGTTGGCTACAGGGGGCTCGTGGGGGTACGGGGACCATCCCTGTGAATGTAGAAAAAAGTTTTGCTCCCATGACAGTGAGCCAGTGCAGGCTGCTTTAACGGTCCTGTTCTGAAGTGAGGCATTGCATGGTCATCCATAGCAGACAGCTGTTGGGAGGTCTCGGTCAACTTTTGCATCTTGAAAATAAAATGAACTGCCAAACTGGAAGCCAGAATATTCCATGCTGTGAAACTGTACTAGATGCCCTCAGTCTACGGAAAGGACCAATTCCAGAGGATGGAGCACAACCAGGAATGGCCTGGGAGCTCTGGACATGTGACACTCTTCCCTCTCGCCCCTTGTTCCAGTAAGAGGCCATGGCCAGGACAGACTTAGTAAAATGTCACTGGGCTACAAAATGCTTGTTCCCACCTGCCTGACGCCTCCCAGGCAGGAAGGAGTTCTGCCTAATTGTTTTATTTCTCAAAGGTTTTAACGCTTCAAAAGTTTGTGTTCATATCTCCCCATATCTTATTCTGCACGTTCCCTTCAGTTTCCTGCAGATGAGCACGCACAAACTCAATTGCTGGAGGGGGAGATGGGACAGCTGCACGACCCGCGGAGGTCTTTGTGGAGCTCTTTACCATCCCTTGTCTCTTGTGCCAAATCTGCAAAGCAGAGGTGGGCCCTAACGCTGCTGTCCTGCGAGCCTGCAGGGAAACCAAGGGATTCCTTAGCTCCTAGCCGGGTTCTTCTTTTCCTGACCACTCGGGTTTAAAGAAGACCTTTGTGGCAGCTGGGCTGAATTTTCCCACTCCGTGGGAGCTGCTGCCATCTGGGATTCTCCCACACGGGCAATTGGCCGCCTCCATTTGATGGGGATGCAGGAGCTTTGCTCGCTGCTCCCAGGTTGTCCCAATCGGCGCCACGCTAGTCCTCGCGCACTTGGTGCTTCCTCGGCCTTCTTGGCCCCAGCCACTCACACAGGTGCACCTTCCATACGTGTAAGCTGTTCATTGACCGAGGAGCGGCGTTTAACGTTTAAGACCTTTGCCTTTACTGATGGATGGTGTCCGTCCGCTGCTTCCAGGATGGGTGGGAGCTTAAAGCCCATCGTGATTAGAAGGCTTGTGGATGAGCCCCCACTTGCCTGGGGAAGGGGGCATTCAGGACCAGAATACCGTTTCCATGAGATCCTGTGCCTTTCTCCTTTGTCCCCTGAGGATATTTTGCCTGGTTCCCTGACAGTCTTTTCTCTGTGTCTTCTTGCTTTACAGCCTTGACATCACCCATCGAGTATCAGAGGAACCACAGCGGGAGCGGGGGTGGCGGTGGTGGGGGCAGCAGCGGGGGCAGCAGTGGCGGCGGGGCCCCAGGTGCCGGAGGTGGCAACCCCAGCAGTGGCCCCGGCAGCTGCAGCGGCCTCCCCAGCTCGAGCAGAAGCAGACCCTCCCGGATCCCCCAGCCTGTCCGACACCACTCCCCCGTGCTGGTCTCCTCTGCAGCCTCGAGCCAGGCAGAGGCAGACAAGATGTCAGGTATGTCTACTCCCGGCCCTGCACCGCCCCTTCCCGGCAGCAGCCCTGCCCCGGAGGCCGGCCCTGGCCAGCCCGGCAGGCACGCTCCGGGAGAACCCGAAGGCCCCCAGCAAGACTCCGAGCACATCCCCAAGATGAAGGTGATTGAGAGCCCCAGGAAGTCCTCAGGGAGTGCCGCCGGCCGCGATGCGGACGCCAAGGAGGCACGGGCCAACCAGGAGGACAGCCGCTCGCGGAGCAGCCTGGGCTCACTGCCCCTAGGAAAGCCCAGGCTCGGGGCCGTCTCGCCTCTGAACTCGCCTGTGGCCACCGCGTTCCCTTCTCCGATCGGCAAGGAGCCCTTTCCCCCCAGCAGCCCCCTGCAGAAGGGGGGCTCCTTCTGGAGTTCCATCCCTGCCTCCCCCGCCAGCCGGCCGGGCTCCTTCACCTTCCCGGGGGACAGTGACTCCCTCCAGCGGCAGGCACAGCGCCACACGGCCCCCGGCAAGGACACGGACCGCATGAGCACGTGCTCCTCGGCCAGCGAGCAGTCCGTGCAGTCCACCCAGAGCAACGGGGTAAGAACGCCCAGCAGCCTGCGCCCGCCCGCCCCACTGCCTCTGTCCCGCCAGCTCTTCTAAACCTCCCCGTGGCCGCCGCTCTCCTCCTACTAACTCCTGGCCCTCCGGCCAGCACCATCTGCAATGGTCAGCTCTCCGCCCGGAGCCTGCGGACCAGCCACCTTCTAACCCCTCCTGCCTCGGGAACAGCGCTGCTCTCGTCTCTACTAACTCGCTCTTTGCTTTGTGTGTGTCTCCTTAATCCGGGAAGCCAGATCGGTAACCTTCCGAACGCAACACCTGTGCGTCTTTCACGCTCTCTGACCAGCAGAATATCTTGGAACTTCCTTTTTACCCCTGCTTTCCTCACACACGTTTTTTTTAGAGGGGTCAGTGTCCCTGCTGTTTACTTCCTATTTAAATTGGAATCTGTACACTTTAAGCTTTCTGCTCATGGCTTGGTTGTGCTCTTTTATGCCTTAAATTATCTTTGCAGCATTTTTGACTCCTCTGCTGAAAAAAAAAATCCCTCAAGAAAACTTCCAACAGCAACTCACAGCAAACTAAGCAGACAAAATGGGGGGAAAGGAATCTCTCCAACTTTCACTCTGGAAGAGACTGCTGTAGGGCCTCTGGAGCCCGGGCTCCTGCCGGCGGCCGCGACCATCCTGCCTTCTGCCCAGCAGGGGGCGCGCTGCGGGCGCTCCGGGCTTCCTCGCCCTCCTCTTGCCCGTCACCTATGTTGTGTCCTCAAGCAGAAAGGTTGCTGTGGTGGGTTTCTCCCCCATTTTGTGGCTTCCTCACTATCCTACCCAGCTGTTTTCCTACACGGCAGATGGCCTGACCTCTAACACTTTTCCTAAAGGCATGCGTGAGAGAATAGAACTGTTCTAACGAGTGTATGTTTGATCGCTTTATAAATTTTTAAATACATTTCCCTAAAAGGGTCTGTGTCTCTCTTTATGAAAACAAATCTAGCTTTTGCATGTCTCTCTAATTTTCTCTGGACTTCTGTTAATGCCCTGTTTGGGTTGACGTGGCCTTCTCTTTCCTTCCTATTTGTTACGTATTTTGTTAAACTCAATCTTTATATTTAATTGAGGAAGAAATTAGGAAATGGGTCTTGGTACACTTATTTGCCCTTGACTTTTATTTGCAAAAATAAGTGGTCCAGGCAGGTGTCTGCTGCAGTGGCTGTGACCCGTGTCGTCTTTGTGGGTGCCTTACAATGACCTGGGCAGGGTAGCCTGGCCCCTGGTTGGGTCTGAAATGCTAGTAAAGCGGGTGAGCGCCTTGAGCCAGAGGAGAAGAGGCAGAGGTCCGCAGGGATGCCATGCCTGTCTACATCTGGCTGAATACTCGGGAGGCAGGTGTGGCCTTACAGCTGAGACCCCTGCAAATTGGGGAATTAGGCTGAGGAACAGCTCCCGAGCTCTTCCTCACGTGGACACTCCCCTTCCGCGGATGAGGAGCGCTCAGAGTCTGTGCTTCAGAGTGAACCTCAGCTGCTCCAACTCAGATGCCGTGCTGGTCCCCAGGCCGCCCGAGAGCACACACAAATCACCGTCACCACCCGGCTCCCTCCCAGGATGCCCTGAGAGAGAGGCACAGTCACAGGTGCCGTATGTTCCAGCTTTAGGCTGCAAAAGTTGCCTCTCACTTTTTCTTAGGTGGTAGGTAACCTGGAAAGGGAGATTACCAGTGTTTTTGATGAGTCAGAGTGCCTTACAGAAATGCCCTGGAAGGCCGGGAAGACCACTAGGGGCCTAAATGGGGATGTGAACATGCCCTCTAGGACTCTTACATTCTGGTTAAAAGGAACTGTCGCCCTGCCCCATTTCTACCCAGTTGGGTCATCTTATCCTCCTGGTGGGTCAACAGTGACCACCTTCCTTCTTGACTACTTCCACGGAGCTGTCTGCAGTCACAGCCGAGCAGCTGTGCCCAACCCATGGCCTGGGTTCTTCTTGCTCCTTTCATGGGCACCTTCTGGAAAGTTCTGCTGAGAGCAGGAGTGGAGTGGATGTGGACCAACCCACATGGTGACTGTGCCAGCCCCCAAATGTGGATGCACAATCTGTCTGCACCTGCCCACCTGGCAGCGGTAGAAGTGCACCCCTGCCTTCGTCTCCAAGGCCAGATGGCCCACGCACACGCCCAACCCCCCGTTCTGTAAGGAGGTGATAATTGTGCCAACTGGGAAGGTGGCTTCGAGCTAAGGGAGACAGATTTTTAATGCCTGATACTTAGCTTGGTGCATAGAGGGTGTTCAGAAAATACTAATAGCAATCATTATTGCGGCAAAATTATGAGAGAGCTTGGGATGTTCTGTGGCCAAAAGCAGCTGTGCCACATAAGCTGCTTTTTGTTCGCATTTTCCAGTAAATTTGGCTTTATGAACTCAAAACTATTGGGTGTTGCTATATAAGTCAGAATAAAGTACATGCTAAAAGAATAAAATGGCATAAATGAATATGCACAGGCCGTAGCCTAACGTGGACAGCATGGGGACCCACGAGAAGCAGGAATCTGCAACAGACTCTCAGCTGAGACAGAACCAGAGCTTGGCACCTTGCTGCGTTGGGGCCAGAGTCCTAGCTCCGCACCCCGGAATCCTCCGCACACTGGCTTGTTAACGGCGGCCCGCCCGTCCACTCCAGCGCATCTTAACACCAGCTCAGTAGCCCAGGGCTGACAGGCACGTGGCAGGGTTGGCTGACGGTTGCAACCATGCCACCTGGGAGCTGCCCCGGGCACCCGAGAGCCCAGCAGAGGTTAGCGTCCTCGGAGCCTGGGGGACCTGCGAGCAGCCAGACGACATCGTTGGTGGGAGCCTCTGAGGACAAGCTACCAGGAGCAGGGCCCGACGCCCTTTCCCGCGTCCCATCTGTTGATAGGGGGCATTGAGCAAGATGTAGCTCAGGATGTGCCCGTGGTGTCAGCTTCCTCCTCCTCCCCTGGAACAAAAGGGTCACTTGGTACATGACAGCTGGGGACAAATACTGCCATTTGCCATTTGTGTTTCTTCTCAGCAGCTGACACCATTCAGCTTGTGGGCCTAGGTAGGTGGCCTTAAGAAACGATCTGTGTTTTACTCTTGCAGTCTTGCCTCATTGAGTTGCTGAATATGTATTGCGTGTCAGCTACGTATCCGTCACTGTGGTGGACCTTAGAGACACACGCTGAACAAAGAGACTGGGCCCCGCTAGGACTCCAGAAGAGAATAGGTTTTCTCATGCCAAAGGCTGTTCCTGGAGCTTGAGTCATGGGGCCAGCGGTGTCCACAGCTGCACTGCAATGCTGTGTAATCTTTGTGTTCCCGTGGCAACAGCACCTTCGGGACAGTTGAGTTGTGCAAGTTCAGGGCTGCTCACTGAGGGCCACATACAGCAGGCAGAGTAACTATCCATGAGAGCAGAACAGCACTGATTTCCTTTTCAGGTGTTCCTCATTCTTTTCAAAGGAGAAAGAGGTAAAAGTGATGAGGCCTGTCAGCAGCTTGTCAGGATCCTTGGACATGCGTTCTCGGGGAACGTTTTCTCTGGCAGACTTGGGGTCGCTCCATCATCTACTGGAGCCAGTGAGCTGAAGAGCTACTCTCTGTGGCCTTTGAACATAATAATACTTTTTTAAATGAGCCTGGTAGTCCCAGTGACAAGGCAGCATGGCATCCACAGGAGACTGAGCCATTCCTTGGAGGGTGCAAGGAAGATGGGATTAAAACGGTAGATGAAGCTCCCAAAAGCAAAGTGTCATCATTGCGGTGATTGAATCTAGATTGTTGCTTGCATTGCTTTCTAGAGAAATCCTGATTTTTAATTACCCAAAAAGAGGCACAAAGATAACTAAAAAGAGCATGGAGAGGAGGGCAGGTGCCTCCGTGTCTGTCTGGTGAGCCCTGCTCTGGGTTGTCACACTGCGGGCGCGCGCTGACAAGCGAGTTCATGACATCAGATCTCGTTTCAGTTCCCCTCTGCCTTTTGTTTTGGTCTTTCCTGCTCCAGAGTGAAAGTAGCAGCAGTAGCAACATCTCCACCATGTTGGTGACACACGATTACACGGCAGTGAAGGAGGATGAGATAAACGTCTATCAAGGAGAGGTCGTTCAAATTCTGGCCAGCAATCAACAGAACATGTTTCTGGTGTTCCGAGCCGCCACTGACCAGTGCCCCGCAGCCGAGGGCTGGATTCCAGGCTTCGTCCTGGGGCATACCAGTGCAGTCATCATGGAGAACCCCGATGGGACTCTCAAGTGAGTCCCCGGCAGGCCAGCTGAGGGCCAAGGGGCCTGCGCACGCGGGAGGCCTAGAGGCCCTGGGAGGAGGAGGCCCAGCGAGAGAGCAGCATCGTTGTCTGTCGGGGCGAGTTCATCTCTGCGCACAGTGTGGAGCCCCAGAGTGAGGACGGGGTGGCCCTTCATCTCTCAGGCTTGTTCTGACAGGCTCTTTTAATAACCTCCATTTGCAAACAGACAGCCTTTTTAAGCTGCTAGGATATTTACAATAATACTATAGTCTCCAAAGGTCTTGGGCTGGGGATGAGGATTCCCCAAGGACCTCTAACTCCTTAGCTGGCTATGCCGAGGGTGCAGGCAGGCAGACGCTCATTCCGTGAGCTGCTGGTGAACATCCATGTGGTGCCATCACCATCATGCCTCACCTCTACTAGAAGGTTCATTCAGTTAAGAAATGACCAGTTTTGCTGTATTAAACTATTTGTTTTGTTTTGTTTTTAAAGATTTTATGTATTTATTTGACACAGAGAGGTCACAAGTAGGCAGAGCAGCAGGCAGAGACAGAGAGGGAAGCAGGCTCTCTGCTGAGCAGAGAGCCCGATGTGGGGCTCGATTCAGGGACCCTGAGATCATGACCTGAGCCGAAGGCAGAGGCTTAGCCCACTGAGCCACCCAGGCACCCCTTGTTTTTTTAAAGAAAACTGAATTCAGGTGCTGGTTTAAAACCCTGCCCTTCCCTGAATCTGTTTGACTGTGGTAGGGATCAGCCCAAACCAGCAGACCCAAAGGCAGTGTGACAGTGGTCATGCTCCTCTCCAAGCATGGAGGACCCTTGTCTGGGTTCGCAGCTCAGGCTGGCCGGCATCCCAGCACCACCCTGCACCTCTGGGCTTGGACCTTGCAGTCCCACAGGGAAGGGGGCCTTGAGTTCATGCTATGGAGAGTCTCTCCTCAATCCCCTTGTCCTGTTTCTCCTTGATAGCCATGTTTTATTCTAGCACATTGTTCAAGATTCCCATTTTGTACTTTGTTTTATCAAAGAGTGTTCTTGGGCCTTATGTTAGGGTTCTCCAGAGAAATAGAACCAATAGGAGAGTAGGAGAGAGAGATTGTGTGTGAGAGAGAGAGAGAGTGTGTGTGTGTGTGTGTGTGTGTGTGTGTGTGTTTATGTGTTCCAGGGAGGAAGCCAGTAATGTAAGGAATTGGCTCACATGGTTATGGAGACTAGGAAGTCGGAATCTGCAGTAAGGGCCGCAGGCTGGGGACCCATTCTGCTAGAGAATTCCCTCTTGCTTAGGGAAGCCCGTCTGTTTGTTTTACTCAAACCTTCAGTTGATTGGAGGGGGCCTCCAATGTTGTGGAGGGCAGTGTGTTTTACTCTACCAATCAAAATGTTAATCTCATCCAGAAACACCCAGAATAATGTTTGATCACATTTCTGGACACCCAGTAGCCCAGTTAAGTTGATACATAAAATTGACCATTACCAGCACTTTGGTATTTTTAATCCTCAAAAGTGAAGAGCTGATTTCCCTTCTGATGGTTGAGACCCACAGGCGGGTTTCCCTCAGGGGAGCTCACTGGTGCCAGTGAGCCTCAGTCACCCCCAATCCTTAAGTGGGCGACTCAGCTTTTCTCTAAGGCTTTCAGGAATCGCTTGTTGAACACTGGAAAGATGTAACACTACCAACGTGTTATTTACCCCCTAGGAAGTCAACATCTTGGCACACAGCACTCCGTTTAAGGAAAAAATCTGAGAAAAAAGATAAAGACGGCAAGCGGGAAGGCAAGTTGGAGAACGGTTATCGGAAGTCGCGGGAGGGGCTCAGCAACAAGGTATCTGTGAAGGTGCGTATGAACATCTCCAGGAGCCTTGGCCGTCCTTGCGGGTAAGCGACAGGGCTGGTGGCAGCCCAGAAGCCTGCCTCATTCATTCCTCGGGCAGCGGCAGGGTTGGTGGCGGCCTAGGAGGCTGCATCATTCATTCCTGGGGCAGTGGCGGGGCTGGTGGCGGCCAGGAGCTTGCGTCATTCATTCCCAGGGCAAGGCTGGTGATGGCCCAGGAGCCTACATCATTCATTCCCGGGGCAGCAGCTGGGCTAGTGGCGGCCCAGGATGAGTCGCGGGCCTGGAACTTGGCCTCACTTGCCGCCATCTGCCTCCCACCATCACGTCCCGCTGCCCTGTCGGCAGCTCCTGCCCCGCTTTGTAGAGGGCTGGCGGGGACCGTGCTCCTGGCACAGGTGCGCATGCGCGTTTCCTGTCGCCGGGTACCTGCGTCACTGACGAGGCGCACGTGTAGCTTACGAAGACCGCTGCCAGCCGCCCTGGTGAAGCAGAGCCCGGGTTCTCCAAGTACACAGTGTGAAGCAGCCGTGGCACAGACTTCCCCAGTTCCCACCATGCACTGCCGGGAAGTGACTAGAGGCTGGAGACCCAGGCTCACTGGCTTTAGCACATTTCCTCGGTGCTTGCTTCAGTCAGCTTTATTCCCATCAGACTGCCTTAAACCTAGCTGGGGGGTGGTTGCTTGCACAACCCTAAAGGGAACACAGGGGCTCAGGTCAGGGCACTGGCCGCTCTTCAGAAGGAAGGGGCCCAGGGACCAGCCGAACCTGGCCCACTGGATGAGGAAAATGGGCATTTCTGAGTTCAAGAGGCTCTTTTGTGTTTGTGGGTAGCCAAACAAAAATTCGCTGAAATTTGTATGACATGAGGCTTTTTGAGAGCATTTAAAGGCAGTGAAAATGTGCTCTGTTTTGAGACCCACATAAGTCAGGTTGTATTCCTGTTCATCTGTAGCCTGGGAATTAAAGTAACGTATCTCAAAGCAGTTCATGTTTCTGGCCAACATCTGTGCCCTTTTTCCCTTTCAGCTTCTCAACCCCAACTACATATATGACGGTGAGTGCTGTTATCTTGTTCCTCTGCCTTTGCATAGTGTAGGGTCTACAGGGCACGTTGTAGAACACTGGCACATAACCTGGGGAGCAGGTTTTCTGGGGTGCTAGGGCATGGGCGACAACTCGTTTTCATTCTTGTTGGGATTGGTGGGTGTGGGAAGGGAGCCAAGGATGACAGGTGTCAGTGACTCCTTTCTCTGGCAGTTCCCCCAGAATTCGTCATTCCCTTGAGTGAGGTCACGTGTGAGACAGGGGAGACCGTTGTTCTTAGATGTCGAGTTTGTGGCCGCCCCAAGGCCTCGATCACCTGGAAGGGCCCTGAACACAACACCTTGAACAACGACGGTCACTACAGCATCTCCTACAGGTGAGGGTGGATCTCGCTGGCAGTGAGCATGACCTCCGTCCACTGTGACCACCACAGTCCACCCCTCACTTACCCTCTGTACCCTGATGCTGCCCACAAGGGAGCATTTCATACTGGGGTGCACAAAAAAATGAAAATTCCACTGAAATTCCTTGTCAGTACTTCCTCTGTCATTTTCTGTGACCCCAAAGGAGAGAGGGTAGGGGTGGTCACTTGGGGAGCTGTACCTTTGTGACCCACAGTGTGTTGTCCTCTGTGTGGCAGTGACTTGGGAGAGGCCACTCTGAAGATCATAGGCGTGACCACAGAAGATGACGGCATCTATACATGCATCGCTGTGAATGACATGGGTTCAGCCTCATCCTCAGCCAGTCTGAGGGTGCTGGGTAAGCGACACCCCTGAGCTGGGGGCACGCATCTTCCCAGACTCTCAGGTCCAGAAACCCCACCCCTGCGCAAACACACTCAACAGGGTCTGAAATACTGGCAGTAAGTCACTTGTGGGGCCTTCCCAATGAGAGCTGCAAGTGGCAGACTCCAATGTCTAGGGCGTCTCAGGGAGGTGCATGGTGCAAGCCACTGACTGCAGGCCCTGGGCAGCCAAGCAGCCGGAGCCATCCTCCGGGTTGGGACATGGTGTGTTCCATCTCACAGTGCTCAAAACACATTCTCGTATCTGACTTCTCTTTTATGTAATTGCTCAGTTGACACTTTGGCTCTGAGGGAATGTCCTATAAGTTGGTCTCTCGCAGACTGGAAGGAGAGGAAGGAGCATGGCTGAGGCCTGTGCAGACTCTATGCTTCACTGAGACCTAACAGCATCCCTCCTGGGAGCGCAGGGCAACCACAGTAGGACCCTGCGTCACTCCGGTCTGAAGCCCTAGCTCTCTTCACGGCCCAGCAAGGCCTTGTTCTCTCTTCTTGCCCGGACCATGAGCTCCTGGAGGCAGAACCCGCATCTCGGGGCCTCTTAAATTCCCACTGGTCGCACTGACCTGGGTACATACCCAGTAGGCGACACGTACCGGTTGGTTTGCAGTTCTGGCTTTGCGAAAGGCAGCCATGCAGTGCAGGGCTGCTGACGTTGCTGTGCATCCTTCAGCTGCCCCGGCTCTAGGAAACTGCTTCCAAGAGCAAAAATAGGAATCTGACCTAAAAGGTGTATTGAGTCCAGGAGCGCCCTGTGTGTAGACAATGAACGGAACTGGCTTAGCATTTTAATCCCATGTGTCTTCACCCCAGATATTTTAACCTCATTAAACCAGAGAAAGGAAGTGATCTGATCCTTGGATCATGACCCAAGGAAGAAAGAGAATCTTGAATTTAAAAGGGAAGAATCGCCAGTGTTCTAATTTGTAAAAGATGTCACAGAAAGTATGCAGGTGATTTATGCTTTGTAAGAAATCAGTAGCAGCAGCTAAAGGACTTAGGAAGATGGAAGACTCCCACCTTGGAGACGCGAGTGGGAAAATAATGGGAAGGGAAGTGTGTGTTCATTTCTGTCCCGTAAATCCATCTCTTTTTGTCCTAAGTCCCGGCCTGCGGTGTGCATTCATGCTTCCAGCGCAGGTCAGGTGCTCGGTAGCCGCGTGTGGCTGCCATATTGGACAGTGCAGACCTGTAGACTTCTTCCCCAGGAAGCGCCACGTAAACCAAGCTCAGGGGAGATGCTGCTCTTTTTGCAGGTCCAGGGAGTGATGGGATCATGGTGACCTGGAAAGACAACTTTGACTCCTTCTACAGCGAAGTGGCTGAGCTTGGCAGGTATGATGTAAAACCCAGGGCCCCTCCCAGGAGAGCAGAGTGTATGACATAACTCTCCATAAGAGTAGACTAAGATTAGTAGGGAATTTTGCCACCAGTTAGAAGTTTTATGAATTATATTTGAAACATAATCTGTAATTGCCTTTTGATATTAAATATTGAGGGAGTAAAGATGTTTTCAGCTTGGGTTCCAAGAGAGAATTAAGGCCTAATGCCATGAGCCGTCTGTTGATGTAATGACTTAACCCTCCTGCTGTGCCTCCAGGACTGTGCTAGCTCTGTCCTGTCCCTGGGGAAGTCAGAGGAGAGTCGCTCAGACCCTTTTTGGTTGACATTTAATTCTCTTGGGGAGTCCCAGTTGAGAAAGGCTGAATGGGTTCTTCAGATTGGAGATGTAGATTGGAGGGGCAGGGTCCTTCCTCCTGCCCAAACAGAGAAAGAGGCTGGTTCCCTCCAGAAGGGGCAGCCAGGCCTGGGGCTGCGGCTCAGAAGTGTCCTGGCCCCCAGGCAGGCTCCTTCTGACTTGGCCCTGCTGCCCGTCCACACAGCACTTCTCCACATGCAGGGTCATGACCCATGTGGCGAGAAGGAGGTCAAAAGCACACCAGCTGAGCTTGTCTCTTTTAAAAAGCTTTCCAAGAAACTGCCCCAGCAGCAGCCTCCTATAGTCCCATGGCCACATTGGCCATATGCCCCCGGGTACCTGCTCACCCACTGGTATGTCAGGCCGACACGCCCTCGCTTACCCCTGCTGCACCAGACACACACTTACTATCACTTCTGACACGTGTGAATGATCAGGCAGATCTGTTGGTTTCTCCTGGGCTCAGCTGGCTGGAACGCTGGGCCTCTCTCCACATAGACTTCCACACTGGGCTTCCTCACCTGTTGGCGGAAGCATTTTAAGACAGCAAAAGCAGAAGCTGCAAAGCCTTTTAAGGCCCAGCCTCAGAAATCCGCAACCACACTTCCCCAGCATTGCATGGGCCTACAAAACCCACCGGCCAGGCCAGATTCAACACCAGAGAAATAGACCGTGCCTCTCTGTGGGAGGAGTAGCAAGGTGGTGTGGCCATTTCAGCAGTTATCTACAGATTTACCTCTATTCCTTGCGGTCCCCAGTGCTCCCAGAGTCATCATCGGTAGTAGGCTCGGACTTGAGGTCCAGGACCTTATCATCGAGGTCAGGTCAAGGTGCTGCTGAGGCTTCTTGGGTATGGTTTACAGGGTAGAGCTTGAGAGGCTGTGGGCTATCAGTGGGTGACCAGACCCACACATGCATCCCTTCTGAAAGGAGGGGGCGCGAGGTGACTGGGGCCACCACGTACAGCTCAAGCTTTTTGACATGGTAAGGAAGGTTTTCCATGAGAGCAGAGGTGGGGGCTGCCTGGTAAGCCCCATGGTGTCACCTCTGCCACATCCAGAGGTCAGGAGGGCACGTGGCCTGGCCGGGTGCAGGGTGGGGAAATGGAGCCTGCCTACAGGAAGGAGAAGACACCGTCAGTGGCAGAGGGGCTCGGAGACTGGCAGGCTCCCTCAGGGTCACTGTGAGCCACCGCTCCTCCACGAGTGCCCAGGGAGAGCAGGGCCTGCAGACAGGCCTCCAGTCCACTTAGGTTAGCAGAGTCTTTTCTCTGTGACATACTCAGAGTCCTCTGAAAGTGACCTTCTCAACCTGTTTTCCAGGGGCAGATTCTCTGTCGTTAAAAAATGTGATCAGAAAGGAACCAAACGAGCAGTGGCCACTAAGTTTGTGAACAAGAAGTTGATGAAGCGTGACCAGGTCACCCATGAGCTTGGAATCCTGCAGAACCTCCAGCACCCACTGCTTGTTGGCCTCCTTGATACCTTCGAGACCCCCACCAGTTACGTCCTGGTGTTGGAAATGTGCGTACGCACCCACTGCCCTCCCCTGTTCGTAAGCCTCAGCCTCAACTTTAAGTGATTTTACTCTTTGTGTTTGTTCTCTGAGACAGACAGAAATCAGGATTTCAGGATCCATATTTCCTATAGTGTGTGTATGTGTGTATGCCTATCGTCCGAGACCACAGTTCTAGAGCTTTCCAATAATGGTAGAAAGAAGTACAGTCTTCAGCACATGCTGTTCAAATGAGGGAGCAGTGAGCCTAGCATCAAAACACCTCAGCACCACCCAGGTTCCCAGGCTCCCCCAGGGGCCAGGCCCCTGAAGACTCCTGCCCCTGCAGGAGGCACCACATGGCTGCTGGGGGCCCGGGAGCCTTGTGGGTGCTGAGTGGGCTCCCTAAGATCTTGCTCATGTCCGATGCTTCCTGTCTGCAGTCCTGCCCCTCAGAGCTCTGGCCCACTGCAGGATGGTCAGAATGGGAGAGTGAGATGCACCTTGCGTGAGAACGTCCTTGGGAAAGGGGGTGGGCCTCTGACCAGAGCAGCCCCCAGTCCCATGGGGCTTAGTGAGCTCTGTGTACCACCCAGATAAACAGTGCACTCACTCGTCTAAGGAGCGAGTGTGAAAACTGTGACCCAAGAACTCTGATCCTCAGTTGGGGGCCATTTGCCTCCCCCCAGGGGACTTTTGGCCATGTCTGGAGACTTTTGTGGTGTCATGACTTGGGTTGGGGGTGCCGCTGACATCTAGAGGGTAGAGGTCAGGAGTGCTGCCCAACATCCTGCAGGGCCCGATGGGCCTGCAGCAGAGAATCACCTGTCCCCGAGCAGGTACCCGGGTTGGAAAACCCACCCTAGAACATTCTCGCTTCTCTGAAATATCTTGGCATTGAGCTGTGTTTAAATTCTGTTCTGTTCTGGCTGGAGATGCTGGGTGTCTGAAAGCTACTGCTCATTTGGGGATTTTTTAACGAGAACTATCCTAAAGTCCTCATCAAAAATCAACAAGACTTCCATTTCTGGCTGAAAAATTTAAGTGTGTTCAGCTGCCATTTCTTCTTAGTGGAAAACTGAATGGTTTGGTCTCACCGTACTGTTACTAGGATTTCTTTTCATAACCGATTTCTCCCATCCAAGTACTGACCAGGCCCAACCCTGCTTAGCTTCTGAGATCAGACGAGATCGGGCGCATTCAGGGAGGTATGGCCGTAGACTCATAACCGGTTTCTACCAAATTCTTCTCAGTTCCTCTTTGTTACCTGACAAGTGGCTGATTTTCCGTTTAGTTCCTGTTCCACAGACAGCGGGCAGCGTAGCCCGGTGTTCAGAGAGCCTGGGGCCAGACCGCCTCGCTGCAGTGCTGGCCTTCCTGGGTGGCTGCTTGGCCTTGGGAAGGTTGGCGTGAGGATCTAGTGAATTGACAGTAAGCGTTTAGTCTCTGGCCCATGGGCAGCGCTGCTGTCAGTGGCTTTTCCGTGTCAAAGTCATTGACAGTAGGAAGCCTTTCGAGTCCAGCATGAATCCCTCAGCATCCTTGCTCCCGCTTCAGGGAAATGGGAGCTCTGCGGACGTTTTGATAGAAGGCACAGTTTCAGATCACAGGTCCCAGAACTGGGGGCAGCGAGCTGGGGAAGGGCAGCCCCCCAACCCAGGTCGTGAGTGAGCAGGAGGTCGAGAGCAGCAGCAGCAGCAGGTGTTACTTATAAGGGGGCGGGGCCGAGGTCACTAACTGGTCACAGCTCCCCTCTGAGGGGTTGTTTCCAGAGGCACCCAGGAAAAGCACGGCGGGAAGTTGGGTGAATGTCCAGACCCCGGAGGCGTGCGGGACAGCCTGTCGTGCTGCGGAACACCCGGGCGGCAGCTCCCAGTGGCTGTCTTCTCAGCACACCTTGAGGTCTGCCTCTTTGCTTATGTTACCTCATGTGGCCTTTCCGTTGCCCGTCTTACAAATGATGGAACGAAGGCTCAGGGAGGTGTGTCACTTCATTCCATCCTACAGCTGCTGCCTGCAGAGCGCCCCTTCCTCTCCCCTTCCCCACCACCTCTGAGGGCTGGGCACCCTTGTTCCCCACTCACATCCATAACGAGGTTGACCAGCAGTCCTGCTCTCGATACAGTCGTGCGTGTAGGCGGAGGTGTGTTCCTGAAACACCAGCCTGGTAGGACGTTAACAGTGGGCACGGACAAGCTGTTTGTTGCCTCTAAAGTGACCCAGCACCGTGACGAGTGTTGCACACGTTCCTGCCTCCACAGGGCTGACCAGGGGCGTCTCCTGGACTGTGTGGTGCGATGGGGAAACCTCACCGAAGGGAAGATCAGGGCGTATCTGGGGGAGGTTCTGGAAGCCGTCCGATACCTTCACAACTGCAGGATAGCACACCTGGACCTGAAGGTTAGTGGGGCTCCTGGGGCCAAGGCCAGCATGTCTGACCATGGCCCAGCCACCTGGCTCTCAGGGGCCTCCTCCCAACGTGTCCACTGCGCCAGGCCAGGAGGCATGGGGGGACGGGGGACAAACAGGAGGAGGTGGGTACTGGGAACCCTGATAGCTAATCTCCATTTTTAAGATTTTGCTCTCAATGATATAAACAGTCAGTAAAGTATAAGGTAAACATTTGAGATCTTCACACATTTCATGAGGTTCCAGAAAGTTCCTGTGAGCTTTTGTGAGGCTGGTGTGGGACTGGGTCAGTGGTACCTGAGAAGGGAAGGTGACTTTTACTATTAGAGCCAGGAGTGAAAGCGAACGCCCGGCTTCCTGAGCCAGCATTCTTCAGCACGGTGCCTTCATGCTCACTTGCCAGGAGGGCTGTCTGCGAGGAGGGGGTGGCATTCCCGCTGTGTCGTGCCTCCTCCTCCTCCTCCGTGGGCCTGCACGCTCAGAACCGCCTGCCATCTTGCGTGGGAATGCTTTCTTCCAGTTGACTTCGTTGATTCCTGGTGCACATCCCGCGTAAGCTTGAGATTGGGATCAATGGAAATGACCGTTGTCTTACCCTGTCTTCTAGCCTGAAAACATTCTGGTGGATCAGAGTTTGGCCAAGCCAACGATTAAACTGGCTGATTTTGGAGATGCTGTCCAACTCAACACGACCTACTACATCCACCAGTTACTGGGGAACCCCGAGTTTGCAGCCCCCGAAATCATCCTTGGGAACCCCATCTCCCTGACCTCGGATACATGGAGTGTCGGAGTGCTCACCTATGTGCTTCTCAGCGGCGTGTCCCCCTTCCTCGACGACAGCGTGGAGGAGACCTGCCTGAACATTTGCCGACTAGACTTTAGTTTCCCAGAGGACTGCTTTAAAGGAGTGAGCCAGAGGGCCAAGGAGTTCGTGTGTTTCCTCCTGCAAGAGGACCCTGCCAAGCGTCCCTCGGCTGCGCTGGCCCTCCAGGAGCAGTGGCTGCAGGCAGGCCATGGCGGTGGCAAAGGGGCGGGCGTCCTCGACACGTCCAGACTGACTTCCTTCATTGAGCGGCGCAAACACCAGAACGATGTTCGACCTATCCGTAGTGTTAAAAACTTCTTACAGAGCAGGCTTTTGCCTCGAGTTTGACCTATCTTGAAGTTCTTTCTCATTCTCTTTCACCTGCCAATCAGCTGTTAATTTGAATTTTGAAGAGAAACACAAACCAACAGAACTGATCAGCTGCCGTATGTTCATCGTGTGACACTGGGCTCCGAGCGAGCTGTGTTCGGCAGCGCCTGGGACTCGGAAGCACGCAGTGCTGGGGTGGAGGACCTTCTCGCACGCTCTCGTGAGCGGAGACAGCATTGCTGTATCACAGTCTTTTATTCAGGTTTCTGCAAAAAATAAAAAGAAACTTTTTTAAACGAACATGAATAGAATTTTGCAAATTTAACATTTTCCAAGATTTATTCAAGGAAACGAAATGCCTATGTTCAACCACTGGTGTTCACGAACAAAACAGAGATGGTGGACCCCTCCGGGGAGGATTCACCCTCGTGGTGGCCGTCCCTGCGGCATCGTCCAGAGCTCGGGGTCTACCTGGCTCTGAGCTTTCCCAGCTGCCGGGTCTGTGTGCGTCTCGCTGGGACGCCAGACTGGGCTCCTGAAATGTGCATTGAACCTCAGACTTTTGCATAAAAATAGAATGAATCGTTCTGCTCTGATGAAATGTAGGCCTTACTTGTATATAAGACTGGTCCTGCCTTCAGTCTGTCCTTTCCCCTCCTGCCTTCCCTCCTGCTCCCCACCCGTTGCCCAGGGCTTCCTCCGGGGGAGGTGAGGGGGCTCTGCCCATCCACCCAGGACATCAGGTTGGGTCCTGCCCTGAGCCCCAGTAGTCACTTCCCCGTGTTCCCCACCCCTCCAAGCCGTCAATCAGATTGTTGAGCAGTATACAGTCAGATGAAAATACTGTAAATGCACTCATTGGGGGGTTTTTTGTTTGTTTGTTTTATTTCATATCATGTGCAATGTTGTGGCTTTAACATTTTATGCAACTATTTATGAAGACCTCTGTTGTACCTGTAATAAATATATAGAAAAAGCACATACTTCGTACAGTGAGCTTTATGGTTTTGTGCGTGTGTCGGGGGTGGGTGGAGGGGAGGGGGTTGTAGCCCTGTGCCATCAGTTCAAGGAGATTTAACTCTTCGTGAAATTTGTCAGTTTTGAGGACTGTAAAAAGTGATTTCATACTCTGAATATAAAACTGGATAATAGGGTAATGTTTTAAAATTTATTATGCTATTATTCAGAATGCCAAAGTATTATTTTTTTTTCCCAAAATCAGTCTGGACATTTACTACTTTTTAGACTTTTTGACGTTCAACTTTCTGTACAGAAATTGGCTGGATTTTGAGCTTTTGGTAAGAAATAAAAGCCAATTAAGCCCTAGCCGCCCTGAGGCCGGCATCCGACGTCGGTGTCACTGGCAGAATTCACGCCACGGTGGGGAGGCCTTGGGACATGCCGTGGGGCTTCTGGGCACACTTGCATTTTTCGGGATGTCCTTTTTCCTTTGTTGTGTGAAATGCACAAAAGAGAGACCAGCCCGCGTCCCCAGCTGGCCAGATACCAGAGTCTTGAGCCGTAAACTGGCCTAGTTCAGCTCTGCCACTTCCAGTGTATTTTATTTATTCCTTTGTTGGGTTTTTGTTTGTTTCTTGTAAAATTGTACAGAAACTTTTTAAAAGAAATTGGATTCAAAACTGGATGTGTATTCGTAACCTCACAACGTTTATTTGTGTATTGTTTCTTTTATTCAGTTAAGTTTTTACATTATTTTGCATGTATATTTCTTTGTACAGAGACCTTACATGTTTACACAGTATGATGTGATGTAAATATTTTATTTTGCCATCAGTTATTTTAAAAAATTAAACATATTTGCCTGATTTTTGCGTTAGGCCTTTTATTTAAATTGATCACCATGGAATCGAAAAGAGAGATATCACTGAGGGAGACTGAAAGATTGGCCTCTCCTAGGTCTGGCGGGGAGCTGGAGGGGAGAATGTTCTGAATTGGGAATCCGTTGTACAGGGCCAGAAATGGGAGTCGATGAGGGGCCTGCAGATCGGTTCCCAGAATCCAGACTCCAAAGACACTGGTGCATAAATCAGACTTCAGGGGTGTGCGGTGGGGCTGCACCTCATCCTGGTCAGAATCACTGAGGTCCCCCACTTCTCGATGGACACACGAATCGAGCAAAGGGAAGAGCTGTTGCTTCCTGGCCACAGGAAAGCAACCCTAACATCCAGATGGATGGAAGAATGTGCAGCACTTGGGTTCAAGCATCCGTGTTCGGAGCAGACCCCCCCGGTGGTGGCTGGCCCTCAGCACCCGCCCCAGGAGCCGTGGGTCCTGGGGCACTTGTAGAACAGGCTTTATTACTCGTTCACTGACATCCTGAAGGTCGGGCAGGTGTGAAAGGACAACGTTTACGCCGAGGCTCGCTCACCCAGAGACAGGTGCCGCCTCGAAGTCTCAGCGCCGCCCGTGGCTCAGGAGGCTCCGGAGGGCCAGAAACACGAGGTAGGCTCTTCTCTTGCGCGGGGCCAGGGGGAGTGGCCGCCTCACCACAGCGCAGACCTCAGGAGCGAGACTGGGGCAAGTGGGGGTTTTCTTGTTACCAAACACTTGCCGAAGGAAGTCATTGCCCCTATAGGACTAGCCAAGCATTACCCCAAGTTAAAAACGGCCTGTCGTGATCACTACCTAGATTTTTTTTTCCCTCAAAAATCATGATGCTTTGTATTCTGCATGTTACCATTTATACATCCTTAAAGCTCAGGGATTCCTTTCAGCTCTAAAGGGAAGAAAACTCAGTATTTTAGCTAAACACATGCTGAGCATTATCTTAAATTCAGGATATCAGACTGTCTTAAACCTCTGGAAGGAGAGATCCTTTCAAATGTACTTTTCTGAGACATGAATTTGTGGTCACTGCCCAAAACAAAAACAACATTTCCACTATCCCCCAGAGTCCTCATGGCCCTTCCCTGCCAGGGTGATCGCTGTTCTGATTTCGATCGTTCTGAGGTTAGTTTACCTTTGAATTCATGTAAATACAATCACATAGAATGTACTTTTTAAAATCAAGTTGAGCTTTACCGTGAGATCACCGTAGATGTGCCGGCAGCGGTATGAAATGTCCCCTTTCCCCTGTTCTCCCCTGTGATAATGTCTTGAAAACATACCACGTATCACAACCAGGATAACGACATTGATGCAGTCAAGATGCAGGGCACCCCATTGCTGCCGGGATCCCCACAGCCCTTTTGGAGACATGCCCACCCCCTCCTGCCCCTAACCCTCCCTTGATCTCTGTCAGCCACTAATCTGGTCTCCATTTCTGCAATTTTGTCATTTCAAGAACATTAAATAAATGGAATCATACAGCCTGTAACATTTTGAGATCGATTTTTTTAGCTGAGTGCAATTCTCTGGAAATTCATCCAGGTTGTGGTATATATCAACGGTTTTCTTTTTTATTACTGAGTAGTATTCCGTGGAGTGGATGTACCGTAGCTTAGCTGTTCACCCATGGAAGAACGTCTGGAGTTTTTCTGGCTTTGGGCTATTACAAACAAAGCTTCTAAGAACAATTGTGTGCAGCTTTTTGTATGAACACAAGTCTCTGTTTCTCTGCCATAAATGTCAGAGAATTCGAAGATCACATGGCAATGACAAATTTCGTTTTTTAAGGGTTAGCCAAGCTTCTCCAGACTAGCATATGACTTCCCACCAGCAACCTCGGAGTAATCCAGTTTCTCCAAATCTGCCAGGATTTTGTGTTGTCACTGTTTTTCTATTTAGCCATTCTGACAAGTGTATAGTGATGTTATTGTGGTTTTAAGTTTTCTTTCCCTCGCAGTTCCTGGTTTTGCACATCTTTCCGTTTGCTTATTTGCCATCTGCTTACCCTGTTCCATAAAACATCCCTTTCATGTGTTTTGTCCATTTGCTCATTAAATGGGTTTTTTGTTGTTAGGTTTTAAGAGTTCTTTATACGTTCTAGATACTAGTCCTTTGTCGGAGATGTGGCTTGCAAATATTTTCTCCCATTTCATCTTAACAACAGGATCTTTCACAGAGAAATATATTTTTATTTCGATGAAGTCCTATTTATTAATTCTTTCTTTTGCAGATCAAGCTTTTTGGTGTCAAATCAAAGACTTTTTTTTTTTTTTTTAAATTTAGCCCCAGAGTGAACTTTTTTAACCTAAGGGGTTTTTTGTTTGTTTGTTTGTTTGTTTGTTTTTGTGTTTTTATGTTTTACCTTTTACATTTAAGGCCATGATCCATTTTGAGTTAATTTTTGTATAAGGTATCAAATTTAGGTTAAAGGTTTTGGGGGATATTTTTTGCCTTCTTGTTTTATTTTTGTTCGCATTTTGCAGATGGAAAACCAATTTTTTTTTCAGCACCAGTTGTTGGAAGGCTACTCTTTTGCAATTTTGTCAAAAATCAGTTGGGCCTGTTTATGTGAGTTTGTTTCTGGGTTCTCTATTCTGCTCGTCTAATTCTCTTTCTCTATCATTACCACATAATCTCGATTACCATAGCTGTGCAGGAAGTCTTGAAATCAGGTAGACGGTCCTCCCACCTTATTTTCCCTTTTCAAAAAAATTTTTAGGGGGCGCCTGGGTGGCTCAGTGGGTTAAAGCTTCTGCCTTCGGCTCAGGTCATGATCTCAGGGTCCTGGGATCAAGCCCCACATCGAGCTCTCTGCTCAGTGGGGAACCTGCTTTCCCCCTCTGCCTTTCTGCCTACTTGTGATCTCTCTCTCTGTCAAATAAATAAATAAAATCTTTTTAAAAATTGTTTTTTAGCTATTCTAGTTCCTTTGCATTTCCATATAAATTTTAAAATAGTCCTGTCTACATCTAAATATACCTTACTCATATTTTTATAGGCATTGCACTAAATTTATCAGTTTGGGAGAATTGGTACCTTCACTATGTTGAGTCTCCCGTGAATACAATATGGTTCTCCATTTATATAGATCTTTAATTTTTTTCATCAGCATTTTATAGTTTTACAAGTTCTTATATGTGGTGGCTAGAATTATACCCAAGTGTTTCTTTTTTAAAGCAATTATAAATTATATCATACTTTTAATTTTGGTGTCCATGAATTTATTGCTGTTATTTAGAAATTGAAATGGATTTTTGAATGTTTATTTTTCATCCCTTTCTTCCCTCTAGTAATTTTCCTTATTCCAACATCTACTTTATCTGACATTCATGTAATCACGCCTACTCTTTTTTCCTAATTAATGTTTGCATGATACACCTTTTTCCATCCTTTAACTATCAGTACACCTACACCCTTATATGTAAGTAGATTGCTTATCAACAACATATGGTGGGATCATGTTTTATAATCCACTGTACCCACCCATCTCTATTTTTAGTTAGTGTATTTAGGTCATTTACATTTAACGTAATTATTAATAAACTTAAGGCCTAAACCTGCCCTTTTATTTTTCTGTTTATTGTTTTTCTCTCTGGTTTTCATTTCTCTGTTTTCTTTTGCCTGCCTTCCTGTGGGTTGCTTGAACACTTTTAGAATCCCATTTTGCTCTGTACTGATTTTGAATGTATCTTTTTGTATGGCTTTAGTGATTGCTGTAGATATTACAGTGTGTGTATGTATGTGCATGTGTGTAAGTCATCACAGTCTGCCGGTGTCATCATTTTACCAATTTGAGTAAAATATAGAAACCCCACCTTTCTTTATGTCTCATTACCTTCTCCAGTTTATAATTGTTTTAAATAATTCCTCTACTTAGGTTTAGAATCACATCACACAGTGTTGTGATTTTTGTTTCAATCATCAAACATGATTTATTTTTTTAAGATGTTATTTATTTTAGAGAGAGCATAAGCTGGGGGAGGGAGAGGGAAAGAATCTCAAGCATGAATGCAGAGCCCCATGCAGACCTCAATCTCATGACCCTGAGATCATGACCTAAGCCAAAACCAGGAGTGGGACACTTAACCGACTGAGGCACCCAAGCTCCCCCAACAAAGATAATTTAGATGCCTTGATCTGCCCCTTTGTTCCTGATGATATTTTCCCTGGATTAGAATTCTGAGTTGACAGTTCTTTTCTTTCAGCACTTGAAAAACATTGTGCCACTTCCTTTGGGCCTTCATGGTTTCTGATGAGAAATCTACAGTCATTTAATCCCACCCCAACCCCCTCCCATGAGGTGCCTGGGTGGCTCATTGGTTAAGCTTCTGACTCTCCATTTCAGCTCAGGTCATGATCTCAGGGTCGTGGAATCAAGCCCTGCGTCAGGCTCTGCGCTCAGTGGGGAATCTGCTTGAGATTCTCTCCCTCTTCCTCTCCCTCTCCCTGTCCTCCTGCTTGCACATGCTCTCTCTCAAATAAATAAATTTTTTAAAAATTCCCTCCTTGGGGTGTCTGGGTGGCTCATTCATTAAGCATCTGCCTTCAGCTCAGGTTATGATCCCAAGGTCCTAGGATCGGGCCCCACATTGAGCTCCCTGCTCAGCGGGAAGCCTCCTTCCGCCTCTGCCTGCTGCTGCCTGCTTGTGTTCCCTCTCCCATTGTCTCTCTCTGTCAAACAGATCAAGAAAATCTTTAAAAATAACAAATAGAAAAAGAAAAAGAAAATAGTTTCCTCCTTATAAGTAAGATGTTTTTCTCTCACTGTTAAGATCTTTTTCTTTGTCTTTAGTTCTCAGAAGTTTGACTGTGAGTGTCTTAGCATTGGATTTACTTGTGTTTATTCTGTCTCAGACTAATATTCTTGAATCTATATGTTTAGGTCTCTTACCAAATTTGTTTTCAGCCATTTCTTCAAGTACTTTTAGAGGCCTACCATCCTTTCCCTTCTTCAAAGACATTGATGACATTTTTGTTTTGAGGCAGTATCCCCACCAATCTCCAGCCCCAGCCCTAAGCTACTTGCTTTATATTGAGATTGTGTAAATTCTGATTTCTGTCTCCACATACATGGAGTCTTTCCTCTGTCCACTCTAGGCCACCCTTGAACCCATACACTGAGTTTGTTTCAGCTGTGGTATTTCTCTGTTAGAAAATTTTATTTGTTTTTTCTTTGTATCTTCTATTTCTTTGCTGAGATGTTTGATCTTTTCCTTTTAAATGATTTCAAGGATGTTTACAATTATTCTTTGAAGGATTCTTATCGTGGCTACCTTAAATTTTGTCAGATAATTCTAACATCCCTGTCATCTGTCTTGTTGATTTCTATTGCTTATTCTTTTTTTTTTTTTTTTTAATTTTTTATTTTAATAAACATATAATGTATTTTTATCCCCAGGGGTACAGGTCTGTGAATCATCTGGTTTACACATTTCACAGCACTCATCATAGCCCATACCCTCCCCAATGTCCATTTCCCCACCACCCTCTCCCGTCCCCCTTCCCCCCCGCAACCCTCAGTCTGTTTCTTGAGATTGAGTCTTTTATGGTTTGTCTCCCTCCCAATCCCATCTTTTCATTTTTTCTTTTCCTACCTCCCCCCAAGCCCCCCCACCTTGCATCTCCCCTTCCTCATATCAAAGAGATCATATGATAGTTATATTTCTCCGATTGACTTATTTCGCTAAGCATGATACCCTCTAGTTCCATCCACGTCGTCGCAAATGGCAAGATTTCATGTCTTTTGATGGCTGCATAGTATTCCATTGTGTATATATACCACATCTTCTTTATCCATTCATCTGTTGATGGACATCTAGGCGCTTTCCACAGTTTGGCTATTGTGGACATTGCTGCTATAAACATTCGGGTGCACGTGCCCCTTCGGAGCACCACGTTTGTATCTTTAGTATATATACCCAGTAGTGCAATTGCTGGGTCGTAGGGTAGCTCTATTTTCAGTTTTTTGAGGAACCTCCACACTGTTTTCCAGAGTGGTTGCACCAGCTTGCATTCCCACCAACAGTGTAGGAGGGTTCCCCTCTCTCCGCATCCTCGCCAGCATCTGTCATTTCTTGACTTGTTAATTTTAGCCATTCTGACTGGTGTGAGGTGGTATCTCATTGTGGTTTTGATTTGTATTTCCCTGATGCCAAGTGATGTGGAGCATTTTTTCATGTGTCTGTTGGCCATCTGGATGTCTTCCTTGCAGAAATGTCTGTTCATGTCCTCTGCCCATTTCTTGACTGGATTATTTGTTCTTTGGGTATTGAGTTTGATAAGCTCTTTATAGATTTTGGATACGAGCCCTTTATCTGATATGTCGTTTGCAAATATCTTCTCCCATTCTGTCGGTTGTCTTTTGGTTTTGTTTACTGTTTCCTTTGCTGTGCAAAAGCTTTTAATCTTGATGAAATCCCAATAGTTCATTTTTGCCCTTGCTTCTGTTGCCTTTGGCGATGTTCCTAGGAAGAAGTTGCTGCGGTTGAGGTCAAAGAGGTTGCTGCCTGCATTGTCCTCAAGGATTTTGATAGATTCCTTTCGCACATTGAGGTCCTTCATCCACTTTGAGTCTATTTTCGTGTGTGGTGTAAGGAAATAGTCCAATTTCATTTTTCTGCATGTGGCTGTCCAATTTTCCCAGCACCATTTGTTGAAGAGGCTGTCTTTTTTCCATTGGATATTCTTTCCTGCTTTGTCGAAGATTAGTTGACCATAGAGTTGAGGGTCTATTTCTGGGCTCTCTATTCTGTTCCATTGATCTATATGTCTGTTTTTGTGCCAGTACCATACTGTCTTGATGATGACAGCTTTGTAATAGAGCTTGAAGTCTGGAATTGTGATGCCACCGACTTTGGCTTTCTTTTTCAATATTCCTTTGGCTATTCGAGGTCTTTTCTGGTTCCATATAAATTTTAGGATTATTTGTTCTATTTCTTTAAAAAAAATGGATGGGATTTTGATAGGGATTGCATTAAATGTGTAGATTGCTTTAGGTAGAATAGACATTTTCACAATATTTGTTCTTCCAATCCATGAGCATGGAATATTTTTCCATTTCTTTGTGTCTTCCTCAATTTCTTTCATGAGTACTTTATAGTTTTCTGAGTATAGATTCTTTGCCTCTTTGGTTAGATTTATTCCTAGGTATCTTATGGTTTTGGGTACGATTGTAAATGGGACTGACTCCTCAATTTCTCTTTCTTCTGTCTTGTTGTTAGTGTAAAGAAATGCGACTGATTTCTGTGCATTGACTTTATATCCTGACACTTTACTGAATTCCTGTATAAGTTCTAGCAGTTTTGGAGTGGAACCTTTTGGGTTTTCCACATATAGTATCATATCATCTGCAAAGAGTGATAGTTTGACTTCTTCTTTGCCGATTTGGATGCCTTTAATTTCTTTTTGTTGTCTGATTGCTGAGGCTAGGACTTCTAGTACTATATTGAACAGCAGTGGTGATAACGGACATCCCTGCCGTGTTCCTGACCTTAGCGGAAAAGCTTTCAGTTTTTCTCCATTGAGAATGATATTTGCGGTGGGTTTTTCATAGATGGCTTTGATAATATTGAGGTATGTGCCTTCTATCCCTACACTTTGAAGAGTTTTAATCAGGAAGGGATGCTGCACTTTGTCAAACGCTTTTTCAGCATCTATTGAGAGTATCATATGGTTCTTACTCTTTCTTTTATTAATGTATTGTATCACATTGATGGATTTGCGGATGTTGAACCAACCTTGCAGCCCTGGAATAAATCCCACTTGGTCGTGGTGAATAATCCTTTTAATGTACTGTTGGATCCTATTGGCCAGTATTTTGGTGAGAATTTTCGCATCTGTGTTCATCAAGGATATTGGTCTGTAATTCTCTTTTTTGATGGGATCCTTGTCTGGTTTTGGGATCAAGGTGATGCTGGCCTCATAGAATGAGTTTGGAAGTTTTCCTTCCATTTCTATTTTTTGGAACAGTTTCAGGAGAATAGGAATTAATTCTTCTTTAAATGTTTGGTAGAATTCCCCTGGGAAGCCGTCTGGTCCTGGACTTTTGTTTGTTTGGAGATTTTTGATGACTGTTTCAATCTCCTTACTGGTTATGGGTCTGTTCAGGTTATCTATTTCTTCCTGGTTCAGTTGTGGTAGTTTATACATCTCTAGAAATGTATCCATTTCTTCCAGGTTGTCAAATTTGTTGCCATAGAGTTGCTCGTAGTATGTTCTTATAATTGTTTGTATTTCTTTGGTGTTGGTTGTGATCTCTCCTCTTTCATTCATGATTTTATTTATTTGCGTCCTTTCTCTTTTCTTTTTGATAAGTCTGGCCAGGGGCTTATCAATCTTATTAATTCTTTCAAAGAACCAGCTCCTAGTTTTGTTGATTTGTTCTATTGTTTTTTTAGTTTCTATTTCATTGATTTCTGCTCTGATCTTTATGATTTCTCTTCTCCTGCTGGGTTTAGGCTTTCTTTGTTGTTCTCTCTCCAGCTCCTTTAGGTGTAGGGTTAGGTTGTGTATTTGAGACCTTTCTTGTTTCTTGAGAAAGGCTTGCACTGCTATATATTTTCCTCTCAGGACTGCCTTTGTTGTATCCCACAGATTTTGAACTGTTGTGTTTTCATTATCATTTGTTTCCATGAATTTTTTCAATTCTTCTTTAATTTCCTGGTTGACCCATTCATTTTTTAGAAGGATGCTGTTTAGTCTCCATGTATTTGCGTTCTTTCCAAATTTCCTCTTGTGATTGAGTTCGAGCTTCAGAGCATTGTGGTCTGAAAATATGCAGGGAATGATCTCGATCTTTTGGTACCGATTGAGACCTGATTTATGACCCAGGATGTGGTCTATTCTGGAGAATGTTCCATGTGCACTAGAGAAGAATGTATATTCTGTTGCTTTGGGATGGAATGTTCTGAATATATCTGTGATGTCCATCTGGTCCAGTGTGTCATTTAAGGCCTTTATTTCCTTGTTGATCTTTTGCTTAGATGATCTGTCCATTTCAGTGATGGGAGTGTTAAAGTCCCCTGCTATTATTGTATTACTGTCGATGTATTTCTTTGATTTTGTTATTAATTGGTTTATATAGTTGGCTGCTCCCATGTTAGGGGCATAGATATTTAAGATTGTTAGATCTTCTTGTTGGACAGACCCTTTGAGTATGATATAGTGTCCTTCCTCATCTCTTATTATAGTCTTTGGCTTAAAATCTAATTGATCTGATATAAGGATTGCCACCCCAGCTTTCTTCTGATGTCCATTAGCATGGTACATTGTTTTCCACCCCCTCACTTTAAATCTGGAGGTGTCTTCGGATCTAAAATGAGTTTCTTGTAGGCAGCATATTGATGGGTTTTGTTTTTTTATCCATTCTGATACCCTGTGTCTTTTGATTGGGGCATTTAGCCCATTAACATTCAGTGTAACTATTGAGAGATATGAATTTAGTGCCATTGTATTGCCTGTAAGGTGATTGTTACTGTATATTGTTTCTGCTTCTTTCTGATCTACTACTTTTAGGGTCTCTCTTTGCTTAGAGGACCCCTTTCAATATTTCCTGTAGAGCTGGTTTGGTGTTTGCAAATTCTTTCAGCTTTTGTTTGTCCTGGAAGCTCTTTATCTCTCCTTCTATTTTCAATGATAGCCTAGCCGGATATAGTATTCTTGGCTGCATGTTTTTCTCGTTTAGTGCTCTGAATATGTCATGCCAGTTCTTTCTGGCCTGCCAGGTCTCTGTGGATAGGTCCGCTGCCAATCTAATGTTTTTACCCTTGTATGTTACAGACTTCTTTTCCCGGGCTGCTTTCAGGATTTTCTCTTTGTCGCTAAGACTTGTAAATTTTACTATCAGGTGACGAGGTGTGGACCTATTTTTATTGATTTTGAGGGGCGTTCTTAGCATCTCCTGGATTTTGATGTTTGTTCCCTTTGCCATATTAGGGAAATTCTCTCCAATAATTGTCTCCAATATACCTTCTGCTCCCCTCTCTCTTTCTTCTTCTTCTGGAATCCCAATTATTCTAATGTTGTGTCGTCTTATGGTGTCACTTATCTCTCGAATCCTCTCCTCGTGTTCCAGTAGTTGTTTGTCTCTCTTTTGCTCAGCTTCTTTATTCTCTGTCATTTGGTCTTCTATGTCACTAATTCTTTCTTCTGCCTCATTTATCCTGGCAGTGAGAGCTTCCATTTTTGATTGCACCTCATGAATAGCTTTTTTGATTTCAACTTGGTTAGATTTTAGTTCTTTTATTTCTCCAGAAAGGGCTTTTATCTCTCCGGAGAGGGTTTCTCTAATATCTTCTATGCCTTTTTCGAGCCCGGCTAGAACCTTGAGAATTGTCATTCTGAACTCTAGATCTGTCATGCTACCTATGTCTGTATTGATTAGGTCTCCAGCCTTCGGTACGGCCTCTTGTTCTTTTTTTTGAGGTGAGTTTTTCCGCCTTGTCATTTTGTCCAGGTAGGATTTGCTTTCTCCTGCTGTGGAATTCCGCTGTTCTTGGTGACTGAAGTTGGTTTTGGATGGTTTCTTGTTGATCTTCTGGGGGAGGGGCCTGTTGTAGTGATTTTCAAGTGTCCTTGCCGCAGGCGGAATTGCACCGCCCTTGCCAGGGGCCGGGCTAAGGAATCCGCTCGGGTTCGCTTTCGGGAGCTTTTGTTCCCTGAGCGCTTTCCGTAGAGTTCCGGAGGACGGGAATGAAGATGGCGGCCTCCCAATCTCTCGGCCCGGAGGAGCCGAGAGCTTGGGGTTCCGCTCCTCAGTGCGCTCTCAGAGCAAAGCGCCCAACAGTCCCGCCTCCCTGGCTTGCGGTCGCGCCTCGAGGAAAGCAGTCAATTGTTGGAGCTGGAGAAAAGCACCGGGTCGCTTTTGTCTCCGCGGCCTCCGGCCGCGCCCCGAGTCCACCCAGCCTGCGACCGGCACAAGGTAACCCCGGGCTTAGAGCTCACTCCTCGGCTTTGTCGCTATAGCCGGCTTCCCCGCTCCAATACCTGCGAGCTCTGTGGCACTCAGACACCCCCAGTCCTTCTGTGACCCTGCGGGTCCTGGGGTTATGCTGACCCCGCCTGGGTTTCCCCCCAGTTTAGCCTCTGGAGCGATGTCTCCCAGTGGAGCCGACTTTTAAAAGTCCCGATTTTGTGCTCCGTCGCTCCGCCGCTTGCCGGGTGCCGGCCCCTCCCCCCGGGGTCTATCTTCCCGTCGCTTTGGATTCACTTCTCCGCAGGTCCTACCTTTCAGAAAGTGATCGATTTTCTGTTTCTGGGATTGTTGCTCTTCTTCTCTTTGATTTCCCGTTGGATTTGTAGGTGTTCACAATGGTTAGATAAGCTATCTAGCTGATCTCCTGCTACCCGATGTCGTCTCAGCCTGCTACTTCTCCGCCATCTTGACTCCTCCCCCCTCTATTGCTTATTCTTTTCTCATACAAGTTTAGATTTTCCCGGTTAGTCTGATGAATGATTTTCATTTGAAATGGCATTTTATGTGTGTATGTATGTATGTATTTGAGAGAGAGCACAAGTGGGGGGAGGGGCAGAGGGAGAAGTAGACTCCCCTCTGAGCAGAGAAATGGGGGCATTTCGGGTATTAGGTTCTGTGGCTCTGGATCTCACTCCAGGCTTCTGATCTAGTTGGCTTCCTCTGCCATCATTCCAGCTGGGAAGGAGGCTGGGTGCTGCCTCATTAATAGTGGTCAGTGGTCTGAGTTCCACTAGTCTCCCCAGATCCCACAAGGATGAGAGAGGTCCTGACTCTGCCCTAGGCTTTCCCGGACACCCCAGTTGGGTAGGACAGGGACCTGGATATTACTTGGTGGGAGTGGGTTGGAAGTGCAGGCTTCCCCACGTAATCCCTGCTGATAGCCGAGGGAGCAGGGGTTCCTGTTCCCACCCAGCAATGATGAAAATTCTCGGCTCTCTGATTTCTCTAATACCTCCTCAGCCAGGGGTCGGGATACCCCATTATAGCCTATGAAGCATGGAAACCTAGGCTCCCCACTCAGTCTTGGGTGGGTGTGGGGGCCAAGTGTTTTCTACAGCATCTGCTAGAGGAGAGAGGTTACTCTCCAAAAGTTTTCCATCTTTCAGAGCTGTTCCTTTGTCTAGAGGGAGCAGGGCTTTGTTGGGACTTTAATTGTTGGCCTCTGTTGACATTTCCAGGTTGCCGGCAGCTTTAGCTGTAAGACTGAAGCAAAAAAGAAATGCCAGAGAACTCACCATCTGTGCCTCCTCAACCCTAGGCCCCTAGGTGGCCGGCTTTCTCCTCTCCACGCATGGTCTTCTGTGGCTCCTGCTTCCTGTCGTGCCTGGTGTCCGGGGTCCTCTGCTACTCTGAGTCAGGGCATGAGGCCCAGCCTCCCAAGAGCAGAAGTGGAGTGTCCATGCTTCTCCCCTTATTTGTCAGTGTCGGGATGATGTGACACTGGTCTCCTGGGCAAAATCAACTGCTTTATCTTATTTTCAAAAGTGACTGATGTTAACAGTTTTCAAAGGAAGAACTGCACAACCACTGATTGTTGGCCCGTTTCAGGGTCTGGTGCCTCTTCTGCCCACTTGTTTCTCAGTCAAGTCTTACTCTACTACCCACCCAGGTCTCCTGCTCCTGGTCCAGAAGATCCGGGTGCATGGGCCTGGCCAGGCTTCAGGGAGGGAGCGCTGGGTTGGGCAGAGCTGTGTAGGGGTGCGGCCACTCAGCTCTCAAGCATCGGGAGGGAGAGATGGGATAAGAATTGACTCAAGTCACTTATAGAAGATGGAGTGCAAAAAACTGCGTCACATTGTGAGGAAACAGGAGAGAGCATGTGCTGGTCCTTGGAGGGGGAGGAGGGTTTCCAGGCAGCGGCCTCAGATCGCTTCTGCAAAGGCAAACAGTCCTCCTTGGAGAGGAGGGTGTCCTTCTGACAGAATTTGAGTCCGACCTAGCATTTGCCTCCTCCAACATCTCAGCTTCCATTGGCCATTTCTTATTTACAATCCAAAGAAATCTTAGGGCTTTATCTTTCACTCTGTGGCTCTCATCCTACTGAAACCACCACTCAGGGGCCTCTTTGCAGGCCCGATGCATGTATCCTAGCATTTCCCAGCTTTCTCTGTCCCGAGAAGAGGACAGCTAAAGCCAGTGCGGGCGGAATCCTTGTGAAGGCCCAAGGAAAACAGAGACTTGAAAACTAATCACCTCATAATTGCTGCTTTTAGAAAACATAAACATCTCTGCTTCGTTTGTGAAGGTTAAAAACCTCTTTAACTCAGTTTGCCCTGTCCATCCATTTCTTTATAACTAAATTCATCTCATGTTAATGTACTTACACAGAAGGGTATATTTGAAAACTAATGACACAAAACCAATTTTCAAGACACACCTTAATGATAATTTCAGAACTGCCTATACCGCTGGATTGTTAAAATATGGTAATGACCTGGTTTCCGTATTTATTTTTACACAAAAAGGGAAAAGATGCAAAGCACTGACTTTTTGCAAACATGAAAATGACCTCCCAGCGCTAAGCTCCACCCACCACGCCAGGAGTTAGAACAACAGGCTCACTTAAGGTAAGAAGAAGTCATTGTTCTTTTCTTTTTCCTTTTCAGTGTTATGGCCGATTGGGTGAAATAGGAAATATGAATGAGAACAGGCATTACAACTGGGCAGATGTTAAATTCATCTTTGCCATATCAGGTAACATTTATATCAGGTTCCAAGGAGTAGGACAGAGATGTCTTCTAAAGGGCCATTTTTCAACATACTATGTCATATCTGTGCCAACAATCCTAACTTTGTGTCTCCAGCAGAGTTCCCTCTGCTCCACATCACATACCCATCAAGGGGATCGGAATACCATCCCAAAACGTACCACTTTGGATTATTTTCAGAGGAAGGCAGTTGAAGTAGATATAGAAAAAGCTTCCTTCCCTCCCCATTTGCCTGAAAGTAGGACATAAATTTTCAAAGGAGCCCCTCCACTCTCTACCAGGAAGGACAAAAGTTAATCACCAGAGACAACTCTACACCTTGGCAGCTGAGAGTCAGTACCAGAGAAACCTACATAACAAACTCCTTCTTTTGGTAATTTCTGCACAAATTTATTGTTCTTTGTGGAAGGTGCCATTTAAGTCAGAGTTCTAATCCACCTCCTCGAGTTACTTCCCCCTGTGTATCTCCCATGTATATACGAGAGTTACATGTTAATAAACTTCTGTTTGCTTTCCCTTGTTAATTGCCTTTTATTGCAGGGGCCTGACCTAAGAGCTCAGAAGGGTAGAGGGGAGAATCAGTTTTCCTCCCCTCCCCATACCCAACGCTCTACTTGGATGTTGAAATTCACCTCTCACCTAAGCCCCAAGCCATAGCCATTTACCCAGGTGTTGGGCCAGAAATTTTGAAGCTGATCTTTGCCCTGCCTCTCCCTGCCCCTTTCATTTCCTGTACCTCTAAACACATACCTTCAGCCCCCTCCTTTCTCCACTACCTCATGCCATGGGGCCCTCCTGCTTCCAGTTCTACACACTTTTAGTTGGTGATCCCTTCAGAGCAGAGTCAGCCTGGGGAGATGCCTGTGTCTTCCCTGCCTAAACTCTCAGGAAGTTTCCCATTGCTGTGAGGAAATGTCCAGCCCCCACAGGGCTTCCGTCCCACCACACACTGACCTCACTGCCTCTGCTCCAACCACTTGCCTTTGCCCAAGCCCAAAACATGCTGCCATCCCCACCTTGTGGGACTTTTACACCCTCCTGTCCCTCCCTGGGCACCATGCACCCCCATGCTGACACCCTATCTTGATGTGACTGCTTCCTCATCCTCTAACTTGGGTTAGGTGTCCTTGGAGATAAGCCCTTCTGACACCTGAGGGATGGCCTCTTCTGGTCTTTCAGGCCCTGTTTTTTCTCACATTGCACGTCCCTGCGTGAACTGATGCACTTTGTTTCTTTGTTTCCCCCCAGATGGTAACTGTGTGAGGACAGGGAGCTCCTCTGTCTTCATTACTGTTTCCAAGTGCTTGATCTGTGTGCAATAAGTAATCTCCTCTCATAAGATCAAGACACATCCTACAAACCCTTCCAGGACAGGCTCTGCTTTCACTGGGGGCTTGTACCTGCCAGACTGGAGGGATGAAAAACCGAGGGAGGAACAGACATTAGAAGTCCAGGGCTCAAGCTTTGTGATTTCTGGGAAATTTTTTTCCTTCATTCATTTCAGCAAAGCCCACACGAAGGATTCTGCATTTTGACTCTGAAGTGTGGGCACTGTGAGCCAGCCTGATGAACTGCAGTGTTGTAGACTCCAAACTGCTCAGTGAATCAATGCAGGAAGTCTGCACACATGGTCACGTGTTTATTTCTTTCCAACAATCTTGTAGGCTCCACAGGCCCCAGCCAAGTTTTATCTAGATCAGGGTCATCCAAAAGAGCTTTCTGCAGTGATGGGAAATGTTCTATGTCGGTGCCGTCCAGTATAGTAACCCCTAGTTGCATGTGGCTATTGAGCCCTTGAAATGTGGCTAATACAACTATGGAAGTGAGTTTTCCTTTAGTTTATTATTAGTTATTTTAGATGTAAATAGTTCCTATATTGGACAGCGTAGCTGGAGACACCTTGCAATGGGGAGAAGGGACCCTTGGGGAGCTGTCCCAGGTGAACTCAGAAGGATCTTACAGAGGTATGGTGAGCAGAGGGCGGCTTCATGAGGTTTCGGAATAGTGATGACTGAGAAGCCTAAGGGAGCGGGTCCGTGGTATGGGGAGAAGGGCCCCAAACACTCCTCACCGGGGGCATGGCTTTGGCCATGATCCAGGTATGTGAGAGTCTCCACAAGCAAACAAGAGTTTAGCTGCATGGAGGTAAGCTGCAGAAGAAGTTCTGACCTAGGTCAGATGGAAGGACAGAGACCAACAGTCCTGTTGGAGAAACGGAGTGGCTAGGAAGTCTGCAGACACTCAGGCCAACGACCCAGCAAGATGGCACCAGGTCCAGAGGACAGAGGACCGGGAAGAAGAGACTTTCTGGAGGTCAGGACTGCTCAGGAGGGGCAGGGCTTGGAGGTGTTTTAGAGAACTCAACAGAGCCGGGGAAGATTGGAGATCGGGGGCAGAAGAAACCCCTTCCTCGTCACTCAAAACAGCGCCTGCTGCTCTGCCCCTCACATCCAGTTCCTCCAACATGTGCGCACACCTGAATACGCCTGTTCCTTAGGGAAACATGTTCACTCCGTGTTTTTTGGATGAATGAATGAATGAATTCCACAGTTGGAAATGAGCATGTACACAAATGGACCAACTGGCCAAGCAAGTGAGTAGTAAGAAAAATAAAATAACTTTCTTGGGGGTGAAGGGATGGGGAGATACATCAATCAGGGTCCTTTTGGAAACAGATGGTCACTCAAGTTCGAAAAGCTGATTTTGGGGGGGGTTGTTTTTTTTATTTTATTATAAAGATTTTATTTATTTATTTGACAGTGAGAGAGGGAACACAAGCAGGGCAGGCTTCCCACCAAGCAGGGAGCCCGATGCGAGACTCGATCCTAGGACCCTGGGATCAAGACTCGAGCCAAAGGCAGACGCTTAATGACTGAGCCACCAGGAGCCCCTTGTTTTGTTTTTTAAAAGATTTGTTCTAGAGAGAGAAGGAGGGGGACAGAGGGAGAAGGAGAAGCAGGAAAGGAGGCTCCCCACTGAGCAGGGAGCCCATCATGGGGCTGGATCCCAGAATCCTAGGATCACAACCTGAGGATCATGAAGGCAGATGCTTAAGCCTCTGAGCCACCCAGGCACCCTGAGAAATTGCTGTATTAACAAAGGGTTATTGAAGGACGCAGGCAGCAAGAGTCAGAACTGGTCCTCCGAGGGAGAGGGCAGCCTTCACAGGACCAGAGGCCTCTTTGAGAGGGAAGCTGCCAGCCTGAGGCAATGCCAAGGTGGGGGGGGAGGAGGGGGATGTGTGTGCATTTCATCATCCTTCCTCCCTCCGCCTCCTGCTGGTGCCCTCCCAGGGCTGATGCCCACCAGAAGCCAGAGGGCGTAGGTTTCAGCCTCTGAGACTGGGCGAGCTGGAGGAGTACATGCATCTGAGGGTCTCCAGGGAAAGAGGAAAGAGCAGACAGCCTCTCAGAATGGCCGAAATCCCCCCACCATCAAACCCTGGCAAGGAGGCGGAGCAGCAGGAGCTCACAGCCGCTGCGGGGCGGGGATGCAAAACTGCAGCCACTTTGGAAGACCGCTCAGCAGTTTCTGACCAAACTAACCCTATTCTCACCGTAAAACCCAGCAATCGTGTTCCTTAGTATTTCTCCAAAGGAGATGAAAACACGTCCGCGCAAAACCCCGCGCGCGGGATTTCACAGCAGCTTCGTTCGTAACTGCCAAAACTTGGAAGCAGCCAAGATGTCCTCCAGCAGGTGAGTGGATGCGTGCACCGCGCCACATCCGGGCACAGCGTCACATCCGGGCACCGCGCCACATCCGGGCACCGCGCCACGTCCGTGCACCGCGCCACGTCCGTCAGCGGAACAGCATCGGCGCGGACGGGAGATGAACCGCTGAGCGGGGCAAAGACCGCGAGGGAAGTTCCACGAGTAAGACTAAGTGAAAGACGCCGTATGAAAAGGCTTGCCACGTACTGTATGATTCCAGCTCTGTGACATTCTGGAAAAGGCAAAACCATGGAACCAGTAAAAAGATCAGTGAGTCAGCAGAAGTGAACGGAGAGAGGGGGTTGAATAAGCAGAACTGGATTTATCAGGCAGGGAAAGTAGTTGACCCTTGAATAACACAGGTTTGAACTGCGTGAGTCCACTTCTATGCAAGAGTCGTTGTGGGTTTTTTTTTCTTTTTCTCATCAATAAATGCAGGACAGGACTGCAAATATATTTTCTCTTACGATTTTCTTACCATTTTCTTTAGCTTTATTGTAGGAATACTATATATAATTCATAAGCCATACAAAATAGGTGTTAGTCGACTATGTTATTGGTTAACGGGCTGTTAGTGAAGTTTTGGAGGAATCAAAAGTTCTATGTGGGCTGCTCGGGGGCTCAGCACCCCAACCTCACACTGTTCAGGGTCAACGGGGCCCTGTATGATACTTTGATGGTGGCTACATGTCAGCATACGCTTGCCCAAACCCACAGAATGTACGACAGCAAGTGTGAGCCCTAATGTAAACCCCAGACCTTGGATAATTACAATGTGTCAGGGTGGGTTCATTAATGGGGGGAGTGGGGATATTAATAGTGATGAGGCTGGGCACGCTTACAGGCATGGGTATATGAGAAATCCCTGTGCTTCAGGCTCCATTTTGCTGTGAACCTAAGACTGCTGTTACAAAATAAGGATTTTCTTTCTGGTTTTGGCGGGGGGTGTTTTAGGTTTTGTTTGTTTTTGTTTTGAGGGGGGTTGGTTTTTGGGTTTTTTATTGCAAGCGTGAGGGACTTGGCTCCCAGAAATGGCAGACAAAGGCAGCAGTCGTGAGCCGAAGACGGTCCATGGTTGGGAAGAGCACATGAAGCCTGAGTCAGGTCACACTAGCCATGGAGGAAAAGCAAGAGAATTAAGACCCTGGGGAGATGTCACTACCCCCATTACAATAGCCAAAACTAAACTAAACTAAAAATAGCATCAATGCCAAATACAGGGGAGGCAGAGAGGAAAGGCGGCCACTCGTATGTCGCTATTTGAACATAAAATGATACGGTTACGCCAGGTAACAGTTTGGCATTTCAATGAAGTAAGCCCACACTTACCATTTAAGTCAGCAGTCATACTCCTAGGCATTTACTCAGAGAAATGAGAACTTACCTCCACACGTAAACCCATACACAGTCGTTCATGGTGCCCGGGGGTGTAAGAAGCCAGGCCCACCCGGACGGAGCACCATGGCGCTCTGTGTCATCATCAAAAGTAACAAACTACCCACACACTCAGCGGTCTGGACGGGTCTCAAGGCAGTAATGCCGGGTGGAAAAAGCCAAACTCGAAGCATGGAAGTAAACACGTGCATTGTACCAATGTCAGTTTGTCCGGCTTGCTGCCGTACTGTACTTACTTACAATGGGACCACACTGGCCAAAGGGTATACGGGACGTCTCTGTGCTGTCTCTGCAACTTCCTGTGACTTTCTAATTATTTCAAAAAGCCTTGACCTCACAGCCAGCCAGCCAGCCGCACATGCACAGCAGGCCCAGGACTCCTGCTTTGGTGTGAGGAGTCCCTACCTCCCCAGACCACCACGGGACCGTCTTCCCTGGACTGACGAACATCCCAATATCACGGCCCCAAGAATACCCCTACCTCCCGATTCCATTGCCAGAAGTCCTAGCCTCGCTCCTGGGGGCTCACTGCAGCACCCTGCCCGCCCCCTGCTCTTGCCCCACTTCCTGCCTCCCTCTTACCCCGCCGGGCTAGGCCAGTACCAGGCCAGAACGGGGTCAGTAATGCCAAGTCCAACACGGAAACCCGGGCGGTGGGGGTCCATCCTCAGGGGCCCCTCCTCCCCACGACCCAGCACCTCAGTCCCAAGCCCCACACCCCAACAGCCGGTGCCAAGTGCAATCCCAGAGCTGCAGCCTGGACCAACGTTCTCAATGGAAAGAGAAGCCGGCTTCCTGGGGCTGAGTTCAGACTTCTGGTTGGCAAGGGTATCGTCTTCCTCTGGCTAGCTGGAAAGAGAATTCCAGGTACTTCATTGTTCTGCGGCTCAGGCCGCCCTGGAAAGCTCACCTCTGTCTATAGGCCGTTCCTTGTGTAGGAAATTTTATTCATAACCCCTGGTTCCTTTTGGGCCGCAATCCAGCTAAAAAGTTAGGGCCTGCTGTGTTCTGCTGAGGTGGAAAATTCCAGGCCATGCTTATCCCAACACAAACCCCATGAGTAAACCTCCTTAAACTGTGCCAAATGTCAGGGCGGCTTCCACTGCGTGTGACATGTTGACTGTGTGGGCCCGGCGGCGGCACAGCTCGTCTCCAACCACGGTGCCCAGCAGCACGTCGCGTTCACGAGACGGCTTGCCGCCACACTTAACCTGAGATTCTTAAATCTCTGCTTACAATTCTGCCACGCTCGAAAGAAGACTTTTCATAGAACTCTATGTCATTTCGCAGGTGCCAGGAAAACGAGAGCATAGGTTTATTAACTTAAAAAAAAAGATAAGATCTGTACCGCTAGATGGAAAAGACCATCTCTTGCAATTACTATGGAACACTGCCCTTCATTTTTCAATGACGTGAAGAACTCATCTGTCCAGGTATTGGCTTTAGATGGTATTTGGTGTTTTGCCAGGGAATTCAGCAGTCATTCCCTTTCATTTAAATAGCCGGGAGATAAGCAAAGTAATTACAGGAAAAAGAGCTCAACCAAACAGCTGTGATCTCTAAATCAGAGACCTGGAAAGGGGTTCCCTCCGTGAGAAGCTGGCTGGGCTGCTCTGGGTCTTCACTTAGCTGGTCTCACTTCATCTAGCAAAAAATTACTACCCGCTCTACCTTGTGATCACAATTAACAGGTTCTGGGCTGGATTAAAGTCCTAGCTCAGGGCACCAGGCTGGCCCAGTCGGTAGAGCTTGCGACTCTTGAGCTCAGGATTGTGAGTTTGAGCCCCATGTCAGGTGTAGAGATTACTTTAAAAAAATAATAAATAATAAATAATAAAATCCTGGCTCCAGGCAAGAATTTCTGATTCCACACCACTGATTATCCACTGGCACCTCGTCTCCTAAAATGCTTCCAAGTGTGGATAGCAGGCAAACCTAAGGATGTTTCTCTAAAATAGTTTCTAGGAGATTTGAGAAGCTGAGGGGACCAGGGTGACTTGACCATTGTGTGTGTCCATTTGCCTAGTCATAATCTTCCCGCCCTGGCTCTGTCTTCCACAGATGGGTTTTGTCCCCAGGGTTATGTGGAAATTGACAAGCTGATTCTAAAATTCATCTAGAAATGCCAAGGGCCATGAAAAGCCAAAATAATCCTGAAGAAAAACAACGAAGCTGGAGCCCTTCTGTGGCTCAATGACAAGCCCATTCTGAGCCCAATGACAAGCCTGTATCTAAAACTCCAGCAATCAGGACCCCTTGGAATTGACACCAGGCCAGGCATCCCATGGGGGGGCAGCCCAAGTTGTCTCTGGTGTTTCTAGGTCGTGCTAGAGTTCAGAGACCATGAATGCCTGGGAGAAGAGCCTGGAGATAAGTGGCTGGTACTTAAGAGAAAGGCTTGGGCTGGACCCCCAGGTCGGAGCATCATCAAAGTGGAGAAGCCCGAGGTACTTAAACTGTCTTGTGAAGAAAAGCAGCCAGCCTGGTAGGTGAGTGAAGACAGACAACTGACGCTCTGAGCTGGTTATTCAGAAAACGATCTCACTGTTCCTTTAAGAATGTTTTTTTCTAAATTCCCCTTTCATTAACTTCCTCTTGGGAAATGTATGGTTTAGCCAACTGACTAGATTAGCGTTGATTTCTGTGACCAGGCCAACACTCAAATGTTCCAGAGTCTGCCAGACACACACAAATGGCCTCACTGTCACTTTTGGGGGGCATTAACAATACTTATATTCAAGGAATTCTGAAAATATCTAAAGATAAAGCTAAACGAAACAGAAGGATCTGTTGAATAAATGAAGGTATAGTCATACAAGGAAATAGTATTTATTAAATCAATAAGGTCATCTGTCTATGTGGATTCAGAAAAAAATAAACTATGAAAGTAATTTTTAAAAAAACACACACACAGTGTCTTGCAATGTGGGGAAGGAATTCAAATGTTATTTTTATTCAATCCTCATAACCACATATAACGAATCCTATCATAGAAGTTCACAAGGTGGAGAATCCGTGGTCTAAAGTATGGTTAAGGGGGTTTCATTCCACTGGCGTCTTAGGAAGAATGTGATGGATAATTTCATCCTGGCCCCTCCGGACTCCATCCCTGCTCAGGATGTGGCCCCAGGGCCAGCAGAATCAGCATCACCAGGCTGCTGGTTAGAAACACGGGATGTCCCTTCCTACCCGGATTATCAACACAGTCCCTCTTTCCTTCTCTCACCCACGTAATGGGCGCCATGTTCTTTTTTGTTGTTTTTTTTTTAAGATTTTACTCATTCATCTGACAGAGAGAGAGAGATCACAAGTAGGCAGAGAGGCAGGCAGAGAGAGGGGGGGAAGCAGGCTCCCCGCTGAGCAGAGAGCCTGATGCGGGGCTCGATCCCAGGACCTGGAGACCATGACCTGAGCCGAAAGCAGAGGCCCAACCCACTGAGCCACCCAGGCGCCCCCGCCATGTTCTTTTTAACCTGTGTAATGCACACGTAATGTTTCGTGGTCGATGTAAAAAACCACGTGGGAAAAAAGAATCAGGATTGCATTAGGCTCAAGACGTGTAATGCATTGCCCCAGGAGAGCTTGTAAACCTGCAGACACAGAAGTGACCCGGGGACCTACACACAAAAAGAAGACTGATCTGAAGTCTTCTCATTACCTCCTGACTTCTCATGACTTCATTCATGGCCTAGACTTTCTGTTTTGTCCATGCATACCTATAATGAATAAGGAACTAAATAAAATATATTTCAGCCTGAAAGAAAAAAGAAGAAGAAGAAGAAGAATGTCAGCCCCCCAGCCAGACCTAAAGTCTGCATTTTAGCGAGATTCCCCGGGGCTGCTTCTGCTCCTTCCAGTCTGAGAAGGGCCGGTTTGGGTGTAAGGCACCTAGACGGCCCTGTTGCCGAGCACTCTGGGGTGGGAGAGCAGGACGGCCCCAGAGACGAGATCTCACTTCTCATTCCCCAATGGGAGTCTTGAAAATGACAAAGAGAAGGGGGGGAAGTCGGGGGGCGGGGAGGACACAAAGCCCCCCTGGCGTAGGTTTACCGGCCTGTAACCAGCTGGGTCTCTCTGAAGCAGGACTTAGGAAGAGAACAAAGTCCGAGTCTGGGGCAGCAGCCACGTCTCCTCAAAGGAGGTAAACAGGCCGGGCTTTGTTAGTCTGCACGATAGACCGAGCAGAACACTGTACACAGCGCACCAAACAATGTCCCGCGAGAGGAAAAACCTGTAATCCATAAATTACGGCAAGAGCTTGGAAGGAAATCGAGGCCTTCGGTCAGGGACAAGTTCCAGAATTCACGGGACAAGCAGGGCCTTGGGAGGAGTAAATAAGGAGCATTCCCATCCCGGAACACAGCAGAGGCCATCTCCGCTCCTCTCCTTCTGGACAGCCCCTCTGTTGACTTGGGGGTCAAATTGCAGTTAAACGCCTGATAAAGAAAGCGCAGTGTCTAATAAAACACCTAATGCTTGAATATCCTATTCCCCCCCGTTGAGCTTAAAATTTGAAAAATCATTGTAGGGGCGCCTGGGTGGCTCGGTGGGTTAAAGCCTCTGCCTTTGGCTCAGGTCATGATCCCAGGGTCCTGGGACCCAGTCTCGCATGGTGCTCTCTGCTCGAAAGGGAGCCTGCTTCCCTCTCTCTCTCTGCCTGCCTCTCTGCCTACTTGTGATCTCTGTCTGTCAAATAAATCAATACATAAAATCTTTTAAAAAAAGACAAAGGCGGTATTTTTAAAACCGGGCTTTTATTTGGAGCAGGCTTCTTTAAAAATCCTTGAAAATGCTTCCTGTTTTTAATTAGGACATCCCTGGAACATTTCCATGGGCTCTCATTGTGCCTTATGTTAGTTCAGATCTCATTCCCCCTCACACCACCTTAGACCCGGGACAAGGACAAGACGTGGGCCCCGGAGCTGCCGGAAGCCTTCGCGGGGCCAGCGCGAGCCCGCCCCCGGGGCACGCAGGACGCTGCCCGCCGGCTGGCGGGTTGGCAGGACCCCTGGGCCCTCCCCGTCCCAGCCAAGGCCGCCACGCGGCGTTGCGCAAGCCTCGCTCTGGGATGCGGGGCCCGGGCGTGGGGGCACCTGCTCGGGAATCTGAACGCCCTGCACTGGGCCGCCCCAGCAGCCGCGTCGCGGACCTGAACTTCTGCCCCCGGTGCCCCTGCGCGGGGCTCTTTCCGCACCGCCGCGCGAGGCTCGGACCCCGGCCCGACGCCCTTCAGTTCAACTCCACTGACGGCCTGGAAATGATGTCAGGCCCCACAGTTGAGGGCTCCGTCTGACAGGACTGCCCCCCGGTGTCCCTCACACCCCCCCCCACCGCTTCAGACTCGGGTCGTCACGCAGGGGCGTCCCCTGTGCTTGTGAGGGACCCGCGAGAGGCGGGGCTTTCCGCAGCCACATCCTTGCGGCCCATTAATTTGCTGTGGGGGGGGGGGGCTCAGGACACGCAGAGAAGCTTCTCACTTTCTAGACGACCGGTTTATTAGGAAAGGCTAGAAGTCAGGAACAGCCAGATGGACGAGCGGCGGGGGCGAGGGGGGGTGAGGGGGGGCGGGGAGGTGGGGGCGGGGAGGTCTTCCGTCACCGCCATCCCAGGGTTTCCACGTGGTTCAGCGCTTCGCTGTCCTCACCGGCCGTCGGGATTTCCGTGGAGATTTCCTGCCGTGCAGGCTCCGTGATGAACTCCTGGGCCTTGGGGGACTGAACCTCTAGGCCCTCCCCAGCCCCAGAGGGAAGGAGGGAAGGGACTGGAAGTTCCAACTAGAGTCACAAGGAGTGTTGTCTCCATGGGCAACCAGTTCCCCTCCTTAGCTGCCCTCAGGGCTTTCCAAAAGTCCCCTCACTATCATAACAAAAGATGACTTCTTGAGGCTCCCCGAGGCCGAGCCAGCCCCCACGATGAGCCAGAGCCCGGGGCCTTCTCCCTGGGCCTCCTCCCTGGGCCTCCGCCATCAGCGCAGCCTGTGGCCCCACCCCCACTCCTCCTTTCATCCGGTCGCAGACCCAGGGCCCCGCCACAGGGTGGTAAGGGACAAGGCTCCTCTTGGCGAGACTCAGGACAACTGTAACCCCAACGGCCAGTCTAAGCCCAACACCACAGAGGGGCAAGCGGGAAGGGTCCATGCCTCCGCAGCACGGTCCCAGTCTTTCCAGGAAGACCAGCGGCCCTCAGTGGACACCTGCGCCTTCTGTCGCCAGCCGGGATTGTGGGGAAGCCGGCTTCTGCCTCTCTCTCTCTCCAGACCTCCCCTTACCCTCCTAAAGGGGCCTGGAATGTCACAGCCAACCTCTCTTGGGTGGATCCTCTCTTTCCTCTACCCCACGATGCCATGCCGGCACACTCTTGGCCGCACACAGTCAGTTCTGCTAGAAACTTCCCGGCTGGCTTTAGAAGTTTCTGTTCCCACCTCCGACTGCCTCATTCCCCTGACATTTCCCCAGTGACGTTCTTAAGGGAGACAGAATGTGGCTGACCCCTAAGAAAGTTAATGGGTGTGCGGGGGCCCCGAAGCAGAGGGTGCCCCCGCGGTCCAGCCCCCTTGCCCCCGCATGACAAATCCAAAGCGACCTCAGCCCTCACTCACGGAAGCGCCTGTCGAGGAACCTAACCCACCCGGTCAGTCGTCCAGCTCCTGCTGCTGGAGCTCTCCCCACCCTGGGAAGGAGGACCCGCCAGCGGTGCACGGAAACCGCCGACCTCCCAGCCGATCGCACTCTGTTTCCTCTCCTAACGCTTTATACGCCTGCTCTTGCCCGGAATCGGATCCTCTGGGAACGGTGCTTCCAGGCTGGGGAGATGCATAATTCAGCCCTAGATTGCTTTGCCTGAATAAAGATCAACTTTGTCACTGAACTGCTTCAGTTTTGGCATTTCACACCCCCACATCTGTGCACATCCAGCCGGGTATGAGCTGAAGCTGGGCCAGAGGAGGGGGGATCCAAGTCCGGCCGGTGGAGGCAGCCCCTTCCTTGGGGTTGTGAGGACCCTTCCCCTCTGCTGTATGAATGAAAAACGTCATCAGTGTAAAGTTCTGGAACAGGGTCATCAGTGCGGCCGCTATTGCCAGTATTTGTGGAAATGCCAGAGGCTCGGCCCCATAATTCTTAGCATCGGTTCAAGGCGTTTCTACCTAATTGCTTGGGGGGGAGGGGGGCCTCTCCCCCCGAATAACTGGAATGGATTCTCTTGTCGTTTCTCTTTTAGGAGTGGACCCAGTGAGTTGTTTGATTTAAAAGATGAAGAAGGTGTCATCCGTCAGAGCCGGGCATGTATACAACTGTGTATATTTCATGTATGTGCACATATGTACACACAGCAAGGCCCCCCCCACACTCATATGTATACACAGCAAGCCACTCGCACACATACACTCACACACACCCACATACACACCCTCACTCTCACATGCAGCAAGGCATTCACACACACACACACACACACACTCTTACACATTCTCACACGTACGCACAAGCCACTCACATGCATTCATATACTCATACACTCACGTAGACACACACACACACACACACACACACACACAGGCCTTCACGGCAAAGAATCAGTCTTTAGTCCTAAGTCCTTGCAGGGCCCACACGTTCTCTTCAAAGAGTTGTAAAGAAAGAAAGACATCACCGACTCCTTCATTCTCCATTAATTCAGTGCACTGTTACCAAACGTGTGAATTCTAGAGAGAGGAACAAAGATAACTGTGCAGGCTTTTGCTCTCCCCCGTGACAAGGGGCTCAGAGGGCAGTGGGTTAGGTCAACTTCCTGGGCAGCCTGGGACCCCACTGCTGTTCACCACAGGATCTCGCTGGTAAAATATCCGCCATGGCAGACATCCCGAGTTGGTAAGTTTGTAGGCTAGGGACCCCCCCTCATCCCGCTGGACTTTTTAAATGTTTGTTTGTGTTTCCTGTGGTGCGCCGGTGGTTGAAAAGCCAGACTCTTCTAGCCAAACCCCAAAGTTCATGGCTTGTGTGTTGTTCATGGTGATTTCCCATTTACATAATGCACTGAGCTTGATTTCCCCTCACGTACTCATGTCAACGAGATATTTTATGTGGTCTTTGTTTCTTGGCATTTGACATAAAAGGGAAGCCTCGGGGTTATGCTTCTTGCTGGGCAACGTGGAAGGTCCTTACTGCTCCTGGCAGCCCCTGACCATGCTTGTCCCTATGGGCAACAAGTCACAGCTCCCATCCCCTCTCCCTACACTTCAGGACCCTGCTTCCGTTCAGCGGCTCACTGCATTCTTCTCACGTGTTTCCTCACTGCCCAAGATTTATCACGATATGTACACCCTCCAGGTTGAGTGGCGCCCATCTGAGTGGTTACAAAGAGCTATGTCTGTTTTCAGGAGTGATACTAAATCCTCCTGGAATTCCATGACGTGTCCGAAGATATAAAATGAACTTAAACTTTAGAGTCTGCAGCCTGGAGAAATGATAGATAAACGTGTATTCAAGCCAATCTCAGATGGGAAAATCCTCCACTTCATAAAAGTTAGACATTGATTAGGTGCATTAAGAACTTAATCTTCAGGGGGTGCCTGGGTGGCTCAGTGGGTTAAAGCCTCTGCCTTCGGCTCAGGTCATGATCTCAGGGTCCTGGGATTGAGCCCAAGTCCAGCTCTCTGCTCAGCAGGGAGCCTGCTTCCTCCTCTCTCTCTGCCTGCCTCTCTGCCTACTTGTGATCTCTCTCTCTCTCTGTCAAATAAATAAATAAAATATTTAAAAAAAATTTAATCTTCATAAAAATTATGTCAACGTGATATAATCTTAGGGAAACCAGGAAAGAATCCCACCACCAGCATAACCACTCTTGACATTTTGGATATTTAAGACCTTTCACTATTGATCATATGCATTTTTTAATGGAGAGAGATTTGCAGCCTGATATTTCGTTTTTTCCACTCTGTGGAAGTTGTTTCCATGGGCTTTAACATGTTAGTATTTATGACGATAAAGACTGTGTACTGCATTGCCTGGTGAACATGCCTTGAACTTGTTCAAGTTCTCCCTGCTGTGTCACTGGGAGCTCTTTCGGATTGGTTCCCATATCCCATTGACAGACCCCCCTCCTTTTAAAGTTTATTTTGTTTAGTAATCTCTACACACAACATGGGGCTTAAACTCATGACCCCAAGATCAAAAGTCACATGCTGTCCTCCGACTGAGCTGCCCAAGCATCCCATCTTTTTTTTTTTTTTTTTCCAGTACTTCCTTACTTTCTGACAATTTGGGCTAATCTGTAGGGGAAGCCATTCCTCCAAGGCATCCTGGTGCCTTTTATTAAAGAATCATATTTGGAAACAAAGATCTAGGTGCTGGTTTCATGGACTTCTAGCTAATGATTTTTTTTTATGTTCTAAATATTATTGATTTCTTCTCTTTATTGTATCCTATAAAACAATTTTGGAAAACTGTCTGTATTTACTAAAATTGTGTAAATTCATACCATATGGCTCAACAATGTCATTTCTAGGAATTCACCCAATGGAAGTGTACACATGTAAAAGAATATCCATAGAGAGTCCCTCGATCATATACCTGAAACTAACAGAACACTTTATGTGAACTATACTGGAATTACAATTTTTAAAAATTTTTAAAAAATGAAGAATCTCTAAAAAAAAAAAAAAGAATACCCACAGAAACTATATATATAATTACCCAAAGCTAGAAACAATTCATGCGCCATTCAACAGTAGAATGGATAAACAAATTGTGGTTTATTCCTACAATGGACTACTACTCAGCAATAAAAAAGAACAAACCACAGACACATGCAGTGGCATGACGATCTCAAAAACGTTGCGCAAGGGCGTCTGGCTGGCTCAGTCGATAGAGCGTGTGACTCTTGATCTCTGGGTCATGAGTTTGAACCCCACATTGGGCACAGAAATGACTTAAAAAAAAAAAACAATCTTATGCAAGGAAAAGAAGCCAAACACTCAAAAAAGAGTCTACCGTATGAATTCATGAAAGAGTGAAACAAACTAACCAGTTGTCAGAAGATGGGAGAGAAGTACTTTGGGGGATTTGGGAAGAGTACGAGGGACACTTCTTGAGCGTGGTGGTGGTCAGTTTCTGGGTGGGGGGAGGTTTCACAGGTGGGCTCATTAGTATTATTTTTTAGGGCTTAGGTAGCCTTTTAAAAAAAGATTTATTTATTTATTTTAGAGAGAAGGAAAAGAGAGAATGAGAGAGAGAAAGAGAGAGAATGCAAGCAGGGGCAGGGGGAGAGGAAGAGAAAGAGAGAGAAAGAATCTTTTTAAGCAAACTTCTGGCTGAGCGCAGATCCCGATGCAGCTCTTGATCCCAGGACCCTGAGACAATAACCTGAAACCAAGAGGAGGCAGCTTAACTGACTGAGCCACCCAGGTGCCCTGCTCACTATTATTAAAAGTTTGTTTTTCAAAAATTGTCCCAGATTGGATCATTCTCCTATACGGTTTGCATCTGGCCCAGACAGGAAACAATCGTGTAAACTTTGTCCTGATAAACTCTGGGGTGTTGGTCACACCCCGTGCAGTCCCCTCCCCATCCCCTCCTCTGTCAGAACCATTAGATGGGAACCCTCACGGGTGGGAATCAGGCTCCAGGGAAATCTTCACAAAGTGCCCCCTCAGTTTCCAACACCCCCACCGTGTTTATCCCCTGAGTGTGGATTTAAGCGTGGCTAAGTTTCTTTTTTACTCCCACGCAACCACCACATTGACAGCACTTCTGAGATCAGAAGCATGGGTTTTCTCCACACCGAGCAATTCCGTGACACCAGCTGGGTATCTAACCTGGACATAGTATCATATCCCGCAGGTTTAACGCTCGGTCCCACAAGACCACCCCCACTTCTGATGCCAACCACAGCAGTAGGCCTCCGGCTACCCACAACTTCTGTCCATCTTGGCTATACTTCAGAAGTTTCCACGGCCACCTCCCCCTTACATTCAATGATTTGCTAGAACAGCTCACAGAACTCAAGGAAACACGTATGTTTACCAGTTTATGAGAGGGTCTGATCAAGGATATAGACGAACAGTCAGATGAAGTAATATAGAGGACGAGGTCTGGGAGGGTCCTGAGCACAAGCAGCTTCTGTCCCCGTGGAGTCTGGGGTGCATCACCCTCCCGGCGTGGATGTGTTCACCAAACTGGAAACCCCCTGACCCCAAACTATTGGGATTTTTATGGAAGTTTCCTCACATAAGCATGATCAATATTAACACCATCTCCACTCCCTCTCCTCTCTCGAGAGAATGGAGCCCAGGACTGAAAATTCCAAGCTTCTATTCGTGGTCTTTCTGGCGGCCGGCCCCCTTCTGGGAGCTGTCCAGGAGTCCACCAGAGTCGTGTCATGAGAACGGAAGGCATCCTACCACCCGGGAAATTCCGAAGGATTCCGTACCCTGTGTCAAAAACCAGGTACAAAGACCAAATATTAGAACAAAAGACGTTTCTAATGCTCTTATCACTTAGGAAATTACAAGGGATTTAGGACCTCTATGTCAGGAAACGGGCAGAGACCGATACATGTATTTTCTTTTATCCCACGGGATCCAAGAATCCTGAGCTAACGGTCAGAGAGGTCCTTAGAAAATCCGCCCCTTGCTACCGTTGCATTCACTTTGCTGTCTGCTGTTCGTTGATCCGGGCTTCTCTACTGGAACGTGCGCTGTAACATCCTCTAAGACCCTTTGAAGATCCCGACTCCATTCAGACACGTCAGCGTTTCTTTATGATCATTTTTCAATGAGTTCTCTATGAAGGACACACACACACACACACACACACACACACACGAAGGATGGGTTAAGAACATCTGAACCCAGAACCTAAAATTAGAAATAGATCCATTTTTCTGTAGACACCTGCAGTGGACATCTCTCGTTTTGTCTGCCTACTCTGGCACCAGAGCTCTTCGTTCCCCGGGGAAACCCACTCCACACACCCGGCCCTGCCTTCTCCTCCACCTGGATGACAGTGGTGGGCAGGGGACCGATTCTAAGCCAACAAGAATAGTCCGCCCTTGCGAGCGTGTCCAGTCAGCCAGGCCTGCACTTCCTGGGATTTCTGTGCGGGGGGTGAGTGTGGGTTTCCACATGGAGAACTCCCAACTGTTTGAAACCTATGCCAAGTAGAGAGACATGCGGAGCTGAGAAACAGAGAGAGAGAGAGAGAGAGAGAGAGGTTTACAGAGAAAGAGAAAGGAAGATGTTTGTATGGTGGAAACAGCAGATCCAGCCACATTTAAAGCTGGAAGCCCCCAGACATGTTAGCAACGTTAGTAACAGGAGCCACGATTTCCCTTTTCTGTTTACGGCCGAGTTATATCTCGGTCCCTTCACGGCTGCAAGGGTCCTGACTGTGCCTGCATGCATAAACAATAACTTGCACGAATTATTCGCTGGGAGTCCATCGCAAATCAAACTGGAGGTTTGTGGCAACCAGGATGCCCAGAAAAAGCACAGTCCATCCTGTACTTGCTTCTCTAAGCTCCAGACTCCGTGGGTTCGCAGGGCCGCTTCCCCCTTAACACCTGAATGGAAATTGGGTGGTTCTGTGTCACAGCCTAGGGAACACCTCGAAGCATCCTCCCAGTAGTGGGGGTGCAGGGCGTGGCCAAGGATATCAACATTCATGCCACATCCCTAGTATTTTATGGGCTACAATATTATATCACATTACAAGTGCGTTTTGCCTATCAGAAATGAATCATGAGGCCATATTTACACCATAGATAAACATTCCACGGATGTTTTCTCATGGCTAAGAGTTGTGCGTTCTGCCTCTCCTGCAGACATTTTATGGCATAATAGCAATGCCACTTTGGACAGTGCCAACCAACACGATCCCATTCAGCTTTTCTAGTTAGGTAGGGACACCTGAAAAGCTCTGAACACTGCCAGGGAGCCCTCCTCGCCTTGTAACTGCTTACCAGAGGCAGCCCCTCAAGGAGGAAATTTAACAGACATTACATAACTACTTATCAACGTTCTTCTGGTGGGTCACTTGCCAGAAGACTGGGAATGGGGAATGTCCTAGAAATTCTGGAGAGACAGCTTGTCTGGACAACAGGAATAAACCAGAAGCTTGTTGCAGGGGGCGGGGGGGGGCTATCGAGCAGGATGAGGACAGAGTGATGATTCTTTACCGTCTACAACTTTTGAAGCTTCGCACAAAAGCTACTTTTGGTCATCGGCCGGAAGGGAAAGATCTGGATTACATGACTTCCCTCTCCTTGTTGAAGCACACCAGGGTATGGTTGGAATTCCACTCCTCCTTCCGGGACTCAGGGGACCCCGGGGTCCCTGCGGTGGAATCTTCCAGGTGTGGGGAGTGGGGAGACATCGGTTCCCCCAGAGGTATCTGGGGGAGGTCAGAATGGCCGATGGCTTGATCTCCCCACCTGAGCTGCCCACCCAGCTTTCGAGAAAGACACGAGCAGCTCAGGGTTGCAGTCGCTCCTCGCTGACTGACCTCTCCCGCGGCAACTGGAGAACCAGGAGGGCTTCCGTGATTGTGATGCGAGGAGGAAGCTCTTCCGGCAATGCCTGCCGAAGAATTTTCCTCTCGGTGGCCTGGGTTGCGTCTCCTCCTCCTCCTCCGGCCGCGCCTCCACCTTCTCCCCCTCTTTCCGGCAGTCTTTCCTCCTGGAGGAGAAAGAACACCCCTTGAGGCCAAAACGGGGACGTCTTTACCGACCGAGGGGAGGGGGCCGCGGGGTGGGGGGCGCGGACGAGCCTGTGCTGCTGCTCGGGATCAGAATCCCACGGGCACGAGGACCGGGACAAACAGCAAGGCCGGGCCGAGAAGCGGAGCCGGACATCTCCGCGCCGAAAGCTGGAGGACGGGCCTGACGGCCCCGGGGCGACCTGGGGGAAGGACTGAGTCCGCTCGGAGGGGACGGCTCCGGGGGCCTCGGGCCGCAGCCAGCGCCGCCCCAGCCACTCAAGACGCGCCTGAGCACGCGGCCCCCGAGCCGAGGGAGCCGAGGGGCGCGCAGGGCCTCCTCCCGCCGCCAGGCTGAGGAAGGCCCGGCCCGTGGCGCCGGCGCCCCGCTTCCTGCCGCGTTCAAAAGGGAGCAGAAAGGGCGCTGCTGGGCGGGGGGGGAGGGAAGCGTCCGGGCACAGGGTCCCCAGGAGGGCCTTACACCCTGGGTCAGCGTAGGCCCTTCTGCTTGTCCCGCGGGAGGACGCGGGGAGGCCGCGGGATGTGAGGCAAGAGGCAGGGACGAGGGCTGAGGACTGCGGAGAACGCACACCGGCACCTCCCCAAACACCAGGCCGGTGTGGACGTGACGGCGTCGAGCCAGCAACTACCCAGCCGAGGGGACGCGGGAGGACGCAAAGGAAGCGACCCGGAAACCCGTCGGTGCCTGCAGCTTCCGGAAGCCGCCATCTTGAACGAGGGAAGGAAGAAGCTGCCCCGCCGCGCGGCAGCCCCGGCGGACCGAGCGCTTCCGAGGAAACCTAGTGTTTGCCTCCACGGAGAGTGAATTAACCCCCAAGAGAGCACTCAACCGGCGGCTGCCTGTGATTTTTTTTCGGGACGGAAAAGGAAAGAAAACTGTCCATGCTTCCCTCAAAGGACGGCCGGCAAGAGGGCGGACGGGCTTAGGCTCCAGCTTTTCTCGTCTTTGGCAGCTGAAGTGTTTTCTAAGACTTTGCTTCACAGCAAACCAGTTAGAGCCAATGGTGTGCCTGGTGTGGTGAACTCAGTTCCTCTCTGGTTTCCTGTGGGCCCTGCTGGGGGAGACTCCAGCGGCGGGCGCTCCTACCGGGCTATAAACCCAGCCCCGGGCTCTTTATCTGTGCCCTGTTTTTAGTGGGGGGTAATTCGGGCTCTATCCTGCCGCACCCACCCACCCACCTCTTGTGTTTGCCCAAGCTGCTCCGGGGGCAAAGGGCAGCTGCTTGGGGCCAGAGCCATAGCTTCCAGGGCAGATGAAGGCCAACCAGCTGCTTGTGGAATCTGGAGCAGGTGCACACAGATTTTAGACACAGTGTCTGGGGGGACATAAAGTATTTCTGGAGCCTCACACCCTCCAACCTGGATAGGATGGAAGCCAGAGCCACACCCTCCCTCCCCTCCCCTGTGGTCTTCAACGTAAGCCCTTCAGATCTAACAGCAATACCTGAGCTGTGAGCAGTCAGGAAAGTCTTCAAAATATAAAACCTAGGGCTGGTTGTAGTAAAAACAGCTAACACTCACCGGCTGATGTTACACACCCGGCAAGGGTTAGCCCCCAACAGCGCTACGGGGAGCGACTGCTGTCATCCCCATTTTGCAGAGTTACAAACTGAGGCACTAAAGAGGGTAAGTGACCTACCCAAGGTCTCCTAGCTACTAAATGGTAGAGTCAGGCTTTGAACCCATGTGCTCTGAATCCAAAGCCTCCCTCTCTTCACCGTGACGTTCCCGCCATTTGAATGAGACCGCGGTTCCATCGACCACCCAGTTGTCACGTCCTGTGACTAGAGCCACATCACTGATGCTTGCCATGTGCCCCGTGGCCGCTCGGTCCTTCACCTGCACCGCCGCGGTCCCTCCTGTTAACGCGCCAGCAAGACGGGGGAGGGGAGGCTGAGAGACTTGTCCCAGGTGCCCGGGCGAGGCAGGGGTGAGACATGGTTCACACTCAGAGACTGAGCCCCGGGGTCCGGGAAGCCAGTGTGGTGTCCCTGCGCCAGCACGGCCGCCCTAATCAGCCTCTTTCATGAGCTGATGAACATGTTTCGGAGACGCTCTGCCCGGATGTGTGCGTTTTATTTCTGCCCTCGGGCCCCAGGAGCTCAAAGGGCCGGCGCGGAGAGCCAGCTCGTGGCTCTGGCCCTGGCGGCCCCAGGCGTAAAGCGTGACCTAACGTGGCTCTCGAACAGACTGAAACGGAAGCGCGGCCCGAGGTGGCTCACAAGTTTCTCTCTGTCCTTCGATGCAGGGGTGAGTGAACCGCACCTGCCTCCACTCGACTGCAGCCGACCTGCTCTGATGTCTCACTTGATCACGAGGCCACACCATGTGCCCTACAGAAAAGGACTGTTGTCGTTTGACTCAGCCTCCAAGGCCACGGCCTCAGTGGCTCTGCGTGTAAAGTGGGATGACCTCCAGAGCCCCGCAGCCCGGCGTCCCACACATTCACAATCCGTGTCTCTGGAGACTCTCCACAAGGATTCCTTGTGGATGTGAAAGAGCCACGGGACAATTTCGTGGTGCTGCTGGTTCTCGGTTGGCCCTTAGAGGGTATGGCTGGTGGCATAGTTACCACCACAGCCTGACGTCCAACCCCAACCTTGGTGACTTGAAACGCCATCCTTTTGTTCTGTGCGTGGATTTCATGAGCCAGGAATCTGGAAAAGGCACAGCAGGGACATTTCTCTGCTGCACGATGTATGAGGCCGCAGCTGAGAAGGCTCACGGGCAGAGGTGCCTGGGCAGCGGAGGGCCAGGGGCATCTCCGGGCACGTTCATTCTGGCACGTGCCATGGACTGGAGGCAGCGTGGCTGGAGGGTTGCGGACCAGGAGGCTTCCAGGGGGCTCGGCGTGTCCCAGGACTTCCTCCCGGCGGGGCTGGCCCACTGGCCCGACTGCTAACAGGGCGGCTGGGCCATCCAGGTGCAAATATTCCAGGAGCCAAGGGCCGAGCCGCATCACCTTCCGTGACCTCGCAGGTCACACCACGTCACTCCCACAGCGCTGAGTGGGGGGTTGTCAACAAAGTCACCAGCCACTCGGGTTCAAGAAGAGGGCAAAGACGCCGCCTCATCCTGGGAGGGTGGCCTTGAGGAATGGCCCTGGGCACTGGGTGGGGGGTTGGGGGGGGGCAATGCGGCCACCACTAGAAATCTGCCATAACGGGCCCAGGGACAGACGGGGGAAATCACAAGAGCGACGTGCCTTAGAAGAAAACCCAGGACCTCACTACCCGAAATAAATGAATAAATAAAATCTTGGAAGGAAAGCCGCCTTTCCGGTATCCCAGCATTGGCTGGTTCCTCCGTGAAAGCTCACGAGAGCGGACTGAGCAGGAGCTTGGGAAACGCGGTTCAGGAAGCTCGGCTGCGGGCTGGAGGCAACCGCCGGCCGAGGGACAGAGCGGTCTTGGGCCGCAGTATCAGGAGAGGAGCGACCTCAGGCTGTCGTATTAGGAGACGAGCGCGGTGGGTGGCCTGGAATCTGCTTTCAGGAGAATGACCCGGATGCCAGCCGAGGCTGCACGATCAGCTTGACCAAAGGCGGAAAATGGCAGAGCTCAGGATGGAGGCTTGTTCCTGGCGATGGATTTCACGGATGCCCTGGGAAGCAGTGATAATCACTTAATACAAGCATAACACTCTTAAATATGTAATTAGGCCTAAGTCACAGTTAAGCATAAGTTATACATATATACATCTATTTTTTTTTTTTTTAGGAACAGGCATTTTTTGTGGTTTTTGCCTGTCCATGATCCCTTCCTTGCTCCTCCTCTGGTAACAGATGGGCCTGTCCACACTGGAAGCTGTTGCTTTCCGACCCGGTGGGGCTGGTAAATCCAGAGCCCCCACCATCTCTCCCGGGCCTCATGAGCTAGGGTGGCCCCATGCAGCGATGCGTGCTGGGATTGTCCCAGGAGAGTGTGCGTGTGTGCACACACTCGTGTGTGCACGGCCACAACCCATTCTTTAGGATTTCTGTGGCTTCTGGGAAAGAAAGACTTTCCTTTTTTGACTGTGTGTTGAAGATCACATGAGGCTGGGATGTGGAGAGGCAGACGGACAGACAGAGATAGAGAATAATGACATGGCATCATCTGAATGTTGGGAAACAGTTACGCTTGGATCCAGAGCTATCGCCTGGGCCCTCAGTTAACAGAGTGAATAAATTCCATTTTTAACACAGGCTAGTTCTGATTGGGATTCCGTTCCCCATGAGGTCCTGACTGATACATTAGAGGACAGGCAACACTGCATGGCGTGGGTCCGCCTTTCTCGTCCAGATCTTTTGTCCTCCTCATGTGGTCTCCCGGGTGTAATGAGAGATGGTGACCTGAACCAGAAGGTTCCTGCATTATCCCCCTCATGGTTCTGAAGTTCAGCCTGGGCAGAAAGAACCTCTCAGGAGGTTCACACAACTCGGGAATATTCTCTTGGCCTTCGGGCGGAACTCATAACATCCCAGATACCCCATGTATCACTGGCAGGACTTCGGAGGGCCGAGATCCAAGAGAAAAGGGTAAGAGAGTCAGTCCCAAGATCGCATGCGCAAGAAAAGAAGGCCTGAGAATATCGAGTTCCTGAAAAATGGAAACTCTTTGTTTTTCCCTGGCACAAATTCACACACACATATGCATGGCTATTATTTTTAAGATGTTTAAAATGTTATGTACGGAGATCTCAGCCCTGCCCTTGAACATGGTGTGCTAAAGGGCTTGGGGCCAGAGCCTGGGTCCTGCCAACTCATGGCTGCCTCCCCTTCAGCCCCACTATCAGGATAGAGACCTCCCCTCGCAGGGTCCTACTGCCGAGGTTGCTTTTAATGAAAACTCTTTTTTCTTGACTTTTCTTCCTTCTGTAGTGTTAACTTTCTCTATATTCACAGAGGCTTATGTTGAAGGAGGCTTCTATATTTTGTTTCTTGTGCTTATGTGCTGACTCATTTTAATGCCATAAGATAATTGATTTATTTTAAAGGTCATGATACAACCCACATCATTGGTTTCTCAGAGACTATTGATTATATTTTTCCAAAATACATCATTTTTGAAAAGTATATGTGTATATATACATATATACACATATATACGTGTACACACACACACACACACACACATATATATATATATATATATATATTTTTTTCCCTTAAGTAGGCTCTGTGCTTGGCTTGGGGGCTAGAACTCACGACCCTGAGATCAAGAGTTGCATGCTTTACCAGTTGAGCCAGCCAGGTGCCCTTGAAACTTACATTTTTAATAAAAATATATTTATATATATTTCTACATACATAAAATAATAGTACCTATGGTTTTTATATATATATATATATATATATATATATATATACACACACATACTTTTTTTTTCTGTTAAAAAAACAAATTTAAGTGAGGGAACGGGAAGATCTAATGACTTCATTTTCATTTCGTGAGTCAGGTAACATCTTACCTAGCAAGTAGCTGGGAGCTCCAAAAGGAACTGCAGGACAAAGGAGTCATAAACAGAAAAAAGGCTTATTTGGGGTGACGTCATCTTCCTTTGGGGACAAAAGGGACTTATTACATGGATGACCTCATCTTCCTTTGGGAGCTGGCGAGGGCCCACGTGACAGGGTAGCTTATTAAGGTGCTGACCAGCAAGTTCCTGACTGACACATGAAAACTACATTTCCGGGGGCGGTTGAAGCTGTAATTGGGTGTTAAGCCCCAGCTTCATGACCTGGCCTGGCCTAACAGAAGTGACTCCACTTTGGGTCTATGATTTTCTTTGCACCACGATACACACATTCACTATGTATGTATTGAAAGAGTATCCACACATACTGTATGTATTAACAGCGAGCACGTATGGCTTTAAAGACCACCTCGTTCTTAAAAGCTTGTAACGACAGCAAAACTCCCAAGCTGCTTGTTCTAAAAATTCACCTCTTATCCCAGTGCTTCGGTATCTCTACTCACATTTCTAAATAAGATGCCTTTTCCACTGTTTATTACTTTAGACGCTGTCTTTTGACTTCTGTTATCGTGGATGAAAATTTCTGTCTGTTACTCTGTCCCACAGTTTTATCCTCCCAACCCACCCATATGGTAAGTCATGATTTTTTCAATCTTATTATGACTATGTCAATATTGTTCATTGCGGAGCCAAGAAATGTGACGTTGAGAGACGCTTCCCTTCTCGCACACCTGTTTGTTGTTCCTGGCGTTCACTGTCTTATTTTGTCTGCTTGACTACGTACCATATGTCATTCATTGCCAAGCGTGCCATCAGCTCTGTCAGGTGCCTATCATATTGTTTTCCAGATGCTCGCATGAGCTCATATATAACCAATCCCTTTTTTTCCTCCCTGAAGCCTGCCCTTTGGGAATCCTCTAGCTTCCTGTCCCTGCCAAACGGATCGATTTCTGGACCAGCTGCCCAGCTGTCATCTAGGGACTTCCCTCAGTGTTATCAAGGCTCTCTGTTTCTCTTTCCATTGTGTGGGCCGGCCTGGCGTCACACTTCACACAGAGGATGGCTATAGGAGGCCACCCTTGCCACAGATCCTAACAAATGAAGGTTCCAGAATAAACCACTCCAAAATATGCCTCTTTTGCTTATGGATTATTTTGAGCTAAAGACCTTTGAGAGTCACCAGATGCAGGAAAAACAAGACCCAAGCTATCATTTTGTAAAGGAAATTTACATTTATAAAAGAAATTTTAGGGGCGCCTGGGTGGCTCAGTGGGTTAAAGCCTCTGCCTTCGGCTCGGGTCATGATCCCAGGGTCCTGGGATCGAGCCCTGCGTCAGGCTCTCTGCCCAGCAGGGAGCCTGCTTCTCCCCCTCCCCTCTCTCTGCCTGCCTGTCTGCCTGCTTGTGATCTCTGTCTGTCAAATAAATTAAAAAAAATAAAAATATTTAAAGGAAATTTCTATTTGTCAGGATGTATCCTTCTCCTGTACCAGGAGCAGGTAGACCATAACAGCTCTTATCCCCAAAGAAGGCGCCAACTTAAATCTGTGTAACAAACCGTGCTAAACCACCCGTTTCTACCATACTTTTCCTGGTCACCTTTCCATAACTTGCCTCCTTTGCCCAGGAGCCCCAAACCCCTCTCTCTCTGTTTGGCCTCAGATGGTATGTAAGCCAAATTCCAGCCACCACCTTGGGTCACTTATCACTGGGCGCTCCCACGTGTGTTTGCAATGCATATGTGAATAGATGTGTTCATTTTTTTCTCATGTGAATCTGTCTTTTGCCTGTCTGATTCACAGGACTTCAGCTGGAGAACATAAGATGAGTGAAGGAAGAAGATTTGTCTCCCTTTCCTACACTCGCCCTAATGAAAAGTGACTTCTTTATACTCGGGTCCGTATTTCAAACCCAGAGAAGGCTTCAGTTGGCTTTGTGTGGGTCATTGGCCCCTTCTGGACTAGAAGAGGTGAGGGTGCTCTAATGGCCTTGCGATTGGTGTCCTGTTTAAGACAACCTGGGACTGGGGAAAGGTGGACATTCCTGAAAGAAGGCGCTCAGCTTTCCCACCCCAGTGTCCACTGCCCACGGTAGTGCTGAACTAAGAAAAACCAGAGAGAGGACCATCAACTTGGGAGCCAGAAGACCAGAGCTCCATTCTCGGCTGTACCTACTGTTTGCATACATACAATCAAGATTATTATTAGCTCTTCTTCTTGTTGGATTTCTCTATAGCTGGTATTTAAGGGGAAGCTTTCTCTGTTCAGTTATCCCTTCTTCATCTACCTTCTCTCATCCAAAAATATGATGCAATTTTTTGCCCACTGGTATTTCTACTTTGATTTTCTGTGTCTTTCTTTTTTAATTCCTCCGGTCACTTTAGAGTAGATGTGCTAATGCACTCGGGCAATCTGCCCCTGTTGACCATTGTCTATGAGTTTTTGGCTTTTGGTAACTTAATTTTCTTTTTAAATCTTGTTTTATTTAGCCCACGATGTTTCTCCAAAGCTTGCCCTTAATCGTGTGAGCTTTCTCTTACTCGTGGGTAAAGCGTGAGTAGTCATAGGTAAAATCCCCAGCACAGTGTCTGGGACACAGGGAGAAGTTCTGAATAAAGATTCGCGGTACCACCCCCTGCCCTTATCCAATCCTCTTTATATTAATACATCTCATGATTTCTGGCTCTGGGGAGATAGACATAAGCTCCATTCTGAACGGGCAAGATGGTAGAAGCAGGGTACCTCCTCTCACTTTGTCCGTCAACAGGTAGAATTTCATCAGGGTTTAAATTATGGGCAGAGACAGCTGGTGGAGCTATGGGAAGGCTCTTCTGCCGGATGGCGCGGCTTTAAACCACGGCTGGAGATGGCAGGGCTTGAGTGAACCGAAGGGATCTTTGCTGGTGTGTTGTCTGGAAGGGGATAAATTTTACCAACAATGAGTTTCTAATAGCTCTTGTCATTGGCTCGTTCCTTCTTTCATTCTGCATATATTCACTGAGTGATTGCGAGGGGCTAGGAGCTGGGGACACCAGCGTGCAGGGGGACACCTGAAGTCCGTGCTTCCCTGAGTGGCCTGTTCCACTGGTGTGGGGTAGAATAGCTTTGCCTGCCACTGGAAATTATCTTCGGCACCATATATATGTTACTTCATCTTAACATACGTTATGCCATCTTAACACGTGAGGCCATCTTAACATCTGTTACCATATGCCGATGTAACAGACATGTTACGCTCTTCCGGACGCCCTTCTCTATTGCCATCCTTCCCCTCACCTCCCACCCCGCCGCAGCACAGAGGCTGAAAAAGCTAAATTGTGCTTTCCCGGCTTCCCCTGCAGTCAGGGCGCTTCCTCGACACCATTCCACACAATGTCACAAGCCCCACTTGTCTGCCGGGGGCTTCTGGGAAGGATACAGGTAGCTGGGGCTGCCTCTTCCCTTTCCTCCTTCCCTGAATTCAAACAATGCTTAGAACTTCAACAGCTTTCGCGTCAGAAGGACCACGAGAGTCACAGGGTTGAGAACCGGAACCAACACAACAATGTGGGCTTCTCGACTTCCCGTGACCTGACACAATCTTACTCATGTTATCTAGTGTAATTCAAGTTTGCTGTTAGTCATAGCTGGAAACATCCTTAACTGACACACCAAGATCACAATCAACGTAAACCTCTTTACTTTTCCTTTCCTTCTTAAAATGAAACTTCACGAAGGTTCCCGAGGGGAAGATCCTTTTAAACATTGAAATTGCCATTGACTGGTCATTACTTAATATTTTTGAAATAAACTTGTCCCACTTAGGGGCTTTTATGGGGGTAGAAAGCCAATGTGGCAGCAAAAAGTCCTTTAAAGTTCTGTCAGCCTCAAGCTCAGATTCCAGAATAGGGCTCGACAAGTGTCACCCCCCACATGGCTGCTTCCCCGAGCAGAGCAGAGTGAGGGGCGCCTTGGAAACAGGAAGAGGAAGCAGGAAGAATCCACTGAGCATCTCAGCAGAAGGGAAGAACTTCAGCGCCCGCGGACACACCGGCGTCATTATCAACTCCCAGACCCATGAGGTTTGCTGAAAAACCACACCAGACACGCGAGACTCTCATTCCTAATGGAAACTCAATCCAGAAGGTCACAGAAATTCAAATTGCAGAAAAAGCTCATATGATGGCAGAAATCCCAATATGATACAGCAGGGAGTCAGCAAGCTACATCCCACAGACGAAATGGGGCTTGGCACACGCCCCTGTAAGGTCTGTGAGTTGACAGTGGTTTTTACATTTTTTTAAAGATTTTATTTATTTATTTGACAGACAGAGATCACAAGCAGAGAGGCAGACGGAGAGGGAGAGGGAAGCAGACTCCCTGCAGAGCAGAGAGCCCGATGCGGGGCTCGATCCCAGGACCCTGAGGTCATGACCTGAGCCGAAGGCAGCAGCTTAACCCACTGAGCCACCCAGGCACCCCGGTTTTTACCTTTATGAATGGTTGAATTGAAAACTGGGCACCTGGGTGGCTCAGTCAGTTAAGCCTCTGACTCTTGATTTCAGCTCAGGTCATGATCTCAGAGTCCCAGGATTGAGCCCTGTGTGGGGCTTGCTGCTCAGTAGGGCGTCTACTTGAGATTCTCTTTCCCTCTCTGTCTGCCCTCCCCTCTCCCTGCTCACGCATGCCTACACTTGCTCTCTCTCTCTCTCAAAAAAAAAAAAAAAGAGGTTGAAAAGTAATAAAAAGAAGCATCCCATTGTGTGACCCATGAACATTATCTAAAATATGAATTTCAGTGTTTCTAAATAAAGTTTTATTGGAACACAGCCATGTGCTCATTCATTTGCGAGTTATCTAGGGCAGCTTACATGACACAGTGGCAGAGTCCAATGGCTGCCATGAAGATCTATAGCACACAAACCTCAAAGGTTTACTAGCTGGCCCTTTGCCGAAAGTTTGCCCAGCCCGTTACAGAATTTAGGGCCTGAGAGGTGATCTAGCTCACGAGAAACATCAATGGTGTATCAAAACTCAACCTCAGATAAAAGGGTTAAAGCAAGCAGCAAGAGGGGCGCCTGGGTGGCTCAGTGGGTTAAGCCTCTGCCTTCGGCTCAGGTCATGATCTCAGGGGCCTGGGTTCGAGCCCCGTGTCGGGCTCTCTGCTCAGCAGGGAGCCTGCTTTCCCCCTCTCTCTGCCTGCCTCTCTTTCTACTTGTGCTCTCTCTCTCTCTCTCTCTCTTTGTCAAATAAAAAAAAAATTAAAGCAAGCAGCAAGATTCTCTAGAGAACAGAAAAGTCTCCTCAGTACCTTAAGGAGTCATGTTTTAAAATAAGGTTTAGCAATTATGTCAGTAACGTATAATTTCGGAAAATTTAGAAAATACTGAGAAGTATGCAGAAGAGTATAAAAGTAGTCTTTAATCTTACTACCCCGATAACAACTACGAATATTTTGGGTTTTATTCTTCCAATACTTTTCTGTGAATAAGCATTTTTTTCCTACAAAGCTTGGCTGCATACACTATCTTGGTGTTATTTCATTTGCAACCGATGGGATATGTATCTTAAACAGACTTAAGCTTAAAAAGTTGGGCGGTGCAGGGGGGAGGAAGAGTTGTTTCCTGGCTCGCAGGAGTATTACAGCTTTAGGTATGGCTAAATCCAGAGCTTAATGTAATAGGGTTCTTTCTCCATCTCGTTTCCACTTCCTCCATAAACATCCGAGTATCAGAAGAGCTCTTTCTTCACAATGACATATAGTAGCTGCAGAAGTTCCCGTCGCAGTTCTAATTCACATAACAGCAACTCCCCCCAGGAGGAAAGAGCATTCCTTCCCTCCCTCCCCCCCAAAACAAAATATGAGTCTTTCTAGTGCCATTCAATATTTTTGACACCATGAGTTGTATTTGCTGCCTGATCCATAATCATTCAGATGCAACATACATTTTTAAACCAACCTGTTCGAGGAAATGCTCATTTCAGAATCCTAATTACAGGATCAGATGGGGTCTGAGAAATCGTCCAGTCCATTCTACTCCTTTTACAGTAAAGGAAATTGAGACACAGAAAGGATACGTGATTTCCCATTATCATTCAAGAATCACTGGTGGGGAGCCAGGTCTAGATGGTTCTAGGATTCACTCTCTTTCACCAGCTCTCTCTCTTAGACGTCACCCCTGAAGCACAATTTGAGGTTAGAAAAGCATTTAACTAATGGAGTCAGTCTGCCCATATCCTGAAAAATAAATGAGTTAGAGAAGGAGAGCATTGTGATTTCTTCCCCCTGCTCCTCAATTTGCTTCTAAAAATGGGGATGGGGTGGGTTAGACAATGCCACAAGGGCTACACTTTGTTCCTCTTTAACTAACTCTAAAAAGTAGGCTTTGTTGGTTGATCAGAACTGCAAGCCCAGTAAAATATCCAAAAGTTTTAGAGATTGTGACTCTCCATCTATTTCTACTTAATTTTCCAATTATACAGAAAATTTGTTTTTTCATTTGTGTTTTCATGTGGCAAGGCTCCTGCTGTCCCTGCAATCTTGAAACACTAACAGGCAGGGAGAAGGAAGTGTGGTCTCCGGAAGGCACGTTCATTGACAAAGACGTCTGAGTGCTCAGAGCCTGTTTGTAGAGGAGGAGAAGGAATCTGTCTACCGACTCAGCGAGCCTGGTGGTGAAGCCGCAAGAGGCCGGTGAGCCCCTGAAGAAAGGCAGGATTCCCCAGGCTGCGTTCCGCAAGCACTCATTCGGTGTTCACCAGACGTTGAGCAGAACCCAGAGGAGACAGATCTCCGTCCTTGGGAGCTCACGGTCAAGTGCACAGAGACATGAAGACTCAGACAAGTAGCTTCCAGCACGCCGGGTGCTGTGGGAACAGCAGAAATGCACAGGAGGGTGGAGTCGGTTGCTAACTCCTCGTGGGTGGTCTGGAACTGCTTCCCAACAGACGGCAGGCCGGAGAGGGCTGGGAAAGACCACTCCGGGGCAGCCCGGTGAAGGGAGAGGGAAAGCCCACCCAGGTGCAAACACCTGGGTAAAAGGCCAGAGGTGGTAAGCAAACACAGCTCTAAGCGAACTCCAGCAGGACAGGTGTCAGATATCTGGGGAAGAGGGAAGCCATGGAATTTGCTAAAAATAACAAAATAAGGAAATGCTAAGTTCTGGTCTGGACCTACACGGAATCACGGAATCACGCACACCACCCCCTCCTCTTTCGGTTCCCTTTACAGCCCTCAGCTGACCTCCTTCATTCCATGAGCCAGCTCTTAGGCCCTCTGGGCACTGTGCTTCTCAACAGCTGCTCTTAGAAAGATCCACGGTTTATCACCACTAAGGTGTAAATGACTGATAGGATCATGTTGTAATTGCGTTGATTGGTATTATTTTCACAATGGACAAAAACCCCAGACCAAGGACACATTTTGAATTGTACCATTTGTTAGAGGAGGCCATCAAGAGAACGTGGCTGCTGGCTGACCTGGGCAATGGGAGGCTCCCCACTGGCCCCACACCCAGTCCTTGGAATGTGCATTCTGCCCACCAGTCCCACAGTGGGAGCTGTTCCAAGGACACAGCCCGGAGAGAGGAAGGTGTTGTTGCTACCGTCTGGATCATATGCGTGACTGATCCCAATTAAGGCCTCTTTACACATTTTGAAGATTTGGCAGGGGGTGGTGGAGATCTAATCGTCTTGCAGCTGCCCAAGACAAGCCTCATAAGTGAGTTCCCTTGCCTATTAAAAGTGCCACCTACTGGGGCACCAGGGTGGCTTAGTCGGTTAAGCGTCTGCCTTCACAGGGTCCTGGGATCAAGCCCTGCGTCGGGCTCCCTGCTCAGTGACGAGCCTGTGTCTCTCTCTCCTTTTGCCATTCACTCCGCTTGTGCTCTCTGGGTCTCTCGATCTCTCAGATAAATAAATAAATAACATCTTAAAAAAAAAAAAAAAGGTGCCAGGTACCAAGCTGGAGTGGCCTCCCTCTACCTTCGGTCTCTCCTTGCCTTCTGTGTAGGGGGTCAGTTTGCACAGTAACAGCAGGAGGCCCAGGCTTGGATAGATTAAAGGCCCCAGTGGGAGGGAGTCACAGGAGAACTGCCAGTGGCCCCCGGCCAGCCCCTGGTCCTTTAGGTCTACTTCTGCTCCTGCCATGTTGGCCCCTCCCTCAAGGACTCTCCTGGCTTCTCTGCCTGGTTAAGCAGATGGGGGACGTGGCGCCTCTCCCCAGGGCCCAAGGTGGCAAGTTGAAGGATACACCACAGTTCTCGTAGGCTCACCTCATTCAGGAAGAAGATCAGCTATGGCTTTCAGGGACTCACTGACCTCAAGGGAAGGGACTTTTTTTTTTTTTTAGGGGATACTTTCCACATGGCCCTGGAGGGTGGGTTCAAATGCCAAGCCGCCATTTACTAGCTGAATGACCTTGTACTAGATACTTCAAACCCTCTGTGACTCAGTGCCTTTGTCTATACATTGAGAATAATAATAGTATATATCTCAAATGAGGGGATGAATTAATTAATACATAAAGAGCCCGGAACAGAGCACTTCATCGGTGCTCAGTTAAACTCCGCCATCACCGTCGTCACCGCCACCTACTAACCTCTTCCCATTTCCTCTGCTAAAAAAACTGACCCTACTTGATTTTGGCCTAGAAATTTTTTTAGTAATCCAGGGACTTCATATAAATAAGAAGCAACATATGCTCAGATGCAAAGCAAAAGGGAAGTAGAGATAAGGGCTTCTCGGGTTTTAGTTTTTATGGATATCAACAACGATGGCATAATGTTTGCAATGACAATGCATAGCCAGAGAACTTAAATGACACTTCCCCCAAGAAGGTATACAAATGCCTAATAAGCACATAAGAAGATACTCAGCCTCCGTAATCACATCATGCCCATTAGGACGGCTACTATTAAAAGAGAAAATGACGTATTGGCAAAGATGTGGAGAAACTGGAATCCCACGCACTATTGGCAGGAGGGTTTTTGCTGTGGAAAATAGTGTGGCTGTTCTTCAAAAAGTTAAACACATAATCACCATATGGTCCAGCCATTCTCCTTCTAGGTTTACACCCAGAAGAACTGAGAGTAGAAAGTCAGAAATAGTTCTTTGTACACCCATGTTCACAACAGTATTATTTATAATAGCCAAAAGTTGGGGGCAATCCAGGTGTCCGTTGATGAATGAATGGAAAAACAAAGTGTGAGAGATACACATATAGCTGCGGAGTGGAATATAATTCAGCCTTGAAAAGAAGGAAATTTTGACACGGACTACAAGATGGATGAATTGTAAAGACAGTGTTACGCTACGTGAAATAAGCCAGTCACAAAAAGGCAAATCCTGTACGATTCCACTTATATGAGGTAGCAAGTGTAGTAGAATTCAGACAGTAGCTGGGAGGTAGAATGATGGTTGTTAGGAGCTGGGGATAAGGGAAGGGGAAGAAGGGAGAGTTATGATTTAATATTTGTTTTGTTAAGACATGCAGTAAATCACACATGGGTAGACCGGAAAGCCTGAATCTCTACGTGTAACACATCCTTTATTTGACTAATATTTATGTAGTGTTTATGATGTGCCAAGCATTACTCCAAGGGTTTTGGACATATTTAATCAGTTCATCGCCTTAACAACCCTATGGGGAAGCTACTCATAGGAGCTCCATTTTACAGGTAAGGAAACTGAGGCACGGAAAGGTCAAATAATTGTACAAGACTGTGTGGCTAATATGCAGCCAAGCCAGGCAGTCTGGCTCCAAGGTCTAGGCCTGTAAGTACGGTACCGTTTTAAGAGGCCTCCCACTCAGTTTTCGGAGAAACAATGAATATTACAGCAAACCACAAAACTGTGATCATGAATTATTTGAAAGGATTTCAGGCTGAGTCCAAACAGCTGTGTTCATAAATATTATCTTGTTGGAGGGGGACAAGGCTACTGGCTAATTTGTTTTGTGGTTAAAGAACTTCGGTACATTTTATTTTATCCTACCACAAGAAATTAGTCCTGGTCCTTTCAGTTTCTAGAATAGACAATTTTACTCATCACTGCTCATAACCTTGTTTGGGTTTAATTAGGCACAGCAATTTTAAGCCATTTACTTTGTATGAGTAATATGGCTCCATACACGCGAGTCATGGTTTACGGCGGCAGAAAAGCGCCCCTCTACGTTCCCATATGATTTGGGTAAAAGGGATTTTTTTCCCTAAACATGAAGCAGAGTTTGGGAACATTTTATTATTATCTTTTGTGAATCATGGGTTGCAGAGTGGTGGGGTGGTGGAGAGATCAGATCTTGTGTCAGCTTCGGCATTAGCATTTACTGAGTCTCAGTTTCCACATCATGGGCAGGTGTGAGGATTGAGTGAAATAATGTGTTAAGTAAAACATAAAAGAATTCTGAGTGCGTGGCCTGATGTCAGCAGTCGGTAAATGCCCGGCATTAGGTTAACTGCTGTGGCTGTTGGAATTTTACTGGAGTTGCCAAAGACCTATGATCTCTTACTCTGAGATTCAGAAAAACAGAAGAGGATTCCATCCCTTGACATTGCCTGAACTATTCTGGGGCCACCTAAAATTCCAGTGTTTTCCACACCTTTCTTTAGTTATGGGATTTGTTTCAAAAAGTGTCCAAACTTGCCGCACGCAAGTCTGTTTCTCTCTGGAACTGCGTATATTGGAGAAAAAGGAAGTGTTCACCGGACCTCTGTTTTCTTCCTTTTTCCTCTGAGAAAGGGTCCCTCTGAATAGAAAAACCAGGGGCAAAAGAACCTTGTTGTGAGCGCCTTTTTATTGTTGGGCTGTTTATTTTTTCCTTTTGATAAACAGTTTTATCAGAGGATTAATTTTGTGAATAACGCACAGATTGCGGCTCCTCAAGCAAACCGTGCGTGACTTCTAAGTAAGCATTACTCGGTTCTGCTGACCTAGGGGAAAATAAAGATCAAAAAAATTGCCCAGCCTCGTGGAAGAGGCCCTGGGCCGGGAGCTACATCTGGATCCAGGCTCGCCCTCCCATGGCCGTGACCCACCAGCGGCTCGAAGTCCGGCCAAGGAGAGGAATCCTTCCGTACCCTCGCGGGGGAGAGGAACAACACGCGGGTCCCTCTCCCTCGTCATCCCACCCACCGAGTTTCTTTGCTTCCCACTCAAGGGACTTTCGATGTCAAGTGCTAGGCAAATCGCGGGACCCGCCCAGGTGGAGCTCACAAGCGTCCCCGGAGGAGCAGCTTCCCACGCCCCGCAAAGCACGCGGAGCCGCGGCGGACCCCGTAGGTGCGCGGAGGCTCCGCCCACCTCTGCCCAGGCCCCGCCCACCTCAGCCGCGGCCTCCCATTGGCCGCCCAGCGCGTCAGTCGGCCGCCGGGCTCCCGGGGCGGGAGCGCCGACCGCCGTCCCCACTCCGCACCTAAAGAGCCTGCCAGCCGCGGGGAAGCGATCCCCGGCGCCGGCGGGCGGCCGCGGCGTCCGACTGACCGACGGGGGAGGCTCCGCGCCCGTCCGCAGCGCGCGGCCGGCATGGCGACGCGGAGAAGCGCCCCGGAGGCGCGGGCGCGGGAGCGGGAGGGTCCTCGTGCCCCCGCCGCAGGTGGGCCCGGGCCGGGGGACGGCGGGGCGGGGCGGGGCGGGGCGAGGCGGGGCAGGGCGGGGGTCGGCGGGCAGCGCGGGGCGCGCTCTCCCCCGCGGGCGGTCGGCGCAGTCCGCGGCTTTGGGGTGCGACGCCCGCGCGCTGAGGGTTGGGAGCTCCGGGGGCGCCCCAGGGCGAGACGGTGGGCAACCGGCTGCACCCCCAGACATCTCCGGCAGGGTTTGGGCTGCAGTCGGGGACGACTGTCCCGTCGCATCTGCATATATAGGAACTGCCCTCGGGAGGCAGAGCTGTTTGGGTCGTGGCTGGAAGCGACCTGCGGTGGCGGGGAGGGCAGGTTCCTGGGAGGAGGGAGTCCTTCTTGCGGGCTGGAACGGGGTGGCGGGCGCAGGCAGCCGCTGGGGGTCGGGCCCTGCCGCCGGGGAGCGGCAGTGTCCCTTTCTCGGCGTCCAGTCTGAGAACTTGATTGTTGTCGGGGGAGTTGCAGGGGGGCGGGGGGCGGGGGGAGTTGACGGGTTTCGCGCTTTGCTGGTGGAGGATGTGGGCCACACCTTCGCAGCCGTCAAGACTTGCTGAACAACAGAGAAAACTGGCTTTTGAACAACAGTGTCCCCTAACACAGGAGCAGCAATGGCACAGGTCTCGGGCTCGAGGATGGGCGCTGAGGCGGGGGCGCTCCGCCCACCCACCCCGCGTCTGGGCAGCTCGGCTCTCGGCGTCCGCGGCTGGGGTGCAGGGGAGGCTGTTTCCCTTCCCTTCTTCAGCGGGCAGCCCCAGCTCCGAGGGAGGGGGACGAAGCAGCTTCTCATTTTGAGCACATTCCCGTTGCTGCTGGTGAATGGGGGGGGGGGGGGGGCGGGGCATGCCTGCTCACAAACAGAGTTGGGGCCCGAGGTATTGCAGCGTTTATGGGAAGTTGGCAGGTGCCAGGACTGCTTATTAGTTGGGGTTCTTGGTCTCAGGAGGAACTTTTGATTCACACCTGAGCTGTTGGGTGTGGTGGAAACAGTGCCGTTCTGGGAGTCAGGACAGGAGTTCTCGACTTGCTAGAAGCCGCAGCCATACTGGACTTTCATATCCTCATACTCGTTGATGAAGACATGGGGGTAGCAGATCCATAAGGCCATAAGGCCCCTCCCAGTCTAGAATCCTATGATTGACTTACCTCCTAATCTCAAAAGTTTGGAAAAGGAACTCATTTTTCAACCTTTCTGTACCCTGAATTATTACAAGAGCCGGCAAATATTTCCCGAGGGTGTAGTCATTCAAACTTTTTTTTTAAAAAAGATTTTATTTATTTATTTGACGGACAGAGATCACAAGTAAGCAGAGAGGCAGGCAGAGAGAGAGAAGGAAGCAGGCTCCCCGCTGAGCAGAGAGCCCGATGTGGGGCTCGATCCCAGGACGCTGGGACCATGACCTGAGCTGAAGGCAGAGGCTTTAACCCACTGAGCCACCCAGGCGCCCCTCATTCGAACTTTTTATGATGTGATCCCCTCCCCCCTTGCCTTACTGGGAGAGAAAGCTAAAAGCTGGAAATGGAGGTAGGGCTCAGCAGGAGAAAGCTGGTTTGGGAGGCAGAAAGGTGCCTACTCTTGGCTTAACCTAATGGCCAGGAATTTTTCCTTCCAATGCATCGAGTTCAAGGTGTGCCAGCGCTGTGAGCCAGAGAATTCTTTCCTCTCCAGCCTGTGGGAACTGCCGTTGGTGTGCAGCAGTGGAAAAATGTGATTCAAGGATCAGGTTATGGAAAACTTTTTTTTTTTTCCCTCCAAAACATAACCCATAACCTCTGAGGACTTAGGAGCGTAGTTTCCCTTCTTCACAGGTGGTGTCTGGGGCGGGGGGGTGGGGGCGGATTTTAAGGCCTTTGCCAAAGGTAGGATGGGGGCAGGTTATTTTTAGCTACCCCTGTTTTGGTAAGAGGAAGACCAAGGTTCACTTCTGAGATAATGGCAACAGCTAACAAGTCACACTTGTCAGTAAAAACCAACTGGACAGCAGCCGAACAGCATCCCTACAGCGCAGGTAGGGATGAAAAGAATTTTCTGGTATCCATTTTTACTCTTTTTAAGCGTTGGGACATTGAGAATCTTGAACTAAAGCATCTGTGCACAATATGAGGGGAAAGACACTGTCAGAATTGGAATATTAGGGAAGTGGCCCCCTAGATGATTTGGTGCAATGCCCTGAGGCCCCAAGACCGGGTGGGGGAAGAGGAAGCAGGGGAGACCCACCCACTGGAGGAGAAACTCCGAGTCTTCCACATACCTTTGGCCGTCGGGCGCTTGGGGAGTTTCTGTGCGCCCCACATGTTTCCTGGCTCATCTTGCCTCTGGCCAGCCTCCGGGTCATTAACTGTTAGAATTCGTTCACACTCTGCCCTGGTTCTTCACCAAAAAGACCGCAAGTTTGCAGCCATGTCCTCAGGAGCTGCAGGACCCCAGGATGGTCCCTAGGGGCTAGTCTGGGGTGCCAGGAGTGCCCCAGGTAGAACAGGGCACCCAGCAGCCAGGTCTCCTGCCTCCAGCTACACATAAAGCAGCTCTGCTTTTGCCTTTTGTCCCCCCAACACCCTTTCTTGTTTTATATGCTGTTCTGAGTAAAATTTCGCTTGGGGGAAAGAGTCTAATGCTAAACAGAAAGTTTAAAAATCATGGTCATGGCCAATATTTTTCAGTTCTGTTGTTGTCTTTATTCCGCGTTGTCTTTATTCACAGGGCTTAGAACTGCGACTGGCCCACAGTAAGCACTTACCACTATCATCATCATCGTGTCCTTACACCACGAGGTTACTGTTACTTTTATCCCTATTTTATCGCTACCAAGTCACATACAACTTGTACAAGATTTCCCATGTAAACCTCTCTGCTTGTTGAAAGATATGTTCCTCCATATCATAGAATACGTTATTCCATAGCCATTCAGGGATGACTTTACGTACAAGGCAGATGATCCTCTGAATGCATTCTTTGCCCCGTTCCCTTGGGCAATCTGGGTGGCACGCTGGGGAGCCAGGTGAGTTTACCTGGTGAGCGCTTCTGTGTTTAAAGGGAGAGTGGGCAAATCAAACAGCTAAGGACCAGGCAGCCAGCTGGTCCATGGCAAGAAGACTGATGAGGATTGTGGGGCTCACACATTTCCTCCTCAGCGTGGACTGCAAAAGGGTGCTACCAATTGTGATCTTATTCTAGAATCAGTGCCTTCAAAGGCTCTGCCCTCCAGGACCTGAACAGTGGGTGGGGGGGGGGGTTGCTGGCAGGGGTCAGTGGGTACCAAGGAGGAGAGGAGTGAGTAGCTGAGGTTCTTTGTGTGCTATTTGTAACCTTAAAGAGAAATATTTTCCATCTTTAAAAGACAGTTTGAGGCTAATAATACATTATATGTTAATTTTTTAAAAAATTAAAGGAAAAGTAATCTATTTGGGGGCATCTGGGTGGCTCAGTTGTTAAGCATCTGCTTCAGCTCAGGTCATGATCCCAGTGTCCGGGACTGAGCCCCATGTCGGGCTCCCTGCTCAGTGGGGAGCCTGCTTCTCCCTCTCCATCTCCCCCATGCTTGTGTTCCCTCTCTCACTATCTCTGTCATAAATAAAATCTTAAAAAAGAAAAAGTTTGAAGGCTTAGGAAAACAAACAAACAAACAAACCCCAATGCTTCAATTAAACATACACACAACAGAATGTTTAAAACCAAATGGTCCGTAGTTGGTATTTTTTGCCAGCCGCTTTGTCCCACTTTGAAACTTTTATGTTTCTGTGAGATGGATTCGATGCTAAACACAATGACACGATGTACGTTTAGTAGCAGGTGCTTAGCTAAGTAGAAATACTTGACTGGCACAGTTACGGACTTGAAAATGACCTTTCACCTGGCTTCCCGGCGTGGGTGCGCACTGTCTCCTCTGCCTAGAGTACCACAGTTGTCCTTGCCACGGAAAACAGTGGGCATTCGGTGGAGACACAGCCCATGGATAGTCTCAGGTAATCTTCACAACCTCCTCTCTGTCGGAATTTGCTCCAAGTTCCCAGCTAGTAAGTAGTGGCCAGGATTCGAACCCAACCCTGGCAGCCTGGCTCCACCTAAAACCGATTCTTCACCATCCACCTCTTCTGTCTCCTGAAACTCAGATCAGGATTCTACCTGCAAGCACTGTCGTCTCCCGGTTCCCTCCCTACATGTCAGCTCTTCCCAATTCAAGTTTGGTTATCACTTTAATACCATGTTGCTCCATGTAACTCACAGGTCTGGGGGACAGAAGAAGTGAGATTATGAAAAAGTCTTCATGATTGAGCTAAAACTTCCAACATTCGTGGTTGCTTCTTTGTAGCTATGAAAGCCGCTGCATCATCTTGAGAGCAGTGAGTGAGTTATCAGGCCCCCGGATTTGATCTTTTTCTCCTGCTCACTTGACATTGCTTGTAAACGAGCAGTAAACTTAAAGCAGTCTGCTCTCAGAATCGAGGTTGCTTACACGTTTATTGACTTGTAATTAACTTAATGGAAGAACAGATAAATATTATTTCGTAATAAATCAACAGAGAAAAGGTTTTGTTTATGCGCTCATTTTGCCAGTCACCTTTTGTTCTGGTCATACCCCATTTTACTACTTTCTTGTTTCACTGGAGCCAGAAGAGACAGATGGCATCGTGTTTAAAATAAGAGGATGATAAAATGCTTACGTTCATTTCTAGGAGACTAAGGACTGTTGCAATACTGTTGCTGGGATTTTCAAGTAATAAACAAAAATCTCAGAAACCGGGGTGCCTGGGTGGCTTGGTCGGCTAAGTGTCTGCCTTCAGCTTAGGTCATGATCCCGAGGTCCTGGGATTGAGCCCCACATTGGGCTCCCTACTCAGTGGGGAGCGGGCTTCTCCCTCTCTGTCTGCTGCTCCCCCTGCTTATGTTCTCTCTCTGTCTCTCTCTTTCTCTATGTCAGATGAATTTTTAAAAATCCTAGAAACCATCACATGTAAAATGCCATGCTCCATGAATCTCTGAATTAAGAATTTGATAGTGAGCCTTTTGTTGTTGATTTAACCAGGTATCAATGGCTTGAGTCTATGTGGGATGGTTGGATTGTAGATCTATGGTAATTTAAAATATTGCATTAGCACTTTCTCTGCTTGCCCTGTAGTTGGCGTTAATGAATGTTAGGGTTAGTCTTCTAGCAGAGGGAAAAGTCATGGAATTGCAAGTTGGTTCCTCCAGACACCCCCTTTCCCCCAACTCAGAGAGAAGTGGGATCTGATTCCACATCGAGGGTTAACTGTTGAAAGGAGCACACTGCCCTGTCTTGTTCCCGGTACAGAGGACATGAGCTGCCTGCTCTCTCCAGGCTTGGGACAGCTGCAGTGGGTACAAAAGCAATGGGTACAAACGCCGCAGAGGTGGGTGGGGGAGCTGGTGGGGGGAGCTCGTCAGGCGGAGGTCTTTGAACACCTTGTGTCTCTCCTCTTGCCCAGGGCTGAGAGTTCCCGGAGCCTTTAGTCCCCCAAATTTAGGAGAAGTGAACTAAATTCCTTCTTGCCTGGTTAAGAGAGAATTGTTCCCTAGGTCTTAGAGCAATACCTGGTACATTGTGGCCATGTTTGTGGACCTGTGCCGGGAAGACATCAGCTTTCCTGCGAGGTCTCTAGAGTGACAGGAAAAGTGAGTGCTCTGTGTCTTCCCAGTCGTGTCCCTGGGACAGGTCGAAATGCCTGTCCCAGTGACACGGAGGAAGCAGGACAGCTGACAGGAAAGGGAAGTGAAAGAGGTGGCAAGCCCGTGCGGTGTGGGCTGCGTGTAATCAGTGGCCATCTAGATGTACAGGGCTGGACAGTCCTGATGCCGGCAGACAGATCAGCTCTTCAGCATTTCACTTGGCATTTTAAAAAGTGAACTTGGAGTTCAGTTTGTAGCCAAGGATCAGGTTGGCCCCTTACCTTGAAAAGCAATTGTAGCCAGTGGCATTATTTCTTTTTTAAATGATTTTTTTAAAAGATTTTTATTTATTTATTTGACACAGAGAAAGATCACAAGTAGGCAGAGAGAGAGGGGAAGCAGGCTTCCTGCCAAGCAGAGAGCCCTATGTGGGACTCGATCCCAGGACCCCGAGACCAGGACCTGAGCCAAAGGCAGAGGCTTAACCCACTGAGCCACCCAGGTGCCCGCCAGTGACATTATTAATATAATACTTCTGGTTCCCTCAGCTCTGCACAGGAATCGGTGTAAGGGCATGTCGATCCTTCCTGCAGTCTAAAGTAGAGAGAGAAACTCCTTGAACGGAGAGAGAGTTTATGAGATCGACGTTATCCACCGTGTCTCCCTCTAGTTTGGTTTTTAACTATTTCCTGAACTCCGCGGATGCGTTCAACTCAGCTGACTGTTAGGACTTGTGCAACCAAGGCTGCTGACCTGTGCCGTCTTGTTCTTCATGCTTTAAAGTTCCGCTGCACTCTCCCATCTATGCCTCATCGGTTGATTCATTCAAACTGTGGAGCCTGTAACCTCCGAAGGCACAGTTCTCCTCTCCCTCCCTCCCAGGCTCCTCCTCCACTGTCCCTTAAAAAAAAAAAAAAAAAAATTCTTGCTGTTTTGAGAAACTGGTCACTTCCATGAGGCCCTGCTGTGGGAGATCTGTAGAGCCCAGCGTGGGCTTCTAAGGGTGGGGGTCTCTGCTGGCACCTGTCACGGTCTCACGTAACTGCTGTATGTGTTCAGGGTGTCTTTCCTGCGGTGCAAGTTGTGGGTAATGTTTTAAGCGTAGTTGAACTTCAGTTGCTTCACAACTGCTGAAACTCCCGGGCCTGTGCCCCAGTGTGACGACTCCTCTGGGAGAACTCAGAAACCAGTCACCATAAAGAGGCCTTGGGTGGAGGAAGGGAACTGGCAGTGGACGGCCTGGCCTCCGTGCGTCTGTCCACGGGGAAGGAAGCTGAGGTCCAGAGGCGCTCAGCTCTCTAGGACCAGACTGTGGGTTCCGGAGTCCCTGAGGCTGGCTCATTCCTCTACCTGGAAGCCGTCCCACTGGGTGACCGCTTCACATTCTCATTTCCTGCTTTGTACGTACATGAGTGTCATGAAGGGAAGAGAAAACGCGGTGGCTCACTGTTTCTGACGTAGGTGTGGTGTTCCCAGTCAGAAGGGACCACCGAGGCGGAGGCCGGATAACAGAGCAACCCCAATAAGTGAATCAAGTTTATTTCTCTCATGTTCCAGCTCCACGGTGGCTCTCCAGCGCTGGAGTGGGCCGCACGGTGTGAGGGGCCCGGCCCCTCCGCTTGCCGTCCATGCGTGGCTTCCGTGGCCGGCTGCTTCGTGGCCCAAGATGGCGGCCGCACACCAGTTCCCACACGCAGGTTCTGGCTAGGCGGGAGGAGGAAGCACGGGGACCGCATCCCTCCCAACAGAGCCCCCTGAAGAGTGCACTTAATGCTGCCTCGTCAGAGTTCTCTCGGGCAGCTCCGCCCGCCCCCCGGGGAGGGTGAAATGTAGCCTTTTCCAGGAGCCACGCACCCAGCTGGAGGTCAGGACTCTCCTTCTGTGGAAGGAGAGAGAACGGGCACTGAGGGAAGCCACAGCGTCTGTCACGGAGATACGCAGCCTGGATCCTGATTACGTGGATTCATTTTACTGATTCGACAAATATTTATTAACCGTCTGCCCTGTGCCCAGGCACCGAGAAAGTGGAGCGAAAACAGACACAATCCCAGTCCTCAAGACGTTTACCGACGTGGGGACACAGGCCCCGATCAAACACAAACACGGTTGTGTAAACTGTGCTAAGTGCCGCGAAGGGAAGGGACACTGTGTGCCGAGCGAGTGACGGGGACTTGAGCAAGCCTGGGGAGGGCAGGAGGGGGTGGGAATGGGTCAGAGGCTTTGCCCCAGGAAGTGACAGTGACGCGGACAGCTGGAGACGGAGGAGATGGAGGCTGTTACAGGCAGGAGAGGGAGCCCGGGCCAGGGAGGCCGGCGGGAAGCCCTGCGGGCGCTGAGGGAGCAGCCCTTGAGGCTTGCTCAAGCAGGCCTCTTGAGCAAGAGGCAGCGGGGAGCGAAGAGGGAAGAATTGGGGTCAGACCGCGTGGGGCTCCGGAGGGCGGGCGACCGCCGTCGGCCGGCCTGTCTGGCATGAGACTGTCCCGGGACGTGGAACTTCTACTGCTGAACCTGGGAGAGTCCCAGGCAGGCCAGGATTTGTCGGTCACCCTTGCTGGAGGCCAGAGGAGCAGTTGGATGCCTTTAATGAGAATTTCAGCCAAGTCCCTTCTCAGGCAGGCAGAGCCCGGCCTGCGGACACGCAGTGGCTGGGAATCGGCGCCCTCCTACTGCCCGAGGGAAGGAGGCACAAAACGCAGGCGGCGCTCCCCGTGGCGGGATCCCACGGCCCCTGAGACTTCAGCGGGCCTGCTTCCTCCTGCGAGGAACTTCGGAAATCACTTGGCCTGAGATGATAGGTTATTTGAGATAACAAAACGGTCGAGTACTCACGGTGGCCCGTCTCGGCGTTGGTGGGGCACTGGAATGCCTTGGGGACCCAACCAGTGAGTCAGGAAACGCAGGAGCTGCGGCAGGGAGATGGGCTGCATCGCAGTGGCCTGCAGGGGTGGTGTGCGAGCGGGTGGCCGGGGCCGGTGGCTGGGGCCCGGTGGCTGGGGACCTTGCCCAGCACAGATGCTTCTGCGGGGTCCGCGGACCTATGTTCCTGAGCGCCCGCTGGGTAGTGATGTTGCTGGTCCAGAGACCCTGCGTGCCATGTCTATAGTGTTGGAAGCCACTGGTTTCTTTTCCCGGAGAGCAGAGCTAAAGGACCACGTAGAGGGGCAGGGGTGGGTGAGCGGGGAGGGAGGAAGACGCCCGGAGCCCAGGGAGGCCCCACTTTGTGCCGCCCTCACGGGCAGGCCCATCTCCACTTCTCAGTGGGATCCTAGATGTTGTGGGTTATGGGATGCGGCTGGTTCCTGGTTCCAGAAGAACGGGCTCTCCAGGGCTTCTGGCTAGGTTGGGGCTAGGAAGTGAGGCACCATTACCTCTCACACCTTGTTTAGAAGCCTTTCCCGCTCACTTCACCGGCTGCTAGGAGTCAAGTCGTTCCGACAAGTAAGAAAACCAAAAGTGCCTGGGTGGCTCCGTCGGTAGGTCATGATCCCAGGGTCCTGGGTTCGAGCCCCACATCGGGCTCCTTACTCAGGAGGGAGCCTGCTTCTCCCTCTCCATCTGCCTGCTGCTCCCTCTGCTTGTGCTTCCTCTCTCTTTCTGTCAAATAAATAAATACAATTCTTAAAAAAAAAAAATCAGAAATAATAATAAGAAAAAAAGCCAGAAAGATTTTTCAATAGGAGATGACACATCCATTGAATGTAGAAAAGCCACAAGTCCCAAACAAACAAAGAAAAAGACACCACTGGCTACAGAGTGGACAATGGTTTGGGGAAGGGAAGCTAGTTAGGAGGATGAGTAATCAGTGGCGGCCGAGCCCAGGCGGGCCTGACTGATGGAAAAACCGTCGCAGGGCAGAAATGAAGAGTGGATCGTCTGAGTGTACCTTTAGTTCTCTCTCGGTCCCATTTCATAAATGATTTGTACTGGGAGGTGGAAGACAGGCTTAATCTTTAGAGGTCTGGGAGTTGAGAGCGTGCCACCGAAGTCCTGGCGGGCAGCGAACCAGATCCCGGAACGTGATGTTTAGCGGGGCTACGTGTCAGCTCCTGGGTCTCAGGCATGGAGCCGGCATGACGGCCACCTTGCTTCCCTTCCCAGCTTCTGAATGACCTGAAAGGCAGCCACAGGAGTCAAGAGAATTTTATTTCTAGTCTTTGAATTTTAAAAAGATCTATTTATTTGCAAGAGACAGTACAAGCAGGAGGGGCAGAGGGGCTCCACCTCACACCCTGAGCTGAAATCAAGAGTCGAGCATCCCACCGCACCCCCCAGGTGCCCAGCATCAGAGGGTTTTTAAATGTCATCTCAGGGATAAAGCCCCCACGTCCTAGTTGTGTGGCCGGACGGGCTTGCTGAGCAATGCCCGAGCTGAGCCCACCCCCAAAAGGTCAGGCCCAAGGGCCCCTCTCTGCTGGCAAACGAGGACTGGCCAAGTTGACCAGCTGCTTTCCCTCGGGAAGGAGTCGGGGAGGGCTGGGACCGAGGCCAGAGCCGGGTGTCCAGGAAAGTCCTCGCAGCTGGAAGTCTGGGAAGCGTGGGATGAAAGCACCGAGCCTTGTCTCTCCCTTTGGAGGTTGGGGAGACTTCTTCCAGCAGCTGGTCTGAAGGGCTCTAAGTCGATGGCAGGCTAATCGCGAGCCGACGGCTTTTTCTTTCACTGCGCTGCAATCCTAACTACCACGGTCTGGGCTGTATGCATCCTTTGAGCGAATCATCTAGAACAGGGTTTGGCAAAGCACAGTCTATGGCTGAATCTGGCGCCACTCAGTTTTTGGATGGCTGGTCATCTAAGAATGGTTTTGACATTTTTTTTAAATGGTTGGGGAAAGAAAAAAAAAATCAAAAGAAACTTACATGAAATTAAGGGAAACTTACATGAAATTCAGACATCGGTATCTGTAAATAAGTTTTCTGGGAACACAGCCCCCCTGCATACTGTCTCATGGCTGCTCTTTGTCAGGGACAATTTGAGAACTTGTGACAGAAAGCAGATGACTGGGAAGCCTAACATACTCACTCTCCGACCCTCTACGGAAAGCTTGCTGACCCTGACCGGGAATGAAGGGGCGGTCAAGGGTTCGCATTGTCTCCGGGGTGGGTCACACTCAGGACATTGTGTTCTGTCCTGTGGCCTCACTCTAAGCATGGAGGGGTTCCGAGGAGAGCGACCCGGATGATGAAGAGGACCCCCCCCCCCCCGCCCAGACTGTCCTATGAGGACTGGTCGAGGCGATGGGAATGTTTAACTGAGGAGAAGCGGGCGAGGTGGAGACGATGGCCGCCTTTTACGGGTGTGCTTGTAGATTGCTGTGAACTCTTGGAAGAGAATTGCTTTGGGAAGGTGGCTCTGAGGCTAACTGGAGGGGCACTGACCTTGAGTCAGAACGTGTTGGTTCAAGTTCAGACTTCTACTCGCTGTTCTCTGGGCTTCACGTTCTCCACCCCGGAGATGAAGGGTGCAAGCGACAGCCCGTCAACATGCCCAGGTCCGCGGTGACTCAAGATTTGCTTTTCCCCTCAGAGGTGTTTTCTGGCCAGCAGGGGACACGGTCACGGGGACGCCTCACCACCTGCAGCTTGGACGGAGCGCAGAGGGACGCCGGGGCGGAGGGACTCGCTCCGCTTAGGGGCTGGTGTACATTGGACCTTGGGGAACGAGTGGAACCCCAGCCCCTTCACCCAAAGCATCCTGTGATTCCGTGAAAGACTTAAAAGGTGTCGTGTAGAAGGGCGATCCCACAGGTTCCTCAGGACTCTAAGCAATACCCTCTCAGGCCGGTGCTTACGGATCCCGCCACACCGGCCTCTTGCTCAGGACCCTTCCCTGATCTTCAGGCAGCAGCAGCATCTCGAACAGGATCTGCAGGCCCCGCCACTCTGAGCATGGCCCGCTTGCCTTGCTTCCCTTGCCTTGTGGACGCTTGTCTGTCCTGGGTCTCCACTCTGCCTCTTGCTGGCCAAGGTCACGTCTGCTGCTGGAGCTCTGTTTCTTTGGAGCGTTGCCTCGGTCGTGCCCCAAACACAGGACAAGGGCTCGCAGTGGTGGCTTCAGCCCTTGGCCCACAGCTCAGCCCGCAGGAGGAGCTTACTCTGTGTTCATAGACTAATAATAGACTTGGATCAGTAAAGAGAGTAATAGTCCCGAAAAGGAAATGGTCTCCCACACGTGGGAGTGAGTCCCCACCCCCGGAGGTGGGGGGAGATGGCAGTGGGGACTCAGCCGGGGAGTTTCTGTTTGCCCCGGGCCCCGGCCTCGCAAGTACCCATTCGTGGCGTGGGTGTAATTTCGTTCTAACCCTCTGTTATCCACGGATGGTCTTCTCCGCTGGGCAAATGTTTTGGGATCCCCGAAGCTAAGTGATTTGGCTGAGGTCCTGCAGATAGACGATGGCAAAGTAAAGACAGAGTCCTGGGCTTGTCCCTCCGAGTCACTGGTCTCTCCCAGGCCAGGGAGCCCGCCAGGCTGGCGAGGTGATCCTGGAGCGCTGAGATTGCCCAGAGAAGGCGTTCCAGCTTGCTAGGACCTGGAAGCCGAGCCCACCCACAGCTCTTGTGTTTTGAGAGTTGGGGGTTTTCAAAATCCCCGACCCATGATTAGAAAATCACACTTAATTTTTAAAGTCATGGGCTGCAGTTAACACCCCGAAACTTGTGCCCAGTAAATGAAAAAGCTCCGAGCTCTGCCATTATTACACACGCACACGCACAATCCTGTCAGTGTTTGGCAAGGAGCGGTTTGCTGCCGTCCATCCTGACACTAGGTTGAGCAGGAGCCTGGGGTACAGCATACCCAATCCTGTGTGGATTCTTCTGGAAGCCCAAGCGGCTGGCCTGACAGGATGACAGCTGACAGTCTTACTGGTCATGGCTTTCGGGATAAAAACCTTCCGCTTGGTGGCTCTCTGCCGCAGTGGTACCGGTCTTGCACTTTTTGGTTGTGGTGCTTTACGAAGTGGAAGGCTGGCCTTTCTTAATGGAGCAGAATTAATACCTGAGACACAAAAGCACACAAAGACTTTGGACCCCACATTTCCAAGATTTGCTAAGAGGACTTCTTTTCTTTCCTGAATATTTCCTCCATAACTGATACAAAAACAAACAGCTAACCCGTGAATGTTCGAGAACCAAGACCGTTTAAACCCAGGCCTTCACACCGCTGTGCTGACGCTCCCCTCTAGTCTCCCCCACACGCCGCGTTGCTTAGAGCCCCGACGGCCTCTCGGAGTCGCTCTGCACGTTTGTCGTGCTGCTCGCATACTCTTTATTTCACTTGTTTAGACTAATGTGCTCTAGTTTGCTTGGTTCTCGAGCCTCTGAGTTTCTCAGAACTAAGCTCTGAGAGAGGCGACGCCCTGGGGATGAAGGTCTGCCTGCCACGCGGGCGTCCAGTTCAGAGGGCCTTGGGTTGTTGTTGGTTTTTTTTCTTTTAAGATTTTATTCATTTATTTGAGAGAGAAAGGATAAAGAAGGGGGGGTAGAGGGAGGGGGAGGGAGAGGGAGAAGCAGACTCGCCGCTGAGCAGGGAGCCTGCCGTGGGACTCGATCCCAAGACCCTGGGATCATGACCTGAGTGGAAGGCAGACGCTTCACCAACCAAGGCGCCCAGGCGCCCCGGCGCCCCGGGGCTTGTGTCATTCTGCGTCCCTACAGAGAGACCCCCTGCCTCACACCAGGGTGTGCTGAGCCCGACAAGTGCCGGCCTGGCCCGGTGGGCCCGGACAAGCCGACCAGTAGGCTTCCCTGCAGGAGAGCATCGCGCCGTCCATCCACGAGCTCCTTGAGGACAGAGCAGACATCTTTCCACTTCACTTCCTGCCAGCCCAGTGCCCAGCCCGGGGTTGGGGGGCGAGAAGTGCAACCGCCGAGGACGGGGTTGGGGGGGACAGAAGGCCTTCCCAGACCCTCCTGTGTCTGCTGCACTGTTTGGCTTCTTTTCGCACTTCTCTGCTTCACTTCCCACCCTTGCTGAGAACAACCCGAAAGCCACATCCACTTTACCGAAGGGGGCAGTGTTCCAGGACTCAGCTCAGAAGAGTGCGAGAAGTTTACCAACACCTCTGAAATGTCTGTGTCCCTCGCTTGGTCACGGCCGCCCCAGCCCTTCACCCCTCTGGCCACAGAGAGCGTGTGGCTGTCCCGGGACCTTTCCCACGGGTCCCTCGGCTTCCTGCTCCATCAGTCAGTCTCTCTCGGGCACTCTGTCTCCCAGGTCCTGCTGATTAACCACAACACAGGTTGGACGCAGAGGCAAGAGCTGTTGTCGTCATTAAATTCAGTTTGGCATCTTTTACCTGAAGTTTCCTTAACAAGATGATTTTACTGCATATATTTCTTCACCGCCTCTGCTTAGATATCTGCATTAAATTATCTTTTACGTCTTTTGGCCCAGGCCTTATGTCCCCACTCCATGGTCCACTGGGGAGTGTCTGATGGGCTCCAGGAGAAAGTCATCAGACAGGTGCAGCTGGCAGTGTAGACAGATGTGTGTAGGGAGAAGGGGTCACGGGCTGCTGCGCCGTGAGTCAGATTGGGAGAGAAGTAGAGGCCGAAGGGATGGGCTGTTCCGGCCCGGGGCACCCCTAGAAGTGTTGGGGGCAAAGGAGACACAGGAGTTTCCATGAGAAGGAGCCCAGGGCTCCCAGGTGGGACTGCCGGCTGCACATTCACTCTGTTTCCGGAGTCACAGTATCTTTTGGTTTTGTTTTCAGGGTTGTTTTTTTTTTTTTTTTTTGGTTTCCTGTTTGAATGTTTGAATTATTTCAGCTTTGGTACATTTTAGAGAATGGAAAAAACTCTAAGTAGACTTTTACCACAAAAAAAAAAGCCTTCTTTTTTTTCTACTTCTAGTCGTGCTGTCGTCGCCATATATAGTTTGAGTGGCGGCAGGTGAGATCTGACTTTCTGATAGCCGCACTGTTGACTTCGCGAGGCTCCGGTGCCATCATTCCTCCAGGGTCCGACCCACTCCGGAGCGACGTTTCCCCACTGTGTGGCCTGGGCTCTCTCGCCTGTCTTTGTGCTGTGAGACCTAGTTAATCCGCTTTCCAGCGGGACCACCACCCAGGTGGGCCGTTCCAAAAGTACTGAAACGAAGTTTTGTTTTTTCCTCTCTTGACAAAGATGGGCGACGACCAAATCCCTCATTCCAGCAGGACTTCTGTTCTCTGCCCCTCCTTGTGGCCCCCACTTTCTGGAGACGCTTCATTGCCAAACCTGCGGCCCCCACTCCCTGGCCCCTGTGTTTCTTGTCCTTGTCCCTCTTTGTATTGGGTTGAATGACAGAATCCCTGGCGGTGGGACCAGCTCTCTTTTCCCGGTGCTGGTCGGGGTCAGTATCGCCCCGGCCCGGGTCTTTGTGGACAGGGGAGGGGAGGCTGGGCAGGTCACTGCCGGGCTGGCGGACGGGGTCGGGGGGCGGTGAAGGTCCCGACATGGGAAGTTTTATCCCCTCTCTGCTGTGTTTGTGGAAATGAGATTTGACCATGAGATCCCCCAAGTCGTGACGATGGTAGCGTTCCGCGGGGCCCTCGAGTGTGGTGTCCTCATCTGTGGCTGTTGCTTTTGAGTTGTAATCCGGTTACTGATACACGCGGGGGCAGGACATGGATTTTTAAGTCTCTTTTTAGAGTCTCAATTCTGCTTGCTGTAGCAAAGCTAATTTGAAGACTGACTCGGGCATAATGCATGGGCAGGAGAGCCAAGGGCTCGGGTCACTCGGGCACCACACTGCCCGGGCTTTGAATCTCAGCCTTACAGCTTTCACATTCAGTGTTTCTCTCCCATGCAGCTTCCTCATCTGCAAAAGAAGGGTGGTTGGACTGATAGCAAAACAAATGATAAGGGACAGGGACTTGGGGCCTCAGGGTTTGCCAGACGGCACGCTCAGAGCTTGCCTAACCTTTCTCCTCCGCTCACAACGGCTCCGTTCCCGTGCAGTCTGCACTCCCAGGGTGCCAGGCTCTGTGGCCATCCCCAGGCTGAGAAACAGACGCTCAGGGACGTGAAGTCCTGAGATCGAGTCCTGCATCTGGCTCCTTGCTCAGTGGGGAGCCTGCTTCTCCTCTGTGTGCTGCTCCCCCTGCTTGTGCTCTCTCTCTGACAAATAAATAAGTAAAATCTTTATAAAATAAATTAAAAAATAAAAATCGTTCATGTCATCAATGATAGATACTTTGCGGGTAAAATTAGCCAATACATTTTCCCCCTTAAACAAAGCATACTTGTGTAATTGTGATTTTTAATTTTTTTTATTTTTTCTAGGAAGTGACCAGGTTCACTCCTGGATGCTAGCCACCAGCCAGGCTTTGGGTACCGTGTGGAGACTAGCGAAGGGGTCAGTGATGTTGGCAGCGGCTTGTCTGGTGGCCGCCCTATGCTACTGCAGGAGGATGCACTGTGATTTAGGGCACTGGCTGAAATGGTAGGTGGTCGGATCAGCTTCTGGTTTACAAACAGACCCCTGCTCTTCCAAGTAGATATTTGACATTGCCATTCCTTTTGTCTTGCAGGTGGATTGGCTATCTGCAGAGAAAATTCAAAAGTAAGTATTTTCAGATGTTTTCTTACCTCTAAGGTGCAGAGAGGGTTTGAGAAGGGCGAGGAAAGGGAAACTCAACTCCCTTTTCTGTTTGATTTGGTCCAGGGAACCTCAGCGTCGAGGCCGAGGTTGATCTGCTCAGTTACTGCGCGAGAGAGTGGAAAGGAGAGACGCCACGTGCCAAGCTGATGAGGAAGGTGCGTGTGTTGCTACGGGTCCCGGACGAGGCAGAATGCATGTGGAAAAACCGGGAAACAAACATTCCACTCTGCCTTATGGAGCCCAGAGATCCGCTAACGCCAGATGTGCCACAAGGAGCAATTGTGACTCATGGTGGAGTCAAGCAGCGGCCACACGGTGGCTTTGGGCTGACACCCAGAGCAAGGGCCTCTGAGGACCTGGATGAGGACATAAATGAGGCTGTAATCTCGGGCAGTTTGAGGGTGGCACTCTTTTCAGCCCCGCCCCTCCCCCCACCCCAGGCCTATGGCCCCACCTCCACGTGCAGGGGAGACTTCCTTACCTGGATATAAAAGATTTTGAGGATTTTTAGAATTGCCCATTGGACCAGGCCTGGTAGCTCTTCTCAGCGGTGGTGTCCAGCCTTGCCAGCAGCAAGAGAGATTCGTTCCAAGTACTCTTTAGCGTGGTTGCAAATGTATCCAGTATTTTTGTTTCGCTGTGGTCCGGTTGAAGCCATCATCTCCCCTAAGTGATATTCCCTGGCCCTGGGTGTCCAGGAATTCACCAACTGAAAGAGCAGGACATGGACTCAATACACAGGGGAGTCCCTTTAAAATGACACGTGGTCGCATTCATACTTTGAAATTGTTTTCATTTCTGTCGTCCACTTTACTGGGGAGCCATGCCCCACTGACGGTACAGTGAATTCATTTTGTTTATTCTCTTATCCAGAGGAGTTGAAAACCAACTTCTTTTTGTGCGGACAGGCTTACGAGGAGCTGTTTTGGCGGCATCACATTAAATGTGTCCGACAAGTGAGGAGAGACAACTATGACGCGCTGAGGTCAGTGCTGTTCCAGGTCTTCAGCCAGGGCCTCTCCTTTCCGTCCTGGATGAAAGAGAAAGACATCGTGAAGGTACATCTGCACGCCAGAAACAAGGGGGAACGGCGGGTCGATAAGCATTGCCGTGCAGGTGACTGGGTCTTCCGTGGGCGGCTCTGTACGTCCTGAGATTGAAGGAGCTTTTGAAGGCCCGACATACCCCGTCCATCTCAGAGAGGCTCTCCTACTCAGTGTTGTTTCTTTTTAATGTCGCCATCTTTTCTCAAGAAGGGCATCTGTCCTTCATAAGCAAGGTGGTCTACTAAAATTCCCTTTTTTACTCTACACTTACTCGAGTTTTGACAAACCCGTAGAGCACACCAGAGATCCCCCCCTCATGCCTTAATAGTCAGCCCTTCTCTCACCTCTAGCTCGGGGGGCACCATTGATAGGTCTTACGTCCCTATCGTTTTTGCCTTTTCCAGAATGTCTAGTATGTGGAACTATCCAGCATGTAGCCTTTTGGCTCTGACTTCTTTCACTTAGCAGAATGCACTGCCATCCACCCAGGCCACGTGAACTTGTAGTTCATTCCTCTTTATTGTTGAGTGCTATTCCTTGACATGAGTATGACACCGCTTGTTTGTCTGTTCATCACTTGAAGGACATCTGGATTATTTCCAGTTTTTGACAACTATGACTAAAGCTGTTATAAATATCCCCATACAGGATTTTGTCCTTTTCGGCAAATGCCTGGGAGAGACATTGTTGGGTCATGTGGTAGGTGTAGGTCTAAGTTCATAAGAACCTGCCGTCTGTTTTCCAGTGTGGCTCCGCCATTTTGCATTTCCACCAGTAAAGTGTAAGAGTTCCAGTTGTTCCACATTCTAACCAGGATCGATTTGGGGTTATTTTTAGCCATTCTGATAGGCGTTCACTGGTATCACTGCTTTTAGTTGGTATTCCTCTATTGTGGAAGGATGAATGTCTTTCCGTGTTATCTTCTTGGAGAAGTGTCTGTTGAAGTCTTTTGCACATTTTTATTAATTTTATTTTTTTACTTTATTTTAAAATTATTTTTACTTTTATTATCGACTGAATTTTGAGAGTTCTTTAAAAAAAAAAAAGATTTTAATTATTTATTTGACAGACAGAGACAGCCAAAGAGGGAACAGAAGCAGGGGGAGTGGGAGAGGGAGAAGCCAGCTTCCTGCTAAGCAGGGAGCCCGACATGGGGCTTGATCCCAAGACCCCGGGGATTATGACCTGAGCTGAAGGCAGACGCTTAATGACTGAGCCACCCAGGTGCCCCCAGAGTTCTATATATATATTCTGAGTGCAAGTGCTTTATCAGATATGTGATTTACAAATATTTTCGCCCAGTCTGTACCCTGTTTGTTTTTTTTTCATTTTAAGAGTGTAAGGTAGTACATCCATCGTTTGTTCATTCCTTCCTTCCTTTTTTCCTTCCTTTCTTTCAAAGGCAGAACACTCTTGACGAACAACCTGAATTTTTATTTTGAATGTAGGGTGTTTAATCTAGGACATACATTTAAGGACGGAGGAGCACGGAAATATAAAGTATATGAATATATGTAACTGTATATGGTTTATTTCCTTACCATTTTTAAAATTACACTTGTTTTTATTAGTTTCATTTTTATCTAGCAAGTACTTGTCAAGTGTGCATGGTGGGCTAGGCCTGCTACCTGCTGAGGACAGAGACTATAACCAAGCCTCTGGGCTCCCCAGTCTCAGTGGGGTGGGAAAATGGATTAGATCCCTTCACTGATCAGAGTCTTATGTATTCTGTAATCTTATTTAATCCCAAAAAGTGTCCTGTAAAGTGGGTGGCATTGTCCTTGATTTATGGTGGAGGGTGAGGCCAAGAGAGTAAGTGATCTGGCCCAGTTGAGCAGTCTCTCAGCTGGTAAGTGACAGTGCGCAGATCGGACCCCAGCGCCTGGTCCTAAAGTCCACGTGCCCCCTGACGAACTGTGGTGTTCTAGCATTGTTAGCATAATTTCTAAAGGGATATAACTAGGCAGTTTAGGAAGTGTTTTATGCAGAAAGATTGTTTCCATAGACACAATCTTCATGTACGTTTTCATCAGTTGTAAAATTATAAATTAAGAATCTGATTCAAATCCTATAATCCACAGATCGAAAAGAAGTAATGATATGCTTTTATTTAATTGTTGTCGTCATGTTTTTAAATGGAGATTGCTAAGGGAGATAAGATCATACACTGTGACGTATTCTGAATTGTGGGCCATAAATGTTGAGGTACTAATCATGGCTGGCATCTACTTCCTTTTCAAGCTTCCTGAAAAACTGCTCTTTTCACAAGGTTGTAATTGGATCCAGCAATACAGTTTTGGTCCTGAGAAGTATACAGGTTCCAACGTGTTTGGAAAATTACGTAAATGTGTGGAATTATTGAAAACACAGGTGAGTGTTCTGGGGGAGGATAAGACTAGGAATGAAAGCTCGCCCCCCAGATGTAGTGGCCCTTCTTTGTCAGGCATGTCACTCGATTCCTAATAAGGAGAACACGTGGCCAGGAGCATCTCTTCTAGGAAGTAGAGATTGGCTTTCCTGTTCTTTCACCTTCCGAGTAATGAACGAGCCGTGTTGTATGTGGCAATGAGGCCATTATGGGTTAAGGAGGCCTTTGTGGGCTCTCTGGGAAACCTTAACACTCACGTACCTGTTTCCCCTCGAAAGGTGGGGTGCACAGTCCAGGCAGGGCATTCAGAAATGCCCTTCTGGGATGTGCCCTATTAATAATTTGGGGATAACACAGATGCTATAATTTGAACTAAGAGTTTTTCCTGCCTTTTAATAGACACAGATTTTGGATTGCTGAAATGAATTCTCCCTGGTGGATAACCATAGCATTTCTGTGCCACAGTTTCCTGGTCTGTAAAACTGATATGTAAATTGTATGTCCCCTCTACAGTCATGGTGAGGCTTCAGTGAGTTCATGTCTGCAAAGTGTTTTAATCTGTGCTTGGCAAGTGAGTGGTAAAGAGTACCAGTTAGTACTGTTTATCTCTTGAGTCTCTTCTGTGTGACCCAACTATCTTAAGGTGTCAGGAAACTCACTTGCTTGGCATTTTACGAAGTTGACAGTGCTTTTTTTTGAAAAATGTTTCATTTAAACTGGTTTGTGATTGTAAAAGTAACACATACTTGTGGTTAACAAAAAATCAGGGTCAAAAGCTATAAAATGAGACGTTCAAGCTCCCCTCTATTAATCTTTGGTTTATTTTTATAACTACTTTAAAAATGATGCCATGTGTAGGAATTCACCTTTCCCCTGTAAATTTCCCTTTTACATCTGTATTTTTAGTGGGCTGAATTTAGTGGAATTAAAGATTACCACAAGAGAGGAAGTATGTGCAACATCCTTTTTTCTGATGTTCTTCTGGAATATAAACTATATGAAGCTTTAAAGTTTATCATGCTCTATCAAGTCACCGAAGTTTATGAACAAATGAAGACTAACAAGGTCATTCCCAGTCTTTTTCAACTCCTGTTTGCCCGGGAAACATCATCTGACCCTTTAAGTTTCATGATGAACCACCTGAATCCTGTGGGCGACACGTGTGGACTGGAGCAGGTAATGGGGGCAGAAGAACCCTGTGTGTTTGATTCAGGACAATACTGGCCGTCCTTGAACGCACAGGTGTCTGGAATTTCCTTTCAGCAGTGAGAAAACCCACTGCAAAGAGGTAATGGGTTGATATCTCTGGCCCTTAAAAAGAAAGAAAAGAGGGGCGCCTGGGTGGCTCAGTGGGTTAAGCCTCTGCCTTTGGCTCAGGTCATGGTCCCAGGGTCCTGGGATCGAGCCCCGACTCAGGCCCCCTGCTCAGCAGGGAGCTTGCTTCCCCCCCGACCCCTGCCTGCCTATGATCTCTGTCAAATAAATAAATAAAAATCTTTAAAAAAAAAAAAAAAGAAGAAGGGAAAGAAGAGGAATAAGCCTCACGGCTCCGTGCTGTTTGCTGTGTCTTCCCAGCCGGGACCAGAGAACCCCAGGGTGGGAAGCCTTTCTAACCTTTCACTCTGCCTCCCAGATGGTGGCAGGTTCTCCCACAACAGAGTTGAACCAGGAGAAAATCCTGTTGGAAAATGAGATGAAGTTTGGGAAAGCATTTGGTTCCTTGCTGAAGATAAATAGACATTATTGAAAAATTTTAGGGGCGCCTGGCAGGCTTAGTTGGAAAAGCATGCAACTCTTGATCTCAGGGTCATGAGTTCATGCCACGCGTTGGGTGTGGAAATTACTAAAAACAATAAATGAACTTGAACTTAAAAAAAATATTGCAAAATGTTAAGTCCAGGGGCGCCTGGGTGGCTCAGTCAGTTAAGCGCCCAACTCCTGATGTTGGCTCAGGTCATGATCTTGGGGTTGTGAAATCAAGCCCCGCATCAGGCTCTACACTCAGTGCGAAGCCCGCTTGTCCCTTTCTCCCTGTGCTTCTCTCCTTGCTCATGCACGCATGCTCAGATAAATAAATGAATACAATCTTTAAAAAAAAAAAAAGAAGAAGAAAAGAAAATTTTCCATCCAGCGAATACTTTCTTATCCCCATCGTAAAGAGATTTTGTCTTGCTTTGTTCTCTTAGGCAATGTACAAAATTACCTGTATTCTTATCAAAATTGATTTCAAACTGTTGGAAAAAGTGACTTTTTTCTTCTGAGCATTCCTTTATTTTTAGTAGTTGTCCCCCCACTCCCCCAAACAGCTTTTCCCTGTAATTTTTCCATGCTAGTCTACAAAGATGTTCCCCTGCCTTCCCCTGCCTTCCACGTCGTGGACATGTGTTCCTGACTTTGGCCCCTCAGTGGTTCATGCGTGGATCTAAGTAAGCACATTACTCATTCCTCGCTAAGCTGCAGGAGAACGTGCTGCCTCCTCTGCTGGGGGACGGGGTTAGAGATGTGTGTTTGTGACCTCTTTTTCCTCTTCTGCAGATCGATATGTTTATTCTTGGACACTCCCTTGAAATAAAGATCAAAGTGTTCAGACTGTTCAAGTTTAACTGCAGAGACTTCGAGGTCTGCTACCCAGACTTGCCACCCAGGGAGTGGCCAGAGATCTCCCTGCTGACGGAGAATGACCGCCACTACCACGTTCCCGTCTTTTAAGTCTGGTGTGGACCGGGCACCAGCTCTCGCCAGTGACAGCAGGCACACTTTCAAGGAAAGTCCAGCGGGAAAACCAAAGGTAGCGTTGCAGCCCCCGAAAGGCTGAGGACCTTCTTCTCTGGAGTGGCAGGTGCGCTGGACACAGGGCTGCGTGGATGGCGTTCCTTTGTTTTCCAGCAATTTCCCCCAGACCAGCCTCACTAATATTTGTGGGTTGGTGGTTTGACCTTGTTCATATGGGCTCTGGTCATTTCACATGTGGCAGGCTTTTCAGGGCACAAGGACGGCAAATTTGGGCAGTACAACAGGAAAAAATCGAGAGGAAAAGGGAAAAAGGACTAACAGGAAAGACTTTGTCTCTAACCTTGATGTTCTCGTTAGGAACCTTGTCTTTGACTGATTTTGGATCTTCATAAGTGTGGCCTTATTTTAGAAGCATTACCTTCCCTGGAATCTTTATGGTATATTGATTTTTCTGGAACCACTTGATTAACTGTAAAGTCATGTGTGTGTTTGTGTGTGTGTGTATACACACATATACACGTGTGTATACATTGTATAGTTTTGTATATACCTATATGAACACATACACAAATAATCACTACTTTGTAATGTTGTACAATGTGTTTTATATCGCTTTACATTTTTTTGGTTACTATTGCATCTGGCCGGTCCCATCTGTTTTATGTGGATAAAAAAGATTAATTCTATAGATTAAGGCAACTGAATGACAATTACTGAACTATTACAAAACATTAAACTGTGGTGTATTTATTTACATGTGTATTTAACGTGTGGTAACTGGAATCATGCTGCCCCACCCCCACCATGTCTATGTCCTAATCTCCAGAACCCGTGAATCCATTGGGTTAAATGGCAAAGAATCAGGTTGCAGGTGGAATTAAGGTACTCATCTGACCTGGAAATAGAAAGGTGATCCTGGGTTCTCTAGGTGGGCACAGCATAATTCTAATGGTCCTTAAAAAGGGGGACGAGGGAATTGGAAGAATGTCAAGGCCAAAGGGAAATGTGACACAGAGAGCAGAGAGGTACAACATTTCTGGCTTTGAAGATGGAGGAAGGAGCCATGACCCAAGGATTGGGGGTGGCCTCTGAAAGCCAGAAAAGGCAAGAGAACAGAGTCTTCCCTAGAGCCTCCAGATTTTAGCCTAGTGCAGCCTGTGTCAGACCTCTAGCCCACAGAACTATAAGATGATGCATTTGTGTGGTTTAAGTCACTAGGTTTCTGGTAACATGTGAGAGCAACAGTTGACAACTAACATACTCAAGCTAACTACTTTTTGGTCATCTCTATTTCAGAAATAGTTTTCTAGTTTATTTTGTTAATCTTTATTTTGAAGGTACTTTGCTGGTCTGTCTTGAGTTTCAATAAATACAAAATAACTTTTAAAACCTTGGCCAATGATGTACTACTTCAAAGGTATAAATCCGTTCTAAGAGTGACTTAACATTTTTGATGCTCATGTTTTCTCCCATTTTCATACTGTGTCCTCTGTCAATAAAATAAGGGACATTACATGCTGTGGTATATGAAGATAGCATCCAGATTCTTTTGTACTGAGGATAATCAGCGTCCTACTTAAGCTAGATGTCCGATGGTATGTTGTGTCATGCCTACTGTCATTTCGTTTTCTGGTTGAAGAGCTGGGAAGCAATCATCTCAGACCAAGGGGCTTCGTGTTGCCTTGATAGCCACAAGAAATGGGAGTTCTTCTCTTTTTTTTAGGAGTTCTTAATTGATTTTTACAGTGCATTCCTGCTTGGAAGTGTCTATGATTTTGTATAACTCCTGTCATTTCTTTGGTCCTGTCCAAAGCTATCCCCATGATCTATCACTGGGAGAAGAAACAATGAACTCCATTCTTTGTGTTCAAGAGCAGATACGATGACAGACTGCTGCAGGCTACTGGGATATTCCTGGATTGTCTGTTCTAGACTTACGCTTCCAGTCGAGCTGTCCAGGCACCTACCTGCCATTTGGACGTGACCACTGACCTCACGTCTCCCTCCCCAATCTAGTGCTTTCCTCTTCAGTCCAGGATTGAAAGGAAAAGCTTCTCCCCAGGGACGGGCAGCCCATAGCTCTGTGATCTATTAACCAATCATGTTTATCCTTAATGTCGTGTTGGGGGGTGCAGGGCAGGGTGGGGTGAGACCAAATTGTGAAGAAAGGGCATTTCGATACAAGGAAAGTAGAAAGCAACAACGTGTAAATAGTTGCCATGTTTTGGGAAGTCGTCCAAGAAAGATTTTAAGGGAGGAGGTACTGGGTGTTTTTGGTTTTGTTTTTAATTCAGTCGTATAATGAGTAACAAACTAATTAGAAGGAAGTGTGTATAAATTTAGCACCACATTTAAAGGCCAGCAATAACTTGGAGGTGAATTTCCTGCGTGATGCCAACATTTAATGTTTTTCTAACCTTATATGTCTTAAATGATGAGAAAATTACAGCAAAAATGAAAACATATGTCCTTGTCCCTTTCTGATTTTTTAAAAAAATTTTATTTAAGCCCAACGCAAGGCTCAAACCCCACAATCCTGAGTTCAAGACCCAGCTGAGATCAAGAGTTGAAGGCTTAACTGACTGAGCTACGTAGGCACCCTGTCCCTTTCTGGTTTTAGAATATATTTCTCACTTAAATTTTGACCATATGTGTCCATACATGTGTGTGAATACCAGTATAAGACTGGCTGACGTAGTGAGGCAAAATGTACATAACATAAAATTTACCAATTTCATCATCTTTAAATGTACAGTTCAGTGACATTAAAGACATTCACACTGTTCTGTCACCATTACCAACATCTAGCCTCATAACTTTTTTTATCTTCAAGATAGACTTTTTTCGGGGTGCCTGGGTGGCTCAGTTGTTAAGCGTCTGCCTTCGGCTCAGGTCATGATCCCAGGGTTCTGGGATCAAGCCCCGCCTTGGGCTCCCTGGTAGGCAGGGAGTCTGCTTCCCCCCTCTCCCAGTCCCCCAGCTTGTGTTCCCTCTCTTGCTGTGTCACTCTCTGTCAAATAAATAAATAAATATATAAAGTCTTTAAAAAACAAAAAAAGACAGACTTTTTTGATAGGGGGCAAGTTTAATTCCGCCATCTGGCACCTGGACTTCTTTTAATTCTCACAGTCTTTATATCAGGTTGTTCTCATCTCGGTGTATTCTCCAGACTTACATGCAGAAATCCAATGTGAAGGAGGTTTAGGGGACCAAATGGGTCAGGCAGATCCTGTTCTACTTCATCTCCAAAGTAAAGAAATAATTACAGGTGACTTCTGGTTTCATCCTGGGAACACCGTCAGTTAAAAGGTCCCCAAGAAACTGTATTAATTCTGGGTCACCCCGGTGACTTGTATTTCTTGGATGTGGGGTTTCATAGTCTTGAACCAAAGTCATTTCCACCAAGAGGGGAAGCCGCAGAGCCTTCTCTAGGGGAGACCCCAGACCAACCAGTGTAGGATCTGCCCAGCCTCAGGGAGTGAAGAGCAGCCCAGATCAGGGGAAATTCACGTTAATTCTCCAAGGATTTGCCTGCAAAAGAATTTTTGTGAAAATAATTATTGTTCTGCATCAGGTGACTTTCTCATATTTTAGTGGGATCAAAGAAAAAGACCATTTTAATTCTGTCCAAGCTAATCTTAGGGAAGAAAAAAAATCTGACTTCTGAGTACTCTGGAACTGTTGGGAATTCCATATTAAAGAAGGTAAATTTTGGGGCGCCTGGGTGGCTTAGTTGTTAAACGTCTGCCTTGGGTTCAGGTCATGATCCCGGGGTCCTGGGATTGAGCCCCGCGTCAGGCTCCCGGCTTGGTGGAAAGCCTGCTTCTCCCTCTCCCACTCCCCCTGCTTGTGTTCCCTCTCTCTCTGTGTTTCTCTCTGTCAAATAAATAAATAAAATCTTAAAAAAAAAAGAAGGTAAACTTTTGAACTGATAACTAAGCTGATATGTGAAAACCTGTACAAATAAGAATATAGAAATGACTAATTCAGAATAAGTGCCAGCGAGTTCCTCAGATGGCATGATTGTCCTCACAAGAATGTGCTTCACGCTGCTTAAGACTAGCTACTATGTAAAACATAAAAATCCTCATCTATATTTTCATGGGTCTAAAACTTCAACAGTCTACTGGATTACTTGTCATTTCGTTGGCTATCGTTTCATTACCTGAGTACTGACTGTATTTAGGCATACTTTTCTCCATAGACATTCAGTTTCCTTCAAGTCCTATTTTCTTCACAAGGATTGTCTTATAGTCAGACACAAAATTAAGTGGGTCCAAATTGTGCAATCACTTTTATGTTACTTGTTCAAAACAGTTGGGTCTTCCCTTAATTCACTTTGGTTTTAATCCCATCCTATCCTATAGGCTGAGGATAGGAAAGCTTATGGGGATTACGTTTATGTTTAATATCAACATGGGTTTGTAAGTAATGGAAAACCACTCACTCCCATACCGGACAGCCCCTGGACCAAAGCGCTCTGCAGAACAGCCAAAGGCGGGAGCCGTGTGTCCGCCGCGAGCGGTGTGTCCGCCCTTGAAGGTCACAGACTGTGTGGAATGGAGAGCGCTGTTGGAACAAGTGTGGTGCAAACATCTCAGGGGGTGAACCACACATGGCATTTCAAGTTTTGTCCTGGCTAGTGTCTCTGGAGAAATGCTCTTCTCTGTTTAAAGACCAGCTTTTTGGGGGGCGGGGGGTGTGCCTGGGTGGCTCAGTAGGTAGAGCATGTGACTCTATCTAGGGTCATGAATTCAAAGCCCCACGTTGGGCATAGAGATTACCTTAAAGATAAATAAATAAATAAATAAATAAGTAAGTAAATAATAAGTAAATACCGAACTCTCCGTATGTAATTGATCTCTGGGTCTTCACAGTCAATGTCATTGGGGCCTGAGTTGTTCTTTAAGTCATTTTGCTTCCACCAGCGTCACTTACTTGTGATGATTCTTGGAAACGTTAGTCAAGAAGAGTTCCTAAGATTTTAAAAAAAAAAAAAAGCTTGCTGTAGGTATTTCCAGCTTTGTCTAGACAGGCTGTAAGACCCATCTGCACTGGGAGCTTATTTAAACCAGGAATGGGTTCCAAGAAGCATTCCTAAGTATGAAATCTTTTTTTTTTTCCATCGAAATCGTTTGTTATTTGTAAATAAAGAATTTTCTTTCTTTTTTTTTTTTTTTTGCCCCTAACTTACAAAGCCTCACATGGAATATTTAGATGGAACCAAATAGAGCTTGGTGGTTAAAACCAGGTGTGGGTGTAGCATTCACAGTTTTGTTCACCCTGGAGTTTGGAAAGGGGGCAGGAGGGTCAAATCGGCGATGCAAAGATGCTACATGCACACTGTATAGCTTTACCCCATCGCACCTAACCAGCGATCAACAAATTTACCAGAACACAAAAGCCTGAGACTTTCCCGGCTCCATTTCCTGTTATCACGGCCATCCCCCAGGACAAATCTGGGAAACAGCTTGGGAACTGCTTCGTGCACCCATCAACACGTGCAGGGATTTCCTCCGGGTGCCGGCTTCTCTGCTGGACTGAGCTCCGTGGAAATGCCCTCAGGGCCAGGTGAAGAGAAGCAGCTGGTGTAAAGGGACCAACAGCCGGAGCAAAGACCAGAAAAGTTGCTTGAATGTTCTGGAACTTCCACTGTGTGACGCCAAGTAGACACATTGATGACTCCTTTAAATGAAAAAGGAGCAGAGATGAGCTGCTGAATGCTGAAAATGGTGTTATAAGATAGGTAAATGGGAGGGATAAATGTATGTCATCAGAAGCAACCTTTGGCTACCATTGAACACGCTAGATAGATGAAAAGAAAACCTCATCCTGGTGAATGTGTGAGCCACGTTTAATGCATTAGTCAGCGGCAGGTAAATGAGAAATTAATGCTTTCACTTGGTTTAAATTTCACAAGGTAATAATGGAGCGCTTGGACCTGCTTGTGAGACCAGTTATACATAATAGTTGCTTTTTTGGCTGTCCCTCCCACAGGTCTTTACAAGTGCAGGTGAATGGAAAGATACTCGACGTACTGTGCAAGAAAAGGAAACCCTGCATCATTCTTTTTCTAGAGCAGGAAGGAAAGTGGCTTTTTCCCTTTGAAAATGGTGCCAGAGCAGTCCTTTTAAAACTATTCATGGTGAGGGACAAGTTCTCAAATTTTTTCAATGCTCTGCAGACTGCCACTTTTGTAGAAATATAGTAAAAATGTTACACCGAGATCAAGTTGCTATCAAAGAAGTTTCTCAGTCCTTCCTCTCGACGTCTGCATTACTGCAGGCTGGCGACGAAGGGTTCATGGTGTGACACTGGTCTCGAGAACACGCTTTAATAGCGTTGAAATAGGAGTTTCAGGCAAGAATCAATAGATTCTGATGCTATTTATCTGGGAGTTTGGAATTTTGCTCAGACTTCGGGCAATGCATTTGTGTTGTCGTTTTGTGGGTTTTTGCCGTGACTGGTCCAACCGACATGCTGTGTGGAGTCGCGCCGTGTGCGCCTCGCTCCGGGCACCTCCAGGGGAGGCAAAGGGGGCTGGCATCCCCCCTCACTCATAGGTTTCTACAGTTTCTTGGTAGAAAGTAGCAAGAACCTCATTTTGATTTCGGTTTTTGGTGCTAACAAAAATTTTCATCATCACACTCTTTTATATCTTTACTGGATTTCAGACTCCTGTGGGAAGGGATGTGGGTCTTGTATCGTTGTGGAGAGAACAGTCCTCACGCAAATACCAAATGAATTCCCCATCGAAAGCTGAAGACAGCTAAGCACAGCTGTTACTACTTAAAGAAGCAAAGACTCTAATAGTGTGAGTATTTCTCCATGAAATTTCTTTTTATTGATCCAGGACTTAAAAAGAGCACGTTTTTAGACGTCCTGGGGAGAGACGCTTCCTGGTTATTGATAACCTGGCGTACTCCTCAAGTCGGGGTGACCTATGGAATGGACCACAGAGGACATTAGAGGTCAAACCCAGCTTTGCTAACATTGTATCTTAAAATTAACCAAGGACACTGACTGGACCCAGAAACAGGTTTTTAAATAAATGATGGCTCTTGGAAGAATGTTATGAAGTGGGGGTCATGGACTTCTAAAAGGAACAGAACCTTAAGGGACCCGGGGAACACACGTGCCACCTTCCATGCCTTTGGACGGAGCCTGACCTCAGCCTGGACTCTGCTGAGCCTCCGTGCGGGTCCCAGGTTGGAGACAGCGATGCGGGGTCAGGCTGGTGTGGCCCACAGGAAGCAAGAGCACGGGCAGCCTGGTGGCAAGTGAGACTGGGGGGGGGGGTGTCATTAAATAACAGGTGTTTCCACCAGACTGTGTTAACCAGATCCCCCCATTATACCTCATTTCTGATGGTCTTCCCAGCTCCACAAGACCATCGTTCTCCTTGGTCTGTGCAGGACTCATATATGTGCAGAAGAGGGGTCACAGGCTAAATTTCTGCAATGAGGAAGAACTTTGGACAAATCCATGACTTCCAGTCCTGTGTGGGCTTTGTTGTGAATGAGAAACGGTTAGGAGCTTGAGCGGCTGCTGTACGATTAGTAGGAACTATTGCCTGAGTCTTGTCAGGAATGCCAGATATAGGAGCTCCTGACATACTCTGGGCTCCGTTCCTGCAGGGAGGGTTGTGACGACAGAGGCCCATGCAAGTGAGTTGGATAGGGAGAATCCCACAGAGCACAAGGCAGGACGGGACAGCCAGTTCCCAGGAAGTTGCTTGGGCCCTAGAGAGCCAAGAATTAAGGTTTGCAGCTGTGCCTCTCACGGCTCATATGAGAGATGGTCTCATCGCTCACGATTTCAGGGCCTCACCGCACACTTTTTCTCTCTTTCTCTCTGCCCCACTCAGTCTGCCTCCACCTCTGTCTCCCAGTCTTCCTCCTCCTGGCACGCGAGGCTGCTCCTACCACCGAAGGAGACTGCATGGTAGTGCATCAGTTCAAACTCCCAAAGAAGCCGATTGGCTCAGCCCACGCATGGCCTTGAACCACACGCCCCACGCTGTCCAATCATCTGTGGCCAGCGCGCGGGGCCAGCGTGTCTGCAGCGAGTGTTCAAAATTTCGGGGAAGCAGGCGTGAGCACGATGTGCCTTGAACTGTATCTATCCTATGTGGAGATTTTCATAGCTCAGGGCCACGCGTGAGTGACCTTCAGCGGTGGGAGAAGAACTAGCTCAGATCACCGTACAATTAAGGTTAGTAATCTCATCAGTGAGCATCCTCACTGATAAAAATGTTAGTGGGCTCCCTGGAGAGGAGCAAAGACAATTGCTGGGTGGCACCACGGAGGCAGGGGAACCATCAGGCACGGTTGCCCTCCTGAAGTGGTTTTCTCAGTGGCCAGGGTAGAAGATAAAAAGAAGAAAAAGTTGCAGGTGCCCAGAGTAATTGCTTTGGGGTGCAGGTTTCTCGCTGCTGATCTGCTTAAATAGATGATAAGATACACGTGGGATATTTTTGAAATGCAGCCCAGGGTCGCCAGCGGGGCTCAGTTGGTTGGGCCTCTGACTCTTGATTTTGGCTCAGGTCATGATCTCAGGTCCTTGGTACAAGCCTTGGGGTGGGGGGCGCTCTGTGCTCAGTGCAGAGTCCGCTTGAGAGTCTCTCCTTCTCCCCCACCTCCCCACTCCCACTCTCTCTGTGTCTCAAATAAATAAACAAATCTTAAAAAAAAAGAAAAAAAAAAGAAGCCAACCAAAGTCCTGTGAGCTTCCCTGCAGTGTTTTGATGTGAATGGATTACAGGCCCTCCAAACCTTCCCTGGGTGTATTTTCAGTAACCCTTCTAGTCTGCAGTGGGTCAGCTCTGAAAAGCATTCTGGCTGAGCACTAACTTCATGTTGCAGAGGTTGGATTTGGCATTGTCTCCTTCCTGCAGGTTCCATGACGACTTCCTTAATTTGTTATTCTCTTTGTGCCACGGGTAGGAAATGTCCGTGGTAGTGGAAGTGGGCTCCCCCACTCTGAAGTGTAAGCCTGGAGGTCAGGTCTGGTTGCCCGGAACCTCATGCCCAGAATTCCCAATAGCTCTATCAAAAGTTCGTTTTGTGTTTACTGTAATGAAATATTGTTTTCCCGTGCCTATTATGACTTCTACAGGATATTATGTGTGTTAAGACACAGACTGGGGCCAGGAAACAGAGTATTCAGACCCTCAGAAGCATAACCTGATGATGGTTCTCATTGGTCAGATTGTGTTTGTGGTTTTCTAGCCATTAAGTAAACAAAAACAGTGGGAAATCTTTGGAGGACCTCATGGTGGATATCAGAAAAGATAGTTTGGTGTTGTAAATGGGTAATCCACTACATTTATTTCTGGACCAGTATGTATTGGACACATTAATCTTTTCTGCATTTCAAAGGTTAACAATACTGCTAAACTAAGCCAAGGGCAGTTTTGGCTTAAAGATAGCCATGTGCTTCTGCAAGCACCTATGCTAAAACTGGAGCAATGTAGAGATTAGTGTGGCCCCTGCATGAGGTTGACATGCAAATTCCTGAAATGTTCCATATTTTTATATAGTCAATAATATTGTAATAATGTCGTATGCTGAATGATGGTAACTACACTTATTGTGGTGAATGTTGGGTAATGTGTAGAATTGTTGAATCACTATGCTGTATACCTGCAACTAATATAACATTGTATGTCAATTACATGTCAATAATAAAAACTAAAATAAATATAGAGAAGAGGAAATATTTCTTACAAGTTAATGATCATCAAGACCTAATGAAATGTATAGATAGGCTGAACAGTGCTATGAAATTCACAATAACAAAAGCAGTCAGATGTAAAGCTTTATCCCAAAGACCTCAGTCACCAAGTTGACTATCCATGTGGGAAGAAGCAAGAAGCAAGTACCATACAAAAAGGATATTACTGGTGCTGTACCCATAGTTACTTATTGTTTACCCAGAGTTCCTTACTTCAGCTCAGGAAAAATAAGTAAATAAACAAATATGATGAAATAGTTTCAAATGGTTCCAAACCATCTTCCCTACTATACTCCAAACCACCTCCAGATAATGAGACTTTCGATGTCAGTTTTTATGCTGAACGAGAGGCAGTCATAAAAAGTTGTAACCAAAAGTGTTTTCAAATAGATGAAACAAAATATTCTTCAAATATTAATTGGAATAGAATCTCTCTGCATAAAACCATTTAAAGAGGTTTATAAAGTTTAGGAATATAAGCAAAGACACATGAGGGACAACCTCGTCAAAATTCTAATACTGCCTCTAAGTTCCTATTTGTAGATTGATGGTCCTAAAGAGATGCACAGTTAGATTAACACAATCTTCAGTACCACTGTATACCAACAGAGAACAGGAAGTTCAGCATTATCTATGTGGCCGGCCAGAAAACTATTGAATCCTTGTATAGAGAGAGAATCAATTGTCACATTGAATTCCTGACCTTGTGATTGATGATTGGCTGTCTGACAGCCACTGTTCTTTACAAGAGCATTCTGTTTCACAGCATACAGCCACATGTTTGGTCCTTCAATGCACCTGCAGCCAACCTCACATTCTGTGTTCCCTCCCCAAAACTCTTTGGTCTCAAACTTTTCCATAGGGGAGTGAGGATTTTGTGAATCCCTTCTGAAGGTCAAGCCAAGGATATTCCAACTTTATGCTTTCAAGAGAATCACCTTCCAAATTGACTACTTAAGAAACCCAGAAGGTCACACCTTAGTAGTAGGGTTAAACTAGCTCAGAATAGAGGCTACTGCTGACCTACTCTTAAACAGTTTTTCTAAAAGCCATGAAAAGATCAAACCCATCTGATCTTCCAGTGGCTTAACTGCTTCCAGAACAAAGCTAATTCTCTTTAAAGAAAGATAGCAAAGTTCAGATACTTAATAACCTAACAACTCATTATTCAGTATCCAATAAAAAAATTCCTAGACATGCCAAGAATCAGGAAAATGGGACCCATAACCAGGAGAAAAAAAAGAATCAATAGTCAATATAAAAAGATCCATCAATGACAGAGGTGGTGGAATTGGTACAGAAAACTTTGAATTATCTATTATAAATGGACTCAACATATTTTTTAAAAAAGTATTTTATTTATTTATTTGACAGAGAGGGAGAGAGAGAAGTAGAGAGAGAGAGCACAAGCAGAATCAGTGGCAGGCAGAGGAGAGAGGGAGAAGCAGGCTCCCCAATGAGCTGAGAGCCTGACACAGGGCTTGATCTCAGCACCCTGGGATCATGACCTAAGCTGAAGGCAGACACTTAACTGACTGTAGACTCAATATATTTAATAATCTTTAATGGGAATAGAATGGAGAGAGAATGAAGATACAAAAAGAACCAAGTGGAATTTATAGAGATAAAAATTAAATTGGTGAAATGAAAAAAAAATTACACTGGACAGGATTAACTGCAGCTGAGACACAGAAAGAGAAAGGACCAGCAAACTTGAAGATGAGGCAATACAAACAGTTCAATATAAAACATAGAAAAAAAGATGGAAAAAATAAGGCTTCAGTAACCTGAGGATAATATCAAGTGGTTTATTGTTGTAATTGGAATCCCAGAAAACTGCAATTTAGTGGGAGGGGAGGAGAGGGAGACAGAAAAATAACTGAAGAAATAATGGCTGAAAAAAATCCAAATTTAATAAAAGCAATGAACTCATAGATCTACAAACCTTAATGAATCCCAAGGAGGATAAACATGCACAGAAAATCACATCAAAGCACATTACAATTAAATTGCTGAAAAACAGTGATAAAAAGAAAATCTTAAATTCAGCCAGAGAAACAAGGTACATGATGTACGGGGGAACAAAGATAAGAATGAAAGCAGATTTCTATTCAGAAATGATGCAAGTCAGAATACAATGGTATGGCATTTTTAAATTGCAGAATGAAAAAATAAAGTACTGTCAACATAGGGTTCTATATCCAGCAAAAAATCTCCTTTAATATATTCAATTCGGCTGGCTCAGTCAGAAGAGCATGCAACTCTTGATCTTGGGGTCATGAGCTCAAGCCTCACATGGGGTGTAGATTATTTAAATAAAATGTTAAAATAAAATGTCCAACTTACGGTGAAATAAAGGCTTTTTAAGCCAAACAAAAGCTGAGAGACTTTGTAATTGAACATCAATGAAATAATATTAAAGGAAATTCTTTAGGTGGAAGAAAAATAAAACCAGATGAAAACTTGGATCTACACAAGGGAATGAATGAAGAACACAAAAAGTGGTAAATATGTAGGCAAATATGAAAGTATTTTATTTTCATAAGAAAATTCAACGATGTAAAGCAAAAATAACATGTTGTTGGTTTCATTACTTACACAGAAGCAAAATGTATGACAACAGTAGCACAAAGGATGGAAGCGGAAAATGGAAGTATACTGTTATAAGGTTATTATGGAACATTCAACTATTATTTAGAGTAGGCTGGGTAAGCTACTCTAAATGTCATAAACATTAGCACAGCCACTAAAAACTAAAATGTGTAAGTATAGCTAATTACCCAGTAGCAGGAAATAGGGGGATAAATGAACAGAGGGCAGATGGGATGAATAGAGAACAAACAGCAAAGGACAGACAGGCAAGCTGTGGGGAAATTGTTAAGGAAAAGCATCAAACTGTTGAGAATAATGAGCACCATGAGAGAAGAACAACTATCTATCAGATGGGCTTATAGTACACAATAATCACAGAAGGAACACGTAAGGATTAAAGAATCATTAGGGAATAGAACTGGGAAGCTTTTGCTTTTTGAAACATTTGGACTGAAGATCTACCTTCCAACATCTCAGAGTGTTAGGGGCTCCTGCTTGTGCCTACTCAGACTGATGCACTTTCTTTCCTCAGGAAGAGAAGTGTTATTTATAACTTTTGTGTTAATGAACCCCAGGGCTCCTATGGAAATGTACTCTGACCTTTTACACAACATTTTTACTTAAGCCAGAGTAAAGGAAAGGGTGGACATTGAGAGATCAAATGGCTGCCTTCCACTCTCTTCCTTTAAAAAGTCAATAATTATTTTTTTCTTCTTAAGGAAGCTGCATCTGACTTTATGAAATTTGGCAGAGTTAAGCATCCTGTACTAGTTATTTTGATATTTAAATATGAGTAAGATTAGTAAATGGCAACTAAAATGGAGCCATTTGAGTAAGAATGGAAAACAGTGAAGTGGAACCATACACATTTGGTTAGATTTTTTTGTAGAGCATTTTATCTACCTAATCCGATGAGTCATACAGATGAAAACACGAAGTTATGCGACCTGACACAATTTTGCTGTCCAAACATTTGTGGAACTTTTCTACATAATTTCCTATTTTGAAGTGTTAAATCTTATAGAATTCCTTTATAACAGCATTATATGGGGTTCAAATTTACATTCACCCTACAGATAAATTCTGTTATGACAGGATTGATCATATAGAAATATGGGTAGCGGACGTGCATCTGGAGTTATGTGCTGAAATTCTTCTTTGGATTAAATTTAGAAAGGTGAAGGATTAGATGCATAGCTTTTCATTTATACATCATCCTTAGAAATGGGCCCATTTCCAGGCCAGATCCAAGATTATGTCTTAGAAATTTGTGCCCATTTGAAGCACGCTTAAGAAGACAGTTCTTGCCATGACGGCTGTTAACAGAATAACCTGAGTATATCCAGGACAGTAGTCTGGGCTTCTGATGTCATGGGAGACTCTGTGTTCCCAGGAAAAAAAATAAATTGCCTGCTAACGCAATGGGATGACTTGCTAAAGAATTCAGTCATAAAAGTACCTTTCATGAATACGAGCCATATTGAGTTATTTCACAAATATTGGCTTAGTTTATCTCATGTGTAATAGTTGACGAGTTTTGGGTAAGGAAATGAAGTAAATAGAGGCTAGTGACTTGTCTAAGAGATCATGCTGATTGTGTACCAGCACGTAACAATCAATCAATATATCTTGCTACCTGGACTAATGAAGTAGTGCAGCAGAGCTTTCATTTCCTGCTTGAATGCTCATGATATGTATATATAAAGGCAATCATGTCTGCCGTAATATGACAGTGTTAAAAAGAAGAAAAGCGTAATAGAGATGTCACTTTTAGAAAACTTCTGTAGGACCTGGGTAGCCTTTTGAATGGTACCTTTGAAAGCGTAGCCTATGCAGGGGAGCTGTCCCCGGTGCTGAAACTGCCAAAAAGCAAGTAGGTCAAAGAATGGCCTTCACCAATTTTTTGTACATATTTTTTTCTGGGCTCCTATTACCAATGACAGTCCTATTTTTCTTTAAGATTTTATTTATTTATTTGAGAGAGCAACAGTGAGCAAGAGAGACAGAGCATAAGCTGGGAGAAAGGTAGATGGAGAGGGAGAGGCAGACTCCCCACTGAGCAGGGAGCCCAATACAGGACTCCACCCCAGGACCCTGGGATCATGACCTGAGCTGAAGGTGGCCTCTTAACTGACTGAGACACCCAGGTGCCCACTGATGACAATATTATTAATAAAAATTATATTTATAAAATATTTTCCCATCTTGAACATTTTAAAGACTATTTTTTAGATTACAACCTTGTTGAGTTATTTACACAACATTAATTTTACGTTTTAAAGTGTACAATTCAGCATATTCTAGTATATCCACAAAGTTGTAAAATTATCATCACTAACTAATGTCCAACATTTTATTACCGCAAAAGGAAATTCATCTTCTCAGCCTCTGGCAACCAGGAATCTACTTCTTGTCTCTATAGATTTTCCTGTTCTGGACTTTTCATATAAATGGAATCATACAATGTGTGACAATTTGTGACTGGCTTCTTACTGTAACATCATGTTTTCAAGGATTATCCATGTTTTAATATGTATCAGTACTTTGTTACTTTTTATTGACAGACAATAATCCATTGTATGGATATGCTACATTTATTGTTTCTAGTTTTTAACTATGCTGCTACAAACATCTGTGTACAAGTTTTTTGTGTGTGAACATGGTTTCAATTCTCTTGAATAGGTATCTAGGAGTGGAATTGCTGGGTTATATGATCTTTTCAATATCTTGAGGAACTGTCAAAATGCTTTTCCAAAGTAGATGCAGTATTTTACATTCCTGCCAGCCATGTATGAATATTCAAATTTCTTTACATCCTTGCCAACATTTGTTATTGTCTGTCTTCTTGATTTTAGTCATCCTAGTAGGATGTGAAATTGTATCGCACTGTGGTTTTTTACTTGTGCTTACATTTCCGTAATGGCTAATGATGCTAAACATCTCCTTATGTACCTATTGGTCATTTGTTATCCTCTCTGGAGAAATGTTTATTCAAATCTTTTGCCCATTTTTAAAAACTTGGGTGATTTTTTATTGTGGAACTCGAAGAGTTCTTTACATATTCTGGATATGAGTCCCTTATCAAATATACCATTTGCAAATATTTTCTCTCACTCTATGGATTGTCTTGTCATTTTCTTGATGTTGTAAAGGATTATTTTCAACACAATGGTCCTTCTCTGGTTCTTCTCAGACCTTCCCTCAGCATCTCTACAAGGGTTTGTTAATAGAGTGTAGTAAGAATCCCATTATCTGAGCTCTTAGTAACACATTATGAAGCAGGGAACTCATTTACAATACACTTGTTGGGAAATATCTGATGAAAGAATTTTTTAGTAGTTCTCTGGTAAAAGACTTGTTTGTCAAACTGGATGATGCAGAATATGTGACATGTGTCCCCTGTAAGAGAAGAGGCATGCCTCAAATGCTGTACTTTTCTCATTATACTGACCCTACTGTCCTCTTAATAATATAAACTCCGCTTGAAAATGTCGCCAAGAAAAAAAATAAATGGAAACATAGAACTGTTTTCCATCCTAACAAATCCTAAGCTCTTATTTTCAAATTCTGTTCTTTGGCAAGAAAATACATTTCTTTTACACAATCAGAGATTAAACTGTTTTTAATTGAAAAATATTACCTTCTGGAAGAGTTTTTTTCCCCCTTAGTGGAAAGCAGAATAAGAAAAATAATCTAGCAAGTTAACTGAGGTCAGTTTTATTCCCTTGAAAGTTGCAAAATGCAGCATTTATCCAACACCTACATTGAGCTGAAAAAAATATCTTTTAACCCTCATAGCCCTGAGCCAAAAATATCTCTCCCCTTTATTGGCAGTTCTCCACTATGTGCTTAATTAAGTTAAGAGAATCTTCTTCCTTTTGCTAAAATCAATCATTGCTGTCCACATAATTGAAGAATTATTCAAACATTTGAAGCTTAATTTGTTCATAGCATAAATTGTATTTATTAATATTTATTTTTAAATGCTTATTTTGTTGGATAGAAATGAGACTGATATAGTAGTTTTATGTACAAATACCTGAAATTCCCACTTAATTTATATATTTTTCACTCTAGTATCCCAAAGTTATAACAGTTAAGGTCATTTATATTTTATCCAAATAATTCTTGTGTAGATTTGCTTTTTAAAAGAAATACATAGTAGAAGTCTAGTTCTGTTTTTAAGATTTTATTTGTTTTTCAGTAACCTGTACACCCAGTGTGGGGCTTGAACTTACAACCCTGAGATCAAGAGTTGTAGGCTCCACCTCCCAAGCCAGCCAGGTACACCCCGAGTTCTATTTTTGACGTCACCATGATCTCTAGAAGACAGTGAACTGCTGCTTTAATTTTATATCTTTTGATATAAAGATATCAAAAGATATCTTTATATCTGCATGAATGATTAACGAAAACTGGCTTTGAACTTTTCTCTAGTGCTATTACGAGAGTTACAATAAGTATGGAAGAGTTTTTTGTTTTGTTTTGCATTGGGTTTTTTGGTTTTGGTTTGTTTGTTTCTTAACCACTGTTCCCTACTGGGTTATGGGGAATTCGTAGTCAACAACAGAAGCCCTGATTAAGAATTGCCTCTGGTAAGTCACCACTTAGGTCATTATCCTATTCTACATAGCATCACAGAGATGAGAACATTCTAGAGGTGTGGGCTCTGTCAACCTCCACCCTCTCACCTGTCAAAAATTTCATAGCAGGCACAGAGCTGATGAAGTTCCAAAACCAAATTTAGGGAAGGATTCACTGGAAATTGTTACGAGACCTGGGGAACAAATTTCCTACCACTTGGTAGTCTAGAGAATGTCACTCTGCTGGGATGTCTCCAAGAGCAACAATCATAAAGCATTGGATAACCGTGTAACAATTAGATACCCAGAAATGCTGCCAGGGCTAACTTCCATTAAAGGAACAAGGAGGAAATTAACTTTCAAGAAAAATATTTTTTAAATTTCAAATGAACCAAGCAAATATTTACTTCTTTCTTACTCTGTGCCAGGAACCCAGCCAGTCTTTATCCAAGGAGATCACATTATAATGGAGAGACTAATGGAAAACAAATACTGATAAAGCTGTTTCATGCCTATCTACATTTGGAACCAATGGAAATGGAGAAAATAATGCTCACAGGCAACTGGAGAGTGGTAGAAGTTATAGTTTATAAAAAGTAGGGTGTACCAAATTGTGAAGAACATAGAATGTCACATCAATAATAAACAATGGGGAACAGCCATTTGAAGTTTAAAAGAACGATTTGGGGGATGCCTGGCTGACTCAGTCAGTTGAGCATGTGACTCTCGATCTTGGGGTTGTGGGTTCAAGCCCCACACTGGGTATAGAGATTACTTAAATATAAATATTTATTTGACAGAGAGAGACACAGTGAGAGAGGGAACACAAGCAGGGGAGCGGGAGAGGGAGAAGCAGGCTTCCCACTGAGCAAGGAGCCCGATGCAGGGCTCTATCTCAGGACCCTGGGATCATAACCTGAGCCAAAGGCAGATGCTTCATGACTGAGCCACCCAGGCACCCCTTAAATATAAAATCTTAAAAAAAAGAGAGAGAGAGAATGACTTGGATGGAAGCATGGCAAATGGGATGAGATAGAGGGGAGATGCAGAGAGACAGGGGATTGGTGAGAGGATTAATTGGAGACAGGAGGCAAAGAAGAGAGGGATTTAATATAATGAAGCCTTTTTGGATAACCTACATAAAATGGCATATCCTGTAACTTACGACCCTTTACTCTGCTTTCCCCTCATAGAAGAACTTGCCACTAACACACACACACACATACACACACACATGCATGTATTAGCTATTGTTCATTTTACTAGTAGAATATAAAATTCATAAGGAAAGGGACATTACTGTATTAACTGTTGTATCCCCAGTGCCTACCATGAAACATGTGATATGGGATGAATGAAATGGCTAACATAAGAAGTGGATTTTGAGGGGCTCCTGCATGGCTCAGTCGGTTGAGCGCCTGCCTTCGGCTCAGGTCATGATCCCATGTGTCTGGGATTGAGCCCCTCATCGGGCTCCCTGCTCGGTGGGGAACCTGCTTCTCCCTCTACTTCTGCCTGCCTCCCTGCCTACTTGTGCTCTCCCTCTGTCAAATAAATAAATAAACAAAATATTTTAAAAAGAAAAGGGCAATTTACTGTTCTTCAAATACAATTAGGAGTAGAGAACAAGAGAGTTTAAAAAAAAAGAGGTGGATTTCGATATTGACTAAGATAGGAAATATAGAAGGAAAGGAAGGTTGGCAGTGGACTCAGTGTGAAGCGTGAGGAGGTGTCACAGGGAATGTGTGGTCCGGAACTTGGTAGAGAAGATGGGGCTGCAGACTGACATTTGGAAGTCATGGGCGCTGAGGTATCAGTAAAAGAACAAGTTTCTAATTAAGGAGACATTATATACTTCGTACTCATCTCAGAGTTTTGCGTGACTTCTGCCACCGGAACTGTTATCTTCATCATTTGCTTCATGACACGGGATTTGAAGACAATGCTTTACAGCTGTTAAGACTGCTGGGAAACCTGTTCCTCTGGCCTGCCTGGCTATCCCTGTCTACTCTGGGTTAACTCTAGTTTATTTCAGAGGTGACAATGTATATACGTCTTCAGTCCTTTGCAGAGTTTTAATATTGTCCACTGACCACGTCTGCTTTCCCATAAGCCACTTGAAATAACTACTCCCTAAACATAACACACACACATACACACACACACACACACACACACGTATGTCCCTGACCAATCATGTGATAAACCTTGAAACTAACAATGAATACATGAATACCACAGGAATAAGTAATTTGAAAACTCAAAAAAGATTCAGTGGAAATGAAGATGTTCCACGCTTTAGCAGGTAGCCACGATAGTCCTTGCTCTCCGGTGTCAACGAGAGCTAACATATTTTTGTTCTTTAGAATAACAAGGGCATAAAGGTTTGGTGGTAAGTATAACCCATGCCTGCTCCCTTCTCAAGGTATTTCTCAATGTCACTTTCAGTTAACAATTACCTGGAGGTGATAAGATAACTCAATTTGATTGCCATTATGAATGTATCTTGAGCTCTCACACTTCTCACAGTGATTTGTAGGCTTCCCACATTTCATTAGAAGGATACTGCAGTATAATTCACTCCACTGGCTTTGAAGCAAATCTGAATCATACAGTGTGTTAAATCTCATTAGGAGGTGGATACGGTGAATATCAAACATTCGTTATAGGCTAAGACTGTTCTAAGTTAAGACTCATCTATCGATGTACACATTAGATGGATTATAGTGTTCATTTATTAAATATTGTCGTTACATTTCATTTATGATGGTATTTTCCTACAGCAGCCTAGTAGACTAATACGACTCCTAAATCAAATACAATGTTCTGCTTTCTTGAAGACCTGAATGAAGACTATGACCAGAGGGACACCTGGGTGGATCAGTTGGTTAAATGCCCGACTCTTGGTTTTGATTCAGGTTGTGATCTCAGGATCATGAGACGGAGCCTCTCAACAGGCTCCAAGCTCAGCATGGAGTCTGCTTGAAACTCTGCCTCTCCCTCTGCCCCTCCTCCCTGCTCTATTTCTCTCTCTCTCTCTATTTCTCTCCCTCTTTCTCAAACAAATAAATAAATAAATCATAAAAAAAAAAAGACTATGATCATAAAAGTGGTGTCTGGGTGGCTCAGTTGGTTGTGCCCAATTCTTGGTTTTTGGCTCAGGTCGTGATCTCAGGGTTGTGAGATCGAGCCCCTATGTGAGGCTCCACGTTCAGCAGGGAGTCTGCTTGAAGATTCTCTCCTCTGCCCCCTCCCGACTTGTGCTTGCATGGGTGTGTGCTCTCTCTCTCTAAAATAGATAAATCTTTTTTAAAAAACTGTATAAAAATTTTAAAAAGGCTATGACTATAAAAAATGAGGAGGACAATTTTAATTTAAACTTTTAATCAATAAATTCCTTTTTAGTGTGCAAATTTCAGAAGCTCAAACACTTGTCTCATTAATGAAGATTGTTTAAATCAGCATTCCCAAAATGTGGCCTGGGACCCTTTCAGTGGGTCTATAAGGTTATCCTCATAGGCAGGCATCCCAAAAATATGGTTATTCTTCAGTAAGATGTTATGCTAATGTATAATAGACTTGTTTTTCAAAAGAATTTAAAATATATCAATTTTGGGGGTCCTGGGTGACTTGGTCATTAGACATCTGCCTTTGGCTCAGATCATGATCCCAGAGTCCTGGGATCAAGCCCCACATCGGGCTCCCTGCTCAGGGGGAAGCCTGCTTCTCACACTCCCCCTGCTTGTGTTCCCTCTCTCGCTGTCTCCCTCTCTGTCAAATAACTAAATGAATAAATCTTTTTAAAAAATCTGTCCATTTTAATATCTAAAATTGTAAATAACAGTGGTTTGTTCTGAAGAGTAGGAAGCATGCCTTGCCAGATAAGGCCATGGGGGAAGCACCAGAGTCGGTCAGGAGGGAGGAAGGAGGGGAGAGCATAGGTGGGAGCCTTTACAAAGGACGTAAAGGAACAGGTGAGTCAGGGTAAGCAGGTTTAGGATTGGTTAGTTTGAATAAATTCAGTAGGCCCTAGGGTGTCGGGGCTGTCCGGTGTGGTCCAGTATCTGGCCCTGGGGTGATTAGGATAGGAGACTATTGGTTCAAATGTTAGAACCCTACGAAAGCCTGATAAAGGTGTGTGGGCAAGGCGAGGACTTTGGATTGGTTAGTTTGCATGTGAAAGGTGAGCTCACAGGGGAGTAGCTTGTTATCGCTAGAGATAAGCTAGCCTCCTCAAACACTGTTCTTACTAGTTAAGAATGTAAAGAACGCAGAGGTGTTCAAAGACAAAACATTTGAGAACTGGGCTAGGTAACGTACAGGAACAAAGAACCGCCCGAAGCTCAATGTCTTAACACAGCAAAGGCGATTTTTTTTCTTGTTCATGTGGTCTTTACACTTTTGAAAGGCAGCATACAAAGAATAACTAATAATTAAAAAAAAAAAAAGCCAAGATGTCAAAACAAAATCGCTTAATTACCTTATTTAATTACCTTAGCTTACTGAGAAACTCCCTTTTATCCTTGTTGTTCTCATTTTTTTTTCATGAATTAGTAAAATTTCATCACTACTGAGAAGGAGTTCTGGGAAGAGATTTGGAAGTTCCTGACGTCTAGAAGAATTATGGATGGGGAGATGCGAAGGGAAGACCCTATTTTGTTCATGGGCTGAGAGAAAGAGCCTGGCAGAGCCGGGAGGCTGGAGACGTTGGAAAGGACCCTCGGTGGAAATTCTGGAGCCGGTGAAAGGACAGGGGAGGGAATGGCGAGAGACAGAAGGACAGACAGACACATATTGCTTGGAAACGGGCTGAAAAGGAGGGTGAGAGGGTGCTCTTGATGATAAGTTAGTGGAGAGAAGGGGAGAAGCTGAGGGAGTCTGACTCTCTCTCTCTTTTTTAAAAGATTTATTTTATTTATTTTGGAGGGGGGCAGAGGGAGAGAGAATCCACGTGGATTCCCAACTGACCATGGAGCCCAACACGGGTCTCAGTCTCACAACCCTGAGATCAGACCTGAGCCGAAATCAAGCGTGGGATGCTTAACTGTGCCACCCAGGCGCCCCGAGAGTCCGCCTTTAATGACACTGGCTTTCTCTGTGAGCCACGCAAGTTCATTGCTAAACATGGAGAGAGCAGGGGATGGGGAGGGCTTAGGCGCCACCGCAGGACGTGGGAGAGGACGTAGACCAAGAACAAAGAACAGGTGATGGGACTGAGCCCAGCTGACTTTAGACCCTAAACAGTAATAGCATGAAACCCACAGTAACTTTCTGCTAGGGCTTCTTATCTCTGACGTTTAATAGACTAGGGCTTGGGTGAGAGTAGAGATCTGATGTTTACTGAAGGGCTGTGTAGTTGGTTGGTGAGGGCACAGCCTTTGAGGTTAGCTGACCTGCGTTAGAATCCTGACTCTATCACAGACTTTCCTGTTCTGTGAAATGGAGCCAGTAACAGTCTTGTGCTAGTGTTTTCATGTGGGCAGTAATGGTTTCGTGGAGCTGAGCTCAGGATTAAAGGACTTAATATACGCTATGGTTTTCCCTTCCAGGTCCCCAGCACCGCCTAGATTTCGTGGGTTTTGTTTTTTGTTTTTCGTTTGCTTGGGTGAGTGTTGGGCTTTTGAAAAGCAACAAACCCAGCTCCTCTCCTGTCCTCGTCCATTTCCTCTGAGGGCTCGACCTGCTCAGTCTCCTCTTCACGGATGGTGGGTGAATAAGGGACAGGTACACCTGGCTCTTTCCTATCGTCTTCTCAAGCTATATTTTGGCATAATCTCTAAGTCCTACTTTCCTTGGGCCTTCAGGTTTGCATCTCAATTGTCTATTATATTTTTTAACTTTTTAAAAGATTTTATTTATTTATTTGAGTGACAGGGAGAGAGCATGAGCCGGGGCGCGGGGAGTGGGAGAGGGAGAGGGAGAAGCAGACTCCCCGCTGAGCAGGGAATCTGACACGAGGCTCCAGCCCAGGACCCTGGGATCGTGGCCCAATCTGACGGCAGATGCTTGACTGACTGAGCCACCCAGGTGCCCCTCAATTAGCTACTGTAGAAGTAAATTACATCCTGCCACCAGGCCCATCCATTCATCCACGTGCCCTCTGGATACAGGGAAACAACACAGATGTAGAAGATGCTAAAGATAAAAGCATGAAAACATTTTTTTTTTTTAAAATCTCGTTTCAGCTATTACCTCTCTTAATTCTATGAACAGATGTTCTCAACCCTTTAATAAACCCGAGTCTGGCGCTCAGCCCTGTGCTGACGGCTACAGAGCTCTTAACCAGTAGTGGTTCAGTTCTTTGTCTGCGCTGTCCCCTCTAGGCACTCTGCATCGCTTGGAAGGGCTGTGCTGGTTCAGGTGGGGGGCCTGAGGGGTGGTAGCCCTGGAGGGGTGGGGAATGGGGGGCAGTTGTAGAAGTTGATGAGTAAGTAACTGCTCACCGTGAACACAGAGGCAAGAAGAGAAGGGGGGTTCTGCTGGTAGAGAAGGGGGAACCGATAAACAGGGAGAGGAGGAGGAATGAAGGAGCTGCAAGTCTCACGGAGACCCACGAGCGAGGGGGAGAGGGGGGAAGGAGAGGTGGCTTTTGACAGGGAGCGGAGTGTGAAGCCGACGAGTTTAAGGGGGTTTACTTCCAGATGATGACAAGGTCTAGGGTGTAGCCGTTGGAAAAGATTGCTGACGTTAAACACCATTGGTAGAGAGGCCACTTTGAACTGTGTTTCAGTCGTTTGTCTGAGGGAAAGTTGAAATGACGCTATCTGGTGTCAAAGTTCTTCATAAATGTTGGAGAGTGATCTTGGAGTTGATAAAGAACCTGCTGGGACCACAGGAGCAGAGACCCAGAGCTGATGCGAGGCAGGAGCCTCCCCGGAAAGACCCTTCGTCTTTAATCGTAGCACGTGGCAGTCCTCGTGCTCAACTTCCTACAGTCCTCCTAGCAATCCCATGGGAGGCACGCGGGCAGGAAACAGACCCTTTCCTGGAAAACCCGATGTTAAGTGCCAGCGCCGGGACTCAGATCCTGTCCTGACTTGATCCATGTTAGCTGTGGTTTTCAGCGAGAACCTTGTTTCTCCACATCCTAGTCACAGTAGGAGCTCAACCCCCTAGAAAAGAGAACATATAGACTCTGCCTAGAAAAGAAAGAACACCTCTCTCTGTTTTCTTCACCAAGCTCTTTGCTACAAGTGTTCAGTCTGTAAATAAATGGTGGTGGCCATTGGGTGGTCAGGAGCAGGTCCAGGAGAAGTTCTTATAGTGCCACCTAGCGTCCCTGGATGGACTTACTCACAAAGCTTTGGCTATAAACACATTCATACGTATTTTTAAGTAGGTAAGTCTTACACCTTCTGTGGGGCTTGAACTCACTATCCCGAGATCAAAAGTCACATGCATGCTCTACTGACTGAACTAGCCAGGTGCCCCGAGGCTATAAATATTCTGAAAAATAATTTAACGAAACTGCAAGTAACTGATTATTTCGCAAGAAAATAGCTATTAAAGCACCTAATAATTCTCTCTCCCTACCTAGTAGATTTCTTAACCTGGCTTCTTGATTACCCTGAGGACTAGACCAGTTCAGTGAGCCACCTCATTCCACACAACAGAAATGATGACCTTGTGAAGTCCAGGGTTATTGTAAATGAACACTTCTCACAAGGCCTGGGATCAGCAGGAACAGTGAAAAGATCACTAGGCTTGGTGCCAGAGGTGTCTGAGACATTCGGGTCTTGACTTGGGGGAATGCAAAGGTGCTTCACAAACCGCAAAGTGCCAAGCAAAAGTATTAGATAAAGCTGTCGTTTCCTGCACTCTTCCAGGCCCTTCTCATGCCTCCCTTCGAATCCTCATAATGGACCTATAAGAATGATTATCTAGATCTTATGTCTAATGAAACAGCGGCTCAGTGAGGTTAAATGACTTGCTCAAGGTCTTATAGCTAGTTTTCTCTCTGCTATCTGCATGACCACTATGATATTGATGTAAGGAATTAATGTTAAATTCATTCAGCAAAAATTTGTTAGTGAGGCTGGTACCATCCGCTGGGTTAGGAACAAGATACATAAAGCTTTAGGAGTGTTATGAGCTGAATGCTTGTGTCCGACTAAAATTCATATGGCGGAGCCCTAACCCCTGTAAAGTAACTGTATGTGGCGATGGGGCTGTTAGGGAAGTAATTAAGATTATAAATGAGGTCATAGGAAGAGGGAGAGACCAGAGCAAACCACCCTCCAGCCCCGTCGTCCAGGCCCCGTGAGCACGCACAGTGAGGAAGCAGTTGTCTACAGGCCCGAAGAGAGCTCTCCCCAGAATTCAGCCAGGCTGACCCTCCGATCCGAGACTTTCAGCTTCCAGACTGAGGGAAAACAAATTCCTGTCGCTCAGGCCTCTCAGTCTATGCTTGTGTTTAGTTTTTTTTTTTTTTTTTCTTTTAGAGAGAAAGAGAGAGCATGAGTATGTGAGGCACGCAGAGGGGCAGCGGGAGAGAGAGAATCTTAGGCAGGCTCCACGCCCAGCGCAGAGCCCAACACGGGGCTCAGTCTCACAACCCCGAGATCGTGACCTGAGTGGAAATCCAGAGCGCGGTGTGCAACCAGCCGCACCGCCCAGGGCCCCCGCTGGTTTCCATGGCAGCCCAGCCCGAGCTAACTAAGTCAATTGAAGCCACTTCCCTCCGGGTGCTTCCTGCTTGCTTAGTTAGATAAACTGGGATCCCAGGACAGGTGTAGGACCGCCTCGTACTCATAGATGGTTGCTTTAGAGGGAATCCTGACGCCGGGTGGGAGCGGCATTGACAGATGACCACACATCTGTTTCTGAGACAAACACATTTCAGAGAGAAGATCTCTTGCTTTGAGGCCCCTCATCCCTGAGAAATGGGACTTTCTCACAGAAGCCCATGGGCCTTCTCTGAGTAGGGACGGAGCCAGGGACTGAAGGTGGCCTTCGGTTCTGGTTCAAGAGCAGAACTTCTGGTGCTCAGCTGCCATGTATATTAAATGAGGGAGGGGGTTTTGACTCGTTGCCGTCGAGGTGGTCGTATGAATATTTTTGCCCACCTACCCTTGTAAAAGTTTTGAAACACTGAGAAGCCATTTCCACGTTTGAAAGTTGACATCTAAATTTTTCCGTTAGAAATTTAGTTATAAAGGCCACGATTTCCACTGTATTATAAGTGATTACTGACATTTTAAAATGAGATCATCAATGACTCACATTTCCAATGGAATCGAAATAATGTATTTATTAGAAATTCACTATCATTCATAAAAAAAAGACTGCGATTTTACGTCGTTCCTTTTTCCCATTGGAATCTCATTTCCACTCCATTCTCCTTTTCCACAACTTTACTTAATGCAGCATATTCTTATGTATGAAAGCCTTTTATTATTTAAAATTATTTCAAAGTCTTATCTATACTTGCAATTTTTAATAGTAAAAATGTGATTAAAATATGTTGTAAAGTTTGATAATTATTACACATATTTAGTTAAATTTTATTGATATATCCCTTTAAAAATCTATTAGTGAATGTTATTTATTGTTAGAAAGAGATAGGATTTAATCTCAATTATTTTCTTATTTTCAGATTTTACGGCTATAAACACTGAGAAACACTGTTTTCATAAATAGATGAAAATGGACTTCATCGTGACAAAATTATTCAATTCTTTCAGCTTCTGATTTGCATGCCAAAAGTATTATAGCAATTTCTCATTAGGTACTTTAATATATTTATTTTTAATTTAAATTCAATTAATTAGCATATAATATATTAGTTTCAGAGGTAGAGTTCAGTGATTCACCAGTCTTATATAATTATCTAAAGCTCATTACATCCCGTGCCCTCCTTAATGCCCAACACCCAGTTACCCCATCCCCCCACCCACCTCACCTCTAGCAACCCTCAGTTTGTTTTCTATAGTTAAGAGTCTCTTATGGCTTGTCTCCCTCTCTGATTTCAACTTATTTTATTTTTCCCTCCCTTCCCCTATGATCCTCCATTTTGTTTCTTAAATTCCACATATGAATGAAATCATATAATTGTCTTTCTTTGATTGACTTATTTCACTTAGCATAATACCTTCTAGTTCCATCCACCTCATTGCAAGTGCTAAAATTTCATTCTTTTTGATGGCTGCATAATAGTCACACACACACACACACACACACACACACATTTTCTTTATCCATTCATCTGTTGATAGACATCTGGGCTCTTTCCATAGTTTGGCTATTGTGGACCTTGCTGCTATGAACACTTTGGTGCAGGTGCCCCTTCGGATCACTACATTTGTATCTTTAGGGTAAATATCCAGTAGTGCAATTGCTGGATTGTAGGGTAGCTCTACTTTTAACTTTTTTTTTTAAGATTATATTTATTTATTTGACACTGAGAAAGAGAGACACACAGTGAGAGAGGGAACACAAGCAGGCGGAGTGAGAGAGGAAGAAGCAGACTCCCTGCTGAGCAGAGAGCCAGATGTGGAGCTTGATCCCAGGACCCTGGGATCATGACCTGAGCTGAAGGCAGATGCTTAACGACTGAGCCACCCAGGTGCCCCTATTTTTAACTTTTGGAAGAACATCCATACTGTTTTCCAGAGCGGTTATACCGGCTTGCATCCCGACCAAAGGAGTAAGAGGGTTCCTCTTTCTCTGAATCCTTGCCAACATCTGTCATTTCCTGACTTGTTAATTTTAGCTATTCTGACTGGAGTGAGGTGGTATCTCACTGTGATTTTGATTTGTATTTCACTGATGCTGAGTGATGTTGAGCAATTTTTCATGTGTCTATTGGCCATTTGTGTATCTTCTTTGGAAAAATGTCTGTTCATGTCTTCTGCCCATTTCTTGACTGGATTTTTTGTTGTTGTTGTTGTTCAGTTTGATAAGTTCTTTACAGAATCTGGATACAATCCCTTTATCTGATAATTCATTTACAGATATCTTCTCCCATTCAGTAGTTGTCTTTTGGTTTTGTTGATTATTTCCTTTGCTGTGCAAAAGCTTTTGATCTTGATGATATTCCAACAGTTCATTTTTGCTTTAGTTTCCCTTGCTTTTGGAGATGTGTCTAGCAAGAAGTTGCTATGGCTGGGGTCAAAGAGGTTGCTGCCTCTGTTCTCCTGTAAGATTTTGATGGATTTCTGTCTCCCGTTTAGGTCTTTCATCCCTTTTGAGTTTATTTTTATGTATGGTGTAGGAAAATGGTCCAGTTTCATTCTTCTGCATGTGGCTGTCCAATTTACCCAACACCAGTCGTTGAAGAGACTGTCTTTTTTCCATTGGACATTCTTTCCTGCTTTGTTGAAGATTAGTTGACCATAGAGTTGAGGGTACATTTCTGGGTCTCCTGTTCTGTTCCACTGATCTATGTGTCTGTTTTTGTGCCAGTGCCATACTGTCTTGAAGATTACAGCTTTGTAATAGAGCTTAAAGTCTAGAATTGTGATGCCGCTAGCTTTGGTTTCTTTCAACATTCCTCTGGCTATTCAGGATCTTTTCTGGTTCCATGCAAATTTTAGTATTATTTGTTGCAACTCTGTGAAAAAAGTTGATGGTATTTTGATAGGAATTGTATTGAATGTGTAGATTGCTCTGGGTAGAATAGACATTTTAACTATTTGTTCTTCCAATCCATGAGCATGGAATATTTTATTTATTTTTAAAGACTTTATTTATTTATTTGAGATACAGAACACAAGCAGGGGGCAGAGGGAGAGGGAGAGGCAGGCTCCCCACTGAGCAGGGAGCCCAATGCTGGGCTTGATCCCAGGACCCCGGGATCATAACTTGAGCTTAAGGTAGATGCTTAACTGACTAAGCCACCCAGACTGACTAAGCCACCCAACGATTTTATTTTTAAGTAGTCTCCATATGAAACATGGGGCTCAATCTCACAACCCAGAGATCAAGAGTCTCATGCTCTACTGCCCAGCCAGCCAGGGGCCCTCACGAAGTACTGTAAATCATCAGCTAAAGCTTTAGGTTCTTCTTCAGACCTGTTCAAAACAAAGACTTAGAAACCACCTAGATTACAGAAGGATTCATTCTCCAGTCATCAGAGCCTGTCCCTTTCTGGTTTCTGGGAAGCACCACCTCACTTATAAACACTCATTCTAAGACAGCGTCCTTGCCAGGAGTTTGTCACCTGGGTGACGTAAGAGGATGCCAACATTTCTTACTCATGCTCTCTCTTTGGTCTTTCAAGACACGTCCTTGGGAGCAAGGCTTTCTTTGAGTGAAGTTATCATCATCCTAATAACCCTGCTCTATACTCTGTCTGAATGAACATATCGGCCAAAACACTCCACTGAAATACCAAAATACCCACTCTTAGGAGAAGAAAAAGAAAGACACCAAGTCTGAATGCAAGTTTTTGGTGCTTTCTATGGGAGGCTTGTCTGAAAGCATTATTTAAATTGTGCTTTGTTTAATGCTCTAAAATAGCACTGTCCAATAGTAACATAATGTGACCCACATATGTAATCTAAAATTTTCTAGTAACATATTAAAAATTAAAAAGAAACAGGTGAAATTGATAACGTATATAATGCAATTCATTTGGCTTTTGAACAATACGGGTTTAAACTGCATGGGTGCACTTAAATGTGGCATTTTTTCAATCAGTATAGTTCAGTACTGTGAATGTATTTTCTCTTCCTTATGATTTTCTTAATATTTTCTTTTCTCGGGGTGCCCAGGTGGCTCAGTTGGTTAAGCGGTTGCCTTTGGCTCAGGTCATGATCCTGGGGTCCCAGGGACGGAGTCCCACAGCAGGCTCCCTGCTCAGCGGAAAGCCTGCTTCTCCCTCTCCCTCTGACTGCTGCTCTGCCTACTTGTGTTCTCTATCTGTGTGTCAAATAAATAAAACCTTTAAAAAATATCTTCTTTTCTCTGGCTTACCCTATTATAAGAATATAGTATATAACATACAACACATAACATACAAAATATGTGTTAATTGATTGTTTATGTTATCACTGAGGCTTCTGGTCAACAGTATGTTATTAGTAATTAAGTTTTAGGGAGTAAAAAGGTATACTTGGATTTGTGATGGCGTGGCGGGGGGGGGGTCTGTGCCTCTGACCTCCATGTTGTTCAAGGGTCAGGTGTATTCCCCAAAAGTTATCATTTCAACAGTCAATATAAAAAATAGAAAATGAGATACTTTACATTCTTCTTGTTTTTCGGTCCTAAGTCCTTGAAATCCTGTAGCATTTGATACAGACAGCAAACCTGGATGTTGACCAGCTACATTTCAGGTACTGAATACCCACATGGGACCAGTGGCTACTGGACTGGACAGCCCAGTCCTTGAGGCACACACTGTAGTGAGGTTTGGGATGGATAAGAGAGGTCTTCTGTTTTTGCAAAGGCTATATTGAACAGAAGAAGTGTCTTGAAAGGAAAACAAGCCTCTCCATGTCCTCAGAGAGCTTTGAAAGCTATTTTTGACCCTGGGCTTTTGCAGTATAACTGTACAAAGGGGCGTTGGTATACTCCAGGAAATAGAGGTACCTCAGTTTGAAGACCCTCTTTTAAGATAGATTCTAGCTGCCAAAGTTTTGGGGAATGATGCAATGATGATGAAATTATACATCCGTTTCTTCTGAAGAAGGCCTAGTCAACTATCCTTCTAAAATGCTGGGCCGAGTAAAAAGAAAAATTCACGAGACAAAATATTAGCCACAAGATCCAGAAAGTCCTTGTTACTTTGTCAGCAATAGGCTGGTATGATTTTTAGGGTAAGGTTGACAAGCTACCTTATCACAAGCAGAGGGTTTTGGGTAATGGTAGGGTGATGTTTTCCTCTCTTAATGTGATGGAGATAAGATGCGGTTATATGTGAATCATCAACCTAACATCAGACTGCTGGAGGAGGGGAAGCTATCCAACATATGTTATGGCAGAGAAGTGACAAAGAATCTCTTCTCTGCCTTCATTTTCTTGGGAAACCACTACTGTTTGCCCCTTTGGGTTTTTAAAAGTTCGAGTGTGCCATATGAATGATGGGCTTCCTTGCCAAAGGAACCCATATGCTTGTCCTAAAAGACAAGTACAAGGAAGTAGTTTATGATACCATCTCCACTTGCTTAAGGCTAAGGCTTAGGATGCGTAGGAGAAAATCCCACAGGCTGGGTGGCATAAACAGCAGAAATTTATTTCTCACAGTTCTGGCTGCTGGAAGTCAGGGATCAGGGTGCCAGTATGGTCAGGTTCTGCGGAGAGCTCTCTTCTGGTTTGCATACTGCTGACTTCTTGTATCCTCACCTGGCAGAGAGCAGAGAGGGGAAAGCAGACTTTCTCATGACTCTTTGAAAGGCACTAATCTCATTAGGGAGGGCTCCAGCTTCGTGGCCTCATCTGATTCATCTTAATTACCTCCCCAAATCCTGCCTCCTAATACCATCCTATTGTGAAGTAGGGTTTCGACATGTGAAGGGGGATGGTTGTGCGGAGCATAAACTAGTCGGGAACACCAAATATAGTCACTTTGGGGGTTAGAGTTTCAACATATGAATTTATGGGGGATACATTTCAGTCCAAAGCAGATATTAAGGTATGGAAGAGTATGGAATTCCATTTCAGAAGCTCTCTAAATAAAGTGAGATTCTCATCTGCCTGGATGATTTCTTTAGGATGAAATTCTATTTAGCTAGAGGCCAATGACTAGTTTAACATTTTCCAGAATCCCAAGTCTTTGTATAACATCACTCTGTCTGTCATCTCCTTACATAAGTTTAATTTTCATGACAAAATAAATTTCATTATGACCCATCCTTCTCCCAAGAAAACTCTTGGGGACAGTTTTGGGGCTTTCCAGGTAAATTAATACTGTTGCAAGATATTTTTTCTAATGAACTATTTCCCCTATTTTTTTTTCCTATTTAAAGTTACTTCTTTGAGTTTCAGAACTGCCAAAACATGGTAGGCACCCCGCCACCCCAATTGTTTCAAGTAATGAGCATGCCACAATCTGGGGGTATGCTGGAAAAGTCAAATAGAAGTTGGCTATTCCTAGAGTAGTTAATTTCTAAGTAAAACTAACAATACTTCCTTTCAAGCTTGAGAGGTACATAATCTATGAAACTAGAATAAACTAAAAAGTACTTTTCCTGCTAGTACTTTTGAAATTGATGTACATTATATACTTGAAATCTTTTTTTTTTATTGCTATGACATTGGGAAATTCCACAGAGTGAAAATGGAAGGTGTTTTGACTTCATTGTAAAATGTGAGTTTGTGGTACTGAAATTTTACTATGGATCCAAGTTGGCGATGCAAACAACTTGTACTAAATTCCTTACAGAGAATTCATCAAACAAGAAACACTATGAATAGAGGTTTGGCCCTGTTCCTCATGAAGATATTATAAATAAGGGCTGCTGTTTTCCAAGAAAAGGAACTCAGTCTTTCATGAATTAACTATTTTAGGCAAGGCAACTGAAGAGGTAGTTACCTTAATCCAGGGTGATTCAAAATGCAAGTTACCAAGTGTAAGGACTTACAAATTACAATGTCATCATATAACTTTTAGTTATCAAATGAGAAATAAATCAAAGGAGAAGCCGGAAACTAATTGGGATTGTTCTGGTGATGTCATTACATAGGCTTTTACATAAGTTTACATATGTTTATGGACTTTTGTTTTTATTTATTCATCTTTACATAAGAATAGGCTAGTTATAATTATTTCACAGTTCATAGATTTACCTCTCACAGTTTCCTCTAAGAAACTCTAATTTTTGAATTAGTTTAACACACTTGCTCTCTAATAATTTAGTCCTGTAATGTCAGTAAAAATTTACCACATTCCCCAATGTGCCTATATTAAAAATGTATGTGTACTTCTGTGTTTATTACGTGTACTATAAAACATATACAAAATAGGAAGTTTAAAAAGGTTAAAGATGAAACACTGACATTAAAAATTTTCTATCTAAGTGCAAAATAAGAACAATGTAGCTAGATATTCATCATTATTTTGGAAAGTCTTGGTTTAACAGTTTGTGATGTGGTGATTTGATTTTTCCTATATAATAGACTTTATTTTTTGGAATAGTTTATATTTACAGAAAAATGGAGAAGCTAGTACTGAGTTTCTATATACTCTATACCCCATCTCCCCTGCTGATAACATCTTTCTTTAGTATGGTATGTTTATTACAGTTAATGAATCAGTACTGATACGTTATTATCTTTTTAAAGATTTATTTATTTATTTGAGAGAGAGAGCACAAAAGGGGTAATGGGAAGAGAGAGAGGGAGAGAATCTCAAGCAGACTCTGCGCTGAGTACAGAGCCTGACTCGGGGCTCAATCCCACAACCCTGAGATCATGACCTAAGCAGAAACCAAGAGTTGGACACGCAACTGACTGAGCCACCCAGTACATTATTATTAACTAAGGTGATAGTTTACTCAACTTTTTTTTAAGGAAGGATTTTTTTGTTCCAGGATCCCTACCAGGACACCACCTTACATTTACTGTCAGTCCATCTCCTTGGGCTCCTCTTGACTGCGTTAGTTTCTCAGACTCTTGGTGTTTTTGATGACCTTGACAGTTTCGAATAATACTGGTCAAGTATTTTGTAGGATGCCCCTCTAATGGAATTTGTAATCTGTCCAGTTTTTCTCATGACTAGACTGGGGTTATGGGTTTTTGGAAGATCACAGAAGCGTGGAGCCATTTTCATCAGATCCATCTATCACTGTTTCAATCCACTGACATGATTTACATGGTAACTTGTGACTCACGGAGAAGCATTCTTCCTCTAATAAGGTCCAGTACAGGCCAAAAGCTGTTTCTCCAAAGGAGAGTAACTTCCACAGAAGGTAGCAGGGCTTTAGTCCCAAATCCTAAGATTTGCCTTGTGATTCACTTATAAATACTTGCCAAGGACTCCAAATAGTGTCTCATTTGTCACTTCAAGCTCCACTGGGTCTACTGACCCAAATGGCAGAGCTACTTGCACAATAGCCTGGACCCATGGCAGAGATTTCTCTTTTCTCACTAGGTGTTGGGCCTCTTCCTATAGTAGTTACTTCCTTTAGTAACAACTTGTCCTTCACCTTTAAAGTGGTATCTTGATGAATCCCATACTACTGGACCCCTAGTAATTTCCCTGAGGAAGAAGGCCCTTGAGTTTTGGAGGATTTATTTTTCCATCCCTTGATATGCAAATATCTTACCAATATGTGTACAGTAATTGCTACATCCTACCTACTAGCGCCAATCAGCATATCATCTTCAATGGAACGGACTAGTGTGATTTTCTGTGGAAGGGAAAGGAGGTCTTTGCAGGCTATATCATGAGACAGGGATGAAGTTGTTATATCTTGTGGTGGGACAGTGAAGGTGAATCGCTGGCCTTGTCAGTTGAAAGTTAATTCCTTCTGGTAGACTTTTTCAACAGGTATAAAGGGAAAAAGCATTTTCCAGATCAACAGCTATATACCTAGTACTAGGAGAAGTGTTGATTTGTCCAGACAAGGAAACCACATGTGGAGTAGCAGTGTAACTAGAATCACCACATAATTCAATTTATGAAAATCCACTGTCATTCCCCAAGATCCATTTGTCTTGTGCACATGCCAAACAGGCAAGTTGAAAGGGATGTAGCGGCTACCACAACCTCTCCAACCTTCAAGTCTTTGGTGCTGGTGCTAATCTTTGCAATCCCTCTAAGAATGTAGTATTGCTTTTGGGTTACATTTTTACAGACAGAAACAGTTCTAGTATCTTCCATTTGGCCTCTTCTAAAATAACTACCTTCACTCTATAGCTCAGGGGACCCATGTGGGAATTCTGCTAGTTGCTGAGCATGTTTATTTTAATTACACATTCTGGAACTGGGAAGTAACCACAGGTTGTGTTCAGAAACCCACTGGGCCTAATGTGAGATGAACCTGAGCTAGAACTTTTAATCACTTGACCTCCACAAGCCCCTACTCCGGTTCATACACAAAATGATATTGTGGGTTTCCATGAAGCAGTGTCAAGTTAGAGCCATTGTCCTCTAATCTCCCAAAGTCTGGTTACTTCCTTTCCTCCAGTGGGCAGTCACCCTGGTAGATGGGCATAGGACTCTTTGGGGAAGGCCGGGGACAAATTAATAATATACATTTTTAGCAAAAGAGCAAGGTCCTTCCCCAAGAGGACTTGGCCTCCCCTTCACTCAAAGAGTTCTGAGTGTATAAACTGGTTCAAGTGTGGAAAATGACAGAGGGGCAGTGACGCTCTGTTCTGGCAGTGCAAGTTAGGACTTCTGTTTGCTAAACCTAGAACTTTTCTGCTAATACCAAGTATGAATTCAGTAGATTGTCCATTTCTTTTTTTTCCCTAGGGACATTAAGATCAACTGGCCAATGTCACAGGTCTCTGTAAGTCAGACAATTCTGATTACTGCTTCGGTTCAGGAGTCCATTACAGCAACCACACCCATCTAGTTTTTGACAATTAACTGCCACCTCTTGGTCCCTGCCATCCTAGGATCCCATTATCCCCAGTGCATTTAGGAATCCCAGTTTGTGTAGTTTCCACTGTTAAGATTTATCTGACTACAGAGAATGTTTATCTCTTCAAAGACACTGGGGCTTCACTCATAGATTTACTTCCCAGAGTCATGGTGAAGGGTAATGTCCTTTGGACCCTCCTGGGGTGGGGGAGCAGATCTTACATGATAAATTCACTCTAACATGTCAACTCCCTTTACCCCCAAGCCTTTGGATACCTTCCTCAATAGTATCCTAGGCAGTTCTGCCACTTCATTTAGTGTAGGCACTCTGGGGAGGATGGAAGTCAATTGATCAGTAGGGCTTCGCTCAGGTCCTTCTCATAGTGGACCCCAGTGGGTCCCTAAGCCCATCTTATGATTATGTTCCCAGGTTTACATGCATAATAGAAAAAGACATACTCAGCAACCATTCAAACAGACTGTTAAACTTTTTCTAACCGTTGGAGGTAACATGTTGTATCTAAAATATCTGCTTGGTGGACCCTTATCAGTAAATTCAGCCTGATAGAATTTTGTAAGTCTTCATCTTGATCTGTTAGTTTCCTATGGCTGCTACAGCAAAGTACCACAAACTGAGGGCTTAAAGAAACAGAAATCTATTCTCTCACAGTTTTGGAGGATAGATGCCTGGAATCAAGTTATTAGCAGGGCCACACTTCTTCTTTGGGGTCACCTTTCCTTGCCTTTTCCTAGCTACTAATGGCCCCCAGCATTTCTCTGTGTATTATTACAATGCTCCAATCTCTGTCTCCGTCTTCATATGTTCTTATTTCCTGTAACTATATATTTCTGCATCCTGTCCTTATAAGGACACCAGTCATTTGATTTCTGGCCCACTCTAATGCATTATGACCTCACCTTAACCTCATTTACAAAAACCCTATTTTCAAATAGGTCACATTGAGGTTTCAAGTGGACAAGACTTTTGGGAGACACTATTCAACCCACTATAATCCTACATCCTTAATAGCCACTGGGAATATAACTCCTGTATTCTTTTTGTATACTCTGAATATTTTTAGCATGTGTATTTTTCAAAATTAAAGGAAAAAACCCACTCCATTGTTCTTTGCCTCAAAATGCAAATATTTTACCCCTATTTTTCCAGTTTTATTGAGAAATAACTGACACATCTCACTGTATGAATTTAAGGCATATAGCACAATGGTTTATTTACATATATTGTGAAATGATTACCACAACTGGTTTAGTTAACAACCATCATGTCATATAGATAAAACAAATTCTCTTGTTATTAGAATTCCTAGGATCTACTCTTAACAGCTTTGCTATGTATCACACAGCAGTGTTAGACACAGTCATCACACTGTACATTACATCCCTAGTATTTATCTTATAACTGCAAGTTTGTGTCTTTGGACCACTTTTCTCCAATATTCTTGGAGAAGAAATATTTTTTCCATCCAATTTCTTCCTTTGATGCCCACTACTGTCTAGTCTCCTCAAACCGGACTCCCAGTCTTGCCCTTTCCCAATCTTTTCTCTAACAAAGCGATCTTGTCAAATGGTCGCCACCTTCCAACTTTTAGCGAGGATCAAGCAGAAGCTCCCTTCCCAGCCTAAGGAAGCTTTTCTCCATCTGGTCTCCAGCATCCTTCTTCCAGTAATACCCCCTGCACCCCGACGGCTCCTCATCTTTCTCCCCAGAGATGAAACATTTCGGTTTCTCCTGATCTCTGAGGTCTCTTCACACCCTCCCTCTGCTCGTATTCCCCTCACACCGAATTTCACTTCAAAGACGACGGCCCACACCCGAAGTGCGGAGCTTGCTCAACTGCACAGAACCAGCTCGCCCTCCCGCCCTCACAGAGGGGAGGGACCTAACTCCCAGCCCTGGAGCGACAAGCCTGACCCCACACCCGAGACCAAAGCGCTCCGGGCTCCAGGGCGGGTCGTGACGGAGCTGTCACTCGGGGAGGGCCGGGCAAGCCGCACATCGCTCAGTCTGCCCACATCCTTTGTTCTGTGGTTGAGGAAATCCCGCCCGGCTCTGGAGCCCAGACTGACACTTCAAGGTGCTCAAAAGCGCTGGCGCTCTTCACACCCTGGGCGGGCCTTCCTCCTCCTCACCGAGGATGCGACCCTTCGCTCGTCCGGCGTCTTCCCTCCCTCTCACCTCCCGACGCGCGGGGAAATCCAGCGAGGACCAGCTGTGCGGAGCATGCGCAGTGACCGCACCACGCAGGCCGTCGTAATTGCCCGCGGCTCCTCCGGCGCAGCGGCTTGCGCAGGCGCCGCGACGAAGGGCTCCCCGCCCACCCCGTCCTAGCGGGCCACGCCCCCTCCTCGCGGGTCAGAGGCCGCGGGGCGGGGTGGTGGGGGGTGACGCGTGCGGAAGCGTCCTGCGCAGCCTCGGAAGCCGGCGGGCTGTAGAACGGCGGCGGCCACGGCCGGGCCCCCCAACGGGAGGGGCCCCGGATCGCTCGGAGCGGCGGAACCGCTGTGGCGCCGCTGCCGCCGGCGGTCCCATGAGTCGGGGCACCATGCCTCAGCCCGGAGCGTGGCCGGGCGCGAGCCGCGCTGAGAAGCTGGTGCGGGAGGCGGGGGCCGCGTCTCCGGGCCCCACGAGAGCGGCGGCGCGGGAGGGCGGGAAGGCGGCGGCCGGCGGACAGCCGCGGACCGCGGTGCGGAGCCCAGCCGAGCAGTGAGTCGCGGGGCGCGGCGGGGGCGGGCGGGGGCGTCAGGCTAGTTCCCCTTGAGGAGGCTGGGCGTGGGCTGGGCTGGGCTGGGCTGGGGAGTAGCCGGCCGAGAGCCCTTCGCACCCTTGGTTCTGGGTAAGGTCGGCGACGGAGAGGAATTCAAAGACACTTGTGTCCAGTCTTCGTACAAAATGTTTTTCCGCAGGGCCCGGGGTCTCACAATTCTGGTCATCCAGTGCCCCTGTTTCTTACATCTGCCTAGCTCTAAAGTTAAAAGAAAGCTCCAGGAACTTGGGAAACAAACCGGAAAAGCGTACTGTTATAACTCCCAGTGAATCTTTCCTCCGACCTGGTTGGGGAAGTAAGGTTGCTTCTATCACAGCCAAAGGAAAAGGGAGCCATGCGACAAGTTTGTTCTTGAAAGGCAAGTCGCCGCTTGATGAGCGCTCCACCTGTTGAGCAGACTTTGGTCGGAGTCTGACCCAATTCTCTTTTGCCCATGAACGGCTTAACTGGCCGTCCCCCTCCCCCTTTATTTTTAAATAGGAAAGGCAGCGCTGGTTAGATCAGTTATTTAGTGAATTGTAAAGAAGGCAGCACAAACCGGAGGCGTTTATATTTTTAGCAAGGATCTGGGAGTGAGGTGCAGGCAGAATATAGACTTGAAGACGAACTTTTTCTACACTTTCAGGTTCTAGTCGCGTACAAATGCCTTTGAATTCCAGAATTGATGAAAGCACTCAGGTAACCATTCTGACAGCTTAATTGGCTGGCAAGTTGAATTGTAAGGTGTGTTCAAATGTGATTTTTTTCCCCCTTTGGGCAAGGGGTCCTTGGTGGGCCTGCTGTGCAGCTCGTGTTTTATAATGACATAGATGTGCATGGTTCTTGACCATGGGCGTTGACCTTCTCATTTATTGAACACCTAAGGCCTCTGGGATGGTATTATCCACACTTAGTGTGTTAATGGCTACTGGGAAAGATTTGGAGTAGGCAGTCTCAAACTCCTGCCTATGCAGGTAACCTAGGTGAGTGAGGCTGGCCAGGTGTGGACCATGGGTTTCCGGAGAGCTGTGTTCATCACTGTTGGGGTCAGAGTCCAGTAGGTTCTACCCTCTGCTTGCTGGATTTTCTGTATTTCAAGAGTCCAAAAATCCTGAATTTTTAATGAAATATCCTGATTTTTAAAGACTAGCATTTTGTTTTTTAACTGAAACCACTGTGCAGGCCCATGTGGGAGCTGATGTTGTTTCGCTCTTTGGCTTAGGAAACGACCTCAGACTCCACAGAGGGTAGAATAGAATGGGCGGGGAGGGCGAGAGGGGGTGTCTTCTGCTTCTGCCCCTCTGCAGCCTATGCTGGTTACTAACTGTTGCTGCCTTCCTCTTGCCCTGGTGGTCAGTGATGTGACTCCCTGGTTAGACACCCTGCCCCTCAGAAATTGCACCTTAGCCTTGAGCGGAGCATTCTAATGCTCCTTCTAGATGCAGAAACTTTGAATCCAGAACCATGTTTCTAAAAGTATGTATAGTTATTTGGCAAGTTTTTGGATGTTTCCAGAGTCAGAACCTGGGGAAATAGGCCATGGTGGGAAGAAGCACTCTTTCTCAATGAAAAGGTTTTGAGACACACCTCTTACCGCTGTCAGTAGATTTACAGACTTAGTCTGAGAGGAAACTCGGGAAAAAGAAACCAGCCTAGATTTGTCATTTTATGCAGGAGGAAACTGAGTGGTGGACTCCAGAGGTGCTTCTTGGCCAGGTAGACGGGGGGTATAGGTTTCTCGGCCATGTTCCCTGATGCTTTGATGGGAACATACCCCCATCTTTTTCCAGCTTTCTCAGCAAAACCAGGCAGAGGAACATGATTTATAATTCTCCCCTTACCTCCTCCAGCTCATTTGAGAACCAGAGTTGACTGGCATCCCCTGGACAAGCCCTAAGGATGGCTCACAAGATGGCTTATAGTCTGATTTGAAGAAGTCTTACGTCACGCCAGATTTGGTTGACTTTTCTTGGCGCTTCCTCGCTGTTTCTGTGAGCACATCTGCTGTGCGCTATCCCCTGCTCGCCCCACCCCTGCATTTGAAACTGAGGCTGTGTCCATTTCTTGCCCTTAGCTAAATAAGCTACCGTTCTTGAGGACCAAGATGGTCCCCAGACATGGTCGGTAGCCAGGCTAGACGAGCTCAGGGAACTGAGAAGCATAACTACTTCAAGGCTGGAATTTGCCTGCCTGATGGTGGGACGTGGTTTGAATCTAGGGTCCATAGGCTGGTTTTATGTGGTGGGGAGCATATGTCTGTGAACCCCTCTGAAATTAAAGGTGAAATTTGATGTGTATTTGTTTTTCTGGGCTGAGGTTCTGATGGGAGCTATGGATTTTCAAAAGGGCTGTGCACAACGAGTTTTTAAACCGTTGTTCTTGGATGTTGCTAATATGCCATTGTGGGAGTGTGTTTTCCCACTCGCCTCACTCCTTAGCTGCTGTGGGATATGTTTGATGGGGTAACAGCCATTCCCTCATTCTCTCTTGCCCCTTCTCCAACCTGGAAGTAAAGACTGTTTCAAACCTCATTGTTGAAGATATCTGGGTTGTCCCCAGATACCTCCGAAAGTCACGTGGAGTAGCACGAGCCAGTCATGGAAAGTCCATTTGCAGAAGGGGGTGGAATTTTGGCTTGGGTGCCGGTACTTTCCTGCATTTGATGTGTTGTTCACCCATCTCTACAACCGCTAAGTGGTGGAGAAAGGCTGGGTTGAGTGGTCTTTGCTTTTCCTGTACCTTTGCGGGAAGGTACATTGGTGTCACAGTGGTTGACATTGTCTTACCAACACTGCCTGGGTGATGGGTCTTCTGTGATAGGCCAAGTTAAGCATGAACTGCAACGTTCAAGTTCAGAAAGCTGAACAAAGCCATACTTAGCTTTTCTAGACAACTAAGGGGAACTTAATGCAAATGTTCATAATGGTGAGAGATTCCAATGCTGTCTTGTTAGTTTTGCATATATGTTAGAATTGACTTTTTTCATATTACATGTTGTATCAGAAATTGAAAAATTGGCTCTACAGAAATGTCTTGCTTCACTGAGCTCTGTGTTTTCAGTTGATAGCTTTTGTTCTTGGCAACAGTATACTTGTGTCTGTATGTAGTAAGCATTTTTAAATTAAATTTTCAAACATTTTATTGTTATGCAGTTCTTTGAACAGAGCAAGAGAGAATATAATGTGGTCTGCAGAATCATGTAATTTATTCAATCACGTATATTGCCTTAATACTAAGATATTTCATCTCTAGCTTAAAAGAAAACCAGAGCTTGAAAATACACACTTTAAAATAGCAGTGTGCTAAACTAAGAATTTTCTAAGTAGAACGTATTGGATTTTGGTTTTAAAATTTAACTCAATTATGTAATTGAGCCTGACTCACATGCCATGGTCCACAAGAAATCAAGTCATATTTAAGACTTTGTCTTACTTTTCTAGCTATCTCTATGTTTTCTAGAAGGAAACCTTTTGCCGTGGTGATCATTTGAGTCTTTGGGTTTCAGTGGCCTGTTTAGTGCTAAACAGTAGACACTTCCCATCCCCATCCCAAGTTGACATATAAACACAAAAGTTTACTAAATTTCTGAAACTGGTCAGTATCAACGATTTTATCTTACGATGCATATCGTTTTTCTTTTCATTATTTCACTGTCTTCCCTTCGCAAAACAAAAAATTCAAACCTCTAGATTAAATATAATAAATATACAACAAACAATATGTAAATATAAAATATAAATAAATATATATGTAATATATAAATATTTTGTCATTTTCAGCCTTAATATTTTGATACCTAAAAAGGTTAAAGCAATAGATTATTGAGTGAACTATTTTCCTAAGTAAAATTATTTTTCTTGTTCTCACACACACCTCTCTCTCTCTCTCTCTCTCAGCCTCAGCTGATTGTCCTTATGTAGATGACTATTTCATTTTGGCTGTTAAATATCTTCTTTTCTGACCATAGTAATTGAATGTATTGCTTAAACTTAAAATTTATTCTCTCTCCAAGAAATTACAGCTTTAGTATCATTTTTATGGTAGCCTTTAAAGTTTCCTTAGTGGCCTTTTAAAGTTAGCAAATGTCCTTGGATATTGTCCTTGGTGGCCAGGGAAGTTAGCAAACATTTGTGCACAGGATCTGAATGAAATCTGGTTGTGGTTAAAGTAATTTGAATGCACTTGGGCCTCCCATTCACCCATTTCTGCTTTGCTGCTTTTGTATATCTTGAATCAGTGCTTTTTATTTCCAATAATCTTCCTTTCTACTCCGTCTTCCCTTCGCATTTAGTTCTCATGTTGATTTCTTTTCGTTCCATTCCTGCTGGCCTTCGTGGGAATTTGTATGTGTACAAGAGAGGCTTGTTCAGAGAACTTCCTCTGGGCACTGGTGTTGCGCTTGCACTTGGGTTATTTTGCAGATTAAAAAGGAAGAGGACAGAGGTGGAGCCAAATGTGCCTGCAGCATAGCCACAGGATTCGCTTGAAGTATAGTTTTTAACAACACATAGATTCATAGTCTCATAGAATTTAAGACCTGGAAGAGGAACCATGTAGATCGTACAGACTTTGTCTGCTCTTCTCACTTTGAAGATGAGAACAACTAAGGCCAGGATTAGGGCAGTGGCTTGCCTGAAGTCATGCTTCTGATGATGGTATCAAGAAGGTGGTTCACGTCAGTGCTTGTTTTGTAGGATCAGAATTTCTCTCCTATTTGATAAAGCTAAGGAGGAGGCCAAAAGGTACAATGAAGTTATTAAAAGAAGAACTAACATATTTAGTCACCTTTTATTTTAGGCATTTGATGTTTAGTCCCTGTGAATCTGGTTTTGGTTTGCTTTTACCTCTGGCATGACACCATACCTTTTACGTGGAATCTCATGGGGGGGTCAGAGAACGTGGAAAGTACCTCAGCCCCACAGTATTTTTAAAAAAATGGGCACACCCACGCCCATACCATTACCTTTATTTAAAGAGAAAAAAAGGAGTAAGAAATGACCATTGGGCGAATTATTTGTTAATACTGTGTACCAGTGGTGTAGTTTGAGAATGAGAACAGCTAACTTTTGGGAGAGCTCATATTTCAATGTGTCCTTTTGCACAACAGTCTTTTGAGGTGAGTTCTCTCACTGTCCTTTTTGTGGTGGTTAAATTTAAGTGGTTAAATTTAGGCTCTGAGAGGTATAGTTACTTCAGTTCCATGGCCATACACACAGGGCTGATGAGGGCTGGAGCGAGGAGTCATTCAAACCTGACCTTGTAACTTTGGGGTCCCTGCTCTAGCTCCGGCACTCTGCAGCCGCCTCACCCATCCCGCATGTGTCCTGATGTCGTAGGCAGTGAGTCACTCCAGCAGAGGGAATGGATTGAGCCGATCACAGGTGTAAAAGCATAGGCTAGTGTTGGTCAAGTGTTTGAACCAAAGGGGGGAGGATGTGTAGAGGAATCCTGGAATACAGGCTAGCGTGGTGGGTCGGGTCCACATATAGACGTCGCTGCTTATTTGGGAGCCAGTGAAGGGTTTCAGTGAGGTGGGGGAAGGTGGGGATGGCGGAGGGCTCTCAGTATCCTTTCATCTTTCTCTTACTCCTGCTCACCTTTTCTTCCTCTTTCCCCGTGCTGTGCTGAGCCTTGTGCCAGGAGCTGGGTTGTCGAGGGAATTGGGAATGGGAGTATCTCAGGTAGTTTGCTTAATTCCTTACTTGTTACTAATCTTACTAACTCCTTCCCGTGTTTCCTTGTGCCTGGAGCCTCTGTCTGGTGTGCAGGGTGGGCTGTGCAGCCATGGGGAGGAAATATAGGGAATTGGGCGTCTGATTACACTTTATGTGTACTTCGGCCAGTTTCCTCGTTTTCAACTCTGGGGCTCTCCTGTACCGTGAGAAATGCTTGGCACTGCCAGTTCCTGAGCCCCTCTGGGGTTTTCTGCAGGTTTACTGTCTTAACTGTCCAGCAGATGTTCCTCCGCTGGCGTGGAGGCTTTCCTGTCCTCAGTCATTTACTGTTTCTTTGTCCCTTTTTGGACTGTTTGGGCCTCTGCATGTCTTGTGGTGTTAGCAAAGATAGGGTTGGTATTTCTGTTTCTCCTCCTTGTCGGGTTGTGGCTTATCTTGAGGGGTAAAGGAGATATCTTTTTTCAGTCCTTGTCTGGCAGCTAGTGGGCTTTTCTTTCCTTTTCTTGCACACAGTATATTCTTGTTCGCTCACTAGATGAAACTAAAGACTGCGGGAACCTACCATATAAGTACCAAGTCGATCAGGGTGGCGGTACTTCATGTATGTGGGAGAGGAGGGACGTGCTCCACGGAGCGGGGCTGGCTGTTGCAATGGGGGGGGGGGTGTCAGGGAGCAGGAAGAGCCTCGGGAGGGTTTTAGCTTTGGGGACTTAAAATGATTGATGGTCTCCTATCCTTGTTTTTAAATAGTGATTGTAAAATTTGCTTGTGACGTAATAAAGCACTTGGCCTGCATTCCTGTGTAAATACTTTTATTAGTGCTGTCTCCTTTCTTGGAACTTAATAGCATCGTGACAGGGCTTCGTTGATAAGACGCATGCTAAGATGCTTACAAACGTAGCTGAGCTCCCATTCATAGATGTTCCAGTTCAAGTGGCCTCAGAGCCACGCAGCCCGTGGAGTGCTGTGAAAGAGTCACATTTAAATTAAGAAGCTCTGAAGTGGAATGATAGAAGCATGAGCATCCAGGGTTGAAGATCCGTATTTTATCAGATCATCATCATGTAATATGAAAAAAGCTACACTTTTAGTGTCTGATAATTTTTTAAGCAAGTGCATATTGTAATGGGAGGGAAATGTCAGTGCAACACATTTTTGAAATGTCTGATTTGGTGTGATTTCAGTGAGGAGGACATGTATCGTGACGCGGAAGAAATAGAAAAGGAGAAAGAATTACTTACACATGAAAGAGGGTTATCAGGTATGTTTGGAATCATTTTATTCATCGAGTTCTCACTGTTTATAGTAGGAAATGCAGTAAGTCGATATAGCCATTTTCATAAAATGCTGAGATGTGCTTCCTAGGAAACATTCTTATGCATATGGTCTTAGATGTGTCTGATTATTCATTTTGCCGAGGTTTGTTTGGGGAATACTGCTTCTCAGGTTTTAAAATCGTAATGCGGATATTCTCCCTGTGTTCTTTACAGTCACATCATCTTTGCCCCCGTGAGGATTTGTTCACTCTCTTGACGCCACCTTCTAGTTCCGTGATTTCCGTCATATTCTTAGAGGGAGAGTTTGGAGTTGAAACGCACTTTCCATTTCAAGTGGAAGGACTTCTTGGGAAGCTGGCTCTGTGTGTCTTTGCACACAAATGGCCTTGTAAGAAAGGATGATCCTGGGATCAGTAGCGGGAGTTCTCTTTAGTTTCATGACCTTTTATCCGTGTTTCTGCTCAGTCAGGCCTGCTCTCCCCGCCCCCCCCCCCCAACCCCTCAGATCCCCGCACCCGTGGGCCCGTTGCTGCTAGGAGGAGGCAGGTCCCCTGGCCGCCTCCGCTGCAGGGAGGGCCGGCTGGGCTGTCTGGGGTAAAGAGCCCCCTTGCTTCCCTGGCTGGCTCGGGCTGGAGCTGAGGGGGGATGCTGCACTTGGGGGATCCGCCATGAATGACTCACAAGTGACATTTTCTCTCACTACCTGTGTAACGTACATGTTCTGGTTCGTTCTGAGCACTAGCTTGTGTTTGGTTTATGGTTCACAAAAATATTGTTGTGTGTGTAGTTAGGAACACATGATATAAAGTAGGCTTTTGGATCATTTTGAGGTTTTTCTCGAGTCGTCCTCACAGTGACTTGGCAGAACTCTTGGCTGGGGTAGCCCTGTGGACCAGCTTCTCTGTAGTTGTCCCATCAGGAGTTTTCCCGGGCCACCTGTCCCTGTCCCCCATGGAACCGCAGAGGATGCTCCGTTTCTGCTGCCACCATCGCACCCCGTTCGTGACGACCACGGAATCCTTGTTAGTCGTAGCCCTGAGGAGAAAGTGCTCCCTCCGTCGCTGTGTGTCCCGCCGCCTTCGCAGGGACCTCTTGCTTTCTCTGTCACTCTGCAGGTGCTCTGCTGTGGTTCGCCCTGTCCTCGGGGGAGCCCTCCCTCCGCAGGTGTTTCAGCGGCCCGGAGAGCTGTGTCATTTCCAGCTTTCGTCCGAGGTTGCACCTCAGTCCTTCTGGGGTCATTGCCCTTCCTGAAATAAGGTCCTTCCTGAAATAAGTGCTTCTGCAAGGGGCTGTTTGCTTGCAAATTGAGTCTCAGCTTTCTTTTTTAAGAACTCCAGATGAGCAGGTTGATCTTTCCGAAGATAAGGTAGTTGACAGTTCTGCAGTCAGACTGATCCTTCGTAGATAATGTGTCCATTTTTTCTGTCTTCTCTTTGTCTTCAGTATTCTGCAGTTTCTTTCTGATGTCTGTTGAGTGTGAACTTTTAAAAGCCTACTGCTTAAGGTCCTCTTTGGAATCCCTCCATGCCTAGTTTTCATTAGTTTGGGAGAATTTGCACCATTATCTTCTTTTCTTATTCTCCCTACTTACTCGTTTCAGAACTCTAAGTAGATGTTTGCTCGCCTGCTTCAGTCATCCGAGGCTCTTCATGACATGCCCTTTCATAGATCCATATTTTTAAATTATTTATTTATTAGGGGCGCCTGTGTGGTTCGGTGGGTTGAGCCTCTGCCTTTGGCTCGGGTCGTGATCTCAGGGTCCTGGGATCGAGCCCCGAGTCTGGCTCTCTGCTCAGCGGGGAGCCTGCTTCCCTCTCTCTCTCTCTGCCTGCCTCTCTGCCTCCATCTCTGCCTGCCTGTGTTCTCTCTTTCTTTGTCAAATAAATAAATAACATCTTTTAAAAAAAATTATTTATTTATTTGACAGAGAGAGACACAGTGAGGGAACACAGGCAGGGGGAGTGGGAGAGGGAGAAGCAGGCTCCCAGCCAAGCAGGGAACCCAGTGCAGGGCTTGACCCCGCAACCCTGGGATCATGACCTGAGCTAAAGGCAGATGCTTAACGACTGAGCCACCCAGGCACCCCTATAGATATTTTTATTGTGTAGCCTCTGTTCCATTCTGGGTAGTTTGTTCAGATCTATTCTCTTTTTTCTTCTTCTTTTTTGGAGATGTCCTGGGGGTGCCTGGCTGGCCCAGTCCGTGGAGCTTGTGACTGTTGATCTCAGGGTCATAGGTTCGAGCCCCACATTGGGTGTAGAGATTACATAAAGTCTTAAAAAAAGAAAAAAAAAAAGGAAAGAGAAAGAGAAGTGCTGTTTTCTCCAGATTTGCCTGGCTCTCTTTTTGATAGTTTATTGCCCTTTGCTCATGTTTCTTACTCCTTTTACTTCTTTAAGTATTTAAGACCTACTCCTCTGGGTCTCATAATTTCATTCGCTGAAAATCTTGGCAGGTCTAATTATGCTGGTTGCTGTTTTTGCTTACTTTTCGTTTTTCAGAGTTTGAACTGAAAGCTCAGCTTTTGCGTATCTGCGGAGGGCTTGTGCCGTCTGGCCTGAGTGGGAGAGTTCGGCCTTATTCCTGTTGGGCACCCACCGTGTCACCTACCCTGGGCCACATTATGTCAGTTTCTAAAACTGAGTTTCCAGGGTCTTGTGGCTACTCTGAATTCCCGTCCTGACCCTGTATGAGAGCCAGCCTGTGGTTATGAATTCTCAGGGAGACTTCCTCTTTCCCAAGCCGGAGCCCAGGCCAAGGCAGAAAGTTTTCTTATGCTCTCCTTTAGTAAAAAAAACAAAAACAAACAAAAAGAACAACAAATACTCTTCGCTAACAAAGATGTCCCAGGGTTGGCGAAACAATGGCTGCCTGGCCAAATTTGATGTGCCACCTGGTTTTAAAATAAAGTTTTGTTGGAACTTCTTTTTTACCTGTTATCGGTGGTGGCTTTCACACATGGTAAAGTTGACTAGTTGTGACAGAAACCTTATGGCCCTCAGAATCTGTGTTATTTACTCTCTGGCCCATTACAGGAAAAGTACGATTCTTGCCCTGGTCCACCCTCTGACCCTGAGTTCTGGCTTTTTGAAGTTCAGTTTTAAGTTCCCATCTTTCCAGGTTCTGAATCCTTGTCTTTGTCACCATACAGTGGTTAAGGACCAGACCTCCTGGTTATTTGAGCTCCTGATTACCCCTCTGGTTTTTAGCTTCTCCTTTGGGTTTGGTTTGGTTTGGTTTGGTTTTGGAGTTTGTTTTTTTTTTTTTTTTTTTTTTTTTGGCATTATTAATGTTCTTTCTTGGAAACGGTAATAGTCTGCATAGTTTGCATTTAAACGGACGGTCATATACTGTGACTGTCCTATAGCCTAAGCTGTTTGAGGTCAGGGGCTGCCTGTCCTGTGCCTCCATCTTCTATCCTGAAGGAGGGCATGCAGGGGCTATTGGAGCCCTTCTCCCCAAAAACAGCAGCAGGACGGGATTTGAAGTATCATTTTGGTGCCCGCGGCTGTGTGGGCCTGCCGTTTCCCCACCCCTCTGCCTCCTGCAGGCCTCTCATTCAGCAGGGCTTGTGGCTTGTGGCTTGGCCTCCTAACCTGGTGAGGTCCCATGCCGCCTCCTCTCAGTTTTGAGGTGGTGGACCTGCCCACCATGCCCACGGGCCAGGGCTTACCTTCGTGTGGGCAGGAATGAGGACTACAGGCCAGGAGAGCCGGAAGGCTGGACTTTGAGCTTGTGAGGTCCTTCCTGGGCTGGAGATGTGCTCTTGTACAGGCTCATAACGCCTCCTGTTGGGAAAACATGGCCCAAGTGATGGGCTCGGTTCTGGATGTTTGCTCTTCTGGAAGGAATTCTTTCTTCCACTGAGTAGACCCTAAAAAAAATATTTCTTGAATCTAAACACTGATGGGCCTGTATTTAGGATTGGCTGTGTGGCTCCGGTATTTGTGGTCTCTGGATAGTGTGCTTCAAGGGTGTGTATCACTTATACATCAGTCCTAACTTAGGCTGCAGAATTGTCTGTAACCTGCGAGGAGGACTTCATGCTCCTTACTCATTCCTGCCTCCATCACACCCTGGCTTGTCGGTGCCCGTGGTCTCTCCTTCTTCAGTCGCTTCCCAGTCTGTCCAGGACAGGATCTGGGTCTTCACTGCCTTGGTAACCCTGGTTTCTAGCTCAGTGCCTGGTGCATGGTAGATGTTCAGTAAATATGTATCCATTAATTTACGTCTTTCCTCAGGAGTAAGTGTGTTGTAAGGTACTTCTGTCTTTGTGTCTTAATTTCCTTGCTATCATTTACTTCTTCAATAATTTAAAAAGGAAGTCAAGCTATGCCTGAGAATTTCTTCACTTTCTTCCTAAAACACACATGCCTGTGTGTGTGCGTGCATGTATACCACAAAGTCAACCCCCAAACCTTGTATGTTAAACAAGGAGAATCTAAAGCCCTTTTTTTTATTATGTAATTTTTCTGATGGCAAGTTGGATTTTAAATGTCTTACAAGAGTCAAGTGAAGTCTGTAGCTCAGCTAACATTTAGAACTTTGTTAGTTTCTGGCTTATTAATAGTTTGTAGCCTTTTGGGATGAGGGCAGAGTATAGAAAAATAAAGACACATTTTTTAGTAGGTTTTATCTCTTTGTATAATGGATATAAAAAAACTAAATAATCAGTAGGTGTAATTTTTCATAGCTCAGACTCCTGCACAGTGGGTTTGAGTGGAATGGTACTCACTTCGTGTCCGTGAAGCTCTGAGCGCTGAGGACACAGCTGAGACACAGAATAAACCCTTGGCCTCAGAGGAACTCGTGCTTTACTGTGTTTGTGGATGTGCGTGGGAGTGGGAGTTTAGGGAGAAGTGGAGAAAAAGAAACATGTCAGGTGTTGATCAGTGCCTAGAAGAAAAACAAAACTGTGTAAGGGGACTAGAGTGAAGGTGTGTATGTGTGACACGATACATGGGTGTTGGGTGATGTTTGAGGAGAGACCTGTAGCAAGTGCCGGAGCCCCGCAGTATGTGGGAGAGGTCCGGGGGAGGCCACAGGTCGGGCTGGAGCAGTCACTGTGGGGAACGGCAGGAGCCGAGGCCAGAGAGGCAGTGGTGGGGGGCAGGACAGGGGGCCCCTGTAGGAAGTGAGGACATCGATGCCAGTCCTGTGGGAGGCTCTGGAGCTCTCAGAACCCAGGAGTGGTGGCAGTTGTCTGAAGTTTTAAACGCGTCGCTCTGGCTGCCATGTGGAAAAGGTGTGGTGACATGGGAGACCCGCGGGCAGAGTTCTGGGGGGTGAAGGGATGGTGGTAGGTAGCGGCGGGATTCTGGATCTTTTTGGAATGAGGGTAGAGGAAGAGTAAGCTGAGTAAAGCAGTGCTGTTATTCTGATGGTGCTTTATTCTGATGGTGTTTCGTGACCCACCCAACCCCCTTTTGATTCTTCTGCAGAAGCCAGGTTAAGTGTAGCTCCTGAAATGGACATCATGGACTACTGCAAAAAAGAATGGCGGGGAAATACACAAAAAGCCACATGTATGAAGAAGGTATGATGTCTAGATACACGAAGTTTCAAGTCTTTAAAGTAGTCTGTCATAAGTGATTATGTAATATGTCCTTTTATATTTTTAGATGTGGTTACAACAACTCTTCTTAGACTAGGTAAATATTGGTGTTCTAATTCTAGAGATGAGGAAACAGACTCCAAAGGTAAGGGGCTTGTTTCGAGTCGCAGTGTTAATATAGGGCCAGCTTTAGCGGTTCAGTAACTCCGTTTCTTTGAAAAATACGATGCTGTGTTGTTCAGAGTTGGGCCGGTCATTGGTTGTCCTCTTGGGGTCATTTGGGAATCTCCTTCTGGCATTTTGTGTTAAAAGCTTTAGGGATGGGACCAGCAGATGCCATCCCAACTGCTGTCCCTACCTGGATCTCGTCTCCTGCCCTCCTGTCTGAGGGGCCTGGGCTCTCCCACACTCCCTGTGCCGAGGGATCTGAAACTGCTTCCTTTGTTTAAGGTGTCCCTAGAGCTGCCCCTCCTGGTCCCATCACGTGATTGATGACTCTTAGGGAGGGACTCCGGTGACATGGTCCCACTGTGGCTGGGTTGGCCATTGTTCAGCCAGGCCCCCTCCCGCTGCACGCTGGTCGATCCCACCACCCTCTTGGTTCTGCCCTCGATGGACCCTGAAGCCAACATTCCTTAGTGAGTGGAACGATGTGAAATTGCTATTCTCTGACCATTTCTGAACTACAAAAATGGCAGTTTCGACCACCTCTTAGAACCTCTGGGTTTGTCCTTTGCTCATTTTTTTCTTGGGACTATTTACATTATGAATTTGAATGTACTTATTTTATATTAGAGATACCGACCTGTCATATTTGATAGGAATATGTGTATTGTTGTTTACATCTGTATTGTTCATGATTTAAAATTTTTAAATATTTGTATATATCTGTGCTTTTCCTCAGAGCTGTTTTTATCAAAAACAGTATGCCCCTTTCACGTGCACCGTAGCGCTCCCGCCTGCCCTGAAATGGGCCAGCCTTCCGAACGTGGCGGCTGCTGCTGTCTGAGAGCCCGCGCTAGCTGTGGGCTTGCTGTGTCTCGGGCACTCGGTAGGGAGCTCAGTCATGAAGTGCCTGGGACGATGAATGTTTACACTTGTGAGGCCACCTGCTAAATGTGTAAATTCTGGCCACTTAAAGGTTTTCCAGACTTGAGCCCTGTATCAAACTAGATAACCAGGAGGCTGGATACCTAACATATGTTTTCTCATCTTTTCCAGAAAGGCTTTCCCTGACTTCCGGCTTTATTTTATGACCTCAGCCTCTTTAAAGGATCTAACAGTTGGCACCTCAGGGTCCATAACTCAAAAGTATCTCTGAAGTTATCCACATCGTCCATATTTTGGAACTCACGCTAAAACCCTTTCTCCATGATTTTAGTTTGAGGGAACAGTTTGGCCATGTCATCGGACTCTTCCAGTGACCAAATAATCAAAGGCACATCAGTTGGACCAGGGTCACTTTGGGACTCGTGGCAGTAATTAGAGCATCTATTTCAGGGGCCTCAGTTTGGATCTTAGTTCTTTTTTTGTCCTTATTTGTCTCACAGTTAATTTTGTTTTGGATGTTCTTTTGGAAGTAAGTTTGTATAAACCCAAATTTAATTTTCGAAGTTTGATTGGCCTCTGAAATAGCATGAGTGATTTATGCATTTGGAAAATGCAGTTCGGTTGGGTCAGCCATCGTGCGTATTCCCAGGGTGACCAGGAGTCTGCCCAAGGGCAAAGGTGTGTCACCGGCCCTTAATATGTTGCAGCGATTGGAGCGCTGAATGAAAACTCGACTCACACCCACTGAGGTCATCCTATGACTCGAACCTCGAGAACAGCTAATAACGAGGGCCCAGTGCTTGGGCAGAGTCTGCGTGGCACCCACCCCACGACGAGGGCGATGCTCCTTCCTTTGTGTAAGTGCAGGGTAGAAAGCAGAGTCTCAGGTGATGGTCACGACAGAGCAGGAGGAGCAGAAGGGCCCCCAGAACGAGGCTAGTGCAGTGCAGAAGGCAGCAGGTTGATCTTGATGCGCGAGCATAATCCCGCCGGAGAAATCCAGTTGTCCCGTGCCCGTGGCCCATTGTATGGTGGCTGTTTTCAGAGGATGCTTCCCAGTGGTGTGTTTGGATGGCTGTTCTGAGTGACAGCGTGTATGTCACTCAACATTTTCATGTCCTCGTTTTGCTTCCAGACCGAATGACACTTAAATCCACTTTGTAAAGAGTCTGATAGAATGATCCAGACATCTCCTAGCATGTGGACTGTTTTTACTATACCATGGAAACTTGGGATTTTAAAAAAAAAATTTTAAAATATAGGGTTATAAACTTAGTACTTCTCTCTGTTCTTTCCCGTCTCTTCATTAGAGTTAGAGTCACTTTTAATGCAGATTAACCCCCTCAGGATGTTGGTTATCAATAAGTATTATAATAGTTGTTTAGAGAGGGACGTGTAACTCCTGACCTCAGGGTTGGCTAATGTTTTCATAATATTTGATATATTTTATCAAATGATAATTTGTAATTATTGGTCTTAATGATTATTAATCTCGATTATTAATAATCATTTATTATTAATAATCAAGATTAATGATTATTAATAAATGATATATTTATGTGTTCCTGTGTGTTGTATCTGTTACATATGCTGATGTTTTGTACAGTATTAACATTTGGTAATTTCTTTAGACTAGTAAAGAAAGGAGTTAGAATGGCTTATGTGAGGGACTCAGCCAGCCTTGTTTTCATCCTTCCAGTGATCAGAGGCACGTTTTTTCCCATAGGAATAAAGCTTTTCATACGGTCTGAAGTCAGTAATGACCATTTTGAATTCTTTGATGCTTTTACCCAGGGCTACGAGGAAGTGTCTCAGAAGTTCACCTCCATCAGGCGCGTCCGCGGAGATAATTACTGCGCGCTGAGGGCCACGCTGTTCCAGGCGATGAGCCAGCCGGCGGCACTGCCCCTCTGGCTGCAGGACCCGGAGCTCACGCTGGTACGCTGCTGCTGCAGGTTTGAGTCCACTGTGTTTCCGATCGTTTTTGTGAGAAAGCTCCCTTCTCAGCCCTGGCCGGTACTGTCCGCAGTGTGACGTCAGCATGCAGCTTGATTTGGTTTTGGATGGCAGAGATGATTTTGCGTAATAAAGTGACCAAGAATGGTTGCAATGCAGAAGAGAAACATGGTAAAATGTATTTGAACGGTTCTGCTGAATTCGAGAGCTGGTGTTCGTGGTCTGTAAAATGCACTTCGGGGTAGTTTGGCTTCAGTGTTGCTGTCTGCAGTAAGTGGGCTGTACGCTGTTCATCTGAGAACCTGGCGGGGTTTTAGAATGCGCATTCTGTGGTTTCAGCTCCAGTTCAAGAGATGAGCACCTTCTGCATTGTGTTAAGAGGATCAGTGTAGGGGGTGGCTCGTGTCACCCCGGGAGGGGCTTCCTGGGAGGTGAGGGTCATGGGATGTGTCCCATGCCTGGCCTTAGTTTTAAATCGGCAGTGTGGTAGTGACGCCCTAGGATGTCATGTCAGTGTGACTTGTGTCTATGACCTATGTCAGATGAAGTCACATGATAGGTTGGAGGATAGAATATCTCAGAGCATCTGGTGGGCAGAACTGATAGTAAGACGTTCATCGGAAGAAAATTGGAAGCACTGCGCTTAAACACATGGGCACACGTACACACACACACACACACACCACAGACATTAACAAAACCCAAGAGTCCTCACAGTGGGAGATCTACCTTAACGGCAGCTTACAAAGGTCATCAGGATGAATTGATAGGCAGCTTACAGAGGTCAGCAGGATGAATCGGTGGCAAGCTCAGTCCGAGCCCACACGACATGTGGCTGGCAGTGAGAATGAAGCCTTGTCTTGAACACTTCTAAACCACAGGCAGTGACCGTCCCATCTTGAACTGGGCTGGTCAGATCCCATCTTGAGGGTTTGTGCCCGTGTCCTCAGTACAGATGGGAGTGTGACCAAGATGATGATTCTTGTTCGGGAACTGTCGAAGGAGCTGGGGTATTTGCCTGGAATCAGGATGCTTTTAGAGGAAGCTGGTTGCCCTCTAAGCTCGAGATTAGGTACACGAGAGGTCACATGGCCTGAAGGACACAGGCCGTGGAGGCCTTTGTGCTCCTGTTCTCGTTCTGGCCCTTCCGCCGGTCTTCCCTTGGAAAGCCTGACTCCGACAGGGGCCTGAGTGCGTGCGTGATGGCACAGCGGGGCTGGCAGAACCAGGCGTGCAGATGGGGGGTGGCTCATGGAGGCCGCAGTATGCCCCTCGGTGGCAGGGCACCTGGACCATCTGGCCTCCGGAGTGGGGTCTCCCCATCTCCAGTACTCCTTGTGTGACTGTGATAAGTAACTTCTTTACTATAAAATATTTATTTGGTAACATACTTGCTTAAGACAAGCAGATCAAGGGATACCTTATTGCTGCCAAACAAGACACTCCTACAGGAATTAGGGGATGAAAGTCATTTCTTACTCATTTTCTTGATACATCAGAGTAAGATGTGTCCTGTCATAGTCAATAAAACCCCGTGTTCCCTTCAAGCTTGGGCTACGCTTTTTGTGTTAAAGATGGCATAGGCTTGCCATGGTAAACACTTGGGGCAGAGCCAGTGACAGTGGGTCTGTCTCCATTTACCCTGATCCTCGATCCTTCCAAAATGCCCAGGGCCTCCTCTGACCATTACCCCGTGCCCGGCGACAGTCTTCTGTCCTGTTTGGTTGAGAGCACAAGCACCTTTGGTTACTGTGTGTCCATTGGGGCTTCTAGAAGTGTGGGAGCGTTGACCACTTCTGGGGACACACAAAAGCAGCTCTCAGCAGGCAGCTTGAAGGGAATCTAGTTTTGCGCTACTAGGGCCTCCCGAGCAGCACCGGCTCTACATTCATCCATCTCTTCTGCTTTTGGGGTCAGAGAGGTCCTGGGGCACCTAAGTTCGTGGGTGAGTCTGTGGACCCAGAACCAGCGTCGGCTGGTGGCCTGTAGGCCGTGCACTGCTGGGCATCTCTTGACCTCATCGAGAATTTGGGCAAGCCCACAGAAGCCCTGCTTTGTCACCGAGGCACAGGCGCCCTTTAGCTGGCTGATCTGCTTCTGTTTACAGATTGAAATGTGTTCTCTGTAGCATTTTGCCATTTTCCCTCTCTTCCAGAATGTCCTTGGTTTCAGAACATTAAAGGGAAAGAGGAAAGCTAGACTGAGAGAACGTCCCCTTAATCTGAGCTCAGTGAAAGAGACCCTTTTCCTGCCCACACTCGTCTCCTCTGGCCTGGCTTTGTCCTCATCCTGGGAGGTGGAGCTTTGCCCTCGCTGCCCCTCTCGTCCTGCTCTGCTTGGGTTCCCTGGTCCGGGTCCCAGTCTCCGCATTTAACTGCACTTGATCATCTGACGCCAGCATTGGAGGTGGCTTGGTCTGACTGTTCTTAAACTTGAGGGCAGCGCCTTGGTCCCTGAGAGGGAGTGTCGGTCAGAACAGGGATCCTTTGGTTTCCAGGTTTACCAGGTTTTAGAGTGTCTTGATGAGCAGGCAGTACCTGGGACAGTGTTTGCCTACTGGAGCTCTTTTTTTATGAGTTATTTTTAGGGACACATCTCTGTTACCCCACAGTCCTTTTAATCATGGTGAGGATGTCAAGAATTAAAGACAACTTCCTGGAGAAAGCAGGTGGTTTTATAATATAGGCACAAATGAAATTCATCGAAGCTAATTACCATCCTTATTTTTGAAATATTTCCAATCATGGTTTCTTGTTTAAATCTTGTTACCTGCTTAAATTTCTCTTATTCTGACAAAAGCCCCATCTCTTTGTGTGTCCTAGAAGAGTGGGTATGTGTGTGTGTTCTGTGTACCGTGACTCTGGAAAGCATTCAAGGTTAGATCTCCTTTTTTATTCCTGGATTAATCATTGCAAATGCATTATTCTTTTCTCATTATTTTTTTCTCACACCTCATGTTTTGGACTTTCTCCAGGATCTCCACATCTCCCAGAGGCCTACAACCCTGAGCTAGGTCATTACGCTGGCAACGGTTTGCCCAGTATGTGGAAGGAACGAGGTTTCAGGGTTTCGCTGTACGTAGTTAGAACTTGGGGCTCTTCCAAGTGGTGCAGTTGTGTGTTGTGACTGCTGCTGGGGTACGTGCAGTGTCACGTGAGGCTCCGATGGTCTTCCAGGCTTCTCTCTACCTCACTTCTCAGCTGACGGTCTGGTATTTCCCGCTCCTCGCTCTTCTTTGTGCCCAGCTGTGATTACAGCTTATCGCCACTTGGGGGCATTTTAGGTTCTGGTGATAAATCTGAGAACCCGAATGGAAGGTTCCCTGCAGAACCACCCATGTGTTGCCAAAATGCTGGGCACTGTGGGCACGGAGCTGGGCTGGTGGTGGTAAGACGGGGAGAGCGCAGCCCCTCCCGACCTAGTGAGTGTAAATCGCTGTCACTGTGGTAACTTTCCCTGAAGAGCGGTGTACGTCCGTGCGTGGTGTTGGCTTTTGCAGAAACGAGACCACCTTTGTTTCCCAGGATGGCTGCGGGTTGAGAAGGTGGACTTGGAGTCACCCTTTGTGAAGGGGCCTTTGGAGGCTTAGATTCCCCGGGGAACCGAACACAGGTGGCCTCATTTAAAACTATTTTTGACTGTGAGACAAGCCCACGTTCCACGTAGGACGCGGTAGGAACGAATTCTTCTCTACTGATCGTTTGACTCAGTGAACTTTCTTTTCCTGTCTGGGTGTTTCAGCAGTGAAGGGACGTGCCTGTGCCCAGCGTCATGATGCATTTTCTCCTGACACACCCGGGACTCGGCGGGGCGGGGCGGGGGGTGGGGGTGTCGGAGTTCCCATGCTGTCATCCGTCATGTTGTGTCCCAGCTTGCCTTGCAGACTCCAGATTCTGTGGATGATTAGGGGGAAACAAAATAAAACACGGTCCAGGAAAAAAAAAGGAAGCAGGGAAGGAGTATCTCAGCTGTCACTTCTTTAATGAGCTGAGCCCCTGCAGCTGTTAATCCGCCCCCCCAACCCCGCTTCCCCACTGTGCTTGTCTCACTGTACTGATGAGGCAGTTAAACTAGAGACATTTTGTTTTTGTGAATATTGAAGCTTTTGAGGATATGTGGTGATATCGGAAGTTAGGCTGTGTTTTTCTAATCAGGAAAGAGTCAGGTTTTTACTTGATCCTGGACCATCTTGCCTGCCCGAAGCACCTTCCTAAGTTGGGCTTTAGGGAGTGGCAGGGAGGCTGTCGGTGACCCCAGTAGCTACCTGGGTAGTTTGTGAAGACGTGTCGGGGATGCTGCTTTAATGTCCCCTCACAAAGTGCTGTGGAATGTTCTGGGTGTGGTGGGAGCTGAGCAAGGTAGGTTGTGCCTCTTTTATCTCAGCCGGAACCACCATTTCTCTCCAGCAGACAAACGTGCGGGAATTAATTCTGGAAGCAAAGGTAGGTTTTGTAGGTTTTGTGGTTTCTGCAGGATCCTGTGGTGGATTTCTTGGAACGCTAACACCTCTTTTTCTCTCTGTTTCCTGATAATCCAGTTACCGGAAAAGCTCATAAGCAAATACAACTGGATCAAGCAGTGGAAACTTGGACTGAAATTTGAGGGGAAGAGCGAGGACCTGGTTGATAGAATTAAGGAGTCCCTCACGTTGCTAAGGAAGAAGGTTTGGAATCTGTAGTTTTTTTTTCTCTGAGAAGTGCAAAACTCTCACTCCTGATCGTCCCAGCAGACCACTTCTTAGTCCTCACGGAGTGGATTGCCAAATGCCCATGGCGGACAGTTAGACAACATAATTTCAATGAACATAAACCCTTCCTGTGAAGTCTTTGGTAAAATCGAGAAATATCAACACCATTTATTATGTTTAGTGAAATGTTTAACTTTCTTAAAAGGAAGCCTTAAATGTGGTCTTTGTTTTAAGTCACACTAACAAGTTTCAGGGGTAGTCTGTATTTAGTCTCTATTTCTTAAGAGTATTATCAGTGACGTGAATGCGTATTTATAAATTTTTTCCAACTGTGTTCATGTTTTAAGTTTCTGTCCCTGTTTACTAGACTTGCTTTCATTTCTGAATGATTGTCAGAAACTTGTCTTCATTTTTTTTTAAGATTTATTTATTTTAGACAGAGCACGAGTGGAAAGGGCAGAGGGAGAGGGAGAGGGACTGTCAGGCAGACTCCCGCACTGAGTGTGGAGGCCGAGGGGGGGGTCCTTGATCTCATGATCCTGAGATCATGATTGGAGCTGAAACCAAGAATTGGATGCTTAACCGACTGTGCCACCCAGGCATGCCAGTAACTTGTCTTTTAAAAGTGTCCTGAGGATTTCTCTGAAACAGAATTGTAGGGCATACTGATTCCCAGTGATCTGGTTATTAAAATACTCCTTTCTGGAGTATTCCATGGGTTTTGGAGGTCCTGCTTGGACACTGGCCCACGCGGACTGCTAGGTTGCTTGCCTTAGAAGAGCTTGAAGCTCTCCCACCAGGAACCCCAAGTTGAGAGCCTGCTGATTGCTTCAGGCTTTGTAGATGGCGCGGAGCCTGGTAAGGAGGCATCAGACGGCTTTCAGGAGTCCTTCACCGCTTACCCCGGGTGTTGATCTGTTTCATCCCGTATGGTCTGCCACCTGGTTAGACTTTCAGCTCCATGAGGCTCTGTCCTGCTCCCTCCTTTTCACCCAGTGTCGAGCACCAAGCCTGACCACAATAGGCATTTGGTAAATACATTTTTTAGTGAATGAACCGAGGGCCTTGACCTCCTAGAACCTAGTTTTTATTTACAAACATGAATGTTTCATGGAAAGTCTAGCAATTAAAAACTTGTGACAGGAGAAGGAAACAGGGATTCTTTCTATTCTCTTTGCCTTTTGGCATGGAGCATGGGGTTTACAGGGGCTGGGGACCCCAGGATCTAGGGTACGTGAGGGCTGAGAACAGGGCTCTGGCTGTGTGGGTGAACAGGAAGGCTCTTGAACTCAGCCATTGGTGACAATTTCTTTTTCATCCCTTTTAAGGTCTTGAGAAATTGTAATTTTTGCTGTATTAGCTATGTGTGCTGTAAACAGATCCTTATTTTGGGGAATGGTTTAAGTGTTTCCAATTTACAGTAACATTAAAATTATTCATTAGTAATCTAAGCCAGCATTACTAGTCCTTCCTGTGTGCCAGGCTGTGCGCTAAATGTTTCATATGTTATTTAATTCTCCTAACTACCAAGATGTTGCCATATTATCCCCATTTTAAAGATGAGGAAACTAAGGTCCTGATGTCTGTTAATGCCCAGCAAAAGCCACCAGCTGCTTGGTAGCAAGGCCTTCATTCCATCCTGACCCTGTAACTCTAGAGCCATGCTCTTGACTGCTGACGGGGTTTACTTCTGGAAAATAAGAGATGCTCCAGCTTTCAACCACATATAGAAGAGAATCCTGTGGTACAGTCATTACCATTAAAATTCACTGTTGAATTTAGAATTTTAATGGCTTTCTGAGAGGAGCACTAGTTACTGGTTATTCATAAGGACTAGTTCGTGTTGGTATCTCTTGTCTTCATTCACTTTAATTTAAAAGCACATGTATTTATAGAGTTTTCTCGTTCACTTAAAGTGTTCCCCTGTGTTAGCTGTATTCCTAGGACTCTGCTTTATTCTTAAGGAGGAGTCAATAAAAATTTTCTGCGTGGATGTATTCATTTGAAACTCCATGTATATTTTTAGGGAGATAGAAGGATGAGTTTAGTGAACCTAACGTTCAGCAGCCTCACAGTCTTCCTTGCCCGTCTTCATTTTTGCAGGTTGGCTTGGTGCTTCTAGGTGGTAAGTGCTCCCTCCCGTATGCCCCTTAAGGGGAGGTATAATTTTAGCTAACCCCGTCCAGCTTCACACACAGCCCTCACACATGCACCTTGTTCGCTCCTCCGGAAGTTATTTCCAATTGGTCCAGTTTCATCGTCTTGGAAGTTAGGGGAGTTGAAAGCTCCATCCCATGGCATCAGTGCTTCTCCTTAGTGCACTGTACTTTTGTTTCATACTAATGGGGGGAAAGCTGGATAAGGAATTTGTGTGGTCTAAGGAGTACCATTGTTTGAGCTAGAAACTTGAATGTTGTGAGCATGGGTACATGACCCGTGGTCGCCTACTTTTGAAAATAATTTTGTGCTCATAGTATGAAATATACCAGGGGTTTTTAGAGCAGGTGTTTAATTGTTACGTAACTTTCTTGTAGTGGGCAGGCTTGGCGGAACTGAGAACGGCCGAAGCAAGGCAGATAGCTTGTGATGAACTGTTCACAAATGAGGAAGAGGAATATAGCCTCTATGAAGCTGTAAAATTTCTAATGCTAAACAGAGCCATTGAACTATATGATGATAAAGAGAAGGGAAAGGAAGTACCATTTTTCTCCGTGCTTCTGTTTGCTCGGGACACATCAAATGATCCTGGACAGCTGCTAAGGAACCATCTAAACCAGGTGGGACACACCGGTGGCCTTGAACAGGTGAGTTGTGCCTTTGAATGTGTATTAGTCCAAAATGGCAGCTTTAATCATTAAACATTATATCACAGCTTTTGTAGGTTAAGAATTTGGAGTGGCGTAGGTGTGTGGTTTTGGCTCAGGGTCTCAGGAGGGAGCAGTCCCGTGTTATTCAGGACTGCAGTCACCCGAGGGCTCAACTGGGCTGGAGGATCCACTTCCCACATGGCGCAGCACCCGGCTGTTGGCAGCACCCTCGTGGGTAGTTAGAAGGAGGCTTTAGTTTCTTGACACATGGCCCTTCCATAGCGCTGCCCGAGTGTCCTTGGGACACGATGGCTGGTTTCTCCCAGACAGTGAAGTGATCCAAGAAGAGAGCAAGGAGGAAGCCACAGTTTGCCTTACGATCTCATCTTGGAAGTTACATACTGTTATATACACCATTGAAAACAAAGTCACTAAGTCCATCCCACACTCGAGGGGAGAGAGCATCAGGTCCCACCCACCTTATCAAGTGAGGAGGGCAGAAGAATTGTGGGTCCGTTTTGTAACCACCACGTTGATTTCAGCCTGAACTTGCTTCTGCAGGATGCTGGATGGGATCAGCACCCTTGCACCTGGCAGGCTACAAATAAATACAGCAAAGGGTCTTATTATTTAATCATGGCAGCCGGAACTGTATTAGATAGTGTCCTTAAAAATAGAATTGGAGTCACCTTAGCCAGTAGAGACCAACCTGCTCTGGGATCTTTTACACATATGCTAAGTTTGGAGTTCTGCCCAGAGACCCGGTGCGCTCCTGTCCCCCGACTCACCACAGCCACCCTGCCCTGTCTTTGGTGTGTGCGTGCTGTGGTACCTCAAAAAGCTCAAGTCTTTGTTAGTGGAATAGCCGGCTATGAACGTGGCATTTAAGGCTGTCCGTCCAAAGCGCAGCCTCTGCGGTGTGTAGCCAAGGGCAGAGGCTCATGGTCACGGCTGGGTCAGGCAGGATTGAAGAGGACTGCTTCAGACAGTATGTGCTCATCTATCAGGAGCGTAGGCTCCTTCTGTCTCCGGAACCGCAGCCCTTCCCTTCTGTACAGAGCCTGGGGCGTGGTGGTTTGCGTGTTGGACCGAAGTTCGTTCTTGAGGAGTCCTCACAAAATCTGTAATGGCGAGTCCCATTTTTAAAACATAACAGCTGTATCGAGATATAATTTACATACCAAAAAGATGATCCTTTTGAAGTGTGCAGCTCAGCGGTTTTTAGTGTGTTTATAGAGTTTTGCAACCATCGCTGTAATCTAATTTTAAACTATTTTATCATCCTGAAAGAAACCCCATACCAATTGGCACTAATTCCGCCTCCCCTAGCCCTAGGCAGCCACTAGTCTGCTTTCTGTTTCTGTAGATTTGCCTATCCTGGAAATTTCGTAAAACCGGAATCGTATAATATGTGGTCTTTTGTGGCTCGCTTCTTTCCCTCGGCCTCATGTTCTCAAGACTCGTCCATATTGCAGCACGCATCCCAAACAGTATTCCAGTGAGTGAGTGGACAGACCGCAGTCCATCATCAGCTGACAGACGTTTGGGGTCTTTCTGTTTTCTAGCTACTATGAGTAATCCTGTTGTGTGGACGCACGTTTTCATTTCTCTCGGCTAGATACCTGGGATATACTTCTTTCGTTCTTCAGTTGAAGTTCATGTAACATAAAATTAACCATTTTATTTATTTTATTTTATTTTATTTTTAAAAAAGATTTTATTTATTTACCTGACAGAGAGAGATCACAAGTAGGCAGAGAGGCAGGCAGAGAGAGAGGGAGAAGCAGGCTCCCTGTTGAGCAGAGAGCCTGATGCGTGACTCGATCCCAGGACCCTGAGATCGTGACCTGAGCTAAAGGCAGAGGCTTAACCCACTGAGCCACCCACGCACCCCAAATTAATCATTTTAAAGTATATAACTCAGTGGTTCTCAGTACGTTTATCAAGTTCCAAAATATTTTTGTCGCCCCAAAAGAAAATGTGGTAGCTGTTAAGTAGTGATGCCTCATTATTATCTGTTTGATTATAACTGTTCTAGTGGGAGTGAAGGGGAGTCTCCCTGTGGTTTTGGTGGGCGACCGTCTGAGGGCTCTTCCTGTGCTCATTGTCTGCTTGCATATCCTCTTTGGATTAATGTCTTTTCTGTTCAGTTCCTTTGCCCAGTTTTCAAACTGGTCATTTTTTTAAATTGTTGAGTTATAAAAGTTCTTTATATATTCTGGATACAAGTCCCTTAACAGATGTTTTGCCCACTTTTGATGGTCTGCTTATTTGTGATAAGCGTGTAGAGAAGGCTGGGGGCTGGGCCTGCACGGAGGAAGAGAGGTTGCGGGGTGGCCGGGCCGCGCGCTGCCCCGAGCTCGGGGCTGGAGCAGGTGGCGAGCCCCACCTGGCTCGGCGGCTTCCCTCCGCACAGCTCTCTGCTCTCTTCCCCAGGTCGAAATGTTCCTCCTCGCCTATGCCGTGCGCCACACCATTCAGGTGTACCGGCTCTCCAAGTACAGCACGGAAGAGTTCGTCACCGTCTACCCCACCGATCCGCCCCTGGACTGGCCGGTGGTGACGCTGATCGCTGAAGACGACCGGCACTACAACATCCCCGTCAGAGTGTGCGAGGAGACAAGTCTGTGAGGGGCGGCGCGCCTGGACAGCCTGGCCACGCGGCCGAGGTGCACAGGCCACGCTTGGCTTGGGCCTTGGGCCTCCGGGTCTCTTAGAATGACCTGTGGGAACTCTTGGGCCCTGTGAGCCAGGCTGGATGGGGCTGTTCTGAGGACAATTTCTGCTAAGAATTAACCGAGTGTTTTCCCTCATCTTGGACGCAGTACGTTTCAGGGGCCTTCAGAGCACTTGTCGTGGGAGGGACAGACCGCGTCTTCTCCGTAAAGCACATCTCTGGTATCAGAGGAGACTCATTTTGGAAAGGAATGTGTTCTTTATGTCTCAGAATCAAACTCTTTTTAATTGTAAACTGGCTCTCGTTTTTTCTAAGATAGTCATTTTTTGTGTTGGTGGTAATGGGTGTCTGTAGGCCCTTCCTGTGCACTTGAGCTTACGTGACCTAACTCTGGAGGGCGTCTGTCACCAGCACAGTCATCACGGCCTCTGATAGTCTTGTTGATCGGTGGTTTGGATTTACATATTAATTAAAGCTATTCTAAGCAGATTGTCTTATAGAAGATTAAAAACTGGGTCCAAAAAGGAGTTATTAAAAGGCTGGAGAAGGAGCCGCACGCAGGAGGGATGTGATGGCACCTGAAACCTCTGACTGAGAACGTGACAGGCGCCTGAGGTCACGGCCGCAGCTGGTCTGGTGCCTCGTGCAGGTGCTGTGCTGTCAGCTGGGAGCGCTGCTTGTAGCTGAGCCCTGGCGTCAGGCTGTGGATGATTCTCGGTCTCACAGGTGCACCATTTGATAGTGAGAAGAGCGTAGCGATTCCCCTGGTCTTTGAGAGGAGGAAGCCAGGGCCCGGTGACTTCAGGCCCTCTCTCATCTGAGCACATGGGTCGGGGGAAGCTGGATCTAGGGCTTCCTGTGCCCTTTCCACGGGATGTTTTTGAGGGTGCTGCCGCTGCCAAGTTCGTGTTCCTGCCGGGGGGTGAGTCATAGCGAAGTGTCTTAGATTTTTCTTGAGTAAGGTGAAACAGAAGCAAGTAGAAAACTAAGTACAGAAGTGGGGCCGAGCGCATCGGTGTGTGATTCGGTTTCGGGAGGGCTGAGGGAGGAGGGAGTGTACCTGTTGGTGAGTGATGCTGCCGGGAGGCCTGGTTGCTTGCAGTTAGGGCCAGAGTGGTCCACGGGGGGTGTGGGCCGTGTCCGTGGTTCCCCGGGACCAGATACATCACTGCAGTGCTGTGTCAGCAGCACCGGCCTGGGCTCAGCGTCTGTGAAGGTAGCACCACCCTGAGGCACCAACCTTTATTTTATAACAGTTACAATCTTGATTTGGTTCAATTTAGTGTAGTTAATAAGCTATCACATGTTTTGGGGGAGTGGCGGGCCTTTTCTGAAGATATAAGTTTTGCTTTATACTTAAAAATTAAAATTCTTTTGAGAAAACTCAGAGGACACACAAAACTATGCAGACTGTTACATGAGTATTTTCCTGTTACCTCATCCGTGATACCACACTTCGGGAGGTGTTCATTCTTCAGACCGTTTGAACTGGGTTTTGCTCTGAATGTGCCTGAGTGCGCTGGAGAGGCTCTGTTTTTCACTGTGAAATGTCATGGTGCCTTGAATAAGGAGGTGCCTAGAAGCCAAATTAAAGAAATAATAATGACTTCTTATTGGCTTTGATGCTTCATTTTAGTATTTGTAATTGTACAACAGTAATGCTTACTGTTCATTCTTGAACATTTTTAAAGCAGTTAGTGTTTGGGCGCGAGGCAGTGGGGGTCTCTGTCCTCCGGGGGGTGCACCGAATCTGACTTGGTCCACACCTGCTATTCAGTTTAATAATACTCATGATCATCTGTCTTTGCATTTTGAAAATGTTCTAATCTTCATGAACTTGAACTGGACTTTTGGGCAGCTTAATTGTTTACGTGCATACTTTTTCTTGTTCCTGTGTGTGGTATTGTTAGAGCGCGTGGAAATTGTGGTCTTTGGCACCACAATGATGCCTGTTTGAAAGCATGCGCTGAAGTAGCTTTCTGACCCAGGGCCTTGTGGGACTCTGCGCCCAGCCTGTTGGACAGGCTTAGTGTGATTGCAGCATGGGAGAGGCAAAGGTTTCAAAGAAACAGTACTTCGGGAAATATACGTGATTGGCTGACTTTAAAAAATAACATTTCTTCATTATAACATGCAACTTCAGTTGCCCACAATCTTAATGCCATGAATCATTCCTAGTCATGGGCTGCTCGGGTGATAGCAGCAGAATAGAAATTGCATTGTGACCAAACCAGATGCAGGATCATCGATTTAGAGGGGCCTCTAAGATGTTACAGTGTTCTAGGAAAAGAGAAAGCTGTGGTGACTACACTGAGCTTATTCATTCCCAGAGCTTACTGCAGGAGTTCAGAGATCTGGACCCTAGGGTCTCGGCAGAAAGATGATCTCCATCTTAAGCAGGCGTGACTTACACCTTTGAGCTTATTTAAGGCACATTTAAACCTGAAAGACTTTCCCTATAGCGAGTTCCCTGGAATTAACACTGCTTCTTCAGGACCTCTTCTGGCTCCTCCCCTCTTAGGAGGAGGAGCTTAGCTCCTGCACACACAGCTCGCACTGATTTCACTCCTACACGTGGAACAGCGATGACCGCGGTGGAGGACAAGATGCCAAGGTGTGGGTTTGCCCTTGTGCTCCAGACCTAGGCGGGGTTTGACCTGAAGTGTTTGAGTTTCCTCTTCTTAGAATACAGCATATCAGAAAATGTTTTAGACGCACCAAATGGGATTGACCTTTAAATGCACCAAATGGGTCTTGACCGTGCTTCATTTGTATTTTGTGTTGGGCATTGAGTTAATAAGTGAGGTCTGATGCAGTTCTCAGGCATCGTCTTGGCATCCTTTCATTACTCAGTTCCTTCCAGTTGTAGGCTTAGCAGGTAAAAGTCTCAGGCCACATGAGTCTTAACACCTCTTTCAGAAGAAACATCTTTTGTGGGTTTTTATGGCCCCCCCCCCCCGCCTTTTTTTGGAGGCTGTTTTCCCTCCTGCCCTGCCCCTCCCACCAAGGTGCTGTGTGTCACTCCGTGTCGGTGGGCTGCTTTCTGCCGGTCCCCGGTCTCCTGCGAACAGCTGTGTTGTGCCCGCTCTCCTGCCTTTGCTACTCTTGGCTCTCCTGCTGTCACTGCGGATGCTTCAGCCTCCAACAGACTACTCGCTGCCTCCTCTTTCTGATGTTAAAATAACGTTTCGATTATTTCATTTTCTGTCTTTATTAAACAGTACTTTGCAGGTACTCCCCCTTGAAAACCCAGAAGTATTTTCAGAAGTCTAAACCTCCAGGGAATCCTCTTTCTAGGCTTACACAGAAATAAATGTCTTTTTTAAAAAAAGCCTGTGACTACTTAAAGCACAGCGAAAAGGAGGTTCTCAGTGTGTGTGAGGTGCATCTGGGAAGTGTGTGAAAGGCACAGAACCCCAGATCATTCAGGAAAAGGGCAGGGCGGAGTCAGGTCCCTTGCAGAAATGGCGAAAGGAACTGTAAGAAGTGAATCGAAGGAGGAACTGATTTTAGAATAAAAATGTCACTTAAAACAACAGGGGCACCTGGGCGGCTCAGGTGATTAAATGCCAGACTCCTGGTCTAGGCTCAGGTCGTTGCCCACACTGGGCTCCGTGCCGGCTGTGGAGCCTACTTGAAACCAAAGGGCGAAACAGCAAATGCCTGACAGACCTCCTGGCCTGTGTTACACGTGGATGAACATCTGAATGAGTAGAAGGACTTCTGTGTATGGATTCTGCAAATCACTTTTCCTAAAACATATGAAGTTGCCTGTTTCACAGATGTGCAATGTTTAGTGCTTAACTCTTCTGGAAAACCCTGGTGATCTCTTCTGAGGAGGTCGAGAGACCAGGGAGCCGGTGCCAAGCTGTGCAGAGAATAGACGAGGGCAGCTGACGATTAAAGCCTTTGTCATTCAGTTTATAACTTGACGCCTGGAAAAGCACAAGACCACACTGGTCCGGTGGGCTGTTGGGGGGCGTGGGGGGGGTGCTGGCAGGGGAGGGGTGCAGTAGGGTAAGGGGAGGGCCCTGCCCACGTGGGGCCGGTGCATGTCAGCAGGTCAGCACCAGGTCTTGCTGGGCCCAGCAGCTCTCCGGAGGCCTGAGGGGACTTAGCCGCTTTTCTCTTTCCATGGTCAGTTGAAGTAGTTACTAGGAATGGGGGAACGGGTTAATTTGGTCTGGAACGATGGATGTGTTCATTGCATTGAAGTTCCGTATCAGCAAACCATTTAAACATACCACGCCTCTGGTTCCCAGGCCTCCTGGCCTCCTATGTATTTAAATACTTTGAATGCTCAGGACTAGCCGGGCCTATTCATGGAGGAGAACCCCCGCTGGAGTTTGTTTCAGTCACGTTGATTTCTTGGGTCTACGCCTGGGTCAGGAAGGAAGTCGTCAGAACGTGGTTAATACAAGGAAGAGCATACAGGCCTTGAAATACCTGTGGTCTTAGGGCTCATTCTCCTAGTAACCAGCGATGGTTGAGCTTAATTATGAACCTCAAAATAGTTTTTTTGTACTTAGGTTTTAAGAGCTTTTCTGTAATAAGAAACGCCTTGATCGTGTGCCCGTAAATGGTGCTAACACACGGTACCCTTTCCGGGAGCCACCGCAGCCCAAGGGACCTGCGCTCGCTTCTCAGTATCCTCACGTGGGCACAAAGCCAAAATGAATGTACCTAGTAAGCTCCCCCCTCATTTCTGTTGTTTTTAGAGGATGTTTTGCTATTGTTACCTGCATCTTAGCAGCTTCTGACTTTCTGTGTTGTGAATTTGGAGAGGATAACGACCAACTTCTGCCTTTAGCAATGCGTCTTCCTTCCCTGGGGGGCCTGAGCTGGGAGGGTGGGAGCATGGCAGGGAGCTCACCCTGGTGAGCCTGGCCCTGCTCCTCTGGGCCCGTTTAGCAAAGTCTCCTCTGTTTACACTGTAAAATGTCAGATTTGTCGAGTACCTGTGCTCGGAGAAACGCGCTCCTGAGGCTCCAGGCCGTGTGGGCTAAGCTCCCCGCCTGCGGTTGTGGGGGTGCCTGCCTGGGGGCGGGGGTGGGGTTCCCTCTGTGACTTCATGACTCAGGGCTTCACTGTGGATCCCCTTTAGTAAACCCGGCCACCGAGGGATGTACACATAAATAACCAAAAATAAACGTAGAAAATAAAAGATCAGAAGCCTGGCTGTGTTGCTGTGTTGCTCTGTTGCCTTTGAGGACTCCGGGGGACTCGGGTCCAGTACCGTGACTTTCTGTCCCCAGCCCCGGACGGGCCTGTGGTGACCCAGGACTTGATAGTTCCAGATCCATCAGTAAGTGCTGCGGGGACCCCGGTGCCTCGTTCCTGCCGCGGGTCCGGATGCAGGACCAGTCCTCTCGGCCGCCGTGGTGGAGTGAGGCGCGCGCACTGGCAGAGCCCCCGAGCAAGGGCCCGGGGGCCTGCAGAGCCATGCCGCAGCCGCAGTCCTGACCCAGCCTTGGGTGCCTGCCCGGGAGAGGCCTGCAGGGCCTGTGACATTCTGGGTGTTCAGCGACGGGCGTGCACCTAGGAGCGGCGGAGTGGGAGGAGTGGGAACGACCTTGTCCGCACTGCGCGTGAGTTAGACTGCCCTGAAGGAAGGGAATGATCAGAAGGTGGGGAAGACTGGGCTTCCAGAGGTACTCCTGGGGTCAGAGAATGGAGTTTGAGTCAGCAGAGACCTGCCTTCCCGTGAGTCCGAGAACCGAGTCCGGGAGTCTGTTTGCGGGATGGTGCCGCGCTGCTGGAGGACGCTTGTTGGGGTGCGCGCCCGTCAGCAAGCAGCCGCGGGCGGGAAGTGGGAAGCCAGAGACCTTCCTGGGATCACAGCAGCAGCAGACCACGTTCCTCCTCCACCACACCATTCGGTGGGCTAATCAGCAAGACATCTGCTATAAATACACTTTGCCTCCACTTGCCTGAATCATGGTGTTCTCGGTTCTAAGGGCCGTGTTTCTGGCATTTCTCCATGGCCTCCCACTGCCCTGCAAGCGTAGAGAAAACCAGGGATGCAGGCTCTGGGTCCTAGGAAGCCCTCGGAATGTGTTTGCCCCCGTCAAACGATAAAATACCATCTGTGTCATGTGTAGTTAAGATGGGTGTGGATTTCAACAGTCCATTTTCACTTCTCTGTCTTGCTGGAGACCTTCTGGGCATTCTTTCTGTAGGGCCTCTAAATTATTGGTCTCCCCTTCCCACTTCTCCGACCCCTGCCTCTTGTCTGGGCACAGTGTGGGTGGCTTGGTAAGCCCCTTCTGACTTTCTGGATGTGGAGGGTTCATTCTAGACTTCTGGCCCAGAAGAGGCAGAACAGATTTTGGCTTTTGGGGTGGAAAAGCCCAGAGTGACCCAGGCTTCCCAGCTTCCCAGAGTGAGTGAGGATATTTCTGCCTTTCCCCAACCCGGCAGCCCAGCCCTCTGCTGTCGCAGGGTGGCTGAGAAGTTTCGTGTTACAATGCAGCATATTTATTGTAGCTTAGGACAGTGGCTTCCACACAGTTCCTGCTCTCTCCCCAGATCAACTAGTACTAGAACGTAGCCTAGGGCAGGTGAGATGTGCTCAGGTTGTGACATGCTGTGCCGTTCACTGGGGAGATGGTACCTCCAAAAAATCTCAGCGAGAACGCAGAACACAAAAGGCCAACCCCACAGTAATTGTTGGCTTAGGTACCTGAAGATCACATTCTGATTGTGTCAGGTCATGAGGAACACACTATGCTATTAAGGTTTTAAAAATATCTTTTAAAAGCATACAGTTAACGCCCCTGAATAGGTCCAGTTTTCATAATTATAACTAGTGCTGTAATAAGCATTCTCATTCATGAACCTTTTTAGGCACTTCTAGATTCAATGCGTGTAAAGCTCTTGAAATGTATTTCCAAACTACCCTCCAAAAAAGTTGTAAGCATTTTCAGGCTCACCAGGAGGTACTGGAGGGCCTGCTTCCTTGTTCCCCGAGCGATACTAGGTGGGATTTCATTTTTAACTTTGACCATTCAGCAAGGAAAAAAGTGGAAAGAGAGAGAGAGAATTTGTTTTATTGGCTTTTGATTCTGCTAACGGTGGCCATTTTTCTTAGATATTTATCGGTCGTTTGGCTTTCTCTCCTGCTTTGCCTGTCCGTGTTCACCCATGACGTTAATCTCCCTCGTTGAGGGTGCGCTTGAAGCATCTTGTGGAAGTATCCGCTGAAGAGGTGCCTTCGATGGACACGTCCACTGGGGACTAGGGGCGCCGATTTCCTTAGGCCCCGGCCCACGCTGAGCTCTATCGTAGTTTTTGATCTTTGCTGAGTTGGTAGTTGGACATCCGGTTTGTGTTCCTGTACCGAGTGGGACTGAACCTGCTTTTGTTCGTAGAAGCCGTTCGTGGGTCATTTTCTGGGAGCTCCTGTCCTTTGCCCATCTGCCATACTTTCTAACTAGACTGTCAGCTGTGAGGGTACCTTTGGTTTTCGTCTCTGTGTTTCACAAAAAGATTTAAGGGAGGAAACATCGAGAAGGGAAGGCTAAGGGTGATCACACATCCGTGTTGAGCTCTTTTGATTGCAGCTGGCGGCTAGCTGGCTTAGGTCATCTTAGTTCGTGGAGGGCTTGATGTTCATCAGCCAGAAGTGGGGTTGGAGGGGAGGCTCTCTCAGGAAGGGAACTGCTGTGCAAGTGTCCTGGGGCTAGCATATGCCAGGGAGGAAGGTGCAAGTGCCTTCTTTTTTTTGCAAAGAGTGACTGCCCATTTCCAAACTCCAGATGCAAGGATGAGCTGGCCCAGTCCTCCCTCCCTGTCCTTCCCCAGGCCCTCTCCCAACTGTCCCCAACTTTCACACAGCCCATGTGCATCTGAATGGCAGGACGGAATCACAAAGCAGTTTTTTCTTCCACTGTTCAAGAGTAATCAGTAGGAGAACTTCCCCTGCCCCTGGATGAAAACTCAGCTGTGGGCATCCATGACTCTCCTGAGCACCCCTGGATAATAAAGCTTACGGGAGCACCCGGGGGGGCACAGGCGCAGTCGGTTTAGCATCTGACTCTTGATTTCGGCTCAGGTCGTGATCTCGGGGTCCTGAGATCGAGCCCCGTGTCTGGCTCCGTGCCCAGTGCAGTCTGCTTGAGATTCTCTCCCTCTCCCTCTGCTCTCCGCCCCCCACCCCTGACTCCAGCTTGCTCTTGTGTTGGCTTTCTCTAAAATCTTAAAAAGCTTATGGTCATTTTACATTGCCCAATGTGATTCCTGTTCAGAAGTTGGGATACCCCATCTTGTCTAAGAGTCAAAGCCACGAGTAGTCACTGATTGCCCCAACCGGCCCTCCAGCGTTGGAGCAGGAGCAGACCCCTCTGCCCCTCCTCCGGCCCCCAGCTCAGCCTTGCGTGAGAACTTCCCTTGATGTGGAAAATCCTCTCTCCTACCCACAGCTCGTCCTCCGCAGCTCCTAGGAATCCAGTGATCCCTCCAGCTTCCTTCTTCTAAGCCCTGTTCTCTAGGCTTAAGGTGTCAAGCTCCAAACCCCCCCACCCTGCCCCAACTCACATATGTGCACATATCCCCCAGGAGAAGGGCTCAGTATAACCCTGCAAAGAAACCATCTCTACAAATTATCTTTTCAAGTATGTACTCTTTGTTCTTTTATGCCCTCACAGTGGGTGAGGATGAAAGAGGGAACAGGGTTTGGAATGGGCTGGGCGTGAAGACATCTGGACAGGAGTCCCGTCTCCACCCCCACCCCCCCACGCCCCCATCCTTGTGATGCTGCTTCTCACGGGGTGTTAGCATCCTCCTTTCTGGTTGGGCCCTGTTTATGACATGGAGCCCAAGCTCAGTCTAGTGTCCACCGTGTGAAGTGTTACAGCAACCCAGTGCCTAGTGTAAGAGGAATGCCTGGCCAGCTTGGAAAAGCAAGGAGGTTAGTGGAGGGAGGTGGTCAGCCTGCTGGGAATGGTTGGGTAGGTTGTGTACTGCAAAACTCCAGGAGGTGTCATTCAGTTCATAGCCCAGGGGGACACATGGGCCTGAAGGCTCCTGGGTGACCAGGAGCACCTGAGCTAAGCCAGAAGAATTAAGGATGCAGAGGAGGGACAGAAGTGACAGCTACCAGGAGAGAGAATTGCCAGGGTTTGTGACTTGATTGAGGGAGGGGTGGGGCATGGAGGAGGTTTCTGGGTGGGTGATAATGACTGATCTAGATGGAAGTCCAGAGAAGGCAGGGACAGGGTGGTGAGAAAGTGTGCAGAGAGGCCCTTAAGGGCCTAAGCCCCTCTGGGACCCCTGGGAGAGGTTAGCAGGTCACTGGTCTGAGATGCGGAAACAAGTCCCGACTGGAAAAACCGCCCTGGGGATCACCAGTGTGTATTGGGAACTAGAGACAGGCCCAGACTGGGTCGCCCGGCAGCACGCAGAACTGGATTCCCAACTTAGGTGGCAGCAGGCCTGGGGCGTGGGGGCCATTTATATTCTTTTCCAAAGAATGTGGAATCCTGCAGCTGTGACCACCACAGCTATAGGGGGAGGAAGGCTGAGAGCCAAGCAGGGCAGCATCTGGGAGAAAGGCAGAGCGGCTGGGGTGGGACGTGGCCCTGCCTGACCCGTGAAGAAACCACATCTGGGTTTTTGCTTCACGAACCTGCGAGCATGTGCGCTTATCAGGTCCGGGGGCTGGGGGAGACGGACTGCTGCGGCCGGCCCTCACGGCACCCGAGCTTTGTACAGAAATCAGATGAAGAGATGGCGGGTGGTATACAGTTGGGTACGAATCGTGTTTGTTCATTTCTGTCTTGGCCTTTGGACTCAAGGGTGTCTGAGGTCTCTGAACCGAAGACGAGATTGGCCATCACTGCATGGTGGTGGTCCTTTGCCAAAAGCAGGCCGGCATGAGCGCGTGCAGAGTCACTGGCAGAGGCCCAGCACACGCACCCCTCCTCGGCCTGCACCGCTGGCCATCGGGCTCTGTAAATCCTGCCACCACGCTAGCTCAGAATGGACAAGGTCTCGTTCTGGAGCAGAGAAAGCCGACCTGGAGGCATCCGGTAACTTGCCTGACTCCAGGCTAGTCAGCAGCCGAGATGGAATGAGGATTCACAGCTCCTGTGTGTGTGCGTGCGTATGTGTGTGTGTGTGCTCTGTTCTTTTTGTGCAAAGACCTGTGTACTGAGCTGTGAAATTAGCACAGTATTTATTGGCTTGCATAGTCCAGATAAGAAGCCTGGAGCTCATGGGGTGACTTAAACAAGCAAAGCCAAACTTCCCCCCACTCAAGTGTTGCCTTTATGAGTTGAAAAAGATAATTTGGAAGAGGGCATAGTTTTTTCCATGATATTAATGTAAAAGCCCAGTAGATCATATCTATGACTATATCTGAACTGCCCCATCACTAGGGTAAACCTTTTGGAATATTGGCACTGTTGTATAACATGTGGGTGTGGGTGGTTTGGGATAATTTACAGATAGGCAGAGATTAGAAGCAGGTGTTTCAAAACCATGTACCATCTCATGGTTTATTTTAACAGCCTCTGGATTAAATTCTCTCAGCCATCATAAATGAAGAAGACAAGTATGAACAATAAAAGTCTTCTGCACTGTGTGACGTGAAGTGAAGGTGAGGAGAGGTGGGCAAGCTGCTAGGAATGGTTGTGCACGTTGTGCACTGCAAAAACTCTGGGAGGTGTTATTTACATCGTAGTCCAGGGGGTACAGAGGAGCTTGGAGTAGGCTCCTGTAGCATCTGGACCAGGAGCCCCTGAGCTAAGCCAGTGGCACTAAAGAGGATGCAGAGGAGGGACAGAAGCGAGAGAGTGACAGGAGGGAGAGCTGCTGGGGGTTAGTGGGACCCTGCTGGTGCAGGATAGGAGTGTCATGGAATAGGTTTCTGGGTGGATGATAATGTGATTCATTTCGAGCCAGGCAAGAAGACAGGCCACAGCCCAAGTGCCATGAATGGCAAGAAAGGTGTTGACCTCTTTGACTCAAAAACATGGCAGTGTTAGAGGCGGTAACAGGGAAGCATGGTCGAGGCAAGAAACCTGGGATTTTAACCCAAAGACATGGAATAAAGCGGAGGCAGCCTCAGGCAGGGCAGCGGGAGTCTTTCAACCCTGTTAATTACAGATGTGTAATAAAACCCTTTCTCTCCGTAATCTCTCATGGGAGGTTCAAAGAATGAGCGCCATCACTCTTTGAGGTGAAGACACCACATTTTAAAGAAGAGTCATGCTTTTCACACAATGATCGATAAGAACAAGAATCTCTTAGATGTGGGCAGGAGGGGGTTTCGGGTTCTGGCCTTCTTACTTTCCTGACGCCCGTCTAAGCTGGGTATCCCCATTCAAGAAGCGGTGGGGAGAGAGCCTCAGAGAAGTGCTTTCAATATTACTGCAATGCCGGGAAGTCAAAATTCATTTTCACATAGACTATAATTTGAAGCAATAGGTCACATTTAAATAAGGGAGTTTCGAGAAATAACCCAGCAGCTAGAGGGTTTAGCTACCAAGGCAAAGGCAACATTTTAACGCCGCCTGTATGTTTGACAGAAAAGGGAAATGCAGTTAGAATTAGGAAACCATGTAATTGGGGATGTATAAATAGACTGACAGAGTTTAGAAAATCAAGAAACTAAGAGCAGTCTCAGCCGGATGCCAGCTCTAAGCTTAGAGTAAAATTAGAGTGTGAAAACCGTTTGACAACGCATGAGTGTGAGCTCCACTCCCCCCAGTAACCAAAGAAGGAAAGTATCTAGAAATTGGTTTAACCACGCAGAAAGTTCCATCTATTAAATACACACGCAACACTTGCTCAAGTTCTGTATGTATTTTATACTGACCTCTGCAGTCACTTCTGACCCAAGGCTGCACAAATGTCTTAACGTGACTGGTTTCCATGAAACCCCAGTTTTGATGTGAAACCGCAGAGCTGTCAGTGGACAGCCATGGCATGTGTCGAATGACTCCCCACAGACTTCATTTTGTTAAAAAAAAAACCATTCTGCCTCACTACTAATGTTCAGATCTGAGATGAAGAAGGAGGTATTTTATCTTTCATCCTGTCGTGTGCTCTAAATCCTAGATCGTACACAGCGCGTTGGCCCTGGAAGGAGCCTTAGGGCTAACGGCGTCAGCCTCTCGGTGCGCAGGTGACAGTGTGCGGCGGGCACGGTGTGAGAGCTCTGAGGGTCAGGCTCTAGACCCACAGCCGTGTAAGCTCTCCTTAGATGAGTGAGCACAGGCTGGTCCGCGTCGCACAGAATCATTTCATGGGGGGCTCCGTCCAGATTTGGGAAGGGCTGCAACGAGCTCCTTGGTCATCCTGGCTCTGGGTGTTTGTGCTCTTGGAACATCACCCAGCAAACCGACCACAGCCCGGCCCCAAGGAGCTGCGTGTTTGCTTCCCTGAGCCTCATGGGGGCGGCTCTGCGGGGGGTGGGGTGGGGGGACGACAACTTGCCTGCTTTATGATGGCTGGTCCACGCTGCAGGGACCGGGGGACTCACGCAGGTGGACACCTCATACCGCCTTCGTTCCACCAGGCTGGTCTGAACTTCCCCTCGGTAGCCGGTTCATCTAAACTGTGGGTCCCCCGTGCTCAGGGAACCAGAGTCGGCCTGGCCGTGATGTTTCCCAACGCCAAAGGCAGCCCTTTCTCGCCCCTGGTGCACGGCTGGAGAACATCTGCCTCTAAACCCTCTGGGGCCAACCGGTCTCCCTGCGCCGTGGGATTTCCACGAAGCCAGATGGGCTCGTCTGTCCCCAGCGTCCTTTAACCTAAGGACACCACTTCTACTTCGGGCTCTCGTGCGATTCTGTGGACACACACGGCCTGTGGTGAGACTTGGTAGCCGGGGGGACTGAAGTTTCATAACCCAGCTTTGAGGCCCTCAGTGAAAACATGCCCCGTGCTGTCTGTGCAGGTGCCTGACCTGACGCCGGCTTTGAGGGACCCCGGCTGATTGTACGTGAAGCAGAGGGAAAGAAACATTTGGGCATCACCGGGACTTGGCAAGAATGACTTAAAAACAACGCGGTGACCGAGGGGCCCACCTCCCCGTGGTCTGCTTCGCCCAGGCTGCTGACAGCTCCAGCCTCCCCTCGTGGGAGGAAAGTCAACTCAGAACGGCTCCTCTCCACTGTTTTCCCCTTTCGAGGTCAGATAGTAAGACACACACGCCCCTTTTCTGACCTTGAGTGGAGCTGGGGTTATTTGGATTACATAATAAGCTCTCTCTCACTTTGAACATTAGCCCAGTGAATTTGAGAACTTTTAGCCTTTTCAAGGGCAGGCGACAGGGCCTTTTAGTACATTTGTCTCAGGATTTCTTCTACATCCTGTTTTATGTGTGGTTTGATCAGCTGATGGATCATGTGATGTTTTGCTCCTTCAAATGACAGAAATAGAGACTCAGAATAACCACACGGAGAAGCCTCTCGAATGTTTACCAAACACGTTGCTCAAAAACATGCTTTTCTACGGTTCACATGCTTTTTATGAAAGAGCCGTGGGAGGGTGGCCATCTACGGAAGGCCGGGGGGAGCCACGGGTATCACGGAACTGGCCGCACGTGGACCGCAGAGGTCTCCAGGCTACAAGGGGCCGTGTCTCCCGAAGCCCTGCCCGCCGACAAGAGGCGCCGGACTTCGGGCACAAAAAGCCCCTTTTGCTGGGCTGTGCCTCGCTTTGTTTGGAAACTTCATTCCTATATTTAGGGGTCAGCTCACCTGCAAAATAAGAGTCGAGAAGTCACGGCTCCTTAGAACGCAACAGCACATGCTGTCCTGGGCACGGGTGTGCTTAGAGATTCATGGAAGTAGAAAGATTTTTAACTACAAGAATATATTTTTCAAGGTCATGTCATTGAATAACAAGACTATGAATGCTTTTTCTCTTGCAACACAGCCTCTTGGGCTCTCCCACTTCAGTCTGAATTAAGGAAAGAGACTGGTCAGAGAACTACTAAGTCTTCAAACCGTTTTGTTTCTAGAAACTAAGAGTATAAAAAAAAAAGTTACTCTCCTCCTCCCCCCTTTCCTCCCATAAGAAAAAAGCCCAAATGGGGAACAATTAGGGTAGGGAGCTGTTGAGTTTTTTTCACTTGTTACTTTAAGCTATCTTTGAAGAACTTTTGTCATACTGGGGAAATGTAATGACTATCCCAACCCTGAGAGAGATCCAGAAAAGGCTGCCCTTGACTGCAGAGCTGGATCCTGGCTGGGAAATGTCTTGGGGTTTGGAGAACTTTCAACCGGATGGAGCTTGACTATGGTGGAGCCCCTCCCTGGGCCTCCCTCCTCGTGGGCCCCTGCCCTCTTCACTTCCCAAAGTTATTTATTGGTAGGACGCAAATAATGAAAAAGTGTATTTGCTACCATACCAAAGCGTTCCTTGGCCCCACCCGATATATCCCAAACAACACTGAAAGCTATTTTTTCTGAGGGTATCAACCATTCATGGACATTTCCAAAGCCAAGCCACGTGCTCAGGCCGAGCCCATGAAACCAACGCAGAACAAGACGACCTTGGGGAGAAGACAGACCCAACACAGGCAGCAAGGGGCCATGCCTGGCTTCCACCCCGTTTTGTAAACCAATGGCCCCCCATGACCCAATGAAAGAATCCCAGTCAGGCGAGGGGTTCTGGCCAGTAGGCAAACCTCTCAACAGGCCCCCGAGCCTCACACCAACAGGTGCAGCCCTATCATGACTTTCCTGCAGCGAGTCTCGCCTGGTTCTTTCCGCTCACTTCTCGGGCATCTGATGCCCTGTGCCAGCAAGCTCCGAGTGGAACAGAGCACACGACACCTTCATGCGTAGAATGACCTGGCTTATGACCCTCAAAAAAAGCAAGGAGCCTCTGACTTGGGAAAACCCTCAGTATAGAAAGACTGCTTTGAGCTGCCCCAACTCACTTCTCAGCGTTTGAAGACGGCTTTGTGCCCCTGTCGTTTCAGGTTATATTTGTCTACAAGGATCACCCGACATGGAGAAAGTCACACTTGGTCTTTTCACAGTCCTTGACCTGTGACTCTCCCAGGCACCATGCCCTTCTAATTATACCTGTCCGCTAAGCGACTGGCAAGAAAAAAGAAACCTGTGTTGGGGAAATCTGGTTTTTTGGCCAGCAAAGTCAAAGGTGTGGCCCTCCTTACTCTGGAAAGTGGTATGGAGCAGTGTCCTGTCCCCCTCCCTCTTCCGACCGCCTTTCCCATCTGAGGGTGCCAACACCGTGTCCTGCTTTAGAAGCTAAGGCGTGTGTGGTAGGCCACGAATGAAATTAGCCCACGGGGAGGAACTGTGTGAGGGATGGCGTGCTTCAAGGCGGAAGGTTTTGGACGCGTCCCGCACAATGTCTGTCATCGTGGTCTGGGTGTGGGGTGGCTTCCCGTGTTCTCTGAGACAGTCGCCACATATTTATGGCCCGTTCATCACCGACGGTGTCTCTGAGGTCCTAGCGACACATTCTAGTTGTGTAATGAAGGCTCTCTAGCTGAGCTGTCCCTGACTTAGGGAGAGAGAGGTGGCTTTTTCAGTTTGATCTTCACGCTCTAGCCCCGCAAGCATGAGATAGTCACACATGTTAAAAAATACTGCTGTTTAATTTTCTAGTCATGTACTTTTAAAAAGCTGATACAATTAGACGTTTTTTTTCCCCTCTTCTCAGATCTGCCCCTGAAACCAGCCGAGAGCTACCCATCGTAATTTCCAGCACTCATCTATATGGAGGAAAAGTCTCTCAGAGGAAGCACATGAAAATCTGTCCCCATGGTGGACACACCCAAGGTCACTTGATGTCCAGAAATGTGAATGCAGCCCTGTGATGTTCATGGCTGACTTTACGCCCTTACATTCTTTTTTTTTTTTTTTTAAACGAGGAACAATATGATTACACAGCACTGAAAACAATGAACACGAAAGGCTTGCCTTTTTCTTCCTTTTTTTCTTTTTTGCCCCTTCCAGTGTATATTTCCATTCCCACTGTTCTCTATGCCAGCTGACCTATTTATACCCCTGCCACCCATAATGAAAAATAGTTCTCTCCTCATTTATTGAGCCTTACATTTATATACAAATGACAGACTCTGTAAAACTGCTGTAAATAAAATACAATGTTCATCGATACAATACGTTTCAACTGCAGGTCTGTGGAGCACACGAGCAATCACCGTATTGTATTAGAGACATTTTATTGAAAATGCGAAAATAGGAAATGTATTATAGCCTAAAATAAATTACATAACATATACAGTATATATTTATATCTTTAAAATATTTTTGTGTTTAGGTTCTTTCCGTCTAGGAATTTTGACTAAATCAAGAATTTAGTGAACTGTGTCCATAATTTTTTAAAGAAAAAACCCGCTTTCCAAAACTTAGAAAAATATACTGCACTAAATGGATCTCAAATGTGTCATTTCAGGGAATATCACATAGTGACTTTGCTATCGCTTAGAAAATGTCTTGCTTTATCGTGTGGCGTGAAATTACCTGTCCCGCATGGTTATGACTAAGAGTAGCGGAACCAGGTAATGAATCTACTTCGAAAGTTACAATACAGCAACCTGGCATTAGAATGCTAGATTATGACTTAAAGCTTCCGTTCACTTTTTTAAAAACTAAGGATGTGAAGTTAGAACGCTCCGTTTCACTTGCTCTAGCGCCGTCTTCAGGAAAGGTGAGTGAAAAACAAGCCTTCGGGGAAAGTCATGCCTGAGGATGCTGACATTTGGAGATGCGCTGTCCTGACAACTTAAAAAAAGTTAGCTCATGTATGTACACGGCGGGGCCTGAAAGGTGGGAGCTCGCTCAAACCTAGGAAAATGCCGGTGAAATGCTCTCGTTCAGTCCGCTACGCCCCTCGCGGCCCGAACCTTCCCACGGGAGGGCAGGCCTGGCCGTCTGTCCGGCCGCGCGGTGCGTTCACAAAGGTACCGGTCAGTGTGAACGGCCAGGCCGGGCCGCCGCCCGTCGCGGACGCTCTGCATGGGGGCGGGGGGCCGTTGGTGGCCGCAGGCTGTGCAGGGTGCAAGGCCTCCGAGGCCGCGTCTCTCCGCACAGCCGTGTTCCCGGGAAGCCAGCCAGAGGGAGCCGAGCTGTAGCGTGTGGATTCGGAAGAGAGATGCGGAGGGACAGCGTCCAGGCCGGCCGTGGGCGGGGGTGGCCGAGGGCGGCCGAGGGCGCCGCTGGCACAGCCGCAGTCCTTTGGTTCCGAGTGGAGATTGTCCGAGGGCGGAGGAGGAGACAGGCTGTTCTAGAGGCAGCTGCGCCTTCGGGATTTCGGGGGAAGCGGGGGCGTGAACTCATTGTTCTGTTCGTGTGCAGGAGGCGATGGCAGAGACCGCTGTTCGGGTCCCCGCAGCCGAGTGGGCGCACCCAGTATGCCGCAGAGTCTCCGCGAGACCTTCACGGCGAGGCCTCTTCCCTGACCCAAACCCAAACCCAAATCCAAACCCCCCAGCAGAAGAAAGCAAGCACGACGGGAGAGGAGATGTCGCTGCGCTGCCCCCTCGGCTGCCCTGCTGTCCCCGCGTCCCGCTCCTTAGTCGTTCTCCTCTCGCATTTCCACCACGTCGGTCCCCTCCTCTGCCGGTGGTATGTCTGTCATGGCCGAGTCCTCCCCCTCGGCCGCTGTCTCGTTCTCCATCTTCTTTTTCTAAACCCAAGAAGACTCATGAGTGTAGGGCTGGGTCAGGGACGTGTCACCGCAGAGCCACGAGCGGGCAGCAGCTGCCTGGGTCTCAGGGGGCCCCTCGTTGCAGACCTGGGTCCCGTTTCTGGTTGGGGTGACGTCCCCGAGGCTGCATCTGATTCGGCATATTCCTTTCTGTCTGGTTACTCGGGGGGGCCTGGCGCTGTGCTAGGCGTTTTGGGGGATCCTGGCTGCCTCCCCTATGCCCAGAGAGCACAGGCAGTTGATGGGGACCTGCCTCTGCCCCCCCCCCCCACAACGGTGGCAGCGCCTGCCCAGCCATCTCATCCAGCCACATGCAGACTGTGCTCCCTGGGGATGAGCTTGGGGCCCTCCCCTCCAGGCCACCCCAGGTCTGTGTGTCTCTCCCACTCTGCTGGTTGGCCGTCCCAATTCCTGGTGACTGCGCTGCCGTTTTGCCTGCCTTGCAGTAAATACCTCTCTGTGCCCTGACCCCTTCTCCTTGGGGATCGGGTTCTCCAGCGCCGCCCCCCCCCACCCAACCTGCCATTCTTGGCTCACTGGAGACCCTGTCATTATCGACACCCTTGGTCTCACTGACAGGCCAGCTGCAAGGACACAGTTCTCCACCTCTTGCCACTGCCCGCCCCGCTTCAGGCCCCTGTCCCTACACCCCACGGGCCTTCTTGACTCCTCTCCCGTCTCATCAGCTTAAATGAAATGCTCAACAGTTATAATCACTTCTGTGTCCTGTGCCTCTTTCGTTTCATCTCATTTGTAGGTAAAACCCTGATCTTGGTTGGGTCCAAATCTCTGCCAAGTTCAGCCCTCGCCACCCAGCTGCCGTGGCTGGGGTATAGCACTGGGGAGCTCCAGAGATCTGTCCTGGGGCACCTTCCCTTCCCTCCCCCCAGCCCCTCCCTGGCTAATCCTCTCCCTCCTGCCCCCTAAGCAGTCATAACCGTAGGACTATATCCCCAAACAGCTAGGTAGCCCTGCAGGATAAACGAATTACGTGCTAGAGTATGTAGTGTGTGTGTGTGTGCGTGTGTGTGCACGCGCTCACGCTCGCGTGCGTGGTGAGCAGCTGAGAAGACTTCCTGAAGGGCCAGGAGGTCTGGGGTTGAAGAGGGGGAGGGATGTGCAGGGGCAGGGTGGGGGAGGGCATCCTGACCAGCCAACACTTGCTAGACCGGTCCTTCCTCCGCAGTACAGTCCGAGTTTATAAGGACTTAGAGGGCAGATCAGTTTCAGCATTTTCTCACATGGTCAAAGCGTTACTTAGTTTCTACAATTTGTAGTTCTCCTGAGGAAACACTAGGATGCAGGACTGTATCCATTCTCCGCCGTCTCTCCTGAGCAGTTTGGCTGCCTTTTGAGACAAGGCGGGTGTCCCCTTGCTAAGGGGACACTAAGGTGTCCCCTTGCTATTGAACCTGACCCAGGACTGAGCAGCTCTGACCACGAGGGTCCCTGACACGCAGGAGGGCCCCAAGTTCCGGTGAGCAGCGCGGGTCCAGCTGAGGTGGGGAATGACTGTGGGCTCCCCTTGCCCCCCTCGCCCGCGGCTGCCTCCCGCCATGGGCCTTCAGGGAGCCACTCAGGGGCCCCTGCACCTGGGGAGGCTTCACGCCAGCGCAGGTGTGCGGGTCTGGGGCCAGGCTCACCTGTTTCCGATAGACGTAGCACGCGGCTATGGCGACCATGGTGGATTCTCCCACGAACCCTGCCAGGAGGGAGCCCACGCCCAGAGTGGCTCCGTGTACCCTGGGGATGAGAACACAAAGGCCACTGGTCTGTTAAAGCCGGGCCGAGGCACAGGCAGAGCGGAAACCCAGCGGAAGCCCAGGAAAGGTGCAGACAAGAGAGGAACCAATTGTCCCCGAGCTCTGCGGGTAAGGCTGCACCTAATACGCGGCGGCCCCCACCCCCTGCGTGGGGAGGGGACCTGGAGCTCCGAGGTGAGCTGTCCCCCACTCCCCGTCCAGGTCTTGGCCCCACACTGCTGGCTGGGCCGTGGGTCATGTCCCCCTTACTCGACAGCCCACAGCCCTTCCTGCCCTCGTCTCTGTACAGAGACGGGAGCTCTGAGGGCGGGGTCACGATGTCCTTCCTCCTTTGTGTTTCCCCTTCCCGTGCCTGCCGCCTGTAGCAGGTGCTCACTGAATAGGGTGTATGGGCTTGACCCCAAAAGTACTCTTCTAGAATGTTGCTGAGCTACCCTCCACCTACTGCCTGGGCAGAGAAAGAAGGTGTCACGCTGCATTTCTAATTCTGGGTATGCCTGGGGATGGGACACGAAGGTCAGAAGAGGCAGAAGGACTCTCAGCCCCGGGCTCCTCCCCCCTCCCCCTGGCCAGCATCATACCCCCCGCCTCCCGCCCCGAGACATACCCCAGGTAGGGCAGGACCACGAGGCTGGTGATGAGGACGATGATCCGCAGCACGGAGCTGGGGGCCAGCACGAAGGTCTTCTTCAGAGTCATCAGCCACCCGGTGAGATGGGCCCTCACAGTGACTGAGGGGACAGTAGAGGTCTGGTCAAGGACGCCCTGCTTCTCCTAGTCCTCACGCTCTCCCCCGTGCCTCGCCAGCACACCCGAGGTCGTGGGGCGGCTGCGTACGGACCCAGGCCTTGCTGCCGCAGCCCTGGGCTGGCCACAGCTTCCAGCCAGGGCTCCTGACCCTGCTCCCAAGCCTGTGACAGCCCTGTCCCTTCCGGGCTCCCACGTCACTGCGGCCCTTAGCCTCCAGACAGAGGGTTGCCGGCAGCTGCCTTTCTCCGCTGTGACTGCCGTCCGTCTTCCGCTGGACCTGGGCTGGCCCTGGGACGGTCCTGCCCACCCTGCCCCCGCCGCAACCTCCATCCCGCCCCAGCCTCGCCTCAAGCTCTGATCTCTCCTCCTTAGAAGAGAAAACACAGGGAAAAGCCACAATTTGCCAGAGGTCCAGTTGGACTGTGGGTGAGGAGGGAAGCAGGACCAGAAGGCCTGTCTTCCTGGGGGTGGGGGGATGTGGAGACTAGAGCGGGGAGAGGGAACGATGGGGCTTCCCTAGTTCCTTCCCAGCCACCCTGGACCGCTGGCGCCCTGCTCATCTCCTCTCCTTCCCTAGTAGCCACCCCGCTTCTGTCACTGCTCCCGAGGGCCTCGCCTTGCATTCCTCTACAGGCTGCCCGTCCGTCCCGGGAAGTGTGGGGGCGGATGGGGCACCCAGCCAGGGCTCGGACGAGGGCTCTGGGCGCAGACACGCCTGTCAGGAGGAAGTGCCTGGATGTTCAGACCTGATCCGCCACCGCAAGGGGCTGTTGGGAGCTATGGCTTAGCCCTCCCACGGTAGGCAAAGCCCGGCAGAGTCCTGGGGTAAAAACGCATGCCCAGGGTACATTCAGAAGAAGACACTCCTGTCTTCCTCGTCTCCGGGGGGGCCCTGCCCGCCCGGGGTGGAAGCCTTGTGTTTATGAGGCGCAGACACACCCTAGGGCTTGGGCGAGGCAGAGGGTGGGCACCCGCTGGCAGGCTCAGCCGCTGGGCCTGAACCCCGCAGGCTGCAAAGACAGGTGGGGTGTGACGGCTGGACCGGCGCCCTCCGTGTGACAGAGACAGAAGGGAGTCCAGAGACTAAACCCAGTCCAGTCCCCGCAGGACTTGTCTGGGACCCCCGCCCTCCAACCAGTTGAATCCAGGGAAGGAGCGGCACATGCCTTCATCTCCAGCAGGGGGCAGCCTTGCTCCAGGTGGGGTCACCCTCCACAGCGTGGCTCCCCCAGTGTCCGCTGACAAAGACCAGACGCCACCCCGCGGCCACGATCTTCTACGCCTCCATTTCTTCCACAGCGGGGAAGGTGACACCTGAGAGACCCAGCCTCCAGAAAGGCGCGGCATCCAAGAGCTCGGATCCAATGCAGGGATGGCACCAGTGGCCCTGGCCTCCTCTAGCTCTGCGGCCCACTTCTTAACTGTGGCTTTGTCCCTTCTGCCTTCTCAGCTGAATGATTTAGTGGATTATTTGGGCTTTAATTTTTTTTTTAAGATTTTATTTTTAAGTCATCTCTACATCCACCACGGGACTCGAACTCACAACCCTGAGATCAAGCGCGGCAAGCTCTTCCGTCTGAGCCAGCCAGGCACCCCTGGGCAATATGTTTTTGGAATAAGCAATGACATGCACTTGGTATAGAACTGAAAAGGTGCGGGAAGGAATGCAGTACAGAGAGAGGCCTTTCTCCCGGCCTGACTCCCCAGCCCCTGGTCCTGCTTTCCAGAGGCAATCACGGGTACCAGTTTGGTGAACTGCTTCCAGGAACAGTAAGTGGACACCCGAGCACTTACCATGAACTTGACACACACGGACAAGCATGCGTGGTATGACTGTTACAGAAAAAGCAGCATGCTAATCAACGACTCTGCAGCCTGCTTTTCTCATTTAATAAAGAACAGCCTCACCCCCGTATAGTAAACCGCCTCCCACAGAATCAGCTTGGGAATTTTCAGCCTGGCTTATTTTTGACTACGGACATTTTTCTCTCTGGCCATATGCCGTCTGGCCTCAGCCCTGCCCCCAGAGCCTTAACTCCAGCAGTGTTTTTCTGTCTTTGTATATCTGCAGGTTTTAATAGCCTATCTGCCTTTTTGTTTATGTTATTTTTTAAATAGCATATTATAAAACTGACCGTGGAGCATACAGATCTAAGAATTCTAACACACACACAGATCTGTGAAGCCATCGCCACGACCAGGGCACGGAACAGTTCCACGGCCCCCCAAAACTCACGCTGTCCCTTTGGGTGTGCTTCCTTTTTACCATGTCTGCGACCTCTGTCCTTGAAGGAACAAATTATGTCTGTTCGATGTGTTTCTTGGACTTGCAGCCCACTGGATGACATGTTTGCCCCTTTCCAATCCACTGTGACATTTTACCGTTTCGGTTTGGGACATCATCGCAAACATTTCCAAAGAAAGAAGACCGCGTCGTGCACGCGGTGTGACAGGAATGTTCCTTTCATTCTGTCTGTCTTTACCTGGAACCGGGAAGAAGGAGAAGATGCGCAGGGGAACGACGCAGAGTTCTGCAAAGGCGAAGTCCACGCCGATGATGTCGATCAGAATTTTCTCAGAAACGTTGGGCGTCCAGAACATCACGAAACAGAGCTGCGGGCAGAAAGGACAGGCAGTGAGGTCATTAGTACATGATTGAACCAACATTAAAGCCGGTGTCTCGTGACCCCGCGGAGTTGGAAGGAGGGCAGGGGATTGCCCATCAGTCCTCCAGCTGCCGCCCTCCTGCCTTGTTCTCACCTTCAACACTAGCCCCACCCATATGGCACAGGTACCCCAAAGGGGCCCCCAGAGGGACCCCTGCAGCAGGTGCGTGGCGGGCTAGTGAGGGAGACCAGCTGCTCTCATGGAAGGCGAAACTAGATTGCTAAGCGGCTCAGTGAGACCAGGGTGAGCGTGCTGAGTCATGGGATTTTTACAGCTTTCCCCCAAGACTGAGAAGTGACCCGAAAGCATTTGGCATCCACATCTGCACGTGCAGGGCCACCCCAAATCAACGCACCTAACGGAAAAGGAAACAGTGAGACTAACACTGATGATGGGTTTGGGAGCTTTTCAAGGTCTGGTTTAGAGAGTGAGAGGCAACAGCCACAGAAGGTGCACGTTTGGAGAGCAGGCGGGCAAGGAGTGCACAGATTTCACAGAACCCCTCCCCCACAGAATGGCAGGGGGTAGGGGTGGGGACTGAGATGTCTCCAGCCCTTCCCAGCCTCACCCTGTCAGGAAATGTGGCAATGGGCCCTTCTGGAACTGGGGGTGAGGGTGGGGCCAATAGCAGGCCGGTGGGAAGTCTAGTTAGTGAGCAGCTTGGGCACAGTCGCATCTGCACAGCTGGTGAGTGTGGCCCTGACCTTGGGAGGGCCCTGGAATGTCACTTCTGCAGTGGAGGACAGTTGCTGCCCAGAAACGGGGAATTAAGGGAAGGATGACGTCAAAGGTCCTGTCTTTTTCCTCTGATCAGCTCCCGGAACACAGGAAACCAGCTGCATCCCTCCCGGGGAGAAGACCCAGGAATCTGGAGGCTGGAAGATACTGGTGAGGCGTCACCCCCCTTCCCGTGCCAGACTGGCCACCACGAGGCCCACACGGGGGATCGGCGACCTCACACGTGCATGGCTGCGGGTCAGCTTCTGATGCCCCCAATAGTGAGAAGACAAGCAGGCATCAGCAGACTTCACGGATGCTCTCTAAGCGGAAGAGGCTCAAACAGGGGGGAAAAATTTTGGGAGGAAACAGAGACAAAGCAGAGAGACAGAGAGATGGACACACGCACACACGCGCGCGCACACGCGTGCACACACACGGAGGGAGAGGGAAAGAGAGGAAACTCTCCCCCACTGATATTCTCAGAGTGATAGAAGATCCTGCACCCGTGAAATGAGGCCCAAATGGAAATGTTATTTTAAAAAGACATTTAAAGAGCAAGAAAGTACTCCTGAAAATTAGAAAGATTAAATCAGAAATAAGAAAATTCACAAAATGACAGTAAGATAAAGTTGAAGAAATCTACGACAAAGACGGAGCAGGACAACGATGCGGGAAGAACAGCAGAACGGGCTTAAAAAAGATAAATCAAAGACCCATCGCGGAGGCCCAACGTTCAAATCACACGAGTTCCAGAAAGAACAGTGAAAATCCGAGAGCTGAACCACACGACTCTGAAGACCTTTGTGGGGTCCATCAGTGGACACGGCATCATGGATGAAGGAAGACCCCCCAGTAGAGCACACGCAATGCTGGAGGCAGAGACAAGAAGATTCTAGGAGCTTCCAGAGGCGGACAGCTGGAAAGCTCACACCGAGAGTCAGAAGACCCAGAGCAGTAAGTTCGGAGGGAAAACGGTTTCCAGCCTAGAACTCAGAATCAATCAAGTGTGTTGGAAGAAAGACATCTTCACATGTGCAAGGCCTCAAAGAATTTCCTTCCCACACAACATTTTTTCAAGAAGCCGCTGGGGGTATCCTCTGCCAGACCAAGGGAGGAGTCACGGATGAAGAAAAAGATACGGGATTGATTTCAAGAAAAAGGCCTGGGGAATCCCTGGGATGGGGTCAGGGAAGACCGCAGAAGGGCCGAGAACAGGCCCAGAGGTCAGAAGATTTGCACTGAAACTGGCTGGAAGAGGAGACCCAGTGAGGACAAGGATGAAGGTCCAGGAAAAACTACAATTTTTTTTTTTTAGAAAAGTGGGGAATCAGAGCTCGGCTGTCTAGAGTTTGCCACAGTGGGAACTCATCAAAAGAGCTGGGGGGCGGTAGGGGGCTTAGGGAGTACAAGAAGGAGTGCGCAGGCTAGGGGAAAGGCTGTTGGTAACAATCCTCAGAGAACTGACTTTCTAACCTTCGTGTGTGTATAATTGACAATCCCTGAATTACAACATGTAATAACAGAGCTTTGGAGGAGAACGCTAACCACCTGCCAACTTCACCAAATATTTTCTCTCCTTTTTTTCAGGGGCAAGTGAGTCTTCTTTAAAATAAAAGTGAATACGTTCAAATGAATCACAATCATATAAAAACAGAATGCTGAAATTTCAGAATACCCTCCCTCTCCTTCAGTCTTTGGGTAAATTAAGTTTCATGGAATTAGGCTGGTCTCATTAACTATGTTGTCCTGAAGTGTTTTCTCAAATACCTTGGAAGATCTGTTATAAATATGTTGCACCTTATAAATGTAATGGACATTTTATTGCATTGGTGCATTCTTCAGCATCTGGAAAGAATATTCCATTGCTTTTCAAAAGTGACAGTTGTACAATCATTGAACCCTCCTGCCTAATGCCCGTCCTCACACCCCGTTTTTGACACGAAGGGAAAAGCACTTCCTTACGTCCAGCAACCCAGAGCCCCGAGGATTTATTACCTAGTGTCCCGGACAAGTGGCCTTGTCATCTTTTCCCACCGCAAAGCTGCCAGCCTGAAATGCTGAGATGCACGCCTACAGCTCGGGGAGGGGGCGGGTGGAGGGAGGGAGGCAATTTCATGCAATTATAACTTCACATTGACACTGAGCACGGGACTGGGACGCCATTCATTTCCCTGACGAAGAGACGGATCATCTGTCCTTCCAAATATCTTCCATTGCAGCAAAGCCGTAAAGATTAAGATAAGTGAGCATCACCCCAAGTCTGGACTTGCTTTGTGCCTTAGGAGCTGTGGAGGGCAAGCCATCCTGGGTTTTCCTGGTTGGAGGGAGATACCTAGGGCACATTCTCCTAAAAACGTAGGCTTCCAGGGGCGCCTGGGTGGCTCAGTGGGTTAAGCCACTGCCTTCGGCTCAGGTCATGATCTCGGGGTCCTGGGATCGAGTCCCGCATCGGACTCTCTGCTCAGCAGGGAGCCTGCTCCCCTCTCCCTCTTTCTGCCTGCCTCTCTGCCTACTTGTGATCTCTCTCTGTCAAATATATAAATAAAATCTTTAAAAAAAAAACAACGTAGGCTTCCAGGAGAATCACTGGCATGCTGTATTTCTACTCTAGCCTGCGGTTTTCTGTGAGATAATGCTGCACGTTGCAATCTCTCTGTGTTTTGTAAGTCACCGTAAAGGCGCCGCTAGGTTTCAACAAACCCAGGAAAAAGGCGGGTGTAACCACATGTCCGAGATGGTGGTACAAGGAAGCGTCTGCGGCCAAGCCAGGTAAACCCTCCCCTTTGCTTCACCACATGGATAATGTTCGTTCGGAAGATTTCAGTGCCTTCGATGAGATTATCAGTGAACCTTTGAAGGAGGGAGTACAATCCGAGGACACAGAAACAGCGAGCGGGTCCCTGTCACCCAACATGTTTATACTCATCTCGGCCTGAACGGAGGGGCCGCCGTGCCGGTCCCTTGCAAACCAAACAGTGAGGTTTAGGGGGTCGCGAACGGATCCTCTGGGAGGGTGGCTTGATATTTCGCTTTCAAATTCCACAGTTTTGACTTGGACCCACGGAGCGACTCCAGTCTCCATCTGGTCTCCGTCCGTGCCAAGGACCCCTTAAAGGACCCCATCAAGGCCACATGCCACCGAGGTGCCTCTCTGGAGCTTTCAGTCACATACACGAGCGCCTAGACCGGCTCTTCTAGAACAAGGAAGCTGAAAGTCATCAGTCTGGTCTGGGGCTTTAGCAATCCCAGGTAACTATTCAAAGAGAAGGAAAACTGCCTACCTCAACGCTTCCTTTCTTTTCTCCCTCAAATTTCTTCTTCTTCTTCTTTTTTTTTTTTTTAAAGATTTTTTAATACATTCATTTGAGAGAGAGACAGAGGGAGCATAAGCAGGGGGAGAGGCAGAGGGAGAGGGAGACTCTCCAGCGAGCCAGGAACCTGACATGGGGCTCTATCCCAGGACCTGGAGGTCATGACTTCAGCCGAAGGCAGACGCCCAACCATCTGAGCCACCCAGGTGCCCTTCTCCCCCAAATTTATAAATACGGTCCCTTTGCCTTTGCTGTGCTTCCAGTGAAAACGCCCGCTGCCTTCCAGCAAGCTCCTGAGAAAGTGACTACTCCCTGCATCGCCCAGAGAGGAACACGTGCGACTTAGAAGTAGGCGTGGCATTGGTTAAAAGCGGCCATCAGTAGCGATCTGCGTGTCATCTTCCCCTAAGAATAACAACCAGATCACCTCTGACCAGCCTGTTTCTGAAAACAAGAGGCTTCAGAAGTTAACCTAACAAAGAACATTTCAGGAAAAGTGTCATTCTAATGAGTTGCCCAGAGGTGGCTTCCCTGGGAACAAGCCCTCCCAGCTGACCATGACATGCCGTGTTCCTCAAATATTTGCAGAGCCTAATGACATTGACTTTTCCAAACCAGAACACAAACCTAATAAACTACGGACAATGAACAGAATTTGTTCTCCTTGGAGCAGGTGTGCGGTTGGCTTTTTTTTCCCCCCTGCAGAGCTTGCTGTCAATATTATCTCATTAGGAAGTAGGCAGCAAAATGGAACAACCCATTCAGTGCCCAGGTCTGGGTTTTTCTATTTATTCTCCAATAAAAGGAACCAGGGCTTCTTAGAAAAGTGGCTTATTCGAAGATCAGGGCAGGAAATATACGAGATGATCAGCCTGGAGTAACGTGTCAAAGGACACAGGAGCTCCCGATAGCCAGAGCTAGAACAATCAGAGCACCAAAATAACACAGTACTGAATTATGGCCCACAGTATACAATAACCACCCATGGATCCATGCTGGTTCAAACAAACAGGGACAAAGCTCCCACACAGAATGCCACACGATTTATATTTTGGACGAGGCCTCAGGGAGGTGGCGCATACCTCCCCTTCCCGAAACGTGGGCTGACCACAGCCACTGCCTCCGAGAGACAGCGCCTTCCAGTGGGGAAGCGGCGAACGCGGTCTCGGCCAGGCGACCAAGGCCGAGGTCAACAGCGATTAAGTCATGTTGATGGCCCATATTCTCGGTAAGATGGGGGAACGGCTCTTCACCTGGTCGGCTTCCTCCCTCCAGACCCGTAAGCCCGGTCTAACAGAGAAAAACGTCAGACGCACCCAAATTGAAGACCCAACGAGTATTCCTCAGACTCTCACCCAAAACTGGTTTGAGAAACTCTCACAGACCAGAGGAGGCTAAGGGACGGGAAGGCTCGCTGTAATGTGGTCACGCCGCAGGGACCTTAGAACATAAGAAGGACACGAGGAAAAAGCTGGCGAAATCAGAACGAGCCCTGGAGTTTAATTCGTGGTGGGGTTGGCCTCTCGGGTGCCGCACACGGGCCCGCGAGGAGCAGGATGGAGTGAGGTCGCTCTCTGAGTCGCCTCCGCCAAGTTTCTGTAAACCTAAAATAATGCTAAAAGGTTATTGAAATAGAAGATCCATGGCACATTCCTCTTTTATTTGACACACTGGGACTCTTTTTCTGAGGACCAGGCCACTGACTCTGACATTTCTATTTTGAACTTGGAAATCCTTAGTTACGTCTCGAGATATACTCTGCTCTAGCAGAGCATGGACCTCTCCAGACAGAGCTTCTACCTTCTCGATCGGCCACCTCCTGCTTTTCCCTTCCTTTCATTGTCTTAGCCTCTTTAGAAACTAACCACCACTGGGCCACAGCTCTCTCGTTCACAATCAGGACAGGAAGCTCCCGGTCGGTATAGATGCCAAGGTCACGGTTTGAATGACGGTGCGCCCCCAGAGGGGCGATCTGTTAGGCTGGCCTCACCTGGACGTAGTTGTTCTGTGATGGGGGCAGTATTCAACCTCTCGCTCCCAGATTTGTATAGCGATGATCTAAGCTATGACCAAGTTCCGCCGTGTATTAGAATCCTCAAACGGGATTACAGCATGCTCAGAGGGCGACGGAAGCCCTAAGCCTTACAGAAATTCCCCTCCTGGGTCTCAGACGCTATAGTCTGAGTCAACGTGACCAGAACCACAGAAAAGGCGTCTTCTCCAAGCCTCCCCCGCAGAGTCAGTCCCTGACCTGGCCTGGAACGAGGATTTGGGAATGGGATTTGAAGAAGCCAGTTGCTTCTGTCAGGGTCCGAACGCAGAGAGCCTCTAAACCCAGCCACCGTGGCACAGCAGTGTCGGCACATCCCGAGAGGGACCCATTCCCCAAAGAACCATGGCCAAGAGCTCTGGGTTTGACTTCATTTCCAGAAGCCGTTGACCATGCCTTTGAGGAACTCACAAAGCCGTCTTCGTGACCCCAAGTGCTCAGGAGGAGTAGCACGTCGGAGACTGTGATCCCTGCAGTCAGAAAAAGGGAGAAGCACACAGCTGTTTTGAGTTAACGTGGTCAGCCGTGGGCATCATTCTTATTTGGAGATTTTACTTAGAAAGAAATTTCAATATCCTTTTAATTGGACTTAAGTCTCCACTGGGTAAGCCGGTGGTTAACCCGCAACCACACCGTGTCCACAGAGGTGGTTAGGGGCTTGGCTCCGGACCACGGGCTTGGCGACTGTGTGGATTTCCATGCTGGTGCCGGCTCCTTCCCCGAGTGCAGGCGACCAGACCACCAGAACGTCCGTGGCCCCACACGGAGGAGCCTGCCCTGTGCCTTCAGGGCCCTCTCAGCACCTGGCGGAGTCCACGGGATCGATCATTCTTAGCCGCCGTTATAAAAGCTTTCCTGGGACACAAGGAAATGTTAATGGTGGAGTCATCTGTAGGCGGTAAAATTAGAATTGATTTTATTTCCCTTGTACTTTCCCCTGTTTTCCACAAAGCACATGTAATCTTCTTCCTTTGTCAGAAAAACATTTTAACATAAAAAGGACCCCTGTATCCGCCTCCCAGATCAAGTCAATATGTGCTCATGGCATGGGTGTGAGAAATCCTGATTTGGACGGGGCGGGGGGCAGCTTTTACAAGGTGGCTGACAGTTCAATTTTCTTTCTTTCTTTCTTCTTTCCTTCCTTCCTTTCTCTCTTTCTTTTTTTGGTAAGATTTTATCTATTTACCTGACAGGAAGAATGAGAAAGCACAAGCAGGGGGAGCAGCAGAGGGGGAGGGGGAAGCAGGCTCCCCGCCAACCAGAGAGCCCGATGCAAGGTTCGATCCCAGGACCCTGGGATCATGACCTGAGCTGAAACCAGATGCCCAACCGACTGAGCCACCCAGGTGCCCCATGACAACTCGATTTCCATAACCAGTGTCCCGGGGAGCTGTGTCCCATGTCATGGCATTCGGAAGGCACGCTGATTTGATTCGCTTGCGGGTGGAGGGGCGCCATCAGAAAAAGCAGGGCCCTACTGGGTAGCCCAGGCCTATCTTGCCTGAGTCTTCAGAGGGAGCTGATGAAGACCTGAGGAACGTCATTTGGCCTTTTGATTCTTAGCATCAAATTGCGTTGGCCATGTGCATCTGGCAGGGGTGGGGTGGGGTTGGGTAGGGAGTTCAGCGAGGGTCTTGTGGGTCATGGTCATGGTTCTGGGCCAGGCGGGGGGTAAAGGGGGTGGAGAATGGGGGTGCCATCGTCAGAATATTGTGCTGACAGGTCCGCTGCTCTCTGGTGTGGTGTGAGGACTGACAGTGGGCGGGCATAGGCAGCAGCAGGGAGCCCCGTCATGGTGGGGGTGGGTGTTACTGTAACTGTAGTTACGGTACAGGGAGTCGGCCGTGGGCCACGGAGAGAAGAGGAAGGGTCGGTTCGGAGGAATTTGCGGTTAGTATTAAAGGGAAGTGCTGAGGACAGAGGTGAGGCCGGAAGAGGGAGGGATACCGTGGGATGTGAATGAGCTGTATTCCCCGCCAGCCGGGAGCCCGGGGGCACTGTGGGTGCCCTTCTGGCCTGTTCGGTCCAGTTTCTCCCTCCCTTCTGCTGGCTGTCACCTGAGCTAGACGTGGTCCTTTCGAAGAGCTTTCCCAGTGCGAACAGTGAGCTCACGACCTAGCATTCCTTCAGGACGCCTCCTGGGACCAGCGTGAGTCCCACCCAGTTTTGAAGAAAAAAAAATGCCAGCTTACTAGAGCAGAAATGACTAAAGCAGACGCAATGGGTGAAAATGGCCAACGAGCCCCATTTCAGGACATTGGCATTGAAGAGGGTGACAGGAGTGAGAAGGTGACAGGGGTGGGAAGGTGGGGGGGGCAAGCCTGGGGCAACAGGCAGAGGGCACGGCTGCTGTCCTGTGGGCTGGCGCTCTAGGGGACCGCCGATCCGTCCCGACAGAGAAGGGACAGTAAGGGACAATGCAGAAGGAGAGGACACTTTCACAGAGGAAAAAGTCACATGCAGGGAAGACCTGGAGAGGAAGGGTCACGAGTATGACAGCACGAGCCAGTGGGGAGGCGCGGGGCCGGGGGTCTGTAAGGTCAGGCCGGCGGACAGCAGTAGGGGAACGAGATGGGGTACACCGGAGCTGTCACAGAGATGCAGAACGTGGCAAAGCACGTTACAAAGTGTCTGTGGCGTTCCTGATAGTCTCAGTGTGGCTTGAGGACAGTCACACTGGTTAGACATCTTCCCCGGCACACATTCCCAAGGGAGTCGATGCACAACCCCAGCACGCGCACACCCCCCACCCCCCTGCCCCAGGGTTAAAGCACAGCCATGGTAAAAAGTTCACGTTCTCGGATGTACATTTTAAAGTCAGCTTTTTACAAGAATATGAAAATGGAATCATCCCTGCCATCATTTCGACGGACTGAAACTGCCCCATCGGGACACTCAGTACCTCTCCCAGAGCAAAGCCCCAGCTCTGAGCAAGGCGGAAATGATGCGCTTCCTGCAGCAGGGGGCGCCATGCACCAAGTCTGCCGAGGGCGTTCCCGTTAGCTGCAGAATTTTTCATTCTTTCCCATTCTTGCCCGATTTGAAGAGTGTTTAGAAAGTTCCAACCCAAGCTTCTGCTTAGCCTTAATTTTCCGTTGGCTGTTCACAGTCAAACTGAAACGTGCTCAGGGCTGGGGGCAGGGAGCCGGGGGAGCTGTTTGGCGGGTGGAGAGTTTCAGTTTTGCAAGATGCAGAGCTCTGCGGATGGACCTCGGTGGTGGCTGGGGCACAGCCGTGAGAATGTACTGACCTTTATGTATGTAATGTATGTATGAATGTAATGTACTTTAACACTTAGAACTTGAAAACCTTTACAAGGTTGCTTTTTTTTTTTTTCCTTCTAACAATGTTGCTCTTTAACAATGGTTAGGATGCTAAGTGTTCCAGAGAGTAGAAGAGAGTTGGGGGAAATGGGAGGGGTAGACAAAGCATGAGAGACTATGGACTCTGAAAAACAAACTGAGGGTTTTGGAGGGGAGGGGGCTGGGGGGGTGTTGGGTGAGCCCGGTGGTGGGTATTATGGAGGACACGTATGCATGGAGCACTGGGTGTGGTGCATAAACAATGAATTATGGAACACTGAAAAGAAATTAAATTTAAAAAAAAAAGATGCTAAGTGTTCCACTAGGCGCATTTTACTGCAATGAAAAGACCTTTTTATACTGTAATTTCACGATGAAGTTTTTGGTGGATTTTTGGGCACGAATCGTCACTGTTTTCGTCTCCTCAGAGTTCCTCCCAACAAACCAATAAGCCCCACAAATCTGCAGGGCCATGATGATTTCCTTAAAAAGCAGATGCTGGCGAAAGCGGGACGGGGGAGCGGAGCTTCGGTGGGAAGGAACAGCTCTTACCCTTCTGATCAGGCACCAAGAACCTTCCATCGCTGCACAGTCTGCAGGGCAGCGAGGGAGAAAGCTTCGAATTCAGTTTATTTACCTTGGGTCCTTTTTGTCCTCCCCATGCACAAGAGGGTCATTTTCTTCTCCCGGATAATGCGGACAATGGGCGGGCAGTGTCCGGGCGCGGGGGTGGGGCCACCAGGCAGAACAAAGCCTCAAACAGGCCGTCCTTGTTGGAGACACAGGGTCAGCATGGTACTGTGGCCGGAATAAGGCCCGTAGTGTCCGCTGCCCCGATGGCCGAGGGACGGACAGCCCACGGAGAAGTTCAGCAGCAGGAAGGTGAGACTGGGTCACTCTCATGAGCCAGATGCTTAAGTCTTTGAAGACAGGGCCGGCCGGACAAGGTCTCACGGGACAGTGGCTTTCCCTGGTTTGCCTGTTCAGATTCGGCAGCGCCCTGGCACACAGCCAGACGGGCTTTCCTGCCAGGCGGCCCTGAACCGGGAGCATCCCGAAGCAGGAATTCTTGATGTTTACGGGGTGATGCGCTATGCGACCCCATGAAGCAGCAAGAGGGCAGGAGGGACGTGCGGCCAGAGCATGTGAGGCCCTCCCCTCCACACGTGGAAAGCAGATGGACATGTGACATGGGAGCACTCATCTAGAGCCCAGGATGCGACACTGGCCCTTAAATAATGCAAAACGGCTCCTAACGGGGGACACTGAGGCAGCGGCCGGCAGCGCGGGTCATGGAGATGTCCCCAGGCTGCAGGCAGAGTGTCTTCCTTCCCCAGAACGCTGCTTTTTCTGCCAGCAGCACCTCGGACCCGGAGAGCAGCAGGTGGCCGGAGCGGGGTGCTGGCTGGGATTTGGGATGCTCTACGTACTGATGGGGACAGTGACTTATCTTCCAAAGGGAACTGGGGGGACGAGGAGGCAGAGCCGAGTTCCTGTTCGCAGCTTTGGGATTTGTGCTTCCTGGGGACTTATCTAGTGTGAGCAGCGTAAGAAGTATTTCAGGATTATCTGAACCTCACCAAAAGGGATTATCTCCTCGTGTCCCAGAGAAAGCACCAGTCCGCTTCCTTCTCTGATGCTGCTCTCTGGCTCTCCGTCCCTCCTGGAGGGTCCCTCGAGGCCTGAAGCCCTGAAGCTTTAGGATTAACAGGTTTTCAATATCACATACCTTCGCCTTAAATTCTACAGTGGCCTCCAGCCCTTGATGGCCCCTATGTCCCTCCAGGCTTGGGGCTCTGGAAGGCAAGGGTGGCAGAGGCAGCCCGGTGTGTTGCAATCCCATGCCTGATTTCTACAGACCACTCACTCGGTCACTGTTTGTCCATCAGCCTCCACCCTAATCCTGCCCGCACAAGGTTTATCTCGGGAAGCTGGGGCCGGAGACGGAGGACAGCCTCCTGGATGGGACTCTGACCCGCCAGGAGGAGGCTCACATGGGAGTGAGGGACCGTGTCTTCCCCAACCCGCCCAGTAACTGGGGACAATAAAAACGAACAACAACAACAAAAAACAATGACCTAAAGAAAACAGATTTCGAATTTTGTGCAAAGGAGGGAAGACTGAGTAGTGCTGGGGCTTCTGAAAGGGGCCGGAATGCTCTCCAAAGAGAGACAGCCTCATACACCTGGAAGAAAGGAGAACACACAGGCACCTGCTTGCACACCGATGTATTCGCTCAGCCCAGCTTTCCCCCGCTGCCCATCCGAAACGGCCTCTCCCTCACCCTGCTGCCTTTCATTTTTCTCTAAAGCACCCTATGCACTTTGCAGAGGGGCCATGAAAAGAGAGATTGCCTTCCAGATCCCAGGCCACACCGGTATTGATTACTTTATAGAGCAGCAGGTGTGATTAAATTAAGAATCTTGAGATAAGATTATCTGGGAATGTCTGGATGGGCCCTAAACATCACGTGAGGGCCGGGGAAAGAGGGGTCCAGGCAGGCACCGAGAGGATGGGGTGATGCGCAGGGAGCCAGAGACCGGAGTGCCGTGGCCCGCCAAGGCAGCCGCCTCAGGGAGCTGGAAAGCACAAGGACCAAGCCCTTCTCCGAAGCCACAGGAGAGAGGGAGCCCCCCAACCCTTCGGCGGCAGCCCTGTCCACTCTCAATTTCAGCTTCTGGCCTCTAGAACAATGAGAGAGTAAACTTCGGTTGTTTTTTAAGCCATCAGGTCTGTGGTCATTGTTACACCAGCCAGAGAAATGACCCCGCTGCCCGACTCCGTCGGATCCGTGTCCCGCCTGTCTTCTCCAGGAGAGGAGAAATTCCACGAGCAAAGTGACTTGGTGTGTTTACTTCCCCGCGGAAGCCTCAGAGGCTGGCAGGCAGCAGGGCTCCAGCCTGGGTGGAAGGCTCGCCACCAGCACAGCCTCGAGCTTCATCCCAAAGCTCAGGCTTTGGACAATGTTTGCGATGCACACATGTGTGGCTTAAACTCTTCCCGTGCGGGGACGTCTCCTATTTGGTTGGTGTCTACAGATATACTGGACTTCTGAGCCAGAAGACTGAAAAAAACATCGATTTCTCTTTCTGGATCATGGCAGACTGTGGGGTGACTGACACTTCTGAGCTAGCAAGACGGCCGGAGGCTGGAGGGGGCACTGTCTGTACTCCGCCCTGGAGCCTGCAGACAGGAAGGTACGATGGGACATGTGAAGAGCTTTCCCAGGCCTCAGGGGGAAAAATGGTGCATGCATTATATGTCTTGTGTATGCGTCAGGTCCTTCTATAGAAGATACGTACAAATCGATCCAGATGCCGACTTTTGTCCAAACGCCCAAAACAATCCCATAGAAATTTGGAAGGATATATTAGTAAAACTAGAAAAATTCACAGATTCACTCATTGGTATCCAAGGTACCCAAAGCTGTTTGTTTACATAGGCCGACATCCTATGTTCCCTTGGAATCCCGTGTGCTCGGGGACTCCCCGAGCACGAGAGTCGCACTCTTGGCTTACAGCCTGCCTGACGTGAGCTAAGCTGAAAGGTCTTACAAGGTGGGTATTTTTATCATGTCCTTCTGGCAGCCAGCGAAGCCGAGGCTGTTTCCGATGACCTTCCAAGCCGCCCAGCAGGTGCACGGAGGAGCCAGTGTCTGACCCCAGGCGCTGGGACCTCAGGGACATATCGGTAAACAACACACTCTGTGGCACCGAATTCACGCTGGAGGTCAATCCCTTTCCCTGGCCCCCTGGCCATTCGGTGCAACATGCAGCCCTGCCTCCGAGCCCCTCTCAGAGTTGTGAGGCTCTTGAGTTCTCCAAGCCCCGTCGGGTAAGAGCTGTCTCTCAGGGAGGAAAGAGAAGCGAAGGCCATCTATCGTTACCTAAAAGCGACTGGACTTTCCAGGTCACCTTCCAAGTCCACCTCCAGGGGCAGGGGACGGGAAGAGGCAGAGCCATGACATACCTGTGTGACCTGAGTGTTTTTTGATTTTCTCCTTTGTTCCCAGGTCCCGTGGTCTCCGGCGTCGTTAAGCACACTAAACGACCATTTAACGTGCGAACTGGTATTTAACGTCCTCTATGTGCTCATCTCACACACGGCTTGAGGTACACACGTCTACGCGGTGTTCTTCGAGATCACAGAGGTATTTGCCACCGGCTTTGCTGACGCCCTACGTATCCTACCAGTGTAAATCAAGAGGACACCCAGAGTTTCGGGCCACCGGGAACAGGCACACGCCCAGGGCCCCACGCACCTGGGGCTGCGTGAGCACGACTGCGGTCAGAAACCTGAGAAGCCGCAGACATCAGCCTCCTTGTCCGCGCATCTTCTTGTGAACGGCTGTCGGGAGGGTCTGGACGGGCTCTGGCTGTAAGCGGAGACTAATAAAAACCGCTTAAAAAAGCCCCAGAGAGTCATGAAAGAGGACTCCTCAAAGTCTGCGAATGAATCCCCACCGGGTTACTTTGCCATTTTGCCGGGGCGACAGTTGACGACCGTCATCTTACTCTGAGCAACCCGCTGTTGCGCCAGAAGAGCCTGGGGGAGCCTGGGAAGCACGCCGGGGTGCGGGGTCGGCCGGCGGCCTTCAGCCCGGGCAGGATTCTCCGGCCGATGGGGACTCTGCCGTGCCCCTGGGTGGGGACGACCGTGTCTTACCGGGACATGTGCTCTCTGCACAACACAGGTGTGTACAGACCCGGTAAACCGAAACTAAGTAATTTGTACTGTTTTGTGCCAAATCAGATACCATTTATAAGATCCAAGGGGGAAGAAGTGGAAGTATCAAGGTTCTGAGAAAATTTGGGGGAATAAATACGACCGAATTTGTTCCCGGGAAAGCGGGAATGTGTTTTGGCTTCCCAGGGTTCGTGACGGAGGGCCTGGTGCAGAGGCACTAGGTCATTCGATTAGTGGAAAGCAGAACAAAGCCGGAGAGCAAAGTTACCTAAATTGAACACGGCTGCTTCTCCTGGACGCTGGGATGCCGACACCGCCCCGCCCCTCAAGCCCCAAAAAACCCACATCAGCAGAGATATAGTTAATCACATCAGTCTGGGGACCATCCCATCCCCACGAAAAATACTTCTAGGCAAATAATCTACTCAGATTCTTACATGGGGAATCGGGAAATAAAAGAATAGAGATGTCTTACGGAAACAGTAAGTAGGGAGATTAAAAAGAAAACAAGTTGTAGAATCGTTACGTTTGGCTGATCAACTCATGTGGCCTTAAGTGACTACAGGAGGGTTCTTTCTTTCAGAAACAACGGGGTGTGAGTTCTCCAAACCAGGAGGCTTAGGGCAGCTCGAGGTTCTGGTCTCCCAGACCTGGAGTCCAGCAGCGAGGGGGCAGTACCGCGATCGGTCTGCAGTGTCTGGGGATGGTCCCCTCCAGGCCTGTCCTGGCTTTTGGCGGCACCACATGGTCTGGATGCCCCCCCCGCCCCGGTCAGACCAGCAGTCCTACTGAATTAGAGTCCCCCCACCTCCCTTATTCACCTACTGGGACTGCATCTTAACCCTATTTCCAAATAAGACCTATTTCCACATTCTGAGGGACTGGGAGGGGGGTAGGACTTCAATATAGCAATTTTTGGTGGACACAATTCAAGCCATGAGAGTTCGGAACACCCGATTCAGGGTTGAGGGAAGATTCACACTTTCCCTTTTTATTACCCATTGATGTAAAAAAAGCAAGGCTTAGGAGGATCGGGAGTAAAATCTATTTTAACTTTTTAGAAAGAACCAGATTCTCCAGTAGTACCAGCCCCTGCTTGGGACCCTATTGTGTGAGGCAGTGCTGTCTGCTGGTACCTGGTGGCAACCTTCTCTCCCCATGTTAAGTGACAGCAACACACACGCACACCACCAAGCATCCTCCATTTGTTGAAGATGAGGGAGGCCACTGGGATATACTCTGGAGACCCCGGCACAATCCCAGGACCTCGGCAGGGTCTGAATCTGGAGTCTCAAAGCCACCTCTGGAGAAGCCTGGGGAGACTCTCATTCCATACCCGCCTTCCTGAAATAGGCCAGCTCACCAAAAATTGGCTGGTGGAAGAGCTTATTTGGCCAACTGACACTCTGTCAAATTTACTGATTTCTTAAAAACTTGTCTTTTTAACTCTTCTAGAATTTATAGTGATTTGTACTGGGAGGGTAGGCATGGCCCTGGAGGGTTGTGAGGGCCCCAGGGGTCTCTGGGGCCTTCATATCCTCCTGACTTGTGTCCCTCACCTCTGTCTCTACTCCATTTTGCCTTGACTCCAAACCTCTCTGTTCGTTTTCTGACCCATAGTCTCTCCCCCTTCTCCTTCTGACCTGCACTCTTCCATCTTCCCCTCTTGTCTTTCTCTGGGTTAAAGGGATGCTGGGTATGATTGTATAGGTTGTTCACTGCACAAAAGTACCCGCCTAGCTCTGCCTGCCAAGATCCATTTGGACGGATGCCCACTTCCATTTTGTAGAAAGGGGGTTGGGGAGGCCTCAGCAGCAGCCAAGCCTGTGCCTTGCACGGATTCTTCTCCAACTCTCTTGCAGCAGAGAGGCCGCCCTCTTGGCACCTGCTCCCCAAAACTAGAGCAGAGAGGAGCTTAAGAGAATACCAAATGTTCTTAAAATGCTATTGTGAAGTCAAAATAGTAACTGGTCAACTAAAATCACCCAAAGATGTTAAGACTTCTCCATTTAATTTGATTGGCTACGAACTTTAGAAAGAGGTAAAGAAAATATCTGGAGTAGATTGGCAGTTTGATAAATTTAGCAAGTCAATCCACTGGCTTCACCAAACTGGCCTAGCACTCCGGAATTGAAGTCCATTGTCTATCTATCAAAATGTTTGTTGAGAAGACACATCCTACCCTGGTTAGCGGTTCCTATTTTACCCCTAAATCTAGAATCCGGGAAGGACTCGTGGTGAATCTAGAGGGGCTAGCTAATAAGAGGGTGAGTTCCTGCACGTTTGGTATTACCAGTGCCTTTCCCCAAGAGCAAAGAATGCTGTTCCTGCTTCCTGACTGCAAGCTCATCACCACCACCTTCAGCTTGTGTTCCCCCTGTTTTTCTGCTAGAGAAACAGCCTTTAGGACATAGTGATTATCACTGGGCTTCACGGTCAGTCACAGAAGTGATGGAGACCCAGGTTCTAGCAGAAGGTTCGGGGTACAACCAGCCATCGGTTCGGATCCCAGCACCGGCTCAGCCCTGCAGTGGGCATGGCTGATGGCTGCGCTGCCACGTGCCCTCTTCTGCGCGGCCGCCGCACCACAAGCTCTCACAATGCAGCCCACTATCCAAAGTCTTACTTCCAAATTGCCTTAAGCTGTGTACATTTCCGAGCCAACACGGTTTGCATCATGTCTGCTCCTTCGCTGCCACCGAGGGGACCCCTGTTGATCCGACAGTTCTACCATTTTGAAGCTCATCTCTTGGAGGGACTAAAGCTCCCCCTTTCCTCACCCGCGTGCCATCAAACAGGACCCATCAGTGCTTCTTCCTGAAGGCAGCTCCGAGGGGCCGAAAGGAAGATGCTTCCAGAATATTTGTCCTTACCCGCCTCCTCAATCCCTCTTCATGGACGTTTGTTGCCTTCCGTGAAGGAACACTCCTGGATAAGAGCAGGAGGCAGAACCCACTTTTGGAGTAGGATAGAAACTCTGAACTACATTGCGAATCCACACTAGGGTGTGAATAACGATGTGCGTTGTAGCATACTGGAGTATTAGTGTCTTATTAACCGTCAAAGGTGACACAGCTATATTTTTCACAGGCCAAGGTGGATGTTGACCCCCAAAATGTCAGGGCCCCAAGAGTGAGCCCACTCTGATGGAAAGATGGATTTTTTTTTGGTTCTAGACAGCACACATTTTCTTTTGAAAAACAGTCAGCATCCCTGGGTCACTGAGTGTCTGTAGAATCTATGGGATCAGCTCTTCTCAAAGACCCGAGGAGAAGAGCTAGCGAGCCCAAAGAAGCAGAGCTCTAGAAAGTGCTCTAATCCCAGGGGATGCACAGAAGGTTCTGGAACCATCAGAAAGCTCAGAGTCTATATGTAATGTCATCCACTGGAATAAACACAACGTGCACTGCTCTTGACTATTTCGGTGGCCTCTGTGATGTTAGTTCCCCAGCACTAAGAAACAAAAATTGGGGGCGCCTGGGTGGCTCAGTCGTTAAGCGTCTGCCTTCAGCTCAGGTCATGATCCCAGGGTCCTGGGATCGAGCCCCGCATCGGGCTCTCTGCTTAGTGGGACGCCCGCTTCTCCTCCTCCCGCTCCCCCTGCTTGTGTTCCCTCTCTCACTGTATCTCTCTCTGTCGAATAAATAAAATCTTTAAAACAAAACAAAAATGGACTTGAGAGGAAAGGAGCTCTTAGAAGCTTTAAAAGTAGGATAAACTGAGGACAAATAAGGGGACTGTCGTTCGCTGGGGTGGGTGCCTTCGGTACCTTTGACTCAGAGGTGAGTCTCAAGTGGCGGTTTATTGAGCACCTCCTTTGTCAGACAGGACGCTCGGCCCTGGGGGTGGAAGGTGGCTACGTCGCACACCTGACGTGGGCGCTTCAGAGCCTACGAGGAGCGACAGATGTGAAGACTGAATACGGAAAGTGCTACAAAAAGGAATGTACACATTATAGTGACAGCTTAACATTTAATTTAGGAAAGAAAAGCCAGAAACCAACCCTACACCTGAAACTAATGTAACATTGTGTGTCAGTTATACTCCAATTAAAAAAAGTCGCTTATAGGGGCGTCTGGGCGGCTCAGTCGGTGAAGCGTCTGCCTTCGGCTCAGGTCATGATCTGAGAGTCCTGGGTTCGAGCCTCATGTCGGGCTCCCTGCTCCGCGGGGAGTCTGCTTCTCCCTCTTCCCCTGCCCCTCCCCCTGCTCCAGCTCTCTCTCATGCTCTCTCTCTCAAATAAATAAATAAAATCTTAAAAAAAAAAAGTTGCTTACTTTTCCCCTATGTCTTTTAAGGTCAATTCCTGTGGCTAAGATGTTGGACCACCGGACCGAACCATTGTAAGGATAATGTATGTGAGACACTTCATGAGCAGCAAACTCAAATACTCCTGTTTTTTGTGTTAAAAAAACCGCCATTTCAAGCACGGCGCCCATGTCTGGAGGCTCAGGGCCTGAGAGAGGTTCCTACCTGCTGAAAACTTCACAGTTTGGACAAAAGGGCCCGGAGAGCGGGCCTGGAGGCTGGCTTCCGGCGGGTTCCATTCCAGGCGCTCGGGTGAGTCACTAACCCTCTCAGAGTCCCTTCCCCTTCTAAGAAAGGAAGGCTTTTGGCTCGCTTGTCTCCAAGATTCTTTCCAGTGAAGGACTCTGAGTCTCCATTTCTATGGGGAAAATCTACCCTGACTCACTCCAGTTACAGGAAGGAGGGCGGGGTTAGAATAATGAAATAAATAAAATCTTCACCTGGGAAATCTAGGCATTTTTCTAAATCATCACCATTTCAGAAATAAACCAGTTGCTTGTCTCAGAGCGACAGATTATAGCCCGCGCACCCGACCAGAGAAGAAACAGCCTCAAACCCCGGCTGGCGGAGTTCTCCATCCGACTCAGCTGTGGGCGGGGAAGATGTTTAACCGGAGTGAGAGGAGACAGAGGAGGTCAGACCCGGATCGCCGAGCCAGTGACAACTAAAAGCTTCTGGCGTTCAGTGAGGGGTGAGGGCCAAGTCACAGAACCTGGCATTTGGTTCAACTCAACTTTTGACTTCTGATCATTTCCCATCGTCTCCAAAAGCTGAGGTCTGTTCCTGGAATAGAAACCTTCTCGGCTTTTTCTAAAATACTCTTTTAAACAGTTTCAAGGCTACTCACTGTTTTCCTAATATTTCAGGGAACTATGGAAAAACTTGCACACCATAGAGAAGTAACACAAATAGGGGAGCAGGGTTGCCTGGGGTAACCTGTCCCGACGGCACAGGCGCGCTATCGGGAATTCCTCCTGGGCGAGGTGGCACTGGAAGGTGCTCCTGACGCCCGCCCCCCCAACCCCCCACCCCGGCCTCCTCCTGCAGAGTCAGCAGGGAGGGACTGGCAGGAGGGGCAGGTTGGGGCGAAGGGGCCACAGAGGACACAAGGTCACGATGTGTGACGTGACTGGCTATTAGTCTCATGTTGCCCTTGTTACAATCTATTCAGGCGTAGGATCCGTGGATCAAAGATTAAGCTGTGGGCTTTGGAAAAATATCCATCAAAGGTTTAAAACGTGCTTAGGGCTCGATGATAAATAAGGACCACCATCAGGGCTCATCAAGCCCTGATGGAAGGGGGAGCCAGAGTCACCGTGTTCCTCTCATCAGCGTAACCAGCCCTTCTGCCCTGGTCATTGATGACGAGAGTTGCGCACCCCCGGCATTTCCGGAACATACTTGTACTTTATAAACGGAGAATTTCTACAGGACTTAGGAGGAACTGCGGAGTCCAACAACAAAGAGGGAGACTGAGCTGCGTTCAAAAGACCTGAGATTCAGGGCGCCTGCGGTCGCTCAGTTGACTGGACCTCTGACTCTGGATTTTGGCTCAGGTCACGATCTCAGGGTCATGAGCTCGAGCCCCACGTCATCGGATGCCGCGCTCAGTTGGAGTCTGGGATTTTCTCTCTCTCTCTCTGCACCCCTGCCCACGCCCTGACCCTCGAGTGTGCTCTAAATAAATAAAATCTTAAAAAAAAAAAAAAAAGACCTGCATTTCTTTTTACCTCCTTGTCATCTCCACCTTTAGAACTCAAGGGCATGGTCTACAACGTAAGTTTGTTTACAAAAGTGCTTTTCTTTCTTTCTGTTTTGTTACTATAAACAACCTTAAATTATATACCATGTGCTTTGGGCTATAGACCATGTACATATTTTTTCCAAGTTTTTTGAACAGTATCTTTTACATTGAAATTACCCACGGGGATGGATAAAGGACATGTGTTGTTTAGGCTGTGCACAGAGCGCGGTGCTGTCCGCAGGGGTCCACGGCTATGTTCTCGAGAATGACCCAGGGCCTGGGGTCTTGACGGGCAAGCAGATAGAAGCAGCCTGAGTGGGATGGGGAGAGGGACTCCTACCGCGCTAACTCTAGTAACACCAACTAAATTTGGAAGAGGGTCAGGGATGTTTATACACTTGACTCTGAATGTTGAAAACGGGATCAGAAGTTATTCAGGAAGACAAGAGTATTACTAAAATGAAAGGCAAAGTCTGCCTTTTTTCAGCATGTTAAAGTCCCCAGACCTGCCAGAAGCCTACCCTTTATTCCCAGATTCAACGACCTCCCTAAGGAACTACTGTTCATATTTTGGGTTGTTAATTAATTCCGTAGAGCATCACAGGTATGGAATACAACAGTCCTTCCTTTAAAATGGCCATTCCCCTTTCCCAAAAGCAATGCCGGCGGGGGGCATGGTGTCGTCGGTCTCTCCCCTTACCGTGAGTGATAAGGCCATGCAGACAAACGTGAACTTCTTGATGTGGGCCGCGGTCACGGTGTTGCTCGTGCTCACCAGTTTATTGCTGGGGTTATTCTACGGGGAAAGAGGAGGACAGGGTTACCCTCAGCTGACTGCACATGCCACATGAAGAACGTCTTGTTTTGGTTTTATTTGATGCGTCTGAGGTATAGATGTCCCCTGACAGCTGGGAAGACGGCTGTCACTTTGTCTCTCTCAGGCAGCGGTCAGGTTGCTGGACGTGAACATGAACTGGAGGGAGTTACAGATGGACGCCGGGCAGGGTCTCCTGAATGTGTGCTCCCCTTGCCACTGCCCCCCCACCCCAGCCTAGCCCAGGGTCCCAACCCGCGTGGCCCCTCCTGGTCACCTGGCATCTCCTCGAAGCCACAGCTCCCCTCTGGGGCCCCGTCCTCCCCGCCAGCGGACCGGAAGGACGAGTGGGCATTCTCAGTCCTGCTTGCCCCGACGCTGACTCCTCCCCTCAGATTCCGGACAGAAGCTCTTGTTCTGCCCCTAACACACGTGGCGTTTTCCCGTTTTGTGCTTTGTTCCTCCTTGTCCCATTGGATCTTCTAATTTTCAAAGCCCCCTTTTGAGGGCATGTCAGCGGCATAGCCCATGTGTTTCTGAAAGCCTCTCTGACCTTTTACTGCTAACTGCCCTCGGGCCCCACTTGCTGGAGTGCTGGTCAACCCGAGAGCTCTCTGGGCATGGCTCTGTATTCGGGGGGCAGGCATGGAAGCCTGTGAGGTAGGCACCGGCTCTCTGGGGTAAAGGATTGCGCCCTGCACCCTACTCTTTCCCTCCTGCCACTTAGCACGATCTTTCTTGAGCGGAGAAGGTGCCCATCTCTGTTAACGCTTAATTTTAAGCAAAGAGTGCGGACAGCTCAAACGTCCTCTTGCATATTCCCGAGGCTTCCTGAGACCATCCCAGCGCCACCGTGAAGCATGCCCACCACCTGATCAGACAAGTGTCTGGCCCCTCACCATGAAAACCAGTGGAGGAAAGAGCCCCCCACCTCCATTCGGATCCAGTCAGTCCCAGAGGTGACCGACAGAAGCCAGCCCCCAGCGCCTGGCTTGCGTCTCGCTGAACAAAAGACACAGAGGCAGAGCGCGGACAGGTTCCACTCGGGAAAGAGCTTCTGACAGTTCGTTTCCTTTGGAGGCTGCGGCGATCTCTCACATCCCTCCCCCATGATGCCTCCAGCACAAACGTCGGTCGAGCCTATGTTTTCCCAAGTCCAGCCTCTAAAGCGGATCTGCTTTTCTGAGTAACAGATTCGGCTGCTACAGCGAAGGGCAAGTCACAGTGGGTGCATCTCTCTATCTCTCTGGCCCTGGGGGACCCGCAAGAGAGATGCCCGGGGGAGCTCACCCCAAAGAATTCAACAACCTCAAAGCACTCATGTCACCTGTGATGGGACAGCAGGGTACCACATATGTCACCTGTGGTGGGACAGTGGCATGTGCCACACATGTCACCTGTGATGGGAGAGTGGTGCGCCACATGTCACCTGTGGTGAGACATTGGTGCATCAGCCATGTCACCTGTGGTGGGACAGCGGCACGCCCCACACGTCACCCGTGGTGGGACAGTGGTGTGCCACATGTCACCTGTGGTGGGACATTGGTGCATCACCTGTGTCACCCGTGGTGGGACAGCAGGGCGCCAGAGAGCCCCAGGTGTGCTTTCATTTCGAAAACAGAGCATATTTCTGGCAGCAGGGTTGGAATAAACAAGCACGTATCATTAGATTGGCAGGCGTGTTTCGCTTTGTTTACCCGATGCGCCTAGACGCAGACTCTTCCACAGATGATAACTGAACGTTGGAGAGATTTTGTATGAGTGCAAAACGCTCCCAGTGGATATTTAGCGAGAGCCGTCAGAAGTTACGCAAGATATGTCAAATCGCTTATTCCGGACCGCACAAAGAGGCTAGGATTTCCATTGTCAATGCAGCCAACTCTGCAAGCCCGCACAGAGGTGTCTCCGATTTGGGTGAATAGACAGCATTCACACGGACGCCTCAGAGGCGCTCCCTGGAATGCCCGGAAACAAAGACGGAGGCTCCAGAAGGATTCTGAGTGACTTGCAGTTGCTGGCGAGAGGTACTACAGGGATGCTTCACAGCACCTAACCCCTGGGATCACGGACAAAACCAAGTTTTTCTTGGATGCTCCCGGTGAAACCGTACAGTGCTGTATTGCTATTGTTAAGTGGTATTATTTCAAGGTAGCCCAAAACATTCCAGATGAGACTTTCCCAGCCAGGAGTTTCTAATATTTAGTACCTGCTGTTCTCCTCAAGGATTATTATATAATCTGATTCTCCAAGAGCTAGAAATTTAGCAAAAAGACGTATATCCATCTCGGTTTTCTAGGATTTACTTCTATATTCATGTTCCTTGAAAGGAAAACAGTGACGTCTGCTCATAGATTGGGTTAAACTCATGCAAACAGGGACCACCAGGAGAAAAGCCTGCTGGGGAGTCTGCACCCGGGCTCAGGGTGCGAGGTGCAGAGGAAACCTCTCTGGGGCTCCACGCTACAGGCTGTGCCCTCTTCCAGAAGCCCACAGACAACCACACATTTGAGAAGCCGGACGCTATGTGAAGAGAGAGTGCAGCTTACGGCCTGTGGCTGGGCCTTGCTTTGTGGGCTTCCCGATGCCCACGCGGGTCTGGCAGTGGGTGGGAGTGGGGCGAGGAGGGAGCCCAGCCTCAGCCAGCCAGAACCCACGCTGCCCGAGTGGCCAGAGCTCATCGGCTGGGGTCCCTAGCAAAGAGGCCTGCCCTCCTCACATCCCAGGGCTCTTGTTGGGATCAGATAAAATGTTACCAGCAATGGCTCTGAGCTGGTTCTAAAGAAATTGAAGGCAAAAGGGTTGGTGTGAAAAATACAAGTGCAGGTGTGTGCTTCTTTCCTAGTTTTCATTCCTCTGTATTTTAAAAAAGATTTTATTTTTTTTATTTGAGAGAGATAGCATAAGCAGTGGGGCATAAGGGCAGAGGGAGGGGGAGAAGCAGACTCCCCGCTGAGCAGGGAGCCGGACATGGGACTTGATCCCAGGACCCTGGGATCATGACCTGAACCGAAGGCAGACACTTAACTGACTGAGCCACTCAGGTGCCCCCTTATTTTTCATTTGAAAACATTGTATAGGGGCGCCACGTGGCACAGTCAGTTAAGTATCTGACTCTTGGTTGTGGCTCAGGTCATGATCTCAGGTTGTGAGTTCGAGCCCCGTGTTGACCTCCGTACTCAGCACAGAGTCTGCTTGAGTTTCTCTCTCCTTCTCCTTCTGCCCCTGCCTCCTGCTCGCTCACTCATGCACACTCTCTCTCTCTCTCTCAAATAAAAAAATAAATCTTTAAAAAAATTGTACACTATCTTTGGGGGTTATGTTTTGCTATAAATGTCTACAGGTTCAAGTCATTAAGCTTTAATGAAAAAGACATTACTTCAATGATTGGTAGGACAGTGCCAACCCAGCCACAGGCTACAAGTCTGAAGGGTGGTGTGCACGCAGCTGCGAGAGGACGGAGCTGCGGTTAACACAGGCTTTCCCCTGGAATAAGTCCGCTGCATCCAAAGCAACCTGGACCCAGGCCACTGCACGGACAGCTTCGGGGGGCATGGACACTGTGTACGCCGAAAGACATCCATCCAGAAGCTTAGGACCTCAAGGGCTCAATCCTGTCTGTACCTTCACATCCGCTATGAGGTCAGCAAAGCATTCGTTTAATTAAAAACCAACCAACCAACCACAGAAACAAAATGCAATGTAATAAACTTTTTTGAGAGTGTATTTTCCCTTTACAAAAAATTTAATAATTTCTCAATTGGAATTACTTACAAGTGAATATCGTTTGGAGGGCATTAGAGGATTGGCATGAAGGTAAGCTTCATGACTTCTGTTATTTTCTGAGGGAAATATTCCACAATGACGCCTGACGCCCCCCCCCCCCACCACATTCACCTTACAGAGGGAGGTGAGACTGGGAAATATCAGCGTGTTCTTCATTGGAGACGCCTGTCTATCAAAGGCTAATTTTAAAGAGAGTGTTTCAGACATCACGCCGTATAGGTGCTCACCTTGTCAAAAGCCGGGTAGACAGCACGGATTTCCGTCAACCAGCCATACGGCATGTGACCCACAGGGTATGTGGCTGTCAAAATTGCCACTGCCTACGAGAGAGAGCCGGCAGTTAGTGTTGGTGTCCCCGAGAGCATCTCCAGGAGCTGCTCTTGCCACGGGCCAGAGGGAGCGGTCTTGGTGTGGCCACCACAGACGGATCACTCCACACTGGCCAGTCGCAGGCAGGACTGGGGGAACATGGAGAGGCAGATGCTCCACTGCGACCACAGATGGGAGTGGGATCGCGAGCCTGGGCATTGGCTGGACAAGCTACGATTTGAACCCAGGCCCACCAGACCAGGGGCCTTTGCTCTTTCCATTGAGCCAAATGGAGCCCTCCAGTCTAGCCCAGTTCTGGAGTCCCAAAATGCGATTTTGAGCCCTCTCTGCTCTCCAGATAGTCTTTGCTTAGGGTCCACGTCTACGCCTCCATCCTGTCCTTCTGGGTGGCCGGCAGTAGGTGCTCGCTGGTGGCTTTATGGTCTTCCCCTTCTGACTCAACTTACTTTTAATCTGTCCGGCCAGAATAGCCCAATTTTGATTTTTAATTTAAGAAAACTAAAGAAATATTTCTTCTGGAAACCAAATATGTCCTTCCGTGAAAATGAGAGTTTCTCTTCTTATGTGAATGAAAAGGAAGGAGAGTGAAAACAAAGCATCAAATCCCACATTTTGGCGGAGTTCAACTCTAACCAGCTAGTAAAGGAGAGGTATAGGCTTCATCTATTTTAATTAACATTACGGTCACGCCTGGAACATGGGGTAAGTTCCCAGCTGGGCGAAGACACTACTGTGTGGACCCAAACCTTCCCTTGGTCACCTTCTAGCTGTGTGAAGCAGGGACCCTTTCAGACCCCCCTTTCTGTTCCTCCAGCGGAACCATGGGAATGATGAGATCCATCACAAAGATTTGCTGGGAGTCCCTGAAATGTGCATAAATGGCAGACGCGCAGTAGATGGTCAATACACGTCTGTTCCGTACCCTATACGCTGTGTCTCTATGCCACTGAGGTCATTTACCTTGGTTTTTCTTTTCTTTTCTTTTTTCTTTTTTTTAAAGGGGAAGATGGAATTCCAGCACACAAGTGATGGGGGTCACATACTTTTTTTCTGAGCAACTGTTGGTGTTAACTGAAAAAGCTGTTGGATTGTAAGAGCCACCCAAGATGACCTTCATGATCCAAAACACAAAGTCCAAGAACAAAGTGAGGCAGAAGAAAGCGTCCTGCTTGTGATTTATGGGCATCCCTTTCCAAGCCCACATGAGCTGCTTCCCAGGACATGGAAACTGGCAGGAGATCCCAGGCTGGAGACACGCCGACGGCGCATTCAAGGGCGACGTGGAAAGAGAAGGCCCTAATGAGCAGCCACCAGCCTTCCTGAAGGATCAGCAGTTCCAGAGACAGAACCAAGTCTCCAGAGGGCAGCGGAGGAGGAGACAAATGAAGTAACTTGATTTGTTCATACCATACTTGAAAGATGGAAAAAATGATTCAACTCTTTCTTTGGAGTAGCTGCCAGTTTCCAGATAAATTTCTTGAGCTGTGAGTGAGTAAATAATGGAGATCCTCATTTGGGGGAGGGCGGACTGCCAAAGAGCTCGGAGAGCCACGATGGGCCCGGGGTGTGGGGGGAGAGGTGTACTGCAGGAAGGCGGGGCAGGAACAGGTGAGAGCGGGCTGGGTCAGAATGGGGGCCCTGGGCCTGACGGTCTGGGCCTGGTCACGTCTGCTGCTACACGGCAGAGTCTGTGGTCTCCGGCCACCACAATGTTGGCATCACGCTGACTCCACAGGAAAATGGAAAGACCACTGGACAGGAGTCAGAAAAATCCGGATTCCTCGACCAGCCCGGCTTCTTGCTAGTTTTGCACCCTTAGCCTTGTGCCCATGCCTCAGATCTGGTCAACACGAAGGATGAAGGAGATGTTTCCTTCCATATTCATAGAAGTAAACAGTCACATGATTCTAAGAGCCTCTTGGCCTGTGAGTGTGAATGGGTCCTCCATTCTGATACCACAGAATTACCTGAGCTCTCCAGGTAATCGGAAACAAGTCTGTGTCCACTTCCCCACCCCCACCTCCATTTTTTACAAGGTGACCACAAGTGCCCTCATCCCTAGAAACCACCCTACCTCAGTAGCTGCGGAACTACCACCAAGGTCCCGGGAAACGAAGAGGTTGACGATCGGCCTACTGATCCTCTGTGTGGCCAAGATGAGCGCCAGAGGCCACCAGAAGCCCAGCATCTTTCTTATGGTTGCATCTCCCTGTGTCAAGAAATGGAAATACAAATTCACTAAATTCTAGAAGCAGAACAGAAAAAACACTTCAGAGCCAAAGCTTTTCCTTTTGATGTCAATAATGAGTCAATTCATTGTACTTAAAAATAATACAAGGAAAAGCCTCTGTAGCCAAGCCAATTCAAATTAAAATAAAACGTACAGTGTTATTAGAAATTAACTCGGACAGCTGGCAATTTACCGTGATATCAAAACACACATTTAAGTTTGATGGATCCAAATCACTATTTTCCAAACAGGGCAGTTCTAACCCAGAAAGAACGCAATCCCATGGCCTGGAAAATAGGCTGGAAATTGGTTTTTGTTTCAATCACCAAACTGAACTTAACTCTCAGAAGTGAAAAAAAAAATTACTGTAATTTATTTCTGTAACCAGTCGGGTCACAAATGTGCTTAATTATTGAGGTATAAATCTATTACCAAGGTTCTTATTCTCAAAGCTCTGACAGAAGTCACGTGAATGTTCAGAAGCATAAAAATGAAAGCATGGTCAAGAAAAGGTGATTTATTGAGAATTCTACAAAACCAAAAGGTGTGCAATCCTTAAAGGCTGGCTTTCATGATTTAACTTCGGTTTTGATTCTTCAGAGGGTAAGAGTCACATCGTGGAACCACGCCAGCCACTTTTATCTCCCGTTGCTGGCGGCTCAGGGTTCAGAGATGGATTGTTACCATCGAGACCCTTTTGATGTGGGTGTCCTAGTGACGGAAACAACTAGATCAGATTTTATTGATGGCCCGCCTCGGATCGAGGTACGTGGTCAATACAATTATTGTTGTGACATGCCAAGAGTAAGCTGTGCTCAAAGGGATCAGAGGGTGGGGGCCTTATTCAGGGCTGTGTGGACTCGTACGTATCGGCCCCACAGCTAGACGGAAACCAAGCCCAGGGATGTCTGGTACCGACGGGCGGGATCAGCATATACATGTCAGATCCTGCTTGCACGGATGCTGACACAGTACTCAGGCCAGTCCGGGAGGCTTATACCCTGCTGGCATCTGACTCCACTTCTGTCACCTTCGAGAAGGTGGGGGAGCTTCTGAGACCCCATCACTGTCTTCCCTCCCTGTGCTCCGAGGCTCTTGTATCCTGCGTGCTGTCTGGGCTCCCGTCTAACTGTTGCTTCTGTGTTCCTCTCAACTACGGGACGGGACGGGATGTAATGCAGCTGCTTGAGGGCAGAGACCAGAGCTCTGTGCTGCCCATGATGCCTACATGCTCTGCTCACGCCACAGAAGGTGCTCGAATGAGCGACCGTGTCTGGCCAGGGTGGAAAGTATAAAGCACAAACAAAGCCTCGGGTCCTGCTGTGAACTCAGAAATTTCCCAAATGCGAGGTTAAATGGGAGCTGTGGGCCCCCAGCTCCTTGTTGATGAATATACAGAATGACTTACTTTTGACAACAGGGTACGAAGAACCAAAACTGCCGTATCTACTCCTCAGCCTGACCTGACCCACTGTGCCTCAGTTTCCTGATATGCAAACAAGGAGGCTGCACCGTGAGGTCTCCCAAGGCCATTCACCCCCCACTCCGTGTCTGCCTCTGGATGCGCCCTGGCGCTGGACATCTCAGGGCACGGGCTTGTATACGGGTCTCCCATTTCCCAGAGGGCCGTCCCCGGATGCACAGACAGGCCGTACCCCCAGCTCTGGTCCGCTCCGGTCGGGGATGATGTCGTGGATGTTCTTGTAGTAGCCCAGGCACAGGGTGGTGCAGCGCACGAGGGCGCCCATGTACAAGGACAGGATGGGGATGAGCAGAGGCTCTCTGCATTCCAGGTGACTGTGCAGTAAGATGGCGACAAACACGACCTGGAGGGCGGGAAAACAAGGACGAGTCAGAGGGGAGAGGACGGAACCCATCAACGGGCACGCACGCCAGCTGCTGGCACCCTGACGCCGAGTGAAACCTCGATGCTGAAGGGAGGACAGGAGTTGGGGCTGGGGCTCCGTGTGTCCTCAGGGGAACAGCACACAATCGCTTTGCTATATTCACCTCCAAGACTCTTCTATTTTTTTATTTTTTTAAGATTTTGTTTATATGACAGAGTGAGAAAGGGCACAAGCAGGGGGAGTAGCAGACGGAGAGAGAGGGGGAAGCAGGCTCCCCAGTGAGCACCGAGCTCAATGCGGGGCTCGGTCCCAGGACCCTGGGATCATGACCTGAGCCGAAGGCAGATGCTTAACCCAATGAGCCACCCAGGCGGCCCCTAATACTCTTTTACGGCAATGATATATCTGGTTACGATGTCATTATAAAACATCCAGACACTTTGTTCCCCAGACCCCCAAAGATGTGGTAGAGGTTTGCCCTCTTGAGCCTGGATCCTGACACGCACACATAATCCACAATGAAGGACCCAAGTCCACAAGGAAAAAGTAGTGGTGATCAGCGACATATACAGAAAAATAGACATTAACATTTGTAAGATGAAGTTTGCTAAAAATGCTGCAAAAAGCACCAGTTTCAATTATTACAAAACAAAGTCAATTAAAGTTTAAAATACTAACTTAATGGAAGAGTTAAAAAAAATAGAGTCAGGAGAGATTAAAATAATAAAGTATTAATCCCTACTAACTGTATAATCTCTAAAAAAAATTAACAAGTATTTAGCTTTCCTGTCTATGAAAGTCTGAAGAGCAGCCCAGCCTCTGTCCAGAGCCATCCGGGGATTCACACATTCAGAAGACCACTGAAGATGGGAGGCCACAAAAATTAACTAATGGGGAGGGGGACACTATTCTGGAGTTCCACTGACTTTTTAAAAAAGATTTCATTTTTAAGCAATCTACACACCTGATGTGGGGCTTGAACCTACAACCCCGAGATCAAGTTGCATCCTCTACTGTCTGAGCTGGTCAGGTGGTTGTGAGCTACACAGAACAGCAGGGTTATACAGACTTGTGAGCGCGGTAAAAGTATCAGATGCTGGAGGTGGTTTGTTTGCAGTGTGGGCTGTGTCTTATGCCAGCTGTCACTCTCAAACCCAGTACACGAGGCCGATTCGGACCGGGAGCCTCAGGCATGGCTTGGCCGCGTGGACACAACCAGGCTGCAGCTGCACCGACGACGTAAGCAGACACCAGTTGAGGTGGTGCTCACACTCCCACTCCTGTTCCCCAAGAATGCAGTGGAGCCCAGGGATGAAGTCAAGATGCCCGTAACTGGCCCCATGCCTGTTCCTTTCAAGTGGCACAAGTAGAAAATGCCCACCGAAGATGCAGACACAACGTGGGGAAGCCTCGCTAGGGACACGCAGCATTAGGGACGGAGGACCGGGAGTCCTGCGATGGGGCCCAGACGTGTGGGGACGTCTCTAATGCCTCAGAAGGCTCGATGGAGTCCCCAGGCAAACCCTGGCTCGAGTGTCTCAGCAAGCTGTTTGTCGAGTGTCTCAGCAAGCGGACGGTTCGGCACACAGAAACCCACCGTGGGAACAATGACGACTGTGTGTAGAGACCGAAAACTCGCTGTACGAGAAAGGAATGCATGAGGACTGAGCTCTCCACTGCCATGTCCAGGAAGGCACCCTGGGCCGTCAGGATGGCCATGCGAGATGGAGGCCTGCTGGGCAGGACCACGGAGGAGGATGTGGATAAGAAGGAAAAAGGGGATACACGCCAAAGAGAAGTAAGTGTGGTGATGACAAGAAGGGGGTGGGCTCTGCAGGACCGAGGGAGGGGGATGCCCCGGGCCAGTGGCTCTCACACATCTCCCCATTTAACAGCTCGATGCCGTGGGGCCCAGCACCCATCACAGAGTTTCCATCGTCCCTGTGGACTGTACTGCCCATCAGTTAAAAATAACATGGGGCCTTCTGCATCTCAGTCCAGAATTATGAGGTCAAATCTGATATTACCACCAGAAACATCAGGTTATTTTCCGAGCAGGAACCTACTCTCCTTGGTAAGAATTTTCCCCGGGAGAGTCTGTTCTGCACAGGCCCTGTACACCGTGCGCGAGAGCCCAGAGATAAACAAGATCGTCGCAGACTCTCCTCCGGGAGCTGACAGTCCGGTGCAGGAGGGGGGACGTGAACCAGACAGGGACGCTGGGGAGTGTCCACTGCGAGGCTTTGCTGGGATGGCCCGGCTGCTTCGAGGGAGGGCATCCCCTTGGGTGCCGTCTGAGTTGAGACCTGCAGCCTTGGCGGGGGTAGGCAGGAGTGGCGGGAGTCCGTGGCAGGTACGAGGACGTGAGGCAGAGCAAGTCCTCCTGGGCAGAGGGGCCGAAGCAAAGAGCCCCATGGAAGGGTCCTCTGCCACACCAGGGCCCTAAATGGAGAGCCCGTGGTGGGGGTGGTGGGAGCCAGGGGACGAGAGAAGAGTGCCAGGCTGGCGAGGAACCACGGTCCAAGGGTCTTGAACGTTGTCGCCATGACCGGGATTTTGATCGTTTATCCCAGGAACCCCGGGAAGCAATGTTTATAGCAGCTTCTGAGCAGCGTGGCCAGAATTTCCAAGAGAAGAGATCACTGTGGCCGCAGAGCGGGGGAAGGAAGGAAAGAAGGAGGGGCGGGCCAGAGCAGAGGCCAGTCAGGAGACCTCTCTAGCGGCCCGGGCGGGACGGGGGCTCCTTCGGACCCGGGTGAGGAGGGCAGAAATGGGGAGAAGAGGGCCCATCAAAGATACACCTGGGATTAAAATCGAAAAGGCCTGGTGATGAAGAGGACGGTCCCCAGGCTTCTGACCCGATGACAGTGCCAGCGGTTTGCTCAAAATCGAAACAGCTGGTAGAGAAGGTATGAATTTGAGCTTAGGGGGGCGCCGGGGATCCGACTGGCGTCTAGATATGTTGTCTGGAGCTCAGAGGACAGGGCGCGGCTGATTTGGGAATCGTTGGTCCTGTTAGAGATGGTACGGACCTAGGGCGTGAATTAGGTTCTTCTCCAACAGAACACGGCAAGGAGAGAGAAAGCCTCGAGGAACGTCCACATCTTCGCGTCTGTAGAGGAGGGGCCCCCGGAAGGAGGAGACAGAGCAGGCGGGCGGTGCCGAGCTCCAGAGCGAGGCCGCGTTTTGTGGAGGGAGTGGAGAGACGGCCAGAAAGTTGACGGGACCGTCCCGTGGATCGAGTGACACAGAGGTCATTGGCAAGACCTCCCCTCCCCCCGGGGAGCCGACTTGGAGGTGGTGAAGGGACAGAAGTAGAAAAGAAATGGAGACAGTGAGCAAACACCGCCCTTCCTGAAGGTCTGGCTGTGAAGTGACAGAACTGGAGCCCGAGAGGCACGTGGGAGCCCGAAAAAGCTGCCCTTGTTGTTGTGTTAAAACGGCAGATGGGTGAGCGCGTTTACGCGTCAGGAGAAATGACCCAGGGGAGAGACAGCAGGTCGAGGAGAGCCGGCTGGACCCCGTTCTTGAGAAAGCGCAGGTGGAAGCCGGGGGTCTGGACCAGAGAAGGGGGGGCGCCTCGTTTCCCAGAATGGGGGGAAAACGCAGATGACGCGGGGTTTGGAGGCAGGCTCGCAGGTCTGTTGGCCAGAAGGTGAAGAATTCGGTGGCTTCAACTTTCTCATGGAAGTGGGAAGGCAGCTCGTCTACTGGGAAGAGCGAGGAGGGGAGGGACCCTCTGACGTAGCTCCTGGGTCAGCTGCGCTGGGTGACGAGCGTAGATTCTTGGCTCCATCAGCTGCTTGACTTTCTGGGCGCAGGTGGTGAAAGGTGCATTGTAGGGGGATTCAGGAGTGCGACCTTGCCAGGAGGCTGAGATGAAAAGACAGGGAGCCAAGGGGCTGACAGGAGTGCAGCAACGCTGCGGAGCTGGGAGGGTGGCCTCCCGTCTCGGGGTGCTGGGCTGAGTCAGGAGGCAAGGGCTAGGACGGGAGGTCCCAGTAAGATCCAGCAACGCCCTGAGATCGCTCCTGCTGATGCTGAGCAAATATTGACCAGGTGATTGTGAAATACAGCAGAAACAGCAATATTCTTCATAAATTCTTTGGCAATATATTGGAATGTAGCACTATTTTATTTTTAAAGGTTTTGTTTATTTGACAGAGTGAGAGAGCGAGCACGAGCAGGGGGAGCAGCAGAGGGAGAACAAGAGGGAGAGGTAGACTCCCTGCCGAGCAAGGAGCCCCATGCGGGGCTCGATCCCAGGACCCTGGGATCATGGCCTGAGTCGAAGGCAGAGGCTTAACCGACTGAGCCACCCAGGGGCCCCCTAGGACATAGCGTTATTGACAGTAATGGTGGCACAGAAAAGCATTATTGCACGGGTGAACCAAACCAAGAGAGCTTTCTTGTACTATGGTGAGAGATCAATTAGCTTAGTAAAAATTGTTTCAAAGATTTGATGTATTTATTTATTTGAGAGAGAGAGGAGCAGGCAAGAGCTGGAGGAGCGGCAGAGGGACAAGCAGAGCCCAAGGCTGGGCTCGATCCCACGACCCTGAGATCGAGATCTGGGCCGACACCACGAGTCAGACACTCAACCGGCTGAACCACCCAGGCATCCCAGCTTAGTCTTAAAACATGGGAGTTGCCACTGAAAGGCTAGGCATTATAAGCTACTTTCATTTTACCATGGGCGACGACTCACTATGTCTCTATGCCAAGGTGGTATTTTCAGAGGACTTTGCCCGAGACCTATCCACTCATAAATTCGGTATTTAACAAAATGCTTTCAAGAAACAGAGGACTAAAACAGGGGGTGGGGGAGCAGGAGTAATAAAAGACTTAGGAACGAACATCGCATTTATTCCTCCAAACTTTCAAACGACAAGGTTTAAAATAACGGCTTCACCAGGAATAGCTCGGGGCCAGATGGCATCTGAATCCAGCTCCCGTCTCTCTTCCCCACCAGATCTGATCATTCTGCACTCGCGAGCCCTCCCAGCAGGCACCGGCCAGGACGGGGTTTAAAACTGAGAAGGAAAATGGCCGTAGGCGTGCTGGCAAAGCATTTTTCAGGATCTGGTTTTCCCTTGTACTCCTAGACGCTCTCTATATTTATCTCCGGCAAAGTGAAGTTTTGTTTTGTTTGTTTGCCCTTAAGAAAACACACATCTATAAATATTCCCTGAGTTGCTGATGCCCATGTTGGAAAAGAGAGGTGCGGCCTTAATTTCAAATTAACTGATGAGAGTGAATAAGGCAGTTTAGATCATCTCTCAGAGGATGAATAAAAGTAATATCAGGACAAAAATCTCTAGTAACTCAAAGAAAATTAACAAAACTATATCCAGAGAGGACGTGAGCTAGTGTCCAGGCGTACGCATGTGTGAGCAAACACACAGACATACACAGACACACAGACATACACACACACAGTGTTAACAGGAATTAGTTTAAATTACTTTCAATAGTGATTTTTGGAGTAAATGCAATTAATTTGGAAATGTAATTGTTGGTCTTTAGGGAGGTACTAATGGTTTGACAGTAGATTATTTCAAAAAGGTGGCCGCCAGACTAGCTTGTATGATGGGGGGAAACCAGGTAGAAATGCACGGAAATGCTCATGGAATGGAACCGAGAACTGGAAAAGGAGCTTAAAAATCAGCCCATCCCCCCTCCTCTGTGAAGAAACGGTTCTCCCGAATCCCTGATTGTAGGAACTAGGGCTAATTCATAGATTACGGGAATTAAATCTAATTTTCTGCTGAAATTTTTCATGCAGTATCCTGAGTGGCAGAAGAAAGGAAGTAACGTGGAGAACTGGGGCTGGTGCCAGAGCCTGGGTCCACAGAAAGGGACACGCAGGCCTTCTCAGAGCGCGTCCAGCCTCCTGGCTCTTGTGAGATGTGGGCTAATGACGCATGAATGGCAGCCGTGTGTGGCATCTACACGAGAAACAGCCTGGAAGAAGAATTCCCAAGAGCTCCCTCTAGAGCCAAGGGACAGACCATGTATTGGGAGGCCACACGGAGGACCAAGTGTGCCCCCGGCCACGACCCACTGACCACCAGACACACGCGTGCTGGGACCCGACGGTCATTTCACAGGCGAGATCTGTAAGCCCAAGGGCCACACATCTGATGCCGAATGTCAATTCCTACCACCCTCCTTCTCGCAGGATTAGACGTGCGTCTCCGGCAGGAGGGCTCATGCTCCCACGTGTTCAACACGGCTTCCCTGACGTCCGCGTTCGGCTGGAGTAGGGCAGGAAGGCCCCGCAGAGGGAATGCGTGTCAGCGAGGCGGGCGCGGGCTCCGGGGAGCTCCGACGGACACACAGACCGTACTGACCTGAGCGATGACGTCGGAGATCGAGGCACATCCCACCAGGAAACTGTATTTGTGTTTGAGGAGAATGCCAGCATGGGTCCACGCCTGCCGGGGTGAAGAGAATTTGGCATGAGAGACACCGCTGGGATCGGATGACTTCTGGTCGGTAGGATTTACTGGGCGTTCCAGAAATAGACTTTTACAACCCCCTCCCCCACCCCCGAACCTTCGGAGCACAGGACAAACCTTCCGTTGGTCAAATGACCATAACTTGGCCTGGGGGCTTAGGTCCGCGTTAGATTTCTAAGCGGAATCAGTGACTGCACGGGATTTACCTAGTTCGGGTGACATCGCAGACCAGGGCGCTCACTAGCTTTCCTAGCCGGGGAGCTAGATGGATACCAAGAACGCAGGAAACGCCCTCTCTCTCTGGGGCAGCCCGCGTGACAAGGCAGAAACATTCTCCCTCTGCGAGGCGTGTCATAACGAGGGCTCCAGGTCGGTTCTGTGTTATTATAGTCATTATAGCTTCTCATCGAACCATGAGGGCTCTACTCTTTCCTTCCCTTCAAGTTGGGGCAGGATCTGATCTGACACTCTGCCTCTGAGGGAAATGAAGAGGAAGGTCCTCGGGGGGAGCAGACGATGGAAAGTCCGGGGGGTCGGTGAGTTTGGAGGTCTGAAGTTCAAGGCAGGGTCTGTGTGAGCGTCATCCTCCTGACCCGGAAAGGCCACTGCGGACCGACACAGCGAGAACATTTCGTGCGAGCTTCGAGCCATCAGACAAATACGATTTATTCCCGAGCGAGGTCTGTGTCGGGACTTCTGTACAGCGGCTGCCCCGTCTACTTCCTCCCTCAGCGCACAGGTCTCAAGGTGCCAGACGTGGAAAGAGATGCCAACTGTCGATAACATTTGCAAACAGTGGCTTGTGGGCCCCCTTTGTCGACCGAAGCCATCGGGATGATAAGCTTTGCGGTTTTCAAACATTCTCTCTCTAACCAGGTGTAGGTGTGTAGGGGTGTGTGCCTGGGAAGAGGACCTGACTTTTTATCAATGTTCATTATTTTGTTTTTTTACGAACAGTCTCTTACTGCTGGGTCTTTGGGGGCCGTTGATAATGAAACAGGAAAGTAAAGGGTGTTAATCCCCAATGTTCTGGTGTTACGCTGAGTTTTAGAAACTCTCTCACGGCAAAGAAATACAGCTGAAGGGGAATGGAACATAGGGCACACGGGAGTCTGGAATTCACTTTTAGTCCCGAGTCCCTGAATTCACCGTATCACTGTAATTCTTCTGTGTGTCCACAGAGCCCCCACACAGATGGGGGGCAGGCCTCACAGCAGTATTGGGGCTCTGTCTAGGAAGTTGGGCTTCTACTGTTTCCCAATTCCAAGCACTATGGGGCTCCCTTAGGCCAGCATGGGGCACCGTTAGGGAATCCAGTTCTAGGAAATCCAGCCTCTTTGTCTTTTTTTTTTTTTTTTTTTTTTTGGAGTATGTGTCAACTGCCAGGGTAAATACAGAGTAAATTTCTTACTTGGTGATAAGTAAGGAGAAGAAAATCCGGGCACCAGTGCTCTGATGGCCTAATTCTCTGACCTACCCTGCCGCCACATCAACTGACAATCAGAGCCTTTGCGTGAAAACTGTGAGCTCAAGGTCACCGTACAGACTGGTGGAAAGCAGGCAGAGACTCCATAAGGCCACGTCCATAAGCTACCTGCACTCCTGATACCATCGGAGAAGGTGGACCACACATAGTCGACCTTGGCTCATTCCTCCAAGGATGTGTGGCTTGGCCTCACCTCACTGTGGACACCCACTTGCCTCATCTGCATCTAAAGTATGTGAAACTTGAGGGGTGGGGTGGTGAAAAACTGTACAGATGAACATATTTTTAAGTCTCCCCCCACCAAAATAACTTAAAATGGAACGCAAAGAAGATGTTTATTTCCCAGCATTGGACATTACTGAAGATATGTGTGTGTGTGTGTGTGTGTGTGTGTGTGTGTGTATTTTAATTTTGGTTAAATCTCTTTTATAATTCTCAATAGCACAGAGGAATAGAGAAAAAGCATTCTCTGAGAACTCTCCCGTATCATGACAAAGAATTTAATCTACGGAAGTGAGCCACCCTTAGTAATGTAGTAAAGCTGGTTATTAAAGTCATGAAAGCCTATCCATATTTTCCAGAGATTCTCATTCTAAAATGCTTTTGGGTGCTTAAGCCACACAAATGGTGAGTTTATCAGAAAGCTGTCCTGATCCCTTGATCCTGACTATATCGGAAAAGAACTTTATATTTAAATACAGCTTTCAAATAGGCTCTCTTGCCTCTTGCTAGAACTCTGTGGCAAATACAGATGATTCTCACCAAATAAATGGCCAAGATGGACTGGTTACGAGTCTGCGGCCAGCTAGAGCCCTTCTGTACTGCTGGTGGGCATATAAAATGATAGAGCTGCCACGGAGATCAGGATGAGGGTCCCTCAAAAAATTAAACATAGAATTATGATATAATCCAGCAATTTTACTTCTGGCTATCTACCTGAAAAGGATTAAAACAGGGAGCTCAAGGAGGTATTGTATACCCATGCTCATAACCCATTATAGAAATAGCCAAAAGGTAGAAATCACCCAGGTGTCCACTGATGGATGAATGGATGAACCAAATGGGGTCTACGGCTAAAATGGTAAATTTTATGTTAAGTACACCATCACTTTTTTTTTTTTTTAAAGAAGTGTCCACAATTACTCACCATTGCATCCATAAAAGGGAAGGCAGCGAGATACAGAAAGGCCCGCCTCGTTTTGCTGCCCACAGACTCATCCACATGGTGCAGTTTATTGATAATGTAGTAGCCTAAGTCACTATAAGCTGCAAAGGGCCAAAAAACATACAGAGCAATATTTAGAAAAAGTTATCTTTTAAAGTTTTTCATCTCAAAGGTGCAAAAACAATGTTAGATGTAATATTTGGGTTTCTTTCTTTCTTTCTTTTTTTTTTTTTTTTGGTGTAGAAAAATGAGAAAATGTAGATGAGCAAATGGAAAAAAGATCATGTCCAATCTTACCCCTCTGCTCAGAGGGGGCCCCGGTGAATGCTCTGGGTTCTAACAGCCCAGTTCTTTTATGGGGATGTGTGTGGTGGGCACGTGCGTGGGGTACATGTGTGTGTTTTAACATGAACATGGGATCATTCCGTACATATATTCTTTTGTAAACCATGACCATCTTTCCGTGATTTGCTCCCACACTTGAATGGTTGCAATGAATTCCTTTTTGTGGGTTTACTCGGCATCAATTACTCAATCTCCTATTAAGCATTTAGGATGCGTCCATTAACTTGACATCATGAAAGGGCGCTTGATGGATCATTTGGAAGCTAAACGTTTATATGGAGTAGTACTTATTGACTAAGAGGAAATTCCCAGATGTTGATACGCCCTTTCTTTCTCTTTCCTTTTCCTTTTTTTTTTTTTTTTAGAGAGGAAAGGGGAGAGGGAGAGGGAGAGGATGTCAAGCAGACTCCCCACCGAGTGCAGAGCCTGATACAGGGCTCAGTCTTACGACCCTGGGATCATGACCGGAGCCAAAACTAACAGTCGGATGCTTAACCACCGGTGCCCCCCGGGTGCCCCTGTTAATATGTCTTTTCAATAAAAAAATGGAAAAGTCTTTTCATGGCTTGCTATTTGTTTTGTTTCACCTTTTGGGAGGAGCCTGCTGGTGTTGAACCGACATAGACCGAATGAATTGGCAGCTGCAGAACAGATATAACAGAAGGAAGGGGAAGGTCCTTCTAGTGTATTAGCTGGGCACTCTGGCAGGTGCTGTTAGCAAAGATGAAATAAACTGAGAGATTTTCACCTCATTGATAGATGTTTAGACTACATCGAAAAACAACAATTTTTGTGTTTTCATACCGTTTTACATGGCGGTTTAATAGCACCGTTCCTGCTGTTCTCATTTTTCTATAAATACAAATACTAATGCAGTGGACAACTACAAAGCTGCTTTGAAATCAGAACGGAGACAGAATGCAGTGAGAGTCTCATTTTAGGTGAATAATAAGATCCTTCTCTCCACTTCAAAGTTTGGGGGATGACTTGGAAGCCTATGAACTGATAAAAAGAAACCGATAGTAAAGAGAGAAGCTTCCACTCCTTTTTGGCGGATTAGTCCTGCATCATGGGAACTTTAAGTCAAGTCTTCGGTCTGATTTCATGGATATTTGGATGCACGAGTGGGAATCCCAGATGGGGAAGTAAAGTGATTTCAAGGCGTGAGGGGTATGGAACGGGTAGGACATCCCGAGAACGGGGGGATGGGGGACGCAAATGCAAGAGGAGGGGTCGAGGCCCTCTAAGGAGGGGCAAAGGGGAGAACCAAAAAGTGAGCCGCCGGGGGAGCAAACACGTCAGGTGTGGAGCATGGTGGGGCCAGCCGAGCCACTGAGGCAGCAAGAAGAGAAATCCAGGAGGGAGCGTGTCCCAGGGCAGAAAGAGCAAAGACCTGGGAAGGTGGGACAAGGAGGGCAGGACGAAGCTGTGAGGTCCACGTTGGGATCCGAGGGCACACAGATTAGATTAGAGGAGCAGATTAGAGAAAGCTTGACCTGACCCTGGAAGGCTCAGGGGAGGGGCAGGGCGGGAGCCCCACAGCCTGCCTTCCCCGCCCGGTGAGAGGCGCTCAGACCCGGAGAAAGCGGACAGATGGACACTCAAGGCCCGGGTGGAGACGTTCCTTAAGCGGGTGGATGGTGTGCTTGGGGCGCTGAAACCTGCAGGTTTTGTCTCAGAGTTTATTGTTGCTGCTGATCACGTGTACATTTGTTTCATTCAGTCGGGAACCGGCCACTGTGCTGGGACCTGCCCGGGGGCCACTCAGCCCCGGCCCAAAGACTGTCCCACCCTCGCGGACAGAAGCTGCCGGCAGGTCCAGGCAGCCGAGCTGGCTGAGACGGGCAATGCCATGCCAGGGGTGAGAGCCGGGCGGCGAGGAAGAGCTCGTGGGCTGAAATGCCAGGGTCAAGGTTAGAGCCCACAGACAAGGCCACGGAGCGCACTTGATGGACTCTGAAAGCAGGGAAAGCTGAGATCTAGAGGTGAGACAGGATGAGTGAGCCCTGTCCCCGGGGACGGCAGAATGTGACCTTCTTCGGTTGACAGGGTCATTGCAGCTCTAATTAGGAAAGATGAGATCACACTGGAGCAGCGATATAACTGGGGTCCCTCTAAGAAGGGGAAATCTGGACCCAGAGGTGGACACACATGAGGAGAACGCCTCGTGGATGTGAAGGCAGAGATGGGGGGCGGGGTCCACACACCCAGGAAGGCTCAAGGTTGCCAGCAAGCCACAGAAGCTCCCAGAGAGTCCCGGGGTGGGGAGCAACCCTGCTGACAGCTTGATCGTCCAGCCTCCAGCCATGGGAGATGATACATTTCCATTGTCTCAGCTCCCAGTCTGTGGAGCATCATGAGCACAACCCCAGCAAAGTCACACAGGCGGCTTCTGAGAATCGGAGAGAGAATTCTTTTCCTGGGAGACTCTGGGACCCACAGGTCTGAGCAGCTGAGAGCCGGGCATGCCATCTGCTTGTGAGGCCCCGGACAGCATAGAGAGAGCGATACATATATCTGCTTCTCTACCTTCTGTAGATAGACCTCAGTGTACGTACTTATTAGAATATTTTAGTGAAAACACCGAAAACAGTGCCTCTAAAACGAGAGGATAAGGAAGATGGACTGAAGGAGGGCTGGGTGGTGAGCTCCGTGGGCCAAGCTTTCTGCCTCTGCCTCTCCTCCCCGCTTTGCTTTTTCAAGCCTGCAGCTGGTCCTCGGCTCCTGTGCCCTTGAGCCGTTTCTGGCTGGAGCTGTTGGCTGGGGGTAATTTGTTGAAAGTGCTTTGCACAGAGTCCATAATTACCAGGCTGGCTGCCCTATCGTTCAGGGACCATCAACTTCTATCAACTGCCCCACCTCAACCGTTCTGAGACAGCTTCCATTCCTTCTGAAGGGCAGAACACTCAAAAGAAAAATTAAACAAGGCTTCTGAACAAGATGTAAACAGATTTCATGACGTGGCCGCAGCAGGGAGGACACAGGCCTGACCTTTTTATAGGTAGACAGATTTGACCCCACCCAAACGAGAAGAAACCAGAAGGGCCATTCAAATCCCCAGCTCTTCCGCCCTGGGCCCATCAGGGTGACCGACTCTTTCCAGAATGAGTGGTTCTCAGGCTTGCTCGTCTAGTAGTTACCTGCGCCTGTTGCAAAATGCCTCGAAATATTAATATTAATCAAGGCAAGTTTATACACCTCTTTTCCTCTGGGAATTGAGGGGAAAGCCTTCTTCTGATTCTAGTAAGAGAATAATATGTGCATTTCCAAGAGGTGATTTGAGAACCTTATTCTCATTCAAATTCCCAAGTTCCCATGCTTAAAAGTCTTAAAAGTACTCCTGTGACCCTGGTGGCGGGTATTAAGGAGGGCATGTATTGCATGGAGCACTGGGTGTGGTGCATAAACAATGAACCTTGGAACACTGAAAATAAAAATTAAATTAAAAAAATACTAAGGAGGGGCACCTGGGTGGCTCAGTGGGTTAAAGCCTCTGCCTTCAGCTCAGGTCGTGATCTCAGGGTCCTGGGATCGAGCCCGGCATCGGGCTCTCTGCTCAGCAGGGAGCCTGTTTCCTCCTCTCTCTGCCTGCCTTTCTGCCTACTTGTGATCTCTCTGTCAAGTAAATAAATAAAATCTTTAAAAATATATAATAAGGAAAAAAAAGTACTACTGATTATGCCACAGGCTTCTCTGTTTACTACTAGGCTTTTCACAGAGGCAGGTAACCTGACCCCCATGTTTCTAATGAATCATTTCAAAAGTGTGTGTGCTTGTATGGCTGATATTTAAATCACTTCCACACATAGGGTCGAACGATTTTTATGCATCAGGCACTGTGCCAGCGAACCCGGCTGTGAAGAGGCTGGGTACTGGCATGGGGGCTGGGACACAGACATAGGACACCCCTCTAGAGTCCCCATTGTGCAACTATTAACCAGAAGATACATGTGTGGGAAGTGCAAGTGCCACTCAGGCCTTGCAAATATATCGTAAATTCACGCATAAAGTAAGTACAGCGTATGTGAGATTTTAACACAAGAACGTAAATGCAATCTCACCGGTGTTGAGTCTCTGTGGAGTGGGTCTTTTGTAATAACTTACTGCATGATATCTTGCTTCTCTCTAGAGAATGTGCCTTATTTGTATCTGAATTCCCGGGATCTGCCCACTGTTTGCCACACAGTTGGTGTTCAATATATACTGATTAAACAAATGCCTGAGTCCATCATCCCCAAAGAAGTGATTGGGGTAGACCGATTGCAAAATGTCCCCGATTCTTCTCTCCTCCTTATATCCCTTCTCTGCAATATTTCATAGTTCCTCTGGTGCAAAGCTGGAGTGTGTTTCCCTACTGCCTTGAACCCGGGCTGGCCTGGGATATGTCTTGGTCAGTTACACACAGTAGCAGTGATGGCGGCTACTTCCAGTTCTTGGCCTCATAAGGCCTTGTGGGCCTCTATCTTCTCACTTCGGGTATTGCCATAGCTGTCCACACAAGCTCAGGCTGGTGGAAGAGAGCCCAGCTGTCCCAGTAGAGGCCATCTGGCCCAGCCCCTGCTGGCTGACGGCCCCCCAGTGAGCCCCGCCTCCTGACTCTCAGCAGAGCACAGAGGCATGAGCATAGTGAGTCCAAAAGAACTGGCTAGCCGGCCCCCGGTCTGGTGAGCAAGAATAAATGCTGTGTTTTGAGTCACTGAGTATTGGGGGGTTTGTTACGGAGCGATACATTTTGAGACTACACTGAAACTGTCCCTGTCTAGCACCCTTGTTCGTTTCAGTGATACCAACTTGTACCCTTTCCAGGATGGGTCTATAACCTGTGGATAATGGAAAAGTTGTTGGAGATGGGAAGACTGACAAATGGACCCACTCTAGAAGTTACTGGAAGAACATCGGAACTTGCTCCCCTAAGCAGTGCTGACTGCCCAGGCTGCTCTGGAACACGGAAGAGGCCTTATAGGTCACTTGAGAATCAACTGTGTAGACAAGAAAACAGCCACAGCCATGGTTTCTCTATCTGCGTGAATTAGGTGCACAGGTTAATACTAACTTCATGCAGGCGAAATTTACCTGGACCCAAATTAACCAAGTACATGGTCAGCAAGGTTTCCTCTTTTATAGATTAATTAAGAGGGGGATGTGGGAGCACACCTACATCCTGACCACTGGCCTAAATTAAGGTTTGGTCTTGGCAAACCCCATGCCCTGCAATTTAAAAAAGTGGTGTCTCACAGATGAGCCCATAACAACAGTAGTGGCCACAATTTAGCTAAAATGAGACACTTATTGGCAGCTGCCCAACAAAGACCAAGAACCAAAAGCCAGAATTACTCCCAAGGCTCCTGCAGTTCAGATACTGAGAGACAGGCTCTGGTGCACAGGGAACAGTCACAGACTTTTGGGTCGGTAGATCTTCTAGAATTCCGAGAGTCTGCTCAGAACAATAGCTAAATCCATCCGGGATGTAGAGCCATTTTGATTCACACGTAAGATTTTATAACTCTCTTTTTAAAATGGAAAATTTTAGACTGAACTTGAAAAATGATGCTGATTTTCATCTCGATGACCACATGTTCCTCACTCCAGTTTCAATGACTTAGGACACTCAGCTTTGTTCTTCTGTGATGACTGACGCCCAGTAATTAGCTATTAGTCCCAAAGCCTTATTCAACTATGACTAAAACAGGGAATGCGAGGCTTACTTAAGAAATCTAAATAAAGAGTGATAGCAAAAGGGAACTAATTTACCCATTTCGACACAAATTTATCTAGACCTACTGATTCCGTGTCTGGAATTTTCTCCAAGGCATGTACCATCTTTGAGAGTGGCTCAGATCCAATCTAGCTGCAGGACGTTTCTTCAAAGCACATCCACAAGTTAGTATTCAGGGCCTGAGTTGAAGGAAGAAGAGTGTCTCCTCTCAATCCCAGGCCCTGAAGCTTTGAGCCCAAATTAAATGATCAATATCAACATTTTGGCTGAAAATCTGGCCTGTGAGTAGCATCCTCTCACGGTTTTACACTGTTCTCAGCACAAAAGCTTGTGCTACATTTGAGAGGAAAACCAAAAGGGTTTCATGGCATTTACTTTTAGATTCAAGGTCGTGTGAGCAACCATTAGCTGCCATCTGAATACACCGTTAATGATCTCGGTTCATTTCCCGGCTCCTCTATTCACCACTGACATTCATGGAGCTCATACAGCTGGTGCCGTTTGGAAGGTACACAATGGATTTATGAGGTGTTACTTCACGGGTTTTATGCAACTGGGCCCAATAGATGTGACACTCAATTTTCATGCCCGGTAAGCTGAGCTGTTTTAAAGCCAAGGAGCTCTGAAGTCAGGCTCTTAGAGTTTTATTGCCCCCCCAGGAGGTAGCAGAAGCAGGACTGAGGCTCCAAAGGAAGTCCCTTTCCAAGGTCTTAGTCCATCTCTCCGCGGGTCACTGTACGTACGATACAGCTTTCTTATTTTTTCATGGAAAGCATGTTATGCCATAGTATTTAGTCTCATCTTTGGATAAAACAGACTAGTGAGCCCCTAAAATAAGTTAACTTTAATATATACAACAATCTGTTTTATTTATTTACTACATAAAACGATCATTTGTTCTCACTGCTAATAAGCATCAATCTTAATAAAAACCATTCTGTTTTTATTTTTGAGTCTGTGTCATAATGCGTGTCTCTAGGAGGACTGGGCCATTTTGTTGACCTTACTGAAGTCACTTCTTCTCCGACACAGGGCTTGGGAGTCAATAGTAGAGCTTCCCAGAGAAAACACATTTTCTTTTCCTGCACTAGGAGCACAAACCCCATTCCTTTCATCCCTTGAAATTTTCATGTCAAATGTTTTAATAATTACCGAAGAAATCACTTATCACAATAAATGCATTCAAATGGACAGAAAGGCCCAAGAAACGAGCGAGCTAGCACCTCACGCGGGCGACAGCAGCCTTACCTATCAGGGTGTGAAAGACGGCAGCAATGGCACCGGCCACCACCATGCACAGGACGGCTTTGGTCCTGTCTCGCTTGCTGTTCACAAACACCAGCCCCACATTTTTGAAGTCACTCATGGGACCCGTGAAGAACTTCATGAGGGAGTACGCCAGCCCATAGCTGGCCAGCATTTCCACTGCGTCCTCCTTGACAGCAGCGATGCCTCTGTTCAAGGCCTGTGGAGGGGGAAAGACAGGCCACAAACAGCATTAGAAATGTCGTCCATCTCCAGGGACTCACGCCTCCAAGATAAAAACTCGGCAGACAGGTTTCTATAGAAACACTAAGCAGCTTATAGGGTAAAGCTCACTATAATTTGATAAAAGTTATTAGTTTTCATTTTCATCCATATTAGCTTCGGTTCGAAGTAGCTTCTTGAAGGGTAGACACCTGCCCGTTGGGGTTAAAGTATTAGAGGAGAAACCCAGCAAGAATTTTATGTTAATACCAGAAAATAATTCTAGGCAGTTGTGGTTAAAAGCTTAACATGTTAAATTTTATTTGTGGGCTGAATTTCTATAACAGCAACAGGCATTCTAGAAATGAGTCAGATGCTTCGTGAGGAGTGGGTGATGGTTTCTTTTTTTTTTTCTCTTTAAGGAAGGGGCGTGTGTGCATATGCGTGTGTGCACGTGTGCGTGTGCAAGTACATGGGAGCATGCACCCATAACCTGAAATACCACGTATGTGCTATGTCGGTACCCTTCACAGCACAGAGCGAAAGCTATGAAAAACGCAATGAAGGAATATATCGTATAATTGAAAGATGCTATTTGCCCAATTCTTACTATATTTTAACTTTCAATGTTAGGACATCACCTGTTCTTTAGGAACAGGAAACTGATCAAGGAGGAGAGTTGGCTTTCTATGTAGTCACAGACTTGTAGAAACAGGATGTAGTGTGAGCACGGACAGCAAGCTTGGATCACCCAGACAACTATTTCAAAGAAGCATCCACTTCCAAGGAAACTATCATGAATAAACCCATGGCCAGCCACACGACTTGATAAAGAGCCAGGCTACCTTCTGCACCACTAAGGCTCCTTTGTTTTCGAGATCTTGGTTGATTTCATAATTGGCCATTTGCGCCACTTGTCTCTTTCCCAAGAGCTTTAAATTCTTGCTCTTATGTCTTAAATTCACCAATAAAGAGTAAGCCTGTGAAACTCTGGGTCCGCACCCTTGACTCCAATAAAAGCAGGATCCCAGGCCTGTGCGTGTGTGTGCATGCTCTCCCTACCCCCCCACCCACGTCACTGATGTAGTCCAGGTGTCCTGTGCAGCTTCCGGGCCTTGTAAGTCATAAACCTTTCTTTTTCCAAAGTTTCCTGATGGCTGCTGTTGAAGGGGGTCCTGCAATCATAGTAAGATCCACAAGGGTCATCCCAGTAGTGACACTGATTTTGAAAGGGGGACATGTCCGAGGGAGGCTCACCGGGGCCCGTGTGAGGGCCCTAAGGCATTAGTAGCCATGGTATTACTATCAATAGGCTGAGATTAGAACAAAACAATAGACTTTATTTTTTAGAGCTGAAAAATGGAGCAGAATGTGCAAAGTTGCTATACTCCCTCTGCCCCAACACATACAACTTTCTCCACGATCAATATCCCATGCCAGAGTGGTACATTTCTATAGTCAATGAGCCTACAATCATGCATCTTTATCACTCAAAGCCCACAGTCTGCATTCACTCTTGGGTTGTACATTCTAGAGGTTTTGACAAACATATAATGACAATGTATCCATCATTATATAGTTGAACATTCCATGCAAAGCACTGCTAGCAAGAAAAAAAAAATAAGACGTATAGCAAAATACCAATGTGTAAAATGGTTTTAGAAAAACCTAGAAGAAAAATATCTAATAGCTGTAGGAATTTAGATTATTCTTCTGACAAAGTTGGTATGTTATAAGCTAGTTTTTGATAGTTGTTTCCAATTGTATGTCTAGTCCTCTTCTCCCTTTTCCCCCAATAATACCTTAAAAATTTCCCAAAGAACCTTCTTAGCCTTTGTGGTGCATACCTACCATGGTCCCTTCCTTAGAAAAAATTTTCCTTCTAGCAAAGCTGATCTAATAGTTGAATCCCCTAAAGCAAAATAAAAACCAAGAAGCTCCTTGATAATAAATCCTTTGTTCAATAGGCACCTCTAGTCAGAGGGTCCTGTCATGTGTCAAAATGCATCACTGGATAATCTTCCAAATTAATTTTTTTGGACCTTACGCAGTGGATGCTGTTGGTGTCCCACGCAGACCCTCTACAGGGCACCATTCCCCAGGTGCCAGGTGAGAGTTGGCCACTAATGGCTCACAGCTGCCTCCTCCTCAGGGAAATTTGTCCCCAGCCACTTTGGGTTGGTTGAGCCACATCTGAGCCCCAGGACGCACACAGCCAGGGGCTGGCTGACACAGGGGTATAGAAGATCATCTCTCTGCCTCAGTGTCGGGCTGCTCTGGTACAATCCACACTTCAGAGCTCCCTGGGGGACCAGGAGGAAGCAAGTCTCCAGGGGAGACCAGATCCTCGCTTAACCTCTCCTCACCACCCAACTCTCCGCTCTCTCTGCAACACTTCACTTGCCCAAGAATTCCCCAACACCGGTTCTGCTCCCAGAGACCCCAACTTAGGACAACGTCTAAGTACATTTCTCGCAGACACTGAGATCAGTGTATGGCTCGGTCTTTTTCCTCCCTGTCCTTCCCCGACATCTATGACTGCAAATGGTTTCGTTTTTTATTGCCAAAACATTTGTTGACACTTAAGTGATAGCCATTATTTAGCATGGGGTGAAAAGGCATACAGGAGGGCACCTAAATAACGTAGGATTAGACTCTTTGCGTGTCTTGTTGGCAAAATATTACTCTTGGCCAAGAAGATGTCTGCCCTGCCTGGGACACCACTGCAATGCTTTCTTGTTCCACCAACAGGTCCCTGACGGAGTCCTAAAGGCAGGGCTGAAGCAGGTGAGAGGCGGGGGAGGGGGTGGGGGGTTGCGGGAAATGACGGCTCGGTCAGCAGGACAGAGTGTGAACATTCCACTTAGCTCAACAATTATGGTAATTTGAGGAAAGTGCACAGGGTTTAAACACACACAGACTTGAGGGGACGTGCTCCCATCACTTAACTACTGAGTGGTGTCGGCCAGGGTGCTCATTCTCACTGAAATAACCCGGCTGATCTCGGGTTGGATGTAGTGTACAGGGAACCAGTGACCGGCCTGGAGGAGGCACTTCAAAGCAAGGATTTGTGTCTGTTTTGTTTACCACTCTATACCGGCCACCTCACCACCTCAGAAACACTCAAATATTTGTTGAAGGAATGAAGTATTTTCTACTAGGAACTTCCAGGTCCATATTAATTTTTATGAATGTTAAAAAGTTGCATTCTGATTCTAAGATGTTATTACTTGTCAGATATACTGCTGATTTAATGTTTTAATGGCCACATTAAATGTATACAGTGGATGAAAACCATTCTAATTTCAAGTAATATTAAAAGGCAAGGAAAGAAGAACTTTACAATTGAGGGCATGTGCTATATTAATATTATTATCCTTTTTATTATTCTCATTTACAGTAAGTATTTCCCTCAATTTGTCCACTTCCTTATTTCCTGATTTTCTTTTGGTGCCCCAATAGATTTGGTCCCCGAATAATAATTTGGTCCCCCAATAATAAGTTATGTGTAGCCCGTCAATCATCTAGTGGAGTTTCTTTCCACACTTTTGGACTTGGCTGTTCTTCCCCCCACCCACAAGTAAACCATCAATGTAGTTGATGGTTTCATTTGCATACTTAACTTTTAATCCTCCTGGAATTTATGCCATGAGATAGGGCTCAAAATTCATTCTCTAAAGAAATAGCTTATTTCTTCAAAACCGATCTGCATGAAACACCGATTGCCCATTATTTGGGATGCTTTCTTTCCAGTAATTCATCCTTCCAGAACCTTCCGTCTCCCGCTGTTTGTTTCATCTGTCTCAACTTGCTTCCCTGTTCCTCGTCACAGCGTGCTCATTACCTGACATTATATCGACTCTTCACTTTTTGTCTTACTGTCTCTCTTCTCCATTTGAACGTAAGCTCCAGGGCACACAGAATTTTGGCTCACCATATGTCCCCAGAAGTGCAACGTGAGGGGATCCCACACTGGTAAGTGTGTGAAAGAAGGAAGTACCACATCCACGAGCAGTATAAACACTCACAGCAACAGGTACCAAAGAAACGGAATACGCTCACGAACCAGGACTCACTCCTTGGAGAAGCTCGTTCCAATGGACTAGACGAGGAAACCCCTCCAAGGATGGGACAGTTGAGCTGACAGTGGAGCCGGGGCCCCAAGAACAAGAATGAGCCGGTTGGATGAAGAGCTGTCAGAAGGCCGAGGGCTACGGGAGGGCTTGCTAAGGCCAAGTAGAAGCCAGCAGGAGAGTGTGTGTGTGTGTGTGTGTGTGTATGGGGGGGGGGGAGGCGGCGCATAAAGTGAGTTTGGAAAAGCAGGCAACGCTGAGATCGCTCCAGGTCATGGTCAAGAGTACGTGTTCTGTTCTAAGAGCAGTGGATCTAGGCTCTAAGAGCGAGGGTCTGAGCGGAGGTGGGCAGAGGCTCACGCTGGCGGTGGGAATGAGGGTGGGCTAGAGAGGGAAGGGCAGAATCACAGTCAAGGGCCAGGTAAGCCAGGGAAGAGAGGAGACGGCTCGCGCCAGGACGGGATAGCGGAGATGGGGAGAAGGTGACTGATTTGAGAGCTTTCTGGAGACAACGGACATGGTGATGGACCACGTGGTGGGCCTTCGGACAAGGGAGGAATCGAAGCTGACTGTTGAGTTTTCTGGGTTTGAGCCACTGCTCAAATGATCCAACTGTCTCCTGAGCTGGAGAGACTGGGAGAGGGAGGAAGACGTGGGGGAGAAAACACGAGCGCGCCATCTCGGTGTCCCCCGTTGGGTCTGAGATGCCCCTTAGGATTCTGAATGGAGAAGTCAGGTTAGAGGGTTGGCTAGGTGAGTCCAGGAGAGATGTCTGGGCAGGGGACATACATTTGGAGCCCATCAGCATCTGGATAGTATTTAAAGGCAAGAGACTGAACGAGATAATCTAGACAGGATATAGATAGAAAGAGGTCCAAGAGTCAGCCCTGTGTCTCTCTAGAAATAAATTTAAACCCATTCAGGAGGTGGCAAGCTCTCTGGGAGACACAGGCCTTGTAACTCTGCTGCGGCTCAGCATGAATGAGCTTGCTGGTACCGTTCTTGGCCATGGCACTCCCGAGCACTGCTGCGTCTCCAGCCAAAGAACTGTGTGTTCCAGGCAGAACAGCTCGCTGCCACGGCGGGGAGAGAGGCACAGCTATGGACTGGACGTTTAGCTAAAGTAGTGAGCGAGAGTCTTTGGAATGAATTAGGCTTGGAGTCAGAATTCCGTCCTAACTATAGAGGTTCACCTGCTATTTAAAGGCAAGTTTCTAAACGTGCGTGAACTTTCCACAGTAAAGACACTTTAGATCAGAGCATTCAAGTATTCCAACCATTGTGAATACGAAGGCGCCCTTCAATCACAGCCCGGTCGTGGTCCCTGATGGCATGGCTCGGGCCCTTCCTCACACTTTAGATCAGTGCTCTCTAGGCCGAGGACGCTCGGCAACATGGGATGTCTGACTTACAAACACATCCGCGACCAGAAGGCATTCAGTGGGTCCTACCTGTCTTAGTCTCCCCCAGGGTCTGCCAGGTTCATGGTGCTCTGTTGCCTGATTTTTTGTTTCCTCCCAGAAAGCTATCAAAGCTACAGGATATTAAAAAGTAAAAAACAAAAACAGAACAAAACAAAACAATCCCCAGGGAAATGGTTAACAAATCCCACATGTGATCTCCTGGATATGAACCGTCTTAGATCCTTAAACCCTACGAGAGATGAAGTCGGGCTCTAGAGACCAGAAACATCTCCAGACTGCAGACTGAGATTCTCAGGCCAAGGGTCACCAAGTCACCCTGATCCTCCAGTCATTTCCGGGCAATGTGACAGCAAAGCATTCCCTGCTAGCTCGGAGGACCGCCGTCTCCCCTGGGGAGCAGGTGCAGGAGGACTGGTTGGTGCACAGCTGCCTCCCTTCGGGGAGATGTGAGGCCCTCTCTGGTTCTCCCACTCTGTCTCCTGAAGCTTCATTTGACTTGTCTCTCTCTTGACTTCTCCTCGGCTCCTCCTGTCCGTTCTTCCTTACGGTGCCCGGCATTTCAAGGTCACCACTTAAACCACACCCGTGTCAATATGCACAGCTTACTACGTGCAAACCTCTGACCCCAGATTCATCTAGTTATTAACCTCTTCCCCTCTTTGTATTTACAGGCTTCCACTTGGGCTCTGAGGGCGGCTGGGACCAGGCCCACGGCACGGCCGGCTGGCTGCCATCCCACCCACCTCCACCCACCGACCAGCTCTTCGCTGCCCCGACAACCTCCATCTTTCCCGTTCCCTTCTCTGCATCTCTGTCCTGCCTCATTCCCTCTGACTCAGCAGATAACTTCACCTCTTGCTTCACCTGGAATATGGAATCCATCAGAATTGAAATTCTGGGGGGTACTTGGGTAGCTCAGTCGGTTAAATGTCCGACTCTCGATTTTAGCTCAGGTCACGATCTCAGGGTCCTGGGACGCAGCCCCATGTTCGGCTCCACGCTCAGCACAGAGTCTGCTTGTCCCTCTGCCTCTGCTCCCCCCCTGCTAACGCACTCTCTCTAATAAACCCATTAATAAAAATCTAACAGAAAAAAAAAAAGAAATAAAATTTCTGGTTGCTTCTCTCCCTAAAACAAACCTCGACAAAACACATCTGCCCAAACCCTTCCTTATCACCTCTGTCCTGTTGCGTTGGAAAGGCCAGTCTGACCAGGGTGTACCTGGGCTCTGCATTTATGTCCCTCTGACCTTGACAGGAGCCCCCGTCCTCCTCTCTGGCTTGTCCCATCCTTGCTACACGACTGGCTCTTTCCCATCAACACTTACAGATGCACCAGTGCTTTCCATCTTAAAAATAACCCTTCTCTTGACTCCTTGCTTCTTCTAGTTCCCACGTCCTTTCTCGCCTTCCTTTCATAGACAACTTCTCTGAAGCGTTACCTTCTTTCATTATTTTCACGTTTGCTCTGCTCATGGACTCCTCAGCCTGTGGGAACAGCAGCTGCCCGAGGGCAGGAGTCTCACCTGCATCCCACGTCAACCCACAATGGCAGGTTGGAGGCGCCCCCTGAGCCCTGGCTTCTGCCTTCCTCCCCTTCCCGCCACGGGCTCTTCCTGCTTAAGCAAACGGGCCCTTTTCTGTTCTCACCTTCCCAAACCCTCAGTCGATCTGACCCCGTTGGCTACTCCCTCTTGGAAACGCTTTCCCCCCTTGGCTTCGGGGGCATCGAGGTTTCCAGGTTTTCTTCCCATCTCTCCCCTTCAGCTTTTCTCCTGATGCTTTGTCTTCCGGGGGGGCTCCTAAATTACTGGTGTTCCCAGGGCTCTGCTTGGGCGCTCTCCTGTTCCCACTCTCGCTCAGCGATCCCACCCTCTGCCACAAACCTCTGGTGCTTTCTGTCTGCTCAGAATTCTCCGATACATCTCTCCAGATTTCTTAGACTTCTCTTCAGCTCCAAACCCACATGTCTCCGCTGAGTGTCTCACTGATGCCTGGCACAGTGCGCTTCCAAAACCGAGTTCACCATCAACAGACTACGTGGGTCCCCGCGGCCCCCTCCCCTGGGGCTCCAGCTTGAATGCACGTGCCCAGGGTTCCCAACCAGGAGGGCGAGGAGTGAGGTCCCTGGATGCCTTTTACCCCGCACTCCCACAGATCTCTTGGCCCCATCCATACGTCTTCTCCAGTCACTCTTGCATCTGTCCAGTTCTCTCTGGCCTCACTGCCATGCCTTGGGTCAGGTCACTGATGGCCTCCCTGTCCCCAAGCCATCCTCTGACCCTCCACATTGTGGTCAGATCACAAAAATCCAAATGACTAAAAAAGCACCCAATGTGCTTCAGGGCCGCACCCCATCCACAGACCATGGTCTCCACAAACCGCGCTCTAAGGGTCTGTAAGCGTGTCTGGCACATGGTTAGTCAGCATCCAATCGCTATCTGGGCCATGAGTGAACAGGTACAAAAGCCGTTCATGATCTGACCTTGCCCGGCACTGCCTCTTGCACTGTGTGCTTTGTGAAGCCTAAACTGACCACAGTTTTCTAGATATACCATCCCCTCTCTCATCCAAGAGCCCTTTGCTTACGCTTTTTTCTCTGCACAGAATCACCTCTACCCCAGTCCCACCCATGCACCTGGTCAAGGCACCATCAGTTGAGGGGTCGTGTTCTCTGGGAGCCGTCCCTGGAGCCTACCCCCAGCTCTGTGCACTGCAGCCACCTGCATGACCCGGGACCCCCTCGCGGCACCCAACACAGTGTCCTGGGCTTGCCTGTTCACTCGACCCCACGTCTCACCAGACGACCTGAGGCAGGGTTGGGGTTACTTCTGGCCACTTCTCCCACATCCATCCGTCACGCCTCACGCGTCACTGCAAATCAATCTCTGAATAAACACACGTGTTACTTATACACACAGCTCGCATGGGGTCGTTCATGAACAAAACCCTCCAGCTGCAGGTTTGGGTTTCTGGGTAAATAAGGCCATTTTTGGTAGAACTTATGTATTTAAAGTAAATATGCAAATTGATGGCAGGGGCACTGTACATATTCTTGTCGTTCCGGTATTTTCTCATGAGATAGGCAAGTACTTCCCTTGTCACCTCTATCATGCCTCACTGGGCACCCAGTAGGTACTGGACAAAGGCGCGCTGCTTAACTACCGACACATAGACATCAGGAGAAAGCGAGCGACTCTGGGCCACAGGACTGGCCTCTTCAGTGTAAAGGCTTAAGCGAAGACTGTTTTCTGGCTCCCTTCCTTCCCATCCTATGGATGTCAACTGGGATGGAGGACAGACCTCTATAGGGTCAAATCCTGTAACAGAAGTCAGCTGCCATGAGAAGGAAATCAGAAGCCAAAGAGCAACGAACCTTCTTTGCCCGCACCCTGGACAAGCTGAGAAGCCTGCCGAGAGCTGGGTGTGCCCCCCACATGACCAGGGTAGTCAGCTCCAGACGGTGAAAGGCGGGCGCTTGTGGGGGCAACGAGGCACCACGAGAGGAGGCCACGGAGGTAAGGAAGTGCCAAGGGCTGATCTGGTAACTGATGTTCACGGGGAACGGGTAAAAACACGATCATATTGCTCCTAAAGAAACAGCTTTTCAAATTCTTCCAGAAAAAGGTGTTGAGTCGGAAGCTGGTATTATTCCCTGAAATAGCAAGAGATTAGTATACGAAACATTGAAATTCTTTTTTTTTTTTCTTTTAGGAAGATGAATACTTCCTTCAATGCCTCATCCTGGATTAGAAAAACGAATGGGACACTGGGCTCGGTAATAATTCTCTCTTGCTAGACTAATCTTTTTGATAAAAGACTATTCCTCTGTCTACAGCTTCAATGATCCTGTTACACCTTTTATGACATGAAGCAAACTCGCTATTGTTACAAAAGATACAGTTTAAAAAATCTCTCTCAAACCCAGGGTTCTCTGGACATGGCAGTTTGTGAAAGTGTGGAGAATTCAGAAGGACACGTGTAGGCAAAGCTACCTGCGGGGAAGAGCTTCCTTCAGGGTCATGGATAATCAGCACCCTTGGATTTCAGTCCTCTCGAGGAGTCTAGGTTCTTGTAATTTTCCACTGTTATTGTTCTGTTTGTCTGTATTTTAAAAAGTGGTTTGGGTTAAATTAGATCATTTGTCTTCCCGGTAATTTTCCAGCCATGTTTTATTTTCTCAAGGATCTATACTGCTCTAAATGAGACACCCGCGCTCTGTTTAGCCGGCACTCCAGCCAAGAACTTGACACCCACACACAAGGTTGTGGTTTAAAGGGACCAGCAGTAAAATGAAGCCCGGTCTGGCCTCGTCAGCAGTCAAAGTCATTGCCCTGTGCCGTGCTGTCCATATTTAGTGCTTCCTGAAAACACACAGACAACACGGGGCAAGTCCAAAATATGACACTGGCTTTTTCTGTCACTTCCCACACCTGCAGAAGAGTTTCCATAAAGACTAGAGACCAACCACCAAACAGGTCCCGGGTCTGGCTAACTCTGGGTCCTCCGGTTGCTTTCTTCAGGATCTCAGAGGAAATAAAAAAAAACCAAACATTTTACTTCTTGGCCTCTTGAATGGAAGTAAGTTAGTTCATTAAAAGATAATACTTTGGTGTTGCAAGACCCTCTTCAAACCATTTCGATCTTTCATTTTAAACACGAAGCTTCTTCACCTGGCTTAACTTAACTTGGATTCAAAATGGCGGGAGGCTCAGCAGGGAAGGAATGTTACCACGGATTTCTCATGCACTTTAAAAAAACAAAGCTTCATGTGCCATCTAACTACTTATTTCCCAGCTTGTCCTCACATCCTTACTATTAGTGAAATTCCCAAATTTCCTACACATGTTTTTATACTTATAAAGTCCCCTGGTCTCCAAATGGTGGTATTTCTTGATTAATATCTCAAGATTGTATCCATTCCACTTCAGAGCTGAGTTAAAAACACCTTTACATTACAAAAAAAAAAAAACCCACAACAGCTCCATGAGCAACAGGCTGGAACAGAAGATAAACTCTGGGGTCTCTTTGCTAACTGTCCATATGTCTGTCCGCCTACACGCACATACCTACCACCCCTGCTCACATGCCGAGGTGCTTACTCTCTCCCAGCCAGCACACCCCGCTCTTCCTGCTTGGGGACAGACTGTTCCCTCAATTGTTCCGGCACCTTACACTTGTCTGCGGACCTCTGGGCAGCTCAGAAGCCCCATTCCTTTTTCGGACTCAGCTGCGACGTTCAGAAGCCCCCTCCATTCCTTGCTTTCCATTCCAGTCCGGTAACGCACTTACACTAATAGAATGACATGTGAGTGGCTATTTGCATGTAGACCTCATAACGGAGGCCTTATAACTTATAAAATGCAACGAACACAATAATGATGACGAAACTACCCCAGCAGCTAGCCCTGAGTGCCGCTTTGTGGCGGATGCTATTCTAACACCATTACTCCTCCCCATCCCTCTGGGAGAGACATACTATTATATTCCCAGCCTATCGGTGAGGAAACCAGTCCATGGAGAGGCTCAGTCACTTGTCCGGGGTGACACAGAGCTGGGAGAAAAATCCAGACAGCCTCGCCTCGGGCTGTGATCCTAACCATCACTCCGTCATACCGACACCAACTCTCCTTTCCAAGTCTTTCACTCGGAATTAAGAGACTGCAGTTGGTACTAAATGCTTACTTGAAACAGGATTAGCTGGTCAGATCAAAGAGAACTTCTGGATAAAGACTCTTCTTCTGAAAAGTTCCAAAGACCCTGAGGTAAAGATTAATTTTTCAACAGTAATGTGTAGCAAAGGCTACAAGCGTGCATGCGGAGGATAAACGGAGTGAGGCTGAAGTCAACATATTTATCTGGGTCACACCAAGGAAATGCGGATACAGGAAATGGGGCCGTGTATGCCCTGCAAGAGGCACTCCACAGCGTGGTGGAGAGGACAGAGGACACCCGTGAGCGCAGCCCCACATGTGCTGGGTTACGAAGCTCAGGGGCCCCCTCTGTCCTGCCCAGCGTGGTAGGAATGCTGAGAGGCTCTCAACGGTGGCCTTCTAAAGATGCAGACAAGGATGCTCATGGCTTCTTCTAGACAAAAGATAAAGCATCATCCCCGTATCTGTAACCCGTTCAAGGTTTCATTCGCTTGTCAGCTGTGGGATTAATGTATTTCTGCCTCAGGTTCAGCGATGACTCACTGCTGGTGTTTATAGAATGGCATACGCCAAGTTCTGTGAAAGATTTCTGAGGTTCTGGGCTTTTGATCGGATTGCTTTTAGGAGGTGAGTGAGCTGGTAAAAACTGGTCATTAGTCCTGGGTGTTACACAGAATCGATGAATCACTAAACTCTGCTCTTGAAACTAATAATACACTCTATGTCAACTACCCTGGGTTTAAATTTTTTAAAAATGGCCATTAAACATGCTAGTGCAGCCACCCCACGCATGTTCTAAGCCAGTGCCTACGCACACACGCACACACGCACGCACACTGCGAAAGGGATCCCCACAAAGTGGGCAAGAGTTAATCATGACAAAGCCATCCTCTGTGTTTGCTTTCTGTGTGCAAGCATGGAATGACCTCCCCATGCTCCCACTGCTATTACTAGTTTAAATTATTGGCCCAATTCATGGTATTTTACATGAAGGAATACCGTCTCACTGAGTGAACTGCTTAGAACACAGTATAAGACAGGATAGAGGGTATCGCTGTAGCACAAGCAAATCGGGAAAGAGTCCAATGGCCTTGTCAATGGTAGCGGGGATCAAAGAATTACACACCACCCTGAATTTATTTTGCCTTTGCAAGAATAACCATGCTTTATGCCCAATACTTTTCACCTAATATAATAGAGTAATGAACTATAGAATAATGTAGATAAAATTAGTGTTTTGAAAATCTCTAAACTAAACAAAGAACAACAAATATCTTTTTATAACTTACTACTTCATACAACTAATGCAGGAGAGAGTAAATGCTCTCACTGAGCTTGGTTCTAAAAATCCAGAGTCACTATAATTCAGGTTTTGTATCTTGGGCAATCGAGTAGCCCAAGGAGCTGTCTTCCTCAGCCCTTTCACCTACATGGACGAGGAGGACAAAGGGGACCCAGTGAAAGGAGACATCTGTCCCTTCTCCTCTTGGCCTTCAGAGCCCGGAAGGATTCTGAGGCCACAGACGGCGTAGTTGGGCATCATTTAGGCACCATTTGCGGGTCACGTGAAGCCTGTTACGTATGCAGTATGTCAGTCTTGAACATGCCTTCATGCATTCTCTTATTGGTTTTATTTCACATTTTTAAAAAGATTTTATTTATTTATTCGAGAGAGAGAGAGCATGAGAGGGGGGAGGGGCAGAGGGAGAAGCAGACTCCCCACTGGCAGGAAATCCCCCCAAATGCGGGGCTCCATCCCAGGACCCCAAGATCATGACCTGAGCCACCCAGGCGCCCCGCACAACCGGTTTTGTCTAACAATGCTGCAGCAACAGGGTCCGTACTGAAAACTCCCACCCTGCAGACAAGGAGACGGAGGCTCAAAGAGACTCCGTCCCTTGCTCAAGGTTCACGGCCGGTGCTCGGTACAGCCCGAAGGAGAAGCTCGTGGCCGTGAGCCGGCGCTGGCGACCTTCACGCCAGACTGAAGACGGTGGGGGAAGGGCACCCCTCCACCGTCAGCAAGGCGGGGAGGGAGTGTGGATGGCCTCGCACAGAACTGTGTCATTACCTGACCAGTTAGGGCTGACCGTATTACTGGAGAAAATCTTTAATTTTAGGTAATGACTATTTGGTTTGGGGAACTGGGGAGCACTTCCATAAAAGGTATGTGAGGTTGAGTTAAAACCTCCTTGAGGCTTTTCCCTTGGAAAGCAGGGAACAGCAGGCTCCTGGCTGTCGAGCGAAACTGCTGTAGGCACAGGCCTGGTTTACCTGGCAGTCTGGGCGAAGAGGCCGGCAGGTCAAGCAGCTCCAGAAGCTTCCAGGGAGATCCCTGCCAGTGCCCGGGAAAGGCATCTGTTAAGGCAGTGTGGCTCCCAGCCAAGGCCCTAGTGATCCTGATCCCAAAGGAGAAGATCTGTGAGTAACGGTGGCCACACCTGACCCCAGAGAGGTCTATGGGTCACACCTGCGCTCTGTCCTTGGCTCCTGGGTGAGGAACCTTCCACGTGTGGTGGGCAACTCACGGAAGAAAAGCAAATGAAACATAAGCTCAGGAAAAGACGTTCTAATACAACAGGAGTCAGGGAATAAAAACAGAAACAACAAGACTACCATCACATTTAAACAGTTTAAGTGACGATAAAATTCAGGGCTGATGAAGGTGTGGCCCAAGGGGAGGGAAATCTCATGGGGTCCCGGCCACGACGTCCACTGCTATAATCATGTGGCCAAGCAATATGTCAGGAGGGATTAAAATTAAAAATATACCAACTCCTTGATCCAGCAATCCCTTTATAGAAAGCTACCCAGGGAAACCTGGGGAGCTCAGTCGGTTAAGCGTCTGCCTTCGGCTCAGGTCATGATCCCAGGGTTCCCCGATCGAGTCCTGCATCCGGCTCCCTGCTCCGCGGGAATTCTGCTTCTCCTCTCTATGCCCCTTCCCCCGCTCGTGTTCATGCTCTCTTTCTCTCTCTAATAAATAAATAAAATCTTTTTTTTAAAGAAAGGAAGCTATCTAAACAAAATAAAAGTACTAGTACGGGATGCCATGCATACAAAGGGGTCCATTAAGGCATTCTTTGTAATGAGTGGCAAGTGACCACAATCTGTCTGTCCACCAACATAGGAAAGGCCAAACAATCATGGCACGTGCACATGGGGGAACGCTGCCCGGCAATCATAGAGCCTGAAGCCGAACTAAATGGAACGAACTAGAAAGAAGCCCATACGGTGGTAAGTGGACGTAGACTGCACTTAACAATGTAGTATATTTTTACTCCATTGAAAAAATAAAAAAGAAAGACCCTCAAAAATGTGTGAAGATCTTTGCATGAGCAGAGAGAAGGCTGATAAGTGACATACACCAAACCGTCCAGACTGGTTGTTTTAGAAACGGTTACGATGAAGTGGGGCAGGAAGGGGGAAACTGTTAACTTTATGCACACATCTGGATTGTTCTACTTACAACAAAGAGCACATTACTCTTACAATTTGAAGCGGAGAAAAAAAAAGCAACCTCATCAATGCACACAAAATAAATAAAATGCCAACTTCTTAGGGAGCAAAGCTGACCACCACCCTATAAAGAAAATGCTGGTATGTTTTTGTGGTTCTCTTTCTGATGGTCACCTGTGATGATACCTCCTAGAAGAATTCCCCTTGTTAATTTTGCTTGAAAATGCCATGATTTACGATAGGTTTTTTTTTTTTTTTAAATGATAGTTTTGAACATATGACTGAATCCCAGAGGCTGTGTGCTGGCCAAAAGTCCCTCGCCAGTCTCCAAAATGTAGACTTTTGAGCATGAGAAAGAGGAATTTTCTGTTTAACTCACCCTCCTGCCATCACTTAAGCCCTCCAAGACCTACTTCTTTTTTTTACTTTAGCACCTAAACCGTGATTTGTTTCGGAACAGGTAAAACAACAATTATAACCCAGTGCTATTAGAGCAAAAGGCATTTAACCCAGGCTGCGGGTCAGAGGAGGGTTCCTGGACTCCTATCAACTCCACAGGCTATCAGTGCTCCCTGGAGAGAGCCCAACCTGAATGTCTTCGCTGTGCTCTTTCTTAATCCCCATCGAAACGCCAGCTCTGCCTCTTGCCTTCTGGCCATCCTCAGCGATCCAGGACTTTCTTCCTCTGGAACCCTCTGTAGCCAGTCTTAGCTATACAATGGTTCCTGGCACAGGCTTATCTTCATCTATTTATTCACAGAACTATTTCATTCATTCAAACACATTTAGTGAGCCGGGTATACTTGCCAGCCACTACGCTCTTTACTGACCAATGTCCACAATCCGTCTGACAAACGGACCACGAAGAATTTGTGGTTACAATGTCCTCCTGCACACTGACCAGGAAAGAGCTCGCCGTCAGGCAACCAGCACCGCACTCACTAGAGGTATCTGAATCTGTCGGTATCCCTCAAAAACCCTAGAACTGGGGGCTTAGATGAATAGCTTACTCACTGGTTAACTGTAGCAAGGATTAGGACACTTTTTTTTTCTTAAAGATTTTATTTATTTATTTGCGAGAGAGAGAGAGAGAGAGAGCGAGCGCATACACAAGCAGGGGGAGCAGCAGGCAGAGGGAGAAGCAGGTTCCCCGCTGTTCAGGGAACCCAGTGCGGGACTCGATCCAGGACCCGGGGATCATGACCTGAGCTGAAGGCAGATGCTTAACTGACTGAGCCCCCCAGACGTCCCCGATTTAGGGCACTTTTGTATGGCACAGAGGAGGACAGATTCCAAGAGCTAAGGACGAAAAAAGTGGCCAAGGGGGAAGACAGTAGAGAGGCCGAAAGAGACAAACGCGGAAGGACTATGTCTGGAATAAGTGGGAAGACACGGACACAGCAGCACCGCCATCTGAGTCCTACAGAGGGAGAAAGGGTCCTAATGGATCAAAATGAATCCAAAAGGGAACTTTAGAACAAAGTTCTTATGGAATGGTCCTAAACAGCTGTGTAAAAAGAAAAAAGACATAGCTTGGACTCTGGGTGTAACTCCATGAAGCTCGTGGCATCATACTTAACGACATTTCTGTAAGAATTTAACAATCGTTCCAGTGTCAGTGTTAGAATTGTCTTACCACTCTTGAGCTGCCTTAAAGAACGCATTCTTTAAACAGCAGATTTAATCTTCTCACAACACACTAAACCTCCAGGTAAACCACACTCAACTGATGTGGTGTTTCCACAACGGCAGTGATGAAAAAGTTAAGCACCTTTTCTGGAAAATTTTTCAGGTGTTCAGTGTTTTGGCTTGATCTCCTCTCCTTAAGGCTACGGAATAAACCAAAGTAAATATTTCTTCCTATTTTACTAAGAGCAGAAGGTTGTCTCTCAAGGTGATTTGTCAGGTTTCTAAATGGCAAAGTGCTGATTTTAAGAATTGTGATTCAAGGATAAAAACAATGGCTTTGAATTGTCATAGATGTTCCCGTTGTGGAAACTTAATTACTGTCTATATATTTTAATCTGTTCTAAAGTGAGCTTTAGGGTGCCTTTCGATTGCGCAATATAGAATACGACGATCCCTCACAAGTTAAAATGCACTAAGATGTTCCCCTTGGTCTTTCCATAGAAGAAGAAAAATGTTTCTTTATAATTACCTTCTTTTATGTGAAGATGAGCCTACATTACATAGATAAAATATGATATGAACTATGATATCAAGTAATTCCTAATCCTCTCAAAAAAATATGGGACTGAAGACTAATCCCATATGACTACTACATGTTTTCTCGGCTGGTGCAAAAATTGAAGAATTAAGAGAAAAACACTGATCAGGGAAAAACAGGACGTCCCAACTTTGCAAAACACTCCAACCACCTTCCACGCAAACCACACAGAGATTAGACAAACTAAGTATTTGTTGACCTTGGCTGCAAATCTGGAAAAGGAATAGAGCCTTAAAATATATCTGGAATGAGACTCGAATCCTTTTTCACTGGTTCTTTTCTTTTCCTTTCTTTTTGTAAAGTGTATTTTAAAGGAACTGCTAGGTGGAAGTTCAAAATTATTTTCATATTCATCCCTATATAGATTAGCAGAATCATATGAAACTCCAGTTGTGGGTATGGGGGTCTGGGCTGGCATTTCTCTTGAGTCACTACATTTCACTTAATCCCCCTGAAAATCCAGCAAGGTAGGGAGTCTTGACTCTTGTGAAAGACGGGGAGACTGAGGCTCACGGGGAAAAATAATTTGCCTGAGCTTGTGAAGCTATCAGTACCAGAACAGAGACTCTGGTCTCTCAATCCAACAGAATCCTCTGGAAAGCATGCGGACCATAGCTTCAGATCTGAGTTAAGGCGGCGTTAACTTGGGCACACGACTTCACCTCTCGTAGATTTAGTGTCTTTAGTGAAAGAGGAGTGCTCACCCAGATCTGTCTCTTGCAGGGCCCGTTTTCAGAAGTGCCTGGTACCAAAGGAGGTAAATCACCAACCCTTTTCCTCCCTGAAATGAGAGCACTGGCGAGACAATGGTTTGGATGTCTGCCCTGACCTAAGCTGGAGGACCTGGCCCATCAGGGTGTCCAAGGCCTCCATGGGACCTCAGGACGCAGTGCTGGTTCAGGGCAGACGAACACTGGTCCTAAAGACATTTGGTCGGTCTAAGTATCTTCTGGAATTTACTTGCATTTTAGAAAAGCCACGGCCTGTGGATAGATTCAGGCCAACAATCACTTCCGGGATCCAGTGGGTCACACCCACAGGGCCCCTCCGTGTGGAGGACCTTAACTCTGGGTGGGTAGGTGAGCTCAGTGTTCTAGAAGGCACCGTGCTGACCCAAACTGCCTGAGATCTCATGACTCTCCAGTTGGTGGGGAGCAGAGGGGCAGGAAGAAGAGGAATTGTGGTAGTTGCTTTGCAACCTCCATGAAAAATGCAAAGATACGGACTCGGTGAAGTAGTTCCCTAAGTGCCTTCCGTTCCAAGACGCTGTGTTACCTAGCCAGGCTCCCCCAGCTTTCACAACGCCCTTCTGCCTCTCGATTCTTTTTTCTTTCTTTCTTTTTTTTAAAGGTTTATTTATTTGAAAGAAAATGGGGGGGTGGGCAGGGGGAAGGGGCAGAGGAGGAGCGAAAGAGAGAATCGTCCAGCAGACACCTCACTGAGTGCGGAGCCCAATGCAGGCTCGATCCCGGGACCCTGAGACCGTGGCCTGAGTCAAAACCAAGAATCTGCTGCTGAGCCGACTGAGCCACCCATGCACCCCATTAATTTCTTTTTATAAATATGGCTCCTTTGCTTAAAAAAATGAGTGGAAATTGGTTTTGATCAAATTCAGCCACACAGTCCAAAGCAGCAGTAGCTAAGCAAAATCAACCAAACTTCTTACTCCTCAACCTCTATCTTCATTCATCGAACAGTTTCAGAAGGCATGTGCATGCCCTGTGCAAGGCAGCACTGGCTTTACATGTTCCCAAGCAGCTTGTAGTGACCCGTCCTTAGATGGGACGTCTACCCGGGCCTCTGGCTGGGGCCTTCTGGACTCTTCCATTCCGGCAGAGCTCTGCCAGCGGGGGATGCACGGAACCGGCCCACCCGGGAGTCTCCTGATTAACAAGTATTTGCTCCTTAGCTGTTATGTGCCCAGTGCCCTGGAGCACCCCAGAGAGATTTCACACGAGGTCCCCGGCTTCACGGAGGTTACGGTGATAATACGGAGCAAGTAAAGAGGGGTTCAATGTGGTTCGGTACAGACTAGCTGGGACACGAACTTGAAGAGTGGAGGAGACGAAGCTGTGTTCTGGAGAAGACAGGGAAGGAGCGGTCTGGGGCAGCAGAGAGGAGGGCGGGGGCTTTACATGGCTGCGGGGTGGGGGTGGAGGCAAACTAGGTTGGGGGGGTCACCTGATACGAGGCAGGTGGATTTAGGTTGGGTGGAACAGGCAACGGGAAGGAACAAGAGCTTGCGTCTGCAGTTTATGGAGACAGATCTGGGAGGAATGTATGTAATGCACTCAAACGGCAAGAGAACAGCACAGGAAAACCATCTCTTGTCACAGAGCCCCAGGGAAGCTGTGTTGAGTCCAGGACCCACGGCACTGGCAGTAGGAAAGGACAACGGGAGCCAACATTTATTCTGATGCAAGAAATAAGGTGTTTCTCATCTGCCTCGAGCACCCCATCCCATGTCAGTCACCCTGGGGGTGGGGCCTGTGTCTAGGTTGTCGATCAACATGGGTTTCAGGGTTTCTAGTTGAGGAGCAGCACGGGGCCATCAGCACCAGACACCGCGCACTGGAAAGCACAAGCTGGAAACTGTACGTGGGACCATCCACGATATGTGTCATGTGAAATAAAACAATGCTTGGTTACAATGGAGCCCCAAACCAAAGAGACATGGACGGTCTTGCCTATATCTAAAGAGGGTTATGAACCACAGCCAAAGATGTGTGGTCAGAGCCAGGCTCCCTGGACTCTGCCAGCCGTGGACACGACAAATGTCTGGGCGGATACTGTGAGTCGCTGCAGACATGATGAGGACTTAGCTGTCACTCCGTCAGCCACACACTGATTCCACACTGTGCTGCAGGGAGAGCTCGTAGGAACCCCTTTTCCCTGGACTGCGTTTGGCTGCAGCCCCAACCCCTGGGTGCCCCTCCCCTCTGGTGACTTTACCCAAGAACTCGGCAGAATTTCTCCCAACCCCTGAGGGGCCGTGTCCGCGGAGGGCTGGCAGCCTGGGCAGGTCTGCAGGGGATCAGGGCCAGTGGCTCCCCGGAGGTAGCACAGGCTAAGTGGTCTGAACTGCACAGGGCGTGAGGAGGCAGAACCCACAGGTGAAGCCAGGTGGACAGAGCAGATCTACAGGAGGGGGACACAGAATAAGACGCAGGACAGGCAATGGGCAGGAAGAGATCCCATCGCTGCTCCCAACCTTCACCGCCTCCGCTCCTCGCTTGAGAAACCCAGTCCGGAGTAAGTTGCCCTTGGAAGTTTGCAGGTGACCCCTAGTGGCCCAGCTAGCTGGGTGGCCCTGGGGGAGGGCAGCAAGCAAGGCCCTGGCAGGGATAGTTTCCTACCCGTTTGCCCTCCTGTGGGGTAGTAGGTCCTCTCTTCTTCTTTTGCCATCACTGCCTGCCTTTGTTGCTGACTGTTGAACAATGAGTGGGGTGACTGCCCACAGGGGGAAAAATGTGTCTCTCTAAGTGCGAGAAGTCTTGCTAACCAGCGATGCATTCGGCTCTGCAAAGCAAATGTGTTTGCTAAGCCAACACTTATCTGATGGCAAACTTCTGTAGGAATAAACAGAAATATCACTGGGATCTGTTTACACTGGTGAGAACCAAATCCGTGGGAGGCAGACCGAGCCAATGCGACGGCACAGCTCTATTCTCTCAGGCAGCGGGTAGCTTGGGGTGCGGACTCTGGGAAGTCCTAAATGGTTTTGGGAGGGAAAGCAGTCGGGAAGGGTGCTGGCAAAACCGGCCTGCTCGGGGGCCACGACACCCATTTTCAAAGGACATTTATTTTACTCCCAGGAGAGATCTGGGAAAAAGGTCGAACTGCTCAAGCTGGAAGTGTAAGCTGCAGTTTCCCGCGGGCCCAGCCCTGACCGTGACCGCGGACCGCGCTGCGGCGGGCACGCTCCGAAAGGAGCGAGTGGAGCGAAGCCTGCCCAGGGACCTGCCCGCAGCGGGTATCGGGGCTTCAATGATGTTCCACTTTTCTCTCCCTTCCTCTCCCTCTCGTTTCTCACCGGAACTACTGAATAGTTCTCTTTCCACAGAAAATCCTTTGGCTTACGGTTAGGTCCGTAAGCCAAAATACATTTCCCCAGGTTTATGACCTGCTGCGTCTTGTAAATGTGCTGTGGTTAAAAGCTGACCCCACCCTCCGGAGGCAGATCAGTTCTTAGGGTACAGTTTGTTTTCCCCTGAAGATGATGAACATAACATGCAAATGGGAGAGCTTGCTGCAAGTCCTAGAATAAAATTTTTTTTTTTTTTTTTAAACAGATGTGGTCTTAAGATTTGGATACTAAGGTTTGGAACCGACCAGTCTCCTTTTCTCGGAATTGGGTTCAGCTTGCATTCAGCACTACCTTGTCCTAGGACTTCGAAGAAATACAAATTGCTTTGCTTCAGCATCAGGTGAGGCAACAGCAACAGACAGAATTCCTTTTGTGCTTCGTGAGACGTGCTCTTGTGTTTTCTCCGCTGTGCCGTACATCTTCTGAGGTAATGGAACGAGAGACAGAGTGTGCTCTATGCTACTTGGCTGAGTGACATTTTTGTGTGCCTGGACTCAGGTCTGGTCCAAAGCCTGTCCACTGGGCCGCCCTCACCACACACTGTCGCAAGCAGCTGCTCCTTTCTGAAGCCGGATTGTTCATGCTTGTGTTCAGAGACATTTTCCATTTTCCCCGTGGCATGCTCATGGCAACGTAAAGTCTGGTCACTGATTTGGAGCTCCTCCTGCCAAGTCTCAAAATGCAGTCAGCAACCAGAGGGTAGAAAAAAGCCGGATTTCAATGACACTGAAATCCAGCATCAACATCGTTGTTCACTATTTGAACAGGCAGATTTTTTTTGTATTTGGAAAAAAAAAAAAAACCCTCAAAGAACAGATGCGGATTTTCTTCTACACTAGAATTCACTTAACACTTAACTACTTTGTGGTTCTTAAACTCACTCTAAAGTGAAAGTAAGTCAAGATCATCTGAAATTGATTGAGATATGAAAAAGCCAAGAAGGAACATGCTGGATTCTTTAAGCCAAACTTCCCCCTTTCAAATGAGGGCTGTAGAAGGGATATTGTAAAGCAGACTAGAGCACAAATATATAAAAGCAAATATTCTGAGAGGAGCTCGGGGATAGTGGGGCTTGTTAATTATTTCTTCTGCAATGTGACATCTTATTAGTGCTCCATTCCTTGGAGCCTTTGAAAAAATTCTGTTGGACACATTTGCCTTTGGGATTGTCAAGGTGGGTTGCAGCTGAAGAAATTCTGTGTTCCTGATATGATATTTTTACAAAGAAATTAATACCTGGGCCTTTTTAGTATAATTTGCTATATATATCTTTGAGGATTTCACAGAATCACTACACTAAAAGTCTTTTTTTTTAAACCACGTAATTTAATTGACTTCCTACCTTTATACTGGACTCTATTAAACACATTCTTTTCTTGAAGTCTAAATTTAAAGTCTCTATGACCTCCCTTGAAAGCCCTCTCTAATTCCCAACCTGGTGATTACCAACACTTTGAAATACCCTAGTTTGGAAATTGAGGAACTCATGCCGTGTTTCTGACTATGCCCTTAGGAACATGGTTTCACCCAGATGTTAATAAGTGTTACACTGGGCACCTTCAGGATTCAAAGTCAAAGTTCTTTTGTTCGAATGACACAGCTTCTCAAACACTTTAAATGCCACCGTGCATTCTAAATCTCCAAGGGGAAAATGGTATTAGAGAGTTTCCTGTATGTTTTCACCTACAGAATCTGTTTTTGAGGTGCATGTCACAGTGCTGATTTTTCTAAATAAGATACACTCCTGCCAGGTGTGCACGCACAGGTAAGGAAATGAATCCTTAGCATAGTATTTTTTTCTTTAAGATTTTATTTATTTGACACAGAGAGAGAGACATCACAAGTAGGCAGAGCAGCAGGCAGAGAGAAGGGGAAGCAGACTCCCTGCTGAGCAGAGAGCCTGATGCGGGGCTCGATCCCAGGACCCTGGGATGGTGACCTGAGCCGAAGGCAGAGGCTTAACCCACTGAGCCACCCAGGCGCCCCAGCATGGTATTTCTTGAACAGGAGAATAAAATTCATGATCCATGCTCATTGATGGTTTAAACAAGGTGATACTATGAGGACCAGTAGATGGGGAATCAGCAGGCTTTTAATTTATTTTTATTTTTTATTTTTTTAAAGATTTATTTATTTTAGAGAGAGAGAGAGCACGCATGCATGCACGTGAACACAAGAGCGGGGAGAGGCAGAGGAAGAGAGAGAATCTCAAGCAGACTTCAGGCTGAGCGTGGAGCCGGACACGGGGCTGATCCCAGCACCCTGAGATCATGACCTGAGCTGAACCCAAGAGCTGGACACAACCGACTGAGCCACCCAGGTGCCCCATCAGCAGGTTTTTTTGGAGCTAGTTCCTTCCTTGGCACAACTGGCTTTGGGATACAGGAGAGGTCACGAGGTCACCTTGTGTGATCTGGATGCTTCTGAGGTCCTCTTATTGGTTGATTCTCAATCTATTTGTATGATAGCCTGAAGCAGCTGGAGATTATCAAGGTTCAACTCTTCTGAAAGTGAATTTAGCATTTCTTGTTTTAGGTATTTATTCTGAAGTAACTAGTTTGCACGGAATCTGCTCAACCTTTCTTATCTTGTTGTCTACAGACTTAATCCACACATTTCTTTTCTGTAGTAGATAGTAGCTCACATTGATTAGTTTGGCATATGTTAGCAAACCGGGATGTATTAACAACTTTGTAGATGCAAAAATATCCCCCTCTTCTTCCCACACGAAGTTAAGACTATACCGTCACCAGATAGTACGTGTTTACCTAGGTAAACCCAGGCTCCCCGACTAACTAGGTATCATTGGGACAGTCCTCCTCCAGCTCCAGGAGTTTGTGCTTCTAAGTATTTCGATTAGCACTGAGCTAAGTGTTTTGGGAAGATGCCCAGAAATTAACAGGTAATTTCTGACTAGTTCAGTCTAGGTAGGGAGTTAGTATATTATAAAAGTATAAAACATATATAATTAAACAACTTGGATGCTACTTTGTAGCCATAATTTTCAACTATTCCACACATTTGTTTTGAAAATACAAAGTATAGGGCGCCTGGGTAGCTCAGTCGGTTAAGCGTCTGCCTTTAGCTCAGGTAATGATCCTGGGGTCCTGGGATCAGGCCCCACATTGGGCCCCGCATTAGGCCCCCTGCTCAGTGGGAAGCTTGCTTCTCCCTCTCCTGCTCCCCCTGCTTGTGCTCTCTGTCAAATAAATAAATAAAATCTTAAAAAAAAAAAAAAAAGAAAATACTAAGTACAAGCTGCCTAACTGTTGCTGAATAAAATAAAAACATCAGTCAGGTAAAGAGAATCATGCCCCATGTAGCACCTCTTCCCTTTACCACTCCCCCTTAAAAAAAACCCAAAAAACAGAGCAAAACTCTAAGCATCCCATTTATAAAATGTATTTGGGCAGGGAAAAACCCATGATGTAAGTTGACTGCTTGAACAGGGTTAAAACAAGAAGCTTCAATGTTTTACATGGAACGCCCATCACACTTTTATTTATTTTCTTAAAGATTTTTATTTATTTGACAGAGAGAGAGATCACAAGCAGGCAGAGAGGCAGGCACAGAGAGAGAAAGGGAAGCAGGCTCCCCGCTGAGCAGAGAGACGGATGTGGGGCTCGATCCCAGGACCCTGAGATCATGACCTGAGCCGAAGGCAGAGGCTTTAGCCCACTGAGCCACCCAGGTGCCCCTCCCATCACACTTTTAATAATCAGCACTTAACGATTATCTTCGAGTCCAACAGAGCCCTCCCCCTACAGCAGAGTCTGAAGGGGGTTGTTATTGTGTCGCCATTTCCTGCTACAAGCTCCTCTGTCGGGAGGTCAGGGCAGTGCTTGCCGGACCTGCTGGAGGAGGTCAGCCTCCCGAGAGAGGAGGGCAGGGGGACTCTGTAGACCATTACGAACAGCAGGGCCAGTTCCTGTGTGTGTTGTTCTTGGAGAACCTTCTAATGGCAATGGGCTGTGGCCGTTCCTCTATCAGATGTGATGTATCTTGGGGATCGTCCGTTTCAACTGTCCTCTCATGACCTCTTAGAAGTATAAAAAGGAAATGTGGAATGGCAGTGAATCCCTGAACTGATACTCGAGAAAGTAACAAAGGAGACAGAGACACAGCGCAAAGCACTGTTGCCTCATGGAATTCTTCACTTTAGGAAGCCCATGTTATTTTAGATACACGGTTCTGAACAATCCTGGTTGTCAGGAATTCTGGAAACACAGTTCTCCTTAAAAAAAAAACAACAACAACTCATCTTTCGTTTTTTTTTATTCCGTGTGATGAAATGTTTCTTATGCCTCCTTCTCTCTAGCCCAGCATTAAAATAACGACCCCAGACTTCTGGCTACACAGTTATCCTTCAGGAATTGCCATGATTCCTTCCTGAATGTTACTGAGTCAACACTGAGTTCGTGAGGATTCGAGACTAGTATTTCCGGAGTACTGTTTCCTTGGGTCCCTATCCTTAACCTGAACCAGTGGTGAGAAAGGTAAGCTTGTGAAAGTATTTTCAATTTTTGCATGTGTGGCTTTTCACACATACAACTTGCCCTGCGATCATCTGTTTTCAACTACAAATCTCTAAAAAGCAGCATTGTGTCCCCCACATAATGGGGAGTCTTTAAATGCTTTGATGAGAGATGGACACACATCACGATAGAATGCTCTGATTTTCTTTCCCCCCCGTGGTTTTCTATTTCTCTTGGAAATAACCTGTTCAGGGGATGAAACGATGCTTTCCTATAGTGACGGAGTGAAGAAGTGAGTACATCCTGCCAACGTCCAAGTCTCATCGTTCTGAGTTTTCCAGACTCTTCGGGCTGAGGCCAGGGGCCACTTGGGTGAAAAGCCTCCAAAGAAAACTGTGGGCCCACAGGAAAGAGGGTGGATGACTCAACAGGAGGGCTCCTTCCTGAGTCAGCCTGGTCGCAGCGTGACCCCAGAGTGGGCACTGGGCTCCTGGAGCCAAAACAGAATCAAGATCTGAAACCAGGCTTTTGCTCACAAAGGAGCCTAAACAGGAAGTTAGATGTCGGATACCAGCTGAACTGCGGCCACAGTCACGGACTCGGTTTTCATTCCCTGGTGGCCTTGTTGCTGTCCTGACTTCTCAGGGACCGCGTCCCACCAGCAGCTTCTGAATCCCGTCCAAGGGAGGGAAGATGCGAGATGCTCTGCTGAATTTCACGGGGGAGGAGCCTAGTGGTTATGAAAGCAGGCAGGTTTTTAACTTATAAAATGTACAGCTGGGCCACGATGAGCGTCTTTGTGCCTGACTGTCTCGAGAAGTCAGTTCAGGATGGTCATGCACTCATCTGAGTATAGAGATCCCAGGGGACAAGACTAATTAATGTGCACTGCGAATTCAGTGCCTGACCATTGATTCCAGCATTTTCAGGTTTCGGGAATCTCTTGTGACACTCAGAAACTAAAGAGACAAGTGCAGGTTGAACTTCTACTTTCTGTGCCCTTAGAAGCCACTGCTCGTCCTTGGCTCCCTGACTGAACCATTCCACAGTGAACTTTTTATTTCTAAATTAAAAAGTCAGCCAAGGGTGGGGGAGGAGAAGATTTAGTATGAGATCAAAGCTTGTGAAACGCTGTCAAGGTCATTTATTACCTCCTGTACACCTAGACTACTGGATGGGAAAGTGCATTCATAAAATTCCAGATTCAACGCGATCATTTCCATGGAGACACAGTGTCATTCTACAGAGAATTATGAATTCAACAGGGCACTACAGGGTGAAGAAGGTAGGCGGGAAATAAATGGACTATTAAAAGCAAGAGATAAATCATGTTCCTGCAAGTACAGCTCACGATCCCTCCCGCACAGCCCACACAGCCTCCGAAATAAGGGAACAGCCTTGCCCTAAACCGATTGCATTCTGACACTTCACTCTGGAAACAAAACAGTTACTTGGCTTTCCAAAGTCTCTGTTCTGCCAGTGCAAGAAGCTCAGACACTCCATGTCCTTACTTGGTACAGAAGAAAAAGACACAGCCGACCACTAGGGACAGGCCGGAGACAGAGAAGGGACAAAGAGAAACCTGGGGGCCTAGACGCTGGTGCTCCTCTCTGACGGCTCAGCTTATCCCCCAGACCAGTCACATCCTTTCCAGCCCAAGGCGCCCTCGCACGCACCCACATGGGGTCCCTGGGGAGCTGCGCTGCTGGTTCACCGGAGGTCCCTTCAAACGGTCCTGTGACCACGTGCCTTTACAACGAACAGCTTGACAGCATTCTGATTCTGTTACACACTGTCCGCAAGCGCCAGCCATGAACCTTGTGTGATAAAACGACAATAAAAAATATTGAAACTCTGATTTTCAACCCACTGAATTTTCAGTTTCTTAACATTTGAATATACGTCTGTGTCAGAGGAAACTCCTCTCCTTTGTAGTCTTAGGGTCTAATGCAAAGAGGAACTTTTACCACATTCTGTGAGTTCCTGCTTTCTGCAAAACAAATTCTTGCCTGTGATGATCCCATTTTCCAGTTAAATAACACAACCAGCAGTGGCAGCCAGGCCCTGGGGCTGGCACAGACCACTGCTTTTTCAGAGTCTGTGCTCGATGTTATCCACCTTATTCCATTTTTTCTTCTACGCTGAGTCCTTCAAGGTCTGAGGACCAACAGGAAAAGCACACGGCACCACTGTGGCCCATTAGAAACCCTTTCCAAGTCTGAATGTAGAAAATCATTTTTTTTTTTTTTTAGTTCAATTCATGGTACATCATAGTCCTTTCTCTCTCTCCAGATACATATTCCCCTCCATAAAATTCTTGAGTAGGTACTTTCAATCATTTGATCCTGAAGGTAGTTTTTTTCTGTTCAGAATATTTGCCTTTTTAAAAATAAACCCAATACAAGAAGTTTAGGCCTTTCCTTTGCCCACATCAGTGCCCTGGCCACCTCCTTCCCCAAGAGCCCCCTTGACTGTTAACACAAATTCTCCAGTGATGCTCTTGGTCGGAATCAAACTGCACCGAAGCGTTACGGATGTTCCTGCCACATGCACAACACTGTGTGTTTCCCGGTTTTAAGACATCAGACAAGGCTCTCCTTGACTCAGCATTAGTCAGAGAACCGTCTTCTGGACCAGGCCTCGTGGACCATGCGTCTTGGTCCTGGCCTGCCTCGTGCATCAGCAGCATGGTGGTTTAGAGAGAATTGTTCACCCTTGATATCTGGTCTCCCTTAATACCTACTCGGTTCCTCATCCTCGACCTTGGATGTCTAGGCCCTTGGCCTGCCTTTGGCAAGAACCCTGGTAGGCTGGTTTAGCAAGAACCCCCTCCCCCTGCGGTTTCCTCTTAGCGATTCCTAGGCCCCGACCCCTCCCTCTGCTCACTGGCTATAAAGGGACACTTGTGCTTGTGGTATTCAGAGTTGGGCTGGATCTCTCCCCGCTGTTGTGATCGTCTTGTCACCGTCACAACAGTCCTGATCCTTGCCCTCAAGCAGCTGACAGTCTAGAAGGAGAGACGCTTGTTTTGACACAGGCCATACAAACACATGAATGCAGCGTGGCAAGAATTGGCGCTTTGGAGACAGCACGTGCCAAGTGTTGGGAGTTTATTCTGATTCAGCGTAATCCCCCTCGTCGTGTTCACGTATGGTTATGAGCATAACCCACTTTTCAGTGCATGTTATGGTCTTAGCACGTTACAAGATGTTGATAAAAATAGCTCCGTAGATATTCTGAGAATGTGAATTTTGGCGAAAATACTAAGAAGATTAGTAATGCCAATGAACACCTGAATTCTCAAGAGAAAATATTAAGTTCACATGGTTATTAGAGAGTAATTTTGGCCCAAGTGTAAATACAGAGGAGTCACAAGAAGAAAGAACAACTAAATTAAATTAAAATGTGTGACCATGTCCTCAGCTTTGTAGGATTAAGGTGAACACAACGCTCCGAGCCACCCTGGAAACTCCCAGTGGGAAGGGATCTGCACTAACGCAGGCCAGATGACCACAAGCGCCCGGATCCTCCCCATGGACCTCGGGTGGGGCATGGTCCAGAGGCGGAGCGTCCTGGCACCTGCCCCATCAGTACCTCTGCCCCAGCCCATCAATTCCACCTGTCCTCTCCCAGCTCCCCAGCTGCCTCGCCCCACTGCTTCGTACCCATCTTCTTGAAAAATGGACGAGACCATGCCACTTCCATTTTCAACACCCGTTAAGGACTCCCACTACCTACCACTGACGTCTAAACTCCCATCTGTGGACGATTTGTGCCATATTCTTTTCCTGCTGTCTTTCTCTGCTCCCCACGTTTTAGCTCTCCCCGACGACTCACCAGCCCCTGAGCATCACACTTCCCCTCTACTTTGCTTGGACTGATTCCCCAGGCCAGAATCTCCATCCTCCTACTTTCCCCAAATGTAAGTAAACGGATCCCAAGGTGGATGGATTAAGCCAGCTCCTTTAAGAAAAAAAGAAAAACCAAAAATCTCAACACCAAGGTGCGTTTTATGGCATTCCTTGACTAAGACTCAAGGCTAAACGATGGATTTATCCATCTAAGAATTTCTCTGAGCAGCTCATACATTCAACCCACAACACTTCTTGGGGTCGTAGAGTTCACTAAGAGTCACCCACCCAGTTCTTTCTCTCCCTTGCTCCCTCTCCTCTGTATGTAAAATATTATTTCCTTCAAATTTCACCGGCGGCAAGGGGGTGTGTGTGTCCTAATTCCAGAATGCCAATGTCTATTAAACAAGGACAGTTTTACTCATCTACATGTGGAAACAGAACTGGGATATTTGACAGAGCACTGGCCTTTCTAGTTTGAAGAGTCCTGGCCTTTGAAGTATGCTCTCACAGACCAGCATCTTATCTATCCCTCTGAACACTTTACTTGGCCCTTTCTGGAAATTCTACAATTCTATGTAGACAAACTACACTCACTATTCTAGTTCTGTGGCTTTCTAGAAAAGTAAGGGAACATTTGCTGTTCCAATTTCAATATCCTCTACTTAATGATTCCTACTGGGCTGAGCATGCCCTCTGGGCTGGTGTGTTTAAGAGAGATTACAAGTCTCCTGGGTTGCACCACATGTGAGGATTTAAAAATTGATGCCCACCGTGCAGGGATCTCCACCCCCCATAAATTCACTGGTTCACAGATGCCCAGGCTGAGGCTTATCTGTATGTATGCATGTGGCTATGTGTGTTCATGCATGTCTGTGTGTCCCATGAACACAGCCACAGCCTTGAACTTTCTCATTCATAGTCATTCTCATCATTTGCAGCCTTAACTGTTTTACCATGTACTTCCTCCCACAGATCATTACAGAACTATGAGATATCTCGGTTTTCCACATGACTCCAAATCCATATGATTTCCAGGGAGCCCTCAGGTTCTGCATTTCCCGAGAGATGTGCTAGTTCTTTGTTCCTTGTGTCTACGTCAGTTCTCATGGATCACCAAGTATTCACTCGCTTTTACCAGGCAGTATTCCTTCTTTATAAGATAATAATCACAGCTTGGCCGTTTCCAGACAAACAGTAAAAGGAACGTCAAGTGGTCACACAGAGGCAGGGACCGAAAGGCAGACAGAGGTAATGATCAAAGAGTCCAGAGACACCAAGTGCAAAGACCAAATACTGCTAAACACAAGTTGGCAAGGGCTCTGAATGTCTGCCTGGTTGAGGTGAAACACTAAAAACCAGCATGATCAGGTTCTTCAGGCAGAGATCAAGTGCTCTGGCTAGCAAGACAGTTGCTGCTCAAGGTGGACCAGTTATTGTTGCAAATGGCCAGTTCACAGTCCTGGTCCCTACATTTTCCCCTTCACATGTCCCATTCACTAGGCTCCCTGGTCCTGGTTTCCAGCCATGACCCGAAGATCAAGAGTCGCATGCTCTACTGACTAAGCCAGCTAGATGCCCCAAGAGATGACTGTCTTAACGAAGAAAGGACATTCTACTTCTGGACCTGCCATATCTGAATGTGTTACCTTCGCCAAATAAGCTGCTATGCAAAATCAAAGAGGGTTGGTTGGAAGCTCTAAGAGAAAGGGGATACTTTAATTTTTTTAAAGGGTTTTTTTTTTTTTTTTTGTAATCTCTATCACCGCCATGGGGCTCACAACCCTGAGATCAAGAGTCACACATTCTACCAGTGGACCCAGCCGGGCGCCGCAGAGCAACTTTAAATGAGTCTAAGTTTAATTTCTTCTAAACCTCTAGTAGATGCCTGGTGATTTTTTTTCTCAAAATGCCTTCACTCCTAATGATTTGATTTAGAACCAGGGAGGGACATGGAGCCTAGCATGAGAGGAAGGAAATGGTTCAGATGGGAAAACTGTTAAATTCAGAAGTGAGACTAAATCATGAGCATCTTACGAGATGGGAAAGTCTCGTGGATGACTCCCTTCTCTGGATCTATTCTCACGCAAAACGTTTTTATTGACGCTTCAATATTTTCACGGGGCCCACGTGTCTCTGCCATCTTTCTTGGAACAGGAGTGTCGAGCACACCTGACTGCTCCTCAGTGAAGCCTTTGTAACAGGCTGGTCCGGCACCAAGAAAAGCTTCTCAAAAATTCACCCAACCAAGAGGCAGGGCAGTCAACCCTACAAGCCACGAGCTTTGGCCAGCAGGCAATGTGATGGCAAAACAAACTCTCCCACAGGGAAAAGAAAAACACTCATGTGGGATGTGAAGAAAGAAAAGACCGTGGGCCGGGAACACGTGCTTGGATCCGGATCTCTGGAGCTTGGCTTTCCGACACCTATTGCCATGCGTTTCTGTGGGATACATATATATTTTTTTTAACTAAAAAATAAAAAATCGGCTTGGGTGATTCTGTAGCATGGTATTTTCTAAATTCAAGTATTTCACTGGATAAAATGCTTCAATTCCTTTAGACACGGGCTCTCATTTTTCTGTTGTTTTTGCCAAACAGACAGATGGAAAGGATGTATCGTGGAAGAATCTAGGATTGGACACTGTGGGGTAGAAAGGATGAATCAAAGCTCACGGCTTGTGTTTGGCTTTTCTGCGGTGCATTTTGGCAGCCTGCGTGACAAGTGTCAGAGGCCGTCTGACTCTGCGTGGTGCCGCCTGATGGGGGTCAAGTTCTGCGTGTGACGCAGAGACACGGGGGAAGGAAGGACGGAAACTGTTCGACACGAGTGAGCATGAGTGAAAAGCAAGGATGAAAATCAGAACACCAAGATGCCGACAATGAGAGGGAAAAAACAGAGCCCACATGATGTAGGAAAGCACACAGATCCCTCTGAACAGTCACGAGATGGGATGCGTTTGTAGCGATGAACAAAACCTCCTCCCAGTTATCCGCTCCACGTTCCCCAGAGGGGTCCAATCGGCCTTCCTCTTCCTCCTCTGCCTCGCACTATTTATCCGACACGGAAGTCGTCAAGAGGACACACGTGGCTTTGGGAAGCATGACATCTGCCCTTGCTTTAAGTGTTTGGACTCCCAAGTGCGAAGAACCAAATGGTTGCTTTACTTCCTCAGGGTGTTCTGTCTAGAGCCTCAGTCCTAGGGAGACGCCATGTCTCCAACATGGCCACCCAGCCCGTCACGCCCGCGCTCGACACAGATCGGCTCTACCTGGACAGAGGTGTCACCCATGCTCCTATCGTCAAGAGGAAAGTTTGTTGGAGTAACAGTAGCCCACTTCAAAATTTAGAAGAAGAGCAAGATAGAAAGAAACCAGTAGCTAGGTACATTTTGTTACCTACTCAATCCGTCGGCCGTCATGGTTATGATTCATCATGCATTATGCGTCCTGATGACGCCGGTAGCTTTTGTTCCCCTCACTGACATTATTTCACATGGAAGCCCGGGTTTTGCCCATAAAGTCGTCATGCTCTCCAGCAGAACCCGGAGCGGGAGAAAGCTGATCCCCGCCCGCCACCACGTAGCCCTCCTTGAGCTCCCACCCCCCGCCTTTTTTTTTTTTTTTTTTTTAATGAGGCAGAAACAGAAAAAGGACCACATTCATGTAAACAGTGACATCTAAGCAAACTGGCTTCTCTACAACGCCTAGTTTCACAGTTGTTCCTTCTCTAATGGGAATGGAGCGATTCTGCCCTGGCTTCTTTCATGGAGAAATAAAAAGCCTCACTGAAACACTGTCATTCTGGTCAATGACTTGTTGAAATACGCACACAATGGACAGTGAGCAGACGATCCGTCAGCAAAGGCCTTAGCAAAGAACTTAGATTGAATCACTTCTGCTGAGATCCTTTCGGAAAAAGCTAATTTTAAAAAAAATCATGAAGTACCTCATTCTAAAAACAAACATGTTTACTGAGGGCTTTTTAAAAATTGTGTTATGTTAGTCACCAAACAGTACATCATTGGTTTTTGATGTCATGTTTCATTGTTTGCATATAACACCCACTGCTTCACGCAATCCGTGCCCTCATTAATACCCATCCCTGGACCAACCCAACACCCCAACCCCCTCCCTTCTAAAACCCTCACTTTATTTTCCAGAGTCCATAGTCTCTCATCGTTCATCTCCCACTGCGCTTTCTCCTCCTTCATTTTTCCCTTTTCCTAATGTCCTCCATGCTATTCCTTATGTTCCACAAATAAGTGAAGCCATATGATAATTGACTTTCTCTGCTTGACTTATTTCACTCAGTATGATCTCCTCCAGTCCCACCCAAGTTGATGCAAAAGTTGGGTATTCGTCCTTTCTGATGGCTGAGTAATATTCCATGGTATATATGGACCACATCTTCTTTATCGGTTCATCTGTTGAAGGGCATCTTGGCTCTTTCCACAGTTTGGTTATTGTGGCCATTGCTGCTATGAACATTGGGGTGCATATGGATCTTCTTTTCACATCTATATCTTTGGGGTAAATACCCAGGAGTGTAATCGCAGGGTCATAGGGTAGCTCTATTCTAATTTTTTGAGGAACCACCACATCGTTTTTCCAAGTGGCTGCATCAACTTGCATTCCCATCAACAGGTAAGAGGGTTCCCCTTTCTCCACAACTTCTCCAACATTTGTTGTTTCTTGCCTTGTCGAGTTTTGCCATTCTAACTGGTGTAAGGTGGTATCTCAGTGTGCTTTTGATTTGAATTTCCCTGATGGCTAATGATGGTGAACGCCTTTTCATGTGTCTGTTAGCCATTTGTATGTCTCCTTTGGAGAAGTGTCTGCTCATGAGGTTTTAACACAGCGATCGAACATAGTTTTACTACAAAGTTCAACACTGAATAGGGAATTATTGATGCAGATTCCGGCAGGAGCTGCCGCTTATCTGTCGCAGATGAGCACTGTGGGCCAGTGTCCTTGACAGAACTTCTCTAGTTCTGGAAAGTGATTCCCTTGGGAGGCAGTTTCCATAGTTGTCTTCAGAGAAATGAAACACCACAACTTCATGTTACTCTGCTTTCTCTCCTTTGCATAACCTGTGACTAAACACTGAGGAGAGACATTCTGGCAGGAAACAGACTGATACCCAAGTCCACACATCCACATCTTAGATGGTGCCCTATTGCTGGCATGCCACCATGAAAGCCTAGAATGTGGGTCTGGGCTCTCTCCTGGAATAAGCTCCCTGATGAGGCCCAGCAGTCACACAAGCAGGTTTTCTCTGCGATACGAGCTATTCTAAAGTTACAATGTCATTCTTGATCACCTTCATTCTGGTATGCTTATTTTTGCCGTAACGAGAGCCACTATCGGTGCAAACTCTTATTAACTTCCTGCAGCTGGGTTAAAAGAAACTAAACCTGATCTCTAAAATCCTTGCAGCTCAGTAGAGAACGTCCCTGGGAGATACATGCCCACGTATTTTGGGCCAAGCAATGTGGTATAAATTGAGAACATCCTACTCCTATAGAAACCGTTAAGACTAGGGATAGCCAGTATTTTGGGAACAAGCTTTCTATAAAGTTTTAGGCCAGTTTTTACACTTTGGTTGTAAATATGATAAAATGTCTACATATGGTAATAATAATGTGCAACCAACTTTCTAAATAAGAATGAACTTCAATTCTATCCACAGATTTTTACATTAGCCTGCTTGACGTAGTTGTTTCTTTAGTTGGGATAAAATAAGAATTTACTATGTATCATTATAAAAGAAAATTGTCCTAAAGTTTAACACAGGCTTTCTATGCAACTTGGTGATTGTTCTGTTAATGAAGAAAGTCATTCTGACACTTGTTTAAGCAGTAAGGAAGATTTTATTCCGGACTACTGCAATGGGGGGTCAACACCATTGCAATGGGGATAGAGAGAGCAAGTTCAACTCTGAACACGGGAAGGACAAGTGGAGCTTTACAGCCAATGAGCAGAGCTAAGGGGTCTGTGGATGACATTGAGGGTGGGGAGATTATTGTTAAAGGCAGAGCAGGCACCTATCCACATCAAGGGTGGGGAATGAGGAGTGTGATAGATTTTTGGGGTGATCAGATATCAAGGGTGGGGAATTTGCTCTAAGCTGACCTCGCAAGATTCTTGATAAAGGCAGATGAAGCAAGGACAGACACGGAAGGTCAGGGTCGAGGCCTAAGGGCCAACTACAATTTGGTTAATGAGAGAACCTTGGTCAGTTTCCACCATAGAAAAGATTTAAGTTATTAAACTTTGAAAGCATGTAAAGACATCATGAGGGTCAATATCAAGAGGAAAATAGATTAATGGGTTTGTAGAGCCATTCCAAATTAATTCTGAGCATATGCCTCCACTACGGATCCCTTGAGGATCCTAATCCAGCAAAACCTCCATCTCCAATCAACACTAATAAACTCAAAGGTCATAGCTTCTTTGGAATGAGGGCCATCTGGTTGGCAGCACCTCCTTTAATTGGCCACAAAGACAGAGCACGTTATCACCTCCCTTAGAATTACAGTAACAGCTCTCATACTCTGAAAATGGAATGGCATAAAATAGCCCGTAACGTAGAGGGAGCACTGAGGGTGGAAAATCACCACACATAACAGCTCTGTGACTGGTTCCAGTTATGAGTTAACACTAATCGTTTCTGGTCATTAGGGCTTACAGTTGCTGTAAGTGAGGTCTTTCAAGCATTTGGAATGGCATTACTGTGTCATTTTCCCACTGACCATACCAAGTGAAAACATACGCGTTCATTAAGCAGAAATTCCACATTTTTCAGGGGGAAAGAAGCCCAATACAATAAAAATAACCGTTAGCTGAAAAGTAATGTGATGACTAAAGAAAGCACTGAGCCTCTGACTGGAGTCTAATTCTTCCATATGGCATCGTGTAGCTATGGCAACAGCAGACCAAGATACATGTGTGCAAAGAGGAATCCTTTAGGTTAAAGCTCTATGATGTTGGATTTTAATTTCCTTTAGGAAATGACTAACATTAGATCAGTTGGGTTTGGTTTTTTTTTTTCCCCATCACAACAAAGTCAACTCTGCTATGGAGCAGCATTTGACCTGTATAAATAAACAATTCAGAAATAAAGTTACATTTTCCAGAACTCCTTGTCAACACTTTCCTTTTCACGAACTGACGTTTCATTTTCTCCAAATGAGCACACATTTTTCATGACCTCTTTCTGCCTCCTCCCTGAAGTGGCAATCAAGCCATCAGTAGACCCACTGAAACACCCATGAAAACACCAGACCTGGGCTGTCCAATATAACAGCCACTGGTCACACGTGGCCTTGGAACATTTGGTATGTGGCCAGCCTGAGCTGAGATATAACATATGTGTAAAATGCACACTGGATTTCAAAGATTTAGTGCAAAAAGAAGAAGAAGAAGAAGAAGAAGAAGAAGAAGAAGAAGAAGAAATCATCTCTCATTAATCATTTTATTTCGATTACATGTTGAAATGATAGCATTTTAGATATAAGTCATATATACAAAAATTATCTTCACCTATTTATATTTTTTGCCTTTTAAATGAGGCTACGAGCTAATCCGAAGTTTCATATGTGGCTCCTATTACATTTGCGTTGGACAGTGTGAATTAGTTCTTTGGGCGAGGCTGTCTTTCTAGCCATCTGAACAGAATGAATATTTCACACGTCAGAAATAGCCCACCAGCAGAAGCACATAATGACCCTACAATGGGCCCATCTGCACTGTTACTGACTTAACTCTGTTATATAACCTTTCCTACTGCATGTGAAAAGGTAGTGGCCTTCCATTTTTCTTTTCATGATATTCAGAAGCAAGGCTAACCACAACAGTCAAAAGTCTGCTAATAAACAACAGAAGTTTCATGACCACAAATGTGCAAATCCCAGAAACACATGAGAACCACTTTTGCCCTCTTCTTGTGCCGTAAGTACCTCCCATTAAATACCGTTAATACTGTATTAATTTGAGGTTATCTGGGCTCGGTAATATTTAAGTACACTATTATGAAATTTTACAACACTAAATGAAACCAAACTTTCAACCGCTCTTGTGACATTGACTATATTTGTTGCAAAGGGCAAAGTATGAACTTGAGAGATTAATGTGAACAGTCTCCTGGGCGGTCCGAAAGCTGAATCTGTATTACTGTTTTACACTTCCATTCTAAGAAAATAACTTCGGTTGATTTATTTCATTGGTCCTAAATGCTTTGAACTCTGATTCATTCGCAGCCATTCAAATAAATGTCAGTGAGTCTATCTCTCAGAATGTCAGGAATAACAACAGCAATGACTAAAAAAACATAAAAAGCATTCAAAAAAGAAGAGAGGTGCTGTTTATGAAGAATTTGCTGTGGAAGGGAACAGTTTCCAGCCTTCCACGGCAAGAAAGCAATCCCAGCCCGGAGCTGGAAGGGAAGATCCTCCGGCAAGTAAGACAGGAACTGGAGAACAACTCAGGACCGAGAGAGAAAAAAGGAGTTATTTTCAAGCCAGCTAGAGATAAAAACTAACAAGTGACTTTCAAGTTCATAGCCTCTGACGCATAAGAGGTCATTTCCACAATTAAACTTTCCTTTCTTCCTGTGCTGCCGTCGCCCAGATAAACAGGCAGCAGACAGAAACCCACTGAACAAGTAGGTGGTAGCAAGAGTATCATATGGTGCCCGCAGAGCCTGCAGAATCTCCAGGCAGCCTTGACTGAAGGAAAACACATCTGAGGCTGAGACGATCTATTTTCAGCAGAACCCTCCTTCCTTAAAAGAGGGGGGAAAATGGGTTCTGATGAAATATAGATAGGGAAAATTAAACAGTGACGGTAAATTGATTTTCTTCCCCCAGATTTCTTATTGGGGTGGGGAGAGAATCAGAGCTGGGTAGGCTTTGGCAGGAGATGGTTTGCCGTTCAGCCATCCAAACCCAAAGTAGATCAGAAGCCCTGAGAGGCATTCCCAAGTGGGTGATTTGTCCGAGAGTGCCAATATTAACAAGTGCTCTCTTTTTTATTTTTTAATTTTTTTTTTTAAAGATTTTATTTATTTTCCAGAGAGAGAGAGAGTACACACAAGCAGGCAGAGAGGCAGGCAGAGGCAGCGAGAGAAGCAGGCTCCCTGCCGAGCAAGGAACCTGATGTGGGACTCGATCCCAGGACCCTGGGACCATGACCTGAGCTGAAGGCAGCGCCTTAACCAACTGAGCCACCCAGGCGTCCCACAAGTGCTTTCTTATTAACATTAAAATTGGGCTGCGTTTGAGTTAGGAAGGGAAGGATGGTGTGTGTCCACAGCCATGCAGTCTAAAACACAACAGCCCCGTGTCCCATAGAACCCAAAACACCCTTGATATTAGCTCATGGGATGAGAACAACCGTGGTGTGTTGTTCATTAGAAAAATAAGCAGTCATTTCCAAACCACGCCAGCTAATAAATACAATGAAAAGTCCTGCAGTTTGTGAGGTCATGTAATCAACGGAGATGAGGGACTGCTGATACTCCTGGACCCTGATATGTTACAGAAGGGTCCCCCAGAACGAGGTCCCAAGTCCTAAGTCCCTACTAAATCACCAGGATTACACCCTGAGGGGGTGGCCTTGAATACTTTCATTTTCTGCCTAGCGCCTCATTTGAGCCTGGCCGGTGCCTTCGGCTCCGTGACCCATGGCTGTGGTTACAACCCCTCAAGAGCAGCAATGTTTCTCAACTCAACGATAATGACTTTGAAGAACAAATGTGAGCAGGAACGTTCTCATTTTGCAAAGTGGAAAATGCTTGGAGATCTAGAGATGAAAAGCACAGGGATATCACCTGTTAGCAACGGACAGATTGACGGTGAGCCTAGTTTCTCATGTTTTTATAAACCCCAAATAAAGCGGCAATGAACAAAACAAAAACAGACAACACTAACAGCCAGAGAGCCAAATATTCAAGAATAGGTGCCTTCCTCACTTGGCTGCCATACTGAGCCTTTTCAGAAGGCAGATGAGGCCACGAGTGACTGGGCAAACGCCCAACTGTCTTGTAACTTGGCCAAAAATGTTGAAGTAGCTGCGCCGGCGCACAGACATTCTAATTACTCAGCTACTCCGTGGCCTATCAAAACCCTTTGTACTGTGACACATCTGCCGCTTCCATCTGACATCTGTTTAAATCTCAACTTCTCGGTGCTTTTACAAATATCTCTTAGTCCCACAGAGAAAACCGAAATTCGTGGAATTGATAAAAATGGCAAGGAGCTGACTCATTTTAACCGGTCGTGCAGGATCTCTTAAGGAAACAAGCACCTCACCCAAAACTCACTCTGCCTGCTGTCCACCCACAAGGGCTCATGGAATGGTGATTTTATCTTTTTTTCTCTATGAGGCTATACCCGAAAGATTAAAGCGCGCACACCAGGGACATCAGCTTACCTAAGCTCTATGACTAAAATATTAACTGGAGAGCCAATAAATAAGGGGCCTAACTGATTTTTCAAAAAATATCTAAAAGGATATCAGATGTTAAGACACTAAAGCTACTTTTCTAGGCTAATGCAAGGCATGCATGGTTCACCTGCGAGGAAGCAGACATTTACCTAAGCAAATAAAATAAACCAGAGGATAGAGTACACGCCGACGTGTTTTTCCATGCTCACGTGTATTACTTTTTCTTGACAAATCACTCAGGTCACGACAAATTAATGGGTGCCGTATCAGGTAGAGTGGGTTAAGTCTGTTCTGCGTTGTGTCTGGATTTGGTCTCCTTAAGTAAAAAAACAAGACTTGACGACTACAAATTCACTTTTTATCAAATTTCGTCCCATTAGGGATTAAAGGGCTATAGGAGAAGACAAATTAGCAATTTTGTCGATCTCTGTTAATCTTGTTTTTCGGTGTAAGTTTCTTGTTTTTCAGTCTAATTACAGCATATTATGCACACACCTTTGGGATTATTTGCCTGCATGTTAGATAGGGTCCATCCAGGCATAGTTGAGAAGCAGGCTGGGTGTCAATACAGGTTCTCTCTGCTCCCCTTTGTAGCTCATTCCACGTCCCAGGCCTCCCAATTTAAGGGCCCTATCTGGCATAGTCCATAAATTCCCTGAACTTTGTTTTAATTCTCCTGATAGCAGAACTTCTCTGGTTCCAGGACTTACTTTCCTTGGGATCCTGCTCACTGAGAGTTGATCATTGGCAAGTTGATGCCCTGTATCATGGTTCTCCTCCCCTCGGACCTTCTTTTTATTGTCATGGAGATTTGAACAGAGGCCTTCAAGAGACAATGCCATAATCTGAAATGGTCATTTGATTGCTGACAGTTTCCAAACCTGTCCAAGTGGGTGAAGGAGTCCCATTTGTTTGGATAAAGAGCGGCTCTTGGCAAACTTTAGATCACAGCACGTGCGCCCATTCTAGCATAGGATAAAGCACATTAACTACAGACAAACTACAAAACATGTCCCGTTGTTCCTAGGCATGTCTGCAACACCTTCTTTTAAGAACTGCTATTTTATGCTATTTAGAAAAAGCAATCGCGGTAATCTAACCACACAATTAGACATAAAGTCGTCTACGACAGGTTGGCTTGGATACCGCCCACGGATATCTTATCATGAAACACAAGCTTGTCTTTTCTCTAATGTAGTTCACTGGGCCATGCCATACAACAAACCCCATCAGGAATGTGCCCCCTTGTAAGGATCCCATTACAGAGAAATTTACTTGTGAAATTACTTCATAGCCCAAACTTTAGCTGTGCTCTAGGAAAATACCAGTTTGTCAAAATCAGGTGCATCCCCTCATTGTACCCCAGTCGGAGGCAGAAGAACAAGTTAGCAAATGACCTCACCCAGGTCAAATGCATCTGCCTCTAAGCCCTGAATTACTCAAGGGAATTCCTTGTTGGACAATCATTCAGAAGAAACAATCTCAAAGCATGGCCTTTACTACCGTTTGAGTTAACTGATGACTCTTATTGTACATTATAAAGAAGAGAAATAATAGAGTCTAGTTCTGAGCACCAACACATGTTTTCTCTAGTCAAACATTCACTGGGACCCTAGGAAAATGCTTTATTCTCAGCCCTTTACAGAGCAGAAGGCCGGGTGGAACTGAGTAAGTAGCTAAGATCACATCCTTAGTAAGTGGCAAAAAGCCAGTACTTGAACTCAAGTTAATTCTTCCATATTTTATTTTATTTTATTTTTATAGAGAGGGAGAGATGGTGGGGATGGGGGCAGGGCAGGGGGAGAGGGAAGAGAATTTTAAGCCGGCTCCGCTGGACTCCATCTCACAACCCTGACATCATGACCTGAGCAAACCGAGAGTTGGATGCTTAACTGACTGAGCCACCCAGGTGCCCCAATTTTTCAGTATTTTTAACCACTATGATACTCTGTACAACCAGAAATGCTTATTTTGATATACAGCTACCTGAGGTCCCTCTGCTTTCCTTCCTCAATCTTGGCAGTTGGATTTCTAGAAATAACCCAGTCAAACAATCCAAAGCGAAACATACTACAGAGTTAGAATGCAGCTTCTAGTGGAAAATGTCAAAGTTCTACAAATAATACTGCCTTCTCTCCAAGATACGGGAGAAAAGTGTCAAATCTCTACTTTATAAATAAACTACCAAATGCTGAGGAAGAATGTCTTTGGGCGCGTTGCCTGTTCTTGTGCTGCAAATCAGCAGGAATGCCTGGCACGTGATCTAGAATCTACTTCTGCCAGCCTAGTCCTGGGGAACCGTCATACATCATGCGCGTCTCACGAATCCGTCTTTGAAAAAAACCCCCTCACCAAATCAAATCCCCCAGAAAGAGCTGTTGCGCGCTTCCCGTGTTTTAGGCAGAGATCTGAGACAAACGGAAGCTGTTCTCCTGTGCTCAGACACATAAAAGAGGTGGTATACTGAGGTAAGTGCCGCGTCTTTATTGGAGTTCACAAATTCACTCCTCATTGAATAATAACTCCAGGAAAACATCAACCTCGCCTCCAAAATGAACCTTCACAATCTCGGCCCCGTGTTATATAAGGCAGGAAACTATTAATGCTTCACTCCCGGTCCCCGTGTTGCAATACTTGGATGAGGCACCCGTCTCTCCTTCACCTGCAGGACGTCTGCAGGGGTGAATCTACGTCAGGACAGTACTGTGTTCTAGGTTGAAAAACACCTCATTGTATGTCATTTTACAGCCCCCTGACAGGCTGAAGATGTCCTTAACAGAACTACTGAGCATGTTTTTAAAAATGGGTGTAGGGGGGTGCCTGGGTGGCTCAGTGGGTTAAAGCCTCTGCCTTTGGCTCAGGTCATGATCCCAGGGTCCTGGGATCGAGCCCCACATCAGGCTCTGTGCTCCGCAGGGAGCCTGCTTCCCCCGCCCCCTCTCTGCTTGACTCTCTGCCTACTTGTGATCTCTGTCTGTCAAATAAACAAATAAAATCTTTAAAATAAGTAAATAAATAAAAATAAAAACTGGTGTAGGAAGCCGAACCGTGCGGCAGGAGGGTTCTGGGTTTGAGGCTGCCTTCCAAACCTTCGAAACCTTTTGTGCCCGGGGTTGGTTGGGCAACCGTGTTTTCCTCTCCTGGTGCGGTATCACACAGGGGACACAACCCTTGTGGCCAGCGCCCAGCACTGGCACCGCCTCTCGCCTGCCCCACACCCCCACACAGGCCGGAACAGCGGGAGGTGCGGACCGCACGACGGGGAGGCTGAGGAACGCGCAGCCCCGTCCCGAGGGAAGGGGCCAAGGCAAACAGGCGACCGGGCCAGCGGGGCAGGAAGTGGCCGGGAAGACATTCCCCGATGGCTCGGGATATTTAAATATTGCGGGCTGGGGAGTGTGAGAGAGTGTGTGTGTGTGTGTGTGTGTGGATGAGGGTGGGCGAGAGGTGTACACAACCTGGGGGATAAGAGAGGCCTGTTACTAAACTGAAAAATAATTTGGTCCTGACGGACGGATCGCAGCACTAGCAAAGCAAACACGGCAGCAAAGGGCTATTGAAGATCCCAGGGCGGTAGGTCTGTTTTCCCAGACTGCCTGGCCTCTGCCTAGTTCATGGGCATTGCCCAGGAAGGACAGCCCTTCAGCTGGCCCGGCCTATAAAACAGGGCATTTGGTCCACCATTTTACCCCATATGGAGTCTGGCCCTTGGTGCTGGGAAGACACCAGCCGCCCCGGTGCGCCTGGGACCCGCCTGGCTTAGCCCTCAGAGTCCCAGATCCCAGAAACCCCGCAGTCACGGGCAAACTGGGTCAGTTGGTTACTCCACAGATAGCTCACGGTGGATCTTTTTTCTGCCTTAATGGAGAGGTGGCTGCATTTTTCTTTTTCTTTTAAAGGACAACACTTTTAGGCGAAGGAACTGTCTTTGAATCGGTAGAATACTGACACTGTGATCTTGAAGATGCCAAATGTTGCACCACACATAAAGCGACAAACCCAAACATCTAAAGCTGCTCTTGAGGTCACATAAGGTGATCTCTTGTGCATTTTTTTTCACATTAAGATGTACTCTTCAGTAGGAATACTGATGGTGCATTTAAAAGCAGCGTTCTTTAAACTGAAATTTGCACAAAGCTTTGGAAGTCGTAGTTTGAGAGAACTCCTCTTGTGGACGGTTAGCCCTGGGAAGCCACTGAGGCAGGCTGTGGCCACCCATGTGGCCCTGGGCCCCTGGAGGGGGTGGTGAGGCAAACACCAGCAGAACCCATGGCTAACCCCCAACCTGCAGTCTCCCGTACCAATACCTGACCTCAGCCCTTGCCCGCTCTCCTTCATGAAATGCCAACTTCTTGTTTCGCTTGCTCTCTGGAGGGACAGGCAAAGGCCCAAGGACCAATCAGACTCAAGAGCAAGACAGTTCCCGCCGGACGATTCCTGGCTGGGCCACAGGCATGGCTCTCGTTAGCAGGGCTGTGATGCCCAACTCAGAGGCTGTGGAGAGACAGGGGGCTCCAGAAGGAAGGATGTGGAAATTACCTATGTTCCCACTAGCTATTTTCATTATTACTATTTTGGCCTCTCTTAATTAAGTCACTAAAGGTCTCATTAAAAAAAAAATGACTTTTCTTGCTTGTCACATGTCCTCACTTTGCTATATAGTTCAGTGCATTTACTCAAGGCACTAGGATGGTATATGCCAAGATGTGCCTCGAAGACAATTCCAGGATCCCCTTTTCCCATGCAGAATACTGCCACAATATTTACAGCCCTGATTCCCATATGCAAAGAGGTCCTTGTTCAAATGCCCTGGATGCCAGCCTCCTCTGAGAAATCCTACACTACAGGAGACCATCCTTACTGTCATCAACCCAACATTGCTCAAATGTAGTTGACCACAGGGTCTAATCCGCACTTAAGCCCTACTGGGGCACCTAAGATTTTGGGAAACTTGCTCAACTAAGGTATTCTCAGAATTAAAAACAGTCTCTTTTCCTCAACTGGATTATGAATCTTGCTAATTGAGTAAAAGTGGTTAGCAAACCATAGACCATTTCCCACAGATGAATCTTTTTCATCAACAAGTTAAATTCTGAAGAAAGATAAGGAGGAGGGGTAACACCTTTAAGGAACAAAGCTTAATCATTTATAAAAAATATTTTACTTTTAAAAACCTACCCCAGGGGCACCTGGATGGCTCAGTGGGTTAAAGCCTCTGCCTTCGGTTCAGGTCATGATCCCAGGGTCCTGGGATCAAGCCCCGTGTCGGGCTCTCTGCTCAGCGGGGAGCCTGCTTCCTCCTCTCTCTCTCTGCCTGCATCTCTGCCTACTCTCTCTCTCTGCCTGCCTCTCTGCCTACTTGTGGTCTCTGTCTGTCAAATAAATAAATAAAATCTTTAAAAAAAAAAAAAAAAAACCTACCCCAAATTTTGAGGGGGAAAAAATTCCTTGCCCAGCAAAGTATCCAATTCTCTACCAGAATTTCCCAACAGCTCAAAATACCAACAGGACACAGCTCTACTCAACACTACAGTGAAAATTCCTGGAACCCCCTTCTAAGAAAAGCCAAGTTGTAGATCAAGAACCACCAAATATTGATATTTTCTGGCTGGAAAATCATACTAAGAAATCAGTCTTTAAGCAGTTACATTTCTAAAACAGAACATAATTAAAAATCTAAAAATGTAACCAAACTATTTAAAAGTTCTTAAAAGGTTGCTGCCACAGATATATATTTATTGTCTCAGTGGAAAATCTGACAGCTTTCCATGTGTAGGTATTATTTCCACTATTGTACTTTGTTATGAGGTCCCCAAAATAGTTGCACTGAAGGAAAAAAATGCTTCTAGGTTATAAATAAGCATATCCTTTCCAAAAAATTCAATAACAAAAGTCAACTATCAAATTGCTAGTTAATGGCCCTAGGGTAGTTACACATAGAGGGAAAAGTCAAAATAAACATTGTATTAAGTAAATAAGCAGACTTGTGGAAACGTTCGAGTCATCTAGAAAACACAGCATGAGAATTAAAAACAAATTCTAACAGATTTATTTAAAACTGGTACAAGAGGCGTCAGACTCTTGATCTCAGCTCAGGTCCTGATCTCAGGGTTGTGAGTTCAAGCCCTGCCTACTTAAAAAAAACAAAACGAAACACGGTTCAAGAGGAGCGGGAAGCCGTAAACTCCAACAAAGGTTAAAGTGAATTTTAATTAGCATTCGAGCTTTAGGTTCCTAGCTTTAAAATGGGGATAAGGATCTATGTTCCACCAGGAGAGCCATGAAAAATCAGGAAAGAATATGACTATTGAGATATTGGAAAACACACCAACACTTACTAACCTTTCTGCAAGGAGAAATTTAGCTAGTTCGGATTACTTCTAGCCTACCTTCCCACTGACAAAATATACCTAGCTATAGCTGAATGGGTAAGTAGCCAGGGACAATTTCTGGGTGCTTAATGCTTCCAACCCTGCTGAAATCCCACTGCTGCTTTGGTGGGCCCCCTAGCTTGGCCAACTTAAGGCGGAGACTCCAGCAACCTGCACCCTTAATCCTGGGTCCCGGGTGGATCAGTAATGCAGCCTGAGGTCAGCGGCTTTCCTCTCACTCGTGCTAAGGCTCCTGATAGAGTGTCCCTTCAAATGTCCTAGAGGAGATAACACTCATTCCACTCTTAAATCACAGCGTAGCCATATATGTTGGAAGTTCTACCAGAGAAGAATTGGTTTGACATGCTCATTAAAAATGAGGTCTCTTTCTTGAAATTCTGACAGCCTGAGCTTTCTAAATTAGCTCAGGTCTTGAAGCAGGTTCATTCGTGGGCGAGGCGTTAGCTCTTGGTGCTAATCCGTAAGAGTCAAAACCAAGCTCTTACCTACTAACCTTGGAGAGCTTGTTGAGCTGTTAGAAATACCAATTTAAAATTTTTTTTTTTTTATTTTTTGGCGAGAGAGAGAATCTTAAGCAGGGTCCCTCCCCAGCGTAGAGCCTAAGGCGGGACTCGATCTCACCGCCTGAAGACCATGACCTCAGCGGAAATCAAGAGTCGGACGCTTAACCAACTGATCCAGCCAGGTGCCCCAGAAACCCAGGGTCCGTCACACCTGCAGCAAGGGAGGCTGAAGCAAGATTCTCCCTTGCTCCTTCCCTGGCCCAATGTATTTATATGGTCCCAGGACAGAGCCCTAGAGCTACAGGAGTAAGAAAGGGTGGGGATTACATTAAGTGTCAGGATTGAAAAGTCTACTGCACAAGCTTAAAAGGAAATGGTGATCTTTGCCAGAGACTTTCAAAACAGCCCAGATATTACCCTTTGTGGAGTGGCCTACGTTGGGCCTGAGGATGACGAGCCCAACTGACCTGAGGCCCTGCCCAGCTAGCTCATCAAATATTAGGCAAGAAGAAAATGACCTGGTGCATATTTATATATGCTGGTGGGCCATTCCTTTGTCTAAGTAACAGGAGTATTTTTGTGCGAAGGCACTATTTAGGGGCTCTGCAGTCCTCCAACAACGCTTCAGCTTTTCTTTCTTGTGTCAACACTCTTTTCAGTAACACACCTAAGAGCTGGCGGCAGGAAGGAACGAGGAGACCAGCCAGCAGCGGCCTGGGCCCTCTGTGGGGCTCACGTGCACATGCGCTCCGTCCAGACCCGGCCTGGCCTAAGCTCAGAACGTGGCTCCCCTTCCACAAAATTCATAAGCATCTCACGAGCAACTCTAAAGCGATTTTCTAGAAAATTTTACAGTACGAGGCAAAAAGGCCTGATGTTGTGGCAAAGACCACGAGCTCTCCCGTTGGCCTGCGGGCAACTCTGTCTGCCCCCTGCAACTCTGGTTCCTCTGTCTGTAAAACAGAGATGACAGAAGCCGCCTCCTAGGGGAGGGCGCCCCTGTAAATTGCTGAGTTAATGCCCGGTCTAGAGGAAGCCCTCCATAGGCGGCAACGACAGTTACTGTTGCTAATTACAGTAAAGGCAGGTGAGCTCCGTGGACAGAGAGAAAAGGACTCTGTTGAGGGAAAACCCATTTTTACTGCTGATTTACTAGAGGATACCTTGAGATTCTTAAAAAAATGTAAATTCTGTGGTCTTAGGCAATTCACTTACCCTCCCTGTGTCTTCATCTCCTCATTTAGAGAATGAGAATCATAACAGGAGCAGCTTCCTGACATGATTTAGCCGATTAATGAGTTAATACCCATACAGGATTTAGAGCAGTTACCTGGAACACAGTCAGGACCAGATAACTTGTTTCTTGTTTCACCCTCATTAAGATAAACAAAAACACTGTTCTCCAATAAGTCAGCCACAGTAGGAAAGAAAAGCCTATTTACTTCACTAACATTAATGAATCAGATGGTGCTAATCATTACTTTTGCTGCTAGGACAGCTAATTTTAATTTCTATGGTGAGCTCTTTACAAGGTTTTTAAAAACATGTCTATAATTCTGGATTTGTACAGAGTTGGTTAGATTTTAAGATGCTTCCAGATGTATTTTTAATTCTGTTGAGACTAAGAGACGAATGTTAAGAGACGAATGTGCGCTCTGGTTAATCATTAGAAAAGCTTGGGCGAGTCTGTGCCATTGTAAAAGGGAGTCCTAGAAAAGTGTGACAGTCTGTGCTCACAGACCAGCTCAGCACACGTTGAAACGCTTCTCAAGTCTAGGACCAGTGACTCCGAAAACCAATTTTGCAATCAGGCTCTCGAGCCTTCCGATAGCTTGGTGTGTTGGTGATAAGAAGCAGCAGGAGTCTGCCCTCTTCCCGGGCAGGCATCTCATGCTGCTTACCATCATTTAATTTCAAGCCTTGGGAAGACCCAGAAACACTCCTGCAGTGTTACTATGAATTTTTGGCTCGTGAGCTTCTGGCAGATGTTCCTGCTGGCTGCGAATTACTTTTCCTGTTTGTCTTTCTGCTTATCCAGTCACCCTCTTTGTCTTCTGGCGGGATCACGCTTGGGGACAATCCTGTCCGTTTCCAGACAGCACCGAGCACCTTCCCGGATGCAAGCCCGAAGGCTGCAGTCCCCGGAGGGCCCTCCCCTGCCTGAGGCGAGGGGAGAGGCTCCGGCACTAACAACTGGTCCCCGAGGGGCTGTCTGCTTAGTTCAATGGGATTATGTTACTTGGCAAATGGTACCGTGCACACTTTCTGATAAAGGACAGTTGAGAAACAGTTTATTTTTTCAATAGATCACTTAACGAACATAACAAAACACTCCGTGGTGTGAATTTTTCTGCCAGTGTATACAAACT